>NW_026901555.1:2400000-3600000 GCF_033783945.1 Neopsephotus bourkii
AGCATCACTGCCTGCACCTGAGCAGCTGCCTGGAGCACCTTCACTGCCAGTGATGTGTCCCAGCACACCTGAATCTTAGAATCATTTAGGTTGTAAAAGGCTTTTAAGATCATCCAGTCCAACCATTAACTCAACTCTGCCAAGTTCACCACTAGACCACATCTTGTCTCAGGTCAGACTGAGAAAAGGCACTTAGCTCACTCATGATGCTCATCTAAGGAGGACCACTTTGTCCCTCAGGCTGGTTTGATGCCCGTGCCACTCTGCCTGCAACACACAGCCCAGGTCTTCCTGCTGCTGCTGGCTGCAAGGTAGGGAGGGCAGGAGGTTGTGCCTTGACTGCCTCCCAAATCCAAACCCTGTAATGGATATGCCATAAGCTCAGCACATCCTCCCTGTCACCAGCTGGGCCACCCCACAGGGATGAGGCCTGGCATTAAGGGGAGGTAGGAAATCACCACCAGCACCCACCAGCTCCCCAGCTTACCAGTGAAGGAACGGCACAGCTTGGGCTGCATGCTGGAGTCACCCTGCGCTGAGTAGGAGTCATCCTTCTGTGACTGAGGAAGAAAAGTACTTTAATGCATTTATGAAGATTGCTAGCAAGTCTGTTAATGACACTCCTGCTTCATAAACAAGCCATTTGCAATCTCCAAGGACTCTGTTTCCATTCGTTTTACTTTTGCCAAGAAAAACAAAAAGAACTATAGCTAAAAGTAGACCAAATAAACGTGAGGAAATATTTACAGATGCTGATTTGTTTCGAGTTGGTGGAAGAGGTCTGAGCTCTCCAGGAGTGATTCGGCAGATAGGAGGGGAATGCACAGCCCTGGAATGGGGGGGACAAGGCAGGCAAGTGCAGGAGTCAAAGCCCATCCTCAGGACATGGACATTTCTCACCTTGGCTGTTCCCTTGCTTTGACTGCAGACCAAGGAGGCAGGTAAGGAGCTTGCACTAATGAGCTCCCTGTCCTTTCACTCCAGAGCTAATCTCTACCCTTCAGGAGAATAAATAAATAAATAAATAAATAAATAAATAATAGAATAAAAAAAGGGAGAAGGGAAAAAAAAAAAAAACCCAAACCCTTCAGGTAGCACAACGCCGCCTGAATTGTTCAGTGCTTCTGTAAACTGGGAATAAGTCTCTTAATGCAGCTGTGATTTGGCACCTCAGTCCAGCAACCCGGACTGCCAATAACTCTGGACATCTCCCAGCCTGGTTTGCATTTTGTTTGAGTTCGTTCTCCTCCCTCCCCTAATGAGGACCGGTGCCCTCCATCCCTTGTTCACACTCTTATTGACCATTTTAATAACAATGCCTTCCAGGCTCAAGCAGCAGCACCCAGTTCCCTGGAAAGCCATTCCCAGGGGCATTTAGCGATTCTCAGAGCATGCTCCATGAAAGGGCTCCGACATAATTACCAAAGGCAGTATGTCATTTGTGCACATGGCTTACAGGCAGCTCCAAATAAGCTCCTTCTGGGGGAGTGTACTCGTGTTTGGCAAAAGAAAAGAGGCCAAAGTTGCCTGGCTACAGGTGCAAGGATTTTCTGGGTGCTCAGTGGTAAATAAAAGCTATCCTGGGTCTCAGAGACTGCCCTGCCAGCGTACTCTGTGTTGGATCCTTGCCTAAAATAAGGCAAGCCCAAAATCTGGACAGCATTCAGAGCCAGGGTGATGCACAGATGCAGGAAGCAGCAGCATTCGACAGGAATTTTGTCCTGAGGCGGAGGAAGGCAAATTTTCTGTTCGAAATAGACAGTTTTGGAGTTAATCCTCTGGGCTGCAATTCAGATCTGAAATCACCTCGTAGTCTTGACAAGGCTTTTCTGCCTGGTGTAAATCATTTAACCTGCACTGTTGGCTAGGGAAGGATGAAGATTGTTCTTTTCTTACTTCTCTCTGCCTTCCTGATTTACCTTCCAACCTCTCGTTAGCAGGGGCCTGTAACACAGCCTAAGAGACGTCTCTCAGTACTGTAAAAGCGAAGGTAGACACCTAAAGTGCAGTAGACCCCTAAGGCACCTAAAGCCACCCAGGTTAGAGAGGAAAGGTAACTATCTTGCCAAGGGCACTGGTTTCTCCACACCAACGGTGGAGGGAGATGGACTGTCCATCAGGCAAGATGAGCCTCACTGATGGTTCCTCCTGAGCCTAGCGCAGCCACAGACCTATATGTTCTTCCACACATCCCTTATTTTGTGGTGACTGATACAGGAGGAAAAGACCAACCCATACCTGATAAATTACAAGACAAATCCGACTGAGCTGCAACAGCTTTATATTTTGATAGCAAAGGAGTAACCAGCTTCACTAGAAAAGAAAAATACATAAGCAGGCAGCCAGCAAGCAGAAGCAGCAGTGTTTCTACTGAACCAAAGGGATTTTTTAAGGATTCACTCAGCACATAACACCGAACTGATTGAACATGTCACCAAAGCTTTTATCGAATAGACTGGCAACAGAAGACGTGCAGGCACTCCACCAGCACCAGAGGGTTTTCAGTGGCCCTTTGCTTAAAGTTTGTTTCTCAGTTCCTTGATTTCCAGTTGGGTTTGCAAACACAGTTGTAATGCTTCCATCTCGTGGTGAAATGCAGAACAGAAAGATGTGTGACGTGACAGTATCAAGTTTTTTCTTGCTGACTCAAAACCTGAAAGGCCAAACACTTCCCTTTGGGACTACAAAAGATGGAGCAACTGACAATTAGAAAGCTCTCAAACACTAACTAGCTATATTTTTCATTCATCTCTTTTTTAAACAGGAAAATGCCATTTGCTTGTCAACTTGACATGAAATTAAATCTAAGTGATTTAATTTTCTCCAAAAATTTGAACTATTGAGCGGCTTTTAGTGGACCAAGATCTACATTTTAGCACAACATTCCTTCTTTCTACTGATGAATTCTGCAATCTGTCCTTCTACAGCACGAAGTAACAGCACCCACCCTCCCTCCCACCTTGTGTTAATATTCTAGGGCTCTTCTAGCACATTATCCCATCACTTTGGGGTATCACCTTATTTCTATTTGCAGTAAAATGAGGCAGCTACTGTAAAACATTAGCAGATAAGCTGCTGATCACAGACAACACACCTGACTTTTCCTTTTGGGTGCAGAAGACTCCTTCTTGGGCTTAGGGTCTCCTCTACAGAAGTCACTGGAATCAGCTTTCCATATTTACACCTGTTTCACTTGGACTGGCACAAAGCAAAGGTAGCTGCTGTAAAGACGTGCGATTAGCACCAAGAAATGACTGCTAGAGACAGCAGTATTCAGCACCAAACTGGCATTTCACAAAATCCGTAGGAGCATTTGCCATCCATATAGGATATTAGCCACCGTCCATGAATCAGCATATATAGAGAGTCAATTCTACTGCTTTTGCAATTCCCCCAAAATACTCTGTTCTCAAGGCCAGCTCTAAGCATGCAAAGTGATGGGAGAAACAGTGTTCCCAAAGGCGCTCAAGTTCCTTCCAAATGCACTGCAGTACCTAATGGGAGTAGCAGCAAATGGGAAAGCAGGAGCACAAGGGTTAACAATCAAATGTCCTTAAAGAATGTAACGTGCTCAAAATCAACCCTAGTTTGATGTTGTTCTTTTGAAATTTAATTATACCAAATGTTCTACAGGAACACGCCATGTTCTTGCCTATCTATTTAGAATTGTAAGTACCAATCAGCATGTAAATGATCAAATTAAGTCTTTTGAGTTGTTTGCAAGAGCCGGAACACCTTTCTGGAATGAAGGGCTGAGAAGAAGCGGCATTTGGTGTGTTACTGCCATCCTTGGTGGGCTCTTCAATGACTGGCATTTGAACAAAGAAGTCAGAGCAAAAGAAAGCCTGCAGCAGTCCAAAGTTCTTGTGCTGTCACGGAAAAATCACTGTATAATAAAGGAAGATAAATTATTTCTTTTTAAAAGGTCATCCTGTTCGCCTTAGTGATGGAGCCTTGCTGCCCAGATTAGAGACCACAGTTTGCACATGGATAGTGCTCTAGCTCAAGCCATCAAAACCTAAGATTAAGAGCAGCAGGCGAAATTTAGGGATGGCTCAGCAATTACTGCTTCTGACCTGAGGGTTTGGGAGCAATAATATGAATTGCTTTTCCTCTAGAGCAAGAATTACAGAGGATGGAAAGAAGTGAAAAAACCAAGCCTGCTCCTCATGCAACCTTCCTGGACCATTTTGTCTTTCTACAGGGAAATGTTGGCCCAACTTCTTCCACTGATTGCCAGAGAAATCAGCAAAAGTCTTCATCAGCCACAGACATTATATTTACCTTGTTTCTCCTCTAATTCATAACATGAACTGACATGGAGATGGGCCAGCAGTGAATTTGGACTCAAAGCAGTTCTCTCAGGAATCCAGTATGCAACACTTCCCTCTATTTTCCTTTCTTCAAGTCTGTCCAGAACCATAGCTGCTTTTAAAAACAAAAAGCTCACCTCCAGAATAAATAAGGAATCTCACAATAATGCTTCTGTCATTTCAAAGAGTTGGGGTAAAAAAAAACAACACTGAAGAGTTTCAAATATTTACAGTCCATCTTGGACCACTGACAATGGGTGAACCAAATTCCTGTCTTTAACCAAATCTCCCAGAAAAGAAAACATGGGAAAAACAGACCTCTGAATCCACGGACTGAAACCCAATTAACAACATTTGCTCAGTAAATAACTTTCCTAGCATGGATGGAAGCCTGTGTTCACAAAGCACTGAGTGGCGCCGCACGCAAGATGGCTCAGTTTTTTGTTAGGAGTTGTGTTGGATTCTGGTTTTGTTTTGGTTTTATTTCTTAGTATTTCCTACTCACTGGAATGTAGTTTAGGATTGAGACACTTTTTTTTTTTTTTAATTTATGGTAACAGGATTTGTCTTTCAAAAGAAATACCACCAGCGTTAAACAGCACTATTGCTAGCATCCTGTGCAAGGTCTCTGCAGGTCCAAGAGCTCACTGCTGTATCTCTTACCTCCTTCCTGGAGCTGACCGTATCACTTCCTCTCACTTCCACCTGCAGGCTTTTGTGCCGGAGGATCAGGATCTCCTTGGCATGTTCCACAGGCTCTGTTTCTCCAGGAAGGGTGTGCCTGTTGTACGCTGGCCCCTGCATGTTGCACCAGAGAGACCACTGTCAGACATGGGACCATCCCTCTCTCAGCAGCAGCATCCCCTCACTAATACCTGTGTCCCCCAGGGTCCTTCGCCCCCTGTAACCATCCTGCCTAATTATGGGGGTAAACTGATCTATCCAAGTAAGAGAGGTGGGATGGAGGGAAAGAGCCAAAGAAGAAAGATGGGACTCCAAAATCTGCTTCTTTATGCAAAATTGCCCAAGTGATCACTAAATGACAAGACAGATATGCTTCTCTATTAGTCCAGGTGACACATCAGTCTCTTTGTTCAAGGTGTCTTCAGCCTCAGTGCCTCTGCCCAACCCTCCAATATTTTATATCAGTCCAACTTCAGATATAAATTACACAATCAACAGGAACCATAAATCCTGCTTCAAAAGCCATATAGCAACCAAAGCTATACCTCTCACTAACATCAGCTGGCATTGTCACTATAATGTCACTACAAGAGGTGAGGCTGGATTTAGGCAGATTTGAAAACAAGAGGTATGCCTTCATCTTCATCCCATTCACCATTCCTATAGGTTCCCTCCCAGCCGTATCTAGTTGCTTCTCCCGGCTCAGGAACGGCACAGGAGGGGGAGGTTGATCCCTCTGTGCTCAGCTGCCAGCACCAGCCACATCCCCAGGGACTCAGTATTTCATGCATAATCTGTAAAACAAAGGCTTAGGTGGATTTTAAGGATAAGGTTCCATGTATCACTGTGTGAACAGCGATTAAAATGCACAGTCCTGGGTGCTGTGTAAAACCTCCGATTCGTACATTATTCTGTAAACAGCAAATGGTTTCTGTGCTATTTAACCAGTTGCACCAGTTCCATGGCAGAACTGCCAAGCAGTTTTTAAAACATCTGCAGATCAAGTCTCCCTCACAGCTCACTGACTGTGCTCTGTTCTATGGGGAAAAAAAAACACAATGTGAGGATAACCCCATCCCTGTAGGTAACCAGGAGCTGTTGCAACTGCTGGATCTGTTAACCTGATGCCTGAAGATCCATGTGCTCCTCCTTTCTCCTTTCTGGTTCTGGGTGCTGATGCCTGAAATACTTCATGAAATTATAGGCTGACTGGGTGAACCTTTCAAAAGCTGTCATGCTGCAAACAGAAATGTGCCACTGACTTGGAAACTGGATCTGGCTTCACACAGCCAACTATTCTCTGCTCACAAAGAGACATCATTAGTAATTATGTAAATATTCATAACATCTGCTCAGGCTGTTAGGATAACTGAGATAACTTTTGTTATTGGACATCTAAAGTACAGATTGAGGGAAAAGTTATACCGTTCTCCTTATTCGATACAGGTTCCTTGCCAATATTTCCTGTATGTTATCCAGGACAGCCGGATCCAGAGTATCCTCCAATTTTGTGTCTGTTATGACAGTCCTGTCATTGTTGCTGCAAAGAAAACCAGAATGCCTCATTTTGGAAGATGCTCAGCAGCACAATCAGTGCATCCCCAAAGCCCAGAGTTCATGGCAGCCCTTTTAGATTCCACCACCAGGGAACACAAGCAACAGATAATTCTTGCAGATGGAGCTCACTGCAGATGGGGCGTTTGGTATTTGCATCAGAGCTGCCCCATCCATGTGCTCCCTGGTAGACAGAATAGCTGTGGGGAGCTGTGACAGAGCAGAACCTTCTGTAAGGGATGAGATTGGCCATTCTGACACACAAATATTTGACCCTTTCATCTCAGCCAATGCTCATTCTCACTGTTGGCTCCTTCAGCTCACACAACAGTGCAAAGCCATCAAAAAAATGGTGTAAAAGCCTCTTCCTCAGAGCACCATTTCTGTGTCACTCTGAGGGGGGATACAGGGGGGATACACGTAAAAGAGGCTCACCTCTCTTCATGAATGAAGAGTGCTCATCCATGCCAGTACACTGCTCATTCACCTGACCATTTTTAATACGCACCTACTAATCATGTTTACATGGCATTTGTCCAGGCTATGCTCCTCCTTCCCATGGGACAGCCCAGCAGGGAAGAGCAATGGAGCTTGAGAATTTTGCAAAAGCTTTCAATAACTGTTCCCTCTGGTTGGAATGAGTGACGGAAAGGGAACAAGTGCAGGAGAGGGAGCACTCACAGCAAGGATGGGTGAGACAGGCCGTGCCCCAGCTGCCCTGCTTCTGCCAGCTCAATGGCATGTTTCCGCTCCAGCTTTTCATAGAGAAGCACGATACTTGATTTTGGCTGGTCGTATTCTCGAAGTAGGATCTTCTGCAGGTATTTGCTGTTAAAATACTCTAATCTGTTTGAGAACAAAAGATGGGTTTAGCCTCCTCCCACAACACCCCATCAGCAAAAGCAAGCCAGCAGTTTCATAGCCCTTGACCACTCCATATTCCATTACATTCCATTGCCTTCTTTCCAGAAATCAACAGTCCGAGAGATCAGTTCCTATTTATTTATGCACTACAGTACATAAGCTAAGATAGGAAAACTTTGCCAAATGCAATAAAAGCCCCCCAAATTGCCAGATTTAACATGAACTCTACTATAAGTGCTGCAAGTACATCCCCAAGGGATGCAACAGATTTAAACACTTCCAGATCCCATCTTGAGCCATTTCCTCTCACTTTCTGCTCGCATGCAGCACAGCATTTGGAAAAGATCTAGCCGGTATCAAATACTGACACTTAAGTCTGGCAGTTGGGGCTGTTCACAAACCTGCTCGAAGGGAGCCAGCAGCGATTCCCCTTCCCTCTAGTGGCACTTCGAAGTACTGACATTCCTAAGGAAATCCCTGCCAGCTGCTAACCAGAGTCCTCACCATGAAGTTAGCTGCGTTTGTGTCTGCACAGCCAAGGAAATAAACCTGATAAATTGTTATTAATATGGTTTAGGTTGTTTGGGTTAAAAAAAAATTACACTCCTACGTGTAAGATCTGCCCAAGTTCAGTGAAAATGGAGCACTTTGCAGCAGAGATCTGCAGAGAGCCGCTATAATTTGTCAGTCCACAACAAGCAGCTGTGCTTCATACTTTCAGTTTTTAACTGTGCACATGCTGGGTTGGAGTCCTCAGATCCTTCACGGCCAGAAAGGCAGGAGAGCACGGGCAACACTGCTACAGGCAGGGACAGGCTGAAGCTACATGGGCTGTGTGTTGTGCTGGCGTGCCCCTTTCGTTTCATTTCTTTGGACAAAAAGGAGCAAACAATAGCAGAGGAGAACAGAGTCTTTTTAGGGTGAAGCACAATATGTGACCTGCAAGTGGGGAAGCACCCCAAGAGCCTGGTCTCACCTTGGACAAGGAAAAGCTGTCCCTCTCTCACCTCCCTTGTGACTCAAGGATGAATGAGATCCAGCTGCTCACAGTGGAAACTTAGGGAATAGAAACCAGCCTTATTTTCTCTACACATGTACACAGTTGTATTTTGGCAAATCCTTACTTGTCTTTCCAGTAATACTGTCCCCAGTGTCCAGATATATCTTCAATGCCAGCCAGCAAATGATCCAAGAACTAAACAGAAAAGAGGATTTTGCTATACACCGGTTGCATGTATTGCATATGTGATGAACTCAGTCAGCAAACATTGAAAGCCAGCAGACAAAACGGGAGATGCTTTCAGCTCAGTACACAGCACTGGTAAACAAGGAGAGGGGCTGGCAGGCTAATTCCCCATCCAGTCATCCACGTATATCCCTCTGCTCTGGAGTACAATAAGTGGTTTGGCTGCTTGCTTTCAGGTCTGTGAGAGCGAAGAATAATCACTGAGGGAGGTGGATCTGCTCTTTATGATAGGTACAGGAGAGCTGAAGGCTTGCATGTCCTGCATATTGGGCCTTGATAAGCAGGAAATGCTCATATTGAGGTTTTTGAGGACAATGTGTCTCAGGAGATTGGAATCTTCAGCATACAGATGTAGATAACGTGCTTTGATTTGAATAATAAATACTACCTTCCCCCAGACGCTTCCCAGTAAATGAAATAATTGGCCACATTGTGCCTTATACAAAAAGATTATTATTGTTTGAAATTATATTAAAAGTCCCAGACAGATTGATTTTTCCACCTAGAAGCTAAATCTCTATAATTTCCCAAATTGCTTTCTCTCCTACTGGCAGCTCGAACTGGGAGAGGGCTCTGCTCTACTGCAGGTCAATGATCCTCCACACTCAGGTATACCAATGTCCCTGGAGCTTCCTCCAGCCCTGACATTTTTTGTGGGGTCAGAGACAAAAAAAATCAGAGCTGTTGACTCAGCCCTGCAGCTTGGTACAGGTTTAATGCCATTAGCTATTAGTAGCCATATAGTTGGTCACCCCCACCGGTCATCACTCTTGCGAGCAAGAATGCCCTGACTCTCCAGACAGAGAAATAAATTTGAGGGAGAAAGCTGCTTCTGCATCCCTCCTTTCCAGCAGCCTGCATTGTTGCCTTCCCTACTTAACTTAATTGGTACACAGTCATTTTCAGCTCTCATTTCCTAATAAACACATTTCCAGAGATGATTTACTATTCACACACTAACAAAAGAAGAAAGTATTCTCTGTTCATGATGGGAAAAGACTCTTCAGCCTATTGAACTGTTCTGTTAACCTCAGACAAAGCGCTGCAATACAACCTAATTGTGAGGATGCCAAACAGTTTTTATAAATGTCCTCAGACCAAATGTCTTTATTTCTAGCTATCCAAAAAGAAGATAAAAATATGCCTGAAGGAGCCATACCCCTGAGCCATTACCTGAGCATAAACAATGAGGTTCAGAAACAGTCTTTTACATTGGACAGAGATGCAAAGGCAAAGCATCAGCTAAATGAGCAGAGTACCCTGTTTCCTCGTGGAGTTGACCCCATCTGAAGAAATCCACTATAACTAGAAAGGCCAGTGTTCGGATGGCGAGAGCAGAGTGAACCAAATTCCATCTTAAAAATCATCTGCCTCCAACCCCCTGCCATGGGCAGGGACACCTTCCAGTAGAGTAGGTTGCTCAAGGCTACATCCAGCCTGGCCTTGAACAATTCCAGGGAGGGGGAACTTCTGTAGTTCCCTCCAATATAATTCCAGCCTTTATGCTCCTTTTTCTAATTTTTTTTTTTTTTTGCAAAAATGTCCAAACTGATGGCAGTGATGTGGCTGATGAACACATGGAAGATCCCAACCCTCAAAGCAACCAAGTTTCTTTTTCTTTCTTTCACTCTTTACAGAGAAGCAGAAATGTTTGAGTTAGGTTAGACTACGAGCTTTTAGGCAAGTTATCGTCTTTGTCTGTCATGTTTGTGCAGCAGCGACATCAGCCTAAGTTTGTGACTGCTATTCCAGTGCAAATAATAACCCATGCTTAGGAAGCTGCATAAAACTCTAAACCTGGAAAGGGACCTGCAGAAGATTAAAACTGCATATCTGTAGAGTCCCTGGAGGCACACACATTTCAGGAGGACCACATTGCTACCAGCAATGCATATTGGAAAGCTCTGGCTGCATTTTAATGGATGTACTTACCCGAATATGGATCTGCTCTCCCACTGTGGGAGCACTCTCTCTTTTCCTCTTAACAGCCAACAAGTCAACAAGAGGACGGATGGTCATTCCCTGCAGCATAACCACAAAGACAAAAATCACCCTTTCTTCACATCAAGTATTCTTAGTAGTACCTGCATGGGGAAAAAATGAATCACCAGCACAGGTATGAGCCACAGCTACTTTGTTCCTTGCCAGAACAAGACCTGGTGTTTGAGCTGACGCTTCTCATCTGCTCTGCTTTACTAGCCAGGCAAAACCTGCAAAGCTTCAACAAGATTGGAAACTGTTCTCCCAGCTGTAAGCCAAACATTTTGTTTGCTTGTGGTAGCAGCCTGTCAATGGGAGCTCACACAAGGGCTTCAGGATGGGGGTAGGCAGAGAGGAGAAATGCTCCGCTCTCCTCATCTGGCATCTCAAAGACCACAGAAAGTCAAGCAATAATTTCAAGGTCAAGCCAGTGGTTTGCTATTCCTTGTAGCCTACCAGATGGAAAGAGGCTTGAAGTGTTCAAAGTCTGAATGCCTGAAATGATGATAGTCCTTGAGACTTCACAGCACGGAGCCTCCACCAGCATTTGTCTGCTAACTTTGAGTATTTTGTGTCACAGATCATTACCCCAACGATCTTTGATGGCCTGCCGGTGGCTAAGTTTACTAATCAAAGTATCCACCTGGTGAGAAGGGTCAAAGGAAGAGTTTTAATGCCATTTAAGACTCGTGAGAGAACTTCTAAAATGCTTCTGTGCTACATTTCTTAGTCTGGCTTTGGTATGAAATGAGTTTTCTAGGACGTGTTTACTGCAAAAATGATGGAGTAGTTGATGTTTATGACTTCTGAATGTCACAAATGCTGGCACGGAGGAGAGCTGAGCACATTTTTAATTGCAGAAACAATTAATGTGTCATTTTAATAGCTAATAGCAATAAAAAAGCATTGCTATTCAGAATAAATAACATAAAACTCACAAATTCAGAAATAACAGATATCACAAAAATTAAGTAGAGACTATGCAATTGATCTCTTGCCTTCACTGGGTAATCAACTGCATTTGTTTTCATTTTGAAGTGGCCTTTTGGAGTTTCGTGACCAGGAATCACAAACTTAAACTCCTGAATTCCTTCGGCCCTTCCTGACCTTCACCATCAGTGAAATCCCATGTGCTATTTCAGACCATGTGTTATTTCACAACACACCTACAGGGCCCCTGTGATGCTCCTCCACCCACTTGCAATAATTCATTAAAAGCGCATCACCAGATGCTGACAACTCTATTGTGGCTCATACAATGTTTTCTACCACCAGTGATCCAATAGATAATGGAGCGGTTCAGGCAACAAACAACAAAAATACCCAAATCAAATGAAAGAAACTCACACATGTGCCAAAAAATGGGAAAAACACTCTTAATTATTACATTTGCAAGCAATTTCATGCAAGAGGTCAGAGGCCAATGGGCTGAGAGAGTGAACTTCAAACAGAGAACGTGCTATTTCATTTTTAGACCACACTTAAAGGAAGAACAATGGCTTTTTGCAACATTCTAAGCCCACAGCTCCTTGAAGGACTTTCTGGGCTACATGTTGCATATCCAGGCCTGCTCAGAAGCACTGAGGACTTGATAATTGCTCAATCAAACTTCTCAAAATTATTAACCAGGCTCATTGTGGGAACAGGCTTATGCAACTGAGGCAAAAAAGGTCAAAATAGGTTAATTTCTTGGGTTGTGTAATACACTGACAGACCCATGTATGGACAAGCCCAACGCTAACATGTTGATCAGTAGTTCACGTAGCGTGAAGCTTTTCAGAGAGTGTGACCAGGATTCCCAAGAAAATGAAGTCAGTTTGTGCTCCGACAAGATACTTTGCTGGCCTTCCCCAGCTTAAAAGGGGCCAGATAATTTCTCACCTAGTTTGTGTCCTATCTTAACACAGACACCCCCTGCCGAGTCTGTACTGATATCACTGAGAATATAAAGAAAACTTACTGCACAAAATAACAACAACAAAAGTCCACTGTCTACAGAAGTTGGTTCGTAGCCAATATTTCACTCGTCCTTTCCACCCAAAGTGACAGAGCACCATCAAAGGTGCTGGGATATTAAGGATATTAATTCTTCAATAATGCATCCATCAATGTGGCTGGCAGCAGTGCCACGAACTTCAGAAGCTGTAGGAATCATTTGTAAAGGTCCATCTTAATACATGCTTCTATTTGTGTATGTATATGCTGAGATACAGCATTGAAAAGTTCTCATCCTTCTGTTTCAGCTTAAGTTTATTTCCCCCTTCCCTGTTCTTGTGGCAGCCTCAGCTACACAATACTGCAGGTATCCTGAGCCTGAGCAAAGTCTGTCTTTATAGACACTATGCTCCTGCTGAATGGCTGAAGGTCAAGGGGTCGTCCCGCCGACACATACCCACAGGGGACCCTGTTTAACTCTCACCCTTTCGCATGGAGATGACATCACCAGTTGAGCTTTGAGGTTACACAAAAGCCCTTTTCCCAGTCCTGGGAAGGATTTTCCGAGGCCTCAGCAGAATAGAGCTGCTGCCTTAGAACAACCTTTGTCTGAGACTCAAGAGCGTCTCTGCATGAGCGGACGTGCCTAGTGACTGTGTCTTTTCAATTTCTGACCCACATTTGCATCTTAAAACTCGTCAACCTCCACCTAAGTACGTTCCCCCCACCCCTGGCCCCTGCTCCCTCCTTTCAGTCTGAAAGCTGTGCCCAGTCCAGCTGCCCTGCAGGTCTGAGCTCCAAGCCCATCAGCATGTCACACATTGACCATGTTTTCAGCCCATGATGTGGATTAGGTGGATGTGGGGAAGCAGAGAGCCAACACCAATCCTCCACATTGCCCAAGTGCCCAACACCCACACCTAAGGGGCTCAGGGAGGCCAAGCAAAAGGAATTTGCTCTTGTGGACTGATACTCAGCCATGGGGCCACTCAGCAGCTGTCACCGTGACCCACCAGCTCCCAGAGCCCCGGCTGCTGCTCTGCTTCCTCCATCCAAGGGCAGGAAGAGGGCAGCCCCAGGTCAGCAGCTCTGCATGGGCCTCATGCTCTTCAGCAGGAGCTCCTGGGGAGCTTTTCTGCATGGCATCTTTTCCAGACCCGCATCCTGCTTGCCTCAACCCTATGGAGACCCATGCTTAACTTTTCTGGGATGGTGCACACCAGGTAGACAGCAGTGTTGCTCACTTCAGGACCAGACAACTCAATTTTTCCCACCACATTCTCCTCCAAACATGACAGCGTTTGTGAGGTGAACTAAAACGTGCATTTCAAAGAAAGCCCGAAAGAAGCCTTGCTCTTACAGAGTTGCTGCTGAGCTAAGAACAAGGAGACACCTCCAACACCACCACACAGAAGGCTGCAAGGATGCTTTTAC
Organism: Neopsephotus bourkii; assembly: GCF_033783945.1. NCBI lineage: Eukaryota > Metazoa > Chordata > Aves > Psittaciformes > Psittacidae > Neopsephotus > Neopsephotus bourkii. The sequence goes on from NW_026901555.1 coordinate 2,414,011, forward strand.
CACTAGGTGTCAGAGCAATGCTGTCTGCCTGCTCCTCCCGAGCTCAACAACTCCTTAAAACCACAGCCTGTGCCTGAGGGAAAGAAAAGCTCTCTCCATCACAGACCTGGAAGGGTGCTAATCCAGATCCGTCAAAAATAACAGCATATGATTAGTAAGGAGAGCAATACCAGCACCAAGTTCTGTCCCAGCTGCAGACTGTCCATCCTCACCCACTATGCAGCTGTGGGCTGAAGTCAGATGGGGCACTGCTCATATGGTGCCAAAGAGCAGCCTAAGCTGCAGATGCTCCTACAGCCTCTCTGTACGAGTGGGCTTTGCAAAGCATACTCAAAAGACACTCACAGAAATCAGTCTTTAAAACGGGGTGGGGGGAGAGTACCTCCATGCTTCAAACAACAAACCAACTATCTTGGAGCAATCAGCGCTCTGAGGGTCCGCCTCTCTCTCCCACCCTGGCAGCTGCTGCATGATGTGGGCAGGTTGAACTTGCTCACAGAAGCTTTGGTGGTGGGTAGGAAACAAGCCAAGAATCACCAAGGCAGAAAGAGAAAGCAGGTAGCAACAGGGCTCAGGGATCAGTTATAGAAGAAAGATTAGAGGCAAATTAATCAAAAGTGCTGACTTTTCTATTCACTTCTGATTTTCCTTGCTTTTATAACAAGTAACACACCCAAAGTTGGGTTTTTTTTTCCAGTGGAAGTGTTAAAGCAATCCCCTTCCTGCTGTATCATCACAAAATAACTGCAGCTGCTTTGCTGCATGAATGTGAAAACATCTCAGACATAGACACAAAATATAAAACAAACTAATGACTGTTGTTGCTTCCGATGTTGGGTGCCCCAATAAAACTCATTTTCAGAAACCATTAAAAAGTCACTCCCCCCAAATTAGGCCCCTTTAAATTTGTCCCACTTGTGAACTACCAAAGCTGAGACAACCAAACTATAAACTTCTTCAAGTTATTGCTGCCTTCGTTCAGGGGATTTGGAACATCTCCAACATCCTCCATCTTCTCCCCTCTGGGATCAGGAAAACCGATCTTCATTTACTGCATGGCTCAGGTAGCATTTCATTTCATGACAAGGCCTCCAATAACAAGTGGCTCTTACCTTGCTCAAACAGCAAACTAGTTGTAGAGGTTGATTTGTGTTGGCTTTGCTCTCACATAAAACACATAAAAGCACTGCTTTAGAGAGGAAACCTATGCCAGCATCATTCTTCACAATTTTCAAACCTGCTATCCCACTACAGATGGACCGGATAAAAGATGGGACAAGTTATCATGGAAAATGCACAAGCACAACACGTGTTGCAAGTCAACAACTGCTAGTCAGGCTCTCAAACCTTCTGCCTCTTTCAGTAATAATTTGAAGTTTCCAGATGCCTAACCACTCAATAGAGGGAAAGAGTTAATGACTGGAAAATCCTTGTTCCACCTAATGGTTTAGTACTGGTTATTTGTCCGGAACAGAAAAAAAAACCTCATGCTTATTCTCTACATCTGCTAGTGACACCAAGATTGTTTTTACCTGTACGAACACGGTGAAGAGGATAACAACAGTTGTTGCCGCAATGAAGAGCTTCTTTCTGTGAAAGTCAGGCAGCAAGAAAACCAAAGAGAAACAAATGGCTCCTCGGAGACCCCCATATGCTATAATGAATTGGTCTTTGCTGGTGATGGTGTTCACATGAAATCTGTTCACAAAGAAAGTCAGCACAAGAACACCTGAAAAGCAGGAAAGAAGATGGGAGCACATCAAACAAAAAGAACAGTTAGATAGAACTCAATGCATTATACAGTAAAACACCTCTGAACTGGTAAATACCAGGCATGAGAAACTAGCCAGGGAACAAGGTATGCTCCCGGTGTGCCACTGGGAAAGCGCTTTTCTTCCACCCTGGTCCAACAGGCCTGTGTTTGATTTGTCGACTTACAAACTGATCCCTGATGCATTTCTGATTTGGGGTATTACACCAACACTGACTGGCCACAGTTTGGGGAGTTTGCACAACTATGAATTTTACTAGAAAATGTAATTTTAGGTAGCTCATCTTGTAGCAAATTCTCTTGTTTTTTACCTCAACCTTGTGCTTATTACAGCCCAGCTGGGAAACCAGAGCTTCCTTCAGAAGGACTCTGAACTCTGCAGGGGTGTTCTCATCCTGCTCCAATGACCACTGATCCCAGAACATACCCCTTACCTGGTGACTCGGTGTTAAACATCAGCTAAATACTGAACAAACAAGAACTATTGGCAACATAGGATATATTAGCACATTTATTTTGATGGTGGTTAATGAAAGTTTTTAGGGCAATTCTATAGCCATGTGACAGCCAAAACTTCACTCATAAAATGACACAGAACCAGATTCTAAAAACTGAATTGAAATATTGATTTACTCTAATTGGTGCAAACGAATGAGTAAATTGCTCAGATTATAAATGTTCTCAAGGCAAATGATCATCAACAGTTTAGCCACAGATTACCCTCCAATTTCCAAAAGTTTCCAAGCAGCAGCTTGGATAAGCAGCTCTATTCTGCTGTGTAAATGTTGCTTCTTCACAAATCTTCCACTCAAAGGTTTATGTTGTATGAACTTAAGAAGACATAAGGTGGTGCAATAACTGATGTAATTTATGGTCATTTGTAAATACATAAACAGATACAGAAAGGTACAAAAAGTTGGGCCTTAAATCAGTGAGCCATGATCTAATACCAACAGATATGATAAACATCTTATTTCCTGAAGATTAATGGCCATTTTTAGAACTGACAACACAGACTGACACTGAATTTAACTAGGAATTAGCTGGATCCACACCACTGCTGCTTTTCTAAAGGGTGTTTGGAGAAGAAATAAACTTCAAAATGGGTGCACTTGTAATATACATATCAAACAGCTTCCCACACACATACAACTAAAAATATCTGACTGCACATCAGACCGGTTTGAAGAAAACAAAAAGCTGGGGATGTTTCAGGAATAGCAAACTCAGTTAACCTTGCAACACCTTCCCCATCTCCAGATCTCCATGGAGCTCATATCCAGACCAGCAGAGGGGAAGTACACCATTTTCAAGGTTCTTTTTAACTTTAAATAAAGCATACCTTAGCTCACATCTGCGGCTACTGTAAAGCTCAGGCAGTGATGATGACTTAAAGGAACAAAATTTACTTCAGCTGATATCATGGCCTTTGTTCTAATTTAATCATTCCTCATAAATTATCATTAGCATTCCCTAAACTAACTCAAGGCCAGTTTTCTCCAAGACATGACATACAATTCATCATTTTGAGGAGAATATATTTTCATCTGGAGATAGACCTTGGGAAAGCACAGAAGGAAATCCCCCAGTGCTTGGATAATGGTGAATATTAGCGCTGTAATGCGATTAATGCATTTTGCTTTTTAGCTGATCTCTCCTACATCAAAGTAATTCCAGGTCTCGGGCTTCGGCAGAATCATTTCTTGTTTAACGGCACAAAGAGGGTCCAATAGAGGACAAGATCACAGCTCAGGCACTAACCCCGGTATTGCTGATCTGAAAGTCCCCGATTCCTGCAAGCAAACTCTATGAGTGCCTCCCATTTCTGGATCAGTGTGTCAAGCATGTCCATCGCTGCCAGATGGGTCTGAGAAGGTCAGGCTCTCATCTCAGCCACCACCTCCAAGAGAGGAGTGCCCAGCCTGTGCATTACCCTACCCAGCTCATGCCCTCCTAGCACATCTATGGCTCCCCAGCAAGGTGCTGAGGAAAAGGGACACCCTGCTCGGAATCAAATGTGCAAGATGATTTTTCAGCCCTGGTTTGTGTGTTCTTATTTAAGTCAAGGGAGATTTTGAATGGAAAAAGGGTTTTCTTCCCTAGCTGCAGCACTGAGCTCTTCCCTAATAACATGCTGCATAATTTGAGAATGCAATCAGAGGAGCTGTGTTTAGAGAGCCAGGGGATCTGGTGATGTTATTATGTTCCTTATGTCTTGCAGTGAAGAATTTTTTGAACTAAGAAAAATCAAAGTAAGAACTTGAGGAAATAATTTAGAGAAAACCACTTTACCATAATAAAACATTTGAACGTCCACACAACTAATAAGCATGTTTCCAAGTGCATTTATGGTGCAGTTATTAAAACAAACCTTGGCATGTATTAACAGCTAATGAAACCCATTCTGCTATGTCTTGCTAATCACGGCCAATCCTATTTAAACAATTTTTTGAAGTGTCTATCAAATTTGAGTTCACTCTGACTCAGTGGTTTGTAAGCATAAATCCTGTTGAATGGGTTTTAGCTGTCAAATTCTTTGCCAAAATGTGTGCTGTTATACTTGCAGATATAGTTAATATAGAAAAACTTCCATAAATGGGAAGGCAGGCATTGCACTCGCTTTGGTGACAGCACAATGTAAGAAGCAACAGAGAAACGGTCTCTCTGAAGCACCAATTCAGTGCAAAGATGCAACTGGGGACACGAAGTAGCCTATCTGTTTTTCTGGTCATTTGCAATGCAGGAAAATAGGATCCCAGAGTATTCTGGGACCAGGACTCAGGTTTTCATTGCAAGTGATCAAGAAAATTATCTTTAGGCACAATTATCAGGAAAATATTTTAATACACAGCTCTTGTGCTCTTGTTATCACCAAATCTTGGGCACTGTGAGATTGGTCAAACACTGCAATAGGTTTCCCAGGGAGCATGCAGAGTCTCCTCCAAGAAGATAATCAAAAGCTGTTTGGACACAGTCCTGCCTAGCTGATCCTGGTTAAGTAAGGGTTGAACCCAATGATCTTGAGAGGTTCCTGCCAACCTCAGCAATTGTCCGGTTCTGTGCAGTTCTGTCATTCTCTCTCATTATCTGAGGTTCTTGAGTTGGAGCAGGAGCATCCTCACATTTCAGGTCCCAATTTTCATCTACCCAGCATTAAGCAGGGTAGATGCTCTTCTGTAAAGCAGAACAGCATCTCCAGGGACAGCTGTTAGAAGGTTCCTCCAGTTTCCCATTTAAGGACGCTGCTGTACACAAACTTGCTACAAATTAAATCACTTAAATCTCTGCAATTCAGAATATGCTGTCAGAGGCCTCATGATTTTACACGGCTCTCTGATCCCAAGCTACATACTTACAGTGTCCCTTCTACTGTGAGGAAACCAAGGTTCTAATAAGCACTGAAACAAGAGAAGAGATCATAGCAATCAAAAGAGGATCTAAGACAGAGGTATCTACAAAACAGATGTCATGAGAATCTCTGCTTAGCACCAGTGTTGTCTATGGTGAGTGGACAGAGTAGGAAATTGTAGTAAAATGCAAGAGTTGCTATTGAGCAAGTAGTAGAAGAGGAAAGCATTGGCTGGGGTCTCCTACTTCAGTCTTTGCATTCACATCTGGGATAACCACACATACAGAGCGAGCAGGAAAGGATGATGGGGGCAGGAGCATTCTCTCATTAAATGGAGTTACATTTTCCACTCACATAAATAATAATATATATTAAAACAAACCAACCAAACAAAAAACCCCTATGATTATAGCATACCTAGTGCTCTCCAAACAAGACAGAAAATGACAGTGAAGCAAATGTATGGCCAGTTCCACTCATGATTTTCTCCAATGGTGGAAACTCCAAGGAAGATGAAGATGAGGGTATCACTAACACTGCTCCACATCTTCATGAAGTATTTGACCGTGGTGTGAGACTTCAGAGAGATGTTGGCCTCCACGTAACGTTTCATGCCCATGGCACAAGCAATGATGCTGAGAAAAATGAAACAATAAATATTTATATTTGAGCACATAAAACTAACACATTGTCATGTATAAAAAAAAGAAGGTCTTCATCAAGTTTTACATGTTTGCAGATGTCTCAGTGTAGCGATTCACCTCCTACATCAGTCCAATGAAATCACGAGGAACACCAGGACAATAGAAACTATAAATGTTGCCAAGACTGTCCAAATCTGGTTTTTAACAGGTAACTGACCCACTGCCTATTGCATTTATCATAGTCACACAGCAGTACCTACAATTAACAATACTCTTCCCATCATAATACACTGCTTTCAGCATTTTAACTTTGCCAAACTCTAATCTTGCAATTGCCTTGTAATTTTTCATGGATAATTGGTTCTTCAAGTTACAGGGTACATGGGGATAGCCTAATTCATCAGCTTTGCAAATCAGTACATTCTGAGGCCAGCAATCTTAGAGGATCAAAACAGTTGAGTGTTCAAGGAGTCAAAGCTCCATTTTTTATATTTCAACCTGGACAGAAACACTTTGTTCTAAATATTGTACCAGAAATAGCAAAACGACTTTTAAGTTTCCAAGACCTGACTTCCATTGATAATTTTAAGGTCATCTACACGAAGTTTTATTAATTTTAAAATTGCTTTCAAAGGGACTTCATGGCAATTCTCTTTGTTATGTCACACAGACAAGTGCACAAAGAGGTAGGTCCTCGGCTTGCAGAAGCGCCCCTGGGTCTGGCAGACTGACTTTAAGCACTAGCTGTGACCAGGACAGTTAAGTGACCTACATAGATGCAAGTAGGTGTTAAGATAGGTAGTGACCTCTGCAGCACATTATCCAGAATTTATCTTCTCAGTTAAGAGCTATTGAGAAAACAGCCATGCAGTTATTGCTTTGCAGTGAAACCGCCACAAAAACAGGGGCCTATAAGAATGATTTCTAGCAGGAAAAGACTTTTTTTTTTTTTTTTAGGAAAGACATTTTAGCTGGGTCTGTTGCAAGAGGAAGAAGGGGTGATGGTTTCAAGCTAAGAGGGACATTCAGGCTGGATGCAAGGAAAAGATTCTTTACAATGAGGGTGGTAAAATACTGGCACAGGTTGCCCAGAGAGGTGGTAGAGACACTGCTCCTGGAGACATTCAAGGCCAGGCTGGACATGATTTTAAACAACCTGATCTAGTTGAAGATGTCCCTGCTCATTGCAGCAATTGGACTAGGTAAGCTTTGAAAGTCCCTTCCAAAACAAACCATTCTATGATTTCACTCCAGAATTTCCCCAAAAAGATTCTTTGCTTTATCTGGGCTTTGATGGAAAACAGGGTCTCCCCCCAGCTCCACCTAACGTAAGAGTTTTCATATGGGCAGAGTTGACTGTGCTCTGATTGTGGGCTTATAACTTGTATGAAACCAAAGTCCCCAGTCCTGTCTTCCATAGCTATTTCAGGAAAACAGTGTTGGCCACTGCATTGCTGCTCCTGACCTGTACTGCTGCTAACAGAAGCAGAATAATGGCTCTTTTCTTAGCTCATCAGTGAATCTCTACCACATCTTCCCTGCCGCAACTCAGCATCTATTCTTGGACCAAGACAAAGGAATGGAAAACCACTTTATTCATTTCTGCTCTACATTCATTTCTAAAGCACTAGGAAAATTAGCAACACCATTATGGAAAGATACTTATCAGATATGTGGTTGGAAAAAAAGGAAAAGAAAACACTTTTTCAAATGAAAATGCACTTCCACCAACTCCAAGTTACTGATTACTGGGCTTTAGATTCAAACAAAACAACCCAAACTTACAAATAAAACCAACCCAAACAAACAAAACCCAAACAACAATAAACCCACACATTTCTATTCCTTTCTCTTTAAAATAATTCTTATTTATTTTTCCTTATTGCCATGAAATAAACCCATACCTGTTTTGAAGGAAAAGGAAAACCAAAACATTTGAGTTTGTCTGAAATTAAAGCTGGACTTCAGGGAGAGGACTTGCAGGAAGGGCATGGGATATGAAAGGTTAGACTCAGGAGGAACAGGATACTCTTGCTTGGGAAAGAGATTCCATCTTATCCAGCATTGAGACTTTTTTTGTCTAATGTAGCTTAAGTGCACCTCTTTCATGTCCTGAGAAAAATGTATCAATGCCTAAAAATTTCCTTAAACTGGTCTTTTTTTGATTTATCCTTTTCAGAGTGACCCACTTTGCACAAAGCACTGAGCCAGAAGTAACAGAGATTGAAGCACGGCCTAAAAAGAAAATAATAAATTCTTCTGTTCCTGCCTCAACAAATAGTGGGTAAAACAGGTCCAGATAAGAAGTAAGAAATCCAATAAGCATTTCTGGGTAAGTGACTTCCAGAGCTGTGGTTTGGGAGCACTTATTCATGAACGGATGGGGGGGGTCACACCAGATTCATAGAGAAGGAATAAACTTGACCTGTCTTGTCACAGCTTCAAAGATGGACACTGATACTAAGGCAAGAGGAAAAAATAAAACCAAAAGAAGAGCAAATGAAGATAAAACACACGTGCAGAGCTGTTTAGCAGACTGAGCTGCATTCACAGATTTTATTTATTTTTTATATTTTTGACTATGTAGAATTGATCTTTTTTGGCAATCAGATTGTTTTTTCAAAGAACAAACTGCCAAGATCTGCTTTTTACAATGCAGTATTCCCTGGTCACAAATGAATGAATCGTTTCAAATCAAGATATATAAAAGAAGCATTTATAATTTGGCAATTATAAGACCAGCAGTGCAGGAATCAGCTGCCTTTGCAATTGTTTTGCTTTAGAGACAATGAATTATTCAAAAGAATAGAAAATGGGTTCCTAATGGGTATAGTAGATTGTGATTGATAGAAGGAGACACCATTAGGATTGAACGTTTTCTGCTCCATGATGATTATGCAGCATGTTTATTTCACTGTTCTGTCTTACACTCCTATAAATAGGCTTTCTTTTACTTATTCCCAGAGCTAGAATTGTTTTCAGTAATGCTAGGATATTGCTCCTATTAACCATTCGAGGAAACAAAATCTGCAAGATATAGGAATGGTTTATCTTCATTATTATCAGATTTACAGTTGTTTACACTGTAGCTGTCCATGCAGTCTGTCTTTTGGGAAATATTAAATAGTTGGTTGTGATCCTCAGTGCCAGCTGACTTAGTTTAAGTAGGACAGCCAAATTCAGTGGATACCAGCCCACAGAAACCATGATTGAATCACTCTGTTTCTCATCTGTCTCTGCTTTCCAAGGTGAGCTTTCTTTGACAACCATTAACATTATTATCCAAGACCAAACTTGGCTGAGGAGTTGATTAAATACTCCTTGCAGCTCTTCAAATGTTGGTGTTGGCTAGGCCAAACATGGAAAAAATAACAAAATATGCCAAGAAAGCCTCTTCTGGCTCTGGTAAATCTACTAGACATCTCACTGCTTGAATGCCCAGGATTTCCAAACAAAACCATGGAGCTCCAATAAACATTCCTCAATAACCTCCATAAAGCAATCAGCCATCAGAAGCTTGCCCAGCAGGAATCATCTGGATTGCTTGTGACTTGTCGCTATTACCATCGATGTGTTATGTGTGAAATGGGGTTATACCTCTCATCTGTTCCACAGGCTCTTATACTCACTGTTCACTGCTATACAGAGATTTCCAACTAAGCGAACTTCAATCTTTTTCTGTTACTTTTCAGTAAATATAGCCAGAAAGCTTTCCTGGACAGATGAGATGCTGGGATGTACTTACGCCACAATCCCTGAAAGGTGAAACATTTCAGCAGTGAGGTAAGAAAGGTAGCTGTATAGGAAGACAAAGAGTGGCTCGATGACACGGATATCCTTGGTGAATCGCGTGGTAAAGGCAGCGGTCATCCCAAAAATAAGACCTACTAGGACTCCTCCTAGCCCAACCACGAAGAACTTTCCAACTCCAGCAAAAACATCCACAGTTTTGATGGTGGGCATTTCACAGAAAGCTCGAAATAGCTTGTAGAGTACCTGGGTGAAAAACATGAAAACCAGATGTTAACAAGATATTAACCAGACATGGCCATATGTAGCAGTGACACTAAAATACGCTGCTGGGATATGTGACACTGTGGAGTCAACATCTTTCTCTGGCAGTCAGGTTCCTGCCACGGGAGTGCTGTGGCAGTCACACGCATTTACATCTCTATGCAGTTAAAGAGATGTTCACCTGAGAGCTTCAAGGACCTCAGCCTAGAGAAGTGGACCAGAAGCCCTCTGCTAGAAGAGACCATTGATGCTTTTTCCCTCTGCAGATCTCACATCCCACCTCTCAGCACCAGCCCACCCTTCATCTGAACATTAAATACTCAAAGTACAGGCTAATCCTTACCACCGTCACTGCATCATTCAGAAGCGATTCACCAAAGACCAAAATGTGCAGCTTTTCATTGACGTGTATCTCTTCAAAGACAGCCAACACCGCCACAGGATCCACGGCAGCGATCAGGCTGCCGAATAGGAGATTGTGGAGCAATGACACATCCTGCAGGCGAAAGGCTTTCACCTGACAGATCCCGTACAGGGAGAAGCCGATCCCAAACACATTCCATATTGTCCCCACGACCGCATAGAGGAGGATTGTACCAATGTTCTCAAAAAAGGGACGGCTGGGCATGAAGTAACCTGCATCAAGGACGATGGGTGGCAGGAGGTACAGGAAAAAGATGTCGCTGTCCATAACAGGTGGTGACTTGTCGTTTAAACCATAGATGATCCCCCCCATTATGAGTCCTACAAATATCAATAAACAGCTTTCGGGAACAACAGAAGGCAGCTTGTTGTAGAGATGAAACCCTGGAAAGGGACAGATAGATGAAAACCATATTATCTCACCAGCCCAAACTGGCTAAATAGCACCAAACATGCTCCCACCTTCAGCAGGCTACACCTTAGGGTAGTTGTAATCGATGTCCACAATTAAGGTGGAGTCACTCAATCAATAATTTGCTGCAAGATCTGAAAGATCCCTGAAAATACCAAACTTTCTAAAATTACTGTTGGTTCAGCCTGCATTGCATCATGGCATAAGGTTAAAGATATGTTTTTAGGTAATACACAAATAGAAAAACAAAATAATCTGCATAAATAAAAACATTTTTTGAATTACTTATGATGTAATCTAGCTCACAGGCCCATCTTCAGCAGCTACATAAACAGCAACTGCTAATTTTAAACAATACAGATTCTATACACTAAAAATAAAAAAAACTCACAAAAAGCATTCTCAGTTATAAATGGTACCACTTTTAGTATTCCTTAATCATTAACACCTAAAGCTAAGGGCAACATTTAAAACAGTCCAGTTGAGTCAGCCTTGTGCAACACCCAATGCTAGAGAGAAATGCAGACAACCACAAGTACTCAAGGTTTTTAAGAACAATGCCTTTTCATTTGAAGATGAAGGTGTCAGTGGACAACCTGCACGTAGCGTAGCTCGCAAGCTAACTGAGATGAATGCACACTTCGGTACATACTGCAGTTACATAAAATTCCTTCTAGAAAGCCCAATATTCTTCCTACTAACAGCAACAGCATGCACAGGTGTGAACTTCCAAATGGAAAACATCATTTCTAGCCACAAATGCAACTGAGTATTTATTTTCTATGTGTGCACCATGTCTGGCACACAATCTCTGCATCCCGAGGACTTGGCATGTTATCTCAGGCTCCAAGACCGGTGAAGCAGTGGCCACTCCTGCCCACGCCATCCCCACAGAGACCCTTGTCCCTCCTCATCTTCTCAAGATGCCTTACCTATTTTGGCCAAGGATGCAAGCATGATCCAGAGGGTGATTTCAAAGGGGACTTGGACATGCTGATAATCCAGAGAGAAGAACGCGTGCTCTGAGGATTCATTGCCCTGAGCTTCCTCTGCAGCCCAGCTGATGTTGTCCAAGATGACATCCTCTAACTGTGGCATCGGTGGGGATCCCTGCAGAGCTCTGACCCTGGTGGTTTGGAGGACAGAGAAGAGCAAGGACCAGGCTAGGACAGCAGCTGCAGCTTTGCACCCTGGCCTCTGACGCTCCATTTTCCCTGGAAGCTGTCAGCCACAGGGATTTGGCCACTGCCTGCTCCTGTTCAGCAGCTCCCACTGCTGCGGTGAGGGGTTGGGAGCACTGCTGGAGACTGTAGAGCTCAGCTCACCCTCGCTGCATGGGTTGCTGCAAAGAGAGGAACAACTGCTCCGCCTCACACTGACTCTTCTCCCTGGTCCATTAGTTTCCAGCTGGGAGACCGTGCTGGAGAATTGCACCCTTTGGCACCATGTGCGCAAACAGGCTCCTCCTGCAGAAGCTTCCTTGAAGAAATGCCTCGTGCACCCCCCGACTAATAGCACACCTTTGCTTGAGAAAGAGATAAGTCGCATTTACTCCTAACTCTTGACATATTTTGACTTCCAGTCTCTTAGCAACCCTTTTTGCAGGGTGAAGGTGGCAGCCGGGCTTTGATGGAACAGGTCCCACATCAGCCTCATCCAGAAATGGACAGATCTTACAGTAGACTTTAGTGGATTACTCCAGTGTGCACAGAGGGAACACACAGCAGCAGCATTACTGATAATCACAGCTTGCATTGTAAATCCAGCAAAGCACCCCATTTTAGGCTAAATACAGAGCTCCAATGTTGTGCTGGCAGAGATCACCTGTGCTGGATGAATGTATTTCAACAACTGCTTAAAGCTTCTTCCTATAATAAAGCCTAACAGGAAAAGTTCTCTTCACCTCTCTTCACTACTTGAAATGGCACCAAAAGCTCGTTGAGGTTGAGCTTGCTTATGAAAGCTGAAGAGACAAAAATAAAATGTTATTTGCAACAGTATTAGATGTATTAGTAACAGAGAGTATAAACACATTGGGCCAAATTCCTCCATTGTGGAATTTCATTAAGCTGATGCTGTTTCAACAGGGATAAATTTGGTCCAAGGAGCACACATAATTAAAGTACAGGGGCCCCAGGCTGTTGCTAGGCTGATCGATGGCCTATTTGTTTCTCTTCAGCTGCCTAAATGACACCAAAATTGAGCTGGCAATAACAAGCTGGTGACCCCCTTCTCTGCTGTAAAGAGCCCAAGTCCATGCAGACTCAGATCCTGGGCTTTCAGTACCATGTGAGCTCCCTGTTTGTGATCTTAGTTGTAAAGCCAGAGGAGGATAAACTTCAGGAGACAGGAGAGATGCAGTGATACACTCGTGGAGTGTATCCTTTAGCATGGATAGTTTGAATTTGAAGCGTGCCTTTACCATACTTGCTGACTTTAAAGCAAAGCAACACCCCTCTCATTAGAGCAGTCTTCCAGCAAACTAAGCTAGTTTAAGCTCAGTGCCACTTCTTCCTTTGTATATTTTAAAAGTAAGCAAAATTGCAGGACAGACACTTGGAGGAGAGAAATTCTACAAGGTTTTCCTCTATCTCTGTTCCATGGTTCAATTCCACAGGGTCTGGAACAGGGAACAGAGGAGACATGAGAAGACGGGATCCCTTGTTACTCCAAAGGAGGGAGAATGCCATGCTTTTAACAGCAATTAAGAAGTGATTAAGAAATTACTTAGCCAGAGCTAAGAGCCGTTGAAGCAGTTCTGAGCCCAGGCTCACATTCCAAGCCATCATATTTCCTCTTTCTGCTGAAATATTTGGTGCTAAATTTGAGAGTTTAAAGACTTGTTCCATTTGGTGGCATGGACAAGGAGTTTTGGCAAGCTCCCATTTTCCTCCATCCCAAATGCTCCATTTTGAAAACACAAGTTAATAATCACTTACATTTACCTTAAGCTAAAAATGAAATGCTTGCACCTTGGAAGGAAAAAAAGACCTGCAGTAGGGAGCTGAAGAGAGCTATCTGAAAAATGAGTTTGTGGGTAGAATCAATATCTATTTGACAATGGAACCAGAGTTGGGATGGTATCTGAGGAAGGTCAACAAAGAGAACATTAAACATGCCTCACTGTTTTCAAGTAAAGTTCACTTATAAAATCAGGACCTTAAGGGCTAAGCAACAGTTAACAGGTGAAGCAAAAAGACACTCACATGTACTTATTTACCTTAACTGCTCACCAAAGCTCTCTGCCCAAACAGAGCTAAACACACCGTAGTCCTTAAGATAGTAAATGATAACAGAGGGGGAAAGAGCCTGAGCCAGTACCCTGTGCGGAGTTTCTAATGAATCTGTGCCCTGATTTCTCTTGTCTCTGCTCCTTTCTTCAACAAGGGCCCACACAGACAATCAGTGCAGCCTCTCGCTGCACACTGGCTTTCATCATGCAGGCCTTCAAGTGTCTCTCTTAAAAGCTCCATCTCTTCTCACTCTAATTATGGGCTTGCCATACCTAGACCTGCACAAGGATGATTAAAGACTCTTTGCAAATATTTTGGACATTGTATTTCTTGACAGTGAGAACCTTCAAGTTTGCTTTTAGGATTCTGAAACTCGTCTTTCTGGTTGCATTGGTTTACCCTGAAGTTCTATATAAATAGGCTTGTTACTTCACTTTCATTCTTACATGTATACTTGTTCATTATGTATTAGTTATAAATAAACTGAAAGCCAAAGGCAGAACGTTTTTCCAAAGTTCTATGATAACAGAATATATGTTGTTCCTCTTGTAATGGATATCGATATTATTGAACAACTTTTTAATGCAAGTACCATTTGATCACACATCCATTGACATGTTTTCATTTTCTTTCTCATGTAATGTGCTTTCCCAGATTTTAGGTTTCCAGGCTAAATTCTGATGGCCATAATTGTATTGACAAGTACCTTGCCCCTGCTGGAATGAAGAGGACTATGAGAAGAGCAGAGTATTGTGTGATGTGGTAACAGTGGCCAGAATTCAGGCTCATGCAATGAAAATGTTATGTTGAAACAACTGTTTTAATTCCTTATACTCCCTAATCAATGGCAACACATTATTTGCCTTTACTTACTTTGAGAGAAGGACAAAAGTGAAACCTTCCATTACCTTCCTGATGTATAATCACTCCTAAGTATACTCCAGCTCCTCTTTATCACTATGAATGCATGTATCATTTAACAAAAAAAAAAAGAAATATTTGTAAATTAAACCACAATTTCCATCACCTCCTGAAAATCATATATCAGCTACTGAAAATTATAAATGAGAAATGTGAATAAGCTTATGCCTTATATAGGGGGAAAGCAAAATAACTTGTTGTGCACCTTTTAGCTCCTGTACCACAAAGACTTTCCATATTATTTGGGCCTCAAATCAGAAAATCGTTTAAACATTTACTCAACTACAAGCACGCAGAGTTTCACAGTTTATGGTTGACAACGTGAAAATCATATGCTGGATTGGGGCCTCCCAGAAATATCCAGCACAAAGAATCACACAGTATAACCATCTCAAAAGAATTGCCAAGCTAATAACTCAAAAAATCGCCTTATTTTTCAGCTTCTCCTCCTCACTACCTGCATTTTCCATTGCATTTTAATATGCCCAGTGAAGACTGCACATGATACACTGATCTCTCTGAAGGTCCAGGACAGAAGAGTACATATTTCCATCTGTACACAGGCCTGCGAGCAAACACAGAAAACACATAACGCTGACAGGCAGTTCAGCAAGATTTAATGGGAACTGAAATTGAGACCAAGCCCCTCCTCACACTTCCCTTGCTGGGAAGGATCACACTCGCAGCTGTTCCGGACAGCTGGAATGGAAAGCCCCTTAAAATTCAAAGTTATAGCATGTGTTTTTCTCAAGCCTATCACAGGCCATGAATATATG
Organism: Neopsephotus bourkii; assembly: GCF_033783945.1. Classification (NCBI taxonomy): domain Eukaryota; kingdom Metazoa; phylum Chordata; class Aves; order Psittaciformes; family Psittacidae; genus Neopsephotus; species Neopsephotus bourkii. Next base: position 2,429,554 of record NW_026901555.1, read on the forward strand.
GAGAAACCAACTTAGCATTGCAGTGAGCTGGATGGACTGATGTGCTGCTTAACTCATGAGCACCCCACAGAGCTCAGGCAAGAATGGATATTTAATTTAACAACACTGACTTCATTCAAAAATCTGGGTTTAATGAGAATTTGAACAAAATGCAATATTACCAAGAAATGAGCAAAGAAGAATAAATCAAAAGAACAAGACATTCTCTTTGCCCACACTCTCTCACCATCAGGAAGCTGCAGAGGATGTATAAACAGTAGATGCATATTTTATGGCTCATTGCTTAACATTCTGCCAACTTGAAAAACACAGATTTATCACTGATGATTTTATTTGCTAAATGGAGAGAGTTTGACAAACAGCCCTCCCCCTGTCAATAGTCACAAGATCCAAATTCTTCTTGCCTTGTACCTACTTTTTCCATACAACTTCCACACAGTTTCCATACTGCTCTCACTGCAAACATAGCAGCCTGGTTACACTCGCCACAATGCAGCAGTCATGACAGCTTCACAATTAGCAACACCTAATTAACACAGGTCTTAAAGAATTCCTACAGGGCAACGCCAGGCTGAGTACCATTTTAATCATTTTGGCACTGACTTCTGTTTGGATTCTGCTTTTGTCAGTAACAGTTTGAGCACTTCGAGCAACTGCTTAAATCACTTCTAAACTAAATGATATTTTTCTTCACCATTATAACTGGAGAAGCCTGTGACTGTGGCCTTAAAATATCCAGTTCTTCTCCTTTCGCTAATTTAAAGAAATATTTGCCTGATTTAAACTCCAAACTTCGGTTTCCAGAGACACATCCAGAACTTGCACAACCACAAATCAGATTCATATTTAGGTGGTGATACAAGATTTCTTCTATTAAATAATACTTTTAATACTCCTTAATTTTTAGGTGATCATAGAATCACAGAATCATAGAACAGTTAGAGTTGGAAAGGACCTGAAGATTATCCAGTTCCAACCCCCCTGCCATGGGCAGGGACTCCTCACACTAAACCATGTCACCCAAGGCTTCATCCAACCTGGCCTCAAACACTGCCAGGGATGGAGCATTCACAACCTCCCTGGACAACCCATTCCAGTGCCTCACCACCCTCACAGGAAAGAACTTCCTCCTTATATCCAATCTAAACTTTGCCTGTTTAAGTTTTAACTCATTACCCCTTGTCCTATCACTACAGTCCCTAATAAAGAGTCCCTCCCCAGCACCCCTATAGCCCCCTTCAGATACTGGAAGGCTGCTATGAGGTCTCCACACAGCCTTCTCTTCTCCAGGCTGAACAGCCCCAACTTTCTCAGCCTGTCTTCATACAGGAGGTGCTCCAGTCCCCTGATCATCCTCGTGGCCTCCTCTGGACTTGTTCCAACAGTTCTATGTCCTTTTTATGTTGAGGACACCAGAACTGCACACAATACTCCAAGTGAGGTCTCACAAGAGCAGAATGGAGGGGCAGGATCACCTCCTTCAACCTGCTGGTCACGCTTCTTTTGATGCAAACTAGAGTCCTTAAAGCCATGCAGAAAATCTCCAGATCACAATGCTATACAGCAGGTCAGACTAAGAGATCCAGAAGCTGAGCTCACCCAGAGGAGTCAACCATGAGGTGGGGAGCTGTTTCTCGTTAAATGGGAGCCCAAGCCCTTAGGACTTCCAAGTATCTTCCAAACCCTCCTCATGAGAGCACTGCTGAAGGCTTTTCCTGCTCTGACCTGGAGCATTTACGCATAAACAAGACTGGGAGGTATTCATGGCAGAGGAACAAAGCCCTGCAGGAACCTGTCCTGGAAGACGAGCATAGGTCATGCCTATGGGTCATGTTTTTCCAGTTCCCCATCCTTTCTTCAGCTATGGTCCGGCTGATGGGAAGGGTTAAGGAGTGCTTTGCCTTACACACACAGAGCCTCGGATGTGGGGAAGGATAGAAGAATTTCTTCTCTTTCACCGTTTTCTTCCAGTTTACTCAACTCTTCTTGTTCCCCAACCAAATTGCTAACCACCCCCTGGAAAAATACGCAATCGTGGACAAACCAAATGCTGACCACCAGTGCTGTCACAGTGTGTGGTCACAATAGTGCTGTAATCCCAAAATAAAGCAAGAACCAACAAGGAAAACAAACCCTGTGAATCAATGCAAGTGATCACAGCAGGCAAACGGCAGTGCCATCTGCATTGAGCTTGTGACTGTAAATAAAGTCATAGAATGGCTTGGACTGGAAGAGACCCTAAAGGTCATCTAGGAAGATGATGTCAGTCACCAACACTGTAAACTTGTCACAGAAATCCACTCAATTTGTCAAGCACAATTTGCCTTTTGTGAAGCCATGTTGGCTGCCACCAGTCACCTCCTTGTTTTCCATGTGCCTTGTAATAACTTGGAATAAAGCTGTAGTACACTCAATGTACACAAGCACTGTAATCCCTCACCTCGAAGGTGTGAACATGTTACACCTCCTCAACACAGTACATTTACTGATGATACCCCAGATATATTCATTCACGAACTTCAACTCAGCATGAAGATCAGTCCCTGTGTACTGGCTTATGGAGCAGCCCTCTGCTCTCTGGACGCACATACACCTACACACCACACTGTCCTCCAAAGCAGGCTGGAGATGAACTGTTAGGCAATGTCTAGTTTTTCTGAAGTCCTTTGCATGCTGAACGCAGCCTCTGGTTTCTTTTTGTGGAATAAGCATAATCAGGTGGCTACTTCCTAAGCAGTATTTGTTATATAAAAGTATTCAATAAATCTATCCAAAAGCCATTTCAGTGCAATGGCATTGCCTGTGATCAGTGACCTGTACTTTACACACCATAGCCGGGTGCGAGCAGTGCATGGTTAGTGAAGGGAAACCGAGTTGTGCCATCTTCCTTTCTAAGCATGCAAGCACCTCCAGCAGATACTATTTTACATTATAACTTGCATGACTTTTGCATACGCAACACTCATGCCTTCCCTTCCTATTCCACAAGAGGATTCTTGTAACTCAGCTAAAAGGAAAGAGGAATAAGAATGAACAGATCTGTTAATTTAAAACTTCAAGCCAAGATGTTTTGGAAATCAGTTTGCAGATATGTTCCCTGGCCCATTAAGTTCACAAATGTTATCCATTTGGAACAAAGCGCTAATACATTTTATGTACACAGAGAGTGAGAGCAGGCATGAGCCTGGGGTTTCTCTCACTCCTCTTTGTTAATGTTTGTTACATTTCAGATTAGTAATTAATTCTTGAAATACCAATTTTGTATGGTTGAGCAATGGAAGAGCAAGTAAATAAATGGTCAGCATGCCTCATACATTTGGCAATGGAAAGCAGAAGTGTGCAGTCACCACAGATGGGGAATGATAACAAAAAATAGCAACACAGCACATTAAGAAATTATCCTATTGCACAAACCAAGAATTTTCTTTAAAAGCATCCAGGACCCCATAGAGTAAGTCAGAGCTTAAAGGCCAGCAGTATTCCTTGAATGTATGTCCATCGCAAGGAACTCCAAGTATTGTGCCTTGGAACTTGGGAAACCTCTACAGAGCTTCCTACAGCTGGGTACAGAATGACCTGAGAATTTGCAGAAAAGCCTAATACAAAAGCATGAGAAGTGAATGGGAGCCATACCACATTGCTTAACCTAAAGTGAAGAACTCCATGCTCACAGCAAAGCCAAGGATTCCCATCCCATGTAAACAGAAGGGGGAAATTACAGCTAGCACCCCTCTTTGGGTTAATTCAACTGCAATGACGCTACTAAAATAAACACATAAGCCAGCCTCAACTAACTTGCCAGCACTGCTGACAGACCAAGCAGATAGAGTGGATCTCAGCCTGGTTTGGGTTGGAAGGAAACTCAAAGCTCACCCAGCTCCAACCCCTGCCACAGGCAGGGACCCCTTCCACTGGAGCAGCTTGCTCCAAGCCCCTGTGTCCAACCTGGCCTTAAACACTGCCAGGGATGGGGCAGCCACAGCTTCTCTGGGCACCCTGCACCAGCGCCTCAGCACCCTCACAGGGAAGAGCTTCTGCCTAAGAGCTCAGCTCAGTCTCCCCTCGGGCAGGTTCAAGCCATTCCCCTTGGCCTGTCCCTACAGGCCCTTGTCCCAAGCCTCTCTCCAAGTTTCCTGGAGCCCCTTTAGGCACTGGAGCTGCTCTAAGGTCTCCCCTTCAGGAGCCTTCTCTTCTGCAGGCTGACCCAGCCCAGCTCTATCAGCCTGGCTCCAGAGGAAGTTTATATTCCCAATAGAGAATTTCACAGAGTTCACAGCAGCATATTTCAGTTTTACATAACTGGAGCTATATTTAGGGAAGATGCTGTTTCCACTTACCCTCAGGGGGAAGCAGTACTAACAAGACATGGAAAACCCCTGCAAGCCTTAGTGCTGCTTCTGGTTGGTTTTAAAGACACAGCTTTTCTGATCTCCTACAGTTACCACTCACGAGGTGAAGTTCCTCAGCCCCTCACTCACCTCCTTCAGCAGTTAAACACCAGTAAATAAAGCCATAGGAAAGTGTCAAGATGCCAGATGGTTTCCAGGAAACAGCAATTTAATGCGATTTTAACAATAGTGCCAAATTTTCTCCCTGAAAAAGAGCCCCAGACAAGCATCCCAAGAGAAATAAGGCCCCAATAGACATAGTCCAAAGAACACCCCCAGCACATTCTGTGCAAGTTTCAGTAACCCCTCTGGAGACAATCCTGCTGCTGACTGATGCAGGATTCCCCCCCACCACAGTCCACTGTATCAGATATTCCTCCAGCCTTTTTCCCTTTCCCAGAGCACTGCCCCCAAGCTAAGGGGAAATACCTGCAATCACTGCAAGGAACAGGACAGAAGAAGGAAGGTCTTTGGCCTCTTGGGATTCACGGGTCAATACTAAATGCTTTCATTTCCACTTCAGAAGCCCACAGGCAGCCAGGACCTAGTACATAGGAGTAGCAAGGTTTGCTAGCAGCTGGGCACCCATGCAGGTGATTTATATTCCCAATAGATTGATGGAGTCAGCACAAATAAATTAACTCAGAGTAGATGCAGACAGGAATTAAGTGATAAAGAAAAAGAGGATTGGGTTAAGTAAAATCATATAGCTAAACTTTGGAAACCTATACGTAAAACAAGAGCAAACCAGGGAAAAAAAATATAGGTATTGCATTTTTATATGTAAACTATTGCAGAGGAAGATGGATTGCCATCTTTCTAGATTTTAACCTGCAGAATATAACATCAGTTGATAGAAGCTGTTCTGCATACTTGAGCATCCTTTTGTGGGAAATAATCCTCCCTCCAAAGAGAGCCGGACTTTGAGATTTATTTGCAAAATGGTTGTAAAGCTCTGGAAATCCTGAACTAGGAGGTACTAAAGGAACCCACCACTAGATATCACCATTTCACTATTTAATAGATAGCAGAAAACTTGCTAACGTTGATCTGGCATGTAAAAATCCCTGTTACCCAGGTAGATTGAGTCACCTTCTATACAGGTTTATTGCCCATGACAGAGCAGGCTGTCCTAACTACAGGTATTGTTTAATTGGGTAGATTTAACTGAAGAGTCCAGCTGCCTCCAGCATCCTCATCCCATTACCTGATAAATAGTTCTCTGTGAGGATATGAGATGGGAACTGGATGTGAAAGCAAGAATTCCCTGGCAGCATTTCTCCTTTGATTTCTGGCATGTGGATGGAAAAAAAAATTGACATTAAACCAGCATCTAAGTGTTTAATAAATGTATTTGTCTTGGCTTTCCAGAAATACCAGATTTTGCTCCTAAAATATATTCTGCAGCAACGTACACGATACTTTTCCATGGGCAAAACTGCACAGCAGCAATAACAAAATAAGGTCTGTGGTGCTTTATATTAGCATTTCTCTACATCCTCATTTGCACTGCTAAAACGTGCATCATTGTGCTGTGCAGCTACATCACTTATGAAAAATTAATTTTCCCTTTCCTTCCTCCAAACTGTTCATTAAAATTCTAAAAACTAAGTCATCTTATATTTTTCTAGCAGAAAAACAAAACCAGAAAGCATGCCAGCAGTAAAGTCATGTATTATCTTTACAGGTGCTAGACACATCCTCCCTTCACCCACATCGATAATATGGCTGGTGTTGGTATAGCTGCTATCATGAACTCTGTAACATGCTTCTCACTTCCATCTGGTTGTAATACAAGCTAAAGTTATCAGGACAGCCTGTATCTGTAGCCTTTATTATAATGCTGCTTGTGGTATTGTGTCCTCTTTTCCTTCCAGATAAAATTGTCCACATATTTGATGAAACTAATTAAAAACTGGGCTCTGAAACCCATCCTGAAATGGGATGGGACTGACACAGATTCACAGTGGCACACACAGAATATTCATTTCCACGCTCTTCCAACTGTGCCATTTCTCTCCAGGTGATGGGAGAAGCAGGGACATCAGGGCAGCTCCCACTGCAGCAGCATCTGTGAACATCAGTGCTGAAACCACAGTTGGCTTCAAGACCTAGGGCCAGGACTCAGGGGTGAGAAGGAGAGAACAGGTCTACCTCTTGTGCTGCTTAGGTCTGGGGAGGACAGAAAACTGACCGAAGTCTGAACCTCTGCCATAACTCCAACTTCCACATTTCCTAAGGAAGAACTCTGTGCAATGAACTTCTTTCAGGACTTCAGTTTGAACTATAAATATATCCCAGGGGAAATCAAAGGCAAGGGCAAGGCAGCACAAATGCCACAGAGCACTATTCTCTGTGGTTAATTGCAAACCTTTGGCTACTGATGTCCTCCAGAATATTTTTCCTTTCACCCTCAGTTAGCTTGTTCTCTGTATCTCTACCAATGCAGTCCTTCAGCCTCTTCAGAAGGACTCCTGACTTGGTTTTGAATGCTTGGAAGGAATCAGGGCAATGCACAGTGAAAGCAAAGAATCCTTTCTTATTGCCCTCTTAGAAAAGTATTACTCATTTCTTAAGTATCACTTGTACTCCTTACACCACCGAGGCCAGTGGGAATTTCTGGTTCAGCAAGGATGGTCACTTCAGTCTCGGACACATATGAGTCTGATTTCATTTAACTATTTTATTTGCCACATGCTCAGCAGGAATTGGTTTTGCCCATCTGTTGCAGTCATCTCACCTTGCTGAGGGTGCAGGTGCTTCATTTCCAAGGAAATAAAAGCAGAGTCCATTTACTAAAAACACAAATAAACCATAACCTACAGTATACTGACAGAAAGCTGCACGGGTTTCATCAGAGAGGTAAGGATTTATTTAAAAGAAAACCATTTCTTAAAGAAAATTAAACACTTCTACAATCTTGATCAACTATCACCCAGATTTTCATTGTAACATACTGCACCTACGCAGTACAAACGTACATTTGCAGTAACATTAGTGTCTTCATTCACGTTATCATGTCAATACATTTCCTATGTATGATACACACAAAATAACCCCCAGGTCCTGCACATCTGCACCTGCTCACAAGGTTTTCAAACCGAGGAAACATTTTCCACTGTGATCAAGCTTTGCAGGAGCAAAATTTGAACCCCAGTAGTTCAAACTTGGGCTTCAACTACATAGTCCAGTCCAGCAAAGACAACCTCTTTCACTGTCTGGTTGGGTGGATCAGTCTCTTAGAGGAAAGTTTTATCAGCCATGTTTCAACTTATTCTTCTTTCTTTTAGGAATAAACCCAATGGTACATGACTATTCATACAGATAGAGTCTTAGGAGGACATATACAGTATAAAAATATGGTTGAGTAGTATTTTAGAGAGAAATTAATTTCAAATTCTATATTAGGAAAAAAGGAAACAGTGACCTTTACTTCCTCTGCTAACAAAGTATGGGTCAAGCCTTAACATAGTCATTTGGGAAAGTCTGTAGTGTGTAAATGTTTTAATTTCCCAGCCTAATCCTTGGAGTGAAATATCCGCATCCAAACCACATTCACTGCTCCAGCTAAGTCATCAGTCACGATGTAAACTGCGTCCTGCAGCTCTTCCTCATGCATGTTGGGTTTGAGATTTGTAAGTTTGGAGTACTGAATTCAGAGCTATGCCTATTGGTAGCGTTGCACAAACTAAACAAAGCTAAAGAGTGCAAGAGCACTTCTCTGGCTTTCGATGCTTCGATATTCTGCTCCTGTGATAGCTGAAAGCTTATCTGAGTCAGGTTATTCCTTATCCAGCTGCAGGTGAGGAGGTTTGTTACAGAACCACATCTGGTCAGGTTTTCTTCAAAAACCTCTTTATAGAGCTCTGCCACTTTTGTTTCCATGTACCTGTTGAGCACAGAGTTTGAAAGGGGCTCCTCACAGAGCACAATACTCCTTTCCCCAGCTTCATCTCCAGACAGGGACTTCACACTTGGTTTTTCGGGATGCTCACATGGAAGGGACTGACCTAGAGGGATATCTGCAGACAGTAAAACAGGGCCATCGGGAAGTTCATCCCACGCATGGTCCAAAACACAACCGGAATCACACGCATGGTCCCCCACGTGGTCTCCCCCAATGTGCAGGTCAGGGTAGTTTTGGTAAATGCTGTTGCACAACCAGGACCTGTACAAATCCACCTCATCAGTATCCTGTTCTCTTCTGGGGATGTGCAAAGCCGGTGACACGGTTCCTTTAACAAGCACTTTCTGTGCCTTTGCAGGTTCCTTTTCTGCAGATCTCCGCTGAGGACTGCTCCTGTGTTCCATTTTGCTGCTTCTAGCAGAGATCTCACCCTGCTTCTCATGTCCATCAGCAAAGCCTCTGATTTTTGGGTTGTCTACAAGTTTCTGTCTCCAGATTCCCTCTTTATCCTTTCTGGATGCATGAGATTTGTGAGGCTTATCTTGATGACAGCTTTCTTTATATATGAATCTAGTTAAGATGCCTTCTGCCAACATGATGACAAGTGTGAGTAACAGCCTGATCAGCAGAGTTCCATGTAGTCCTGTGAGTGACAAGCAGAGTACCTCAACCTTCTCTGGACAAAGAGGAGCAATAACAAAAAATTCACAATGTGCTTTTCATAAAGACTGTGATTCTTTTGTTCTCTCTCCAAAATACTTATTTTTAGCAACTGCATGCTTTTCTAGAATTTCAATCTCCATACCATGTCAACAAGTGTCATTCACAACAAGTGTCATAGGAAGGGCATTAACTGGGTCCTTCATCTCTAATACGGCCTCTACTCCTAATAACCTCTCTGTATTGTGGGTAGTTGAGATAGATCACAGTTATAGGCTCTAAAAATCAACAAAATCATTTTACTTGTCTATATCACTACCATCAGTTGCAAATCAATGTTTTCCACTGAAAGACAACAAGTTCCAAGAGCTGAAGGAGTGACACAGGAAGGAAATCAAGATCAAATTCAGACTTAGAGGTTAATTCTGAATTGGTCTGAGCCCTCCTGTGGGATGCCAAGGACCTTTAAAAGATGATGATAGCTCAAATACAGCAGAAATGCATCTAACATGTAGTTCACGTATACGAATGTTTTTAGAGTTCCTCTTAATGATGATTTTAAAAGATAGATATGAATTTGTCTTCCCCAATAGCGATAAGTAGTATGCTTGTGTATCTGTAGGCTTTTATCAATCATGTGCATTAGTAAAACTAAATGCACATGAACAATTAAAAGCTGGCCAATATGTCTCAAAATAGTCTACTGGGTTTAGCAATTCTTTACCATTCCTTTTCAATTCACCTACTGTTAAAATCAGTGGGAATCTTTCCACTTAATGCCAAGTCTGAGCTAAACTCACTAAGGGAAAGATCCTCAGCACTCCTCTTACGGAGGCATGGGAAAGATGAACACAAGAAAATCTGTCTGTTCCTCAAATGCCTTTTTAATCTCTGAGTAATTCAAGTACTTTTACATGCCTCTACTGTGCTAATGGTTTCAAAGAGGGGGCAGAGGCAAGGGTTGAGGCAGCTTTACTGCAGAGTACGTACTAAATCTCCCACAGAACGTGACACACTGGAATGCTGTTGAGAATACACCCAAAATTCTACTTGCATCATGGACAATTAAGGCTCAATACTTTTCACTGGGCTGGCAATTTCCATCAGTAGTGATGCCATGCAAGTCACTATTTAGCCCTCCACACCAATGAAACCACTGCAGATTGAGTATATATGATATAAAACCAGAAAGATCCTCCTCACTTCACTCATTTGCTTCTATCTATCAGCCATCAAACTTGATCCACTGAGTGACTTTTTTTAATCCCAATACTCCTTCCAGAAAGCTGTTCTACAACTCCAATTATTTGAAAGATGGGATTTTTAATTTCCCACCTGTTGGCACATTACAGCCATTTGCTTTTTCTTTTTCAGGGTTCTGTTTCAGCTGGAAAGGCACTGCTCCTGAAGCTGAAGGCAACACTGGAATTGCAATATGCCAGCAAGTGAGGCAATACACCATGCCTCCTGCCGGTTACATTAGCATAACCATTTATTTTACCTATGGGAGCATTTACATATGCTTCATGTACCTCTGAAAAATGGGATCTAGGTACTGAGATCTTCAAATGCTAAAAAATATTGCTGCATTGCTTTGAGAATGGTCATAGTGTTAATGTAGAAGGTCACAGTGTTAATGTAGAGCTAAAATATGGATATCTTAGCAAAACTGCCCTCTTTAAGTAAAGGAAATGGTGCCTGCATTCTGGAACAATGAGTGAGGAAAAAGGGCACAAAAAGCCCAGACTTACCAAACGCTGTCGAGTAAGGGTGGCGAATGGTCACATAGCCCAGAACTCTCCTACTACAGCGGCTGCACGAGAACAGAATCTTACATACCCTTTCTTCACTGCTGTCTGTGTGGAAAAAAAACAGTACACATGATTTAGTTCCCCATTTTTTTTTCCCTTTTAAAACAGAAGTGATCCCACTGGAAAAGGGCACGGTTTTTGAATACCAAGTGACAGCAGAGCTAAAGAGGATGTTAAAAAAGCGAATGGAGTAGTTTCTGGCTGTGGTGCAATGCTGATGAGTTGCTAACTGCCACAGTACATCACTTAAAGCCAACTAAGTCCTCTGAAGGATCACCATGTCTTACTTCATCCGGCTGTTCAAAACCAAACCTGAATTCCACCCAACACTTTCGTCTACAGCAGTTCAGCTTCGTGCTGTCACCCACCTGACTTACAGAGGCGGTGATATTTACCACATTTCCCCTTTTGAAACAAATAGCCAGATTTATAGTCTTGTGACCTTCTTCTGATGGGGAAGAAGTTGAAAACGTCATTTCATCAAATTTTCAAAAGAACTATAGCAGCATGCAAAGTCACTCAATTCAGCCTCTGTATTTGATACATATAAATGTGAAATAGAAGTTCACTATATTAACTGTTTTATTCCAAGCCTAGCTGCTGCAAGTCTATTATTTGCCATTTAAACCAGCACAATTTCATTTTAAAACCCCAACTTCTTCGAGTTTTCCAGTACCTTCTCCCACAGCAACTCCTTATTTGCCCCAACCAGAGTTCGAGCTCTCTGGGGATGCCTCTTCTGCCAGGTTCAATGACAGCAGCACAACGAACCTGGTTTCGATCCTGGAGGGGCGGTTTTGCAGCCGAAAGGGCTGGGTTGCACTTTTTAGACACCAAGAAGCACACTTCAGACCCCAAGAAGACACGTTTCAGCGCCCGGCGGCGGCGGGCACAGGGAGCATAGGCTGGGCTCGGCCGGGCCGGGGAATGGTGCGATGGGGCCGCTGGCTGGTGCCATGGTCCCCGATGGGAGCGATGCCGCCGCACGCAGGGCGGGTACCCGAGCCCCGCGGCACGCACGGACATCCCTGACTGACATCAGGAACTTCCAATGGGAGGGCGCGGTTGGCTGCCACAGCAACACGCCGAGGCGGTGGCCGGTGAAGGGCCGTGGGTACCATTAGGGTTTGGTACCTGGGGTGCGGAGGGTCCTGCCCCATCCCGCCCTGCCTGGACCAGACGCCGGGCTTCAGCAGACCCGTGAGGAGGCGGCGGCCACCGGGATTCACCAGTAATGCCGCGACCAGTCCGTCTGATCAAGGGCTGTTGGCACAAACAGCGAATTACTTCTGCACGCTGGGAAAGGGCTGAGAGAGGAACGGAGTCCCGGGGGAATTACATCGCAGCTGATGCTACATGAATGATGCTGCTCGTTTCCCTTAAAAGGATGTTGAAATGTTGTACTGAGCAACTCGGAATGAAAAGTCCAAGTTCGTGCCCACGTCTTCAACAGACAAACCTGTAAGAGAAGTTACTCTATATAGAACCAATTTTGTTACTTCATGAATGCAACATACTAAATACATGTATTTTGCATACTCGGAGTACTCCATGCTCCAGGTGCTCACCTCCTGTAGTGAGTCAGCAATTTTCTACTTCATCACCTTAAGCCGCCTTGTAGAAGCCACCTGCATTTTCGTTGTTTTGAAAGTTTACCAACCCAGTTCAAAATTATTAGTAATAACCTATTGAAAATGGTTAATAATGAACTTTTCAACCTAAACATTCTACCAAGATCACATCATACAGAAAATTTGTAGACCACAGAGGGATTATTCTGCAAGGTTAGTGCTACCTGATCTATTCAGATGGATCATGGGTGTAATCCATTTCCAGAACAAGTGCAGAGGCTGTCACGATCTGTGTGAGAAAAGGAGGAAAAAGGAACGTGGCAAAAATGCAACACCAGAACTGGGATCTGGAATGGGCTACCTGATGTAATAACTAAGTACCTTGATTTTCCCCTTACTCCTACAATCAGCTGAACATCAGAGGCTGGGGAAATGCGAACACAGAGCGCCTCCTGCTAGGCACTGTCATACACACATTCCCACATCACAGCAAAGCCCTGAAAAAGCAAGACTGGTGAAAGAGGAAAACACAGAGTCAGGAAACCTGAGTGCCCAGTTCCAAGGTAATGAGCTGTCTCAGTGTCGTTTCAAATTGGCTATGAAAGTTCTCATACCATAATGGAGAAAACACAGATCAGTTCTGATAAAAGTCCTTAACACAGGTTACTGATCAGTCTGAGTCTCTTATGTTAAGGGATTTAAATTAGTCCTTTGGAAAAAAACCCCAAAACATTAATTACGTTGTTCTTGGTAAACGTTATTCCGTGCACGTATCAAATTGTGGGCCTCAGTGCACAGGACTGGCCCCTGCCTTTTCCTCATATCTAGAAAAAACCCTCCCACCCAAAACCCAGAAAATCAAGACACAGAGCAGATCTTTGTATACTCTATGTGTTTGTATGTATATATATATACACATATGTATGCATGTGTGTATGTACGTGTACACACTCTCACCTGTATCTGAGCTGCTCCAGAGCCCTTCCTCAACTGCTGCTGTGTCTCAGGTTAACCCATGCTGGGCTTTGTCACTGTGAAGTTAAACTGAACACTCTCTGAAGGCTTTTCATTAAGGGACTAGCAGGCACCTACCTCCACTGCGCACCCCTCAAGGCATTTCTGGTATTTGAAATCTGTGCAACACCATCTTAATGATACGATCAGACTTTACAGGATTTGTCATGAGATGCAGATGGAGAATATTACATGAAAAAAAGACTGAAGTCCCACATCTCTTGGTAGAAAAGTTTATTACTACAGTGCACACCACTGCAACCTGAAACGGCAAGTTAACATTATATGCACACATGCAGTGTGTTTTCTAAACAGACTTTTGAAAACTGTTATTACTGAGGTTTACATTAATGAATAGCAGCACAGGGTTTTGACTTGGTATGAACAAAGAAGAAACATGGAGATTCTTCTGGGTTATACAAGTGAAGAGCATATACGGGAAAGGTAAACGGGATTCACTCTAATTCAGAAATAGCATCAAAAGCCCTTTTCCTGTCTTACACAATGGACCATTTTTTAAGATGCTAAACTAGAGGAAGTCAATGCGAGGGACTAGCAATGAACACCATTAACAGACATCAGCATAACTGGTGGTTCTCAGTTGTGCTTTAGTTGTTCAGACAGAAAAAAAGCCATCATATAAATGGCACGCAAGCAGCCTTACAAGCCACTCTTGAAAGAAGTAAGTTACTTGCTTCCTTTGGAGGATGTGGATTGAAGACTGAGATTTGGGCAATCCCGAGGGCAGTTTAGGGGCTTGAGAATGCATCTTCTGAGGCTCTACAGAACATCTTCCAGGTGGTGCAAAACTTCAGCACGTAAAGCTTAAATTAATGAACCTGCTGGATCTACCAGGCACAAACAGAAGGTAAAAAATGAATAGTTTTAGTTTAAAAATTTATCCCACACTGCCCTCTGGCAACACAAATATTTAATAACATAGTTCCCTAAAAGCTAATTAATCTCACATTGCCAAAAAAGCAACAGGGACTGTCTGGCAGAGCCAGGCTCTGCAGGCACGGATGAACCCAATTTGCTCCATCCACTTCCCATTTGTCACAGCCTTGGGGAAGGAGGGGGGAAGCAGGTTAATGACGAAGTGTATTCAGTGCTCCCTCAGAGCTCCAAAGCCTCCAATTACTATTTTGGGTAGATGTATTCTAAGTAATTAAAACCCACTAGTTGCAACAGGTAAGAGCTCCAACCCAACAGACGTAACAGAGGAGCAGTACATGTGTTACATGCACTTTGTTGTACAGAGCTTGCAGCATTTTCATTTGAAAGCTCCACTTCGTCCAACTTAAGGGACCCCTTCAAACCGTGAACAAACCATACAAACAAGTCAATCGTGTGAGAAAGCATTCTAAAACGATTTTATTGGAATGATACAGGAATGGTTAATATGCACATTAAATCCTCAATGCCTGCCTTCTACATAGAAAAACAACAGATAAATGAACAAATTCCGTTCTTGTGCCCACCGTTAACCCAACACAGGTACAGTACAGAAAAAAAGCCAACAGGCAGCAGACTCCCAGCACTCCAAAATTCATGCAGGATATCTGCATCAGAATGAATGCAGGTTTCACACACAACAAGGAGTTATTTTCAGTATTTTTCTGTTTGTGTTGGTGCCTTGTTCCCCGGACAAAGAAGTAATTCAGTCTGTCTCAACAGAGCTTTCTTAGGAATGCTGACACAGTCTGAACGCTACCATATGGCGAGGCTGGGGGACCAGGCGAGGGAAGTGACTTTGCCTTCTTAAACCTGGCGATTTTCTTGCCCATCAGAAGCAGAGACCAACTTCGTTCCAGCATGTTTTGGGTCGCTGAACTGTCAGAATTTGGCAGAGATTTTCAATTACATGCTCCACAAAATAATGACTGCAATTTACAAAACTTACACCATTACTTTCCTTACACAGGAAACACAGCAAACATGAGCACAGTGACTCACGTGTCAAATTCCACTTTCTTCACAAGACTTTACTTCCATACTTTCTCAAAAACTCGTTTAGAGCTTAAACACTAGTTGAGACATAAAGATGGTACCAATATTCATCAGTTCAGACAGGTGAGATCATACTGAGCAACAAAAATCAGACACTGGGGTTAAAACGTAACCTAGCTTCCATCCTCAAACAATCTTAGAAATAAATTTCACAGCATTTCAGTAGTTACTGAAATATGAGTTAACAAAATTACTGATGAGGCGCTGATGAAAAAGCACAAAGGCATGTGAAGGCAACATTAATCTATCCCTGTGCTTTTTGATACTCTGCTTGCTTATGTAAGCATGAGCTTGAAACTGATCTCCCAGGCTCCCCATTCAGAAGAGATAAAACATGAATTAAATGCCATTTTAACTAACTTTAACTCACTTCTACGCTAGATCCAGCAGTAATTTCACCATGAGCTGTCTGGCAGCAGAGCTGCTCTCCAGCCAACAGCAACAAGCTGCATTCTAACACTGACAAAATCATCAGTGGTAGTGAAGAGAACAAAAGTCCCAAAGAAACACTGGTGAGGGAACTATCCAATTACTACACTTCAGAACATCTCTGTAAACCTTGAGTTTTGACTTTTTTTCCCATTCCTAAATTTCAGACTTTGAAACCAAGAACTCCAATCAGTTTCAGAAAGTATTCAAAAAGCACTGCCCAGATTTTAAAGCATCAGTGTAAAATAACCGAACAGCGATGCAGCCTTTTGATCTGTATGTGTCCTGGGTTCAGCAATAGCAGTCATTTTTCTCCTTCTTGGTAGCTGGTGCAGTGCTGTGTTTTGACTTTCGGGCTGGGAACAGAGCTGAGATGACGGAAGGGGTGAGAGTGAGTGAAAAAGCTGTCTGGCTGGGGTTAAACCACGACAGTACCCTTTTGTTTCTCTGTCTTCACAGAACAAAGAAAATCAAAATTGTGCGAATTAACCTCTAACTATGCCAAAGACTAATTATCTTTCTTCCTGTGTTTTGATGCTTTTGGGGAGTAAGTATGTGGTGCAAAATGCATCTTAAGTTACCCACACACTTTCAAAACCTGTTTCTCACCCTTCAGGGCACTTGTAATTATCTGTATTTTTGCAGAGTATGGCCAAGAAATAGAGTCTATCTCAGGGACACTGGGAGAACAGACAGGTTAATATTGCACCAATGCAAGACACTTTAATGGATTTGCTGTTGCTGCAATAGCTTCATGATATGGCAATAACAATGGAAAAAAAGTTTTTAAACCTTAAAAAAAAAAGAAGTCTCATTTAATTACAATATTCTTGCTATTCAAACAGTTATTTCCTCCTTTGAAAAAATACTATATGGATCTAATGACTACTTGAACATGCAATACGATGCCTAATGCTATAAGCAGTGTGAACTGGTATTTTTGTAGAGAAATACATTAAAGGCTTTCACCCTTACACAGGTAAGGAAATGCCATTTCTGGCTGTTTTGGCTTATTTGCAGGAGTGCCTGGGGATTAGCGCAGTCGTCACTGAGGTGCACTGGACCTTGCACATGGATGTGTAATCAAGTCGTGCTTAGGCAGCTGTGTGAGGAACTTGCCAACAGAAAGGCCATCCATTACCCAAATCCCTTTTTGTGAAAAGAGCCCACGTGGACCACTTACATGAGAAAAACATGGCTTTTTTGTTTGTTTTTACCATCTGTACAGTGTGTTACAATACAAATCTTAAATACCCACTCTACAAAAGAACAAACACAACTTTCAAAAGTGACTACAATGGCTATACTACACAACACCACCTACAACTTCATCTGAAACCAGAAAAGATGCTGAAAAATTACTGTGTAATTCAGTAACATTTTTGAGGCAACTCAGGCACTAAATTTAGTATCTGACAAGGTTTTAGATGTTGTTTTCCATGTTTTAAATACCTGGATCCCTAGGTAGAACCCCATCTGTATTATTAGTACTAAAATAATTTCTTTACGTTTACACAAAATGGACGAATTGCCAAGACAGTTTGAAATAGGTGAAAAATCATTCATGTCCAATTGCTTCATTCCTATGCTTCCAACTTGGCAGTAACACACTCCGCGCTAACTTTATGTTCACATTGTCATCTTGTGCTCAAATTTGTATTAGGTGAATGCTGCAAGCACCAATCAAATGTTAGAAATCACATCTATGTTTCCTGAAGCAGAGACAATTGTACTATTTTATAAAAAGCTGTGGAAATTCCCTTTACAGAATGTTTAAGGCAGTTGAAATTCATGCTTGCTGCTTTGCCAGTGCTTCAGCTTCCTGAAATAGCAGAAGAGAATTACACGTATTAGTACTTCATGGAAGGTGGTAACTTACACGTACCTGTGTTAGTGTATGACACAACAAAGTCTGCAGTGGTATGTGATTAAGAAGTGAGCAGCACTGAACCCAGCTTAAGATAAGAGTCCCCATCACCCCTAATGACATTACAAAACAAGTCCCATACGGTGCTGGCTTTAACTCCAGTTCTGAGCCACCTCAAGTAAGACCTGCAGGAATATTCCAGCCTGTTTTGATCATAAAAGTTTAAAACAAAAAATGGAGGGGGGGTAGGGAAAAAATGGAGGGGGGTAGGGATGGGGGGGGCCCCCCCCCACGAGGTCTCAGGACAGATGCTGTATCCTTTCTGAACCAAACCCTACTGAGCCAGCATTTAGCCACTGCCTCCCGGAAGGGTGACTGGAGCAAGCTGTGAGTCCTCAGCTGGACACAGCCCAGAGCTGCTGTAGCACAAGACCCACACGTGAGCCCTGTTCTGGGCTGGCAGCAGGTCCATCCTGGCACCGACAGTGCTGAGTAATCCTAGCTCCCTACTGCACTGCAGGGGGACAGGAGCCAGCAGGGACACAGAAGAAAATTAACCTGCATTATTCAGTTGTCTTTCAGCTTTTGTAAGGGGGTCACAAAGGGGAAGTGAATGACAACAGAAGAAAGGCAAAATTAACTTTTTCTTTTTTTCTGGAGATGTTTTCTACAAGTGTACTTTTGACTGAAGATTTATTTAATCACCTGTTAGCAGCAACAAGGCCTACAGGGAGATAAAGAGTCCTGGTGGTCTCACTGCAGCACTTTGGGCTGGACAGTGTGGTTTATTTTAAAGGAAAAAGTTTGACATCTGCTGAACTTTTATGTAATGGAGCTGTTTGCTTTTGTGACTAAAAAGAAATACTGAACAGACACAACAACACTGCTAACATGAGCCAGTATGCTAAACACATAAAAAAAAGAGGAGGAAGGACTAAGAAGCGAATTTCCAAGAAGCCTATAAGACTCGCAAGAGAGGGGACACGTGGGTGACCCCAGCCTGCAGGGCAGGAAGTACCACGCATATCTCCCTTATCTTAGACATGGTGGATCACTGGGTTTCCTGGCTATCTGCCCAAGTGCCTTGCCTCCTGACTGAGGGGCGTGGGAAAGCCTTGCTTGGCTGCTGGCTCAGGTCTGCTGTGCTCCAGGACTGCGCCCTGCTCTTCTCTGGCAACATGTCACAGGCCAAAGAGCAGAGCCAGGCGTCACCGCTGCTCGTGCAAGGGCATCCGGTCCGTTCATGGCAGAAAAGGCAGGTGAAGAATGGAGGAAGGGTTAAAAAGAACTACAAAGTGTGGTGAAAAAAACTGATGCTTGATATTCTCTAAAAGACAAGAGGCTCTTTGAAGGGTAAGAAAGAGGAGATGGTTCCTTTGGCTTTGGGACAACTCCATTCACCAGTCACGAGCACTACAGAAGTGACATCCAGCACTGTTTTTTTCCTTTCTCTCCAGAAAAGTACATATCTTCAAAACAGGCAGTGGCAAACCGGAAAGGACTCCAGGTATTCCCCTCATCCCCAGGAAAGTGGGTACAAGTAACTCAAGAGAACATGCTAACCTATCTGTCTTGAAGGTCAAACTCCATTTCCTCAGGCGTGGTCCTGCAAGCTAACAAGGAAAAGGCTGGGCTTCTCAGATTTGACACTACACCTCTTTCATGCTTTTCCTTATTTCTCCCTCAAGGCCCCTCACTGAGCATGCTCTCAGTCCTTAAATAATTAATCACGGCCTTTAACTCACAAAATCCTCTCCCCTTAAGACCCATCCATATTGCCTGAAGCAGGGATATTGAAGATAAATAGAACACAAACCTTTCTCAGGGTTTCTACATCTAATGGTACCCTCAGTGCCTAAAGCACAAACCAAATCACCAGGGCTCAGTAAATAGTTTCACATGCATTTCAAATGCTTGCTTCAGAGTTCTTCTTGTTTAGCATTAATATTGGACCTTTGTGCTCAGTCAACTACCTTTCCAAATCTCTCCTAATGACATTTAATGGAGGTTTACTGTCAAGGTCCTCTCTTTCACTCGCATACAGGTTGATCCCAGACTTTCCATTTTATGTAGCAACAGACATGGATGCAATGTCATTAACTACAAATACTATATCCAAGCTGCACGCAGCTATGCTGTAAATGCCAATTTCAGCATCAGGCAATCAGCTTGATTTTACATCATGTAATTGTGGGACAGATACCAAAAGTCAGACCAGCAGCAGAATGCACTGGGTACAAGGTCACTTATGCAAAGGTTATCTTCATCAGCTCAAACGCACCTCCCCAGGCTGCAGCAAGCAATTCAGCATAGTACAGCTGCATTGTGTTTCTCCTTTTGAAAACTCACCTTTTACTTAGGTGAGGACAGAATCAGAGCAACTAATAGCCATGCTGACTGGTTCTGCAGGCAGGCAGGTTAAGGAAGCAGCAATGCTCATACACATTACAGACACAGATGACCTGATTTGTTATGGCAGCACCTGCTCCCCAGTACCACTGCACTTCCCACGAAAGGAAACACAACCTTTCTTGCTGTGATCTCAGGGCTGCTTTCTTACTCCTTGGCTCCATACTGCACACTCTCTTGTGCGATGCTGTGCAGATGTTACCAGAAACTTAAGGAAGATTGATATGACTACGGCACTGTGTGCAGCTGGGCTTCCGATGCATGATGCTGGGGTTTTGCTCTCTGCAATTCTGTACAAGGCAGAGTTCTTCCTCACTACACCATTTCTACTGCTAGAAATCAGTTTGGCTCCCAAAACTGCTTCAGTCTGATCCACAACTTGTAATGCTCATCACTGACAGATCACCATCCGCCTTTAAAATTAGGTCTCTTAGTGATGTGCACAGCATGACCTTCAACTCTTACATGAATAAAGCTGAAAGGAAACGGCGTGTTTATCCGTTGGAACAAGAAAGCTGGAAGTGACCTGGAGGATCCTGCTGTTGTCAAGTGAAACGTATAAAGCAGGCTTGTCCTATCCTATCAAAATCAAATGGAGAATTCCAGCTCACTGCATCCACAAAGCAGCAGCCCAGTTTGTAATTGGCGAAGAAAAACAAGGCTTTGGATAACAAGCTGCAGGAATAAATTACTCTGAAGCAAGACCACGTTATTTCAAATACAGTGACTCTGGTTTCACAGTATTTTCTAGTACAAAAATCTTACCAAAACTTTATATGAATTAATTTTTTCACTGAATTGAAATAATTCTTTGGGTTTGTGACAATTTTTTTAAATCTAGATTTCTTGTGCATTCTTCAGTGAACAGCTGAGAAAAAACAAAAATCCGGTGGTCAGAAACAATTATTTCTAGTGAAGAACTTGACCCAGCTCTTCTTTCCAAAGCAATGAAAGCTCTTCCATTAACTTAAATAAGAACAGGGTGGCTCTGCAGTGAGGACACCAAAAAAGCACTTGTACCGAACACTGAGTTCTTCTCATAGAAGGAGGGAAGTTGCCTCCAGGGAACACCAGATCCTTCAAATAAACCAACACATAACAGTGTGTGTTGTGATGTTGGAGCCTGAAAGTTATCAGATCTGTGGGTAGGCTGACTGGGGCAACCACAGAACACATAAAATACCCTACTATGAGCAGAGAAGAATAAGGTGTAGAATACAGGTTCGAATTTCCTTGAGAAACGTGCACACCTACCTTTGAACCAGGTGGTGCAGTCAAGCCTAAAAACGCATATACCGCATTGTTCTCTCGTGCTTCGAAGAAAGCTTCATAGTCCTTCACCAAAGGAGTCCAAGAAGGAGGGGGAAACAAAAGGCAGAACATGAGTTGTCAGAAACAGCCACAGCTCAATTTGTGTTATCAAACACGCACCAAGCAAGCTGCTTCCTGTGGCTGAATGCAAAATTCAGTGTTCCCTCAGCCAGTTATTGTTAGCACCAATCCCACACCCACTGTACTGCCTGAAAAGAGAGTATCACTGTCTGGAGCAAGAAGATGTTGCTGTGAGGTGCTTCTGCCTTTCCCAGAGGGAGAGCTTGCATAGCAAGGCAGATATTGTCACTGGTCTGGCCTGGATGTCCCTCCTGCAGGAGCGGGCTGAGTCTGTACCTTGTCATCAGTAACACTCATGTGTCCAGATGTCATCATTGCTAATTACTGAGGAGGAATGGCAACTGTGCAACTATGGACATTAACTCTTAAACCTGTTAAAAGTTAAATTTAAACCTGTAAACTGAGAGTACACCTTTTCCCATCATGTTTCTCATTAATGATTACGCTAATGAAGAAAATCAGGTAGCACTGTTCATTGCTCTCATAGGGCCCTATACTTGCTCTGAATACGTAACAGCCACTTCCCAGGAAAATTAAGGTAAAAACAGTGAAATAATAAAAGAAATACCAATGCTCCCTTCTCTGCCCTTTTTTATATTTGAGGCAGAATGCAGTATTGGTAGAAACAATGCAGCTTAGTTGTCTGCTACATTTGGAAGAATCAAGCAAAAAGCCCACAGTGAGGCTCAGCAACAGCAGCTGCCGAACACCGATTGAATGAACCCATGAGGTTTGTGCAAGTCCACTGTCGTCCCAGTTACCACATACTTTCCTCACCCTGATTTCCAAACTCAGCACATATCTGTCCTATGACTTTCCTTCTCTCCCTTTTTAACTGAAGCAACAGCAACAGCTTCCTCCAGCTTTGTGGGGGAGTGTTCTGATGCAGGAGTCCAGCCTGAGAAAACAGGCAAGGCAGTAGCTGAGAGTAGGCTCAGTCAGGGCTGAAGTCAGGAAGAGAGCTGCCATTAGGGGCATGCTGCTTTGCATGCCTGTCTGTGTGGTAGGCAAAAGCCTAAGAAACAGCAAATGCCATTTGAAAATAGCAGCATGTTCAGAGCAGGGCCAGCTCTAAAAGAAGCGGCCACAGCTGAAACAGAAAAAACTACAGGGCACAGAGGATTCAAGCTGGCTAGAAGACGAGGTGCACTGAGTTACTGTTCAATTTGTACACGCAACATTCGGGTGCTAATTCGATAAAAATGTGTACAATTAAGTTAAATCCCCCCTGAAGCCCTTCTGTTGACAGTACTGGGGCTGCTTGATAACAAAGGGGTTGTTTATCTTGCTAGTGCATAGTCCAGCAGTCTGCTTTGTAGCATCTCCCAGGAAAGGAATGCCTGTGACTAAGGAGTGGGGTTCATGCCAGCCTGCACAGCACAGACAGTTAACAGCCTTTTTGCTGTGCACAGGCCAATAAAAGCCAATTTGCTCATTCCTCTGCCAGCTCTGCTGCATCAGATGAAATATACAGGGAAGCTCATGCTTGAGATGGATCAGATAAAGAAAAAGAGGTTCAAGTGCGTGGGCACAGAATTAACTTTGGCCTTCCTGAAAGCCAAACTGTAGCAATTTGAATCAAGCTACATTAACTCTCTGAAATTCAAAAAGTTCAAGATGACATCAACCCAAATCTGAGGGATGAAATAAACCCATAGCAAGAACTAGTCTAAAGCATCTAACCCCCTTTTCCCAGCACTACTGTATTCACAACTGTCATAGGCTGTAGTTAGGGAAGCACCTCTGACAAACAGGCATCCAGATCTAGGTGCATATAGCTTTTTTCTTCCTGTCCCACATCCCCGGATGGTAAAACCCCATTCTGATGCACAGCTGAATGTGGCTACACTGCACTGATAAAGGACAACCACACAGTGATCTGCTTGTATCCCTAAAGCTCTGGTACACCAAGCGAGAAAGGTGATACTGTTCCAACGGGAATTCCTACTGGTACAGAAGTATTTGCTGCTTCTTTCTGTTTGCTTTTAAAGCAGTAGCAGAACAGAGATGTTCAGTTCTCTGTGACTAGCCCCTTCTCAGTTTTCTGCTGCAGACAACTATTTATCACTACATTTGCTGCTCCAAACCAACTTTCTTCTGTGTCACAAGTACAGTCAGTAATATTTTGAGAGCCGAGTAGTGCATTAGCTGACTGTGGGTAGTTTCAAGTTCTGCTTTTATCACAAGCAGAAGAAAATTTCCTGGTCCTTTGAAAGTAATTTTTCAGTAGCTGCAAAACTGCCTCACAAAGGTCCAGAATGAGCAGGTTTTGGCTAACAGGCTTTGCAGGTCAGAACCAGACTGCAAAATGACTTAGAAATCCAACACACAGCACCAGCTCTCATACTGTGAGCTCTTTTCGGAAGATATTAAGTTTAAAAAATAAAACTAACAGTTAATCTAATGACCATTCAAGCATGGCCTGCTGAGTAGAAGTGCTGCAGGGCAACTTACTTTTGATCAAGCACTAAAATAATTAGAAGTAGGCATTGTATTTACAACATGAGTTTAATCCGTTCAAGTTACTGGAGTAAGCGGGCTGCAAAAGCCTTCATTTTGAAAGCAGTACACAAAAACAGATGAGAGGATCAGAAAACTGATTTAAGATCATGGCAGACATCACTTCATAGGAGCACTTATTTTGGAAGATGAACAGATTATAGAGCTATCTGGGATCCACACATATGGGCAAACCCCACGCAGTCAGCACAGACCTCTGAATGTGGTACAGAACATAAGGTTGGTGCAACAGTGCCAGATCTCTGTGATGTGCTAGTCCACCATTATGGTGAACATGAGAATTTAAAAACCCTGTACACTTTCAGAGCCATAAGAGGAGAGAAAAAGAAAACAGAAGGGGGGGGGGGGTATATATATACACTGCAAGGTGGTGGTAGGCTCTTTCCAGTAAGTAGCATAATAACCTAAGAATCAGGAAGTCCAAGCTTTAATCTCTCCTCTATGGTGGACCTGGAGTCACGATTACAAGCCCAAGAGGAGGGATGAATGTCTAACACCTTCCATGCCCCTCGCACTGTGCACGCCTGAACATATGGCTGGTCAAGTCCTTCCCTGCTGATGACAACAGTGAGCACAGAATTTAGCAGTGAGCAAGAGCACTGGGAGGGAGAAGATGCTGGGACTTGGAGCCATTCCTTACCCCGAGGTACCGGCTGTCATTGAAGAGCCGGGGGGGCAGGGGGTTCCCACTTGCTGGCCGGCTGTCTTCAGGGACGTTCTCACGCATCCATTTCCGATTCTCCTCATTGGCAGCAATATCCTTCTCCTCAAACTCAATTTTGTTAGCTTCCAAGAATCCTAACACATCTTGTTGCTGCTTTTTAATCTGTCACAAAAGAGAAAAGGAGAGAGAAAGCAAACAAAATCAGTCAAAACTTTTTTTATGCTAATTATGCAGTTCCAGGGTTCAATGAAGAAACAAGGGGGTGCAAAACAGGCCAAAAATGGAAATTACAAGAAAACTCTTAGAATAAAAGTTTTCTAAAGAGTTATATCTGAGCCTTGACTTGGGTTCCCGTATAACTGAACACGCTGAGGTCTAAAGTCTCTAATGGACAGCAAAGGTGGGAGCAGTCCCCGCACAGAGGCTGTGTTGGCCGGGCTTTACAATTAAATCAATACAATTAAGAATGTTGCTTTCTCAGGTGCAGTGAAGTTTGCTGGAGGGCCATCTGAGGTACAACCTGCTTCCTTCGTGCCCTGGAAGCACAAGCTGAATCCACCCTCAGAGAAACCAGAGTCCCACCTCGCTGCAGGGACTCCCTGTTAGAGATCTCATTGAGTTCTCACTAGCAGTAAGATCCCAAAGTAAGTTTGGCTTATGTTTCTTTGGACAAAAAAAAATAATAATCAAACAACCCTCTCCTGCTATGTTCTGGGTTTCAGTGGTGGCAGGTATGGTCACTGGAGAGCTGCGACCCCACAAGCCCGTTCCTTGCTTATCTGAAGGAGAAGTCTGGGGGTTTTGACTGCACAGGCTGGACAAGATCCCATACCTGATGCAGCCCATCCTCTGCATACTCACACAGCACCCACATGAAAAGCAGTATCTGTGTGGCAAAGCCTGTGCTGGCTTTTTACAGGACAGGTGGTTTTTATTTACTGCCATACATGAATTACATGAATTACATACAGAGATGGTCTGCTTATGCTCTATTCTTCTTCTGCATGACTGCACCACCATAAAGGAAATTATAACCATGCGTATCCTGGCAAACAATAAAAAAAATGGGATTTAATGGGAAATTTGGTCTCCTCAAATTATTCCCTTTCCTGCAAACCCAGCCGGAGGCCTTGCTTTAACCCAACCAGCTCAGTGCAGCAAAAGCAGAGCTTTGTACAGATGTTGTACTGCTGCTAATTCAGGTCTGCAGCAGCGTTCCCGAGCAGCCTCTCCATATACGGCGAAGGGAAACCTCCCTGAGCAGCGCCAGGGTCAGGGCGCAGCAGCTGAGAGCCAAATACGGAGCCAGAGCTGGAGCTGCAGCTCACATGGCCGCAAAGCTGGACCAGGAGCCATGGGGAGGCTGCAGGGTGCTGGTACAGGACAAGTGCAGCCCTGGAAGGATGAAGTTTGGGAGAGCACAGACCACCTATGCCTTGGCTGTCTTTAAGCATCCATTTAGTCCATTGCTCCCTCCTCACAACTGCCACTCACCCCTCATGGCCACTGCTCCTCTCCCCTCATGGCTGCATCAGACCTGGTAATGAATGGATTTTTTCCCCCCTGAACTAGTGACATTTTCATTATCCATTTCTAAATTACAGATCCAGTGAGTTTTCATCAGCCTCAAGTACGTGTCCCAAATCTGCTGCTCAGCGAGAACACACTTTGAGCTGCCCCACATTTCTAATAAAAAAAGAAAACCAAGTTTTTACCCGATCTACTATTAGACTGTACATTCTGCCATGTAAAACAAGAGCTCTGCTTGAGAGTTATTACCCTTTTCATCTCCTGAGAAGTCTCTTCATTCTTGAAACCATTTTTACTATTCAATTGCCTCCGAGCCATACACACATCCTCACATTCCATACAGCATCTCAGCTCAGCCTCTCGGTTCAACCCTTTTAAAGGCAGACTCTGCATATCCAGTCCTTCCATGCAGCCCCCAGTCCGACCAGGCTGGACTGTCTCAGCCATTAAGATCAAGTTTCTTCAGCATGAAGAAAATGACTCTGGCTACCCTAGTTGCCATTATTTCATATAATGAACTTTAAATAGAGTTTTCCTCTGAGGCACATGTATGCCAAACACCTCCCTATACACCGCCACATTGCCCATTTTGCTTTATTTTCACTCATTCTCCCAGTTTCACAGAGCAAGGACAGTCTCTGGGTTGTATTTTAAGCTACAGGTATCACAACCAGATCCCAAGTTCATGAATCCTCTCTGCTTGTTCATGAAGAACTAGCAAAGCTGGAAATGTGTTTCTTTTCTGCTGGACAAGGCACCATATGAAAGGCAAGCAAAGGCATTTGGTTTCTGTGGAGCTCAGCCTGCCTGTGGTCAAAGGAGGTGATTCTCTAAAAGCACTGCGAAGAAAAGTGAGGAGCTGGTGTTGATGCGTGAGTAGTATCAGTTTGAAACCCCAGTTTTCTGGCCTAAGAAAACCCCCCTAGGTTGGAAGATTAAGAGGTGATGTTTTTTCCCAGCTCCTCAGACAAGTCTTCCAACCAGTGACAAGCACTTACGCAAGAGCATTAAATGCTCCAGAGAAACATGGCACCAACCACCAGACAGAACAGACTCCAAGCTGCCAGATCGCATTTTATGGGATCTTGTTTAGATAACTTCTATTAATCTCAGGAAGGGGAATACCACAGGGAGGGAAGTGCCTAAAATAAAGCAAAAGACGCCTGCTGCTGCTTCAGGGTACTTTGTCTCACTCAAAAGGGCATATGCTGTCCTCAGGACAAGAGCTTGGGAGATGGTTCCTGCTGCCCATGTTTGGGAAGGAGTGAGCAGCCAATTCTTTAGGATGCGCCTGTCAACACGCAGCACTCGCTTCCTAAAAAAACCTCTCCCAGTTGCCTAACCAGGCATGGACACCAGCCAGCGCCTTTCCAGATACCGCACCTCGTCCTGTGCAAACAACTGTCACGTCTAAAGCTATTTTGGTTTATAGGCTTCAGCTAACTGCAGTTTGCAAACACAAAAAGCCTTGTTTATACCAAGTGCTCCTGACACATTCTGCAGGGCACAGAGTGCCAGTGGAAAGCCAGGAATGTGCATACAGCCAGTGTGTGAGCTGGAGAGCAGACAGCAACGCTGCTGAGGCAGGGTACTGAAGTGTGAGCACTCGTGGATGGGAACAACAGAGGACACAAAGACAGCGATAGGTAGACAGCCACAAGGAAGGAAGTGGCTGCATGCAGGAGTGGATGGAAAATAAGCAGAATGGATGGATGGAGATAGAGGGGAAGATCCTGTGGTGGAGGCAGGATGGAGACAAAGGGACAGGAGGAGAGGGGTTGGGGTGCGAAGCAGCAGATGCCAGTACTGCTGAAAGAAAGGGCTGCATGTGCTGGAGCTCATGGCTGCACTGCTTGGGGAAACACAAATGCCCTCAAGTTTTGTTCACAGATGGTTTCACCTCCAGCCCCAGGAACACACACCGGGTTTTTCAGCCTGAACACACCAACTCACGCTTCTCAGGCCATTCCTGGGGGAAAACCAGCTAAAATTACTCAAGCGAGTGGAAATATTAGACTTTTTGCTGACATTCCTAAGATAATGTTGAAAGGAAACATTAAACCAAACAAATCTATTTTCACTTCAGTTTGGCCTTCAGTCTGTTCCAGACAGAAATAGCTTCATAGCAAGTTAGCAGTGGGTAAGTGAAGTCTCACCACCAAGCTGTAATCTTCTGCATACAAAATCCGCATAAATAACATCAGAAGCTGACGATTCCAACAGACTTTCTGATTTTTAAGATACCTTTGTGTAAAAAGATTCTCTTTATTTCCAGCTACAAGCCAGTTACGAAACATTAAGCTCTCAAGAGAGCACACGCACAGAGTAACAGGATGAAAATGAGTAGTTTAGGATTATGAACATGTACTGTCCCTAACTTGAACACACATCAGAAGTTAAATTTACTGTTCTAAGATGTGACTCGCATCAGCACACGACGTCAGTAACACAAGCGAAACTGCATCAGGGCTACAAGGGGTAGAGACAGGCAACATTTTCCAACAAATTGCTCTCTGTCAGAAATAGAGCTGTAAGCCAAAAGTGGGCAGAAAACTTTCCTGAAAATGCTGCAACATTTTAGAATCAGTGGGGTTTTTTTTCCTCCTCCAAATCCTCACTCAATGGTAAAAAAAAAAAACAAACTAAACAAAGCCCACCAACTAAAAGATAACAAGCAGAAAGGAGGCAGGGGTGATGCTGCAGGACCCTGGTCCAGCGAGCAGCAATACTCCATCCCCAGCTCTGGCCAGGGCTGGAAACTGGCTGCTCAACAGGCAGCTTCTCAGCACTACCCTGCTGCAAGGAAACAGTTGTGTTAAACATTTTATTGTAATGAAATGCAAAGAAGTTTCTACCTTTTTTGTACACAGGCTTGTATATACAAAAGAACAATTTAGTTTACACTGGCCAAGAGGGGTTTGGATTTTTTTTTTTAAGTCTTGTTATTTTTTTTCAGTTTATAAATAAATTCCTTTTTGGACAATAGACATGTTTTGGAAAGCTATTTATGGACCACTAGAACCCAAACCAAGTTTATAGTCCGAGTGCTGCTGTTTCAACACAAGAAACTTCCCCATGCCAATAATGCAGCTGCAGCTCTGCTGTTCCAGCACTGGCATGGGGTTGGTTTTCTCTGCCATTTTTGTGCATCCTATGACCTCCATGCAGGGAAAAAAAAACCACAGTTTTGTTTTTATCCCCCAAAAGATGTGATTAAATGGCTCATACATCATTGTAAGGATTTTCAAGAACTTTAGAGACATTTCCTTAAAGTTCCAGCCATGGAACATCATTGCTTATAGCACCCAGCTCCTGCTGAACACAAGGCCTGAGCTGCAGCTCCCAACCTCACAGCCAGGAGCAAAAATTAAGGACAAGAGAGAAGCAATCCCTCATCTAGACCTTCTTGGTTTTTACCTTTTTAGGCTTTAAAGGTTTTTACCTTTTCCAATTCCAGCCTTCTGGCTTCTAGATAAGAAAAAACAACTACATCTTTAAAGCGGTTGTGTTTTAAGCCACTGATGATATTAGACAAGCTGCTTCATCACAAGGAGGAAACTTTAAATCACAGGGGATATCTGTGCAGAAAGGTGAAGAGGTTCAAATCCCCAGATGATGCTACCATTTGTAGCCAGAACCATCAGTTCTTCAAACGGTTCAGTACCTTTTAAAAGACAGATCGGCTCAAATTTAAACAGAGAAAGGGAAAAGCACAGTGGGAGAAAACTGCAGCAAGCTCCCCAGTGCAGCCGACGGGAAAATACCCAGAAAGTGGTTTTCTTTGGAGGGAGTGGGGCAGCACAAGGAATGCTGTGCTGCTGCCAAGCCAAATTAACTTGCCGCAGGGCGTCCCGCAGGCTGAGCTGTGCGCTGTGACTTCAGGACTTGACCACCTCTGCTGCTGTGGCTGGCAAAGAAGACAGCAATTCACAGCCACTTCAGGGAATCAGTAACAAGATGGGGTTTTTTTTAACTGTTCTTACATTTTTCACCTCATTTCTGAAATTATGCTGCCTTTCCCCTGTGCCTTGCTAATGCAGAAGCTAATACTTCCAAATTAGCTGCAAAACGCTGCAATTTTGCCTCCCAGTGCAGTATAATATGTAGGAGTTACACAGGGTAGCAGCTCAGCTATGCAGTGAAATGTTACGGATTCCTGAAGGCCCCCAGGCTTGTTCTCCACCCTCAGGACACTACAACAGGCTCCCTTCAGAGACAAAACACCTCCAAGCAGGCTTGGTCCTAGTCTCTTATCAGTCTTCTCTGATTTTATTCCAATACTGGGTTATTCATAAGAACAAGCCAGATTTCCCCCCCACTAGTATAAAATTCCGAGGTGTCAGTTCTGGTGGTGCTGGTGGCCACCATCTTCTATAAATGATGGTCAAAAGGTGGGAAACTTGTCAGTACCTACAGCAATGACCTGCTTGGTCAGAGCTTTGCAGGCCACCTCTCAGGTGTCTCCCAGCAATTCATGTCTCACTTTTACTTCTCCCTTCCTGGTAGAACATCTATCTATTTTTAGGTATTGGCAATTATCATTAGACAACCACTTCTTTGTTCTGCCAAGCATTACATGTAGTTATATCATCATTCTGTCACTCACTGCTTGGTTTCTGGTCTGTAAGGAATGAAACTGAGGACAAACACAGCAAAACCACCATGAACTTATGTGACCTAAATCAAACACAGGAGGCTGGAATAGCTCAGGCTGTACTTATACTGCCTGCTTTTTGTTTTGCAGAAATCAGGCATAATCCAGATGGGCTCCATATGTACTTACTCTCTCCCTCCAGGGCCCTTTGGGAGAGCCCATGGCACATCACTATGTATCCTGCATAGCTGCTACAGCAGCCCTGTCTTCATGTGGTTTGCCCCCAACAGCTGAAAAGTTGTTTATTTGGCCATGGTTCTCACCATCACTGACCCTGGTTGCATGAGTGGCTTGTGCAGCCTGAGAGCCAGGGCAGGAGGCACCGGGCTCTGGCTTGCAGTGAAAGCAGTGGCCAAATTCCTGTTGCTCACATGTGGCTCTGGAAGACGCTTTTTAAAAGCAGGAAAAAGTCCTGGGGTGAAAGAAAGCACCACTCTAGAGCAAGGTTGAGGGAAAAATCCAGTCTTCCGAAAGGTTTTTAGAACCTAACCTGGTGGTTGCATCAAGCCTGCAATCATGTGGTCTGTCTGCAGTAGGGCATTATCCAGGCATAAGGTACCACATCACAGATCGGGTTTTGCAACACTGGCCAAGAATACAGCTAGAACAAAGGACAAAGTCTCTACTTCCCAAAACAAGACCATAACTTGCTCCAGAAAATATAGAAAGTTACATAAATGGAAAAGCTGATTCATGAGAACAAAAAGAAAAGCTTCTCTCATGGATTAGAGTGCCTTTGTAAGTGCACTCATTCAATAACCCAAGGCTTAAAACTTTGTTAAGTCCCACACCAGCAAATCCCAACTCTAAAGATCCCAGTGCATTCAAAGTTATTTCCTGCCAAAAGAACCAAACATGAAAATTAATACCCCCTCCTTGTACTAAAGTCTAGGGATAAGGATTCTCAGCAGAGCCAATGACCCTTCGGACCCAGCTCCCACTCACTTTTCATTTACTCTTTGACACAGACTGAGAAGAGAATGAAATCCCCAGTGGGAGTTTGGCTTTTAGTCCCCTCAGCCCGCTTTGGGAAGTTTGGCCGGTGACACATGCCTGGCTCCTCCATTTGGTACAGCCCAGTGAAGCAGCCTGCAGAGCAGGTTCCCAATTGCTGCGTCGCTGACTTGCTACAGAACTTCAAGGAACTGGTTAAGCAAAAATAAGAAACCTTTTCTCTATTGCTCCAAAGGAAAGAATAAAGTAACACTGTCATAAATTGGAAGATACTAATTTAGAACACTAACTTCAGCCCAATTCTGCTGAGAAGCACAGGAGAATACTAAATATAGGCTCTCACGCATTCACTTAGGCTGTGAAACAGCACTGAAAGTTGAAGTAACCCACGCAGGCTCACCACCTCTGAAAGGCAGTCGAACTGCCCACTCCTTCCTCCTCTTCCAGCACTCAGCACCCAGCTGCATGCTGCCTTCACACTATGTACGTGCACTGTGCATGTATGTATATGAATGGTGGGACAGCACCGCTGCATATGCTCAAGACAAAGACTTCTGCACCTTGTGAAATGATACACACTTCGGGAAGGTAATGGTGTAAATGCCACTACTGCTTGGTTTCCACCACTCCTGGATGTACAAAGGATTACTCCCATCCAGGGGAGATCCAGGCAAGTACTTCAGCTGGAGATGTAAGTACAGCACGGAGAACAGCATGTGTCAGGAATCAATGGTCATGGAAAGCAACTGCTCAGAAACAGGATTCCAAAAACTCTTTACAGTTACCCTACATGGTGATTCGGGGTGTTTGTCACTTCGTATCTGCAAAATTAGACAACTGCTAGAAAAAGTCAAGGCTGGAGTACGTTATGCAACCCCTTAATCATGTTGTGGGCATAACCACACAAGCAGCTGAAAGACGCAATCCCTAAGGAGTCCACCATCATTAGTGTTACATGGTATGAACCAGTTAAAAATATTCAGACTCAAACGTTATTGATTCTTTCAGTTAAATGTACACAGGATTCAAGTTTAATGCTGCAGCAAGATTTCTGAATGTCACTAGTTCTGTGTCAGACAAGCAGTACAGCCAATTCTACCAAAGCTCTATTACAGTCAAATTCTAATGACAAAGATACTAAAAGGCCATAAATAGGTCAGAAGTGACTTGCTGCATTGCATCCAATCTCTGTTTAGCTACTTTCCTCCAGCAGTGGCCAAAAGCAGATTCCTTTACCCATTAGTCAAGTATGAGGACAAGTAACATTTCCTTATTTATATCTTCCCAGCTTCTGGCAAACAGCAGTAGCAGCACTGCCTAATGAAGCCTTGATTGTTTTTTAATGTGTTTTAAGTTTACCTTCGATGAAGGCACCTTAAACATCAGCATATTATCACAGCTTAAGTCAAATTCTGCTCTTAACAAATAATATCCAAGCACTGGGGTCACATGGAGTGAAGCCATTCATCCTTTTATACCTGCTTGTCAAGGACCATTGTGGCTTTACCAGGTTTCTAACACAGAACATCTTATCATTGGAAACACCTGAAGACAATGTACAAAAGTACCATTTAATAAACTTCAGATTTTGTTCCAGTACATGAAAATTCAGTTAAAATCCAAGAAGTTGCAAGAATGGGTTCACAGCACCAGAACTGTTACTAGAAGAGGCACTAAACTTTTCTACATGCCTGCTTTTTGTAGACAACCTAATAGCCTGAACAGAGAGAAACTGTGAATGCAAACAAAGCTTCCAACTGCTGAACACTGGGCAAAGTGTTTCAGATCTAGAGAGGTGTCAGACTTACACTTGTCTTCTCTGAAAAGGAAGAACCTGAGCTTGATTTAAAGCAAGGTGGGTGCCTGATTGCTCCTGAACTCCCTGCTCACACTGGGCTCCAGGTCCCTGTGGCCCCAGGAGGAGCGACTGCAGCACAATTCTCCCCTCCCTTCACGTAGTTTCTGCAAACAGCCCCACCAGGAGCACTGTTTGATCAAGGATGAACCTTGCACTGCAAGCAGCCTGGTGTCTCTGAGCCCAGGCCTCTCCAGCATCCAGAGCCTGCCCACCCTTGCACAGAGGCTCACTCTGTTCAGACTGCTCCCCTCCATCACTGGGTCAAGGGATGGTTATCCAGGAATGACTCCACAGCCATCACTGGGACCACATACATTCAACCTGCCTAAACCAGGGTTATGGAGAGAAACCTTTGCTTTGAACTCCAAATGCCTGTCTCTGAGGAGGTCTTGCCTTGGCATGGCTATGTAGAGCTGCACCAACTCTTCCAGTTGCACAGCAGTATTGTTTTGGGGATCCTCAACACAGCTCACTGTGCCAACATGTGGATACTTGTGGCATCACAAGGAAAGGCACAAAGGGGCAGGACGCCTCTCCCAGCAGCCGGTATTTCAACTGACAGCACTTATTAAACCATGGCCTCTGGCCATTTTCGTCTTGGGTCTTTATTTCATTCAGCAATAGGAAGGACTTGCAAGTGCAAATATTCACATATCAAGGCGTTTCTGTAGTTCCTTTTGTGTCTAGACTACTGAAGTTAGCCAAAATAAATGTATCTTGCAAAATCAAGACCTAGGCCTCCTGTTACCTTGCTTTAGAAAAGAATGTAAAGAAATGATGATGTAACACAAAGCAATAGCTTTATGTGCACCGAAACCATTCACAAACCCTGGCAGCACCCGAAACTGTCATAATCAAAAGGAAAACACCACCATTACAACACAAAATAAATTGACCCGTGGCGATTTTCTAAGTCAGTTTTGTGGCATTTGACTTTCATAAGCCTGAAAACCGCCTGTCTGGTCCAAAAACAACAGAGAGGCAGCTTCCTACTGCAGGAATACAGGCTCTATTATCTTGGTTATCTGTTAACAAAGCATAAGCAGCAGCAGAATATGAACTCTTCATTTATTACGCACAGTTGTTTTCTGCAGCAGACTTGGAGCTTGGCAGGCTCTCTTTCCCTAGATGTCTAATGTGCACCCTGTCACTGCATCCAAACTCTGTGTAGGGTTAATGAAAAACAAACAGGTTTGCACCAGTATAAAACTAATATAACTCCTGAACATCATAAACGTGAGAGCAGCAGCAAAAGCAGAGAAAGGAACCAAACTCACACTGCATTATCCTGCAGCAATCACCAGGCTTCCAAGATCACCAGGAAGGAAGAAGTCCAAAACCCAGTGCCAGCTTAACAAAAACTGCCCCAGGGACTGAAACGAATGGTGTATCGGCCAGAGCATCTCCAGAAACTCCACTAATCTGAGCAAGCTTTATGGTCAGCAGGAAAACAGACATCTAACAACAAACCTGTTGTCATAGCTTCTGAACTTTCCCTCATTAATCGTTACTGATGTTCAGGGTTAGCACAACTAGGGCAGAGCAGCACAGAACTGCAAGCTTTAAGAGACCTTGTGTTAACATCTCTGATTCAACATCAGTGAAGCCATTTGGGTTAGTACCAGTACTGAGTGCTTGGACCAGTCCATCCCCACCATGGCTGGACCTGGGAGCAACCCACAGCCAACCTCTCCCTACGCACCAGCCAACACATGGGCTCTCTGTCACCATTTCAGGTCCCCTTTCCCAGGCAGTGCCCGCTGGGTCGGCCAGGACAGAAGGTAAAGTTGTTTGTGCTCACCCCATCCTTCAGATCTGGGATGCTCAATGGACAACTCAGAGAGGACCTGAACACAGGGTGGCCTCCAGCAACAGCCTCTTCCCCTGGCATGACTGGTCAGTGCATTGCCTGTGTCTCTACAGCCTTAGCTGCACTCTCTTACCTGAGGCACAAAAAATTGTTCTGGGAAACAAAAGGTTTTGCTATGTGGAAGAATAAAAAAGTTCTTAAGTCTAAGCTACCTCTGTCACGGACTCCTTGAACAACTGAATGCGCCCTTCGCCTCTCAGAACTTCCTCTCCTAAGCTGTTACCCAGCAGGAATAATTATTTTTTCAAATCACTGCTTATTTACTCTGTTATTTGTGCTAAGGATCACTTCTGGGTGTTTCTACAAACAGTATCAAATACAGCCCAGCCTCACATACAGGCTTTACACACTGACTAGAACATGATTTAACACACAGAAGACTAATCTCTAACAAGATTAATTAGGCTCAGCATCACATGAGTTGCAGAAAAATCTCTGAACATGATGACATATTCCTAGATACTCAAAAGTTCTCAATGTGGCTGAGAAAAATGGGGGAAAGGCACTGAGCGTGCCACTGAAAACCTGACTACTTGCTCCAGAAGCTTTAAAGAGGGCTTGATTCCTGAAAGCCTGGACCTCACCACCATTGTCAGGTTCTGAGTATGTTTTTTTCAGCCAGTTTTTTCAGTCTCTTTCTGAAGGCCAACAGAATTACTCCTCTTTCATCTTCATTTTTACAGAGGGCTCCTGGACAGGTTGTACTAGCCCATCCATGCAATGATAGCAGCAGCTACCCCCTGTGAGAACTGCTGGCTGTCATGTTACAGCAATTAGAACAGCACAGTTCCTACCTTGTTCACCCTGAAACTTCATCCTCCACACGCAGCACAGCACTTGGCTGGTATTTACTGAGGGAGCACTACAGAATTCAGGGGGCTGCATTTGGGGTGTTTATTGAAACAGCTGCAAATGAAATTCTTTGTCAGAATCTGTGGATGAAGAGCCCTGCACGGCAGAGAGAGTGGAAAGGAAAAACATGTTTTGTTTTGTTTGTCTAATGAGAGAAGAACGCTGACTAAGAAAGGAGTTAAAAGACAAGTGGTGCACGAGGCTCCTGTGGTTTGCAATAAAAAGGTTTGTTTCCTCTTATGGTTTAGCACACAGAGAGACTAAATTAACTGACAAGACTACAAGTTTACAGCATTAATAGCTGTTTCACTGACTTTATATTGCCAGGCATTTATTGTCTTTAAATAAAGAACTACTTTAAGAAGAAACATGGTATGACTTCAGGGATCTTGTGCTACATACAGGTAATTGTGATCTGTATTACTTTCTTTGAAGAACTCGTACACCACAGACATTATTTAGCTAGTCTTTTTGATGACCGCTATTCTAAAACTGAACCAAATAAATTGTTCAAGAGAAGAAACGCTTTTATTTCCTGAAGTAAAATAACTAAGTATCATAATACAACAGAAGAGGGGATTAAGAGAAAAGCTATGGATTAAATACAAGTTTTCCTCCTCTTTCCAAAAAGTCAGGCTGAACTGAGATGCAACAGCAGGTCAGTACAGCCACACCAAAGCGTCCCAGAGATGAAAGATTTAGCAGACAAGAGATAATAGACCAAGCTTTCTGACTGGGTAATTTCCTTGAGTATCATTTCAAGTGCATATCATCCTGGGAACCCCAGGGCCCCTCTTTATTTTAGTACAGACTTGGACAAAATATTGTAACTCCAGAAACTGTGTCTTCAAAGGGGGGAGAGAAAAAGGAAGATAAACAGAAAGCTCACAACAATCAGCCACACTGTTGTTTCTAATACTTTCAGCAGCTGAAGCAGTACAGGAGTTGTTCATCTGCTGCTTGCAGCAGCCAAGAAGGCCAGTGCGTGGGGGGGGGTTCCTCTCAAAGAGGATTCCTCAGGACACATCCTGGAGTCACACTTTACAGGAATTTAAAACAAAATGAGTATTTTCCAACATGGTAAGGTCCTTCCTATCGCCAAGGGAACATCACTGCACTCAAAGGGAAGTGCCACCTTCCACCCCAGACCAGGAGCATTAATGCAGATGCTGCCTATGCCTCAGTGGCAGGCATGGCCACTGACAGAGCCTGACCTAGAGGCCACTCTGCAAACCCCCACTGGCTTCTCGAGGTTTTTATATCACTCTTGTCACCATGGCATCTGCTTTTTGTCTTTCTTTTTTAAACCACAGGCTTCCTTCTGCCTCCCTTCCTTCTTGGTAAGCTAGCATCTGCTTACCACAACCAGGGACTAAGACAAATACACACTGCATTTTAGTTTTAAAAATATTAAGTCCCCCAGCTGTTTATTTGCTGTAGGATGGAGTTCTCCAGGCCTGGGCAAGCAGCCAAAATAGCTTCATTCCCCTGATGTTTTTCAGTCTCAGCCTAATACTTGAAGGTTGACAGTGTGAGGTAATAGCTATCCTAACACCTTCCAAGCTGCTAATTTTGGTCCCAAATCATTATATAGAAGACATAGCTGTCTGTCCAGCTGCTCCTCAGTTTATACAGGTGTGAATTCCTGGAAGAAGCACTTTCTGGCATGGCTTTTTTTAAGCTGATCTTTCCACAGCATGCACAACTCAAACTTCAGTTCACTGTGGATGAAACGGAGCCTCTCACGGTCATCTCCTGGTACATTTTCATGAGCTGAATGGAAACAGAAATTTAGAGAAAGACTGCTCAAGCACAAAGGTTTCATGGACTTAGCCACCAGAACCATGAGACATGCTTATCTGCATTACAGGGTGGAAAGGAATTTCCAGTTCTTAATCAGGATTATCAGGTCACTACCAAGTAAGTTTGCAGACCTGCCCCTTTTTATCTTTATTTCTACTCACATATATTGTATTTCCTGCCTACATCTATTATCCATAAAGCAACTTCACTTGAACTTCATTTCTTTCCATGTCCAGTGAGAACATTTTGAGATATATTTTCAATTCATTCACAGGGTTATCCTGCTCTTCTCCAGTTCTGCCAGCTGCTCTGCAGCTGCTGCTCTGGCTGAGTACATTTGCAGCATGTGCACAGGAATGATCTTGGAGAAGCAGCATTACGTATTTCCTAAGGAGTAAAATCTTGTCCTGCTGTAGTCCATGGCAAAACTCCCAGTGATACTAGTACAGCCAAAGGCTGATCCCACGTGGTGAATACAGATGTGCTGTTTAAACCTGCCTGGAAACTGCTATCCTCATAAAAATGTGAAAAGTATTATTATTTTCCCCAGAGTGCTTACATGGGGCTTTGCCAGTTTGACCTATCCCAAAAGCAGGAGGGGTTTCTGATACACCCACCTTATTAGCTAGGTCTAAACACGACACATGTCAGCATCTGCAGTTCATGCTACAAAACCATGTTTGGTTTTGGAATCATCTGCTGTCTGCATCACCCAATGCTTATGTTTCGCTTGTAAGAGATGCTCAGATCGTGACCAGCAATGAGGCGCATGAAGAACAGCAACATTCATTCCTTCAAGCTCTCATTCACGTCTCCCTGTCCAGCCAAGAGCCCAGGAAAAGAGTCACACTGCATCCTTGGTTAATGGAAACCTTTCCCAGTCACACCCAAGCACAGCATCCAACTCAAACCTCAGAGGGAGAGGCTGCATGTCACCTGGCAGAGCTTGCTTCATGCTGACTGCCCCAGATACAAACATCCCAATCACCACCTGCATCCCACAGCAAGTTTCATTATATGTAAACCAGGAGATCTAATGACACATCTTCCCTATGCAGTCTTACTCAATGTCCAAACCTTGATATTTCAGCATTTATCTCTCAGCAGGAAGTTTTGAGACTACAAGCATAACAAAGAGCTTCATACAAACATCTCTTACAGCCTTGTCCTTGGCTCCTGAACTGAGCTGCAGTTGTTCAGAAGGAAACCAAGAGGAAAATTATTATTGTAACTTCTGCTCCTCCCGCCCCTGTTTCTAAGATACAGGGGACAAATACAGTTAAAAGTTCCTCTCGTTTCTGAGGTCTCTCCCAGCATCAAAGTTTGCAGCGAGAGGTAAGATTTCAGACACATCGGTATGTCTGAATATAACCCAGCTACAGAATCTTTGCACTTCAGAGGAAAATTCTAGTTTCATCTAAAAGTCCAGAGCCTTCTTACAACTGCAGGAGTTTGTAATAACCGCACATTAAAAACTAACCAGCACATCCCAAACACACAGACACATTCTTCTCCATCGAACATTTTTCCTGCACAACACATTCTGAAATTTTTAAATGAAAACTCTTAAGATCATTTTGGGAGCAGAGCCAATTTCACCCAAGAACAGAAGCACAGCTTTACGGGGTCTGATCCAACACTTGTCTACCCCATATCTGTCTCCACCGGCCACAGATCCCAGGGAAGAGCACATAAACAGACTGAGTGTGCAGGGCCACACCACATTATACATTCCCAGACTCCAGTAATCTGCAGCTCTGAGTCAGAGGTGTAGTAATTATGTTTAATAGCCCTTAATAGACTTTCCCCCTTAATTTGTCTCACTACTTCCTAAACCATGCAATTTTTGGCATACATTATGTTCTCTGGTAGCAAGTTTCTCCATTAAACTACAGGTTGTCAAAGAAAATACTTCATTTATTCTGAACCTGACACCTGCTAGTCTCACTTGCTCCCCCCATCATTGCATTAGGAAAAGCGATGAATAATCACTTCCTATCTGTTCTCCCTTACGCCTGACAGGATTTTCACCACTTCTCATGCCTTTCAGCTCTTTCTTTCTTGGTTGCAAAATTCCACCTCGTTTGGTTGTTCCTCCTACAGTGATCACCTCACCCTATTTAATATGTCTTCTCAATTCTTTATATCATTTAAAGTCAACAATCCCAGCCTATTAAAGATATAGATGCACCACGGATTTATACAGCAGTAGGGTTTTTTCTTTCTCCTTGCCCTCTCCCATCCTAAAAATTCCTGATATTTTGTTTGTCTTTTATGACTACGGATAAGATATTTCTGTGGAATTACCTAGTATGGCTCCAAGACCTCCCTGCTTAACAGTATCAGCTCACTCTTGCACAGGAGGATGATTGTTTCTTCCCAGTTTCCCACCTGGGACAGCTACAGCTGCTCTCACACTGTGCAACTTCACCAACAGCCTTGTCACAGTACCGGTGTCTGTAGGATGTCCTTGTAACTTCTGCATATTGCAAAAGCTGCCTATATATTCCAAAGTCTTGATTCTTATCTGGTTTTACAACTGATGTGTAATCAATTGAATAAGCCAAAAAGAAAGAAAAAAAAACCCTCATCTTAACCATAGTAGCTTAGTTTCTTTATAAATAAATAGATTTTTAACTTGGCCAAAGCTTATCCAAAACTTTCTAGGAGTCAAGGGTTTCAGTATCAAGGGATCACCTTTGTTCCTATGCTCAGTGGCTGCCCCAGGTAAATCAGCTGTGAGGCACAGTTTTCTTTGACAGTGTATTGATTCTTCCTCTGCTCTGTATCTGTCCACAAATCCACTAGGAAGAAGTCTAACAAAGAATAACATCAATTTGCACAGCACAGGAAGATAACTCATAGCTTCCAGATTTCCCCAAGATCCGTTTTTAAACCACTGCTGCCTTTGGCTCCTTTCTT
Organism: Neopsephotus bourkii; assembly: GCF_033783945.1. Classification (NCBI taxonomy): domain Eukaryota; kingdom Metazoa; phylum Chordata; class Aves; order Psittaciformes; family Psittacidae; genus Neopsephotus; species Neopsephotus bourkii. The sequence continues at coordinate 2,470,639 of NW_026901555.1, forward strand.
CACTACAGTACCACAGCAGCTGAAACATTAGGTCTCCCAACAGGTAACAGTGCATGCATGGGAACAGAGCCCCAGTAAAACTAAACTTCTGGTAGCTAATTAAAGAAATCACACCACCACATCCACTTCGCACAGGGGAAACCAAGTCCAGCAGGAAGAAGCTGTAAGTCAAGATGCAAAGACTACTTCAGCTGTACCCAGACAGCATCAACTTCAGGCAGTCTACAGCCTGATGTTAACCCTCTGGATTTTCTTCTGTCTCACCTTACTGTCTTCCAAATTTCAGAGAAATGGCCTTAATAGTCAGCTGGAGATGCTGTCCTTCAAAGGACATGCTCCTGGATGGAAGATTTGTTCTGGGACAAATAATAGTAGATAAGCTAATGCTTAATTTTAACTGTAACCAATTAAAACTCTTCCAGGCTTGATCAAATACCTGACCAACAAAAGTACTGTATATTGAACTCCTCTGAATATGGCTGGGATTAAACAAATGCTGTTAACACTGTATTTTAATGTCTGAATAGCATAATACTGATACAAGTTGTGGATTTGGTTCAGGTTTCCAGATCACTGGTTAGTCCCAGGGACCAAGATCAGTGGTTCCAGAGCAACAATTCAGGGCTGGGGAGCATGAAAGCAGACCTCATCTATCTCCAGCTGTGACAATGACACCTCCTTAGTTCTTCTTTCTATCATACAGGACAATATTCTAGTTCTGTTTCGAGCCTGAACAGCTGAAATTTATCAATGTTTGTCTATATCCGTTTGTCTCTTTTCTCTCCAGTTCCTCAAATAAGAATAACCTTGCAGAGACTCGGGTTTTTCATCCTTTGCTTGTTACACACATACCAATTCACTGACTTCCACAGGAATTTTCCAAGGTAACTTTAATGCCTCAGGACAAGAAAAGTTCCTTGCTCAACTTTACAAATATTTATTAAGAAAGCACAAGTGCTCTGACCTAACACTGGATGGATCATATCTCAAGAAGTGCTGCAGTTCAGGGTTCAAGCAAAGCCAGTGCAAGCTGACGGCTTCTTCTCCATGTCAGCCTTTTTTCCTCAAGCAGAGCAAGAGAAAGACATAATCCTGATGGACCATCTCAAAGTAAACACTGTCCTACCAGCATATACAATCTACAGAAATTCTCAGCAAAAACTTTTCCTAGTCTTAACTGTGGAGTGTAATTTCTCATGCTGTCAGGAAACTTTTTATTTAAGCACAGTAGAATGCTTTCTATTTTTATATATTAAAACTATTACAACAACTGTGGGCAATTTCATCTCTGGCTCTACCAAAAACTTAAATGCAATATTTTAAGAAAAATATTTAACTTGCCTAGAGCTTGGAATAATGACTTAAAGGAAAAACCCCAGCCCACAAGGCGGATGGAATATATCCTAGCTAACTGCGTCGCTAGGTTTGTGTTACATATTTCGTTTCCCACCACAAGAGCTCTAATTCAGAACAATTCATACCACTTTATGGAGAGACACTAAGTTTCCTAAACTGGGTAGCCAAAAAAGTACTTGATGCATATTATGTTTACACAAGAGATGGATTTAAAAATCAATACCAAGCCTTGAAAACAAGTCAGTTTTCACCCACAGTATATAAACCGCATGAGCTAAGTATCACAAAAATATATAAACAATTGTGAGATTGCTTTTAAAACTACATATGCAGCTTATTTTCCTCAAAATACCTGGTTTTACCTAAACTTGCATCATATGACAATGCTATCTATAAAAGATTCATTTGGACCACAGGAAGTTCTTTAGCAGCTCCACTGCTTGGGGCTTCCGGGATGACAAATGCGACCACACGCATCCGGGCTTTGACAACACATTTGCAGCCTTGGACACGACTGCAGCACAAGACACACTCATTAAACACACCCATAAACCACCGGATGCAAAGGACCACCCAGCCTGTGCCCTCAGCAAGGCTCAGCACAGAGCCCCCATCACCGGGGGGGTCACACAGTGAAACACCAGCATTCATAAACCTCAAAACCCACCAAAACAGGCAGCAGGCTGTTATATAAAAATATAACTTGTTTTTATTTGTACAATATCTGCCTCTCCATGTTTTCATCACTGGGATTGCTTTGGAAGGATGAAGTGGCTTCACCAGTCCTCTCCAAGCCCTGAGCTGCTGAACAGAGACAAGAGCTGGTGGTTATGCACGATTCTGCTTGTTTCCAGCTGCTCTTCCCCAAAACTTCTCCTTCAGGTGCAACCTGTAATGCTCTAGAAAGCATTTGCCACTGGCTATAGATCCCCAGCAGCACCAGAAAGCACTCCTGTGCCTTACAGGGTTATGTGGTGGGAAAGAAAAGAGTAATTATGAGCAAATGTTCATTCTTCAGACCACAGGCTACTTTCCTCTTTATTTCCTGGTGGGTGGGGGGGAGAAGACACAGATCCTTTCCCAAGCAAAGAAACAATACAAGAAAAACTTAAAACACTTCACAACCCCAACTCTGTGGATGAGAAAATAAACCAAAATTTCCTTTCCTTTCTAACACCACCCCTAAACAGCAGTGAGCCTGATGTGTAACATGGGGACTCTGACACCGATTCTGGAACTCATCTCTTTATTTTTCCCATGTCTGCAGTTGCAGTAGGAGGTGAGGAAGGAAAACCACCCACGAGGCCATCCAAACAAGTGAGCGGGAGAGATGGAAGCACGGGCTGTAGACCACAGAGGTAAAGTGCCTGGCTCCAAGGATCATCTGAACACCAGGGTTAGATGCAGGAGTTTCCACAGCCCACAGCATTGGTGGGGGGACAGAGGAGAGCTTGGCCCACCATCTCTGGCGCTGGCACTTTACTTCCATAGCCATAGCCTTCAGGTTTCATCCTTACTCCCAGAGCTTGCAAAGGGATGCTGGACGAACTAACATAATTCTCTCCAAGTCCACAGTCGAGACCAGTGCAGTTGCTGGCAACAAATGCACACTTGTAAAAGCAAGAAGAATTTTAACAGCTGGCTCCTTTCCACAGGAGATCAATAAAACTGGGAACCCAGATGCCTTCACGAAGACGCACACAAGAGCTTCTGATGCTGCAGGGAAGCTGGAGCAACCTCTTACCCAAAAGCAACAAATACCTAAACGCTAATGGAGAAAATCACAGACTGGACTTGTGCAACTCAGCTTATTCCTTCCTTGTACCTTTTTTCTTCCAGGAGCGAGTGTCTAATTACTATTTGGCCTCTCCTTTAGTCTCTTGAAGGATTTGAGTAGAAGCCTACAGCCAAATCACTCTCGCAGCCTGTGCAGTCCCTGCTCCAGTCAATGCTTGGGAGCTTCTCCATGTGACATTTGGTCTGCCATTTTACGTTCCTAGCCTCCAACACTGTCGCATACTAACACTGTTCACTACAACTGTACATCATGCAGAGACTGCTCTGGACAGAAACTACAAATGCATATTTTCAGGTTTGGTGTCTACAGCTCATGTTCATAATTACAATGCGCCCCAATCCTTGCCTCAGCCCATGACTTGCCAGTACAACATTCACACTGAGAAAGATTAAAGAGGGCAACTTTCCATACAAGACTTCCAAATACAGCAGGAAACTTGTGCTGTAACTATCACATGATGAATTCTGGGGCGAAATTCAAACAGGAGGACAGACCAAGGCTGCAATATAATTCCTTAATTATAAACTTCCAGGATATTCAGTTATCTCTGCTTCTAGACCTATGGCAACGAACCACCCAAACACAAAGTCACCTTTACCTCTAGCATATAGAGCATAAAGCAAACCATATGACTGAGTACAAACACAGGACTTTGCAGTCAGTGAAACACACCAAAGATAACACTGAGCCCGTTGAGAGGCAGCTCGGTAGTCACATTTGTCACTGTAAAAGCCATGCCCAGGCTCTGAATGATGCATTTACATGGGAATTAAGTGAACTTCACCAGAAATCCCTTTAAATACACATGTAAGATGCCTCTGCTTAGACATGAGCTTCTTAAGATACTTTTTCCTCCCAGATACACACCACTGAATACAAACTTTATGGAGAACAGTGCCTTGGGGAAACATTTTATATACTATGATGTGGCAAATTACACTACATAATAAAGTATGACTTGGCCAATAAAAGACCACAAAATTTGGGCATCCTCCAAGACTTACAGCCCCTGGCTGTGAGGTGTGAAGCAATCTCAACCCCTTTTCCCTTCAGTAGGAGGCAATGTTTCTGGAGTCTCACAAAAGCTTCACCAACTTAAAGAAATGGGGCGGCTGTGTTACCTTATACTTCTTTCTGATTTGCTTCTACTCAAGCAAATTAACCTTTTAAAAAACAAAATAACATGGTGCCGGGCATCACTGGCAGTACAACGCCAACTTAGCAGGAGTGAGAGCCCTTATAGAGCTGACGTTAGCCAGTTCAGTTACTTCGCTGGGAACAGCTCTGACTCTGTTCCATCTCTCTGTAACAACCTCCTCTGATGTGGATTTTCCATTCCTGGAGTGGGTTATTTCAAACTGAGCATCCACAAAGGCTCCTCTAGTCCTCCAAGCAGAGCCTGTCTCACCAATGGCTTAAGACCCATGAAAATGACCCACTTCCATAGAGCACATTCCCCCGTGGATAGCTGCCTCTCTTGCCTGACTTTTGGTTGAAATACTCATTAAAATTCTTATACCAGAAAGAAAACAGCCACCCTGTGAGGTACTCCACTGAGCCCTGCCAACAGAAACACCCTCCGTGTACTCAGCAAGCCGAGAACGTGCAAGTCCTGATCGTTACCGCAAGATTTCTTGAGCTGCACCAGCTTTAGCACAAGTATATCTCTATATATGTACACACAGACGTCATAAAACTAGCAATTATGTGCATGTTACACTCAAATTCCACAAAAACAGGCTACGCCAACGCTACATTCAAATTCCACCATCAAAGATTCACAAAGCAGCCTAAAAGGCAGCAGTCAGTCAGAATCGAGCTCTGCAACATATACAATCCACACAAGGACCAGACAAGATCACAGAAACCACCAAGCTAATAATTAAAAGCCTAATTTAAAAACAGGAGAACATAGGATTGAAATCAGTGGTTGCACCCCCCAGACATCACCACACAGGCAGAAATCAATAACTGCCATTAAGAGGTCACTGATCAAAATCTATAGCAACTGAATCAGCCAACTTGAAACCTATTAATAGCTGTATCAGACAGAAAGAATTACTTTTTCAATTTGCTAATGACTATTTCTTTCCCTCCAGATGATTGTTTTGTATAAGCCCAGCAGAAATCCCTTGGACCCCCCCATGAATGAGCTACTCGGGATTTCAAGACACTCCCCAGATGAGCATCAGATAATCACCCGCTTTTCACCATCAGCACGTCGATGACACGCAGATTAATAAAAATGACTCGGGAAGAGAGCAACAGCAGGGACACCCGAGGCACACACTCCTGTGCCATCTGCACTCTGTCACTGTGGGGCTCAGCCTCTGCCATCAGAGCTAAACAAGGGTCTCCAGCATCACAACCATCAACAGCAAAGCTTACCAACGGAGCATTTTATCTGCTGAAGACTGGACTAAACTGAACCAGAGAAGGAGAATTTCTGTACATTACCATCATCTGAAAGTTTGGGAACCTACACCTGATCTACACAGCATCGCAGTGCCATGAAAAGTCATCACAGAGCAACAGCTCCGTCTTTTTATCTGCTCACAGTAAAAGTCACTGACCATTAACTGCAATAGCTGGCATTTTCTACGTCTCTGGCATTTGGTAGCTCTGTAGCACATTCATACTGAGTGCAACAAAATCCCCTGGATTTTAGACTCGGAGCATCTCTGACACAGTTCAAGCAGACATCAGACAACCTTCTGCATTACTGCTCCAAGCTACATCTGGACTTAGGCATGAACCCCCAGTATTTTTGTTTCCTAGTTTATTTTCCTTGTGAAAATGCAGTCCCCTGACCAACCTCTCCCTACTGGGGCTGTAAGAAGTGAAACCCGGTATTCCCACACGGCAAGAACCCACAGCTACTCAGACACACATGCCTGTCACCATGCATGAGTCCATGTAAAGGGAAAAAAGCCATCAAAACCAAATCCTGACACGACGGGTGACACCATTCAGAATAAGCTTCAAGAAGGAGAGCGAAAACAATAAAAATAAGCCCCAACAGGAACCCCAAACATGGGTGGCGTTGATTCCCGGACCAGGGCGAGGGGTACGAATGCAACCCCTGGGGCCCGGCCGCCGTGTGGGAGCCCCGCACAAGCCTTGAATCCACGAAGGAAATGGCATTCTCTTCCCGACGGCTGCACACACACACACAGAGGCGCGCACACACACAAGAGGCATACACACACACACAGGCACACACAGAGGCACACACACACAGAGCGCCCGCCGAGAGGGGCGAAGCCCGCCTGCCCCAGCCCCTCCTCAGCCTGCCCGGCGGGGACCGAAGGGAGCCCACACCCGGCCCCGCGCCCGGTGCAACTTTCCCGGGGTGCCCCTTACCGCCGTGGAGCCGGAGGAGGAGGCGATGTAAACCTTGATGACCATTCTGGGAAACGAAGCGACGGTAGGATGCGGAGCCGGGTGGGTGTGTGCGTGCGGACGGACGGGCGGCGCGGCGAGGCGCGGGCTGGGACTGGGACTGGGACTGGGGCTGAAGCGGCTGCGGGAGGGCGGGAGGGCGGGAGGCCTGGCCGGGGCTCGCCCCGCCCCGCCGCGCTCACTGGGCTGCGGGCCCGGCAGTCAGCGCCGCCCGGCCCGGAAGAGGGGAAAACGGTTAAAAAAATAGAAAGAAGGGAGAAAGAAAGAAAGGGGCGAGGCGATTTCCCGCTGAACCACGCGAGACCCGGCGGCGGGAAGCCCCGCTGAGGCGACGCGGGGGCCCGGCGCCTAAGGGGGAGAGGCGGGGTTGGGAGGCCCCTGTCAGCCGGAGACGACCGAGTTTGGCCGGGCTCCGTCGTTACCGCTGCGGGTGCCCCGGTGCCGGCCTCGCCCTTGGTGCGGGAGTGCTCCTCGCTACCTGGGGAGCCTGGAGCCGTCCCAGGGGTGCTGCTTCCCGTGGCTGGTCACTCGGAGGGGTGACAGGAGCCTGGGATGGGCAGATGTTACCGGCAATGACGTTGAGAATTTCCTTTTATAACTCATTCCAGCGTGAAAGTTAAGTGCCCAAGTGACGTGTCCATGCGGAAAGACAGGCTGGCATCCAGGTGAATGCTTTGACTTCCGTCCAGAAGAGGGCCACAGGGATGATCAGGGGACTGGAGCACCTCCCGTATGAAGACAGGCTGAGAAAGTTGGGACTTTTCAGCCTGGAGAAGGCTGCGTGGAGACCTCATAGCAGCCTTTCAGTATCTGAAGGGGGCCTATAGGGATGCTGGGGAGGGACTCTTCATCAGGGACTGCAATGATAGGACAAGGGGTAACGGGTTAAACAGGGGAAGTTTAGATTGGATATAAGGAAGAAGTTCTTTACTGTAAGGGTGGTGAGGCACTGGAATTGGTTGCCCAGGGAGGTTGTGAATGCTCCATCCCTGGCAGTGTTCAAGGGCAGGTTGGACAGAGTCTTGGGTGACATGGTTTAGTGTGAGGTGTCCCTGCCTATGGCAGGGGGTTGGAACTTGATATCTTAAGGTCCTTTCCAATCCTAACCATTCTATGATTCTATGACTCCCATAATTACATTAAGGCTCTTCAGCACAAATAAAGCACCAAAGAGTCACATATCGGCACTGGTGATATGAGCTGCCCCTCCATGTCCCTTCCCTGGCCAGCTTTTGTCTGTGCCATGGCCGGGGACTTGTTGCTGTGCTTGGTTAATGCAGGACATGGGGTGTGCCAAGGGCTGGTGCCAGCCATTGCTGCTGCAATTCCACAGCATCACTTGTATTCATTGGGGCCACTGGATGAGGCCTCAAAGAGTTCTTAATTGCTACAGTCATAGTGACATGTTATTTAGGGAAATTTATATTTAGCACCTGTCTTCCACTTGCCTCGAGTACTCCAAATATTACCCTATGCATATTTTACTATGCATTCTGACAGCACAGCTTCGCAGAAAACAGGAAATACGGTGATAAACATAGCAAGCTGAAATCTTCCCACCTACAGGGTAAGATGAAGGAAACACGTTTGTTCTGCTCGTGGCAAAAAGGAAGGAGGTATTTCTGAAATTATTTTTTTTCACACAAAATAAGCCTTCTGGTTTCAGACCATCAGTGGTTCTTGTAAGCACAGAAATGATAAGAAACAAAAAATAAAATTAAAAAGGTTATTAAGTGATCTATATTTGGTTTATTAATAGCTAATAGGAAAAAGAACTGTTTTGAGGATGACATGCCTAATTTTGATATTGCTTATGATACTTACAGAATTACAGAATCCCAGGCTGGTTTGGGTTGAAGGGACCTTAAAGCTGCTCCAGTTCCAAGCCCCTGCCTGTGGCAGGGGCACCTTCCACTAGAGCAGCTTGCTCCAAGCCCCTGTGTCCAACCTGGCCTTGAACACTGCCAGGGATGGGGCAGCCACAGCTTCTCTGGGCACCCTGTGCCAGTGCCTCAGCACCCTCACAGTGAGGAATTTCTGCCTAACATCTCAATCTCCCCTTGTCTAGCTTAAAGCCATTACCCCTTGTCCTATCACTACACACCCTTCTAAATGTCCCTCTCCAGCTTTCTACTTACGTAAATCTTTGAGACTGTCATAAGGTGGATGTATGTTTTGAGAAAGTAATAAACCAAAATTTACTTTGGATGACGGCACACACACACACGAACAAAACAAACCAAATCCCCCAGAGTTCAGGGAATCTCAAAATTTAGTAATAATAACTTGTGTACTTTTGAGTCTCTTTAAAGCAAGCCAAGTTAAGTCCAAGAGATTAAAATTCTTCAAGGACTGTTTCTTCAGATGTGTTTGTACAGCCGCCTTCACAGCTGTTTGAGAAATGCCCTGGTAATTCCCTTTTCCTCCAAAGCATGACACTATGTGCCAGTCTGTAATCACATTCAAGACAAGCAACACCAGAGGTGGAAACCACTGCTTATCAGAGAGGATGAAAATATGCAAGTGGAGAACAGGCTGGTGAGGTTTATTTGAACTTTGGGCTCACTCGTCATGGTGCTGGCTGCCTGCCTGCTCTCTGGCCAGCTCCCCTGCCCTCCTCATAACACACCTCAGCTCCTTGGAGTTAAAATTCTTCTGGAGTCTCTGTGCCAACTGCAAACCCTGATATAATCGTTAGTCTCAAAAGTGCACTTTAGAAAGCATTTTATCTTCATGAAGGAAGATTTATTAAGTTAAGAGCAATACATGAATTGGGTATTATTGAAACGACAAGGCTTTCTTGACTCATAATAGTAAATTTTCTACTCTGTTGGCAGCAGAGCATTATGCTTTTTATTCTCAGGCTACTCATGTAAAATCCTTGGTATTATTTTTCCTTTCACTGTTAAGCACTTGTGAAGTGTTTAATTAGCCTTCTCAAGGTAGATCACAACCTCAAACACAATTAATAAATTGATATAATGCCTCAAAGAGGAAAATCTCCTTTTCTTGTTCAGACAACACAACAATCTGTATATAATATTCCATGATGATTACTGTCCTCGACTCCTCTGTGCACTTGCTGCTTAGCGTGTGTTTGAACAAGGCCATCTTGTCAGGCTGCATCCTTTATTACTGCCACTAGAATGAAAACTAAACAGTTGGATTTTGGTTTATATTATTTTATATATTATGAAGCAGCACTATTAAGAGTCAGCACTGGCACCAACTTCAGTGGAATGTAGAATGTAAAGGATCCTTCCCAATGGATGGTCACCCTGGAGCCATCCAGGGATTTCAGATAAAGATGTTGCCAGTAATGGCAAAGATCTAGTTTTTTTGTTCACCCGCAGACAAGGATGGGGGCTTCTGAGTACTGGCAAACTAAGCCGCATTTTAAAAACAAACGTAGTAGAAGCTCACAGTGAAAGGTACCACAATAATCAGCTGCAAAACCCCTCCTGCACAAAAGGTCAGGAAGCACATGTGCTTCAAATGCTGCACGGCTTCTTTGTGACCATGAAGAGAAACACATCTAGAATTCAGCTGCAAGTGTTTGTGTAGTAACATGAGCCTGCACCAAGGTTTTGTTCTCTGACTGTGCCTTGTACCATTGCTAGAGAAGACAAGCTGGACCTGCCTGAACTCGGAAATGGAGGAACCTGTGATGGGTAAGAGATGTCAGCTCAGCACTCTCAAGTGCTGAAGAAATCCATTCTTCATGTCTGATCCCGGCCTATCAAGCTTGCAATAACTGGAGCCAGGAGGTAAACTGGGGGCTAGAGCAGGTCTTCCGACTTCACCCACGCTCTGCCAGAGCCATGTCATGCTGCAGCCTGTGCCAGAGTACTGATGATTTATGGTGGGTGGAAACTCCACTCCCCTGCTCCAGCATGTTTGTGGAAGGGGCTGGGACAGTCTAGGAGACCTGCTTCTTCTCCTTCTCATGTGGAGACAAAGCAAGGCCAGATTTCCCCAGGTTTATATGCAACGTTCAAGATACATGGCAGTCGGTTTGCATGAGGAAGTAACCACACTGCACACAATACAGCACTCTGTGTTGCTGCTTTCCATCTGTTGGTTACAATGGAACTAATGGAGTTATGCTGCAGTCTCGCTAAGGCAGAGATGTGTGCCTATATGACATCAATCACAACATAAATCAACACTGCTCTTGGACCGCAACCCAGAAAGCCAACTGTGACCTGGGCTTCATGACTAGCAACATGAGCAGCAGCTTGAGAGAAGGGATTCTCCCCCTCTACTGCACTCTGGTGAGATCACCTCTGCAGTCCTGGTCCAGCTCTGGGGCAACAGCACAAGAGGGAGATGGACTTGCTTGAGTGAGTCCAGAGGAGGCCACAAAGATGATGGGAGGGCTGGAGCACCTCTGCTATGGAGACAGGTGGAGAGAGCTGGGCTTTTTTAGTCTGGAGAAGAGAGGGCTCCTGAAGGGGAGACCTTAGAGCAGCTCCAGTGCCTAAAGGGGCTGCCAAGAAATTTGGAGAGGCGCTTTGGGCGAGGGATGTAGTGGCAGGTCAAGGGGGAGTGACTTTAACCTGCCAGGGAGATTGAGATGAGCTCTTAGGCAGAAGCTCTTCCCTGTGAGGGTGCTGAGGCGCTGGCACAGGGTGCCCAGAGAAGCTGTGGCTGCCCCATCCCTGGCAGTGTTCAAGGCCAGGTTGGACACTGGAGCAAGCTGCTCTAGTGGAAGGTGTCCCTGCCTGTGGCAGGGGTTGGAGCTGGATGAGCTTTGCGGTCCCGTACAGCCCAACCCAGTCTGCTATGCTGTGCCTGGCTCCCGCAGGGGCGGTGCCTGGTGCCGGGCGGTCACCATCCCAACCGCGTCCCTCGGCACCAGCACCACGAACGTGAAGGGTGAGAGGGGGCACAGGGTCCCCCCGTGAGACCCCCCCGGCGCTGCCCACCCGGCCGCGCACTGCCGCGGCGCGCCCCCTGCTGGCCCGGCTCGGCCTCAGGAGGAGGAAGAGGAGGCAGCGCCGGTGAGCTGGGCAGCCTGCGGGGAGCACCAGGTTACAGCAGCTTCCAACAGCCCCCCCCCCGCGTTTGCCGAGCCCTGCGACTGGGCTGGACTTTGCCTGGGGCGCCAGAGAGCAGGGTTGGTGCTGGAGGAGCGGCCTGCGTGCCGGGGCTGCACACTAGAGCCCGCAGCTTGGTTCTCAGCTTGCAAATAAAGGCAAAAAGCCAGGCTGGACGGGGCTTGGAGCAACCTGCTCCAGTGGAAGGTGTGTCACTGCCCGTGGCAGGGGGTTGGAACTGGGTGAGCTTTAAACTCCCTTCCAACCCAAACCATGCTACGATTTTAATCCTCATAATAATGTGATACTGTTCTAACAGTTCAGCATTTACATAACCGAGTTGCCTGGGGCTTTCTAGGGGCTGAATACTACCCACTTCAGGGCCTCAGGGTACCGATGCTCTGGTGGGGATTGGCAGCATGCTCTGAGGGAACCTCCCAGTAATATGGCCTGTGCAGTGACATGCTAGAGTCCTGGACCAGCCTTACAGTGGGCTCATTTGATGGCATTTGGATGAAACCAAGCTGAAAAATGATTCCAGGTATGCACCAGTGCACTGCAGCAGCTGTGTCGTCATGTGGGGCCTTTGCACAGGCTGTTTCAGATTACACGTTTGTTCCTTCTGCATCCAGTACATGACAGCATTGATCTGGGCAGGCGTGCCAAGCCAAGACAAAGGCCAGACCAATTTCAAATACTTTTGGCAGACTACAACTTACACATAAAATCCCACCTCAACTGAAGCCCGAGGTGCCAACTAGTCCAAGGGCTGGTGGCTCTGTGTTTCTTTGGTGGCTCCAGCAGTCCATTTGCATTGGCAGTAGGACAGCAGCCGAGGTTATGCTCCTGTCAGGTTTTGCCTGCTCCGTCAGCGCTGGCTATCAGCAGCCAGACCTCAGATCCTGCTGTGGCTCCCTGCTGCTCCCTGCACAGCCAGCCAGGCTGCAACACGATCACTGACCACAGGGTTACAGGGCTTAGCTACAGCAGACTGCATGGGGATTGTAACTGTTCCCTGCCCTGACACCTTCATGTCCCTCTGCTGACTTCCACCCAAAAAGGGGCACAACTCCCTGCTTAGCATTCAATCTCTCCCTCTCCCAGTCCTCCATCCATCCTACAGCTCTGAGCCACCACCCAGCCCAGCTGATAAGCCTTGTATGTGCTCCTGGAGTGCACTTAGTAACCCTGAAGTACCTGCGGGAAGTTCATGGAAGAGAATACTACAGATATCATTATTTCAACCAGAATAACAGGAATTACCACTTTTCAGGCCGATTTAGGCCAGTTTATTGAACTAGGCATTCATAGAGGGTTGCTGCTCTGAAAGGCAGAAGGCACAATCCAGAAGTCTGCCCACATGTCTGCCTGGCTCCTTGGCTCCCACTGAGTCAGGACCTGGGCTGGAGACCTCAGGACTCAGCTCTAGCCCAGTGTCTAGTGTTCTGTGCTCTGAACACTAAATCCTGCCTTCATCACACTGACCAGTGAGAAACCTGCAGTTCCTGCTTGCTGTGAGCTCAGAGCAAGGTGAAAAAATGGGAAATGGAGCTGCAAATCAGGATATGGTAACCACCATGCCACTGTTTGAAGAGAAGATTTTACATACCTGGAGATAACCCATGCATTCACTGTCACAGAGGTCTTGGGAGTTCCTTAGTTGCTTTGTTGATTTATTGTGACTCTTACTGATGCTTCAGCACAAGACAATCCTCAGGCAAGCTTGCAAGTCCAGGAACTTAACCAGCCTCCTCCACAATCAATGCAGACGCAAAGAAGTCTTTTGGGTTTTCTGCTCCAGTACTTGCTTTTCTGCATATTCCCTTTACACCTCGACCGGTTCTAGAAGACGTCCTTCAGGCTTCCTGCTGAAAAGACTGAAAAATGACTTCTTATGCTTTTAAACCTGTTTTCAAGTTGTGTTTTTACACAAGTAGCTTTACATTTCACTTATGATCTTCCTGCTTTCCTCATCAGAACCCAAGTCCAGCTTTTTGCAGAATGCCATCTTGCTTCTGACAGCCTCCCTTGTCCTTTTAGCCCTGTTTTATTTTTTTAGCTTCTTTATTTTTTAGCCACCCTTGATCTTCCTACATACTTTGTCAGAGGATATGCATTTGATCAGAGCTTGCAATGTGATATCTTTCAGTTGGCTCCCTATTGCATAAACCCCTTTTAGCTACCCCTTTCAGCTTTTTTTCAAGAGGCCTTCTTGCTGTTACAGAGTTCCCCTTTCCAAAATTAAGAACAGGAGATTTCTTTAGCTTTTGTTGCTCAGATCAGCATGGTGACTCTTAAGTATGTAATGGCCACTGATTCAGAGACTGAGTAGTCAGGTCCTGTTCTCTGCCTTCAGTCAAGAATTGCTTCTCCTTTCCCTGACCAGCTGCTCCATAAAAAGTTGCTAACAATGTCTGACTCTTCAGCGTCAGACATAACAGCTCTGTGGTCTGCATCGAGACACTGGGCATTTCCCACTGCAGTTGTGGTTGCTGCCACTGAGCCTCCCTTGTCTTCATCTCTCTTCAGTTAAGAGCTGATGGAGTGAAATCTGTGTTCTAAAACAGTAGATTTCTCATTATTTCTGTGTTGAGAAGTCACCAAACCTGTTAGTCTCCCTGGTGATAGGTGAGGAAATATATTTTCTGGTTTATAATGCCAGATTGAACATCTGTCCTAGAATGGAATGCACCAGAGCCCAAAGGTGCCTGCTTTTCTCTGTGGACAAGAGAGGGAGTCCAGACAACTTACTCAAATGTTAGCATCTGCTTTTGCATAGACAGATCCTGCCTGTAGCTCCTTGAAAGTTATTCTTGGTCTAAGCACTGTATTATTTACACATCCCAGGTTTTGTCACTCTGTGACCTGGCAGGTTTTGTCACTGTGTGACCTTGCACTAAAGACGCATCCCTCTGACCCTGCTGCCAGGCACAGCTCTAGGCAGTTTTGGGGACAGGACTCCATGCAGTGCTTCATGCAAGGCCAGGAACTAGCAACACTTCACCCACACACATGACTTCTGACACTTTTCTGACTTGCCTTTCTCTTCTCACATCCTCTATTTTTGAAGAGAGAGAATTGTTACCGTACGGGCATCCATCACACGTATGAGACCTGTACAGCAGCATACACCATGCGAGAACTGTGGAGGAAAAGGCAAATAAAAGACATGTTGGCAACTGAACAGCTGACGAAACTACTCATTTTTCTTTTGTGCTTTTTCTGGCTTCATTTTAGTAGTAGTCTTAGCTTTGACTGCTTTTCTGAATTACAACTTCTTTTAAAGAACCAAAACTCGAAGAAAGAAGTAACTAAAAGAAAAACCTGCTGCTGACAGTCAGTTTGTCTGACTGCAATGGACTGAAACTTCTAATGTGTATTTTATCTGTTTAATAAAAGTCTCCATTTACTTGGCTGTCTGCAGTCATCCCTTTACAGTCAGGCACCAGCTAGGCAGCTGTAGATAAGCCAAAGATTTTACTGAAGTAAAGATGAACAGAGTCAATGAGAATCCTAAACCAACCAACCAAGTTACACCCTCATGTTCCCAAATTAATAAGCACTATATGTTTCATTGCAATCAATACTGAATTTGAGACATAAATCAATTTTTACCCAGGACAAACTGTAAGATTAATCAAGCACAAACATCTTCTACAGATCGATAATCCACTCATTCCAAAAGTTATATGAAATAAGGCCAAAGGACACTTCAAATGCATAACAGGAAAATGTCTTTTGTAATATTTTGCCACAAAACAATGATGTATTAATATTACTTGTAGTATGTGCCATGACTATGAGCACACACAGTTCCCTTGCCTATGAACTCATGACTGTGGGGCTGCTGCACAGTCAGATGAACCAGGCTGAGGGCTGGATGTGTCCAAAGCCCACATCCTGCCTGCTTCTGGTTTAACAGGAGGTGTCACAGCAGATTTCACATGGCAGTGAGGGCAGCCTCACTGTGCCATCACCGTGCTGCCACCCTGCTGATTCCAGAGACAGCAGTGTTGAAGAGCAGCACAATCACTGCCCCTTCAGTAAGACCAAGTTTTCATACATTAGAGACAAATGAATCAGGGAGTAAAATGAGTTTGGCCTGAAGAGCATGACTGTGAGATCTGTGAGAGCACTAAGATCCTGTGCTGGAATCTCCTAATGTTCAAAACTTCAGTGAATTTTAGCACAAAGAAATAAGAAAGCAACATATCTAACCGCCCATGTGGGGAAGGCTAGAAGTCAGTCACCTAAGAGTGACTTTGGTGTATATTGCCTTTATTAAGGAATACCTTGATCTGCTTCAGGCCAGGCTGGTGATCAAGGAAAACATTCATCAAGTACTACAGATCTTCTCCAACATCAGGAACAGGCTTTCCACCTCTGCAGGACATTCCTGCAAATAGAAGGCAAATACTGACAGTGAATTTTAAACCCGTGCTTCATCTGCAGTGTGCATTTTGATCCAAGCATTCAACCAAACCACCTGTCAAGCAAGTTGTTCAGAAGATCTTGACAGACTCTTCAACAAATTCCTGCTCCTTTTCCAGGAAAGTTCCACAAAGACTTAGCAGACTATACAGAAAGAATGAAACAGTAACTGCAGGGAGACAGGCAAAAACCTCTCAAGGTCACTGCCAAAAGCAAGAGCAGCACAAACTCTGTTGGTAATGAAGAACTTCTGCTATTGAAAGTATTGCTATTGAACTTCTTGCTCTTGAAAGAAGACCAAGAGCTCTCGAAATGTGTTTCAGACAATTTTTAGTTTAGAAGATGGAGAAAACTATTGAAAATGCTATTTAAAATCTTGATTAATACAGGAGAACTTGAAGGGGACATAATTAACAGGTAATGAGAGAGAAAGAAAAACACTGATATAGGAACATGCTCTATTTATACACACGGGAAGGAAAAGCAAAACAAAAGAAAATCTTATTACTGACAGAAAAGAGGAACAAATAAAGGAAGCCACACACAGAGAAAAGCTGTACCTTCTTCACTTCAGCCTTCAAATAAGGTGAATTGCCACACAGCCTTTTTAGGAAGATGATAGCAACAGGTAGCAGCAGGAAAGAACAGACTAGGTTGTATTTGGTTATGCAGTTACACTGAGGTGCCTGGACAATGCACTTCCCAGTGTTTAGGCCAGTCAAAAATCATGGCATTTGATGGTTCTGCATTGACTAAAGGGAAAGAAAAGTGGACCTGTGCGTGGAAAACTGCTCAGCCCAACTCCGAAGTCCAGGAAGGTAATGAACTATTGGCATATAAAGCCTTTGAGAATGAGGTAATGTAAAAAGTGACAAACCAGAAAGTCACCATGAATTTGTCAAGAATAGGGGGAACAGATGTTCAGAAGCAGCACTGGAAGGGATCTGGGGATTACAGGGGATCAGGAAGAGTCTGAACCAACACGGTGAGGCTATTGCAAAGTTGGCAAGTGCCGCACTGAGGTAGGTTACCTGATTAGCCTGCTTATGGGACAGAGGTGTAAGGAAGAATGCAAAGTTGAATAGTCCAGAAAAAGCCAGAGAATGCGAAAAGGTTTAGGAGTTGCAGCCTATGAGGTCATGACACCTACGAGAATTTGTTCAACCAGAAAAATGAGGTTTAACAAGGGATATGGTAATATTATGCTCAATGCATATGGTAATATTATGTGCAATGACACAGGAGCTAAAAAGATAGTGTAAATTGATGCTTATTAATTATTCTTTGTATCTGCTGGACACTGGACAAAGAAACGTAAATTCACTATCAAAGCACAATTTAAATGCTGTGGAAAACCTTGTGGTTTAAGGAGGGCTGAGTGCTGCAACATGCCACCGAGGAAGACTGCAGACTCTCCTTTATGGTAGGTTTGAGAAAAGGATTAGACTGGCTTTTGGAAGAAATAGCCAGATTTCAGAGCAGCTGCTGTCTTAGTTACCAAGTGTTTTGTTCCTAAAGGTGGTATCAATACACTTCTTTTGCTCTCCTTACGCAAAATATGGTGGAAACCTTGACAGAAATCACTGTTAGCTACAACGTAAGTAAGAACGAATGTTCCTTAATCCCTGCACGAGTTGGAGGCTTCACCTTATGGCCTACCTCAGATTCTAGGCCCTGCTCCAGGGGAGATCTCACTCGCCTCAGCTCTGGTCTGACAGACCAAAGGGCACCTCAAAGCCCAACCTCGTCCCGAAAATCCCTGCTCGGCCCCGGAGGCTGCTACACTCTGCGGTCACCCCGCTTCTACCCGGCAGGGCCGGGGCGGACAAAGGCCGGCAGCCCCTTCGCGGGCCGAGGCACACGGGGGAGCGGCTGCCTCTTCCAACAGGTACCGCGCAGGCGGCCGCGTTGGTCGCCGCGGGCCGGACAGCTCCTCCCGCCGCCCGCTCTCGGCGACGAGGCCGAGCGCCCCGCGGCATGGCGGCCCCCCGGCGCGGCGGGAGGGACAGGGCCGCCGCCAAGGCGGCCATGTTGTCGTCCTGCGGCCTGTGGTAACTTTCGGGGAAGTTTCTTTCCCGGCCTCTGGGGGGAACGCGGGGAAGGAGGCGGAGGCGAAAAGGGGGGGGGGGGGTGGTGAAAATCCGCGACCGCCGGGACAGGACGCGGCGGGACCGGTCGGAGAGGCGGCGGGCTGGGGACCTAAGGGGGTGTCCGACCCCGCTATCCCCCCGCGCTCCCGCCGCGCGCCGCGCTGGATCCGCCGGCGGCGGCGGTACCGTATTCACCGCGCGCTTTAGGCCGCGGCGCTGCGCAGACAGCGTACAGCCGCCGTCCCTCCGCCCGCCAGCGTCGCTCGCGCCGCGGCCGCCGCCCCGCCCCTCCTCGCCTTCGCCCCGCCTCCCCGGGCCGCTGCTCGGCAGCCCATTGGGCGGCGCGGCCGTCAGTCGGCGGCTGGGCCCATCTCGCGCTCCCCATTCATGCAGTTTGGTTGCGTGTTGGTGTATTTTACTGTTTGCAATAAAGAGGGGGGGATTTTTTTTTGTTCAGTTTCTGCTGCAATTAACTCTTGGTCCCTTTTATACAGCTTTTTTTTTTCCTTTTTTTTCTTTTTTTGTTCAATTTTGCAGAACGGTTGAAACAGTTTGGTTTTTTTTTTCTGGTGGTTACATTTATTTTTTTTTTTAATATCTTATCTAGATCTATATATTTTGCAATCAACTATTAAGGTGCAACTATGCCCAAAAGAAAGGTAAGTACGGAAACAAGGACAAAACAGGGGGAGAGAGAAGGGGAGCGATTAAAGCGGCGTTCGCAGAATTATCCGCGGGGTTTTGCGCGCGCGTGTGCGTGGATTTGGAGTTTTTTTCTCCTTTTTTTTTTTTTTTTTTTTGCATTTTTAATTTCCCGTGCATGTCCTAAAGCGGAGCCGGGGACGGGAAGGAGAAGGTCTGCGGCGGGTGTGGGGCTACCCGGGGCGGGCAAAGGGAGGCCGCGAGTTCACTTCGGGCCGTTTTCGTTGGCGAGGAGGAGGCTGAGCAGTGTCTCCATGCTGGATTACAAACAGCCATGGTGCTGCCGCTGCGCCTGTGGAGAGAGCACAGCCCGGCGCGGGAGGCTCCGCTGCTCACCCACCGCCCAAACCTTGGTCCCAACCCTCCCGGGCACCTCCGGGGGTATTTTAGGGCAGATCGGGTCCTTCCCCGGGAAGATTTGGGTCTAAATGGTGCTTCTTTCTCCTGCGTTTGCCTTTGTTCTCTTTTTTTTTTTCCTCCCACTTCTTGTCATACCAGATGGTTGTGCAATGGTAATTTGGAGCCATTAGGCGGCGCAGAATTTGAAACTGTCCTTGAAGGAAAGCGGGGAAGGGATTCACCACCATCATTAGGAACTTTGGCTTCAAGGCCAACACCGACTATTCCCTTTCCTCTCCTTCCCCACCCCCCGACCCTCCTCACTTCTCCCCTCAGCCGCGGGCACCGAGGCCGCCATCCGCCACTACCGGGGCTGGGCGCTTACGGCCGCCCCACTCGGCCTTTAGGGCTCGCTCCCGACGCCCCGCGGCTGAGGGAGGAGGAGAAGGAGGAGGCGGTGGCGCAGCCGCCCCCCCACCCGCCGGGCTCCTCGGCCGCCTGCGGGGCTTCGGTCGGTCCCGCAGCCCCCGGCCCAAGCCCCGGTTGGACCGGGGGCGGCGGAACCGGGCCGAAGCCCCGCGAGCGGCCGCGATCGCGTCGGTGCCGAGCGCCCGGCATTGTCCTTGCGCGGGGCCGGCGGCGACCTTGTTGTGGCAGGTAATTTGGCGGGAACTTTTTAAACGCGGCGACGCCTCTGCGTGATGACGTAACTCGGCGGCCCCGGGGCATTGTGGGAGTTGTAGTCTGTGGAGGGGGGGAGTCCGCCATCGCTCTCCTTGGCTGGGTACCGGTCTCCTCACACAGTAGGAGCAGGGAAGGGAGCCAGGAGGTGCGTTCATGTCTTCAGGGTGGCAATGGGTGTCCCTTGCTCAACCCTAGGCTCCCTTCAGGGCTGTGAGGGAGCTGACCACAGGGGATGGCGACACCTTCTTACCTCAGTCTCTTGCTTTGCTTGCAGGCTCCAGCTGAAGGCGAGGCAAAGGAGGAGGTAGGAGCTGCTTCTTCCATGATAGTCCCCATTCCTTCCCCAGTTACAAGGCCCCCACGCCTGCAGCCCCCAGGGGTGGGTTTGGGGTGCCTGTGCCCATCCCTTCACCTGTCACCTCAGATGGTTGCTGAGTGTCCCCGCTGCAGCCAGTGGCTCCACTGGGCTGAGGCCACTGGGCCCAGCGGAACATGTCCCCTTTAGCCAGTGGCTCAGTGACAAGAGTCTTCATGGCCCTGCTCCTGCAAGTAAAGAAACTTTGTTCCTTACAGTGTGCTAAAAGGAAGGTAGCATGGAGCGAAAACTATTGAACAAAGCTGCACTTTGGGGAAGTCATCACCATAATGGCCGTAATTTAATAAGTTCTAGAATCTGTATGGGGCTTCAAAGGGTCATTTTATTCTGGGTTGTAGTTCTGAGAAAGCACTGCTGTATATGCTCCCTGAATTTTAGTGACGCGTCTTTCTTTACACAGCCAAAGAGAAGGTCAGCTAGACTATCTGCTGTAAGTATCTTTATTGACTCTTTTCATATTACAGTCACGTAGGATGCTAAGTTCTAGGGGACAGTTATAGAGAAACTGTTTCATCTTTTCCCCACCAGTATTGTGAAAGGCATGGTTAAAGTATTGCAATATTTAAAAGTAAAAATTCCTGTTCTCTGTTTCTAGTCCTTGAGTATCAACACTTCACAGGCCTACTTTAGACATGTGTTAGCTAACATTCAGTCTGGATGCACGAGTATCCAAAGTCAAAGGATACAGATTTAAAGATGTGTTTGTTCTCTGTAGGTCTTCTCCATGCAAATACCTGCTCATAGCTCCATAAATTACCTGCTCTCTTCTTAATACTTGTAATCTGCCCAATGAACTTATGGGCCCAGCTGTTGGGTAAACTGAGACCTAGAGGGTGTAAATCTGTCATGTGGGTTCAGCCCAAAGTCACAGCCTTAAACAGGCTCATGGCAGCCTCTTCTGCAGACACTCAGTGCACCCAGCCCTTTTTTTAAGCCATCTTGGAAGTGCCAGGTTTGCTATTTAAGAGAGGAAGTACTTAATTTTAGTGAAAGCTAATCTGTGTATTCATACACAGGGCCATGTCCAAATGTAAATACCTTTATTTCTGACACACACTTGCCTTCACAGCAGACAGTAACACCCAGACACAGTCATGATCTACTTACTACTACTGCCAGCGTCTGTACCGACTACCATAACGTAGATTTGGAAACACAGGTTTGGATAACAAAACATGCTGATCTGTCTCTGATGTTTTCTCCTTTGTAATACAGAAGGAAGCAGTCAGCTCTAAACTACTTTTTGTTTTATAGATTTCAGAAGTTACCAATATATTACTAAAACATGTATAGCATTTGTCTGACTGTCTCTTGTGTATGTTTTGTGCAGAAACCTGCTCCGCCTAAACCGGAGCCAAAGCCCAAAAAGGCAGCACCTAAGGTAAGTGTTCAAGATCTCTCGAACTGAAGTTGTACTTCTCTTTCTCAAGGTGTTTGTAGAGGTAAAAACCCCATCCACAACTAGCCATTTTGTTTCTTCATCATTTTCTTTAAAGATTTAAGATTTAATTATGTGAGTTAAAAGAACGTGAAAGATGTAAGGATAATTTTATCCAGTTCCTAGTGAAGGAATGTGGTAAACTGAACAGGTTTTAAATCGGCTGTGATGAGGCTTTACTGCTTGCCTGGCAAGGCCATTCTGAAGTTTCATGTAATGTATTGCTGGGAAAACAGTGCTTTGAATAGAGATCGAAGAGTCAAGTTAGAGAAAGCATTCAAAATCATGTTTTTAATTACAGTTTCTTACCATGTTTTCATTGAAAGGCACGTTTTTCAGTTAGTTATGAGTTTATTGGATTTTAATCTGGAGATAAAGTTCTACGTGCCCGTTTTGTTAAGCTGGATATATTTGGAAATGTCAAAAATATTGGCATATCTGACAGTGTAGTTAAAAAAGAAACTATTTAAAGCTCTTTTTTGCTTTGGAAGAACAGTTTGAAATTTAAAAGGGGACAGTTGTGCAGTCCATGAGGTGTTCCTTATACCCCTTTTCTGCCAAACTCCCCCAGCGGTCACAGCTTGGAGGGCTTTTTTTAGGTCTATCTGTCAATATGCAGATTGAATAAGGATTTTGCAGCTGGGAAAAAGCCAAACACATAAAACCCAAACAACCCAACCCCAAACAAAATCCCCCAGCCCCTACCTTAGTGTTCTTTTTAGCCTGTTCCCATCGTACATGTTCCATTGTGGTTTCAGCAAGTCATACGGGTGAGTCACAGGTGCAGGAGGTGCTATAGTTACAGAAGGGGTTGATGGGCTGTGGACCAGGAGCTGTGCTCTATATGTTTAAAAGCCCTTGCAATAGCATATGGCACATAAGGCTTCCAGGTGATGAAAACTGTTCCACCTCCAAGGCCTTCTATACTGAGCAGCAGAGATGTCATGAGACATGGACAAGGCGGAGAACCTGGCTTGTAGTTTTAGGGACCCCACGTCTCAGCTCTGTAACCGCAGTGCTGTGTAAAGCAAGTTTTTCAGATAGGCGTCTCTGTGGTGCAGCCGTATGCCTAGATGCCATTCCAGAGGGCAGGGGAATCCAGGAACCCTGCTGCCCTGCATTCCTGTGGCTGTCAAGCATCTCCCTCTAGTGGCTGCTCCCCCCGGAGGAAGAGAGCCAACCATGGGTGGTTACTCTTCCAGCCCAAGTGACAGAGAGCTGGCTTGGGGATCTGAAAGACCTCAGCTTCTGCTGGTGACCTGTGCAGAGGTGCAGAGGTCAGCGCAGTTGCATATAATGCATGTTGTTGGTATTTTCTATTTTACAGTTTTTTTACATTCAGTTTTTATGGCAGCATCTCAGGGTTTATACAGAGAAGCTGCATTAATTGAATCTTAAATGTTGCAAAAGTAAGCATTCAGAACTCATAAGAGGAAGTAGTGGTAAAACAAGAGTTAATGGCTTTAGACTGAAAGAGGGTAGGTTTAGATCAGATATTAGGAAGAAGTTCTTCCCTGTGAGAGTGCTGAGGCCCTGGCACAGGGTGCCCAGAGAAGCTGTGGCTGCGCCATCCATGGCAGTGTTCAAGGCCAGGTTGGACACAGGGGCTTGGAGCAAGCTGCTCAGTGGAAGGTGTCCCTGCTTGTGGCAGGGGGTTGGAGCTGGGTGAGCTTTGAAGTCCCTTCCAACCCAAACCAGTCTGTGGTTCTATGAAGTTAAGGACTGTCAAAACTTAATTTTGTCCCTTACTGCACAAGCGTTACAATGTGGCTTCACTCTGCATTCGTAGACAGTCTAGTTCTGTTGGGAGTGCTGCCTTGGTCATTGCCCTGCACAGTGTACATCCATTGGACTTGGAAAGCATTGGCTCTCATGCTAGTTTGAGGTCAGGATAGTTGAGCTGTCTTTTTGGCTCTCTAGAGCTCCTGATACCAGATCAATGTCTGTGTAAAAGGTTATGTAGTAAGAATTGTGCAGGCATCTTTAATTCTTGTTTCCCCCAAGTGCTTTACTTTGCAACCTCTAGGTTCTTTAAATGTTCTATTTTTGTCTGCCAGAAAAGATTCTACCTTTTAAGCTCAAACATATTGAAAAACATAGAGCTGGGAAAGAAAGTTTTATCACTGTAAAACACATGACCTTATTGCTGAGTTGATGTTGCCATCTGTATAGAAAAAATAATACAATAGTATTAGCTCAGAACTAGCTGAGAGGATGGAAGGAGCTCGGAAATTGAAAAATAACATTGTTTCCTTGGGTATTTTTTTCCTGGTCTCACTCAGTTGTGGAAGGGGACTTGATCCCTTACAGAATAACTGTTGCCATGTCCCCAGGAATCTCAGATCTTGCAGAACAGAGCAGAGATCCTGGAATCCTTACTCACAGCTGTGTGCTGCCAGACACTTTCTCTCCTGTCAGTCCAGCTGTGGAAGCCAGTTTCTGTGTATTCTCAAATGCTTTCTTAAAAGGGGCTTTACAGGCAAAGAGCAGGCTACAGAGAATTGCAGTTTTAGCTCTGTTAATACTTTGTTTTTTGATGGGGTAAGGAAAAGACACCTTTCTTCAAATGCCCCCAGGCCCTTAAAAAACTTTTATGGCATACATTGGAAGAGCAAGTAACTAACACAGCTGTGCTCTTGAGTATGGAGCATACTGGTGCTGCTGGAGGAACCCTTCACAGTGGACTCCTGACTTGTGCTTCAGAGGTCTGAGGAGATCTGTTCAAGTGACAGAGAGCATACCAGCACCACAGTAGTATTGCAGTTTTAAATCTTACCGCCAAACAGTACCAGTACTTGGGGGCTAATATTACTGTGGTAGTTCCCTGTTTTCCTGCCTCTCTTTAGTATTGGAGGACTGTTCAGCCAATGGAGGTGAAAAGGAGTGAGTGGAGGCATGGTTTTTTCTTTCCTCCTCTGGTGACTCTTCCTTCTTTTGGAAAGACCCACTCCATATCGCTGGTAAATCAGTCCCCAGGGATGAGGAGAGGCCTGTTGGGAGTGGGCACGGCCTGGGAGAAGGGGACTTCTAACACTGTATTGCAGTAGAGTTTCCCAGATGGGCTGAAACCCCTTACCAAGGTCAGACTGGGGAGCAGGAGGTTAGACTGGGAAGAGACCCTCACCCATTTAAGTGCTGCTAACCTCCCAGCTTAAATGTTCTGCAGTATTGTAGGATGTGATATTAATTTTGGTGAATTTTTAATCATCAGTATCATGGGAGAATTAGGTGACTGCCCCTTATTATATTCCATATCCAAGTCCAACCGTTAGCAAGCAGCTGATTTTGAATATGAATTCATTTTATATACTAATAAGCAAGGTGTTGGAGTAAGAAAGTACACTTTTTGTAACTTCTAGCCACAGAGGCAACTCCATCTTCTGAGTAGATCTATATATATTCAGTAATCTGTTATCTTCACTTCTCTGTGAGCAGTAATTTTGCAGATACTTACGGTTCCTTTGTTGGAACTAGGTTAATCAAGAGAGGAACTAAGCTGGTTTACTTAGTGCAGTTACTTAGCGGCAGCAAGAGGCAGATCCTTGGAAGTGAAACTAATGAGAGTTGTGCTCATTAATGCACTGGGTTTGGGATCTGACCTTGTCATGTAGAAAACTGTTGCTACCAAAGTTGTAGTGTCAAGTTTTGCTTTGATTTAGCCTGATCCACATATGAGAATCTGCAGTTAGATAATAAATGCAAAGTTCTTGTTACTGAAGTGATGCTGTTGAGCCCCCAACTTGTCGATCACACAAGTGGCTTATTATAGTAAGGAATATTTCTGGCAGGGAAGGGGGAAAGTCCTTTGACTACAGCTTTGTTACAGTTTTCTAAATAGGCATTAATAGCACATCTGAAGTATTCTGGTATTTCCACTAGTTGTACATGTTCTTTTTGTTCTGTGGTATGTCTTTCAGCAGCACAGCAGAAGTACAGGCCAGTTCAACATTTTTTAGCTAATTTAATTGAATGCCTATTTAAAATAGGAATTCTTTTAACCCCAGCCATGGCTGCTTTTATATTATGTACTTCCAAGTAGCACATTCAGGACAGAACAGAAGGAGAGCACTTCTCCTTAGGAACTTTGATCTCATCTTTGTCAATAGGAAGTTCAGTGAGTAGAAGGGGGTTGTGTAGACTGTTTTGGAGCTTCGAAGGTGCTCATGTGGATGTACAGAGTGGAGTGTAGCATAACTGTATCACTATCTGTTTTCTTAACAGAAAGAAAAGGCAGCAAATGATAAAAAGGAGGACAAAAAAGCAGCAACAAAAGGGAAAAAAGGAGCCAAAGGCAAAGATGAAACTAAACAAGAGGATGCGAAAGAAGAAAACCACTCTGAAAACGGAGATACCAAAACTAATGAGGTACTTTAGCTGCAGTAAACGTGGGACTAAACACATATGTACTGGTAATAGAGCTGCAGGAGCTAATGGCTGGGCCTCCTTGTCAAAAGTACAGACAGACAAGCTGCAGTATCTGCACAGGGCAACTGCCAGGGAGAGCCTGAAAGAGTACCCTTCTCCTTCAGACTCAGTCCTGCTGTGTGCTAGGGCCCTTCCACAGGTGGTCTGTGCTGCTGTAATGCCCCTCTTGGGGTTGGCACAAGAACAACGCAGAACATTTGGGGAACAATAGAGCTCAGTCAGATTGCTCTCTAACCCTGAGCTGACTATGCATAGCCTCTCTGGGCTGCTGGATTGCCTCTTCTGCTCAGCACAGGTTGGTACTGTGCCAGAAATCTGGTTTTAAGTTTTACACAATTCTTTAAAACAATTCTTCGCCTCGGAACAATTCAACGAGAGATCTGCAAAACAAACTCGGTCTTGGTCTCTTGATCTGCAAGCCTCTTTCTTACAGGTTCTTACTGTATCAGCTGCTTACCAAAGAGCTGCCATTGGCTAGGACTGGCTACAAGCTTCACTCAGCTCCTGGTGGCCTTTTCCTAGCAGGTTTCTTGCTGACAGTAGGAGCACAGCATTTGCTGTGGGCTCCCTTTGCCCCGTAGGCACAGACCAGCCTGTTGTGTTCTCTGTTGCTTTTGACTGACAGTTATCTCTCTTCATGTGTCGAGTATCGTTTCCCAGTCAACAGGTTGTTTCTTCTTTCAATTTTAAAACTGAACTTCTTTTTAGCTTCTTTGCTACAAATTGCTATGGGAGTAATGTATTACAAAGGATCTGTGATAGGATCTTTGCAGTTTGGATGTGTTGACTTAAAAAGTAACGGCTGTTTTTGTAGAGAACAGATGAGGACCAGTTTCCCTGAAGTTTGGACAGTATCATGGGTTTATATGTAATTCTTATACTTTCCTGTGACTGACAGAGATGAGGACTTGAACTTGCCTTAGTGTATGACTGATCCTAAGCTAAAATACGTTCTAAACTTCTGCCTCTTTGGAGAGACTTAACATTCCCAAATTAACTCAGATATTAATGAATACTCATCTGTGTGTTAATTTTTAGATTTCTCAGCTGACATGGTGTTGTGTTGATGTTTTCTGTAGTGGCTGTGTGTTCTTGTCTGGCTACACAAGATGTTGTCCGTGTCTGTGCTAACAAATTAGTCTCTTTGATGCATGTTAGAATGGAATCCAATCAGCATTACCAATAATATTTCTATTCTTCCCAAACACTTTTATAGGCACCAGCTGCTGAAGCATCTGATGATAAGGAAGCCAAGTCCGAGTAATGTTAACCCTGCCCTATATCTCCATCATTTGGTATCCGTACCTCCATGCTGTATTGTTAACAGAGAGGAATATTTTTATCAACTATTTTATAAATGCAGGTTTTTTTAGCATGAATTTAATTATGGAACATCTTCATCTCGGTTACTTGGGAATTAAATCCCTAACAAAGAAAACAAAAACAAAAAAAAAAATCATTGTTTTTAAATTTTGTGATTGTAATAGTTTGTATGGTACATGGAAAGAATAAGTGGTGGTAGCTTTTGACTTCTGTCAGTGTGTCCCTTTTTGTGTAAGTCATGCTTACAGACTCCAGGTTTTAATTTTCCCCTTGTATGTGTTGTATGGTTTCTTAAAGTGGGGAGGTCTCAAAACAAATAACTGTGTTAAACATTCCAGTGGTTCTGTGGGTTGCTTTTATAAAGAAGGTGAGCTATTTTCATGAAAAAAAAAAAAAACCTAAGAGCTGGAAATCTGTTGTTTCCCAAATGTAATTTTATTTTGTCAGTTTTGAAAAAAAAAAAAAAAAGAAAATAAAGTGTAATCATGTTTTTAAATGAAATACAAACATTTCTTTTAAAAGGGCAGGTTGGTTGTATGTACCCACTGTTAGGAATTTTGCTGGATTTATCTTAATAAAAAAGACTCCTCAAAAGCTGATTGTGGTTTGTTGCTTGTGCTGCAAACGTACTGCTGCAATGCTACGGAATTCCTGCAGTAGTACAGGGCTTGGGGCTGAGGGGACCTGTGCAGCCAGAATGCTTTGGGCTGCAGCACGACCGGGGCTGGAGCCCCTCTCCTCCTCAGCTGTGCAAATGGCTGTACGGGCCAGCCTCTCGGGAGCTGGCATAGGAACAGGCAATGGCAGAGGAGCCGCAGAGCTGGGAACAGCTTCCAGGTGGAGGCTGAGCTTGTGAACTTCAGTACTTGCTCAAGCCAAGGTGGGATGCTTGGTGTGGTCCAGCGCACCTTGAGCAGTACAGATGTTACTGTAAACGCTGAAGGGCACGTCTGCTTTCCTTCCATGTGTCTGTTAACTGGACATTTGAGGGGGTCTTCTTTCCTTAGAAACATTGCAGAAGCTTAGAGACTACCACATTTACATCAAACCGTTATTGGTACAGAATAGTTTTCTGTTGGTGTAGGAATGTTCACAGTCCTGGTCAACATGCGTGCTTTCATAACTGCTATTTGTAGTTTTCTTTAACTGTGTATTACTCACAAAATGCTTTCTTAGACTCACGTATCTTCTCCTAGCATCATGCGTGTGTACAGAAGTGCCTTCCATCAGTGCAAGCTTTATTATTGTGGGAAATGACAGCTAAGCTGGCAGGTAGTTAAGAGGGGCTTTAGTATTGGTTTTTACCTTGCCTCATTTTTGTTGCTACGGCTATTCTATGCGCCTTTATTTAAAGACACTTCAAGTTTTCCTCTTAAAGCCTCATTTTATATAAAATCTCTTCACACTGATGACAAAATACATCATATATTTCATAAGAAGAAAAATGTCTGCAATGCAGAAACCTTATCTTTCGCATTAAATTGTTTCACAGCCCAGAAATAGGAAATTCCAGGAGCTTGCATATTTTTATCTGATACCCAAACCCGAGGCATTTCAACACATAGCATCCTGTATTAAATGTGTGTTTCAGGATCAGTACCCCAGGGCATCAGCTGCTGGATGATCTTTAATGTGGATTTAATTTTCAAGGCCTAAAGCACCAGGGATTTTTATTCCTGCTGCACCACCTTCATTTGGCAGAACTGCTCTCAACATATCAGGGTTAACTGGGCCAGAGCTCCCTCAGCAGCAAAGGTGAGAGAGTATTTAAGGGCTTTCTCCTTTGCAGGATATTCCCTATCTGCAGTGACTTTCAGGCATACTCTGGTCTCTCCTGCAGTGAAAGCTGATGGAGAGAAGTAGCTGGAACCCCTTTCCTGGTGGAAGCCTGGTGAGATGCATGGATAAAACCAGGGAGATTCGGAATGTCCCCATTAGAACACGATCCAACAATAGTTCAGATGTCATCCTGACACTTTCACATCTAAAAATGATTGACTGGATTTAGCCTGCTTTTGAGTAGTGAACAATCACAAGCACAGCGGTATGCTCTGCATATGTGGTACAATCATTTTTAGGGTCTGAGTGGATACTGTTTGAAGCTGATGAGAAATACCAATGGGCCTCTACTGCCTCAGGGAGAAAATGGACATTGGAATGAAATGTTTTATACTTGTGTATCATCTCCCTGCCCCCCCAGGTTTCTCTAAAAGGGCTTGAAATAGCAGCTCCAGGTCTGCAAGGAAGGTGAGCGCCTTCTCCAAGTCTTGGTACCACTGAACCATTTCTCTTTAGCTTCAGTCACTGAGCACTTCAAGCACTGTTATTTAAATAACAGCAGACACTATGAATATGGATGATATTCTTAGCAAAGGGCTCATCTACATGCCAAGGTATCACCAACCCCTCGTACGCTAATGGAGGTCGTTCCGTATGTCAAGGCATGTTTCTCCATTTTCATCCGGAGGTTGCTCCACCAAAACATACAATTGAGTGTTTGGTTTTGTTTATTTCTTCCTCTCCTAGTGCCAAGGCGAGAGTTGTTCTTAATTCTATAACTATTGTTCTAATCAGGCTCCTGTTTCAAATAAGTACTGAAAATTGCTTCACTTTTCAGACAAACCTCGCTCAAATTCATAACTTCTCTGAGCCATGGGGTATTGAGCGAGTTGCACAACTGAATAGACCGCCTGCCTTGTGCCAAGTCCTCCTCATCTGTTGGTCCTGATGTCTAGACACCAAATCGAAGGCAAGCTCCATGTCAGCTTGCAGGCTTCGCTTAGCTTATGGTTGTCCCAAAAGCAGAGGTTTTGAAGGGAGAAAGCTTTTCCACTGCCCAGTCAGCTGGGTGCACCCACTTTTGGGTTCAGTTGCAGTATGTGGGAAGCCACCTTCCCCATGATCCTTGGGTGCCACTCAGCGGTGCCCTTGGTGCGGGTGGGATATGTCTGCCCGTTCCAGTGCTGTTTATGAAAGGTTGGGATTGTTGCTCAGCAGTCAAAAGCACTGCAGGAGCTTGATTATTGCTATTAATCCTAACAATTAGGGCCTTAGAAGATGCAATGCGGTGAGGAGATTCATGAGTCTAAAGCTAGTGATGGTTCTGAGGGGATATAAGGGTGTTTTTAGCTGCGGGGAAAGATTTACAGTGAGGCTGGGAAGAACCTGCAATAGTGAGATGCTCGGGTAGCTCATGGGTTATCAGACAAGACATGGGTGCAATTGTTGGCTTGGATTTTGTAGTGAACATGGTGCAAGGAGGCATTAATGCTGGTTATAATGTTTTGGATACTCTTTTTGAGGTAGTTTGAAAACCTTACAACCTGTTTATCATGCAGACAGTGAGCACTTCTGATGCTGTTACCTGCTAAGCAGGAAACCTGCAAATCCTCACATCTTACATGCAGAGACAACCCAAGGTGAATGCAGGCTGCAGTGTCCCAGTGCTGAGAACCGGAGTGACCAGTGCCAGGCCCAGGACAAGTCGTAGCGTTGAGAGCAGGGGGTTGGAACTGGATGAGCATTAAGGTCCCTTCCAACCCAAACCATTCTGTGAGAGGAGAGCAGAGTGGTTACAATGGGAATCAGTGCCTGGGGCCACGTTACCCTGTCACATAGAAACACCGACAGCGTACAGTGGCAACGTCAGTACAGTGAGCTGACAGTGAACAATGACCCCATTGTAGTGCAACACTGAGGGGATCATGTTAATGTTTCAGACTTGTCTTACTGCGGAGGGGGTTCCTCATAATGACTTTATTTAGTAGCAGTCATTGGGCAAGCAAGGCTCTTCACTAGGATTTTTGTTTTGTCATCCGTGCCAGGCTTGGTGCATTAATACAGCTCACGATGTAACTTTTGGTGCAGGCTCCTAGCTCAGCATGGGGACAAGAGAACTTCAGATGCCTTTGAAGTTTAAAAGAAAGTGCTGAGACTTCCCATTCCTTGCAATAATGCATGTTCTTGTTGGATCCTCAGCAGAACTTGGGCAAGCATTTGCTTATTGTTTGGTCAGAACAATGAAAGGCTTCTAAAAACACTGATCACCATCCTGGAAAGTGAGCTCTGAAATAAAAGGAAGTGTCTCCAGACTTTCCCAGTGTCCACCATTAGCAATGTGCTGGGGCAGCAATGGGAGAGAAAAAGCATGGCAGAAAACAAAAATCACAGGGAGGTCCTTGGGATTAAAACAGAAGGGTAAATGGGAGAAAGGAAAAAACAACCCAGTCCACCCATGCCACAAACAAGGCAGGGTTTAGGTACATCCTGCATCCACCTCTGCTCCTTTGACTGAAGCGACTGCACGCAGGAGCCAGAAAATCCGACAGGTCTGATTTGCAGAACAAGAGCAACTCCCTGGTAGTTAATGGAGTTACACTGGTGTTAATTTGATGAAGCAGAAAGAAAATTGAATCCCCTGAATAGAAGCGGATGGCTCTTCTTTCTAACTGTCCCACTGGTGATGTTCCTTCCCCATGCAGCTGGTGTGGGAGCCCCTGCTCTGAAACCTGATGCTCTGGACAGGCTCCAGAGAGCCGAGAACACCCTGTGGGCCTCGCTGATGCCTGACTCTCCAAGAGCCTCTCCTTTGGAGAGAACAATGTCAACATGGCATCCGGCCAGAGACCATCCCAGTGCCCCAGGGAGACGGGAGCTGGTCACCAGCACGCATGGAGCCGGGTGGCGGCAGCCAGGGGTGGCTCTGTGGGCCACCATCCCCTGCTTTTGAAGCAGTGTGGTTAGGACTGGGCTGCTCCACAGCCTTCATCCACCCTGACTGAGCCAACACTGCTGGAGGAGTACAGCGAGGGATGAGGATCGCAGGGGACTGCAACGCTGCCTTCCTCCTGTGGCACCAGCGAGGGGATTGCTTGAGACGTGTCAAGGGAAATATGCCTTGGGAGACATGGTCCAGTGTGAGGTGTCCCTGCCCATAGCAGGGGGTTGGAACTGGATGATCTTAAAGTCCATTCCAACCCTAACCATTCTATGATTCTATGTGATGTCCAGATGTGCTAGCGTGAACTTCAGAGTGACGTAACACCTGAAAGCGGTGAAATGGAGTAGGTGCATGTGTGGTATAAAGGGAATTGAATCACAAATTAGAAAGCTCTCTTTCTGAAAGAGTGGAAATCAAACTCACACTATAAAGCCCTCAAAGGCATGTTAATACAATTGGACACATGTTAAACATTTCCAGACGGTCTTAAAAGAAGGAGGGGGGAAAGAAGCATAAATAACACAGGCAGAAATGCTGCATTGAAACTTAAAAACAGAGTGGTCAAGATCACTTCTCCCTCCCTGTGCCAGCATCCCCAGCGGTGGGTGCCCATCCCAGGGCCCGGATCCTTGGTTTACCATAGGGGAAAGGCCTCCCGGCCAAGCGAGGTGAGTTGCTTTCGTTAGGGGTGAAGGGTAACGCAAGCCTGGAATTCACAGAGCTGCTTGTGAGTTATTTGAGAGCCAAACCCCAGAAAAATGGCCGGGGTTTTGTTTGTTTAACATTAACAATTCGGGGAGGGGGTGGAAGTACATTTCTTGGAGCTAAAACCAGATGTGAGGCATCTCGGCCACAAAGCTTTCTGGTTCTCTTCTGTTTGTTTTTCCCCCGCTAAGATAAAAGAAACTGCAGAGAAGGTTTAGATTGCGGCACCGCTCAGATTTCATCCTGGCTACAAGGGTTCTGGCAGATGCTGCTCTACAAGATCACAAATGATCTTCTCTTTTACTGATACGGGGCTGCTCTTCCCCATGGCACACATCTCACAGTTAGAGAAGGGTTGTCACTGAGCCCAGGACTGACCCTCATTGCCAGCTGGCATGAAGGTTGGTTTGATTTCCTCCTTTGTATCACCATAACTACCTCCGCAGAGGTGCTGGCCATGGCTACATTGCGACACTGTGGTTCTGTTTCTCATCTGCTAAGGAGCAAAGGCTGGAGTCACCCCCCAAGCCTCGGCAGCCCTGTCCAAGGGAGATCCTGCAGGATTGGCCTTCCTCTAAGGCCACCTCCTATAAATCTTCCTGTGCTGCAAACAGAAATGTGCAGATCTAGGCCAAGCTTTCCCTGCTCCGGTGTCACCACCCGTGCTGTTACAGACCGGGTGCATCAATGCGGATTTTTGGAGTAAACACTGACTTTTCTGTTCTGTGTTTACTCCTGTGTAGCCCAGTGGGGTCTTCACTATACCTGGAGCATTACCCTGGGAGTAATTAAAATCATTAACAAGTGTAATTAACTGTTGGAGGGAAAAGGAGAGTTTTAGCACATTATATCACCAACAATTAAATAAATTACCCTTTTTGTCTTGAAAAGAATTGGCAGAAGGGGGGAAAAAAGGAGGAGGGAGATGTATAAACTCATGCAGTGGCACGGAGAAAGTGAATAGGGGTCGATGGCTCTTGTGTTGGAAGACAAAGCAAACAAAGGGGCATCAAATGAAATTACCAAGTGGCAGATGCAAAACGAACATATTTCACACAATGTGTAATTAAGCCGAGGAACTCATTGCCCAAATGGATCCCCAAAATCACCGTGGTTTAGAAAGCGATGACACAAATTCTTGGAAGATGACCCAGTGAGTGGGGCTGTTGAACACAAAGACACATCCCCAGTGAAGGACGGGCCAAGCACCAAACCATGGGAGGATGGGAGAGGACCTGGAGCCATCCCTTGGCTCTGCCCTTCCCCATCACCTCCGGCTAGAGCTGGAGGTAACGGGACACGGGTTTGTGCACACCTTTGGCCCTCCTCAAAAGGAGGAAAGCTGGAGCACTGTTAAAGCACACATGGCTCTGGCTGTTGGTGGGGACAGACACACAGTGTGCAGGTGACCGAGGTACCGCAGACTGCTGCATGTGTCCCTGCCAAGCCCTGTGCTGCTGCTGAACCCTGGCTTCTCAGCAACTGAAGGTGAGGAATGCATCAGATACCCATCTCCCACTGCTGCTCGATTTGGGCTCAGGAAGTATTTCCAACCCCCTTTTTGGCCCATCTCAACTATGAGTCTTTCTAGCTTCATTTAGTGCTCTAGCCTCTAGGTGGTGGTCATGTCTGAATGTTCTTGTGTAACTGCTGCACAAACCTAACTTGATAATCAGGGAGGCTCCTGTGCATTTGAGGTTAATCAGCTGGGTGGGAGGGTGGCAGCACTGTGAGCAGGAGCA
This sequence comes from Neopsephotus bourkii, assembly GCF_033783945.1. Lineage (NCBI taxonomy): Eukaryota > Metazoa > Chordata > Aves > Psittaciformes > Psittacidae > Neopsephotus > Neopsephotus bourkii. The sequence goes on from NW_026901555.1 coordinate 2,505,209, forward strand.
TGTTCCACAGCTCCTAACACCACTGGATTTAATACTGTGTCCCCAGGGATGCTGCTGTGCAGCACTGGGTGATGTGGTGGGAGCATCTGTATCCCAGCTGCCGCAGTGGGAACACCCGGTGAGGCTGTACAAGCACAGCAGAGACCACAGGGCCAGCCATGGCGTGAGCTGGGGCTGCAAGGCCAAATACATCCGCTATTCTCCCCCATTGTTCGGAAGCACAACATCCCTGCGAGAGCCTGAACCCTCTGGGGTGACAGCGCTGCTCCCTGCCAGCCCTGCAGCCTCTTCAGTGTGGAAACCGGGGGTCCATGTGTCCCCGTCCTCTGCTCCTCATGTCAGGGACCAGTGGTTGAACTTTGGGCAGCCACCATGCATTCCCTCCGGATGCAGGAGACCCTGCAGGCACTGTGGGTTCCCAGTGGGATGCCCATACTTCCCTGATGCCCCGGTGACAGGGATGGTGGTTTGTGCCAGTTCTGTGGTGCATAAGAAGTGAGAAAGTGCTCTTGGTTAATAATTTCCACATCCTACTTACTGGAGTATGTGAGCTTGGAGGGAAAAGAAACAGCAGTCTGTAGAAATCCAAGTGGATACAGAGATGTGGTCATGGCCTTGTTGCAGTCAACAGAAATTTCCCCATCAGGTTTAACAAGGTGAGGATTTCATTCTCTAAACCTTTGTACAAATGTAACGTGCTGGATGAACGGTGATACTTGTTATTCATAATGAAACTATGGAAAACCAGGCCAGCTGGCCAGGGAGGCAGAGGGTCATCCACGGAGGGTATGGAAGTTAAGCATAGCAAAGCCTTCCTGGTGCCTGCTCTTCTTCCAGAAGTTTTCCACCTACAGCAGCAGGTGGAAAGCAGCAGCCATCACTTGTTGTGTGCTGAGATCTAGGTGGGATCAGACAGGACTATCCTAGATCCACCGGTTCTGCTGCAAGCGTGCCAGTTTGGCTCAGCTGCCTTTTTGACTGAGATCTAGCACCTCTCATGTGGTCCAGGTCTCTCAAACAGGTGCGTTCTCTTCTCATTTCTTCCTTGGGCTTTTCAATCCATGGGCAGCTGCAACCAACAACATCAAGGCAGAAAACCCTGGCTGGTTCTGCTCTGGTAGCACCTTGCCCTCTGCTATGCCCAGCTGTTCATCACGACACAGCCATTAGAGCATGCATTGATTTATGTTTATTTAGGATATCTCATATATATCTTCCAGGTTTTGCAGAGAAGAACCTTCTTCCACAAAATAGAGTGACAATAGAGGAGCTGAAAGAGAAAACCAGGGGCAAGTAGGCTGTTGTATCAAGGTCTTCTGCATGTCCATCCCTGCAGTCTTCTGTGTCACAGGAGGTTTGTCCATCTGACGTGAAAACAGGGTCACAATCATCCAAAGGAGAGACTGTAGCTCATCTTTAATTCAAGACTTATTTTAAAGATCCCTACTTTGGTCTTAAATGAATTGCAGGTGCCAAAGTGCCGAGCTGCCCTTTGATATTGGGAGTCATCTTTCCAGAGAAGGAGCCTTTGTTTCCATGTCCACAGTGAAGAGTTAGGACACACACAAGTCCGTGGGCGCTCAGCTCCGTAACAGAAGTGCAATCTGGTATGTGAGTGTTCAAAGCTGTAGCTAATGGCTTTTCTTGCACCACGAGAAACATACATAAACTGGGCTGGAAATGATCTGCACTGAAATACCACAAGAACACGATCCTGCAAGAGCAGCCTAATGAAACCCAGAGCACTGAGCGCTAGGAACAACCGCAACAAAACCACCCTCCCTCTTTCCCAGCCCTCTCTCGGCATGCAGCTGCGAGCCCGGTGGTGAATTCGGGGCAGATGGTGTCCTGTTGGTGCGGGGCTGCGTGAGCCGGGTCCGACCCACCGCTGCTGCCATTCGTATGGACATGGTGTAGAAACATTAACCAGAAACAACTGGTTTAATGGTGCTGGGGGGCATGTGCCGATGGCTGGAAGAGGTCTTGCTTGTGCACAGGTCTGTGGTGGCTGCTCCTGGGGACGTTGGTTATGGCCGCGGTGCTAATCAATAAATTAAAATGGGTCTATGAGGGCATCTCATCAGCGCATTCTTCAAAAGACAAATGTATTTGATGGAGTGGAGAATAGCTGCTCACTGATGTGATTTCCTGGGTGCTGCGCTCGCTCCCTGTGGCTGGCACCCGTCCCCTGCCTCACTGGGATATGAGCTGAGCTGGGATGCCCAGTGTTGGCTGCAAAGTGTCCTGACCTCAGCATCCCAGCATGTCCTTGGGAGAGCAACAGTGTGCTCATTGGTGCAGCAGCAGTGGGTATTACCTGCAATGTTTTGTTTATAGTTTATATGTAATATATATCATATATATAAGACCTTATATATATGAAATATACATGTGTGTGTATATATATATATGTATAATGTGGTTGTAGATCCCATTTTTTTAAACAGGAGTGGTTCCATGGTGGGTGCTAAAGCCCTGTTTGCTATCCCCAGGGGCTGTTCACCCCTTGGCAAGAGCCCCCACAGCTGCTGCTGCCCCCAGCGCCCTCCCCCTGCTGGTTCTTCTCTCCCATCATATTTGGTTATTGCCATGTTCAGCCCTCGACTCTCCAGCTCGCTCCACTGAAGATCTGCATGACAAAACCACCGACTTGAGCTCGGTTTGGTGACCGCTTCACCAGGAACCTCAGGAGTTTCATCAAAAGCTTGGATGATTTTAGGGCCTAGGTTTTTATTCATTACAGCATTGCCTGACAAAGCCCATTACATCATCCGTTTGGAAGAGAAATTCTCTGCAGCTGCTTGTGTGGCGCAGGGGGGGTGTTGTTTTAAAAATAAGACAGATTTTTGTTTTCTTTCTTTCAGGGCAATTTTCCTCCCAATTGCTGGAAAACGGTATGCTAAAAGGCTTAAAAAGTGGAAAGGAAAAGGGTAGCACGCAGCAGTTTGAACCATTCATTTTTTTCTCTTATTAATTCCTTTCCAAAGACCAAGGAGGGGGAGAAACAGCCCCATTACCCCGCGCATCCAGCGTTCCCAGCCAGGCGTGAAAAGCAGAGCCAGTGTCATGGCAATGGCAGATGGCACGAAGTGGGAGGGAGGGCTCCATCCCGACCTCCGGATGGACCACACTCCTAATTAGCTCTGGAGCAGAGAGTAATTAAACCCAGAGGTAAGGAAAGTGATTACTTTTCCTGTTGCAGGGCACTTGCAGGGGAGAGCCGGCAGGGATGGTGTGCAGGCATGGGATTCCAGCCCCACACCAACACTGGGCAATGAACTCTATTCCAGCTCAGCCATCCTGTGCTGCCAGGGAGCAGGGAACATGCACCAGCTAATCTTTCTCCAAATGACCATGAGCTTTAAAAGATGAAAGAAAATGTGGCATTGCAAGGAAATACCAAAGGAATTGGGAGAGGCAGCGTCCGAACTCCGTGCCAGTGACATTCAAATGTGCCATATTTAACTATTTGGTGGTGTGGCATCTCACTATTCAATGCACCTACTTGAACTACTTTTCCTTTCCTGTACTTTTCCTTTCCTACTCAGTTGTTCTGGAGTATTGTGTTCTGGTAGGTAATCTCATTGCTTTTAATCCACTTTCTTTCCTTTGCTCCAAAAGAAGCAGTTGGAAGTAAATTATTTTTGTTGCAGTTGAATTGGGGCAAAGCTCTCACAAAGCAAGATTTGTGAGTGAAATGCACACAGAGTACTACCAAAAATACTTGAGTTCCTCATTCACTGCAATCAGAAGAGTACTGGGGGAACAAGCCATAACTTGGTAGCTGTGTATCATTGGATGTCAGTGCTCTTAGACTTCACTTTGAAAAAAGCCCAAGCTAATGAGCGGCAGCACCATCACACACATCCTGCTCTGGTTATCTAATTTCAATCTCCTCTCTGGCAGGTTAAAGCCATTCCCCTTGGCCTGTCCCTACATCCCTTGTCCCAAGCACCTCTCCAGGTTTCCTGCAGCCCCTTTAGGCACTGGGGCTGCTCTAAGGTCTCCCCTTCAGGAGCCTTCTCTTCTCCAGGCTGACCCAGCCCAGCTCTCTCAGCCTGGCTCCAGAACAGAGCTGCTCCAGCCCTCGCAGCATCTCCACGGCCTCCTCTGGATGCCTGCTGTCCCTGGGAGGATCACAGTGAAGAACCAGAGCACCAAGGAAGCGCTCTATTATTGTAAATGTATTTATTTTTGCAGCAGCTCATCTCTGCACAAGCCAGAAGTCCCAACGTGCCTACACAGCCACGTCTGCTGGCGCGTCCTGCGGGGTGTGCGGGGCTCTCCTAGGGTTTTATGAACGGGTTGAACTTTGCCAAACAAATGGGAAAAATCGTGGCTCTGCAGAGCCTTCAGCACTTATTGACACATTTACAGCCAGCCGCCCTGTGCCCGGCACGCAGGGAATGGCTGGGGTTTGCATAACGCCAGCTGCCTTTTTACTTGGCTTAAAATAGCTCCGGCCCTGGGTCTCCCATCACCCGCTGGAGCACTGGGTACATCTCTCCATCTGAATCATTATCAAAGTCCCTGGGGATAAGAACGATTTTCAGCATAACGTGGCAGCCTATCGTCCTGATGAACTCAAAATCAAATGCCACCAGATCTCTGCAGCCTACCTGAAACACCAGGCAATTTCTATTTCTTTTTTATACCAGATTAGTCAAGGCTTGCTGCAGGGCAGAAACATGGGTGCTGTGCTTCCTGTGGCCTTTATGTTTTACCCCATAAATGCTCTTTGCCTTGACAAGGAGGAGAGAAGCCAAATGGGACACCTCCTATTTGCTGCCAGGGGTTCCCCGCTAAGGAGCCGCCAATGCTGCTCCAGCTTGGTGTAGCACACAGCCACGTCCATACCATAGCACGATTCCCATCAAGGCTTCTCTGGTGTAGAGATGGCCAAAGCTATTCACTCCAGTTTCAAAAGTGGCCAGGATTATCAGAGAACTTGGGAGCATTTCACCAGCAGTGTTGTGGCTCAACCACCATGGGTCTCAACCCAGCTGGGATGCCCATAGGATGAAAAACAGGCTCTCATGAGAGGGTTTGATATTCCCAGATGTAACTATGGAATTTCCACCCGTTGCTCCTATTTAATGCAGAAACAACGGCAAAACAAACCTGGCTGGAGGGAACAAACATGGAGCCAGCATTTGGGCCTGCCTGAAAGAGGTTAACACTATGTCCATGAAAAATACTTAGCCATAATTAGTCCCCAGTCATTGCCTTGAGCTTCACATATTAATACTCTGGATCTCACATCTGTCAAAATAACTTACTTATCAGCAGCTCTCGGCTTTTCCTGCTCTGTAGCAAACGCATATTAACTTCTGTCTTTAATGGGGTTTGTGATTTTTTTAACACAAGAGAATAAAGACCGAGCTGATGGGCAGTGGCACGGAGGGCTCGTTCAGCAGATGGAGGGAGCCAGGAGCAGCTCCTTGCTATCCCTAAAGCAGATACATCTGCTCCTAATGACGGCCTTAATAGCCCGATTTATTTCAGTTACTAGAGAAGGGAATCTTAGTAAATTATGTCAGATGAGTGGGCTCTTTCTTTTCCTGGAAAATAACCTGCCCCCCTCCCCAAAAAGGAGGGGGGCAGTGGGCTGATTGGCACTGCTGCACTAAGCCTATTTACTGTACAAAGGGGATTTAACTCCAAATTTCAAGCACAATTTAAGGCAAATGCTAAACATGAAAATGGTGCTAGCACCACGCTATTAAGAAATGGGTATAAAATGCATTTGAAGTCTAAGTTGCTGATTTCTTTTCCCTCCTTACATGGAAAGAGCTTACCTGTAACTGTAATATGCACAAGGTTATTTTTTTAAAATCCAAACAAATAAGACCCAGAACACTGAGGCTGAGCTCAGCTGCCATCCTTGCCCTCAGGGTTGGATATGCCATGCTCCACCACAGACATGGGCAGCATCCACCAAGGAAATGCCCATTAAAGAGAAGGAACCTTCCATGGGCACAGACAGGGATGTGGCCAGACAGGGGAATACAACTTGTCCCTGGGTCTTCTGTCTTCTTGTGTTTGCATTAGACAAGCCAAGAGAGTAATTAGCGTCATCAACTGCTTTTTGGCTTTAGAGATCAGAGGCAGCTCCTCACTAAGTTCATAACAATTTCATTCTTTTTTCTCTTGAACGTGGTGTTTCTGCCACTCACCTTCCCTTTAGGAAAGGCATAAAATAGTGACTGCGTTTCTCTATGGGATTGACTCCCATCAAGGCTCAAATTGAGCCATGGCTAAGAAAGCCCCTTTGCCTCCACAACGAGTTGCAGAAGAAAGGCAGAGCTGGGCAAAGACAAGCAGAAATGCTTGTGAAGAAAGTGCGGGCTTGAAAAGAGAGGCTTAGCAGAGGTGCTCATCAAGGGATGCTGGACTTTGGGTCTAGGACCTCATGCTGCCCATGAAGCACCTGCCCCCGTTTCTCCCCCTAATGTAAGAAACCCTCAGGATGTGATCACTCACATCAAGAAGGGACACAGCTGCTATCAGCAAGGGAATACCATCTGCAAGGGGACTGGCTGAACAAGCTCCAGAGCATGCCAGGCAAGCACTGCGAATGCACGGATGACCTGAAGGAATGCAGAGATATAGGGAAACCTCTGCCAGCTGCTTTCCAGGGGGAATGGGCTGGGAGACTTCCCACAAGGGAGATTAAGATCTTGGCTGGAGCAGAAACTACAAATGCTGAGGTCAAATCATGAGATGCAGCTGCAACACCTCTGACTGAAGGTGGCTGGATGAGGAGTGCAGGTCGTGGAGAGATCATAGCCTGGACATGGATGCCACAATGAGTGATTATCCACAACAACCCAAAGGTGACAGGGAGGTTCCTGGGGCTTGATGGCTGTATGTATTACCCATCTTCAAAAACCAGAAGTGGGGAATTACAGAGCCTAAAGGAGATACCTGGGAAGGGAGCAGGAAAAAATTACTTGCAGTGATCCTTGGAGATTAATAAACTTACAAAAAAGCAGCTGGTGTGGATCTGTCAAGATCAAATACCATCAAAGCAGATGAATTTATGTTATAGTTGGCCCAGTAGTGAAGGGAGGAGCAGTGAGCATATTGTGCCTTTTGAATGGTTTCTGACAGCATCTTATACACCATTCTGATGGGTGAATGAAGACAGAGACAGGCTCGGCTCAGCACATACGTGTTTGGTGCAGAAGAATCCTTCACCTCCCACCATGTCACTGTCACTGCTCTGCCACCTCCCTACAGCCTCAGGTGAGGGAAAGAGCAAAAAGGAAGATCTATGTCCTATATCACTGCTTGGATGTAGGTGTTATCCTTCCCTCTGTATGCAACAGAACTTCATTTAAAAATGCAGAAGAAAGTGCTCAAATACTCTTGAGTCCATTCATTTAATCTTAATTAAAGCCCATCCACATCTGCATGCATGGGGATCTTCTACCCTAGCTTGGGAGGAAAAGGAAGGTAAAAAGGCCTGCACTGACCATTAGTAGTTTTGCTTTCATTCTGGCTTTATTTCACCCCCAAATAACATGCTATTCCTGTTAATTGTGCAGTAATGACCTAAGGCCATTAACCATACCTCACGGAAGCATTCCCATACCAGCTTTATTAAAAGATCCCATCAAGACAAAACCTTGCTCCTTAGGGAATGCCCAGACTTTGTGCCCGGTGCCACTTGGAAATGGAGCTGAGCTAAGGCTCAACCCCACTCATCCCATTAGTGAAGAGCTAAAGGGCAGTTCAGTCACCAGGGGGCTATGACCTGGTTTGTAAGACCTGTGGCATCCCCTGGGGAGCTTCTTTTAGTGCTGGAGATTTGGTTGTGTTCAGTTTCATTTCACTGTTGATAGAAATTGGATTCTTTTATATCTGCACCAGCATCTAATAGGTCAAGAGCTCAAGGAAGCAAAAAATATATTAAAAAAATAGGATCTGTTTTTATCTGTTCTCTGAGCATGTAAGATAGCTTTCCAATGCACATTTTATTTTAAGGTGAGTTATTTCGTTGCCATAGTAATATTATTCAGGTTTTGAACTGCTACCGTTGTGGTTTTCTTTCAGGCTACACTTGTCACAAGCGGTCAACATCCCAAACCCCTTCCTAAACCAGACATCAGCTTCCCATGGTGGTGCGAAATACCTTGGAACGTCAGACGCAGTTTGCATGATGAAGCATCAATGCTATGGCACAGGGGAGACATGGGACCGTGGGCAGTCAGAGCGGGGAGTGACGTGGGGTGAGGGTGGCCAGGGCCATGGTAAGACTTGGACCAAAACCACATTTCTGTACTCATTTCTTATCTATTCTCCTCAGCCCTTGCAATGTGAGACTGTGAGAAAGTCAAAGATAACCTTTGGTGGCTTTACTAATTGGCACTTATTAACAATACTCATCTGGCCGTGGTGCATCGTGTGCAGTGATCCTCCTCCAGGCTCCAGCACACTCAAGAACAAACTCAAAAAGCTTAAAATGTCTTCAAGTCCTATTTGTTGCTCTACAGATGTCTCATTCCTTTACCCCAAGCCTAATGAATTTATTTTATCACTAAGAGAACTGCATTAAAATAAACACTTCATATACAAGGATCTGAAACGACACTAAGAAAGATGCAAAAAAAAGGGATGTAAAGGTAAGGAAATATTATTGTGGTCATCTGGGTGAAACAGGTTCTGTACATTAGTATTTAATTTGAGAGACTGAATATTTAAACAACCATGGTATTTAAATATTTAAATTTAAATTGGAAATGGTTTTCTTGCTCTAATCCATTTAATTAAAAGAGGCAGTGTGACACATAGTAGCCTAAAACCTATGACACAAACGCCAGAGCATAGATATGACTGAGAGCCCGTTCCACTGCACAGTCACAAGCAGCTCAAGCAAAGCAGTTTTAAAGGTTTCTTTCCTTTTAAATTTCAAATAAACCATTTCCAGATTAACAAACCAAGGCTACGTGCCTGTAGAAGACCTGAGACCCATGTAAGCCTTCTAGAGACTGATGCATCTGGATAAATCCAGCACAGATTAAAGCAAAGCTTTCATTGCACAAACTCCCCCTGGAATGAGCTGGATGCTCACGACGCTGGGGAAAGGACAGAGCTGGGAATAGCGGGCAGTGGATAACAGATGCTGAAGTCAGGCAGAGCGATTTGGTGGCGGAGGCGTGGAGGCAGCAGTCCTGCGCTGTACACGGTTGTGTTGCAGTTCTCTTTGCATAGGGAATTACCAAAGCAGAGCCATTCCGGGAGCATTAGAGCCGCAGCAGTTTCTGTGCTTCATAAGATTACCCACGGCTCTCCAGCTCCCGACAGAAACCCTCGGAAACAACGCTGTGCCTAAACACAATAGCAGCCTAGAATAAAGCAACAGCCCTAACAATGAGTTTCTTTGCTGTTATAGGTTTCAGCAAAGCCCATTGTGTTGTTTTAACACCCTTTTTTGTATTTAGATTTCTAATGTCTTTGACTGGGGGAAGGGTGGAAGGGACAACCAATTTAATTCAATAATCCCCCTAAGCCTTGCTTAATGCACTCTGGTTTGCATCTGTGAATTTTATAGTGGTATTTTGGGTGGTTGCAGCACTGCATTGGAAAGTGTCCCATCATTTATTTTGCAGCTATTTGAGTGAAATGGTTCCCAGTGCCGGGCTGACTGTTCATTAAATCCATATTGTCCAACGAAACCAACTCTCACCTCAGATGGGGCCGGACCTCAGGGCTGCCAGGCTGATTCCTGGATAAGGTAGCTCAGGATCTTCATGCAAATCGCCAAAATTAGTATTAAACCACAAGCAGGAGACTTCCACAGCTAGTGAAAAGTCTCAGTTTTGGCTAAAGAGGCGGGTGGGGCTGCAGGGAACAAAGAAAGTCCCCAGCTCAGGGATGTCTGTGTCCCCCAGGACAGTGCTGATGCAGCAGGATGGGTCCTCCTCACCCCCCTGAACGTGATCACGGCTCAAGCTGTTTGCCCTCAGGGAGGATGGGATGAAAGTGCTGCAGGAGAAAAGTTCCAGCAAGAGTTTTTGTCCTGTTGCTTTCTTCTCCCAAGAGGGAGGGAGTACTGCAGCGTGTGTTGTTTTCCAACATCCTTGTAAGAAAGACAGGATGAAATTCCTTAAAGACTATCAAAGCATCCCATGAGACTCAGTTCTCCTTAAATCCCTACACTGGTGCTCCCAGCATTTCTCTGGCATTTGCTCAAACCTGATGCATTCAAAGCTGAGGAAAAACCTGTTCCAAGAGGTTAAGCATCGCTCTCCCTGGGGTTTTTCAATACCCCATCTCAGGATGCACTCTGTCTCCCAAGGAAACATTCCTCAACTGTTCCAAAAGCATCTTGGAGAGAGATCCCTTAGACCTAATGGATAATGTGGAGAATAAACAAGAGATGTTTCTTTTCACCTCTACAGTCTGTGCAAATGAAACACCTCGTGAACGTAAAGACCAATGGCAGAATTCTGTCTTTATGGCCACTGTTTGCCTTTATGGCTTCACCTCACATCTACTGGCCTTGCATGTTATTTTCCATCAATACCAGCCCAGCGCACAGCCACAGAACTCAGGGACTTCACAAACTGTAAAGAAAAACTCCCTTATTGGTGTAAAAGGAATGAAAAGGAATAGCCAAAAGGACAAGTACTTGCAGGTGCTGAAAAACACTTCATCAGAGATGAAATCAAATTAGCCCTTCTATCAAGTAAAGCTTTAAGGGACCTTCCAAGAATGCAAGTCGTCTCTAAATGGAGGTGACAAGGAAAACATATTGTAGCAGGCTGTATCTCAAACCCTAAAAAGTTAAGGCGTCCTCCAGAAAAAAGGGAGATTCTGAAAAGTGAACTCCTAAGGATATCAGACTTTTCCCAGAGATAAGAACTGGAAGGCTACAGGAGAATGTATATGTCCACAAAATGATGGAAGTACAAGAACTAATGTGACTCAGTGTTTACTATGGAGGAATTTATGGAGGTTTCCACGTTAAAGCCTTTCTTTATGAGGTATAAGATGGAGAAGTTATCTCAAACAGAAGATCACTAGAAGAGGCTTTAAACTGAACAAATACAAATAAAAGGATCAAAATTCCTGTGTGGGACAGCATTTTGAGAGCTCCAGAGAAGTGCTCAAATATGAAATTGCCATACTGCTTAATCCTAATTTGAAACCCCTGGTCTAAATCGGGCCTGAGATTTAAGGGCTAGAACCACAAGTGAAATTAAACTTTGATGGATGCAAAATCATACAAATCTCTACAAATGCATTCAAACAGGCTCTGACCGACTACTGCTTGCTGTGCTGGCATTGTCATAGAGCTATGCACAGTGCTCAGGGGCAGTCGGAAGGCAAACAGATGTAAGGAATTATTAGGGAGGACACGAAGAACAAATCAAAACAAGTGTTCCTACAGCCCTGCAGCAGCCTGTGGTGTGCCTGCATGTTTCAGCCCTCTCTTTACAGGCTGGATACCCAGAAAAAGTGGAAAACACAAGGCGAGGGCTGCAAAAATCACCTTGTGGGGTGAAACAGAGGAGGGCTTTCTTATTTGGAAGAGATGCCTAAAAGAGAATATAGCAGGGAAACATAAAGAGCATGGGGAAGGGAGGTGACTTCCCCTTGATTTAGTTTTGGTTTGTAATCTTGGTGTTATTGTGAGACTCACAGAGCCCATTCCATTTTCCTCATCGTCAACCTGAAGCATTAGTTTTAGTAATGACTTAGAAAGTTCATGATAAACTCACAGAAGTATTAATGTGCTTATTTACAACGTCTCCATGTTATGGATATTAATAAATATATAAAATACCTCCAACTGGCTTTAAACTTCTATTTCAATAAAAGCAGCACTTTTAAAATCTGTTGTGACCTGTGTGTGCCTGCTCCCAAAAATAGCCAATACTGGCCAAGAGAATTAAAAAACATAAAAAGTCCTCATAACTTAGCAGAGAAGGAGTATGGGATACACAGGGACATAATCCTATTTAAATTATATCCTTAGTTGCTGGAGCTCCAGGAAAATTTGCATGTCCAGCTATGCGAGGAGAGAGGTGAGGAATTCACAGTTGCAGTCACACACTGTAGCCAGGCTTACAGCTCTTGAGCACTTCCAGAGTGGATTAGGCCCCCAAAACCACAAAATCAAAGGATTATTAAAAAAAAGAAAATAAAAAATAGCAAGATTTGAAGCTGCTGAATTAGCCCCAGGAAGTATCAGGTGGTGTTTCTGCGGTGAGAGCCCCTTTTGAGCATCATGACTCCCCAGCTGGCAACAGCCCTGGCCATCTTATGGGGAGTGCTAGGCTGCTGGGAAAGGGTGAAGATATGGGCTCAATCCTAACTGGGGAGCTCCTGGGGACATAAGGTCAGAATCAGGCCCTCAGACAGGGATGTTGCAACCACAGCTGTAATACCAACATTAACAAAAACTACCTTGTTGCTTATAAATAACAGTAATCCAGAGGGACCTTGACAGGCTGGAGAGGGGCCAATGACAAATCTGGAAAGTGGGTTTGACAAGGGCATATAGTGACAGGACAAGGGGGAATGGCTTTAAACTGACAGAGCAGAGATTTAGATGAGCCCCTAGGCACAAGTTCTTCCCTGTGAGGGTGCTGAGGCGGTGGCACAGGGTGCCCAGAGATGCTGTGGCTGCCCCATCCCTGGCAGCGTTCAAGGCCAGGTTGGACACAGGGGCTTGAAGCAAGCTGCTCCAGTGGAAGGGGTCCCTGCCCGTGGCAGGGGTTGGACCTGGATGAGCTTTAAGGTCTCTTCCAACACAAACCATTCCATGATTCTATGAATTTTCCTGCTTATAGAACTTGCTGGATTACAAGCACTTTCAGGCATAATGTTGAAATTCAGTGATGCTGAATACACTGGAATACTGACATTATTCACCCAGTCCTGCTGCTTACAAAGCCATGAGCTTATACATACACAGATCACTGTTGCCCATTTTCATATGCATTTCATCCATATTTGAAATTTTGCCTTTCTATGCCAAATATAGACATAAATAATAATATTCAGAGAGAATTATTTTATTTGAAAACTAGGCAAACAACAAGCTCCCACAGCTGCAGCAGTGATGTACATACCATCTAGCCAATCAACAGCTAACACTAGTTAATGGCTGCCATAAGAAATATGAAATATGGATCGGTCCACAGAGTAACAGATGATAGTGTTCCAGGCAGGTGGCACCTTAGGCTCTAGCAAATGGATTTTAAGATTCTCAAGAGGGAGAAACACTGTATTTACATTATGCAGAACAAGTAATCTATCAACTGAAATGAAGTGTTATACGATAGAATTTAGAAACAAAGGAGAGTGGCGTCCTGACTATTTCCCAATAGCCTTACATATGGGATAGCATTACACCCAACTCTTGGGTTTTGGGCACCATCTAGAGGAAAGATTGATATGATGCAGTAGGGAATTTATATACTATTTCTTTAAAAATAGCAATAAACCTAGAGCAGACCTTGTATAATACCCAGCAGCTACTTAGTTATTATTTAACAGCTCATATCCAGGGAGAAAGCTGTATGAAGGAGTGGAAATATGGAGATCTGTCCCACAAGACGGGATGGCAGTTTGCACGCAGTATCTCTGCACTCATGCAAAGCCCATGACTATAATTACTGCTAATTTTTCTGCACCTTTTTTTTTTTTAAGAATATATAAGCTGTGATACCTACATTTAATTCTTAAGTTACCACATTTAGAGATAATCCTAAAATAAACATCGACTTTTCCATATTCATGTTTGCTTATGTAGTAACTCCATAGTACAAGGCACCAGTTCTTAAATTCCTTCTAAATAGCACTTATTTTTCTACCAGTTAAACAAAATCTTAGACTTCATTTCTGCAACAATTACAGAACCTTGTTTGCCACTTAGCTGCATATGAAGGGCCCAAATAAGAAGCATGCACATGGAAATGTGCATGGAAAATACAGGAAAAAGTTGAAAATGCTTAACTTGCTCTAGTGTTTAAACCCAAATGGATTCAGACATATGTATTCACATCTACATTTACTGAAAAGGAAAGGAAGAATCCAGGCCCACCTGCAAGATTCCACTCTAAACCTTCTTTTTTTGATTTGCAGCAGTACATTTTTGTCTGGTTTGTAAAAAATTGCTATCATGTTTTCACACTAAAAGCAGGTCAGAATCTGACCCACTGGGACAGCGTAACACTAAAGAAAAAAAAAGACATTTACCTGCTGTTACAAGCGGACTATTGGGAAGTTAATTTATAGTCAAATTAAAGAGTGATAAACTCTGCTGGCTTGCATTTACTCTCAACTGCAGTAACAGGGCATGATGGGCCATTTCATAGTGGAATACAGGTATGAGAAGCACCCTGAGTGCAAGCACTAATGCAGCCTGGGTGGATCAGAAAGAGGCAAAAAGCTGAAAAATGGCTTGTTTTCAAGTGCTGAGATGTTTCTACAAAACCAAATGGCTGGAAGGGATGGGCTTTTGAATACTACCGGTTTCTACTCCTAATATCCTTTAAAGGCTTAAATTTCTACTTATTAAAAGGTTTTAATTTCTACTTATTTATTCTTTAAAGAGCAGTATGGAAAGAAACTGTTACCATCCAGTTTCCTTCTTAAAGCACCTCTGCTTCTGGATATCTCTGTTGTCCATTAATGATTACCACACCAGTTAATGTGTTCCTCACTATTTGGTGCCGCTGCTTCTGTTGGCATTTACATAATAAGATTTCTGCTTTGGAGAAAGATGAATAAGCACAACCATAAAATCTGGCTTTCACTAGGAGATTTACTATCATCCCCCAGCATGCTGCTGCTTGGAAGCAGAGGATCCAGAGAGAGATGAGTCATGGAGCTGCAAGATGCGAGTGTGGCTGCAGTGTACTGTGGAGACAGAGTGTCCGGGGAGCGAAAGCTACACTTGAGGATGGGGATTACTCGCCAGGCAGATGACCCCTTAAGGGGGAAACCTGGGAAAAGTGGGAGGAAGTATCAATCACAGTCCTTATAGCAGCCTCAGGGAATAATAAAGAAACTGGGAAAACATTAACGATAAGAAGCCGAGGTGCCGGGGAACCAGCAGTATGGGAAGAGGTTCAGGAGTCACTGCAGAGCAGTAAACTGCAGCCACAGTGCACTGACAGAGCCCAGCCAAGGGAAGAGTTATACAACGGCTGTTTTGGGTATGACTAACACTCTGTATTCACTGGACTGCAGGATGCCTGTGCACCTGTACTCTACCACACACACACACACCAAATAGTTGGGTGATTACTGACATGCTCCTTTCTTGTTGACGCGTGAATCCATAGAACCATAGAATAGTTAGGGTTGGAAAGAACCTTAGGATAATCTGAGCAGCAATGAGTGTGCAACACAGAGGAGCGAGCTTGTGTATCTATGAGCATTTAGGCAAAGAGCCTAAGTGAAGCTTCTGTATGGAATGGTGTGGGAAGGACATAAGTGAGGGACAGAGAAGCTTCCTTTGGGGACATTTTCTATCCCAGGTTTTCCATTTCAGAGCCTATTTTAGCTACCACAGAAATTCCCATCAGCTCTACAGGCCCCAAAGAATAATCCTGCCTATTGTGGTGGTGCAACTTCACGTGTTGCCACCCCAAAGCTCAAATAACAGGAAATCACAGAGGATGCAGTACGGCACTGACCAAAAGGTGGCAAGGCAAGGCACTATATTCATGAAGAAACGTATTGGGTAGCTCTTAGCAATAGAACACACTAGGACATGGCGCTATACAGTATTTAAGGTGCTGTGGTTTATCTTGTCATAGGCTGATATGTAGTTTCAGGATATATTATAAAATATTATTATAAACCATGCATTTTATGCATTCCTGTCATGCATAAAAAGATAAGCTTGCAATTCTCAGTTCTGAAAACAGGTGGGAAACATTTTACCTCTAAGGACAGTATCACCACGCTCTTTTCCTAGCTGATAATTTTAGAACTGCAGTTTTTAGCTGTCTCTCTCAAAGGAAGCACCCATGCCATAACCTCAGAGGCTCTGGTGTAACACTGGAGAGGTGGGAGAGCTGTTACTATCCCTAGAACGGAGGTTTGCAGCTTGGCGAGGCAGCACCGTGTGTCTCTGTGGGTGATGAGCTGATCAATGAACCTTAAAAAAGATTCCAAGAGTGACCTTTTTTATATATTTAAACTCTCATGAGCAGCTTGAGAACTTCAGAGGATGAAGAAATGAGGTCTCCACATCACTCAGTGAACTCCTGGCACAAAACAACTTCCGCAGCTGTGTAAAGGGGTGGGTGAGTGTAGATGAATTACACAGGGCAGTGGAATGTCAAGTGCCCAACTGCTCCAGAGAGCTCCTGTGCTTGGTCGGGCAGCCTGAAACACCCCAACAAGAGGCTTCCAGCAGGAAGGATGACATCCTGACAGCAACAGCAGGTAAAACTCTGAAAACAGTGCTCCACAGAAAGCCCAGTCATACTCAGAATGAATTTATTCCTAACGTTTCAACAGCATTGACTGAGGATGATTCAGCTGTTGGCATTCAAAGCATGAAGATGAGTTGTCTTTTTTCATTTTCCAGTTATGACACTGATTGTTACACTGCCAAGGCCTGGGGAGTTCTAATACCCAACACTAAGTATTTATGGTGACAAACCACAATTTTATACTAAAGAATGCTGCTAATTCACTTAATATGTTTGAACAACTTATTACTAAGGTGGCATAAATTTCTGGAGCTTTGACAGGGTATTTCCCATCGAAAAAGTATTTGCTTCCCTTCAGAATATTGACAGTGACTGACATTGAGCCCTTTTTTCCTTGAAGGGAACATGTGCTGCATCAATCATATTTTCATTTCTTGGACACTGGGAGCAAACAATTTTAATTTGGCTCCTGCAGCCTCCCATCCTGTAACCTTGGCAGGGCCATGCCCCTCATGGTTTAGTACTGACTGTATCTGCTGACGCACTGGCACTGCCCACTTCATGTGAGATGCACCACAGCCTGTCTGCACAATGAAACACTTCTCAAGGTGCCCAACCCCAGGCACTCACATCACACTTTGTCTCAAGCACCTCTGTTTATGGTGGATTAAACCATGTCATGAACACAGCCAGTGTCTGAAAGGGTCCTACAGGGATGCTGTAGAGGAACTCTTAATCAGGGACTGCAGCAGTAGGACAAGGGATAATGGGTTCAAACTGAAACTGGGGAAGTTCAGGTTATATACGAGTAGTTCTTCCCTGTGAAGGTGCTGAGGCGCTGGCACAGGGTGCCCGGAGAAGCTGTGGCTGCCCCATCCCTGGCAGTGTTCAAGGCCAGGTTGGACACAGGGGCTTGGAGCAAGCTGCTCAGTGGAAGGTGTCCCTGCCTGTGGCAGGGCTTGGAACTGGATGATCTCAAGGTCCTTTCCAACCCTAACCATTCTATGTTATCTGTGCCTCCAGCTCACCACGTGCGGACACCGTGTCCCTAAAGATCCCTGCGCTTCCTATTAACAACCAATTATTTCCCGGTTCTCCGCTTCCCAGCGCTCGGCTCTCCCCGCCACGGCGCAACCCCCACCATCACCACCTCGCCGAGCCGCCGACCGGAAGTGCCGCATGACGCACGAGCACCACCCAGTGCGTCACACCCGCCCCCTTCCGGCCAGGCGCTTCCGCCCCGTCCCCTCCCGGCGCCGCTTCCCCCTGTCGCGAAGCCGTGCAGCGCCCTCGTGCGGTGGGCGGCGTGCCCTGCACCTCACTCGGCGCCTGCCTCTCGGGCCGGGATCTCTATGGGGCGACCGGCGATGCGATGAGCCCGGGCGGGAGCCGGACCGGGGCTAGCGCCGCGCACGGGCAGCGGGGCTCCTCCATGGGGGCTCTGCCGCAGTAGGAGCGGCGTCTCCCTGGGGTGCGATTCGCCACCCCCCCTCCCCCTCGGGCCTCCTGAGGAGGATGGCGACGGCGGCCGCCCCGACCCAGCTCGAAGCCGGTGGGTATCGCTGGCGGCGGGGGCTGCCCTCCGCTCCGCCGGCCGCCCCCCGTTGTAACCGTGTCCCCTTCTCCCTCCCTCGCTCCCCTCCCCTCCGCAGAGCTCTACTACCTGATCGCCCGGTTCCTGCAGTCCGGACCCTGCAAGAAATCCGCCCAGGTGAGCGGGGAGCCGGGAGCTCCGGCCGGGCCGGGCGGGGACTGGACGGGCCGAGCCGGGCCGGGGCAAGGGGCCGGCAGGCGGGGAGCCGCTGCGCTGCGGGCGCCGGATTCACGTCCTTTGTGTGTATGTGTGTGTCCGTGTGTCCGTCTCTCCCCAGGTGCTGGTGGAGGAGCTGGAGGAGCACCAGGTAAAGCGCCTGCTTCGGCGGGACGGACGGGGGAAGCCCTCGGGACGGGGGGGTGTCGGGGGTTGTCCTGCCCCGGTGAAGCCAGCCCGGGGCTGCGGGAGACCCTGCGGGCGGCGGGCCGGGGGCAGCGGCGGAGGGGCTCCTCCCCGGGGCGGGCTGGCACCGGCGGGGCTTCGCTCGCCGCCCGGGGAGGGGGCGCTCGGCGCGGGGCCGGCCGGGGTCTGACGGCCGCCTCCGTCCCCGTTCCTCCTCCCCTTCTTCCCCGTCTCCCTCCCGCAGCTGATCCCCCGGCGCTTGGACTGGCAGGGCAAGGAGCACCGCCGGAGCTTCGAGGACCTGGTGAGCCAACTTTCATTCCCGACTTCCCCGACAAGTTCCCCTCACTCCCTGCCGCCGCACCGTGTGCCGCTCCCCATGTCGTCCCCCCAAACCCCCCTGCCAGCCCTCCCTCGGGGCTGTGCCCCGCCGAGGCCGCGGCTGCCCCCGGGCCGGGCCGTGGGGATGCGGACGGGAGGGAAGGGGAGGCGCGGACGGGCCGGGTGCAGGGGGATGCACGCACTGGGGTGGAGGTGGGGGCTGCTTAGTGCTGACTGACTGACTGCGACGTGCTATTGTGGGGCTGGGAGGGTTATCTGAGGGCACGTACCGGGGCCCAGCCCGGCGAATGGCGCCGCGTCTTACAACCCGGAGAGCGGCGGGAGGCGATGGAAGACGGCAGCTGATTGGCTGCAGCGCCGCAGAGGAACTAGCAGGGTGGGCGGGATGGGGCGCGGGGCGCCGGTTCCCCCTCTGGACCCCCCGGCTGCCCTGCGCGCCCCTCGCTGCTCAGCCGGGGCGGCTCCGCTGCGGCCTGCAGGGGGCCTCGGGGCGCTTCGGCCGGCTCCTGGCAGCCCCGCCGAGCGCCGCCCGTGCCCCCGCCGCCTCACGGGGAGGCGGTTTGACAGGCCTTCCCCCACCCGCTCCGCCCTGGCTGCCGGCGATGGGGCTGATAGGGCCCGGGTCTCCTCCCCACCCCGCAGTAGGGAAGAGCAACGGGGCCAAATCCCGGCGGGCACCCGCGGGTCGGCGGAGCCCGCGGGAGCTGGTTCCTGTCATCGCCAGGCCCCGGAGACGGCGGGGGCCGCGGGCAGCGGGGGATGTGTGTGTGTGTATGTGTGTGTTCCGTGCCGACGTGCCGCCGGGCCCGTCGCCGGGTTCAGGGATTCCAGGCCTGCGGCAGGAGCCGGGGCTGAAACCCTGAGCCAAGCCGGGGCGGCTGGGCCTGCTTCAATGTAAAAAAGAATGGGTTTTAGGAAACGATACACTGAAACTATTAAATGCCAGTGAAATACATGGAGCAGCTGCCTGTGCTAGGTACAAACCATTCGGACCTCTGTCATTGAGAAAGGTCAGTTTCCCTCTGCGCTGCCAAGGGCCCGGTCCGTGGGGATGGACGTTCTTCCCTTGCGGCCCGGAGATGCGCGTGTCCGTGCTGGCCTCCCTGAGACAGCAGCGAAACCCAAAAGTCATTCTGGTTGTGTTTCTGAAGGGTACAAATGGCCTCGTTTCCATTTCTGGGAGCTCTGGGCAATAATGCCTGGTGCTGATTTAGCACTTTGCACTTGGAATGCGGTAAACTTACTAATAGCTTTTATAATATTGATACACTGCATGCCTGAGATCATTGCTGTCTCCTCACCTGGAAGTACATCCTTGCCTTTCCCGTCTTGCTCAGTGCAGGGGTGATGTGACGTTTTGACACCACTGTTGCTCCAACTGCCTTATAGCTTGCTCAACAGTTAGTTTTCCACTTTAGCAGTGTTGCAGAAGCTCAGATACAGATGGAAAAGCTCCTTGTGTCGAGGTGAGGCATTTGTACCTGCTGGCTTTCCTTTTCCAAAGTGTATTAAGAATTTAAGATGAAAGTCATGCTTCATGATAACTCTTGTGGATAATTCTGGGACTGTATTGTATGAACTGACACAGAGTAAGTACTGCATTCAGTACCTTTTAATGCTGAATTTACTTGAAATTTACATGAACTGTAACTATAGGCTAAAGCTTGTGACTATTGTCAGTTTCAGAGGAAACTGACAGTATGAAGTCTGATTTCAGACACACTGGTTTTGCTTAATCAGTTACAGTAGCGTGTGCAATTTTCCCTTTTGTTCTATGGTGTGCAAATAGAAAAGCCTTAAAATGTTTTTTTATGTGTGTGTGGTGGATGGTGTTGTTGAAACCATGCACTTTAAACTCTCAGAAACAGGAGACAAACCCTTGTAAAGTGAGGCTTGGAATTAATGGGAAATTGCTTCTTGCTGTATAGAATTATCAAAATTAAGTATAGGATTTTTTTCCCCTCATGTATGAAACTAATAATTCCTTTTAGATTGTCTTTTTATTTAGTACTATATATTATTATTTAGTAGTATTTAGTGATAATGACTGTTACTGAGTATTATTTAACTTTTTATTATGATTTACAGTAAGGAACAGGATTATAATTGAATCATTGCAGTAAGGCAGGTTGATGCTGGGTAGGACGAAGTGAGCTCCTCTCTATTCATCCTCACACTGAAGCTTTCACTGTTGAGGGTGTTGAAGAAAGGCTGGTTTTTCCCCTCATTGCTTAGGGTCTGATATATTTGGAATTTGGACCTTCAGTTGCATATGATTGTATATTAACCTGAACTACTCGACTTCAGGACTAGCTAGATGTCTGCATGTTGTGTTTAGAACAAAGCCAGGATTGTGAGGAGCACAGATAACTCTGAACTTTGTTTGAATTATCTCAGGCACATAGTGAACCAAAATAAATTGCAGATGCTAGCAATTGGAGGTAGAGTCTTTTCTACCCATTTCTCCCTGTTGAATACTTCCAGACAGAAAACCATACTCAATTACAATCTCTGCCCAGTGTTGCAACTACCCTGGCCAGGCAGGCCTGAGATAGTCGAATCCAGTGAATTTAGAGAAGTCTGATTTCTTTGGTTGCTTGCCCAGTATTCTGCTTTGGTGAATTTGACCAAGTATTTCTTGTTTTAATTGCTGATGTTTCAACTTTGTTTTGCATTCTCAGTTTGACTATTCAGGCTGGTGTTGGTATGTTTCAGAAAATACACTGATACTCTTGCCATTGAGTATGTTGTTACTGCTCTTTTGGAAACCATAAAGATGTAACAACCGAATCTCCTGTTAGGTGGCTTTTATCTCAGGAATGTTTGCTCCCACTTCACTCCAGCTTTTAGTCAAGGTCTGAAAACTCTCTGTTGAGATTTTTTTTTCTTATTTTTTGTTTTTCTATTTGAAATTGGTCTTTGGCTTTAAATGTCAGGTACTGCAAGCAGAAGAGTAATTTAAGATACACTAAGAAGAATCACACCTAATGAGCAAAACTGTGCAGAGAAGACTCGCTTTTGTGTGTTTGTCTTCCCACTGTTGTTTCTCCTTGTTCCACTTTGGAGTACTTTTTATGTGCAACATGTGGCTGCCTGTCTAGGTAATCATCCAGATGTACTCCAAAGTGGGTTTTATTTTGTTATTGACTGCTGGTGGTCTTGAGGCATGAAGAATGTTTGTAAATGGGAGGGTCATCGCTTTCCTCATGAAAGCCTGAAGTATGTCAAACTTGCGCACAATTAGTACACCTATCTTAAATTAACCATGGCCATTCAGTGTGGAGTCAGCTGTTGTACAGATGAGTCAAGCTGAACCAACTCAGCTTATCAGAACAGTCTCCAGTGGACTTCTGTTTGAAATTATCTCTCTTTATTCCTGATAAAGATGGCTGGCTCTGGTCTGGTTTTCAAGAACTTTTGACAGGCTGTCTCTTCTGGCTCAGCCTGTTTTGGTCTTTGTGCTGAAGATAGGCATAATTTCAGGAAAAACAAAAAATCAGCTATTGCTTGACAGTGTATTCAAGTGGAGAATTTGCATCCTTGAGTGGCTGTGCTGGTATGGAACAGCTTATGGGATTTGGCTTTGAGTTTCTGCCCTGCCCGTCTGCATTGATTTAAAACTAGCTCTGAGCCTGAGGTTCTGTTATTTATAGGTACCACCAATCCCGCATTAGCAGAGAAAAGATGTTACGGTTTTGTCACCTTAGGAAAATGTCATCTGGCAGTATGGTAGTTCCAACCTGTTCTCTCTGGGGAATCTGGTAATGGCTTTTCAAATTCATGTCCATTTGCATACTGTTGACATCTTGTGCACGTCCAGTATCCGGGCTCCTTTTTGCTGAGATTCCATATTTGAAGTCTTGAGTAATTTCCTGCTTGCTCAGCTTGGTCTTCTTGGTCTTGTCTGCTGCCTTTTTGATACAGTTGTCAATTGATTCTTAATTGATTGTTATTTTGGCAAACCAGGGAAGTGTCGTATGACTGCCTGGAGGTTAGAAATCTGCTGCTGCTGCACAACTGCCCACAGGGGACTGGCTACGGTGGAGCCTTCGAAGGTCTGCGTTGCAGCCTGCATTGCTTCCAGTATGCAGGTCTTGTGTAAAATTTAGTCTGTGCTTTGAAGCAATGTTTTACTGGGCTTCCCAAAAGAGATATTTCAGAGCTATCTGGTTCTGATCCCTGGGAAGACAGGCATCTTATAAGTAGCACTTGGAACGAGTCATTTTTGTTTGTTTCCTCTGTTGGAGGAAATTCCTTCCTCGGAGGAGAAATTGTCAGGAGTCGTACCAGGGTATTTTGTTTCTGGGATCAACAAGCTTCTTGCCCGTCTTCTTAGCTGTCCAGTGAGAACCCTTTGCCCAGCAGTCTTTGAGGTTACATGGTAACGCTTCCAACAATAGAAGCATGAACACCTTTAGGAATATGACTTTCTCCTAGTCCTGACGTGACTTCACTAATAGTTCTTTACCTAGTTTACTTTACTTGGAGCTGCTTATCACTGTAGCAACTTATGTCCATACTGGTTCAAGCAGTCATGGCTGTGTTATCGTAGCCTGGGGTTCTTTATGTAGATTTGGTTAAAAGAATGAGTTAACTTTATGCAATTCTTAAAAGTTTTTTAGATCCAGAAGACCTATAGGGTTAGAATGCCTGAGAACTCTTCTGTGTTACTGTGGCATTCTTGTGCTCTCACATGTTAACCATTATAGGGCTTTCACATCTTAAGGTAACAAAAGGTTTTTCCCTTCACAGTTTATCCCAGGGTGTAGAACTTGCTCTCACTTAGCACGTTTTCAGCTCTTCTGCATTATTTAATGACACACTTTAAAAAGTTCTTGTCAGGCATGGCTTTGGCCTGTATTACTTGTCTCCATTTTTTTTTTTTTGAGTTTTCTAAAATATTTTCTAATACTCTAAGAAAATTTTTTTGAGTGTATTTGAGGAGGTGATAATATCCTTGTATGGGGTTTGGACTAGCACACACTAAAAGGTGTGGCTATAACTGATGCTAAGCTTTGCCTTTTTCCATCCTTCTTTCAATGAAAATCTGATTTTTCAGTAATCATTGTTTCTCTCAGCACTATGTTTGCAGCTTCATGCTTTGGAAAGATACTTAAAATCCATTTACAGCTATCTCATGCAGAGGTGAAAGAAAGGATTTTTGTTTCAAGTTCTTTTGGGAACCTGTAAATAGAATTGCTTGGTTTTGCATTGGGCTGTGGTTTAAGCATTTTATCTGGAACTTAATATGGAAAAATATTCTCCAGGAGAATTTGCTGCTCTTGCTGCCTGCTTTGGTAATAACAACAGTGCTAATATTCAGGTTAAGGGTCTCTTATTTGGGCTCTTCTGGCTTGTAGAAATATGAAAATGTTCAGGGAAAGAAGTGTGATACAGCATTTCTTCTGTAGTATGGCACGGTTCTGATTGCAGGTGGCAAATCTGGTGAGTAGGGCATGTTATTAAAGTGAATGGTCAGTTCAGAGTGTGTGCGTGGTCTGTGCAATATGCTCCACATTAGCTGTTGCTTAGAAAAATTTACAGTCTAATAAAATTGTGCACTAAAATCTAGATTCCTCAGCAGCACGCTTGTGCCGATTTAACTCTGGCTCCATGGTGGATTTGCCAACTTTTCTGGTCTGGGCTGCGATCAAGCAGATGTCTGGTATCCTGAGCTGCTTAACGTCTGGATGTCCCAGGCAAATTACCACCAGGCATGTGCAGATAACTGCCACATGCTCTGTCAGTCTGGCACATCCATCTTTCATCTTTGAATGCTGGCTGGTCTGCACATGTGTTGATGTTCTCTCTCTTTGCTATTCCTTATAAAACTGTGGCTTAACCTGCGGATCTTTAACCAATAAAGTCCCTTTCCATTTCTGAGTCGATGCACTGAGCTAACCAGGACTGCTTGTTGTGTAACTTCTGCTCTTCCTCCATAGTAGGTTATTTGCTGCCAGGCTGAATTCAGCACCTTTCTTTAGACACAGAATAGCAGTGATACTTTAAAAGGAGCATGTTCCTGAGTGAAAGAAGTGTTTTGCTGCATGACACTAGGAGAATGGTTTGGACTTTCTGTGAAACTTTGTATTTCCAGAGACAGTGGTGTGGTTTGTTTTTTTCCCTCCTCTGGAAGTGTAAAATTCCATAGCTTCTGGATTATTTGCTCTCTTTCTTTCAAATCCTTTAATCTTGATAAATTATTAGAATTGGCAATTGTGGACTGAGAAGCATGTAACTAATTATCAGAGATGTAAAAAAGGATTTCATACTCACATTTTATTAAATTGCAGATTCACTCTTTAGAATTGCCTTTGTTTGAGATCCTTTCAGATCTTTTACATACTGAAGGGAGGCTAGGCAGGATAATAAAACATTTCATCTCATTAACACATTTGTGATATTTCAGAAATGAGTAAGAAGGATAGGCAAATACAAAAGTTCAGATAATCCTTTTATCTCATTTTGACTTCTATAATATCAAGTAATTTACAGTAAAAGACATTGTAAATTACAAAGTAATTTACAATGGGAAGGTACTAATGCAAGTTTGGAAGTCTGTGATTTTTCTGGTAAAAAGAAATGAAGTTAGAATGGCTGGAGGAACTGGGTCAGTGCAAAAGAGCATTCATGGGGTCATTCCTTGATGCTCATAGTATGAAAAGCAATGAAATGGGACTACATTAATGTATTCCTTGAGATTATTGTTCCTGCAGAGCTGCGATTCTTTTGTTTCCGTCAGAAAGCCAGACACTAGCACTCAGTGACTGAAAGGATGTGTGGAGAAGCCTGACTCTGTTCTGTCAGTTTCCATCAGATTGAGAGAGTTTTCAGTTGGGTTTAGTCAAATGATAATTTGTATATATGATTAGAAAAGCCCTTCCTTTTTGTGTTTTTTTGGTTGAAATCTGA
Source organism: Neopsephotus bourkii (assembly GCF_033783945.1). NCBI lineage: Eukaryota > Metazoa > Chordata > Aves > Psittaciformes > Psittacidae > Neopsephotus > Neopsephotus bourkii. Next base: position 2,530,805 of record NW_026901555.1, read on the forward strand.
TTTGTGGGATGGGGTTGATCCTCCTTGTGATGCAGGTGATTGCATTATACAAGGTGTGACTCACTATGCTGAGCCCGTAGCACCATTGCTGTTGCCCAATTGGAGTGAACGATTTCCCAGTGACATGTATTAATGATATGTTTGATGACATACTTCAGTGAACAATGCTTTGGCAGCAGGTTGGAGTGAAATACCTTTTCCTCCTTCCCGATGCGTGCTGCTCCCTTTGGTGTGCTGGGGCAGGAGCTGGGCATATCCTTGGGTCTGAGTAGGCAGAATACCTGGGCCTATCAGATGGTGCTCTGTGGAAAGAAGTGGTCCTGTACCTTGCTTTCCACCACCCCTGTCCCTTCTTTGAATCGCAGTCAGCTTTGCTAAACCTGGCAAAAACCCTTTTCTTTCTTCCTTTGGGTGAGCATTCCTAGCCAGGGGAGCTGTAACTGCCCCCTCTGAGTAGGTAAGCACTGGAGCTGATCCAGATGGGAGCTTGGTCATGGTTTTAGCCAGACTGGGGAATCATCCTGGATCCCTGCAGCTGCACAAGAACTTGTCCCATGCCACTGGGAGGAACTGCATGGGTAGTGAGTACTCCCAGCCCTATATTGGCCTGTGACTGGCCACATTTGAAGCGGTCATGTAAGAGAGAGGGTGGTATGCAGGCATATGCCTGCTATTATTTCTTTACAAAGAGCACTGTTCTGGCCCTTTCAGGTTAGCTTTAGTGTTATTTGGCATTAGTTTGTGGCTTGGTAAACCAAATGAAACCCCTCGTTTATGACCACCTCTTTCATCATCATATTGCAACAGAAAGTTGGAATAGTTCTAATACAACTATTTTTTCCGTCGTGAATCACAGGTACTTAAAAGCTGAGTGACCTGTTACTGTTGAGAAAGGAGATAGATGTAGCTGCATTTCCTGTGTTGAAGGAGATAAATAAGCTCTGATGTTGAGCTTTTGCTGCCAGCTAGTACATGCAGTAAAAGTTAGGCAAGTGCAGGACATTCTGGATAATGAGGCACGGTTTGTTTGCTATTTGAACAGACTGTTGGAAAAAAGCTATTGTCTCACCATAGAAAACAGTCTCTGTCTAAAGGGAAAGAACGTTTTCTTGACATTATGAATTAGGAACCTACATGTGTGAGTCTTAAAGATATCTACTCCCAGCAGCTAAAACCTGGAGATTGGCTGTTGCTTTTAGAACAATGTTTAGGGCTTTAGGCTTTAGCACATGTGCTTCTTACAGTAATGGTTGTCTGGCAAAAGTGTTTCAGCTAAGCAAGAAATGTGAAAAGAATGAACTGGAGGGTAAAAAAAGGCTTAAAAAAAGTCCTCAGGAAAGATGTCCTATTCTTTGTTTGATCGGAAAACTGTGCTGAGTACACAGAACACTACTCTGAATTTCAGGGGGTTTTGTTATTAAGGGATATCCTAAATTACAACTGTAGCTGCTACCACCTGGAATTTCTGGTCTGACTTTCTCAACATTCCGTGTCACTTTAAAAGACATTCTTGGTATAATATATCCTCAGGGGGCTTTCAGGGGTATTAGACTTGATTTCAGTAACTTTAACACTGAATACGAACCAAACAAAGAAATAATGGTAGAAGGAAGGGTAAAACCATTTCCAAACATCTGCATTGTTTATATGTTTAGGTGGCTGTCAATGCACACATCCCTCCGGATTATCTTCTTAGGATCTGTGAGAGACTTGGACCCCTTTTAGACAAGGAAATCCCACAGAGTGTCCTAGGTGTGCAGACTTTGCTAGGTGTCGGGCGCCAATCTCTACTGAGGGCAGCAAAAGGTAAGATTCTCAATTTGTGTGTGATTGATTTTTATTTCAATGATCAAACCCCCTTTTGTTTCAATTCATACTGTGGTATCTGTATGTGTTTGCATGAACCCGGTTCGTCTCCTATGCTTGTCAGCTTTTGTTGTAGTCTTGCTAAAGTGCAGTTGTTGCTGGTCCTTTTACATACATGTTTCTCTGGTTGAAAATGCCATCTTGGGAGCAGCTCTTGACTACAGTTGCCTGATGTAGTTACTTGCCTCTTTGCCTCCCCTCCACAGCACATTGAACTGGTGTTTGTGTAAATGATGTGATGAACTTGACTGGATCCATTTGATCCATCTGAAAACCATCCTTTTTTTTTTTTTATATACATACACACATGCCTTGATCTAAATTATCCCAGCAGTCTGTGTTTTTTGCTGGGCTATTTTTCAGGCTGATTTCTTCCATTTGTTCCATTATTCAGTTCCCTGGCTGTGCAGACTGGTGTGTCAGCTTGAAGGGCAGGGTGGCATTTGGGGCGGTATTTAGAGAGTGGGAGAAGGTGAGACTGATTCAGTGATAATTCTCACTTATCCTTGCTTAAAGTTAATTTCAACCAAAGCCTCCATTCCTTTCATGAATAGAGCACCAGTCCTGTTTCTTCTGAAAAAAACTGCTCTGCTCGAGATAATGATCCTGAGAGCACAGTTCTGTGTTATAACTAAACAGATCTGAGAGCCATCTGCTATTGAAAAGAGTGGTTCCTCCCTTCCCTCCTCACTCCATGCTGCTGCCACTTCTTCCCTGTCGGAGCCAGAATTTACTTGATCCTGTGATGTGTTGATTCAGAGAGCTAAAATGTTCCCAAATTTGTTATTGCTGTTGTAGTGAATTAAATGAGCTCATGGAAGGATCAGAGTGCTGGAGGTGACACAGGCAGCAGGAGCATTTGTCTGGGAGAGGAGGAGGGATGGGAGAGCAGGACCTTCCTGTTTCAGTGGCAGTTGAGCACTTAATTTACCTCATGCTCTGAAGTCACACTGTGATGTTAACAAGGCCTTTTAGCATTCTGCTGATCCCTTGGATGTCACCTGGAGGGATGTGCTGTTTGCAAATACATTTCCTTACGCAAAGTTTGGGCCTGAGTCTTGTTTTGCTTATGCTGTGCCATAACTGGGTGGAGAATGTCAGGTTCGCAGGGAGGCCTGCAGAGAACCATTTGTTCATTTCACATTCAGTGTGTACCTTAAAACAGAGAGAAAATAAACATTTTCCTGCAGAGAAACAGAAGTTTCTTAGGTGAGTTAGGGGACAGAGGCTAGATAAATTACTGAAAGAAGTAATTCTTCCTAAGCCACATGATAAATGCATTGCAAAAAGATTTCTGCTAGATTTAGGGTGGGATTTTTTCCCCTTCAGAAGGTGCTGTGGTATTGTGCCATTTGGTGTTTAAACACACTAATACAGAAGAGCTAAATTTTTTCCAAAGTTAACATACATGAATTTCCACTCCCCCTAGTTGTATATTGGTATGAATTCCATTTACCATTAGTATTTATGGCTATTTTGATCTAAAGCATGAGTGCTGTTTTTAATGTGTATCATTGTAATGATCTGTGATACAGTGGATTTTCATCAGAAGGTGCTCTTGGGTGCCTGAGTCATGGAAGCTTGTGCACTTCATATTCAGAGATCTAAATGGTGATTCACAGATCCACCGATCTGTGGCACTGTCCTTCTGTTTCCATCCTTACTCACCGTAGAAGCTCATTTCCCTCCTTCCAGATGGCCAGAAATGGAAGAAGTCCAGGTCTAATTTCTGAGGCACTCTGAGCAGTCTCAGAAAAATCACTATTGTTCTAGAGAGGAGGCTCGCTGAGGCCAGTTGGCAGCAGAAAGCTGGAGAGTGTTTAGAGAAAACAGTCTTCATTTTAAAAACAATGTTTTTTGGGCGGTGGGGTGCAAAGGACAGTCTGAAAGGAAGGCATATTGCCACCAACTGCAGGAAAACACATTTATAGGACAGAAAACTCCAAACCTTTTCCTTCTGCCACTTTCAGGGGGCAAGTGTATGTGTGTATTCTCAAATATACAGTTCATAAGGAAAGGTCCTGTATGCGCTGGGATTGCAGGAGGACTAAAAACATGCTGCAGTTCAGTCCTGCCTCAGTACTGAGCACACCTATTGTTTTCATTTTCTTTCCATCAATTTAGACTCCCTGCTCCCCAAAAGGAAGCCAAAATAAGCTGAAATAATTTACAGTCATATTGCTTAGGAGCTAGAAATCAAAGTAGCAATCTTCTGTAAGTGTTAGATCTCTGACAAACTACTTAAAAAGACAAAGCTTATTTTGGGATGCTGGGAGTTGTGCTTGATGCTCTTGATTCTAAGAAGAATAGGTTGCTTGGACCCAGTTTGGCTGATTGTTTCACTAACCCACGGTTCATCTTGCTGGTACAGACTTCAGACATACGCTATGGAAAGGATCTGCATTTGCAGCTCTTCACAGAGGCCGGCCTCCCGAACTACCTGTAAATTATGGGAAACCACCAAACGTGGGTGAGTTTTAAAACCTATATAAGGTGTTTTTTTCCTTCTCTGTATTTTTATTACTTTTCCAGCTAAAGTTACTCTTGCTGACTGAAACACTACTGTGGCTTGCATTAATGGCTTTTTTGACATTTCACCATGAATTAGTCTGAAACAGATTTCTCACTGACAATAGAATAGCCCTTTATGTATTATTCAGGCTTGGATCTTCCCTAATATGTGTACACATGTTAAAACATTGTGGCCACATTGAAAAGCTTTGCATGTTAACTTCCTGTTTGGAGGGCAACATGCTTGAGGATTTTTCTGTGATATGTGTACATAATCTGTATTTATGCTGGTCAGATTGAACAGGCATGATCACAGGAGCATGGAGACAATCTTTTCATTTAGGAATCTTAGCCAGAACAAAGTGCCTGGCTCTCAGGGAACTTTCTGGACCCAACCATTCATTTTAGTTTGATTATGACAGAAAACAGACTGCTTGCAACATTCCTCTCCAAAAAGGAAATAATCACCAAACCTACATTTGGGTTACTTCAGTGTTTCAGTTAGATGAAGAACTTGTATAAAACTCACATATATGTAGGCATTCAGCTTACATATCATCATGGAGTTTCTATGTTTGCTTAAACTGAAAAGTTTTCTTTGTATGGTCTGAACTTGCATTAATTATTTCTATAGCAAACAAATTTGATTCTTGTAGGCATAAATATAAGTCCTGTTGGTCATGTTTTTTTTCTTGTTAGGGGATTTTATCTGTATTTACTGTGTGTTTGTGCAACTTGTAGAGACTTTTCCAGGTTTGTTAGTGAATCCATTCACATATATTTCTCCCATTCCTTTGGTGATGTAGGGATGATGATGGCAGTCTTCTGTTTCTGCCATGTCTGTTCTGTTTGTGCTTCTGCACTTTCTCTCTCATTACTAAAAATTAATCCTTGTCAGACATTGAAGTGCCAAAGCCCAGGCTGTTTGTGGTTGAAATCAGTAGCACGCTTTGCATAAGGTCTGTGGTGGCGTGGCAGCAGTGTGACGGAATAGCAGAGTTAATTACAGGTCTTCTGTATGAAAAAGGAATGGCTATTTGCCTGGAACTAGTGCACAGGGAGATGTTGCATTAGTGCTTTTCCTGCTTTTGTCAAATAATTTATGAGTCATACTGTGGACTTTAAAAAAAAGAAAATTGTTTCCATATATTAGTACTTCTGTACACATCTATGTATTTGTACATCCTGACTGGTTCTGCAGTTACTTTACTGTTACCAGTTGGGCTGATGGATTGCTAATAAGCAAAACTACAGATTTATTGCACACACTCAGCTTCTATAGTTCTGTATTTCTGTAAGGACTCCTGAATCAGTTTTTCACAAGAGGAGAATCAGAGTGTGTGATTTTGGAATATGCAGTATTATTAATGACCCATACTAGCAGACTGGACTTCAGCATTTACTTTCATGGCAAAGGTCTGTGCTGTTCGCTTGGTGACTATTTAGTGACTTAGAGAACAGGATGATTTGTTTTGTTTGGTATTTTCCTATGAATTGGCTTAGTTCGTTGTTTTTTTTTAGGAAATGCAAAGGTGTTATGTGGAAATGGGTCTTTTATAGCCAGGAATTAATTCTTGTAAGTATTGGTTCCTGGAAGAATTGTCTCCTTGGTGTAGATACGTAGTAAGAGAGGAAAATGTGCACATGTATTAAAATAAGGAGTTGACTATAGTTCAGCTGTACAGGAGGCAGGAGTTTGGTTTTAGGATTCCCCATTTTAATCCTGAAGTGGAGATCACAAAATTCTTCTGTGTATATTTGTGCAAAATAGGTGTTTTTCTCTGAAGAGTAGTGACAGCCACAAATGTTGTAGTGTGTGTGTGTATGTGTGTGTGTGTGTGTGTGTGTGTGTGTGTGTGTGTGTTGTTTTAAAACACAAGATGAAGAAGCATACCCAACCTCTTTAATATTATTGGCGTAATTGTGTATTCCCATACTGTGCTGGCTTAGTCAGATTGAGTTTTCTGGAATTACTTGCTGAAGTAGTTGGGCTGAAGAAATAGACACCCATAATAATGTGTGTTCATGAGTGAGACATAATGATTGTGTAATTGCCTGTGTAGACTGGTAAATAAGGTACAGAATGAGCAGCTAAAAGTACTCTTGTATCGTTTCCCTCCCAGTTGGAAGAGTTGGCAGCTGCAGTGATTTGCCTTTATCTGGTTGAGCTTGGGGTGTGATTTTGTCATCTGTGCTCCAAAGGAGAAGCTGATGCACAGGGGAACCAGAGGAAAAAATCAGTGTTGCCCTTTTCCCAGCATGTTTGTGCAGAGCTGGAATCTTCTGGCTGAGGGTGTCTTTGAGACGTGCTGAGTTGTGGAGTCATTCTCAGGAACATGTTGTCTGTTGAGTCTTGGAGGTCTGTGGTGATCTGCTGGGGGAGGAGAGGAAGGGAACATGCTGTCAGCTCTCTACTGCTGACAGGATAACACAGGGAATACAGTGAGGATGGTCTTTTTAGACTGTTTCTTTGCAGGTTTTGCAGTAGGGGTATGTTTAGGACTACCCTTTGTGCTTTTTCAGCCAGAAAGGTGGCATATTGGTTGTTCAGCATCTCAGCAATGGGAGCTACTCACATGTAATGTAAATATTTTCTATACCTTTTTTTTTTTTAATATGACTTGAGTTTTGTCAGGACTTTTTTTCTGCAGGCAACACAAAGCAGATTAGAAAGAAGCCGGTTTTCCCTCCTTAGTTGGTTACTAGAGGTGTTCTAACCTGAGCAGGAAAATCTTTACGTGTCTCTATCTGTTGTTAGAGAAAGTAACACAGAATTTGGAACCGGGAAATTCATAGCATAGTCTCAATGAACAAGCATTTCAGCTGTATGGAAATGCGCAGTCAAGGTGATCCAGCTACTTTAGGGCTGCCAAATAGCAGTGCTCTGTTGAAGTCAGAAATTGATGATGTTTCTCTGCTGTAAATTTGCTCAGTGAGGTCAGCAGCTGGAACACTTTGTTCTTTTGGGGCTTTTCCTGGGTCTAGCTGTCTTTGTGGCCACGTTCACTCTCTGAGAAGATATTTTACATGTGTGAGCCAAATGTGTTTATTTCCCAGTCATCTTATCGGTACCCGATCTTCATGCTTGATCCAGCCCTATGATGTGGTCAAAGCCTGCTCACCACATGTCCTGGGCTGTGTAAAATGTCATGTCCTCATTCTGAAGCTACAGTGAAGTTACAGTTTCAGTGGGTAAAATAGTACAATGTGAAGCCATCACTCTTTATACTAGAGAAACCACATTTAAAACAATATTTTTGCTTGCAGTAGGTGGAGAGAGACAAGGGTTTATAGGGAGAGGAAGGAAACTGCTGCAGCTAAGGGACTTTGTCCACACTGAAACGTTTTCATTCCTTCTCAAGTTGTGACTTAATATTGAAATTTGTGATATCTGATGATTGCTTTTTAATTTTTGTTTTCACTGATGGGTGAAGGGTTTTGGTTTTATCCTTCCTAAGTGAGCTTTCTTGCAAGAGTTTCACAAGAAACTCTGCTGTTATCTCTGGTAGAATGGATAGTGATTTAAGAATTACTGTTACAGTGTGTGACTTCTCTCTGCCCCAGCCACTGTGCCCGTACTTGCACTAAGGACTGTAATGCTCACTTTTAATGTGAAAATAACATCTCTGCAGTTTCTACAGTTTTTCCTGGCAGGGCATAGTGAGGGGGTAGAGTTGGCAGCTGTTATGCCCTGTGTGGTGTGAAGTATAGCAGCTAATTTGGTAGGTTGCTAGAAGTTTTTGGTGTTACTCTCTTGCTAATTCTGTGTGGGATTTGTTTGAGGGGTTTTTTTGAGTGCTTTTAGGCCTTACGAGTACAATGACTTCATTGTACTGAAGAGAGCAAAATTCACAGGGATTTTTGTCACGTGTAAGTAATGCCCTATTTAGACATTGTGTATTGATCTTCTACCGAAAAATATGAGAACTGGAATTGGGGATGTTTGTTTTGTTTTGTGAGTAGTCTTTTACTTTGTAGTTCCTTTGAAGGCAGTGGTAGTTTGAAGGCAAAAATCCCAATCCCAGCTTTGTGTTTGTGGCATACGTTTCTGATGTACCCGAAACATTTTTATAGTGAGGATCAGATATGTTGAGTACTTGTTACCTTTTGTTTTAAGATGCTGTTGCTTTGGTGAAGATGGTGCTTCTCAGGGCACAGCAATAGTTGTATTTATCTGGAACTTGTGATTGAAGCATTTCATAAGCAGATCTTTTTATTTTTTAACTGTCCATGGGAGATTGAGGAGCCTTGTCCCCATTGTTCAAACAGGGAAATGGACACAGAAAAAAGTGAAAGTCACTTTCACATCCTCAGCATCTGAACTGATTGCAAGTTTGGGAATTGACCCCACAAGTTAGATGCCAAGTGCCAGATGAAAGGCTGTGTGAGTGAGTTAGGTGCCTGACTGTTTGTTATACCTTTTAGTGTTTCCTTGGAGTGACTTGCAGCAAACAGCAGTGCTGTATTTTTAGGATTGCATGGAAACGCTGCAGCACATAGAAGGTATTGAGATTATTGGGAATATTTTGAAATGCGGGTATACCTTTTTGATTCACACAGTCCTTTGTGTGGTTAAAAACAATGTTCAAAACCATTTGAAACTGTTGAAAGGCAGATACACTATTGTTACATATTTAAATGATTTAAGCATTGAAAGGCACAGCAGAATTACTGTATCACTAAATAACTACATCTCTCTGTTGGCATATCAGTGTCCACAGTGTGGGGGAAAGGGAGGTTTAATATTTTTAAGACTTTAGCTTGTAAGCTGGCACATTTCAATAGTAAATAAAATAATGTGTAGCAAACCTGACAGCGTTTATCTCTATGGAATCTGTGCACTCTTCTGCGAGAGGTGGGGAAAAAGGGTTAGAGATTTCCTTTTTCCTTTGCTAAGGGAGACAGTTTCACTTAACAGCTCCTGTGTAATATCAGGTATCAGTTGAACAGTAGGTAGATAGTAAATTAATTTGGCTTTGTGTGTTTTGCTTTTTTAGTACTGCTGAGTATGTGTTTTTACATGAAAAACAAACATTGACTGAAGGTGAGGTCACATTGGAAGCCTCATTTTTGCAAGCATCTACACCTTTTGTAGAACGTTTTCTTCTCCTTGTATGTAGCTTTCCAGTTGCACTGAGTGATTAAAAATAGTCCAAATTTCAGAGCATAAAACTGGCAAATAAGAAGACTTTTGTAAATCTAGAAACAATTTCTTTTCATTGCCAGTTAATCTCTCTGCTTGTGTATAAATTCTTCGATCATAGAAATTTACAGGTGGGTGTTATGTGGTAACCCTTTGAAATTACACTTTTTGACTTTGTAGAATTTTGTTAGCATATTCCATGAGGTTTTGTTTTTTTTTTTTTTAATGCAGATAGCCACTGATATGGTCACACAATGAAGAAAATAGGTCAAGTTCTTAGCTATACTTTTAAACTAAAGTATTGAAAGGCACTGAAGAGGTTCTTGCCACTCTGAAGCCCTGCCTACTTCAGTTTGCAGTAAAGAAGATAAGGGGCTCCTTCAGGGAGCTGCTATGGCAGGGACTCACAGGACCCATCAGTACAGCAATGATGGGTCTTTAAGTGCCATTAGAAAAAAATCTCAAAACTTTAAAATCAGAAGTTCAAGTGGTATGAATTAGGACAGGTAAAATGAAATACCCCAAATCATCTCAAATTATGCATGAAATTGAAAATTAGAATTAGGTTTTTTTGTGTTCTACAGCCACAGTGCAGTAATCTTCATGTGGTGGCATGTCCCAGCAAAGGCACATGCATGCCTTTTTTCTCCTTGCTTAATGGAAAGAATATTGTTATCACCAGTGAAACTGCCAACAGTGCTTTTTTTACATGGTGTTTCTGTGTTTAGATTTCAGGCTGTTCTTGCAGCAACTGCTCCGTATTATAGCAATGTGAAATAACTCATTGTTGCAGTTTGTTTCTTGTGCCTGCCATTCTTTTAACTGGGGCTTCTTCCATCAGTGCCACATACTTCTTATGCTTCAATTACATTGCCATAGAAATGCAATGATGATGTTGCTGTTTCTTATAATGAGAGATTTTGCGAGGAACACGTGGATGGGCATTCACCCTCACATATGACCTGGAACCCATTCCAAAGAAAGTTTTTTATCACAAAACACCACTTCAACTAATATTATACTCTAAAAGAAACTTGTTGGAATTGGTATTAGTAATATGTAATTTCCTTATGAAATGTTATGAAAGTACAGTGTATGGTATGGTAGGTTTTGACAGGCTTCATCAGGAGTGGGCTTTTTTTTTCCTAGGACTGTACAGAATGTTCTGGTAAGGTGGAAGAAGTTCAGATTTATGGATTTATATATGATAAAGTTGTTACCAAACATTATATTTGATTTAATATTTATTTACTTTGGGTTCTGGACAAAATTAATGTCTTGGTTTTCTTTTTGTTTTGTTTTGCTCTCCCAGTAAATATAATTTCTGCCAGGCAATTAACTGGATGTGGACGTTTCAGCCACTTGTTCCCAACATCTACTTACCAACACATGAAGATGCACAAGAGGATTTTGGGGCATCTATCATCTGTTTATTGTATAGCCTTTGATCGCAGTGGGAGAAGGATTTTTACAGTAAGTTAAAAAATCATACTTTTCTTTGAAGATTGCTTTGCTTCATTTGATTTCTCTCTCTTGAGTCCGTCAACAGCCTCTTAGTTACCGATTGAGATGCAGACAGAGCTTCCAGAAAAATAAGGGAAGAGCAATCTTGAAATGTGTGAAAGTCCACCTGTTTCTGTGCTGGTTTTCACTTTTCATTTGGCTTGGTATTTTAAAAGTGGTCGTGGCTCTGGTGGACTTATTCAGCTATTTACTTCCCCATGTAGAACTGTACAGCAGGGTTGTTCCGGTCCAGAGCTTGCAGCTCTCACTTGGCACATGCAGTTATTTTTGTTTCTTTATCATCTTTCTGACTGAATGGCAGCTGTAGTACTCTGGGTTTGGAATTAGTCTGCATACTGCTTTCTGGGTTAAATCTTAACTCTTTTCTTAAAACTCCATTTTACCTTTTGGTAACCTTGGCAATGCTGACAATTCCTTACCTTTCACTAAAAACCTGATGGTGGATAGAAGACCTCATTACTTCATCTGCAGTTTACTTCTCTACTAAATTTACTTTCTAGAATTTGTAGTATGTCAGTGAATGTATGAACAGTAATTTAAGGTATTCTCCAGAATATATTAACATACATTTCGGTGATGGTGCCCTTGCTTTTTGTTGTGCCTATTAAAAAAAATAACAGTTTTTTCAAATTAAGAATGCATCTTTTAATAATTAAAATTACCTGTCTTGTCTCGTCTTTGCCCTTGTTTCTTATCAATAGGTATTCAGAAGCAGATTACCTGGGAGGCTAATTTTTGTCTTTGTGTTCTTGCTAGCTTGTCCACTCATTATAAATTGGTCAAATAGAGATATTGTTATGATAATTACTCTGGGTCATAGCAAGGGCCTTTCTGGTTTTGTTTATGCCATAAAGAAATGTTTCTCATCTGCAGTTATATGGAGAACTGAAAGTGATTTGTGTTCAAATTTAGCTGCAGTTAATAAAATGTAATTGAAAGTCAAATGATTTATAGTTTTATTGTGCTATGTTTCAGAATACGCAGTAGCAATGCTAGCAACTAATTTTGGTATTCTTTGTAGTATCTGAATAGTGGAAAGGGCTGTGAACTGTCTAAAAATTCCTGACTATACTTGCATTGACTATGAAATTACGTAGCTGCTACTGTAGGTGACAGTATTCTACAGTGATTGTGTTGGATGTGCTTTTGAATTGTGTCCTGTCCTGAACTGAAACCTCACTGATGTATTTTCGTTGCATATGATGGTGCATGCTTTCTCTCTTTGAGTGGTTAAACTTTCTCCTGTTAACAGAGGTTGAACCTCAGGGTACAGCTGCCCTACAGTTCTAGGAGCATGACAGAGGCTCTGAGAACCCTCAGATACTCAAGTGCTCTTCTTCCTTAAAGCTTGAATCTTCTGATCACTTCAATTTTACTACTGGCTTGGTCCGGCTCACACAGATAAATGTTTTAGTAGTGTGTAATGAAGCATTTTATCTTCTTATATTTACCTTGATTATTACTGAATGGTACTGTGAGGAGTTGCATTAGCAGTGGTAATTTTATCTTAGTATGAAACATAAAGTAGAAGCCACTGTCTTATAAACATCTAAATCCTTGACTCAATAAGACGATCCCCAGACTCCAATAGTTGTGCCCCTGTTGAATCCCATTGATGTTCTTCTGACAGGTTCATGGTACAACGGTGTTCTTAAATACTTGCTCATCTGCAGCTGTCTTGGTTTCACTAGAACAACAGTGTACCTGTGCATTGTGATGTACACATAACACATGTATATTATTTGACATAATCTTTGGAAATGTTTGTGTGGCATTAGGGGTCAGATGATTGTTTGGTCAAAATCTGGGCTACAGATGATGGGCGCCTGCTCTCAACATTGCGAGGACACTCGGCTGAAATCTCTGACATGGCTGTTAACTACGAGAACACGCTGCTTGCTGCAGGCAGTTGTGATAAAGTAGTCCGAGTATGGTGTCTTCGAACCTGTGCCCCAGTCGCAGTGCTGCTGGGCCATTCGGCTTCCATTACTTCCATACAGGTAAGGAATGACGTTATTTTTTCCTAAATCCTTGAATTGAAGTGGTAATAAGAGATGTGCATTAGCAGTTGGGTGTAAAACTTACCTTTTCATCTCTGTCTGGCAGTATAGATTTGCCTCAGCTTGAGGGTGTTGTTTCTTGGCAAGCTTACTCCTGTGCAGTGGCCAGCTGCTGACTGGAGAAGAGAAGGCTCTGGGGAGATCTTATAGCAGCCTTGCAGTATCTAAAGGGCCTAACAAGGAATCCAGAGGAGAGGTTTTTACAAGGGAATGTCGTGATAAGGGGAAATGGCTTTAAAATGACAGATAAGATGTGAGGAAGAAACTGCTCCCTGTGAGGGTGGAGGGACACTGGTACCAGTTGCCCAGAGAAGCTGTGGCTGCCCCATCCCTGACAGTGTTCAAGGCCAGGTTGGACGGGGCTTGGAGAAACCTGCTCTAGTGGAAGGTGTCCCTGCCCATGGCAGGGCATTGGAACTGGATGTTCTTAAGGTCCTTTCCAACCCCAACCAGTTTATGATTCTATCTGCCTTTAACTGTGTGGTCCCATTGATGCTTCCTTAGATGTAGCAAATACATGGTCTCAACCAGCTGAGCCGGAGAGGTATGCCTGGCATCTTTGATGGCAGTCCTTGCACAGCAACTGCCTGAACGGTTCACAGAGAACACTTGTTTGTCTGAAGAATGCTCTCAGCTAAAAGTCCATACTCCACATTTGTTATTTGCTCGTTGTTTTAGCATCTGCTTATGGAGCTGTTCTGGATGTTGAAGCAGACAGAGACACTGCAGCAGCCACAGTCAGGGTTTGCAGGGAATTGGTGCTTGTGCCCATGGGGTTGCAGTTCTGTGGCAAGTGTCCAGTGAGTAACAGTGGAGTACGAAAAAGAAGATAGCACTTCAGTGGTGGCACAGTCAATAACGGCTAGGAATTTGCAGTTTATTAAACAAATTATTATTAAATAAATTTTATTATTATTATTAAACAAATGAAACATAACCACCAAACAGAAACCTCCAACAAAACAGCATTCCAGGATAAACAAGACAATCCCTGCAATCTGTCAGGTTATGCACGGAGAGGGGATGTGTACCTCAGAATCCCTCTCTTTGGAGCCCTGCTGCTTTTGATTCATCACAATCTTCTCTATCTTGCCAGTAGTCCCTGGGAGTATCATTTCTACCCCTGTTGCCTACACTTCCAATATTGTCTGATTTCAGCTGTGTTGCAAGTTACTTTAAGGTGATTGTTTTGGAGACATTTTTTACAACCTGGTTTGGGGGTTTGTATATTATTTGTTTACATACCCTTACGTTCCTCACAAGCTTCTTGTGAAACTCTGGTGATTTAGAAAATAATCAGTCATGGTTTTTTTGAGGAAACAGTGCTTGATTCCTTTATCAAATTCCAAGTACCCAGAGAATTAAAGGTATTACTGCAGCTATGAAATTAAAGAGAGAGACTTCAGAATGAAAAGCTTTCCCACTCTTTAGAGAGGCAGAGGGAGAGGTTCGGGAAGAAGGAGGGAGTGGGAGTCCTATTGTGCTGTTGTTCCCTGCTGAGCTTGGATGCAGGAATCATTTCTGTCTTTGTTACCATGTTTGATCCAGTTCTATCCTAGAAAGAATTATTTCTTCATCTTGTTGCCTCATTAAAAGGGCTTAGGCTTGTTTCGTTTCTCCAGTTTTCTTCTGTGTGATAGAAATAAAGGCTTGCTAGTCAAAATGTGGGTGCTTTCCAGTGTTTCAACTTTATTTTTATGGAAGTTCAGATTCAGTTCTTATCCCTCGTACTGCTGTCTGTACTCCTGGGGAGAAAGCCAGTATGTTCATGAAAAAGATTCTTGTCAATGTCCGTTCACAAGATTCTAACATGTAAGGGGAGAAAGAAATTAGCTGCTTTAACTGTTACAACTTTATTTTTAGTTCTCTCCAGCAAGGAAGGGAACAACACGATACCTCACTTCTACTGGTGCTGACGGAACAATCTGTTTCTGGCAGTGGCATGCTAACACCATGAAATTTAAGTAAGCCTGTTTAGATAATTGTTCTACATAGAGGATGAATTTATTCTGAGTTTTAGCGTGGAGAGGGATGCTGAAGTATTACATAAGGGCACATTCTTTCTCAATAAACAATTTTTTGGGGGTATGTGTAGGTCATATGGTTGTAATACCATATGGCATTACAACCCGGGGGGAGGCAGAGATCAGGGCTGCTGTTTCTGGGCTTTGTGCTTTGCAAGCCAGTGTTTGGAAGAATCTTCAGTGTTTACATTTATGACTAAATCCTTGTCCAAAACGTATAGATAGAAGAATTAATTTGCTTTTACTCAGAAGATGATGTGTATGTAGATGGCATCAGACCTGTAATTAATAAGGAGTAAATGCTATTAGAGTAATAGTTTCCCAGGTTCTGTTTTAAGTAGAGTTGAATTGGTGGGCATCATGATAAATAAGTTAAACTGTCTTTTCAATTTAGAAAATGATGGGTTTCCTCATCAACTAATGAAGAAAATTACTAGAATGAAAGATAAGTTCTATCCAACTTAGGCAAGAATTCTGAAATAAAGAAGTTTAGGATGAGCCTGTTGACCTTAACCTGCAGAGCTGTAGTGCACTGTTCTTGTTGTATGGCATTGGAGTCAAGTAATGAAAAGTAAAAATGTTGTGTTGTTGCATATAGGGATCGTCCTGTGAAATTTGCAGAGAGGTCCAGGCCTGGGGTTCAGATATCTTGTTCATCTTTCAGCTCCGGTATGTATGCATTGTAAGGTACCTGAAAGTATTGTATGAGCAATAATTCCTTTGGTGACAGGACTGTTACTTGTTTTTAAATACCAATGGTATTAAACCCTTTTTGAGTTAACATAGTACTGTTGAATTGTGATTGTTAGAAATTTTCCATGCTAAGCACCTGCCTCAAGCTGCCTTTTATTTTTTCTATAATTTAAGCTGAAATATCTTGACCAGTTCCAAGGAAGATTTCTTTCAGTCTGTTGTTTTTCACATCAGAGGTTCCTCCTTGTACCATCCTTTGAAGGTTTTATCTTAAAGAGGTTTTGAGTAAAAAGTCCTTGAAATCTGGCAGACAGGTGTCCTCTGCTTAAAGGTTAAACTTTTGCTAATCTTCTGAATTTGGCTAAGTTCTAGGAGGATTAATTCAATGTGTTTGAAAATACCAACTTAACAGGCATCCTTTGTTGCAGCTTTGAATTCCCAAGAATAGTGATTCTTACAAACAAACCTAGGTAATTTCTCATTAATTTTTTGCTTTCTGGAATTGAGAGCCATTCAGAGCCCCTTGAACCTTGCCCATGTTCCTTTGTTAAAACCAGAAATCCTGAAATAACTGGAACTATTTCAGTGCAATAAACTACGCAGTAGTGCCCTTTTGTGGAATACTGTAGATAGAACAGACATTACAAGAAAATAGTTTGATTGCTGACTCCCAATTCAGCAATAATTTCTCTGAAGTGGGTCAAGTAGATATTGAAGATGCACTTAAATACTTTCTTTGATATTTACCATTGAGCACATGAAACTATTCCCCATCTAATTTTCCACATAAGCTAATGGAGAGAGCTGTGTTAATTTCTGAGGGAAACCAGAATAGTTTGTGTGATGAATGCTGCAACTTGCAATATTCTCTTCCTTTGGTCAGAAAGGTTTGTAGCTGGAAAAGGTTGTAGTTACTCTAAAGATGGTATAGTCTGGGAAAATACAGATCAAAGTAGAAGTTACCAGAGTTAACTTCTTTGTTCAGGATGTATGTTTTAATTCTGGTTAAACTGTATTTTGCTGCTTTGATTGTAAAGCAGTAATTAAAATAAGTTGTTCCTTGGATAGCTTTTCTTCTCACAGAAAACCCTTTCTTTCTTAGGTGGCATGTTCATTGCAACAGGCAGTACTGACCACGTGATAAGAATTTATTATTTGGGCTCAGAATCACCAGAGAAAATGGCCGAGTTAGAATCTCATACGGTAAGAGACAAATCAGAAAGCAAATCTTCTTTTACCCCCTGCTTTACCTTATTGCAGGAACTTGGGTTTTATACATCCTGTTCGACTTATTTTTTGTCTGTAGAATTTTGTTGCCTCTCAGTTACCTGGAAATTTGTGCTATGTTTGTTTTTAAATTCCTCTAAGGCAGGAGGTGTGTGCAGAATATTCTTTATGTATTTCATTCCCCCAGGGAAACCGAGGGACTAGGTGATTTTCCCATATTCTTGAAGAAAGTCTGTGTTGGAATGAGGAATTGATGCAACTTTCATGCACATTTTTTCCTGTTAAATTTACTGTTGTTGTATAATCATAGAACAGTTAGGGTTGGAAAGGACCTTAAGATCATCAAGTTCCAACCCCCCTGCCATGGGCAGGGACACCTCGCACTAAACCGTATCACCCAAGGCCTTGTCCAACCTGGCCTTGAACACTGCCAGGGATGGAGCGTTCACAGCCTCCCTGGGCAACCTATTCCAGGGCCTCACCACCCTAACAGTAAAGAACTTCTTCCTTATATCCAATCTAAACTTCCCCTGTTTAAGTTTTAACCCATTACCCCTTGCCCTATCACTACAGTTCCTAATGAAGAGTCCCTCCCCAGCATCCCTATAGACCCCCTTCAGATACTGGAAGCCTATTCTGAGGTCTCCATGCAGCCTTCTCTTCTCCAGGCTGAACAACCCCAACTTGTGAGCACAAATCCACATAACAAGAAAAACAAAGTAATCCTAGTTTTAGAGTGTGCTGTCAAACTTTGAACCATGGTGGTAATTTCATTTAGAAAATAAAGCAAGCTTAAAACACCCTTTCTCAGGTAATGTAGAAGGGTTCTTGTAAAATATCAAACTATTATAAATACCTGTGTCATGACTTTCAGTGTTAGTTTTCAAGTTTGAGTTTTGAGGTTTTAATAAAACCATTGAATGTCTCTGTTTTAATGAAACTCCATAAAGAAGCATCACTAAACCAGCATCAAATCTTACTTTGTTTCTTAGTTGTTAATGAGAGCAGGTGATGATTGCATTATTATGTGCATGGTAAACAATATATCAGAAAGGGAAGCTTATAGCAACATTGATAGGGCTGTCACTTGTGAGAATTTTGGAGCATTTATCTTTGAAAATTAATAGCCCAGCTGCCCACTTTAACAATATTTTATGGATTAAGGCTGAGGTCTAAATTGATTCACTGAACTTCAGTGGGAGTTATAGATCTCACATGTAAGTCTCAGAGCTCCAAGCCAACAAATCTAACAAGTATTTTGCTCAGGAAAGAAAAAACGTTTTCTGCATTCAGCAGTTCACATTTGGAAGAAACTGCAATTCCTTTAATTTTTTTCAAATCTACCTTCTTAATACCACAGTCTGCTGTCTGACGTCAGTGGGAGTGGGAGATAGCAAGTGCATCTAGCCAAAACAAGTATTGAGCAAAATAAAAGAAGACAAAACCATGTCTAAGCCATAACATTTGTTCCTTTTATTTCCATTTAAACATGGAAATAAAGCCAAGGTTTGCATTTTTCTGATTAAATATTTTGATGTGCTTTAATGTTAGGTCTAACATAATGTAGGCTGTGATCATTTGTTTGGTTAAGTCACTCTTTCTCCATTTTGTTGAGTGCTGTATCTAATAGGTACCTTGTGGGCTCCTGGAGTTCTTTATTCCTGCTGACTCTGTGGAGCCTAAAAGGTGCAGAGCTTACCCCAGGGTGTGTATGGTCCTGTGGCACTGTGCAGGAAGACTGTGCTCAGCCAAGAGTAGAGCTGCTGCAGCTTCTTCCTCCTGAATGTCTGAGTGTCAGGGAGACTGAGTCAGAAATCCTTTCTGTCTCTGAGATACTTCTGGAGCAACATGAAACCATCACATCTCTGAAGTTCTCTATTTCAGTGTTTAACACAATAATCTGGGGAAGGTTTAACTGCAAATATGACTTTTCCATTCTTGAATTCACAAGATATTGTGTTGTAGGCGATGCATGGGAAGATGCAATTTGCTAAATAGAAGCTCATCGTTAAGATCTGTTTGGATGAGCGTTGCAGCTTACAAAGCACTTACTACTGTTCCTCTTCCTCCCTTCTCTTTAGGACAAAGTGGTTGCAGTCCAGTTTTGTAACAATGGTGACAGGTGAGTGACTGTCCTGGGATTTTGGCATGAGAAGTATGGTATTTAATTTTCCAAATGACACTTAAGAGAAAATTTGATGCAACAGGAAGACTGCACATGGGGTCTGATTAATCTTAGACAAACTATGTAAAGTATTTTGCAAGATGTGTGTCATGTCCACAAGCTTGGGGCTGCTGTCCTCTGCTGTAACAACAACAATGTTCTGTAGCGCTGCTTCTGCTTTGTAAACAGCAAGTTGGAATTTGGATGTTGTATCCTTTCTGTGTAAGTGTCTTACTTCACAGGTAGCCTTGCTAAGTACAGAAGGGATTACTTCAGGAGTAAGAGCATGATAATAAATGTAGTTCTAAGCAGAAGTTAGAACTGTTATACATACACAGATGGTGAGCCACTTAAGTCTGCAAGGAGCTGTGGTCTGGCAAATATGTGACTTTCTAGGCGAATATTTGCATTTCCAGTTAATTAGTTTAGATGATAACAGTAATCCTTGTCGTTTATGAAGCAAACCATTTCAACCTGCAGAGCTTTCAGTTTTTAAAACTGTGGTAAGTCAGGATGCTCATGATAAAATGTATAAAGGTGCTCATAGGCATGTTTGTGTGTTGAGCTCCTGCCACACAGCTGTGTTGGAGAGTGGTGTGACAAGCTTCAGTTAGTGATCAACATCTTAATGTAAATGGGTTTATGCCAGCTTTTGCTCATATTCCTTATTTTGCTTGGCAGGAGTTTTAAGGGATGGGTGCAAGCAGGAGCCTTCCAAGCAAAATTATAACTTTGCCAGTGGAACTGCACCTGTGCTTGGAGATCTTTGTGTGTAAAATTATGTGGGAATGTACCAGTACAATTGTACTAATAGTTCCTTCCAAGCAATGTGAGAGCACAGGTCTTGGGGAGGAAATGAGGCCACATAGGTGCTGAAAATTACATGCTAGAGTGATGTTTTTTTAATGGAAAAGTAGTAGCTTCCTTAATATAAAGAAGTAAAAAAATGAAAAGAAACTTGTCTCAAGCATCTTTAAACACTTTTTCACAGTGATAAATTCAGCTCAAAGAAAGTGAAAAGGTGAAGCAATCACTTTTAAAATAAAATTTAATAGGCTTGCCTTTTACATGCAAGTTTGCGTACAAGTGGAGGATGCTTTAAAGGTGTTGGTCATTCTGTGAAAATGTGGTACTTGAGGAGCTTTTTCCATATTTTTCAACAGAAGTGATTTCTGTGACATCGATGGCCACAGCATTGTGAGGCAGTTAAATGCATTTGCTGAGTGCTTGAATTCTTTAAACAAGGAGGAGTTTAAAAATGAAAATACTTGTATTAAACTTGACAGACAGGGATATCTACTTATGTTCAATCTGGGCATTTCCCTTCTCTGTCTTCACCCTCTCCCTAAGTTAATGTATTATAATTTATGCTAGACTCTTGGCACACAGTTTCTTTTTCTTTGCTGCCACTGTGAACTGCTCAAGGGATTTGCTGATGTCATTAAAAAGGGAATGTGCAGCTCATATGAATTACGACATTGAAGTCATTCCAAGGCCATCTGCTAGCTGTAGCCAAATGTAATTAATGTTGTGGGATACAAACTCTTTTGTACCATACAATATCTGATATGAAAATTGTAACCTCGCTGTATTTTAATTACATTCTCTAGATCAGAGATGCGCAAACAATATAAAGAATAAGTGTTGAAAAAACATGAAATATGTTCTAGCTTCTGTGCTGGGGTTAATGGGTGTGCTCTTGGCTTGCCAGCCTTTTGTAGCTGTCTGTTTCCTGTAGCAGGAGTTCATGGATATTTTATGAGTTGTTAAACACGCCTGTAAGTGGGCATATAGAGAGTAAGGCAAGTATGTATACACAAATATACAGTTCCAAGTATATATACATATATATACATACCCATATATATATACTTGTGTGCATGTATGTGTGTTTGTTGCAGAAAATGTATAAGTAAGTGCTTGTACGACCTTTCCTAAGGTGAGTGGCAGTCCTCTGCCAAGCTCCTAAATATTCTTGCCACAGGATTTAGTATGCCCACACTCTTGCTGAGGATGGAAAACTCCATACTGAGTAGTGAGAAAATAAGATGCAAAGATGGGCATACAGCTGATAGACCAAAAGCAGCAGTGACTTTCCCTTAGTCGGAATTTCATTACTTTTTTTTCCCCTAATAGCTTAAGATTTGTCAGTGGAAGCAGAGATGGAACAGCAAGAATATGGCACTATCAGCAGCAAGATTGGAAGAGTGTGGTCCTGGATATGGCTACTAAAATGACAGGGTAAAACAAACTGAAACAGAACATGCTTCATAGCCACATTTACACTCGAAACAAAGTCTTCCATTATACTGAAAACTATTTACTTCTATGTTGAGTTAATTTCAGGGTTTTGTGTACTGAAAATGCCATGGCTCTATCTGTTAAAATTACACAGTTAATTAGCATCCAAAAGGAATCATTCATACATTGGTAGTTCCCTACTCCAGTGGTTGGGGAATACTTAGTAATTTACATGTGAAGTAAGAATGTCAAACAAAGTTCATCTTACAGAAAGAAGTTTTAGTAGAACCTCACTGATCATATGTTGTTAGCTAATATATATATATAATGCAGCATATTTCTGAACATTATGTTTTTCCTTAAGTTTTCAAGTTAGAGGTGAGATATGGTGATTTGATTCTCGGGTTCCATTAGGATTTTGAGTTTTTGTGATCCTTAGATGACTTCTGTAAGTGGCCTTGTAATTGAATATGCACAGTAATGAAAAGCAGAAATGGAGAAATCCATCTTTTGAAGAATGACTGGGGTTTATTTAGCAGGTTCTTGCTCATTATACAGCATACTCATATTGATGACTGATAAGAAAAATGTCTTGTATGAAAAACCTTAATAGAACTGAATAGCTTGAAAGAAAGAATGGGGGTAGGAAGGCTAATTGCTTAAAGAAGAACAGAAGAGAAACTTGTCCTTTTTAAAAAAACAGAACTCTATAGATCTTAGTGGTTCTGAGTATGTTTTGTATCCAGTTTTTACCACTGCAGAAGACATTCTTCATCCTCTGCATAAGTCAGTGGTTACACTGGGGGCAGCCATGCCCTCCCTAATTTCAAACTGAATTAACACCAACATATGTTTCTGTAGTTACTGATTCATTTCTTCTTTAAATTATTGATTTCCTTAGAAACAATGTAGCATCTGGTGAGGACAAGGTGACTAAACTGAAGGTTACTATGGTGGCTTGGGATAGATATGATGCCACTGTCATCACTGCGGTCAACAATTTCCTTCTCAAAGTGTGGAACTCATCCACAGGGCAGCTTCTTCATAGCTTATCTGTGAGTAAAATGCAAGCAGGTCATCCCAAGTGGCTATAGTTAAACTCTGAAACTGATTTGAGGCTAAGTGTGTTGTTTTATGCTTATTGGGAGAATTATGTATTATGGGGAAAGGACCTCATGACCAAAATGGTGCTAGACCCTGGTGGTTGCTGGCTAGCAAGGGAGCACTTTGAAGGCCACCATTTATGCTCAGATCAGTGGGCTGCAGCTGTCCTTACTGCTGATTTCTCCTTCCTCCCTGTCCCTCTCCATCCCAGCTGTGCTGAGCTGTAGTCTAAGCACTTATGAAGTGGGCCATGATAACAGCAAGCTGCTTTCAAGTACAGCTCTACTCTAAGATCCAGTAAATTGAGCTGTCATGGATGACTACCTGAACTGAGATGTCCTCACATCAAATACTCTGGTTTTTTGGAGCTATTACATGGACAAATATTACTTCCTTTTTCACCCTGATCTCATTGCAGGGTCACGATGATGAAGTTTTTGTTCTGGAGGCCCATCCGTTTGACCAAAGGATTGTACTGTCAGCAGGTCATGATGGAAATATTTTTGTTTGGGATATAGACAAAGGAACAAAAATTCGGAATTATTTTAACATGGTAAGAATGATCAGAGGAGGATTGTTTGTTCTGTTGTTGTTTTGGTTGGGTTTTTTCCCCAGATTTGTGTAAAACTGATCTTGAGGCAGTTTTCACTATATTCCTGTTGTGACCGGTGTTGCTACAGGATTAGGGGAAAAGTCCTACATATTAAAAGAGAACTGTACTCTTCACTAAGCAATACCAATTACCATATTGTAAGCATAACAGCAAGTCTTTCATGAGACCTGTTACATCTGGATATTATTCACATGTATAGGCATGGTATACCATGCAAAAATTTATAGTGACTCCCTAGGCAGAGCAATGAAACCCAGTAAGCCTTTGTTGTAGCACAATGCTGTGGTCTGCAAGTGGTATGGTTTGCCCTGTGCTTCATTTACCTTAAGGTGCCCCGTGCTGGGTTTAATGGTTTAGTTCCAGTGCTGGGTAAATGCAGCTGAACTGCTTCAGGAGCTGAGCTTGCCTTCTGGCATGTGGGCCTTGAAACCTCCTTGTATGAAGCCAATACATGTCTGAGGTCTTTGTTGCAGGCTTGCCCTATGTCTTCCATTAACATAAAATACAGACTTCTAGGTAGTTTTTTCAGAACATACATTAAAATTTGTACTGGAATTTTAGGATGAAGAGAAAATGCAAGGGTTTGCTGCATTGTTCAGTCTAGCTTAATAATTAAAGTGGAAGAAAATAAAGGTATGAATCAGTTTTTAGCGAGGTGAGAAACAACAGCATTAGGATTGAGCATTTGTTGGAGCACAGGTGAAATTTTTGCAAAAATGCTCTTATATGGACTGTATGATTGTGAAAGGAATGCTTTGTGCTTGTATCCAGATTGAGGGACAAGGCCATGGAGCTGTTTTTGATTGCAAGTTCTCACCAGATGGACAGCATTTTGCCTGCACAGACTCTCATGGACATCTGCTATTATTTGGTTTTGGATGCAATAAATATTATGAAAAGGTGGGTTGAATGAATTTTAGACTCTTCTGTGTCTTGACCTGATTTTGTCTTAGAAGTATTTGTGTTACAGTGTATTCCATCACGCTGCCCCTGACAAAACAGTAATTAGATCATGTAGCAGTTGCTGTTTACTTAAACCAAAAAGATGTAGACAAAATATCTAGACAGAGGAACTAAGTGTTAACTTCTATCTGCTCACCTCTGTTGGCATATTTTACTATTGAATTTTTGCATCAGGCCTTGGTAATAAAACACATTTCTGGTAGGAATCTGTTCTCTGTCATAACATTTCTTCTGCTGATACTAAATGTAGAAGTTGTGGTTTATGGGTATGGGAGCCATTCCAAAACAGCAAGACAGCTGCAAATGGCCATTGATTTATTTACTAAATTGCTTTTCTTGCAGATTCCAGATCAGATGTTCTTCCATACGGATTACCGACCACTGATCCGTGATGCAAACAACTATGTGTTGGATGAACAGACTCAACAGGCTCCGCATCTTATGCCTCCTCCATTCTTGGTGGATGTTGATGGAAATCCTCATCCCACGAGATTCCAGCGGCTCGTACCAGGGAGGGAAAATTGCAAGGATGAGCAACTTATTCCTCAGCTGGGATATGTAGCTAATGGTATGCCATATAAAACTTGTGCATAATACATGGATTGCATAGTAGTAAGCACCAGCTCACTAGGATGGTACTGTAAGGATTTGTTTGTTTCAGTTGTCTTCTGAAACTAGTGGTTTAAATTCAGTATAGAGGTAGAAGAGGGTTTAAGGTGGCTGTATGGTGTAAAGAGACTATATGGAATAAACTCCCTGGAAGCAAGACGTGGAGGCTCTGGTATTCCAAAATCTGTGAACTTCTACCAGGCATATGGCAGCATGCTTAAACAAATTGTCCCAGTAACCTCAGTATAACTGTGTATGTGAGTAAAGAAGCAGAAAGTTAAGAAAGACACAGAAAACAATACTTTTATTTAAAAAAGGGCATATTTTTTATTATTTT
The DNA here is from genome assembly GCF_033783945.1 of Neopsephotus bourkii. Classification (NCBI taxonomy): domain Eukaryota; kingdom Metazoa; phylum Chordata; class Aves; order Psittaciformes; family Psittacidae; genus Neopsephotus; species Neopsephotus bourkii. The sequence goes on from NW_026901555.1 coordinate 2,555,884, forward strand.
TTATTGTAGATACAAAGTTTTTCAAAATGCTGCTCTCCAGAAGAGATCTTCCATTATTACCTACTGAGACATATTTTTTTTCTGCTGTTTCTAGGGGTTCATGTTTATATTTTATGTGTAGTCTGTAAATTTAGGTTTTTATTGTAACTTCTCTTTTAAACTTTGCCTCCATTTACTGCATGAGAGCAGAAGGCCAGGTGGTGATCAGATGTTCTGTAAAGCAGACAAGTAATTGTGCACAGTTTTACATTTGGTTCTTTCTATGGTATTCAATAAAACAGGAATTAATCATTTTATAATCATTTGTGGCTTTGTTCTTGTCAAGGTGATGGTGAAGTAGTTGAACAAGTCATTGGGCAGCAAACTAATGACCAGGATGAGAGTATCCTTGATGGTATGATCAGAGAGCTACAGAGGGAACAAGATCTGAGACTAATTAATGAAGGAGAAACTCTTCCAAGCCCTCCACTCAATAGATCCCACTCTGTAAATGGAGGTAAGTGTCATTCTGTCACTGCCATCATTTCTTTTCCTAAAGCACAGTAATGTGCTAATCAAAAAATGTTAATGTAAGATCTGAGACTGTGTCTTTGAGGATGCTTTTCTCTCCTGTTCTTATACACATCATTAACCTGTGTGGAGCGGTTGCACATTCCTCTGATGCTAGCAGAGGAATTAAAAGTTCAGGGTGCAGCTGAGGGCACATAATGGTCTGACTGAACTGTATCTGATTACCTAGAACTATTAAACTGTAATTATTCCTGTTATAAATCTTTCCAAAAAATAAATATAAAATTCACTGTATTGTCTTGATGCTAGTTTCTGCAGAGATGATACTTTATAACTGCATGATGACAAGATAACAGCATATAATTAGAGAATGTCAATGGAATAAAATGTTGTGACAGACTAATGGCTTCCTGTTGCAGCATAAATGCTAAGGCAGAGCATCAGTGTTTATAAAATAAACATGTCTGCTCTGTCTTAGTGTTTTCTTAGAAAGCTTGAGATTATTCTCCTGGTAAGTGTTCTGCTACTGTGATTTTATTGTTAATATACAAAGTGATTAAAAATTTAAAACAAATTCAATCAGATGTGAACAGCTGACTGAGTGCAGTTGATGTAAGAGAGCAGATGCTGTAGACTTGTGCTGCAAGTCATCCTGAGGTTTTAAAAGATTTACATCTGCTAATAAATTAGTTCTAGCTTAAATAGCTGATTACATGTTTCAATTAGACTTCCTGGCAAAGCTTATTAGGATTGCTAGATTTGGAGTTGCTTGTCTTTAAATTCAAGAAAGAATAGGAAAAATATTAGTGAAAAGTACTGAAATTATGCTTTTGCTTTGGTCAAAATTGCTGTTATCCAGAAAGTGGCCTAGATGCCAGCTTCGACTCACCAGAATTCTTTTCTGCTTCTTATGATCAGTTGATGCATTGTGCAATCCCAGCTCTCAATTTTATTTGTACGTCCCTGAAATTGTGTGAAAGGGAATTTCCAGATATGAGTGGTATAGAAATTAAAGTAGCTAGTTTCTAGAACTTGATCAGTGACTTTGCTGCATGAACTTCCCATTTGGGTAAGCTGATTAGAGTATGTATAAAGTACTTGATATTTAAATGGCCAAATATTTTGATATAGGATTGCAAACCTTTTCAAATTCATGTGGTTAACCATATTAAGCATGTGGAAGTCATATTGATGCATTCCCAAATGATGAGACAGATACAAGCAATGGTGGCAGTGATTCTGGTACTATCAGTCTTTTTGTCTTGCTTTGCTACCTGAAGTGTCTGTTTTCTCCTGTGCGTGTAGAACTGTGTTGTGCTACCTGATAAAGCCTGGAGCAGGAGCAGTGCCTGTGGCTCAGTAGATAAGCATTACAAATACAGAACAAATGGAGGTACAGCAGAAACCTTAAAACTTGCAGCAGTCTTACCTCAGATGTCAACCTCATATCTTCTCATACCATAGAATTTAAGATTCGTGATTTCGGAACCTTAAAGCAGCTGACAAGACTTTGATTTGAAGGTCATTTAAGAGCCTTTAAAACATTTCTCATAGATAATAATCTTTGCTTTCCTCAGCTATCTCTAAGATATAGCAAGCCACAGTGATGTTGCAGTAGTATATACCTCTCCAGTAGTCCAAGACCAATACACAAAAATGTTAATCTGAAGCAAAAGACAAAGCCACTTAACGTAGAATAAGTGTTGTTTATTGCAAAAAACGAACCTCTGTGCAGTCCTTAAGCTTTAAATTCTAAATTTTAGTCATGGCTTATAGAAGTGAAGAAAATCTTTTTCTTCCTTAGCTCTTCGAAGTCCAGGTTTGGATGTTGCATCTCCACCAAATGTTGGTCTCCGGAGAAGTGGTCAGATCGAAGGGGTCCGTCAAATGCATCACAACGCTCCCCGCAGTCAAATGGCGACTGAGAGAGATCTCATGGCATGGAGCAGGAGAGTAGTGGTGAATGAGCTTCCTCCAGGCATCAGCAAGTAAGATCCTAAGTGAGACAGAGAAAAAAGGTTAAATTGTGTGATTTTTAGTGATTTAGTACACCTGTTATCAGGTTTAAAACATGAGTTTTTAGAAATATGTTGGCTTTTGGGGGTAGGTTGGTTGGGTTTTTTGTTTTCAAATCCATATATTAGGATTGGAGTGGTAGCTTCTGTTGGAGAGTTGAGAATAGCAATTCCTTCTCTTCACAAGTGAATCTTTCTTCAGTACTTCAAATACCACATTTTTCTGAAGCCTTATTTAACCCCCCCCCCAAGTATAAATATTTATAATACATTTAAATTTACTTCAATAATTATGCATGCTCAACTAACAAGTTTGCTTCTTTAACATGTGATTTGAGGAGTGAAGAATGTGTGGACACCTCTAGGAGGACTTGTGCACAGACTTCTAATAGCACGGGGACCAGAAGTATTTTAATGTGTATATTAATGAGATTGTCAAGTTATGTGATGATTCACTGAATAAAGAGGATGTTTCCTATGTATAATTAGGGTCCAGGAAGAATGTCGAGCTGCCAAAGGTGAAATTGAAATTAGTTTATACACTGTTGAAAAGAAGAGAAAGCCATCCCACACCTTACAGCGGGTGAGTTTAAATCACTAGAAGAGGAAACCTGGAGGTGAAGCAGTCCTGAGCACTGAGCAATAAAAGACAAACAAAAATAAAACCCAGACCAGTTTTATTCAATTATTTAGAAGATCTCTGGAGACCTCATAGCAGCCTTCCAGTATCTGAAGGGGGCCTATAGGGATGCTGGGGAGGGACTCTTCATTAGGGACTGTAGTGATAGGACAAGGGGTAATGGGTTAAAACTTAAACAGGGGAACTTTAGATTGGATATAAGGAGGAAATTCTTTCCTGTTAGGGTGGTGAGGCATTGGAATAGGTTGCCCAGGGAGGTTGTGAATGCTCCATCCCTGGCAGTGTTCAAGGCCAGGTTGGACGCGGCCTTGGGTGATAAGGTTTAGAGCGAGGTGCCCTTGCCCATGGGGGTTGGAACTGGATGATCTTAAGGTCCTTTCCAACCCTAACTGTTCTATGGTTCTATGGTTCTATGGTCTTCCTTCTGTAACTAATTTGTCTGCCTTTATACTCTAACATGCAAATAGCAGTGTTAAATATGCATAGCTTCCTTTCTAAGGACTGCTACTTTAAAAAGTACAATTGATATTGAACCAAAAAACACACCTGCACGTCCACTAAAATGAACCACAAGTGTGTAAAACATATCTTTTCAATTGTAGCTCTAGATTTTCTAGTTGTCCTTTGTAAATGGACAATCAGCTTCCAATCACCTTAATGAGACATCTTTTAACTGTGTAATTCACTATTAAATCTCTAATCTTTTTCTTTTGTTCCTTCTGTCCCATGAAAGAATGATTACCAACCAGGAAGTGGAAGGTCTTTGAGAAGAAACCAGCGCAAGCGCCAGCATGCCTACCAAACACGCTCCACCATAGAACACAGTCAACAAGGCGCAAGTCAAAATGCCTGTGCACGAGGAGAATCAGACAGCTCCTCAGAGGTCTGACACGTCAACAGTTCTTTCAATAGGTTCCCTGTTCACAAATATCGGGACTTGACAACAAATGTGCTGAGCCATTAAGGCTCCAAGTTTCTCTATGTAGGAAGAAACACTCAGGTCATTGAGTCTTTTGGGTTTGTGGTGTTACTGTAGTATGTTGATCTTGGAGACTTAAGGCCCATTTACCTAAATGCCAGCACAGTATTCAAAATGAGCTTAAAATAGGTTGGGTAATCTTGGAAACTTGAAATATTTTTCAAGTAAATTTAACTGGGTTATGTTAAACCACTTTCTATTTCGGGATTTCACACAGCACATATATTCTAGGTCATATTCATCTGCATCTGTAGACTGCTGTTGAAAGAGATTGAGTATTGATATTAATCATTGATATTGGCAAAGGAAGAGCCTAAACCATACCAGATTAAATATAACTTGTTCTCATCAAGGAAGCTAGCAAAGTAAAAAGAGACTGAACATTGTCACTTTGTAAATGCATTGAACATATGGAATAGCCATAAAGCTGATCACTTGACAGTAAACATTATTGATCAAACACATAAGTAAGAACTAATTTCATGGTTTTAGTACCATTAAAATTCACATCTCTTTCTATAGGAATTATATAAGCATACAGTATAATACTAATTAATATACAGAAAGAAATTGTAGACCTATTTAAAGCTAAATCAGTCCTTAATTAGAAATCTCTCCTTGAATGAGACAACTCACGTAACTTACTTGCAAACAAAAATGGTGCATTTTAAACATAGCCTCAAAGTGAAGCCTTTTTTTTTTCATACAGGAAGATGAGACTGTTGGCACAAGTGATGCATCTATGGATGATCCTGTGGCAGCATGGCAAAGTGAAAGCAGTTCCAGGTATCTTTACTGCTTTCTTAATTGTTAACATTAGTTTATTACATAAATTAAATAAGACAGGTCGTACTGTGATACCATAACTACAACTCAGCACAGATTTGTTATACTGACCCTAAATAAAGTGTTTAGTACACTTTGGTAGTTTAAAATGGTAACCAACAAAATTTGTGGTCTGTGAACAGACAAATAATTTTATCTATTTTGAGTGAGTAAGTAATTGCGGAAGGTTTAATAACAGTATTTAAACAGAAAACCAGTCTGAAAACTTCCTAATTTGAAGACTTCTTTTTTTCAATTCTTTATGAAACATTTTATAATGTGTTTTTTTGTTTTGTGAGGTTTTTTTCAGTCATAAACAGTCTTGAAAGACCATTTGTAAGAAAATATTGTCTTTAATTAAGAACTGCTTGGAAAAAACAATGCTAGTTTGACAATAGAAATTCTGGCAGAAGTGCATACATATCTTCTACTCATACTTCAGTATTTCCTATTTTTCCTGTTGTCAGTATGTATTTGTGCACAGTTTCTGTAGTCTCTTTGTTTTCTTAATGCTATGCTTTTATGGCTAGAATGGCTATGAGCTAATATAAATACTGCGCATGTTATTTGAATATTAAAGAAATCAGAATTATATATTTTTAGACGTGCTCTAGTTTTTTTACATTTTTCATGCATTTTGTGCAGTCTGTTCTCATGAAGTCAATCTATGAACCAGTGAGATAATTAGTATGAAAATAGGTATCAGCCATAACTGTAGTTTTACCATGAGTTTGCAATAGATGAAATAATTTGATGATATACACAATTAGAGGGCACTTTTGTTTCCTTTAAATTCACCTGAGAATGAAATTTTGTGCCAATCCTGACATCTGTTCCACACAACCAGCAGAGCAGGTTGAATGTTTGGACTTTTCACTCTATTGAGTGAAAACTGAAGTGCTGTTTTCTTGCTTACAACTTTTTATTATCTACAGTGATTCATCAAGTGAGTATTCTGACTGGACAGCAGATGCTGGAATTAATCTCCAGCCTCCAAAGAGACAGACCAGGCAGGCAGCTCGGAAAATCTGTAGTAGTTCTGAAGATGAAAATATGAAGGGAACAAAAGAACTGGAGCCAAAACGAAGGAAACTTAAACAGCCTAGAAAAAAGGTCAGCATTTTTAACGTTTTAGCGTCTTTTTTTTTTTTTTCACTTTATGAATTTATGCTTTTCACTACAGTTAGATTTACTCCAAGGTGGTTTTGTAGTAAACAATGCATCTGTATTGCATCTACATTGTCATCCTTTTAAAGAAGACGTTTAGAATGTTTCTAAAGAAATATAATGTCTTTATGGATGGGTGTTTTAACTTTCTATTATATTTCTAACAAACATGGCTTATTCCCTACTATTTAATTAAGGTTTTTGGAAGTTTGAAATTGCAGTATTTGCTTTACCTTATGCCTAGTTCTCTTTGATAACTACTGTATGATCAATTTTTGTATGTTCTGCCATATTAAATAAAACTTGCATTCTAAATTTAATGCAATATATTTAAGAAACCAAGTGGACTGCTTTCGATGGAAGGTGAACCCAGTGAAGAATGGCTTGCCCCCCAGTGGATCCTGGATACTATACCCCGCCGCTCACCTTTTGTCCCACAAATGGGAGATGAGGTACTGACTGTAGCAATTCTAAGTACCCTAACTAGGCTGATGATCTCTTTTTGATCAGGACTGTTATACCTCGTAATAATTTCAGTGAGTCATGCTCTAGATAGGCTGAAATATGATAACTTTATTTTATTCTCAAGCAGCCAATTGTTTACAGATATCAGTCCTGTTCTCTTTTTGTGCATGTGTAACTTGCGAGTAGCAGGAAGAGCTGATTGTGTCTTCAGACAAACCTGCACACTTCTTAGTGATACCGAGTCAGAAAACACGTAGCAGGGTGCCACTGATGGTACTGATATTTTTAAGGAGGAGCATGCTTTAGAATGAAATAAAGTGTGCAGCATGTTCTGTAAGGGCTGATGCCTGATGTCTTCATAGAAATTTTAGAATAAACAGGAAAAGGACTATCAGTAAACTAATATTATTTCTTTTTTTTATTTTTGTTTTAAGATCATATACTTCAGGCAAGGCCATGAAGCTTATGTGCGGGCAGTAAGGAAAGCAAAAATTTACAGTATTAACATGCAAAAACAACCATGGAACAAAATGGAACTCAGGGTAAGTTTAAGCAAATACTTCAAAGAGCTGAATGTGTCTGTAATGTTAAGTAGACACTAAAAACCTGCATTAGTTTGAAATGTTAATATAAATTTAAAATTGTAAATCTTAAAGTGACTGTTTCTTTAGACAAAGCCTTTACATCTGTTCAATTCCTAATAGTAGGAAGCCAGAAGGATGTTAAAGAATGTGGAAGTTTATCTAGTGTGGCATTCTTGCTTGATAGATAAAAAAGCAGAATATTAAATAAAAATTAAAATTCAGAGTGAGAGTAGTTAAGCACTAGAACAGGATGCCCAGAGAGAAATGGAATCTCCATCCTTGAGGTCTTCTCAAAGCTTGAGAGGGAAACCTCTGTGTGGCTTGATCTAACCTAGCTGTTAGATCCTGCCACATGCAGGATTTTGGACTTGATGGCTCTCAGGGGTCACTTTCAACCCAAATTATTTTATGACTCTCTTGGTTTTTTTTAATTCATTCATTTAGAACCCACCACTCAAAAGCTGTTTATAGTTTTAGCAGCACTCCACAATGACCTGAACATCTAGGTTCTATTTAGTGTTTTTAATGCTGTATTAAGAAGACATGTGGTGTAAAGACCCAAATGTATGCACAATCTCTACTAAACAGTGGGTCTAGCTAAACATATAATAGCATATCTTCTTAAATTCCTGGAAGACAATATCTTACAACATATTTTTACAAAAAAGTGTTATGGATTGCTTGGGTGAATACTAAGTTTACATAATTATGTTGATTTTTCTCATCCTTTTGCTTTAAACCACTGAGTCCCTTAATACTTAATCCACAGTGTTGATGTATGTTTCCTGCTTTACTCAGATTTCATACCAAGAGAAGAGCACATAGATGTGCTCATTTTCATACATGTATATGGCAGTGGTTCTATTAATGAAAATAATTGCTTTACTGAAAAAATATCCACTTACTAGTCCTAGGTATTCAGTGATTCCAGCTGCAAGCTTCAAAGGCATCATCAGGAAAAGGAGATAGCATTTCACTTAGGGTAGAGACCTTACCACCCACTGATGTTTGACAGGATGAGAACACAAAGGCTATTGTTGAATTTCCACCTTAAGAGGAAGCATTTCTTTTTACTTCCCCTGTAAATTGCTATGTGAGGGTGAGAAGCCCTGGGCTGGCCAGGCATAAGCAGAGTCGGTGTGTTGCTTAGCACTTTATTACAAAAGTTATATAGTTTGTGGGTATCCTGTTCATAAATTCACAACGGAAATGAGCACCATATATCTTTTTCATTCATCTTTTTAAGATGCCTGTCATTGATTTTTACTATTTGAAAGACTTTTACGGGTGAAATTACCTAGGCTGTCAAGTGGAAACATATTTGGTTTTTATTAATATGTTTGGTACTTTAACATGGATGGTTTTGTTGTTATCAAGTTAAAGTAATACTGTTCCATGCTTATTGATAAACAGGAACAAGAATTTGTGAAGACTGTAGGAATTAAATATGAAGTTGGGCCTCCTACACTCTGCTGCTTGAAGCTTGCATTCCTAGATCCAATCACAGGCAAGATGACAGGAGAATCATTTTCCATAAAGTAAGGAACTGAAATGCTGATGACATTCTTCAGGAGATTTTCTTGCTGTTTAGAAGCTTCCCCCTACCCTCCTTTCTTTTTTACTCTTGCAAAGCATGATGGTGGCTTTAATTAGTTATTCTGGCAAACCTGAAAACAGAATGCATGAAATTTTGTGTTGGAGACTGTATTGTACATGTGGAACTGTGTTTATGGGTTATAGAAGCAATTGTTTTTGTCTATTTCATGAAGGTACCATGATATGCCAGATGTTATTGACTTCCTTGTGCTGCATCAGTTTTATAATGAAGCCAAAGAAAGGAACTGGCAAATAGGTGACTATTTTTTAATGCTTCCGTATGTTTTGCAACATTTCTGTAGCTGTTTAGTAGGATACAGCATCTCTATTTTGCGATGTAAAGGGGTTTTGATAAATAGGAACAAGAATTTGTGAAGACTGTAGGAATTAAATACAAAGGTGGGCCACCTACACTCTGCTGCTTGGTGCTTGCATTCCTAGATCCAGTCACAGGCAAGATGACAGGAGAATCATTTTCCATGAAGTAAGGAACTGAAATGCTGATGACATTCTTCAAGAGATTTACTGCACATGCTATTATAGCAATCGTTGGAAACTTTATTTGATGTTTGCTGCAATTCCTGTAGCAGATAAAAAAGAAGAGAAATGAGGGAAACTGTTGCAAGCAGAACAATCTGCTGTTATATTGTGATTTGAGGCACAGAGGCAGCTGTGACTATTTACTAGAGATGTGAAGGTCCTCCCGTTCGGGGAAGGGCTTGATTCCTGTAGTGTAAAATGCAAAAACTGAAGTTGTCCATTTATAAAAGATAAAGTAGATTCTCTAAAAAGAAGTATTTAACAATTATTTATGTTGCTCTTTTGCTGCATGCAATCTTTTTCCTCATAGGGGATAGATTTCGCAGTATAATAGATGATGCTTGGTGGTTTGGAACTGTGGAGAGTCAGCAGCCTTTCCAGGCAGAATATCCAGATAGTTCCTTCCAGTGCTACTGTGTTCAGTAAGTACTTCCATAGCTGTAATGTATCACACATATTTACATGCTCTGGGTCTCCTAGGCATTTACATGCGACTTAAATGTCTACCTCCAGAAGTAGGATCCTTTTTTTTCCATTTAAATACATGAACAGCCACTTTATTTACTTAATAACTGACTTACTCATAAAACAAAGCTTTTCATGTGAGCAGCTGTGCAGTGAACATGTAGGAGATACAAGAGAAAAGTAAGGAGTTGGAACATAGCTAGTGTTGCATCTTGTTTCTAATAGGCATGACCTTCTTGTTTTAAGTCTGACAGAGAGAAGGTGTATCATTATATTCGGCTCTAACTATTCGGCATTTGAACGTATTTTTTTAATAGCTGGGACAACAATGAAAGAGAGAGGATGAGTCCATGGGACATGGAACCAATTCCAGAAGGAAGTAAGTGTGTGTTGAATTCATGTCCTTATGCAAAGTAAATAATTTTTGCCACTGCTGGTACTTATTGTTGTTGAATTCCTCTTCAGCTGCATATCCAGAGGAGGTTGGTGCTGGAGTTCCTGTGACTCCAGATGAGCTGACAGCTCTTCTCTACAAACCCCAGGAAGGAGAATGGGGGGCCCATTCCAGAGATGAAGAATGTGAACGAGTAATCCAGGGGATTGAGCAACTTCTTTCCCTTGGTATGTCTGGAGAGAAAAGGGGGAAGGATTAAGAATACCGTTGTGGTGGCACATGCCTGGAGAGTAGATAAGATAGAGTGCTGGGAGTTGGTGTAGAATATTTTAAATGTGTTCAACTAAATCACTGGAAGAGAGCCTTTAAAATTTACTATGATGTCTTTTTCAGTTATGCTCCCTTTTTTGGGGGCTTGAGCTGCTTCCTTTCAAGTTCATGGGGGTTCTTAGTGGGTCCTATGTGAATATAAAAAAGCAAAACATTGAATTAAACCCCTCAAAAAAACAACCAACAAATCCTCACCAAGCATCCTCACCAGCAAATACATTGTAACTGGCTTGTAGCTGTTTAATAGCAGATTATGATTTAAATTCTTTCCTGTATTTATACCTGTCTATATTCTTAGTTTATGTTGCTTGTAATATTCCCGTAGCAAGAGCATATGCCAGGTTGCTTTTTAGCAATCCGGGTGCAAATTTCAGACGTGATACTTAAACAAAAAATGCTTTTTCAAGAGTAGTTAACAGATGGTACAAGAGGAAGAATCCCACCCTTTGGGTAATGGCGTAGCCAGCTGTAGGTCCGTATTGCTTTTGCTGAAAGAAAACCGAGAAACCATTATAAGGAATCTAGTTATCTTAAATCTTCCTTTTGTTTTCTTCTGAGGCATCTAAATTATTTTGATCTTTTGTCTTTCAGACATTTCTAATCCCTTTGCTGTTCCAGTGGACCTTAGTGCCTATCCCATGTATTGCACTGTTGTTGCTTATCCAACTGACCTCACCACAATCAGGAGGAGACTTGAAAACAGGTTTTATAGGTTAGCTGGATTTTTATTTTGTTTGTAATCTACTTTGGCTACAGCCCCATTGAGGACAATATGTTTAGCTGAATACCATGTAATGCCATGCCATTTCTGCAATATATTTCTTTGGTAAGCCAACAGCATCAGGTTCTATTTGACCTTGGGCAAAGTAAGTCTTCCTGAATAATAATTCCTTTTGGCCACATTGCTAAGGCAGAAGCTGGTTTATCTGAATCTGAAGTGTCTTTTTTGTGAGCCTTACTCCCTGGATGCCTTGCAGGCAGAGCATATTTACTTTGTTGCTATCTCTACTGCCTTTGAAGTAGATGCTTTGCCTTGTATTTCACTTGCCAGCAGTGAGCTAAATAGTGCTGTAAACTGGAAATCTCAGTTTTTCCAGTTAAGTTGAGGATAGATAATGTTCTGCTCTTTTTTTTTTTTCCTTTTCCTTCTGAGTACCACTTTACCTCTAAGGCTTCCTCTAAGTGGGAGCAGCCAGCAGTCTTCTTCAGTAGTTTTGTTTCCTCTTATTCCATTCATTGCTGATTTGAAGAGGGACATTTTTTTCCACAAAGCTATTGCAGCCTGGCACATTGGAACTGTCAACAGTATGTGAACAGAAACTACTTTCCTTGGTGTCTAGCAACCTGTTTCTGCTGGACCTTAAATACCTGATTCCATTTTTTAATGAGGAATCCTACTGAATTCAGAGTGAAAAATGTGCACCTTTCCATCTCTTTTGTGGTTTTTTTAGGAGAATCTCTGCCCTGATGTGGGAGGTACGATACATAGAACATAATGCCAGGACCTTCAATGAGCCAGACAGTCCTATAGTCAAAGCAGCCAAAATTGTAACAGATGTCTTACTTCACTTCATCGGGTAGGTCTGGTTTTTGCTTTACAGACCTGGTGTCTTGAGTTTCTGAGATACCTGTTCATGCATTTTGGCTTTTGTTGTTGTCCTGCAGGGATCAGAGTTGTACTGATATATTAGAAATATATAACAAGGTGAAAGCAGAAGATCTAAGCAGTACTGATGAAGAGGAGGAGGTAAGACCGTTAAGTCTGATCATCAGAACTTCTTGCCTTTTTAAATTCAGCACTTGTAAGAAATCTGAGCAAAGATTGTTGTTGAGTCTTTTACTGTATGGGTAGTTGCAGTGAATTTTTGAGATCAGCCTGTTTAAGCCGTTCATGTTGCTCACCTGGGAAATAAGCTCCTTATGTAAGTAAAAATGATTCCTGGAACTGCCTAGCTTTGATCTTCTCTCAGCACATGATGTTTTGGTGTGTGAGGAAGTTTTAGTTGGTAGGGGAAATACAACCTGGAGCGGTTACTCAGGCTGCTGAACCCAAAGGACAGCAGCTCTGCTATTGTTAGCAAGGCACCAAAGCTGGTTTTCTTATGTAATTCTGTGCCATTTCCCACCATTTGTACTGTGGAGTGAAATAATAGGTAGAAACCAAGTTAGGTACCACTCACTTTAACTTTTTCTCTCTCCTTACCTTCTCCCCTTGAATGCAGTTTGTAAACAGTTTGAAATGTGCTGTAGTTCCTGTTGCAAAGAAGTGACATATTATAACCTCCGTCACTTGGTTTTGTTTTACTTTTTCAGTTTTGCTTTCTAGTACACAAGCCAGTGTAAGATTTAATTAGGGGGTTTCTTGTCTTCTCCCTTCCCTAAGACATACTTCATTGTTGCAGCTTTGAAATCCTTAAGTTAAACCTGATGCTGCTTGAAGAACAATATGCTTATGGCTGATGCCATGGTCTTGGATTTATATTACAGAATCATAGAATGATTTGGGTTGGAAATGATCTTAAGATCATCCAATTCCAACCCCCCTGCTGTGGACAGGGACACCTCCCCCTAGACCAGGTTGCTGAATCTATACTGCAATGTAGTAATTTAATTGCATTTATGAAACTGAAGATATATAATGGTATCTATTTTCACAGATTATTAAAAGAGTATTTTGAAGAAAATGAGGGATTTCCTTGACTTAGATAGCAGACCCTCCTTTCCCAACTTAACCTTCTTGTGCCAGTTGTGAATCTCATCTGTTCCATGTCAAAAAATGATCAAAAGTGTCCAAAATTGCTGATATACACCGTTCCTTTATCTCCAGCTTTTCAAAGACCTGCTTTATAATGTGCTTTGGTTTATAAAGTGTTCATCTTAAGGACTCAGCATTCATACTTCTTACATGGTTTATATATAATTTTTATGGAAGAAAACTTGGAAAAGAGATGAAACAGCTTATCAACCCAAGTTCTTATTTTTTTAAGTTATGTAAGTTCTAGTTTGAAACTAGTTTCTGGTTTTCTTGATTCGTTTGTTGCATTTGACTAGTTTAAAATTGTGTTTGTTGTTGGTATCTGGTTTTTAACTTTTATTTTTTTCCATGGCTGGGGCTGTGTGCAACTTGCGTGTGTGTAATCATTACCATTGCCTTTAGGTGGCAGAAGTAGATGAAGATTCAGATGCTCCAGGAACTTCCTCTGGAAAAAGACGAGTGAGTAAACGTTTCTGCTGGGTCTGGCTTGTGAAGGGAGATAGACCAAGTACTGAAACACTCATTTAGGTCTGGAATGGTCTAAATTTGTCATAGCTGACAGTCTGTAGGACTAACTGTGAATTCAGTTGCATGTACATATGAGTGTTGGCAGACTAAGGAAGTTATCGTGCAGGAAAATTTATTGCTGAAGAATCTCTTTTTTTTAAAATTTGATCTGAAAGACACTAGAACAGATTCCATTTTCAGTCAAATTTGGATGAAAGCTGATAAAAATAACAAGGCTGGATCTGAAATACTTCATACCTCTCATGGGTTTGAGTGGTTCTGTGTTACCAGAAAAGGCATATTTCTGCAATTTGCATACTGCGTATTGTTGTGCCATCAGCTACGCTTTCATCTTAACTGCAATTCTGGTTTTAATTGTGGAAATCTGCTTTGAGTCAGAAAGCTGGTAAATTAATGGGAACTGAAATTGAAAAATATGAATAGTCTGAAAAATTATGAAATACCTCTGTTCCCCTGCAGGTAAGACGACGAATAAAAAGGCAGCCCATGAAAGCAAGTCCTGATGCTTGGAAAGAACAATGCAAGCAGTTGTTAAACCTGATTTATGAAAGAGAGGACTCTGAGCCTTTTAGACAGCCAGTTGATCTCTTCTCCTACCCTGTAAGCACTCCTTCTATATGCAAAATTTAATCCTTTGGCAAAGCATGCATGTTGGGCATGTTTCTCACCTCTCCCTTTAGGAGCTGGAACAAACCATGTTCTGCGCACTGATGTTTTCAGAGAATTATCTGCAGTAACTCTCAAGTAGAAATCATTACTTGAGCCGCTGTTGTGGATGAACACTTAGGTACTTTTATTGCTGTAGGACTTGGCAGCCCTTATTTTTTACTTGTGTATTCTTACAGGATTATCGAGATATTGTAGACACTCCTATGGACTTCAGCACTGTGAAAGAAACGTTGGAAGCAGGAAACTATGTTAGCCCCTTGGAATTCTACAAAGATATTCGTTTAATATTCTGCAACTCTAAAGCTTACACTCCTAATAAAAAGTCTCGAGTAAGTAATAAATATTAATGCCTTCTTTGCAAAAACTCTGGCTTCACATGGATACAGTGTGTGGAATAAGGTCTGTGTCTGAAGAGCAAAGCACTGCACTGTGAAATAAAAATAAGTATTTTATGTCAATTCTGGGAGCTATGGTTACAAATTTGCTTTGTTCTGCTCATGCAGATCACTTTGGAATTTTATTTTCATCTGAACTTAAAGGTTCTCAGAAACTGTTGATGCAGAATAGAATTAGAGCAGTTGATGTGTTCAAAATATACTCAAAATTCTGTCTACTTTTATGTTTCCAGACGTTAAATTGTACTGACCTTATTATTGTAAGGAAAAGCTGCGTATTCAATAAGATGCTTAAGTTGTGACAAAATCACTTCTCTGAAACACATCATTTAGGATAGATAAGGTGGCTGGTCAGAAAGTTGCCTAATATTTCTTGTGTGGAAACAGCAGCACTTATAAACTACTAAGAAATGTGGGACTAGACAGAGACACTTAAAGTAATAATAAAATACAGTACAAAACAATAATACATAGAATTTAATATTATCATAGAATTTTCATGTGGCATCTAACATGGTGTGACACAAGGTGGTGTCACGCAGGAGAAGGAGCAGAGTGTGGTGCAAAGAGCATTCAGTGCGAGTGTTAAAGGTATTGGATGGGAGGAAGCAGGAGGTTGAGCAACCTTACTCATCATTTGAGGAGTAATTGTCTTAGCTCATCAGTGGAATGACTACTACTGTGTTTTGTGTAAGCAGGACAATGAGAGTAAGCCTGAAATAGGCTGGTGTTGTGGGAGAAGGTGTTCGTGAGTGTGAGAGAAAGCACAAAGTTGCCATTGCTGAAGGTAAATTGAACTCATGGTGTTGAATAAGGGCTGAAAGGTGTGCTGTGAGTGAGCTCTGCAGGTAAAGATCAATAACATTTGCTCACTTTAGTAGAAGGGAAATCAGTAGAGGATTGCAAGAAGAAAAGTGACTCAAGGGTGTTTCATGTGTGCTTGGCATCAGAGTAATCTTGGTGAGTTATTTACTGCTGCCTGCTCCCTGGGAGCTTCCTTGCGTATTAATAACTGAACAGCTTGTGAGTCAAGTCCCAAATTACTTTAATAGAGTGGCCCATCAATATCCATTTGTTTAAATACTGTGAAGCATCTCAGTGAGGTGATCCTTGCTGGAGAGCTGGGGCACACAGCTGGGCCTTCTGCCACTGCAGGTTCTTATGCTGCCAAATGTGAGCCAGCGTCCTGAGGTTTTCTAACCCATTTTGCCATCTTAGCAACAGCAGTGTGAATGGAGGCAGGAAAGATAGGGTTCTACATACCAGCACTGAAGAAAGAGACATTGCCCAAATACAAGGGTCTGGTCAAAAATTAGGTTACATGAATGTAAAGAAAACTCTTTGTCAAAGAGATTTTATGTTCAGACAGGCTGCAGGAAATGGGAGGATGTCTGAGTGTAAGATAACATTTCCTTGATGGTGTTTATACAATTTTCAGAAGACTGGATGCATCAGAAGGGTATGAGTATGAGGAAGGAATCAAGAACTTTGTTTGTCTTATGCCAGGTTTGAACTATTAGTTTGTCAAGACTTAAATACACCCAACGTAAAATCTTGAACAGAAGTAAATACAGTCTGAAACATGGAGAAGTAGCCAGGAGTGAATTTGTGAATGAGGCTACGCAGAGGGAAGGCCTAGAAAGAGGACAGGAAAACAGTTTAAGGGTTTTGACATCTGGCTTACAGAAACTAGGTTTGAGGATATTTTAGTTGGTTTCTGTGTGCATCTCTGTAGAGGTGGTGTGAGGGTGCATCACTAGGGAATTAAAGCAAAAAACAAAGGTGAGGGAGCAGCAAAGTCTGATTACTTATCTCTTGATACTTCAAGTTATCTTATGACACAGTTCCATGTGTTCTGGAGCTTAATGTTTCAGTAATCTAGATACCCATTTTCCTTTAACCCTGTAAGTATTTTGTACTGTAAGTAATTACATCTTTTTATGAAAACACTTTCTGTTGTGAGAAAATACGTGTACCGTAGAAGGAAATTAAAGAACCTTGTAGCTGAATGTCACCATGAATTTTTCTTCTGTGCTACAAAGTGTGGGTATCTCTGTGATTATTTTTTTTCTTCCTTGATGTTCTAGTTATGCAACTTCTAATAAGTGTGATGATGCTTTCTCACTCCAGATTTACAGCATGACACTTCGACTATCTGCCTTATTTGAAAATCATATGAAAAATATCATCTCTGAGTACAAGTCAGCAATGCAATGTCAGAAGAGGAAAAGGACACGGTACCGAAAACGGCTAAGAAGCAGTAGCAGTTCACCCTCAACTAGCAGAGCATCTAGGTAACATAATGCTAGTGGGACTTGCTTTCAGTGTCATTTGAAATGCCAGCGGTAGACTTGCCTTTGTGCATAAGCAGTCAACAACAGTAGGTCTCCTTTCCTGGTGCAGTTGCTCTATTAGGTAATACAATCATGAGCTCAAATTCCATGCTCAATCTATAGTTTGTGCATAATTCTAGTAAGTGGAAGACTTCATGATTAAAAGTATTCCCTCTGGAGGAAATGGAAGACAAGTTTCTTTTGGCTTTGTTTAGTAACTCTTGAAAAAAAGTGTTGTATAACACTTTGCTGACTTGTGTATAATACATTATGTAAGTAAACAGGGTATTTGTTTTAGAAGGTGAGATAAAATATTGTTCTTGCAAACTCATATGCCTGTAGCAAACAGAATGATATTGTAACTATTTTTAGTGTTACTACACCTGTGCAAGTACTGGGAAAGAGATCACTTACGTTATGCATTTGCTTCAGAAAGCAAGGAACTTTGCAGGGAAAATTGGTTTTGTATTTGAGTCTTTTGATGCTAACAGTTTTATTTATCTCTTTGGGATATTTTGTGTCTTCAGCCCAAAAGGAAAACAGAAACAAATGAAGATTCAACCTAAACCTAGCCAGAATACCTCACTGCCTTTGACTAGGACTAGCTCTTCAGTTTCATCTCATGGTGAGAAGTTTTTTAAAATGCATCTTTTCTCTTGCAGCAAATAGTATGTGCAGATCAAAGCTTATGTGTCATGGGACACATTCAAAACCCACCTGTTGAAAGAGCAAGTAGCAAGGTCATGGAAACATGTTGTCTGTAGATTGTGCTAGCTGAAATTGGCCCTCCAGCTGTTGGTAAGTTATTGATAGGAGAATAGGGAACATGGGTCTGTCTTGGGTAAGAATTAACCTAGTGAAGAGAGCCTGGACTTTCTGTATGCACGCTTATCTCATGCAAGAATAACAAATACATTAAGTTTACTTTGGATTACACCCCAGGGCTATCTGTTTCTTCATGACTGCAGAGGCAGCTTGGTGAGATAAACATCCAAACTTGGGCTATTAACACAGCTGATACAGAGCCTCCCCAGGACACCTTGCGTTACAATTCTGTAAACAGGGATAAAAGTTACTTTGTCATGTTTGTGGTGTCCTGTCTAAAGTTTCAGATACAGCAGAAGAACCTCTGGGATCAGCCATTGGTGAAGATATGGAGGGTCAGCCATCATCCTCAGGCTCAAATGCACAGAACCGAAGTGGAAATACCATTGACCCAGGGAAAAGTAGACCAATCAGGAGTAAATCTACACCAGTGAAACAAGGTGAGAAGTAATAAGTATTCTCTTATTTGAATGACTGATTTCACTAGAAATATAAGCTGTTGCTTCTGTCTGATGCTTATGATATTCTTGCAGGAGTTTAGCATTATACTGTATTCCCAGACCATACCAAAGAATTGAATTTACATTATTTCTTACAGAACTTTTGTTTGAAGAGTGGCATGCACATGATGCCACATGCCCTTCAGTGAGGTCCTTTAAAATTTCTCTGCATGGAAAAGCTTGATTGCTCTTAAACTTCTGAAGTATTACAGTCCTTCAGGAATTACAAAAAGCAAAGCAAACTGAAGGAACCCTTCCTAAAACCTTGGCCTTTTATTAATCAAATTGAAAACAAGGATGAAAAAGTTTTAAAGAATTTCAATGTTTTTATCATAATCAAGACTAAATGGTTGTGAATAGAAGGGGAATACTGTTTGTAAACTATAGTATATTGTCTCTGGGACCTATTAATCAGACTTTCCAGTGAGGTAGCATTGAATGAGCATTGGCTAAAACCCTGAGGCCTTTGTCAAGTCCATACTACTGTAGTGTAGCAGTGTTGTGTGTTGCAGGTGAGCTTTTAGTATCCTGTACCTAAGATCATATTTAATCTTCAGTATCAGATTCGTAACTCTGAAAACATGTAGTATTTTGGATCCCAAGCCAGCAAGATATTTTGTACTTTTTTAAATTAAGTGAGCTTTCTTGGGTTATTTAGTGTCTTGAAATTTTGCTTACCAGAAGTGTTCCCTGGACTAAGCCTTTTAAGAACATGCATTTGATGGGGAATAGATACTGCTTGCACAGTGTTATTTTAACGTTTGAAATGGATTTCAGAGAGCTTTTCTGCCTTGGCACCCTAGGAAGGATTCATATGGCTTAATGTTAGATACCTGTGTCTAACCTACTCACTGGGCTCCTTTGTTGACTGGATCTTTTCTGAACTCCTAGTCAAGAGAGTTTTCAGTCCTTGCTTCCAGATGAGATGAACTGTGTTTGCTTGCATGGTATGTTTTCCCCTTAGAGCACCTGGTTGTCTTCACAGCATATAAAGGTCATCTGTGGTGAGCAGGTCAGAGGTGGATCATCCCTAGAGCACACCTTGAAGGCAAATGAGGCAAATCCCACTTTTTATATCCTCTTTGGCTCAGGTGTGATGATGATAACCAATAGGGTTATTTTTGTTTGCTTAGATCACTCTCCTGATGGACCACTTACAAATGGTGATGGCAGAGAACTTCGGACAGGAGTCAAGAGGAAGTTAGTAAGTGCATCAGAAGAAGATGAGCACCTGGAGGAGGTGGAGGAAGAGGAAAAGAAAAAGAGAGAATTAAAGGAAAAATCTGGTTTATCTTCATCAGAAAGCGGGGAGTCGGGATCCAGTTCAAGTTCTGAAAGCAGAAGTGGCTCTGATTCAGACTCTGAATCAACATCTAGAACAGATCAGGATTACATTGATGGAGACCATGACTACAGCAAAGTTGTGCAATCCAAAAAACCCAAAAGAAAAATCAAAAGAAAACTCACTGGTGGGAAACGGAATTGGCAGGGCAGGGGGACAGGGAGGCGAGGTAGATGGGGGAGGTGGGGGAGATGGAGCAGAGGGGGAAGAGGTGGTAGAGGTGGAAGAGGCTGTGGCAGAGGAAGAGGTGGTGGCAGGGGAGGAAGAAGAGGCCGAGGAGGCAGAGGAGCCTCGCGAGGAGCCACCAGAGCGAAACGTGCCCGAATTACAGATGATGAGTTTGAAAACCTGTTTGGAGGACAGTTTGGTGAAAACGTGTTTGGAGGGCGGTTCAGTAGACCGCCTCGAATCAAAACAAGGAATGAGGGCAGGAGAACTGTCTTGTACAATGACGATTCTGATAATGACAATTTTGTGCACACCGAGGATCCGTTGAACCTTGGTACTTCCAGGTCAGGCAGGGTGCGGAAAATGACAGAAAAAGCCAGGGTCAGCCATCTCATGGGATGGAACTATTGACAGATGAAAAACTTTGGAACAATTTTAAAAAAGAACTTCAATGGCCTTCTACTGCAGGGATTTTACCAGAAAAATCTACCAAGCAAGTTGTGCGGGGACTCCACTCACCTTTCACAGTGGTGCTTTTCCATTATGTCAGTTTGTGTTTGTTTTAAAACTTCAGATCGCCACACTTCATTGGTCAAAACAAGCCTTATTCATTAGGCCTTAAATTACAGAAATTCTTCCCCACACACTACAAGTTCATCACATTAAAGAGGCTTCCAGCTTCTCGATAAGAACATGACATTTTGAATCACAATTACAACTTCTCTCCCTTGTTTTGTTTTTGTATTATAGAAATAGCACCTTCTTACAGAGTTTTTATGTGGTTTCTGCCATAAATCCTTATACACAGTAATAATTATGACTTTTGCACAATACACCAATCCTAAAGGCAGCTATAAAATGTTTACAGTTTCTATATTGTAAGAAGGATCTGGATTATTTTAATCTTCCCAGGCCAAACGTTCATGAATTGTGCTGAACTGAAGTATGTCTATACTACAGTTACGGGGGTCCTGATGTGCTTTCTATCGGTTCTTTATTCATGTAAAAAGTGACAAAGGGTTGGTGCCTTGTAAATATGTAGCAAACCTTTGATGTGGTGTGTCCTATGTGTGCATTAACTTTATTAAAAAGAGAATACTTGAGAAGTATGAATATCTAGACAAAAGGTGCCAAATGCAAAAGTTACTTGCATCTATTTTCTTTTTGTCCTCTCATATTTTTATAGTATTAATAGAGATTGTGCAGCTAAGGGGTAACTTCAACATTTGAAAGGTTCCTCCTCTTCAAAGAGTAACGTGATTTTTGATAGTAGCTCAGCTACCTCTATTTACAACTACTGGAAACTTAAAAGAAAATAGATGCTATTATTCAGTACATGTTGAAGAAGAGGCAAGAAGGAGCATAGAGGGCTAGAATGGCTTGTGAAGTTGTGGAGTAACTACATCTTCATTATATTGACACAATGAAAACAGTCGTTATCTGGGTTTTCAGAAGCATGATGTTAGCAGATGGTGATTTGTTTGTTTAGACAGGCTGACTGCCTCCCACATGTTTCTGCTGCCACTTGCTTGGTGCAAATCTGTGTGTGGTTTAATTTGCCCCTCGAAGGTGATGAGGGAGTTGAACGGAGCTGTGGTGCTCTGGTGGCAGTATGGAGAAGCTCCTGGTCACTTCCTCCAGATGAACTCTTGTGTCTAAAGCTTCCAGAAGAAAATTCATGTTGCACTGTACTCTTGTTAAAATGCTAACTTGAAAACAGAAATTGTTTTGGTAGTAATAGTACAGTATGTGACGATGTTTGTAATCTTGCTCTTTGATGAATGGAAAGGTGCTTGGCATGGGCTGAGCTGAGGATGAGTGGCCTCTTGCTTCATAGGCTGGAATATATATGGGACTTCAGTTTTCTCCCGTTGTCTAAATGAGTCTGACAGTTCTCACTTGGTTAAGAGAGTGAGTTAGATTCCATAGAGAGAAGAAACCCAAAAAGAGATTAGAAAGTTTTGGTGGAGTTTTTCCAAGTTTTTGGTTTTCTTAAACTTTCATCCAGTATCCTTAAGTTCTGCCATGCACAGCTTGGTCAATAATTCTGGAAAACCTCAGGCAGCAAAGAGTGACCCATGTATATTCTAAGATGAAGAAGGAGTTTAATTTTTGACTTTCTATATTAAGCACTAGCTATTTTATCTCGCTTTCCAAAAATTCTAGTTAGATGCAAAATGACTTGAAAAAATGCAGAGGTTTAGTTTTCTGAAGGAGGAGAGTATATCCTAAATCACTCAGAACATTAGTATGAGTTTATGGTACAGTACAAAAAATCACACTTTTAATTTTGTAACAAATGTTTTGAATTGGCCGTGATCTGTTTCTGGACTTCATTTAGTTGTGTTTTGATGGGAGGGTGAGGAATTGCAGAGACTCTCCTAGTTCCTTATTGGGCTTTAAAATATAAACACCTGTCCTATCATCTCTCTCATATATATGTATATATATATACACACATATATATTTATAAGAAATGTATTATTTGTTCAACTGATTGGTCCTTCTACGTATGGTAACCAGGAATAGCATGTATGCATCAGTTCATAGTCAGATTCACACCCCTTCTAGATCAGTCCCGTTGAGCTCATGTAGACACTAGGGTTTCTGTTCTAAAGCCTGAAAATCTTGAAATGCAAAAGAAATGCTTTTCATATATTTCTGACTGGCCGAAGATCCACTTACTTATTTATTTTGTGTAGGGGTTGGGGAGAGAGAAAATGTGGATTCCAGAGAAATCATAAGTTTGTGTATTTTAGCAGCAATTAGAATAATATTAAATATGTTCTTAAATGTATCTTTTCTATGTAATGAAGTACTGTGAAGATAACAGTGAAGCATCACTTTGCTGTGGCGTAAGTATTAATCAAAAGTGTTACATGATTAAGAGTTAGACAGCAGGGTGTGCTAGAACAACAGAACTATCGCTTATTGTAAAAAAAAACAGCGGCTTTTTTTGTGCATGATAACCTTTTATAAGCATGAGAGAAATAACTTGGGTTTAGAGATGTTATTTTTACTTGATTTTGTATCTGGGTTCTTTCTCTGAGTTAGGCAATTGATTTCTCGTAGCCTCGTTCCGTGGAGTTGTAGCTTTGTAGTAACTTAGACACTTTTTCTCAAACCCCAAATCCTATCGGGAGCCACTTGTAGTTGCAGAAAACTTAGTGTCAGCCCAACTGGTGCAGCAGGAGCAGTACAGTGGTTTAAATCTTGTACCCTCTCACTCCCTGATCCAGAGCCTGGGTGCTCAGCCAGCACCTCACTAAGCAGGCAAGCTCCTGGTCTGCCCGGCGTGTTGCAGACTCAGGACCATAGTCTTTCTCCTTGCACTTTTAACAAAAAACCCTAAGACTCTGCCTAAGCATAAGGTTTGAAGGTCTGATTATCAGATTCCCAATGGCAGACAAGGCATGCGGGCAGGCCAGGGTGTCCCCTGCTGCTGCTGCAGGGTCAGTGCTTGCACATTGGTGCTTCAGAGCTGTGCAGACTTGTGTGATCCCTCTTCCGAGTTGCTGGAGCACTTGAGCCATTCAGAGACACCTTGGAAAACAGGCCTTTACTATCAGCAGCGTGTGAGCCCATGCGCTCCATCCTCTGGAAATGGGGCTGAACATCTTGTTGTGTGCACCTTTGTCTGCAGATTGCTCCTAACTACAAATCCTTTGGCCCTGAGTGCTCCTGTTTCTTCCCGGATCAGGGCATGAATGGCAAAGCGTATTTTGCAGTAGTGATGTGCTGTTGTCTCAGTTCAGCCCAAACTTTGCCTGCTTTTTATTCTCTTTATCGCCTTTTGGTTTTCCTCTTTACCACGCTCCACCTCTCTTCTTTCACTTCCCTTTATTGCTCCTCTAGGCTATTTATGATACTGTTTCAGGAACTTAGGATATCTTAAGGAATTTTTATTTTGGCTAGACTGTAGGATTTAATTCTATCTTGTTTCCTCAAGACTTTATGTATATTTTAGATCTGCCTTACTTTACTTACTAGCAACACTCCCAAATTGCTGGGAGTGAATTTAACGAAGATTGGAAGTTTGAGGGCTGGCTTCTTGACTGCTCTGGGGCCATCTGTAACCTGTGTGGAAACACTGCTGGATCAGAACAGGCAGCACGTGACTTCCCTTGCTCAGGCATGGGCAATTGCAGGGAGCATGGCAGTGGAACTACTAACTCCATTTGTGCTTCCTTACACATGGCTGTGTACAACAGCACTTAGTTCCACCTGGTCTCCCTTACCACGCATGCTCCGTGTCTCCTGAATGACTCCTTTTTTCCCTTGCTATAAGAATAATTGTTAACTTGTAGAATTCATGTGCTTCCAGCCTCATGAGGAATTTCTATTCTAAATAACCCATGAAACTTTTATGTTGGCATTTGAACTTCGATGGGTCTGGGCAGTTTTATCACTCCTCTGTCTTTCCATCACTCCTTTCCCCATAAACCAAGCAGAGGCCACCCCGTTACCGCAGTCAATCCTACTGTGCACATAAGCTAAATAGCATCACAAAGAAATAATTTGTGGAGGATTTTTGGCTGCTTAAAATGTTGCATCCTGTTGCATATTTTAATTTCCCCTAAATGTTTCCTTCAGCATGCACATCGGCTGCTTCTCCCGCACAGAAGCAGAAGGACTGTGCAGTACGCAGAGCACTGACAAGAGCTGACTCTGGGTGCGTCGTAAAGAGAGTTTCCAAATAACTTAAGAAATGTGGAAAGGCAAACGACAGTGTGTTGCTTTTGACAACGTTTGGAGGCTCTCTTAACTGCAAAAGGCAAGATGAACCTCAACAAGCACTTGAAAATGCTGCTTCTGAGTGTCTCCAGAATGTTTGTGACAACTGTTCAAAATCACATAGTAGTAACACGAGAAAATAAGTTTAAATGGCTAGTTTTGGATAAGAATTTGATTAATACTTCCCCTTTATACTGAGCAGTGAATGACAGGGAAGACTGAATAGCTGGAGGTTTGCGGGTGTCTGCGGCCCTGGCGTGGCGTGTCCTGCAGTCGTTGGTCTGCGTCCTGAATTCAGTGTTTTAAAAATCCATTTGTGTGTTTACATTTCCTGACGTGGTTTTATTTTTTCTTAAACCATCATGCAGAGTTTTATACAGTGCAGATTATTTACCTGATAGAGCGAAGGAGCAGTTAACAATCCATGGGTAAATCTATACTTAGTATTGTAGGGAGCTGTCATTGTGTTCTTACAAGTATGTATTATAGAAAATTACTGCGCATGTGCGATAGATAATTTTCAGATATTAGTATATCAGAGGTTTACACATTGAAAAAAGAAATCTCCTTTATGTACAGTAAGTAACAGCCTGCAAAATTTAGTCTAAAAGTTGTCTTTTTTAGTCTTAGAAATGCAAAGACCTGTTGGAAGCTTGTACATTTTTAATGTCATGTTCAGCCCACAGCAAACGTACACAACTGTGCTATGAATCCCTGAAAAATTAGATTTCCAGTGGAATTGCTGTCTCAGCCTTAACTCTAGTATTATAAAAATGGTGCTTAAATACATTTATGTGCATGGATGTGGGTACCTGATAAGTGTGTGAGAATTTCAAGGAAAACCGAGCAGCTTAGTGCTGCCCTTGCGAGTTAGTACTTCCTGGCAGATAATTGCAGTCACATTTGGGAACTGACAAATGTGTAAATACTTGGGAAATATTTAAACCAGTGCACAGCTAAGAGCAGTTTCTCAGTGTTGGGTTATTTAATTGGCAAACGCTGCAGTTCTCCTGATTTCTGGCTCTGTTGGAAGCAGGCGGGATGGCAAAGGAGCTGCTCTGGTGGCTGCAGAGCCAGGGTCCTGCCTGAGTGTTGGCAGGAGGGGCTGGGGTTCCCACCTGCATCACGGCTGTCTAGCTCCTTGGCAGATAAACTCCAAATCCTCCATTTCTCTTCCCCAAAACACCTCCTCAGAGAGTGGTGGCTGCTCGGCTATTTTCAGAAATCAACATCTGATGACTATTCTGTAGAAATACTAACACAGGCTTGTCATTCCTCCATGAGTCATTATAGCAGACTTCATTTCCAAACACCCATTGATGTTGGCGCGATGAAATTCATGTGGTTTAGACTCTCCAGGTCACGTTCTGGATGATTTATATTACTCCAAAACATGCAAAAATCTATTAGAACGATGTCTACTTTCTATATTGATTTTTTTTTTTCCAGGTGATATTTATGCCCATATCTTCACATCCGCTATCTCAGGTCCCTTTAAATGAATACTTCAGGGATTTTGATGCCACTTGTTGGCAGACCAAATGTAATATTTATATGCAATGAGCTGTTAGTTTTTGTATTGTACAAATGTAAATTTGTAAAGATTTTTTTCTAGAGTTTTTTTGAAGTCACTTATGTAATCTAGGATGTTTCATTTTCCAGCTGTGGGGATTGTCATAATAAAAAAAGAGAGAAACTCTTACTTTGGTTTTGCATTACTTAATAAGTAGTTTAGACATGAAGAAGACTGAAAAACACTTAAAATGAAGGTTTTGACATCAAAAGAAAAATGCTTTTTGATTCAACTGGATAATTTTATGCTTATTGAAAAGGAAAGTTTTATAAAGTTGATACAGAAACTTCTGTAAACTGCAGATCTCGAGGAGGACAGGACAGAGCCCCTCACCTTTGCTAAAAGCAAGCGCGAGGTCTCACTGGGGGTGGGTCACCCAAATCATTGTCAGATCTGGCTCCAAAGTACCATTTTCCTGGGCAAAAATAGAGGAACAGCTGATGCTTTCTTGGGAAACTATGTGAAAAATGCTGTGCAGAGCGATAGGACTTGTGCAGAGCAGCACCAGAGCAGGTGAGGAGGAGGAGGAGGAGGTGAAGGTATCTGGGGGAGATTCCTCCTGACACTGCAGGACACTGATGGGTTCAGGCATTGAGATCTGGTTCCAGGAGGAGCTTGCACCTATTTCTGAGTACTTAATGCCAAAGAAAGAACTACTCCTTTTTCATCATTGCTCTTGTTAAATAGCAGTGATAATATTGTTCTAGCAGGGCTTTTCCAACAGAGATGGATGGTGTAATGCTGCCTTGGCGGCATGGCCAGCACAGGCTGGGGGCTACCGGGGGTCCTTGGCTCAGCCAGGGGCAGGTGAAGACCCTCACGTGCGACAGGGCTGCCCCAGTGTGAGCAGGGAGGGGTTCGGGGCTGTCTGACCCCCACTGCACACAAGCTTTAAAGCCATCATCAGGCACAAGTGATTTCATACTCAACAATGACTGTTAGAGGTACCCAAGGAAGACCAGCCTGTCTGTGGTTTAAAGCCTTCAAAGTTACAGTTTGGCTGCCCTCAAGCTTATCCTGCCATGTCCCGCTCTTGCACACACTACTTTGCTTTTTCCCCATGTTAACCTCCTGACTTCCTTGGCATTTTACTGCACTGATTCAAATGGTCTGAATGGCAGTTCCTCCCAGACGTGAATGGGTATCTTCTTTTTCACACAGCGCTCAAATTCCAGCCCCCAGGAACAGAAGCTGTGTTTTATTTTCTTTGGCTTCTTGGTTACAGAGAACAAAATCAAACTTATATTGCACCGATGCTGAATACCCACACTAAGTACATCCATCAGTGGCATTAGAGAGAAATTACTCTCCCTTCAGAGCTGCTTTACTTGGTTAAACCAACCTTTGCTGTCACTCCTGTCAATATTATCATAGGTGTGATATCATGCACTTTATACCATCACATGTTTGGGTTATATATATACATGTCATAAAGTATATGATATAAAATACTGATTTGCTAGAGAGCAATTATTCTTCCAAATCACTTTGGAAATGTATTTGATAGAAGTATTCTTTTCGACGGTAACTTTTGCAGATGATTTAGAATGAAACTGTGATTCTTACGTGTTTCAGCAGTGTTTGGATAAACCACTACTGTGCCTGATGTGCAGGGCAGCTGTGCTATCCCAGTGCTCATTTCCAGCCTGGAAACCCTCAAACACCCTCTTCCATCCCTCTGTCAGCTGCTTCCCATGTTCTGGGCACTGCAGTGGTGGTGTTTGCAGGGCACTGTCTGGCTCTCGGAGCCTTGCTGACCCTCGTGAGAGGGGGAAGCCGAGCTTTGCCTCCATGCCAGCTTCTCAAAACAGGCAATGAGACAGCATGGTTTCCCCTCAGCTATCCTGTCCTCATGAGGAGCTGCTTCTTGAGACACGTTATGAGGTGTTAGGTGCTGCGGTGTGTGTTTGAGAGGTGCCCTTTCCCCCTTCGAGGCTGTTTGAACACCTGTTTGGGGGTGCAGGCAGAGATGCCGACACCACAGGGCCCTGCAGCAGGAGGGGAGGCCGGGGGACCCCCTCCTCTGCCCCCAGGAGCCCAGAGGTTGGGGTTGGTTTGCTGGTGAACAAAAGCCCTTTGTCTTGGATCAGACACTGCGCCAGGAGCGCCTGTCCCGTGACATGAGGTGACGCAGGTGCTGACGGTGCTGGCAGCCCTCCCGCCCCAGGCCGCCTTCCTCCTGCTCTGCCTCTCAGCAGAGCCCCTTTCCCCTCCCTGCGGCCGGTGCGGTGCGGTGGGTCCGGCGGGGCGGCTGACGCAGTACGGCCTGCCCTCCTCCATCAGTATTTGCTCTGGTGCCAGGAGGGACGGTTCTAAAGCTCCGGCTGACACAGGGAGCTCCAGCCTCGCACCTCCCCTCGCAGGGCTGATGTGCCACTGTCCCACTGATGGTGCCGGTGGCCGGTGCAGACCATGAGGGACCGGCTGGCGGAGCTGCAGCAGCGAGCCGCAGCCGAGGGCAACCTGCATGAGGATGCTCTGTGCTTCGACAACCCGGTGTTCGCTGGGGACAATGCCAGCCCCGTTAGCCAGGCGCTGCGGGAGGCAGCCGAGCTCTGGCGGGCACTGGAGCGGCTGGAGCAGCTCTCGGAGAGCATCAACAGGACGCAGCAGACGGTGCTGTGCTGCACCTCCGGGGAGAGCATCGCCCGCAAGAAGAGGGGGCTCGGCACTTCCAGAGCTGCCTTCACCTGCGAGGCCATGGCCCTGCAACCCCAGCTGGGCGCTCTGCCAGCAGCACCAGGGGATGGGACGGGGCAAGCAGGGCCCCGCATCCGCCAGACCCAGCAGTGGCTGCTGCTGCGGCGGTACCGCGCCATCCTCGCCCGCCACTACGCCCGGGAGAGCCGCTACCGGCAAAGGCTGAAGGAGCAGCTCGAGAGGCAGGCGGAGCTGGCGGGCATTGACCTGGGCACCGAGGACTTGGACCACCTGGCCAAGAGCCCCGAGGTGCCCCGCATCGTGGGCCGGGACCTGGAGGCAGTCAAGGCCAAGCAGCACCTCGCCATGGCCCAGGCGCGCCAGCGGCAGCTCCTTGACCTGGAAGCGCAGATGGCGGAGCTGCACGGGCTCTTCCTGCGGCTGGAGGGGCTGCTGGCCGAGCAGCACGGGGCCGCTGACAGCGTGGAGCACCACGTCCTGCGCACCCTCGACTACGTCACCCAGAACAGCGGCGAGGTGAAGAAAGCCTTCAAGTACCAGCGGCCATCACGGCTCTCGGCCCTGCTGACGACTGCGCTCAGCATCTGCACCTGCTGTGCCTGCCTGCCCTGTCTCAGCGGGACCCTCCGGTGAGCCCGTGCTGCGGCGGGGTGGCTTCACAGTACCTCTTGCTGATCTTCCCCTGCATCCGTGCCAGAAGCGGTGTCATGAGAGGCTGCTGCTCTCCTGTGCTTCTCGCACGGCGGTGCAGGAGCCATGCACACCTTGCACGGCATCATGGGGACCACGCAAACCTGGTGTGACGGTGCGAGGGCTGTGCACACATTGCATGGCAGCATGGGGACGAAGCGCATCTTCAGTGGTGGCGCAGGGACCGCACGCACCTTGCACAGTAGCATGGGGACCAGGCACATCTTTGGACTACGGCACAGGGGACACGCACACCTTGGTTAATGGTGTGGATGCCGCACTTGGACTGCAGGCGCCCAGAGCACTGCAGTGCCCAACAGAGAAAAACATTTTTAATACTATGAAAAATAACTTATAAAATTTAATGCTTCTTTTTATGAATATTTCAAGAGGGGGAAGCCTGTTGAAGTTTTGTCATGTTTGTTGTTACATGCGAGGGGACCCGATGGCTCCCCACAGAGCAGTGTGGCAGTTCCTGGGGTCAGGTCCCACTTGTCTCGGCCACCCTTAGGTTTATTTTCTTCTTCTAGCTAGGCCTTAATAAAACCATTTCTCAATAACCTCTGGTGTGTGGATGGGTGAGTTATTCCTTGCAGCTGGTAGCCCAAAGTTAAGGAAGAGTGGAAATCAAATGACTTCTGGTTATGTCTATTGGGTTAAATTCTTATGAATCTTTCACAGCTTCATTTACAGGCTGATGAATGCACCTCTTTTTCCCTTTATGGATATCTTCTCTTGACCTGGAAGACTCCCAGCATCAGGAATGTTCATCCCTGTAGAGCGGTGATGCCCGAGGGGCCGGGCTGAGTGGTCTCTGCTCCTGCTGCTTCCTTTGTCCTTTTCTTTGTGAGGGTTAAATGAATATTAGTTCGTCATTCAAAACTTGATGAATGGAAGTTATCTTTTTATTTAATTTTCATTTAAGAAACAGAAACACGACTTTGTTTCTGAGAGAATAAATGTTTTTTTTTCCATTGTGAATTAACCACAATGGAAATCCAGGACAGCATTGGAGGAGGCCAGAGGTTGTGTTTGTGGCTAAAACCTGCACGAATCATGTAATTAAAGATGACCTGAAAATGAAAACATACGCGGGATGCAAATGTGGGCTCTGCATCCCAAATGATGTATGATGTAATGAAGATGGGAATAATGATTTTGTCACCAAACCTTGAAAGAGAAGTGGCCTTTTCTTGGTTCCTCTCCTGTTTGTCCAACAACCCTAAAGGAAGTTTCCCAAAATGGAAATCAAATAAAGGCAGCAAGCAAAGGGTGAGTGTTGTTCAGCACTGCCAGAGGTGCTATGGTGACTCCTGCTCCCAGCCAGCCTCTCCAGCAGGTCCGCTTGCCCTGCCCCATCTCATGTGGTCAGAGACAGGGAAGCACCCTCTATATTGTATATTAAACCCCACATTTAAGGTTCAGATTCCAAAGCAGCCTCCTGGGAAGCACTGACGGCTACTTACAGACTCACAGGACATACAGAGAAGGGGAAAAAAACACTCGGCGAGGTAGGGGAGGTGGCAAATCTGAACGCAGCATAACGTGTTTAACCAACACTCTATGCTAAAGCCTCTCTGCAGAGACAGTGCCGGCCTCGGGAGAGCCCTAGCTGGGGCCACCAGGCAGCATCCAGCTCCAGCAGCCCTGCAGAACCAGTTGAGCCGCTCGGTAAATGTTTATCCATACAGCACAGGAAAAAGCTCTCTGCTATCGTCAGTGCTTCCAGCCCAGGCTGATTCCCAGGGGTTTTCATGGAGCACAATGTCCTCTAGAGCCTGGTACTGGAGTGATGGTCCTCGGGCACAGGCTCCTTTGCTGGTGGGGTGCAGCTTTTCTGCTGGCAGCATGCTCCTCCTTGTGTTTAGAATTTACAGGAAAATAGCCTTGATTTGTGCTACAAGGACCAGTGAGAAGTTAAAGGCGAAAAAGATGAGAAACTTTGCAGCTCTTTCCACTGATGGCTTCAGCAGTTTACAAGACTCTCTGAGTTTAATAATCACGGCTTGTTGGTTTTATTTTCTGATGCTTGGTTGCCTTTCATTAAATATTGGCCTCATATGGAGAGTGATTACTCAATAGCAAAGTAATTAATAATACTGTAATGTGGGCATGAACATTTGACAGGATGGGGAAGTTTCCTTTCTCTTCTCAGTAGAGGTTGGCCCTTCATTTGGAGCACATTTGCTGTATGAATATTCCTGGAGATGATGAAGCCAAGGTGGAGGACCTGCGTTAACCATTCAAAGAATACCCATGAGAGGGCTGTTTTAATTATTTCCCAAATGATCATAAATGTAGAAAGTTCACATTTAAGGGGAAAATAAAGCAAAAGCCAAACATGTCAAGCTACAATCGGGCTACCCAAACCCCTTGGATCTGTTCTGTAATGACATGCTCAGAATGGGGTTCATGAAAAGAGGAACTCTTCAGTAAAATGTGTTAGAAGCTGGCTTAGAGGTACAGAGCCTTTATAACCGTGCTGGCAGCACACACTGCTTTTCAAATGCAAAGTCTTTCAGTTGAAGAAATGTCACCGAAAATAATCTTTTTTTTTAATGAATAAAAAATCTTTTCCTGACATTTAGACAAGAAAATAATTCCAGAACAATTTAATCACTCTCTAGAGCTCTTTTTTTAAGGCGACGTAGGTTACAACAGCCCAACAGTCTGTTGTTCCTGCCCAGAGACCCAGGGAGGACTTGTGCGTACTGGTTCAAACATCGAACTTTTATCCTTTCAACACTGATGATTTTTCATGTCACAACAAAAAACTCCCAAACAGAATTTCTTGTAAATGCATCTTTTTAAAAGTCTCCTGAATGGGAGCTAAGTTCCCTGAGTTCTGTTCAATTTGCAGCATCTCTTTGGCCAAACCTCTGGAAATACATGTTTATTGGAAAAAATGGGGGGGAAGTTGCATGAGTGTTTAGGACTGTAATTCCCTTTTATTGCAGTCCAGTTGCTCTCAAATAACACACAAAAGCAAGATAAACTCTTAATTCAAAATATTTATATGTTTTAATATGAGATGAGAGATTCATTGAATCATATTTTCATTTTCCCATTGAAAACCACCAGCCAATATTTCCACTTCCAGAAATTTTCCAAAAAGCCATTTTTTTTTTGTTCAAAAAGGCTTTTTGTACCAAATCACACTTGGTATTTTTACTCAAGCGCACTTAACGTCAAAGCAGAAATTCATTCGTCTGTGTGGGCTACCAAGTTATTGCATCGCTTCAAAACACATTTTACATCTCATTCACCGATACAAAAATGTGCCAGCAGTTTAAATTGTCTTGATTTGTTTTTCCCCAGTTTTTCCTGTGTTTTCCAGTGAATCAACAACTCTATTCATAGAGCTCATCAGAGCTGCCTGTCTCTGAAAAACGTGGAGATTTGGCTCATAAGCCTTTCTGCAGGAGTAGGAATCACTGCCAAAAAATTTGGGAGAGCCACTTCTTGTCTTTCCAGCAGCAGGCTGGAAACTCCATCCTTGGGTTTTGTGGGCAAATTGGGCTCATGTCAGTGTCATTTAGTGCTGAATTCAACTGGATGTCTTTGCTGTCCCAGCAGCCTGGTCTGCATGGGCAGCATGGAGCAGGCTGCACCTCAATTTTAGATCTTTTTTAATGGCATTTCTCTAACAGGAATGAAATAAGTTGTGTTTTCCAGAGTACAGATATTGCCATTGGATTTCCCTTGCAGGGATAATGTTTGATTCCTTGCCTCTTCCTGCAGTCAACTTATTAAAAATCTACTAGAAATAATTTAGGATGAAGCAGTTTATGTTTTTATGTGTCTCTTTATCTTCGAAAATCCACTCCTTAGGTTTGTGGACCTGCAGTTTTCTGAATGAGAAGTTTCTATGAAGCTTTCTTCAACACTGCCTTCTAGTGGGTCTTCAGGGATGGCACACAGAGTTAGTGGTGATCGTAGTGATGGGGGTAGATTGACAGCAACACACTGCCTCTTCCAGGTGAGACCAAAGCAATTGTACTTTTTGGTGATTTTCTTTGTATTCAGTGCCTTTGCAGCTTTTTCCCCCTTTCTTTTATTAACAATGAACCTCTTCCCATTCATTCAGTAAAATTGCGCCAGCAGAGCCTGAGCAGCTTTGCATGAGAAAGATGACAATGAGCTGCTGTGAGAGGAGTCACGGAATAATCATCTTGTGAGTGCTGAATTCAGGCACCTGGCCAGGAACAAATGGACACGTGGAGAGCAGAATCCTCACGGGTCCTTCCTGTGCGATTAAACCCTGAAACCAGGGGAGCTTTGACTTGCTATGCAAGCCCAGGCTGTGGGAAATGTCCCCACATGAGGATGGAGGACCCAAAGGCTGAGCCTGCCTCCAGCCAGGTCCAGGAGGTTTTCCATGGTCCCTACCCACCCTGGACTTGCCAACACACCAATCCCTGCAGCTCAGATGTGTTTGCTCCCAAAGGGAGGTGCTAGATGCTTCCTGAGCTCCCCAATAAATCTATTTATTACTCATTACAAAATAAGAATAGGGGCATTTTTCTTTATTCTTGTTTTCTTCCATGTTGAAAATTTCCTTTAGTTTTGTGTGTTGATCTTGGCATGTAAAGCACATCTTTTTTACCATTTTCTTAAGTGTCACTGTGTCAAGAGCATCCATTTTTTACGATTCCTGGGGAAAAAGTATCTCCACAAGTCAACTGATGTAAATGATGAACTAAAATCTTTCCAAATGATCACTAATGAGCACACAATTTTTGCCTGGTTTCCTACACTGCCTTGCAATGGTTGTGCTGCCAATTAATTTTAAGCAGTAAAAACAAGCCTTGAATTTACAGCAAGTCTTACTTTCAGCTTAAGGTAAGGTGAAACTCTAAAATCTTGCATTAACTGCAAGTAGGATGACTGTGACCAGATTTTTATTTAATACTGAGGGCAATGACTTCCGTTGAAGTGACCCAATCCATGCTTCTCATAGGAATGTGTATGTTTAACATTCTGTATTTTGAGGTTCTTAGTCTAAGGTGTTAACAAGAAGATTGCTCAGCTGGGCAATAATGTAAGGCAAAAACAGACGTGTTCACAGCCTGCTTGAATACTTCTGCTTCTTTTTAAAATCAGGGGAATAAATAAACCCTAGAATTTTGGTGGGGCAGTGCAGTAGGGGGGACATGCAGAAACCTAGGAGGAACAGATGCTTGCACCAGCGCAGCCCTGAGCTGCCCAGGGTGGATGAAACCATCATGCTAACAGTGTGATGGGGAGCTCAGACTGGAAATTCTGGATTACCAGAGCTTGAAGCCTTGTCTGCACAAATCCCTTTGTGTTTTTCCAAGCAGAAACACAAGGAGTTCTTCAGTGGGGCTGATTTACTGTCTCTGCTTGGTCGGGAGGGCAGAGTACTCATGATGGGAGAGAGAAAAAAAAAAGGGATTTGTGACGATTTATTATAGTCATAACTTTCCATCACGCCACTTCTGAATGGAAGCAACGGATGTGTGTTGTGGACTGCCAGAATCTCACATCAGCATCAGATGATGAGATGAGTAGATAATAGCTTCTCTAGGGATGATTTGGTTCTTAACTGCTATTTGTAAAGGTTCAGGCAGATCCAGAGGACAGTTTGATGTCGTTGCCAGCAATCTGCATCACTGAAGTACCCGGAAGCTCAGGAGTGAGTCAGGCATGGGGACAGGAGAGTGCCCATGGTGTGACGTACATGCCATGGCAATGCCGTGGCTTCTCTTCAGAACACAGTGCAGAGTCACATTTGCTGCCCATGGGGTGAGCAGTATTAAATGAGGTTTCAGATGGTCCCTAAATTAAAGCTCTGGGACAATCCTAACTTCACATGTAGATTTTCATTTGGCAGCCCCTCTGGATTTTGTAATTTGGATCAGTGTCTGGTTCTCATAAAGCAGGGTTGATTTTAGTGGAACTGTCAATCCATACGCAGTCTGCATAGCCAACCACTACAGAATTTCCATTAATGATGGAAGTCTTAAATGAAGCCTTTCACTCCCTCTGAATACAGAATTTTTCAAGTTGGATTAACAGTGAGAGGGAAAAGAATGGACTCTGAATTTCCTTTAGAAAATAGTGTTCCCATTCCCTGGCATTTGACGATTCATTGCACAAGCATTTGGGCAGGTAACCTGGAGCCTTTGTGTCCCCTCCTACCATGCAGATGTCACTTATTGGAGCAAAGTAAGAGCAAGCATCATCTCTTTAGTGAAGCTGCATCCCCAGTATCCCTGAAATGTCCTCAGCCCATGGCATTTCCTGCATGGGTGACATTCCCAGGCAATGGGATGTGGTTCTTCTCCCTCCTATGGGACCAGGCACCTGCTGCCTTTGAGCTTTCTGGAAGTTACCCTAAGGCATCTCCCCATTTCTGCCTGGGTTCCTTGCCTGCTGTGCACAGGATTCAGATTCAGCGCTTCACTCCCAGTTTATTTCTCCTTGAAACCTTCCTTGGATTTGCTCATCATTATTTGTGCACAGCCCGCTTCTTGTCTTTGATGGGTATAAATCATGTGCAGACAAAGCAGGATAAATACCACGGCTCCTGGCTGAACCCTCAGTGATTTGCTATTGTAACACATTGCAAAACAGTGTTGAAAAGAATTCCTATTTATTCACAATTTGCTGCGTGCTGGAGCAGTGTGAGGAGAAGGGGGTTTGGTGCCCAGTGCAGCTCCTTCTGCCTCTCAAACTCAAAATGCTCACTGGGCAGCTCCATCACATCAGCTGCTTTTTGGGTTTAGTTAAAGGATCAGAGCTGCTTGCTGTCTGAGCTTGGTTTTTGAATATACAGGAATGGCTTGCAGCTCATCCTTAAAGATCTCCATCCATTTAACTTGTATTCTTCTATACTATTTTGTAAATCAGAATAAGCTGTCATTAGCTTATGGGAAAACAGGTTCGCAGAAGCACGTGTGTGGGAAATAAGGGTGGCAGAAGCTGAAAGAGAACATCAAGTGCTGCAGTGTTTTTCACTGTAAAGGATCACCAGCAGCTTTAAAGGCAGATTTTATTGAAGGGAGGAGGCTGACAAGGTACAGCAGACACAGAACAGACGAAAACCTGAATAAGGAGGTCCCAGTGAGCGCCTATGTTGAAATGCAAGTACCAGAACAACTCGCTCCTGACGTCGGAGTTTTATTAGTGAGAGTAAACAGGAAAGTGGCTGGAGCTGACAGGTACAAATGATCTGCATCATGGCAAACCATTCCCCAGCTCAGGCAGAGGCTGGATATTCTGGTGCCTTAAAATAGAGCCAGGCGAAGCCATGAGTCACCTCATCCACTGGGCAGAACAGTACCTGGTATCGGGACATCTTTTTTCTGTCATTGTGACTTTATTTAGCTATGCTGCTTTAAATACATGCATTTCCTAAGAAATAGACACAGGAACACATAAGTTTTCCAGTAATATTTTTCAGATCCTAACATAACATGAAACAGCGTAGCTCCACTGGCTTCTTCACTATGTGTGTGGCTTCAAAACTGTAACAATTGATATTTAAAATGAAGAATAATCCCCTAAATACATTGACTGTAAATCCCATCTGAGCAATGGTACAAATACACAACATTTGCTGTACCTGTGTGTGAACCACAGTATGTCAAGCCATGATGAGGTGATGGGTGATGCAGGCACCAGGATGAAGCAGCACTGCAGCAGAAGGTGTTTGAGGCATGTGGCTCACCGTCCTTGGCCACAAGGAAGAGTCTTGCTCCCTAATTCCAATTTACACCCCATTTCAATGATTCGTTCTTGCTACCAACATCTATTTACAGCTCTGTAGCGTATAAAAGAGAATATGCCTGGAGCAACTGCAAGCTTTCTTTATACCTTGATGTATGAATCTTTTTGGGCACATTGCCTTTCCGTCGGCGGCTGTCTCCCATGCAGGCAGCGGGTGGGAGCTGTTAGACTTGCCATGGCATTGAGAGAGGTATCAGCAGCATCAGTCTGACATCTCACCACGGTTTTCATCCTGAGTCTCAGGTCATCTCACTGCACAGAGGAATTACTGAATCTTGATACTAAAAACCACACTGAAGTGACGAGGGCACCTATGGAACATTTTTTCAAAGCAGAGAACCCACTATAACAGAATCAATTTGATTGACATTTTTGTGGAATTCTTTCATCCCTTGCACATTCAAATATGACCAGGATGCCACAGGGTTTTTTATGATGTGAGTCTTTTATTTTTGCTTTTACAGATGTGCACATTAGCATTCATTGTCAAAATGCATCTGTTATGAGAGCTCTCTGGATCTTGAGACCTCAGGCTTCTTTCTGTCTCTGTCCATATCTTTGTTGTCGTTTTAATTATAACTTCAGAATAACTGCAGATTTTCTTGCAGGTTAAAGGCTCGAGTTGGTTTGGTGCCTTGCTGAAGAGGGAAGGGGTAGCTTACAGGTGCTAACATGAATTTTGAAACTCTGACACCCCTAGTATGGATCAAGCATGCAGTAAGGGGTGTGCATGGGTTTTGCTTATCTCTGTGGCATTGCCCAAGTATTCTTGCTGTGACAGAAAGCTGTGACGTGGGAGCAGTGCCTCCAGTGAAACCTGCTCCTCAGCCTGCCTGCCCTTCAGCCAGATGCCAGCATGGTCGTAATCAGAGCAAGCTGTCCCCTGCTGCCAGCAGCTGATTCATCCTGACTCATACCTGCATGCCTGTTTGCAGGGAGGAACACATCAGTAACGTGGCTGGTGATGGAGGCAGCGTGTCCTCCCTCGAGTGGGTACAGTCCCTGCTTCCTCCTCTGGGCACAACAGACTGTCCTGTGTATCACTGCACTGACTGCAGTGTGTGGGTAGGGCACAGGCAGAGTCGAGTCCAACGTGTGTGTTTTCAGACAGTCTGCAGATGTGCCTGCAAGCTGTGTGTGCATCCCACTGAAACACAAGCTGTTGCCCTGAAAGCAGAGCTATGGTGACAGCGGACGTAGCTGCCAGAGTTGACCTTTATCACTTGTCCCAGCACACAGAAGGAACTCACCCTTGGTTATTGACCTCCTCTAGTCTGGTCAGGACCAGCAAGCAGGCCATGCTGAGGTGGCCACATCCTCAAGCATGCACATCTGGGACAGTTTGCTGTTGTGCCTCCTTAGTTTGCTCCAACGACTGCTTCACGCAGTGTGCTTATGAATTTGGGCTGGAAAATGGTGAAGACCCTTCCTTGGTCCAGGGCCATTTCCATGTCCTCACTTCGACTTCTGAATATTTTTTTCCCTTCAAAGCAGCTAATGGGTTAAGCTGAACTTTATGGTAACAAATACACTTTATAGTGAATTTTACCTCCCATTTGTAGTGACACAAAGCTGTCTGTAATGAGAGGGTATTTTATCAGCTCAGGTGTGAGGTCTGGGTTGGAGGAGTCTGTCTCCGAGAGGTACACTGTGCCATTTGCATTTTATGGGAAAAGGAGGTGACCTCTCTGTCCTGCAGGGAAGTCCCAGGATTTCTTATTCCTCACAAAATTAGGGCAAGTGAGTGCTGTCATTACCCTTATATTCCTCAGTAGAGGATCCTGTCTCCAAAATATTAGCACAGCAATAAACCTGACACCCTTAGAGAGCTTTGGAGGCACTGGCTGACTGCTCGTGAGCTTCTCTTGGTGACTTTTGGATGAAATTGTGGCCAGAAAGCAGCAAAAAAGGAGCAGTCAATGTCAGCAAGCATGGTTATTGAAGTACATCATTCCCTGGGCCACAAAGAACACTTTTTACTTGAGTGTAATTTTTGACAGGCAGTTAAGAGTTTATGAGATGTGAATCAAACATGAAGTTGGAAAACTGGAAGAGTGGTTTCCAAAAGCAACCTTCTTTCTCCTCTTGTGTGCATTTAGATGGCACAATGTAGACCTCAGCAAAGCCAGGTCCTCAGCCCTTCACTGCCTTTTTGCCACCAAGCTATATTCTTCAGAAGGTGGGTATTTCTGCATTTAATTCTGAAGTTTTGAAAATAGGAAGAGAAATGAAGACGACCTGTTAGCTAGACCAGCAAGTCGGGAGGCTTTCCATGGCTTTCCAAGGCTTTCCACATGAGGATGATGTAACTGCAGTAAAAAGACTGGTTTGCTTCCTGTTTTACACTCAGCTCAGTTCTGAAAGGGCTACGTTTCAAATCATTTACCCATTTTACATGGAGCCTGCTATGCTTCAGAATAACTCAAGTGGAGAATATCAAGAATAGAGGAGCAGGGAAGATAAACAACCTTGATGGCACTGTATATAGGCTGCTTGTTCTGTGCTGGAATGGGAACATTCAGGCACTTTTTCCAAAAGAAGCAATTAGCACTTTTTAAACAGCTATATTATGCAGTCAAAAATAAATAAATAAATCACTTGCTGTGTTTACTGTGTTTGGGAATGTATTTGGTTTATTCACGATAACAAAATGGATTTTGTTTAAGAGAGGGAACAGATTAGTCTCGAAACTAAACTTCTATTGAAAGGCAGCGAATATATAAAACTGAATGAAGGAGGAAACTAGGTTGATGCAGATGGACAGCAGATATTAGTAGGTTTCCTATGGAAGTTTCCATGGTTTTTTAAACTTTCCATAGTTCTTGCCCCAGCATCCTCAGAGTTGAAACGCTTCCAGATGAACTATTTCAGTGTGTTGCACCCATCTTCATTTCACAGGTAGTGGGCATGTGGTACATATAGATGTGCCTCCCAGTAGATCTATGCATAGTCCATGGGTGTAATTCCCAGACAGAATCTGAGAAAGCTCTACCATAAGACTAATGTCGGAGGAAGGTATGAATGGTTAAAGCAAAATGAAGATGTAAATGTGGCCTAAGGTATGGTTGAAGTTAGTCAGAAGTGAAAATTCAGGACAGTGGTTCACCTCCCCATCACTGGAGGTCTTTCCTGGAGGAGGACCAGAGCAGCAGAGCCCTATACTTGCTCTTCTAGTCAAAACCTGGTGAGCAGATGTGAGGCAATGTGACCTCCAAGCAGTTCCTTCCTCAAATCATGTAAAATCAGAGTAGGGAGGACTCCTGAGCATCTCTGCTA
This sequence comes from Neopsephotus bourkii, assembly GCF_033783945.1. Lineage (NCBI taxonomy): Eukaryota > Metazoa > Chordata > Aves > Psittaciformes > Psittacidae > Neopsephotus > Neopsephotus bourkii. The sequence continues at coordinate 2,596,595 of NW_026901555.1, forward strand.
CTCTTGCATCAGGCCTTAGGCAGCTGTATGGTCCTCTGCACTCAGCCTTCACCCACCCTTGGCAATTGGGTTTCCTCAGGTGTACTGGGACCCACTCTGTTCTGCTGGCTTCCCACCCACACCATAAACCCCAACACCACAAACACCCTCCTGTGTAGATGCTCTCTGCTTCTTGCTGCCTTCCCTCCTTGTGCCCTGCTTTATCTTTGCTCTTAACCAGTTTCTTTTCCAGTAATGTCTCTCTCTGCCTCACATTTTTTTCTAAAGGAGGGTTGTTTTCCATTGAAAACTCTGTATCAGGGACAAATGAAGATGTAAAAGCACCAAAGTACCTTTCACCAGTCCTCGCTCCGATCTGTTCGCATACTTTTGAGCTTTCTACACACTTCATCTGTCTGGTTTTGAAGGCAAGGAGTAGTTTCAGGGTTGTTTTTTCCTGTAAAACCAGAAGCTTATTCTGTGTGTCTGGAAGGTGCCCATCTCACCACGCTCCCACTTTTGAATGGACCACTGGAATATTCTTACAACATGGATAATGATAGGCAACACCATCATCTAGTCATCATAAGTAAATTAACCTTGGCTTTCTAAAGCCTAAAGCTCCAACCTGCAATTATAGTTAAGTGGCTGGGCCACTTCAGCATGCCACATCTGCAATGCAGATGGAATTTGGTAGATAATAACCATCAGCAGCGTATGAAGACCATGGTATTTATAACCTGCACACTTAACACTGGTTTTGATTCAACCTTGTTTATAACAGCAGCAGCAGGAAGTCAAAATCACAGCAGTGTTGATTGGAAGGGACCTGTGGGGCTCATCCAGTCCAGCATCCTACTGAGCACCCAGCTATTGCCAGAGGCAGCCCCTGTCGGATAGGGCTTTGCTCAGCCAAGTCTTAACAACCTTCAGGGATGGAGAATCCACAGCTTCTGTGGAAGTCGCCCCTCTTTTAAACCAAGGTTTATTTAATCAAAGGGCCTATTAAACAAGTTGCTATTAGAAGTTTAGTGAATATTCAAGTGCAAGTTGGCTGGATCCTGGGCACTTGAGACATTTCCTCTATTTTTGTTCCATTTTCTTGTATTTTAACCATGCCTAGTTAAAGTTTAAAAGATGTAAATAACAGACAGAGCAGATGTGCATCAGTATCATGAGCAGGAGAGAAAGACAGTATTTTTTCCTTTTGTCTCAGAGTTGTTGAGAAAGCATTGGGAGAAGATTGTGAAATAGGCACACCATATATATATATATATATATATACCGCAGTACAAGAAAGCATGCCTGCTCTCTTGTGCTGCCGCATAATAGAGTTAAAAAGAAATAAGTCTTATTTCCATACTGAGTCATTGCTTGCACTTTGTTTAGCGGCCATTGAATCGAATTTCATTTCAGCTGGTTGTGAAGCAGGGACAGGTGCAGAATATGTTCTTTTTGTTTTCGTGGCAGATGCAAGCAGGGGAGAGAGCAATGTGTTTCTCATCCATAAAGCAGCAACAGAATAATGTTAAATTAGGACTAAAACAGTTCTGATGAATAAAAGCTGAAGCACAAAGTTCCAGGAAGAAAATACATTCCACAAGAAACTGAAGTTTTCAAACTTGCAAAATAGGAATTTGTTATAAGACCAGACATTTACAATTTATTTTAATGGGTTTTTTTTTTTTTTTTGTGGCTTATGTGGCAACTGACAACATAGGCAGTATGGAAAGGAAAGATTTTCTTCCAGTGCCATTTTTGCCTCTTTATCAATGGCCTTGGGCAGCAGAATGAAAGCTGGGGAGGCTTTGAAGAAATTCAAGCTACATGTGCTGCTTCCTCAGAGGTGAAATGGGCACAGGCACAGCCTCATATTTTGAGCTCTCCTCTGCTCTGCAGGTCTGGTCCTGCAGTGGAGCAGAGGGCAGACGAGGCAAGAGTGACCAGTTGGGATGTGCAGATACCCATTTCTGCGGTGCTGGCCTGGTTTTAGCAGTCATTCCTCCCCTGCTGGGCTGGAGGAGCAGGATGTGGATGCTGCCACTGCTCCACTCCCAGCATAGCCACTTGTGGTGACTTCCATGAAGTCACCCAGCCCAGCACATCTTTGTGCCAGGACGTGCAGCCTGGATGCCAGAAGCTTTCCACAGTTAATAGGTATGCAACAGTGATGAGCAATCTGTGTCCTTCCCTCCCCAGTCTCCATCCAGGCAGGAACCAGAAGAACTGGTGTGACCTTTGCACCCAGCAACAAAGCTGTGGGTTCCTGGGTACATGGGAGGTGTTATACAAATGCATGGACCTCTGTGCTAGCTCCATGTCCAGCACACAGCTGTCAGTACCTGGGACACATGGCTATCACAGACATTTCTCACCATATCCCCCATTTCTAGACATCAGCATCATAAGGGAGTCAGGCAGGTGCTAGTTTTTAAGGTCTTGAAAAGTCCGTGACACATACCAGAAAGTTAAAAAAATTCCGTTTCTTTCAGGTGTTTTCATCATAATGTATTTTTTTACATGTTATTGCTAAAGGTATTTGGGGTTGGGTTTGGGGGTGGTGGTTTTTTTTCTTTAAGTGGCAACTTCTCATTTAGAAAAGGCTAAAATAAAAGTTCTCAACATTTCAAAATGCTGCCTTGATAAAAGCAAAGTAATGAATCAAATGGGCCATGAAAGGTTTTATTAACTGATAAAATACTTTTTCTTCATAAAAAAGCTCCAGAGAAAATCAAACATTGGCAAAGCTGGAAGATAATTTGCACTCCTGTGCATCCTTCTGGGTTTGGGGACAGCCAGTTTTGGGGTGGGTGAATGTACAAGCACAAGCTTCGTAGTGAAGGAAAACCCAAGTGACAGTTTCTGGCAGGCTCCATCCCGGGGCTCACATCCTTCCTCAGTTTATCCAGCCAGGAATAAACGGTGAGCTGTAATTTCATGCCAGCTCAACCGCTTCATCGCCTGTTCAGCCAGCACCATGCAGCGTCCCACAATTACACTCCTGTGTAGTGACAACACATGCAACCACTTAGCTGCCTGGCAGCACCAAGGATGCTGATGAGACTCCTCCAGCCCATCTGCTGTGTGGGTACCAAGGACTAATGTCTCCACCGGTGGTGACACAAGGCACTATTTATGTGTGGCTTCGCACGTGCTCCTCCTGGAACACCATGGCAGATGGGTCACTCCAGAAAGGTACAGATCTCTCACTTACACACCTCCTGAGCTGAAGGGAGTGACTGTTTGGGTAAGGGATGCTAGAGATGCAGGCTGGAGGCATGCCTCATCCTGCCTCATGTCCTGCCCTGCAGATGGGGAAGAAAACCTGGCCAAAAATGGGGGCAGGTCTGAAGATACATTTAGGAGGAGGAAAGGTGCTGGGAAAGATGAAGGAACTGGGGGCAACATGGATGGTTTCAGGGCGGCTGCATGCTCTGGCATGCAAGGTGCAAGACTACAATGGGGTTGAAGTTGTGGCTTGTGAATTCAGCCTGCACCATCACTGTGCAGACCCACCACACTGAACAGATGGTGCCAGGGATGGCTTCAGTCAGCATCTGTGGCAGGACCCATGGACTGTCTGCACCCAGCATGTTTTAAAACAGTGGCTGTGACTGCAACTTCAACTACTGCTTTTTCTGCATGCACCTTTGTTAATTGCCTGAGGGGTTTAATCTAGAGGAAGGCCCAACTTTCCCAATAGCTGGAAATTGTTGGACTAAAAATCTTCCTTCATTTCCTCCAAATTCTTTTCTGTACACCATCAAAGAGGGCCCATGGTCATGCAGAGAGGGGCTTTCTGATGCCTCGGAGGACGTCACCAAATCACCTTCATCACCCACCACCCATCACCCATCCCCTTCATCACCCAACAGCAGGGACAACCTTTTGTGAACACAACCAAGATGAGATTGAGAACACTCCCCCCCCCATTTAAACCCAAACCAAAGTGATTTCTGTGTATAATTAACCTGTGAGTGAAGACACTGATGGCAAAACCCTGTCTTTGTCTCTGCTGATGGCCACGTTTCAGTGCACAGATGAGAGCTGAGCCTCCCACTCAGCTTCACCCCAAACTGGCTTATTTTTACCAGCCTTTAGTGTAATTAAAGTATTTTATGCATAGCAATGGTTGCACTAATTAAACATTGGTGTTTATTATTAAATAATGAAACTCATTAGCATACACTGTGCAGCTGAGATGCTCATGGCTGAGCACCAGTGCCGGGATGTGCTGGACTCTACCTTGGTAACCTGTAAATTCACTGCTGCAAAATTGGATGATCCCCATTTTTTTTCCAGTTTCTCTGCGGGCATTAAAGCATTTTTAGTTGTTTGGCCAAAAGTATTTTACTTTGGGTACATTTTGATAGACTGCAGCAAAACATCCACGTGCATGTCGCTTCGGTCACTTCTGATCCCTTTGTAATGTTCCATAGGCACTGGAAAAGTCTGACATTTCGCACATTCCCAAGGGAACATTTTTGCATTTGTACAAAGCTAAATTGATCGGAAGCGTGCAGCCAGTGCTATGACAAATTTAAGCTTGTTATTTTGCTGGTACACCACATAACAATGTTTCTGTGAAAGCTGTATCATCACTACAGGATAATATTCAAGTTTCCTGAGCTAAGCTGAGCCGCGGTGCATTAAAGATTCAATACGTGTTGAAATATTCACAATATGAAGTCTTAACCAACACCCAACAGTAATCTAAAACATTCCAGCCACTGGGTCAAAATAGAAGCTGGGGGAAAAGCCGCACGCAGCAGTGCTGAGAATCCAGCTTGGTTTTACCACTGTGCTGCACACAGCCCTGGTGAATCAGAAATTCCTGATTACTCCTCATTTCATGTGATTTATTATCAGAGGGGCCAGCTGGGACCACTGTGGCTAAAGGTTTGTCAGCATTTCCATTACCCAGCACTTCATAGCTCGGCCATAAAAATTTAGTCAAAATTGTGATGGTCCAAGTCTTCACTTAGGAGGACACTTTTTTTTCCCCTTGAAACTTTAAAATAAAGTGATTTAGGAGCCATTACATTTCAGGAAGGAAAAGGGAAAATAAAAGATTGATTTTGCTGATGGTAGATGCTTTTTCATAGCTTTCAGGAGCAGGATGTCTGGCAATAGTGGATGCTATGGGCTGCTCCTTCCTAATTGCTTGCTTGCTCAAGGTGCTTCCAACTGAACACACACTCTCTGGAAAGCAGCTTTATATCAGGAGCAAAGAGGGAAAAAATGTGGGGCTTGTGATAGTTTTGTTTCTGGACAGCCACAGCAGTGGAGCTTCTGCTTCTGCAGGGCAGGGGCTGAACTGAGGTTCACAACCTGCACCATCTTTCCCTTTAGGTTAATGCTGGATACAGTGCCTTGAAACTGCAAAGAACAATGAGAATAGGAAAAAATGCCCTTTTTACGAAATCCATTCCTGAACACAGTAGAGTAATTTCATTCATAACATGGCAAATAATTTCCATGTTGGAAAGCATTTTGCTCTGTCAGTTTGCTAGCAAGGAAACAATGCGTACATCTTGTATAATAGCCAAAGAAAATATGCATTTGAAAGAAAAGCAGTTCAGAGACTCAGTGCCAGTATGCTGAATGCTTCTTTAATTCAATACACAGCCTCAGAGCACTGAAAAGGATCATTGCAACACTTTATGCCAAGCCCAGAATCAATAGGTTAAAGCTTTCTCATTCACTTTGTACTATTAGGTTAAACGAAGCTTATTTTTCTTTTCAAACCCACCTTTCATCTATTTTCTGCGGTATCAGAGAGGAAGGAGTTCCCTGCAACCTCTCATATTTTAAATTATTTCCTGTTTGATGGAGTAGTAATAGGTGTACAAACATACCCAGTGATGATTTCCTCCCATTGTGAGCACTGGAAGGAGAGGAGGTTCAACCCTGCCTTCCTATTTACTTCCCACTCGTGGACTCCATTGCAGCCCATTAAATGAGATTAGAAACCAGCTCAAGTCCACAAATGATTCCTTTTACTACTAATAGCCTTGATAGCAGTAGAAAATAACTGTTCCTCTCTGACCAAGCAACCCAGGTCCTAGGGTCACCTATATTGGGCAAATGCTTGGAAAGTCCCTTAGAGTGCTGGCATTATCACAATGGCAAATACCAGGATGCCAGGAAAATCCCATTATAGCACTGCCTGAGACATTTCCAAGAAAATAAAACCAAAACCAAGTCCTGTGTTTATCAGGGAAGGAGAAAAGGTGTTAACTGAGCAAGGCAGCAGCAGGGGCTGCCAGGAGGGATGCAGGGCTGTGGTATATCAAGTGATGCATATCATGGGCTGTGGTACATTCAGGAGATCTCAAATAGCACACGAGACTCAAGGAAATTATCAGCACAGCTTCCACATCATCAAAAGGGTTCCAGCCCTCCATGGAAGAAGCACAGAAACCTCCAATGCTTCCAATCACTTCACCAGGTAGAAGGTGCAGGATTACCTGTGAGGTGGGGAATCCATCTGCGCCTCTCCAGTTACGGATTATAATGCATTATGGACTATGTATATAAAATATTGTCACACCTTTTGCCCAGCACTGCTCATAGCCACAGTGTCCCACTGGAAATACATAATTATGAGCAGATTTTTTTGGGAAGAGTGGGGAGGGGACTTGTGCTGCAAAATTAAATTGATTTCTTATATAAAATATACTTCCCTGGGGCTCTGCTTCTGTGTAACTACGTGCGAGTGTGCTGTGCCACTGAAGTGTGTGAGGTTTATTCTTTCATTAAGTAAAAACTTAATGAAAATAAGAATCTATAAAGTTAGAGGGTTGTAATGACTGTTGCCTCTGGAGAGAGGCAGTTAGCTCTGTCTGAGACAGTTTTATTACCTATAGCTACAAACCCCCTCTATATTCACAAAAAAAAAAAGGCTATATTGGGTCTGGTGGCATATGGTGGAGTACTGCAATGATTTGAAAGGTAGGTTGATATTCTGTATTTTCATGCACAATACAAAATGCAGAAATATACATCAAAACTGAAAGACTTTTTTTGCTTGCACAGCACAGAAGCCACCTCAATTGCTACCAACGCTGTAAGTCCTGCAGGAGCCAAGCTCTTCTCTTAAGGTATTTTTCTTGAGACTTGGTAAAAAAATAACTTTTAAAAGGTTTTCCTTTATCCATACAACACAGTCCTGTGTCCTGGTAAAACCTAGCAACATGTTCTGAGCTGTTAGACCTTGGGAGTTGATGTACCAAGACATAACAAACACCTGAATATGAAGAAATATCTAGATTTCTAGATTTCTAGATCTAGTTTCAATACCCAGGTTCCAAATGCATGTGCAGATCCACACATTCATTCTAGTCCTGGAGACAAGCAGTGCACATCTGACCTGCCGACACCTGAAATGATGTCTGCTCCTTTGTATCACCATCAGCAGGGATGCCTCTCTGCCTGTCAAGTTTCTTGATACCTAATTGGATGAAAAGTGAGTATAAAAGGGAATATTTCAGGATGGTGAAACCAGGGCCCTGGGTGGCTTGTGGGAAGCAATGAGAACACTGTTAATTGGGGAATTCCCACTTAGAGGATCTTATGGTCAGCAAAGCAGTGTGGTAAAAAGGGAAGAGAAGGAACAGGCTGAAACTGCAGAGCAGACACTCTGTGATAATCCTCTGAAGTAATTCTTACCCTGACAGCAGTCAGGGATGCCATGCTGAAAAAACAGAAGTAAATGGCACCAATTTTTCCATAAGGATTACAAGTAGGGACAGGATGGTCTAGTGATGTAACAGCGTTAAATGGATCACCTTTCAGAGGCTGGAAAAATTGTATAGACAGAAAAAAACAAGTGGATTGTAAAGGTGGTATATAAATAATTACCATTTACATGCTTTAAATAGTCTTGTTTCAGAAGAACAAGGCACGAGGCTGCAGCCTCTGTTCACTGCGATGCTGCTATAGCATCAATACTGCAACGGGCTCCACAGCTGAAATGAAGAGAGAAGTGTTGCTACTGAAAATGAAGAATTACCACCAATACCTATAAGGAAACACTTGGGAAAGTCTTAGGGCCGACTGGCTGCTCCTGCACACAGAGCTCATTTCACGTCCGGCCAGGCTGGAATGTCTCCTGCTCCATCCCATCCGTCATGATTTTATCACTGTAAACTTAAAAGGAGGTAGATTACTTCTGAATCGATCTCCAATTAATTACCTCTGCTGAACATTGTACAAAGGACCAATTTTTTATCTCCTTCCCTGCCCATGTGACTGATATGCTGGTAATGGAAATCTTTGCCTACAGGCTGTGTATTTCAGTAACGTCAGCAGCTGAGTCTTCTGCTGCCCATAAAACCCAGAGAAACTGAGATATTGCTTGCTTTTTCCCCTATCCTCTCTTTTTTTATAGATGTCTGCGTTCAATCAATCATAGCAACTGTCTTCTCTAAGTTCCTTGCATATTTTTTAAAGGTCTGAATGGTGAAACTCCTTAAGGAAGCAACAGGAACATGACTATAAACTGGCAATTAGTGGGAAGCAACACTCGCTTCTGATTTTTTAGTAATTTCTATGAAACATTAAGACTCATATTGCTGAAACCTGCTTATTTGTCTTTCACTGAGAGCTCATCAGAAGCACTTACATTGCTAAATTGACCAGCAAGCCACATTTATTGGAGTAATTTAAAATGAAAAATATCAAGTGACTTATAAAATGCAGATGCTTGGGCACAGGCTTTTACATTTGCTGGATTTTCATCTTCCTGGCACTGAAATCACAGTTAAAACCAACAACTTTAATGGCAACAAATTGTATCCCTGAGGCTTATAAATTTATAGTAGACACAGCTGATTGCTCAGAAGCCTCAAATATTTCTGGTATTACGAAGGACAAAAATAGGGCTCAGTTACCACCAAGCCCCTGGGGAAGGAAGGGTCGAAGAGCAGCCCTGGTCTTCCACGTGTCTCTCCAAGGGTCGTGTCCTCCAACCAACAGGACTTCTCCCACTACATGAAAGGAAACAAAATCATGCATAAAATGGAGAATCTCACTTCCCCCCTGCTTTTCTGAGCCTGTAATGAGATTCCAAATATTGAGAGCAGACCAAGGGGGGCAGCTTCAGGGCTGAGTGTTTCATGAAGTATACAATTGAAAACTGAACAAACTGGTCCTGGCTTGTGGTTGTTCCCTTGAGGCTGATTCATGCCCTTGGTGGAAGAATAAATAGTTAGAGAAACCTGTGCGGGTTCACAAATTGTATTTGGAGGGTCTCTTGGTCTCCTGTGATTCACTGAAACCCATGTAAAACAAGGATACTGCCATCAGCTTAGGAGGGTTCTGAAGCTTAATTAAAGGTCATTAAAATGCTCCAGTAGAAGATGTTAAAGAGCAAACAACTAAAGAAAGATGATTATTTAAGGATTACTGAACACATTCAGGTCTCGGAGATAGCTGAAACTTGAGAACCCTATGGAAGAAAAGGAGGGTTTGAGCCCTGATGGAAACTGATGATGGAGACAAACCAGCTGTGCCCTGGTCTTCACCTGGAGTTTAAGCTGGGAGGATGATGGCAAAAACTCACACCACCAAAATTATAGAGTTATAGAATGGTTTGTGTTGGAAGGGACCTTAAAGCTCATCCAGGTCCAACCCCCTGCCATGGGCAGGAACACCTTCCACTAGAGGAGGGTGCTCCAAGCTCCTTCCAACCTGGCCTTGAACACTGCCAGGGATGGGGTAGCCACGGGCACCCTCTGCCAGCTCCTCAGCATCCTCACAGAACTTCTTTCTTATATCTAATCTCAATCTCCCCCGTGGCAGGTTAAAACCATTCCCCTTTTGTCCTGTCCCTACATGTCTCTGTCAAAACCCCTTCCCCACTTTTCTTGTTGACCCCTTTAGCCACTGGAAGCTGCTTTAAGTTCTCCCCAGAGTCTTCTCTTCTCCAGACTAAACAAAACCAATTATGGTCTCTCTGTTGTGGCCTTTTCAGTCTGGACTGGACTTAAATAATCCATTATGGAAATTCTCATCTGAAAGAAAAACAAACCTATGTTGTCTATATTGGGACATCCTTTGGAGGAGTGGAGATAACTGCCTTTGAGCTGTAGAAAGATTTATGCTGGGGTTAATGACTTCTAAATGTCAAAAGGAGGGTTGTGTTTGTGGATGCTGCACAGCAGATAGCTTGAAACATAAAAGTCTGGCCTAAATCAGCATGTATTCAATTAAACTCTCCTTAATGGTGAAAAATAACATAGACCTGATGAAAACAGTTCACCATGGCTACAGGAGTAGCTCTGAAATGCTCCCCTGCACTAATAAGTCATTAGCATGTGAGTTAGTCTTTCATAGAAGAAGCTCTCCGCACTTGTTCTTGTGATGTGGCTCCAAAGAGGACTCATGAAGCAGAGCCCTTGGATGGTGCTGGCACCGAGTACTGGAGAAAGGGGAAATATTTCACCTTGACCAGTGAGGCAACGACTTTGCTCTGACAGCCAGAGAATGGGTGTTCTCCAGTGTGCTGCAACAAACCTTCTAAAGACTTTTGAAAGTTGGAGTCTGTGAAGTAATGTTTCCTTGAATGGAAGCCTGATCATTAACTCTAAAGGAGTCCTTTCCTTTTACTGGATGCAAGGAGTATGTCTCATTTCAAAGCACCTTCTTTCAAAAGCATCTCTCCATCCTTGTTCAAAGACTATCAAACACGGGGCTCAAGCAACACACATGAGTTTGCCACAAAAGGTGGCCAAAAAATTAAAATTAAAGAAGAGAAGACCTGTGGGACATGAAACAGAAAAAAAACCCAAAACAACCAAACAACAAACCAAAGCAAAACAAAAACGAAACCACCAAACCCATCCTGCTTTGGCATTTGCAGATGCCTAAGCAGAGACAACTAGTAATATCTGATCCTAGCTTTTTGTCAGGATGAAGTAGGTTTGGTGGAAGATGAGGAGGGAGGTGAGCACTTGAAACCAGCATCTGGAACTGTGCCTGGCTGAAATGGATGCAATGCTGGTTGAAGTGAAGCATCAGCCAGCCTTGCAAAGGTCTATACAAAAAGGCAGAGAAACCATAGCAGCAAACAGGAGTTTGAATATTTTGTCTTTTCCACTCAGAAATCTCTATTTGGAAGCGTGAAGAGAGTTATGTACAAAGGGAAGTTATATTTGATAACAAGGAATATACATTAATGGTGTCTTATTGTAGTGCTTTCTTAAATATTACTGTTTTATGAAAAGGAATGTAGCTGTACTAAAACACCCGTGCAGTAGAAGGCTGTCGGTTGTAGCATGTAGTGATTTTTATCAACTGATGGATCAAAGCCATTTGCTCTGATGAATAGGCTATTCTCCCCACGCTGGGGACATGCCCAGAGGACTGGCTGTGTTTCAACAACAGAAGAGTGTGTTCGGGTTTGCTCCTTCCTCCCACCTCAGCAGGGCTGGGCAGCCTCAGCCCTTGCTGGTACTTGGTTATCCTCCTTGCTCATAAATAATGGAGCGATACAGAACAGGCAGAGTTTACACACATATTCTTTTAGACACAGGTATTCTCCACTGGAAAAAAACCCAAACAGTTTAACTGCACTTCCATTTTATTATTGATCTCTCTCCAGTTAATAGTTTAAACCAGGAAGATTAGGATTTTGGAACAGACTCCCCAAAACCTCCATTAAAAAGCCATTACTTTAAAAAAAAGAAGTTTGTGAATTAAGACCTCCAGAAATATGGTTATTTTGCTTGGCTGCTATAAATACTTCATGAAAATGTCTACTCTGTCAAAGAGAATATGAATTTGCTGAGTGTTGAACAGAGCTGCAGAAATGCATATTAAAGATTCACAAACCAGACCATAGGCTTCATTCAAGAGTTTTTCTCATGATTTTTTTCAGTTAATGGCGTGCTTCGTGGACATGAGAATATTTTCATCTTCCTTTGACTAAAAAGCTGGTTTAAAGCACAGCTTGATGGTGTTATTCAAACAGATACAACTGTCAAAGACGGTAATTAAGAACTTGGGATTTTGGCAAAGGCGTCACATCCCCACTACTGAAATATTCAACACTTTGTGCTCACAAGCTTTGTCTCACTTGCTAAGGATTAACACTGGGTATAAGCTCTGAAGCTTACTCCAGATGGCTTGTGATGGGGCTGTACAGCTTGTGGGTCATCAGTACTGGGGACCCAAGGGACATCATTTTTCCATGTCTCCCTCACTGAACATGAAAATCAGTCAGAAATGCTTACCCATTAACAAAGAAAAAATATAAAAAGCAGGGATTTGGGATAGGTGAGCTGGAGATTATTGCCTTATTTTCACACCCTGTTGATTCCGCAGGTATATGGGATCATTTGGCCCCACACCGCTATAGGGTGGGCACCTTCTCCAGCCCCACTCTGGAGCCAGAGTTCATGCTTGGGCTGCTCAGCTGCATGTGGCAGCCCTACTCATCTGCTATGCCGCTGTTTGAAATGGTACGTGGGATTTTGAGTTGTATTCTAGCTGTCTTGGGTATTTCAGAGGTGCTTATTTTTACAGCAGCTAAGTGCAGTTAGTCCTAAGTGTGTGCATGTTGCGTGTAACGCAGGGCATGCAGATTCTAATTAAATCCTGACTGCTATTTGTTGATTGAAGCCTAAGCTGTAGCTGTATCTGATTTTAACTAATATGTTTTCCCTAACAAAGCGTGATTTATCTGAATGAATCCTGCAATCAATTACTCAGGGCAGTGTATCTCTCTGCGGCCGTCTGGACTGTTCTGTGGCTCACTGTGCTTACTATTTTTTTTAAGGAAAATGAAATCTTCCACATGTATTAGCATAATTTCTCATGAAAGCGACTGTGCTAAAGTCATCGACTAATGCAGTTGGCAAATCAGAATGTTTTTCAGGGAGATTACCTTCTTCTGGGGAGATATGCAAATACAGTCTTATTTTTATTCAAATATCCTAGGAATTATCAGTAGGAAATTAGTTTGTGATTGTTTCTGAATCATTATATGAGCCACTTGTACACTGACTGCATATTAAGAGTAGTTATTTGTAACAATTCCTAAGTCAACTCAGCAAAGGTCAGATAATATAAATGGCATTACTGGATTCACACAAACATGATTCATTAAGGATTAACAACTACCTAGTACTAGAAAAACATAAAAGTAGCTACTTGGCCTTCACTAATTTCTTTAAGACAAACATTCTTTAGAGTTCTGTGATATTTTACCTATCATTTGTGCAATACAGATCCAAGGAGATATCAAATATTGACTGGGATGTTTTAAGATCAAGCCCTGGGGTTTTATGGATCATCAGAGGTTGAAAGCTGATGAAGCTAAAGCCCTCAGATAGTGGTATCTGATGACAGGGTGACATAGTTAAAGTGAGATAAAAGCTGCTACTCCAAAAGTATTCTCAAAGTGTTCAACACTATGCAGCTCAATAAAGTAAATCGTGACAGTATAGAGGTAATTTCAATGATTGCCACACTGTACACTTTGTCATGTGGACAATGTCAGTCCTGTAGCAAGTGTGAGCCAGGGAGCCACCTCCTTCATACAGCCCACAAGCGGCCAGTGTCCACAGAGCATTTTCCAGTGCAGCAGCATTCCTGCTTTCACATTTCACCATGAAAGACTTCCTTGTGCCTGGAAGTTTCCATCTGAGCAGCAAGAAAAAGCAGGTTTGTTGCTGTCTTGACAAAATCCCATTAAAATTCAGCTGGAGATGTATCCTGCTTAGGTAAGTTGCTTTGGTGGCAGCTCACCCCCTTGGGCATGCCTCTTGTAGGATGGACACCACCAAGTACAACTGAAGAATAAGATTTTTATTGCTACAGACAGGATAAAATAAGAAGAGATAAGGAGGGAGAGAGAGGTAATCTTTATAGACTGAGCAAAGGAGAAAGAAATATTATTAGTGGCTTGAATGAGCTGTCTGCCCAAGGCATTGGAAGTCCACCAAGACGGCAATTGTTTCCTGCCAAGACAACATTTAGTCACAGTAGTAAATGATCACCTGTGAAGGGAGGTCAATCTGTGCAAGGGAAAAACACAAGGGAACTGCAGCTCAGGTTTGGCCAGTGCCTGCTCTAGCACTGCTCAAGCCATGGGAAGTTTTTGATCCAGTCCCATGATGAGGCTTCTTATCATTTGCATTCACAAAATAAAGAGAACCTTGAAATTCTACTCATCACTGCTAAGCAAAAAAACCCAACAACAAATAAAGTCCAAGTCTGATTTCCTTTTTATGAACATCTCTCAGGTGTGGCAAAACACCACTGGAAACCATCAGCTTCATCACTCAGCCAGCCCATCCTCTGAGAAGGGGAGCCAGGCTGGCGTCCAGCATCCTGCTCTGGTCACCATGACAACGTGATTGCCCAGGACAGCTGAAGAAAAATCCTTTGGAAACCTCTGGAGCTCAAGAGGAATCTAAATAATTATCAGGCTGGACTTCTGTCTCCAGGGACATCTGTGAAGGACCATGGTGACGCATGCTCTGATGTCAGCTCAGAGCCCCAGCAATCCCACCGTAGGAATTCGCTGTCAGCAGCACGGGTACCAGCTTATGGCCATGTCCCTGATGCCATTGGTGTCACACAGTGAATGACAATGAGCAGAGGAAAGGTTCACTCCGCATTAGGACCTGAAGTGCTAATGAATGTTAACAGTTCATAAAAGAGCCTGTGCTCCTGCATATTAATAACTCACCAGAAGCTTTGAGAGGTGATTGTGCAATAGAAATAATAATTGCAATATTTAAGGGGAAATAAATAGATAAGCTAATGTGAAAGTTCACTTCATTTGCATGGCAGAATTTTACTTTTTATCTTTGCATGAGATGTGACTCAACGTGGGATGACAGGGGAAACGCAGAGGTGCAGGTGACCTGTCATTTGCAAGTAATAGCTTTCTGGGTATTTGGCTGTTAGGATTTGAAGCAGCTCTTCTTTGAATGGCGGTACAAAGCAGACCTTGGACGGGGCATGCTATTTCCCCTGACAGCTCCAGATGTTCTTTACTCTCGGTCCTTGTCATTTGTGGAGTGCATCTGCCCGACTGCATGAGGAATGATTCATCAGGCACGGTGAGGTGGCACACAGGGCTGTTTTGGCTCTAATTCAGGTTTCGGATTTTAACAGCAGAAGGCTTTTTATTTGGAGCAGAGGTCACAAATGCAAGGTCTTTCTGCAGTGGTTTTGAGCATCAATAATGATTTATTTATAAAACTTACTACACGGGTTATTTGTGTAACGTATTCAGGCAGTGCTTTGGAGTCACTGCAGCTATTCCAGGTTAGAGCAGCTCAGCCTTCTATCTATATATGTATATCTTGCAGATATATACAGCAAGATAGACTCCTCCTGGCCTTACCCAGCCAGGACTTGCCCTCAGCCCTGAACTTTGCTGTGTGCATCTGCACTACAGTCATCACAGCACTGGGCTTTGGAGATTCAGGGTACATTACAGCTTAGCTTCCTGCAAGGAGAAAGAAGTAAAGCCCAGAGAAATCTGGAGGGCAAACACATTCAGGAGACCCCCAGATCTGAGCAAGCAGAGAACATTTTGGTGACAGGAGCTGACTTCTTGCCCAGCCTACACCCAAGAATTTCAGCAGCTACACCAGGATCAGCTGTGTATTTTCTGGTTTTGTCGAGCAAGCCAAAGAGCAAAGGTTGCTCTTTGCCCACTTCATAATGCTCAGCTGGAAAATCCCAAGGATGTGGATCAGAAACAATTGGATATAAGATGACAAAGTGGCATTATGGTGTATTATAGACTTTCTGCTGAATCAGTACATGTCAGAAAGCATTTTGCAGCCCAGACCTATCCACAAAGTTCTCCATGGTATTCCTCCAAGCTTAGCATGTTTCATCTCTTCTGTATAGACTGCCTGTATTGAAGGAGCAGCCTCAGGAGCTCTAGAAAAGAGCGCTGCTGTTTGTGCCCAGGTCCCCTCTCCTCGGTAAATTTCCACCCTGATTAACAAATGGCTTTTACTTAAAATAGCATTCTTCCTCTGAACTCCTCCGCACACTGCATCTGAGCCCTCAGTGGAGCAGGGCAGTGGAGCTGGTAAGTAAAAAGAGCCCCAGACAACCACTTGCACACCCATGACACCCCAAGAGAGGGACCCCAGCATTTCTCATTCCTGACAGGCAGCAAAATACACCAACATTACCAACACACAGAAATATTGTAAGAAATAAACTTTAACACTAGCTATTACATCAAATGTAATCTCAGCTCCTGTGAGGAAAGGTTCCCTTACCAGCACAGGCAGGATGCACAGCACTGCAGCTGAGCACCCAGTATGTTTGTTATTCAACAGGTGACAAATGACCTGACTGTTAATTAAAAGGTGATTATGTTCTGCAAGAAATTGCTACCAGGTGCTCTTGGTAAATAAAAGGAGAGGCTGGGCTGCAGCTGGGCTTTGTCTTTATAGAGTTGGGGCAGAAGATGGAGTGCAGGGGGGCAGTTGGGGGTGAGTGTTAAGTGATGAGATCTGTGGGTAGATATTTGCCTTCAATTTTAAGGGACATTTATATTTTGTTAGGTCTTTCTTTCCTTGTGGCTTGGGTGCAGTGTTGCTTCCTGGCTGGTGCTGCAGGCAGATGCCCTTTGGTTTTCCTCTGGGATTCTTTTATTTCAGCATGTTTAAACATTCTCTGATGTTTCCGTCTTCCTGAAAATAACCTAAGAAATTAGGATAAAGTTTGATGCCTTACAAGAGCTGGCTATACTCAATACTTGTCTCTGGTTATCTGCTGGGTGTAACACTATGGGGATGGGGATGTTCCGTACCTTGAGGCAGCAGAGGGAATGTGGGAGGAAACCCTTTGCTCCAGCACTGCATCTGGGGTGGTAAAAGTGCTTCTGTGCCCTACCTAGGTGAGCTTAAAAACTGCGTTCTGCTCTGCATGAGCATATCTAACTCTTCTCCATAGGATGCAAAACTTGGTCCTGCTCTGAATCCTCTGAGTAGTCAAAGCCCCCAAAATCTGTGTGTGGAAATGTTTTTTTAGGGGAGTGGTGGGGCACTGGGACATGAGGAAACAGCAAATACCCCCCACAAAAGATGGAACAGGCCCTGAACTATTGCTGGCTGGCATTCCTCCTGTCTCCAGTGCCAGGGATGCAGCTGCTCTGAGCAGGTCCCATCTACTGGAAAAAAGATTATTTCTGGCAGAAACACCCAGAAGCACTCTGGCTGTTGCAGATACTTGGTTGTGATTCACTAATGGATGGGTGGTTGTCTCCTCTTCATTTTCATGGCTTAGGTAATGGAAGAGGATGACAGATCTGAGCTACTCCTGGGTGAATTACACTGGGCAAGGGGAATTTCTCATGAGCACCTGAGTAACACCTATGAGAAAAGAGCAGCGTGAGTAAAAAGTGGTGCTTGGTGTTGGTGCGTATGTGGTATCATGCCTATGAATCCCCTGTAATGAAAGTCCATTCTATTTCCCCCTCAGCACAAATCACTATTTATAGGGTGAGTCTAGGACTTTTTCTTTTAAAATGTGTGCTACCCCAACTGTAAAAAGGTTTATATGAAAGATTTATATACTTTTATGTTCCTTTTATGCAGCAATAGGAAAAGTGGAACACAAGGGGGAAAAGAGGGACTAGGAAAAACCACCCTGGTATTCGCAGCACAGATGACAGACTTAGGTTTAGCTGTGAGGAGAACCAAGGATGAACAAAGTCTGGAGACAGATGAGGGGTAGGTGTGGTGAATGCCTCCTGGGCACCATTAACATCCCTATCTCTGTAATGTGCTTCCCTCATCATATCTGAATGCCTAAACAGAGTATTTGGAATAGCATGCGAAGTCAAGGAGGACACATCCATCACAACCAACAGTAACTGCCTGTCAACCTGACCTGTCACGACATGATGTCCTGAGGTATTGAGACGTTATCTTTTCTGTCAGCTGGTGCTGTAGCTGTGGATGCTAGCAGGATTATTCCAGGCTTGTTATAATTTTTGTTCACCCTTTTTGAAGGGCCATGGAGAAGATACCATCCTCAGCAGCAGCCATGCACGTGCTTAAGTTGTTAATGTGATAGGAGCCCCTCTTCTTTCCACCCCTATAAGTAATTCTTGGTGAGACTTAAAGTGGATAATTGACTGGAACTAGCAAAGTTGTTCTGATGGGTCAGGGGGAAGATGCAAGGTCTAAATAGTATATAATTCCCCTCTGTATCTCAACAAGATGTTTCTTTAAGGAATGGAGATGTAGCTACAGAGTGGATATAAATGCTGTTTCATTGCCAAGCTGTGGGAACCTTATGCAGCAGTAAAGTTGATCCCAGTAAACATGATGGTGAACTGTTATTTCCTTGATAACATGATTTTACTTGCTCAATATATGTGCATTGCCTCAGACTATTGAGAGGCTGTGTTAGGAGGTTTGTGTAAATTGCTGGGATTACATTTCCAGATAAGTTTTCTGTCCCTATGCTGTTGCAGCACAGGTCACACTGGGTTGTACTTAACTGGCCCTATTACGGGAAAGGGAGGATTTATGAAATACCTTTTCTTTTGCATTGCATATAAAACTATAACATTTAAAACTGCTTTATAGGGAAACTGCTTGGGCGCTTCCAGCTCATGGTGTCATCTCCTGCTCAGACCAGGTTCCCCTTCGTGGCTGCCACCAGCCTGAATCATGATAGCTCTTTCAGAAATCTCCAGCTGGGATTTGTCCCCGAAGCCTGGTGGGAAGTGCAGTGAGTTCAAGCTCTGCTGAAGAGCTTTTCTATTTCTGGTGGGTGCTGCTGATCCTCTGCCCTGCTTGGAGCAGGCTCACAGCTACCCAGGCACTCACTAATGAGAACTGTTTATACAGGGATTTCTGGTTTAGTGGCTAGGAATGGTGATTTTTAGTTAGGGTTGAGCCTAGAAGGGAGACGTGCAGGCTCTTAAAGACTGGGTGAGGAATGGAGGGAATATACTGCTCTGTCCTTGAGAAGTGAAAGGTGATGCTTGTACCAGAACACATTATCTTTGCCCTCTTCCAACTGAGAAAAACACCTGAATCATTCATGCACCAGTTCCTGCGTCCTAAATGTGATTCTCAGGATGCCTTAAAGCCCATTAAAACAGGCAGAGTTCCTCCCATGCTTTATGCAAAAGGAGGTTCCAGTTTGTCTTTCCATGCATTAATATCATGTGCCACTGACATGTACATTCCAGTCCTCACCTGACCCTGTACTGGATCAAGAAAAGGTTGATAAAATTTCACTTTACATAATTCATTTGTAAATTCAGATGCCTTTAAGCAACAAATTAAGGAAATTCCTTATTATTCTGTCAAACAGAAACCAACAATCATTTCTTTCCTGTGAGTTTGGGTGTATGAAGCTATTTGCTTTCAAAATTTAGTGCATGTTTGGTTTTCTTTTTTCCCCTGAAGTGTCTGTACTTGGTGACTGAGTACCCAAATATTTACCAACTCGCAGATTACAAGGTGGGAAGAAAAGCCAATTTCATTTATTTAGCCTGAATCCCTAGGCAATGTACATGATGGGCTGCTCTGTTGCCGTTTAAATATTTATATAGTGCCATCAGCTTCTTGACCAGTTTCCTTCTATATTAAATACATCCTCCTTGCTAAATGAGTGCTTCCATTTATGTTGTGATTTAGAGCCAACTCCAATGGTTTATTGTGATTTAGGGGTGGCGTTAGGTTTTACCTTAAGTAATCTTCTGGGTATGAACTTTTCTCCCAGCCTGATGTATCAGTATCCCAGCAAGTGAGAGCCCATGATCCTCCTTGCCTCTCTTCACTGCCTGGCTTTAATTGGCCATTTGGGAAGCCTGCATGGGAAGATGAAAACTGTAATATACTGAATTTCCTCACCTTCATTTTATCTCAGTGTATTTTTTTAAATGGTTTTCCTGATTGGTTCGGAGTTGTGCTTTTTAAATTCACTTCCCCTCTGTCATTTTCTTACACCTGTCTGAAGGAACCCGACCGTTTCTGTAGCCTCTCCCCTTGCTCTGCCCTCAGTTGTTTTTCATTCAGGTCCTCAAAGTGATTGATGGATCTTTTCAGTTCAGGGCTATTAATTACTTGTGGGTGTCTCCACAACAAACTCATAACAAATATTCTCTAAGCAGAGCTCACCATACACATCCGGGGTTTATATATATATATATATACACACATAAAAATATTAAAAATACAAAAATAGATAATATTGCATGCATTATGTATATAATATATACTATATGGTTTATAATATATACTGTACCCTCACACCTTGACAAGAGGTGGGTGTGTTTGTCCAGTGACGATGCACAGCTCCTCCAGAGGCAGTTTGCTCCCATGGTCTCTTGCCTCCAACACTCTCTGCATGCTGCCTCCCACTGCTCCTGAAATCCCATCCATGTGGATGCTCAGCCAAGGCCATGTCCCTCCTTTACCCCACCAGGGAGCCATGAGCTGCATCCAGCAGGGTGTGCTGGGAGGCGGCATTTTCACCCCTTTGCACAACCTGCTTCAGCCTCAGCTCGTCTTCCCCACCTGCTCAAGTGTTGAGACCCAACACTTGGTGATCCATTAGCTCAACTTTTCATTGATTTGCCAATAAAAATGCTCTCAGCTCTGTCTGTGTGGGTTTATAAAACCTTTTAGACTTGTGTAGCTGTTCTTTGGGCCTTTTGATGCAGTTTTATTTTTTTAGTTTTGTTTGTTTGTTTCAAAACCCAATCAAACAAATAACATATCATCTATAAACTGATTTAAATGCATTACAAATAAAGGGGGGCAAAAAGGAGACAAAAGTAGTAACAGTTTTATTTCAGGAGGCTCACCTTTGTGTCTTACCCTGGCTTGCACACAAAGTAGCTTCTCATCTGTGTCTCCAGCTAAGTGGTCAGCTCTCCTTTATCCCACCAGGAACAGCACAGCACCTCTGGCTGGACTTCCAAGACAGACCCACCTCTCCAGAGATGCCCAGTTGACGTCTCCCTGATGGACTCTATATGGCTCCTCACGCCCATTTAAAAACCTTTCATGCAGGGTGTGAAGGTTTGAGAAGACTGGCCAGCAATCACAGAGGTGTTCCTCAGGTAGGGAGAAACAGTTTGGGTTTAGAGGAATAAAGGCTTCTGTGCCCTAATAAAAGACACAGGGTCTGGTTTTGGACAGCAAACTTTGTAGAACAGTAAAAACTGGGACACAGAGCTAAGAAAATGTGTTTTGCCAAGCAGGAGCTTGTAATCCAGAGGGCTTCAGTGAATGGTGGCTTCCAGAGCAGGCTCCTGCTTGTGCTGAATTACCTGCAGCTGGTGAAGGGAAGTGAGAATTAATGGCAGCAAAATAGTGACAGGCCATTGACGGCTCTGTGGCACAACCCTGATGGTGTAAAAGGCACACTGCTCTTCCCCAGTGTTACTGATTTCAGCTCCTTGAGTTCCTGTCTCTCCTTGCTCAGCTGGGGCTCCATGGAGCTGCCCGCTGTGTGCCACCTCCTCTTCCCCTGCCCCAGGGCAGTGTCTTTGGCACTGCTGGGGTTGACCCAGAGGAGTGCAGGGCACCTCAAAGATGTTGGCTTGGTAATATCCATGGGCGCATCTTCGCATCCCAGCACTAGGAACAAGAAGGATTTTAGGTGTCATTTTCCTAGCTCAGCAGTGGACTCCAGCCTGAGAATCATAAGAAAATTGGTAAGTGCACTGAACTGTGTTCATTACACAGCCATTAACTATAAATAGCCAGTTTGTAACCTTCATAAGTGGGCTTTGGGGAGAAGCAGTAATGCATACCTGTAATAAGTGTGCATTGCACTGTGCTGCAACACAGCTATGTCATGATCGGAGGAAACAGCTATATTTTATTAATTTTGCTGAAAATGTATGTTGGCCTCTGCCTAATGAATACTAATAGAACCTTTAAATCTCATTTACCAAATACGTACAATTAAAGAACAATGAGAGGCATTACTTACAGAGCACATTCAAGCATTACTGAAATATCCCATTCGGTTATTGCAATAATTGCAAAATAAAATACATTGATTGCTCTGTATTTATAAATTCAAGAGCTATTTGGGTCTGTGTGCACCCTTCCTAATGTGTAATGAAGGTTATAAAAGGAACAAGCATCTTAATGTGAAACACAAGGAAAACTCTAAAACTGCATGAACTGTGAGAAATAAGACATTGTGAGTCAGTCATTTACTCATGTTCTCTCCCAGCAAAGAACAAGGGTGATGATGCAAACAGGATGTGGGAGGATTTGTGGATATTTATGAGCAGGTGCTCTTCAGCTGGAGTCCATTTTGAAGTAATTGACACCTGGGGATTGCTGGGCACCAGAGATGCTTCTGCAAAGCGGGTTTGGATTTACATTGTCCTTAGAGCTAGATTTATCTTCTAGCTTTTTTTATATCCATTGCCCCTAAGAAAGGTGCTGGCCAGGTTGTGCCTGTGCTGCTGTCCCTCGGGGTCTCTTTGGGCACAACACCAAGTGGTACCTAGAGAACAACATACAGGTTCTGCTGGTGTGTCAGAGACCTACCTTGAACAGGATGGGACAGGAAGGGTGTGGGAACGAGTGCCCTCAAACCCAACCTTACACCAAGAGGTTTCCAGTCAACAGCCACCTGCTTCCTTTTATTTGCAGGCTTGAGTTATTTTGAGGCTGTTTCATATACAAAGACAAAAACTTGATCATTTTGTCTTTTTTTTTCCTCCTCTTTATACCAAGAAACAGCTGCAGTTTCTAACAGAGCAGTTAGAGGAACTTTGAGGACGTCAGTGGGTGTTAAGGGGTGTCTGGGTACTGCATGTGGCTGGTTCCTGTGTGGGGGTAACAGGCAATAGGCAGAATGGATAAACAAAAGCACCACCAAAAAGATTAAAGAAGCCTATTGTATTTAAACCACAGAGCTGAGCCCCCAGTAAGAACAATCCACAGTGACACAACTTCTGCTGAAAAACATCCCCTGGGCACTTGGGTTTAGTTTGGGGGCTTTGGGCACATTTCCATGACATCTATCTCCCTGCCAGTTTACATATTCCCTCTCTGAAGCTGTTTTATCCCTCCTTGGGAGCCTCCAACCATGCTGGATGTGTCCATTGTCATTTGCTAGTGAAGTGATTCCCCCCTCCCAGGTGAGGGAAAGCAGACATGTGGGGTTCCCAGTGGCACTTCAGTCTTTATTTTTTAACTGATTTCTCTGATTCCACAAACACAAATCTGTTTTCACGTTTCTGCTTCAGAACCGTAACTTGCCCATACATCCCCCGTCTTCTTATTTCCCCTAGGTCAGAAATTGCCATCCACTGCTCTGTGGGGGGGATCGGCCTCTCAAAATGCACATATTGCCCCAGAATGGCTGCCAGACACAGCCAGACCATGGTGGGAGCATCTCTGTGAAATAGCTGGAGCTTGATGAGCAGCCTGAGAGCCACCAGCTCATCCATAACAGCTGCTCCTGGGGCAAAATGGCTTGAGGAGTCTGCAGAGCCGATGTGTGCAGCCTTCAGGACAGGGATTTAATAACAGTGTTTTTTTCTTCCAAGGACCATTTATTAGCTATTTACAGAGATGTTTGCTTCTCCCTTGGAAGCTGAAGCCAGCATTCTTTATGTGTGGTGTGGTTATAATGCCATTAAACTTTGTGAAAACCCATCTGCAATGATTTGGCCCCAGGTAGGTACAGATGAGGAGGAAAAAGCAGCGGTGTTTTCTGGCTCATCTGTGGAGCCTGGCGGGATCTTGTAGCGTATTCTGCTTGGATGTGGTCACTACATTCCCTATGGAGCCAGGGGCTTGTGCCAAGTGGTGAATGGTTTTGACAGCCACCAAAATCTCCTCTAAATGTTAAAATGCTGATCAATGTCACTGAGACTGCTCAGGGACTCCTTGGTAAAGACAGAGGAAAGCTTTCACTTTGCTCTGCTATTTGGTTTGGTTTCTGTTTTTTGTTGTGTTTGGGTTGGCTTGGTTTTGGTTTTTGTTTCTTTTTATTTAATGAATTCTTTTGTTTCACCAGAATTTGAGATGGGAGCGCTGTTGAGAAATGAGAGGCTGAAATACCGCACACAGGGATGGCAATGTGAAAGGATTTGGAGCAGCATGTTCATAAACTTCAACTGAATCCATGAGTGGTTTCTTGCTCCCCACACAGCATTTTTAGTAAATGTAGAACTTAGATTAGGCAGCAAACCTGTCCCAGGATGAGTGCCAGAAAGCTGTGACACCTCACCATGGTCCTGGTGCATCTTGTATGGATCCCCACCGAGGGGTGGATCCAGGTTATTCCCATGACAACATTGCCAGCACTGGACCCAGGAAGGTATATGCCAGTTGTTAAGTGGTACTGACACTAATGATATAATTAGCTGTGTTAAAAGTAATGTCTGGTAGCATCTACTTTGTTTCCAGGGTGACTAAAGCACCATAAATAATGATGTCCAGCAGTGTTTCCATAGAGCTGCTGTCCCCAGCAGGAGTGGGCAGAGGGTCCTTCATGGTCAACAGGCAGGAGATGGATGTGTCAAGTTTCCCTTCTGCCTCCCAGACTGGCAAAGCAAAGATCACCAAATCTAACTCTGACAAAGGGAGCAGTTCTGAGCTAGAAGCCTTCTCCCTTGGCTTTCACAGGCATTGTGCATCACTTGTTTTGTATAATCAATTTCTTTTATAATTGGTGTAATTGTTATTAACTATTCATTAGAACTAATAATGATTAATTATTATCAATAATAATTTTACTTCCTTTTCTGTCTTATTAAACTGTCTTTACCTCAGTCCACAAGTTTTACTTTATTTTTCCCAGTTCTCTCCCCATCCCACTGTAGGAAGGGAGAGTGAGTGAGTGGCTCAGTGGTGGTTAGCTGCTGCTGGGTTAAACCACAACATTCTCTTATCATTTTAAGAGCCCAGCAAGCCAATTCCCATAAAGGGGTAAAGGCAAGTGACTGCCAGCCACTAGCTGCAGTGGCCGGGATTGAGCCATGCCCCTGGTGTTTGCCAAGGCTGAGATGCTGGGAGGGTCATTGGCCTGGAGGAGACTTCACACAGGAAACAGGGAGAAGAGAGGAGGAGGAAAACACACATTTTGAAATGAAAAGCAATCTCAAAATCTTCCATTCGTGTTAATCCAGAAGCAGAAAGCCACATGCACAAGGCTGAGCCTGATCCAACCCCCATCAGCATCAAAGGGAGGATTTCTAATGGGTTCCAGTGGTTCTTAAACTGGTTTTTAGTGTCTAAGACACAACTGCAACTGAATAAAACCACCAGAGCCTCTACCTTTACTGTTCTCTTATTTACTCTAGTCTTCTTACCACCTTTTTATTAAGCACTACAACTTAATGCTGTAAAACTGCAGTCAATTGCTGTTAGCATGAGCTTCATGAAACCTGTACCTATGCAGTTTCCAGCTCTGCTGCCTTTGCTTATTCTTTCAAAGCCCAGATGTATGCAGAGGGGAGGGGGTTACTGGTCCTGTTCAGGGGTGGACTATCAGGGCAGAGCCAGGAAAGACTTTTCCACAGATTTTAAGCAATTCGAGAGCCCTTCAGAGTGATTGCCTTCTATAAGGATTTGAAGATGGAATGCTGTTAAAGTAAACAGAGCTAAACTTGCCAATGCAATCTGTAAGGTTTTCAAGCTGGGGTTAAGGGAAATGCTGTATCCTTCAAACCAATTTCTCTCCAACATTTAATCTCCGAAGTTGTTTGCTGAGGGAACTGCTGCTTTGGAGAGCACAGTTGCTGAGATACCCTGATACTTGCCAGGAGGTGGCATTTCAGTGAATGTGGTTTTGTTTTCACCCTGTTGTTGCACAGTCTCCACTTATCAGTGAAGGCAGGAGGGGAAGTGCACAATTATTCAATAAGGGATTGTTAATGAAATAATAATCGAAAATGGCCCCATGATATGGGTGTTCACAGTAACACAACATTGAGGTAGTAGCTGATTTCATCACATCTCAACTCCAGCAGTGACCATGTCCACATTCAGAGCATACATCCCTTTGCAGACTGCAGCATGAGCCCCTTACCAAGCACCCTCTCTTTCCCATTGCAGCTGCCACAGTGATGTTTCATTAGTCACCCTTACTTTATGAAATAAATTCTTCTCCTTTTGCTGTTTAACACAAAACCCACATTGATTAACACACTGTTATGCAAATCCAAATCATGTGGAAGCCAAAGTACCATTAGATGATCTGCATTCCACTATTTACCAACACGAACAGGGGAGATCGATGAGGTTTCATATTTCCCAGATGTTGAAGTGTATTTCACATGATGGCTTCCCTGAAGGATTGTCCCTGAAAACCCATCATGACGAAGTGCCAGCCCACATCTATATGTCGCACATGTAGGAGGGAGGGTTTTGACACTGTGCAATGTTTTAAGACATAAGCACATCCCAGCACAAAACAGGTCATAAAAGAGGGAGTAAAAGCACAGGGAAAAAGAAAGTGCCAGAAAAAAGTAAACAAACAAAAAAGAAACAAACAAAAGGTATTTTTAATCTGAAGATGTTAAAAGCAAGTTTTAATGGAGACAAATCACCCTGTTTTTAAAGCTGAAGAACAAAACCACTTCCCATTTTAAAATATATTTTGCTTTATTATGTTTTATTATAGCTTTGCTTTATCATCTAACCTAGTGACCTTGTTAACTCAAAGGGGAGCCAAGCTTTCACTTAAAACATGCTTCTCCCACAGTTTTTCATTACTTTTTGTACTCTGACCTGCTCTCTTGTTATGACCTTACTGAGAAACCATGAGAAAAAACATCCTATTTCAGTTCAGAGATGCCCAGAAGCATGCATACACCTGGATGGGTCCCTGTGGGCAGCCCTGTGAAAGCCATGCAATGCATGTGCCTGGTTCACACATTGGATGTGAAGACTTCTGACATTCTGGTTTCCTTTAATAAGGGCTGAGAAATTAATTGACGGAATACATTATTTAATGAAAGACCTAATTGATGCAATAAATAATTCAGACTGTAGTGTGAGACCAGCTGTGCTTGTCCCACACTATCAAATTTGACAGCTGTGATGCTGTTTCTTATGGTCATCTTCCTGCCTCTTGATGGAAAACACAACTAAGTAAGTTGGGCTAGAACTTACAGTTGAAACAACTTCTGAAGAAGCATAACGAGTTGCTTGTACTTTAACACAGGAAGCTCACAGCTCTTTCTTCTGACCTGCTGGGACATGTAAGCCATTCAAGGTAGGTAATGAATCCAGAACCTTGACTAGAAAATGTCATTACCTGGGAACTGTGAGGGGTAAGCAGGCAATACAATAAAAACAGCTCTATTTCAAGATCCACTTTTGTCTTCTAGGCAAAACTACAAGCTGCCATTTCAACCCATTGTCTGGAAAATGTCAGGACATGTTCCTCCTCCGATAAAATGCTGGAGAAAGGAATTGTTGGCACAAATGGTGAGAGCACCACAGGGCTGCATCAACATCTTGAGCCGAGACTTGTGCTCCCAGCACTGCCTCTCCTCTGCAGGGAAAACAAGATGGCAAAGCCAGCACCAGGCAGCTGCCAAGGGCGCTGCAATGCCACTGGTTGTGTCTGCGCGGAAATACAGGAACATATGGGCAGCATCATGTTCCTGCCTATTCTGGAAAGCAAAACAGAACGAGTGCGAAATAAACTCGTATCAACAACAGGATGGGAATATTTACAGGGAAGCAAAATATAGGATGGGGAAGAGCTTGCTCAGATTGGAGGGCAGGGCTTGCGAGGAAGCAGGGCTGCATCCCAGTGGGCTTTGCTGCACAGACGTATTCCCACACACCCAGCATACAAGGAAAATGTAATAGAGAATCAGATTAACCCGTGTACATACAAGCACACACTTGCTCATAAACACATATGCATGTGATCTGCAGTTCTCTGGAGGACTTTTTTGTCATTATCATTATTTTGTAATACATAGCTGAGTGAACAGCCTTTCAGTGTATTTATTACAGTATTGAATTGCTTTCCATGGTAACTAATTGTGATTTCAGAAACACAGGTTCTGCAATGGTACAAGATGAAATGGAGCTGAGTATGGAAGCAGCTGGTAAGAAAAAAATCACTTGCTTATGTAATAGTATTTAATGGCAGAGATTGATGGAGCTGAAAAAAAGGGGACTGGCAGGGACTAGAAAACAAAACAGCCCTCTATCATCTTCATGCATTTCATTATATATAGAATTCCTCAGGAATGTGTCTGGTGAATATTTAAGGAAAGGAAAACCCTCTCTGTGGGCTGCCTTCCCATTTCCCCACTCAACATTCTATTAAGAGGCAGATTATTGAAAATCTGGCTGTATAAAAGAAAAGAAGTGGTCAGGAAGTGAAATTATGATTAAATGGTTATTACCAGTTAAAAGAAATGGGAAGGCTCTTACAAAAATTAGATTGGATATAAGGAAGAAGTTCTTTACTGCGAGGCACTGGAATGGGTTGCCCAGGGAAGCTGTGAATGCTCCATCCCTGGTGGTGTTCAAGGCCAGGTTGGACAGAGCCTTGGGTGACATGGGTTAGTGTGAGGTGTCCCTGCGCATGGCACAGGGTTGGAACTAGGATCATCTTAAGGTCCTTTCCAGCCCTAACTATTCTGTGATTCTATGTTTCTATAAAATTTATCTATTCCACTGTGAAAAACAGGTGAAAGAGCATGTTTTGAGTGATGTTCAAAAAACATTGGGTTTCCCCAGACTGCGGGTATCTCGCTGCCTTCCTGCACCTAGAGCTTTGGATGGCACCAGGTGCCCAAGGGAAAGCCAGCTGCGCACGCAGGAAGTGGTAAAACACTGAAGACCATTTTGAGCTGATTTATGTGTGTCCCTAAAGCAGAGAGATTTGCAGATTCCCCTGCACAACAGTTTGATGTTCCCATGTAATCTCATCAGGCGTTTGATAGAAAAAGGGCTTTGGGACATAGCTTGAAGGGGATCGCAAAGGCATGGGAGCATTTCCAGCACCCTGAGGCTGCTGAGGCATGCTGATCCTGGCCACTATTCCTCCCCATTTCCACCAAACAGCAGCATCTTTGCCATATGTGAACCACAGGGAGTCCTTTTACTGCAGTGTAAGAGGCTAAAAGGCAATAAACACCCAAGTCAGGAATTCCAGAGTCTCACATGGGACTAGAGCCTCCGGCATGTTCCTTCCTTTCCTCTTAAGGCACTGGAGGGTCCATGGCACCTAACAGTGCATTGACAGCCCCAGGAACAGAGAACAATATTGTCTTGTCCTTTTTTTTTTAACTTTTGATTGGATTAATAAGCAGTCCTCCAAAAATGCGTTCCATGAAACAAAAACCCCACCCAACAAAAAAACCTCCTCACAAACCCAAACCTAAGCCCCCAAACCCATAAAATCCAGGTAAGCAATCAGAAATCTAAGATGAATGTGGTTATGTTGCCCAACTAAAAACTCAAGAGTCTGCTAGCATTTCTCTGACCTTGGTTCAACATCACTGGCATTGGCCGTGTTCATACTCGACAGAAATTCTACAGCCTGGATAAATATGGGGTTAGATTTATGGGGAGGTGCACTCAGAGTAGGTAAAATGTAGTTTTAGGCATAGGTAAAATCAAATATTTTGTCAAGTGTTTATTTTATTTACCCAGCAGACAGTCACGTTTTTATTACAGAAGTACACATCTAGGCACTTAAAATGTGACTATTTAACACCAGTCTGCTTGACAACTAGCACAGAGCCATTCAGATGTATCAAAGATATTCATGAGAATCCGGCTGTTCTGTCACCTTCACTGCAGGTCTGACAGCAGTAAATCTGAGCTGGTGGCTTATTGATGTAACAAACCACAACCAAATCTTTAGTACTCCTGCTTCCTAACACACCAGTTTGCCTGGTGGAAGCAATCTTCGTGTTCGAACTGACATCCAACCAGAGTAATGAAGGGATGACAAGCAAACCATACGTTAAACAAGAAAGTTATTTTAATGGTCGCTCCCCGAATACCCAAAGGCACTAGTCAACACTGTGGACTAATGACCTACAAATTTGTGTGATTAGTACATATTTTTACCATTACAGTATTTTTTTCAACAGCTTCAGATGGCACATTAAATGATATACTTCTTTCTTCTGCAACAGTCCTGAACACCCTTCCATTTGTCTAGCATAACAGAAAAATATATCAAACAGAAACTGAGCTGTAAGAATCACGCTGACATACCAAACTCTCTTTGCTGTCTTTTCTCCAGGTATTTCTGCAAATCATATTGAATACACACTGGTGTAACTCCAAATGTATGTCAATATAACTCCTTTAACATCTGTCAAATTACACAGCTGTCAAACGGAAGTGACGCGGTGGTAAATCAGATCTGTGACTTCTCAGATCCACAGGGTCAGTGCAACACAATAGACGATAAAACATCTCGACTCAGGACAATTTTACATTTCTTTTATCCATTGCAAAAACTTCTGTAATGTGTTGAGTATCAAGTTCACAAATCACATTTTAAGGGAACTACCATAACGTATATGCTTCAAATAGACCTTTTACAATATAACACAAAATTCAGGTAACATTTTTTAGGAAAGCGCTTTAAACTTCAACACTGAGGTCTTGACAACAGTAGATTACTTTAAGCTGTAAACCTTAAAGAAGTTTTATGTGATTAAATAAAACCAGCATTACAATTTCCAGGTATTCTAATCATTGAACAGATTGTAACAACAAGATATAATGCAAACATGAAGCTCAGGAGACTGGTACTGAGAAAACTCAATTCTTTGTAGATTTATATCTGCACAAGGTAAAATCAGTAACAACTGGAGAAGAGGTTAGAATATTTCATCCTACATATTGATGGTATCAGTGTTTTGCAAGCAGCAGTCTGTACAACATCCCCTTTTCAATATCAGTTTACAGAAGAAAAAAAATCTCCAAGTCAAATACTGCTGCCAAGTACCAATGGAACGTTTGGAAGGAAATATTTAAGACCATCAGATTTTGTTGATTGCCCATGTTTATATAGATATGTGAGATTTTATATATTTAAGCATATATAAAGTCATAAACCTCACTTAACCTTCAAAACTGAACTACCTCTATGTAAGAAATATAAGACCTTTCTCAATAAATTTAAAGGGTTTATTTATACCTGAGACATTTTTGCATATTGGTGTCTTTGTACCTTTACCTCTAGGCACTCACCCAAGTCCTTTACTCTTTCCTGGGGTCTCACACAAAGCCCATTACAGTTAGGTAGATTCTTTCCAGTAACTCCATGGGCTTTGGCTGAGTCCTTCCTTATCTAACCCAGATGTATAAACAGGCATAACAGAATAAATATATTTAAACACAGAGCTGCTGTACAAGCACACCAGCTGGTTTATACAAATCCAGACCTAGCTGACTGTTCCTGATAATTTTCACAGCGCCTGATTCAAACAAGAACTATAGTCCTTTATACACGGGTGATACATGTTTCTACTTGTTGGTTAAAACCCAGGCTTTTGTAATATTTCTCCAGGTAATGGATCATTGGGTATACATGACATGCTGAAAATGCTCCCTCCTGCCTGACCGCTTTCCTGCTTCTTGAGAAATCAATCCACTTCTCCACCTGGCAACAAAGGAAACTGGGAGCAGAGGAGTAGTGAGTTGAGGTGGCTGCGTTACATAAATGTCACAGGCCAGTGCAGACGGACTGAGATTTTCAGGCAGATTTAGGGAGTTTAGGAGCCCAGTTCCTCCTGACACTTGAGGTGTTTGGATGCCTAACTCCCACAGATTCAATGGGAAGTCCCAGCTGTGCCCGGTCCAACTCTGCAGCCCTGCCAATCCCATGGGCTGAGTGTTGAAGCATGACCATTAGCAAGGACATAACCTACATAAGGCTCTTACAGCATTTCACAGTGCTATATAATTTGGCAAATACCAAACTAAATTTCAAGGTTCCCTTTGTAATCTAAATGGTTTCATTAAAAATAAAAAAATGAATCCACCGTGTTTCACTCCATTTTGATTCTGACAGGGAGAATTCCCTGGAAGTGCTTACAAGAAAATTTAGTGTTACTGTATCTGATAACATAGCAATTAGAATTGCCAATTTTATTAAATATTGTTCAGCCAATAGAAAAATACTACTGGAAGTGAAATAAACTGCGTTTAAATAAACTGATTTGAAAAATCAGCAAAAATAGTGCTATATTCATGAAAGGCTTCACAAAATAAATCAGCTTCCAAGTAGATTAGTATGCCCTTCTTATGTTGCAGAAACATTGTTTTTTGCACTGTATTTTACAGAAGAGAGTTGACTTTAGTGATGATGGCCAGAAAAGTTTACTTTAGACAGCTCTTTGTTCTACTGTACAGGCATATAATGCTAAAAAGGAAAGCTACATATCACTGGCAATAGGACTTCATAGACCTTAGAAATTTTAGAAATGTTTAAAATAGTGTTATGGAGCATATTTCTGTGTAAAATAAATCAAACACTGTTTCCCAAGTAGAAGAAATGTCTAAGACCTGGTGCCTATTGTAAATAGATGAAATGCAGTCAGTGTTTTTAAACACGAGGAGGATGAGGGCATACAGTGATGCACCAGCAATAAGCTTGTGGTATTACACAGTGACATGTAAAGCATCAGATGTAAGAAACTTCACTGCTGCATTTCCAGTTGGCTGTTCCAATCTTAAATCGCACCCATTCTAAATCTCCTTTTCATACTATTCCTTTTGAACCATATTCAGGATCTGAACCGGAATAATTTCAGTAAGAACATCTTAGATCCATCCATCCCAAACCTAGTCACAGGGAAACAAATGGTGATACCCCTCTGATCTTCAGTGCTATGGGCACTTTGCAACCCATCAGTGGAGTACCAAGGGCAAACATTTCCTTTTCAGGAGCCAAGGAGCTCTCTAGCATGATTGATTGCCAACATCATTGCTACTTTCACAGAGCAACTGGCATAGGGAGGCACTTATGTGACATGTTTAAAACTTATCTTTGGTAAACACACACACAAAAACTTGGAACTGATGTTTAACTTCCTGATCGTAAGAGAATTCTTCATTTGCTACTAATGTATGTGTGCAGGTATCTAAAGATATGCAGGAAACTGCTAGTACAAGATGCTTTTTCAAATGCCACTGCCAAGGATTTGCTTTAATTCGCCTTAAAACAATGCAGTCCTGGGCTCTTTTATATATATTTTTCTTTTTTTCCATGACTTTATTGCACATTTAAGCATCTCTGATTGACAACAAATTAGCAATAGCAAGCAAGCCCTATGTGCTCAATTTGCACCTTCTTTCTCATTCTATTACCTTGTTTTTCAAGACCAATATAATTAGAATAGTTGTTTCTCTTACTACTTTCATTATCTGAGAGGCAGATCCCTCTGATCTGTGGAAACTCTGGATACACAAAAATGCTGAGTCTGCTCTTGGTAGGTACGTTTCCTGCTACGCATGACTAGACAGTACCCTGGTGAGGAGAGGGACCTCACATCTCCAGTTGGACCTGAACAGTGACCAGACCAGAGCGTGTAAAGCAAAGCTCAACCCACCAAGAGACAGCCTTTCAATGGGGATTTTCTAAAGGTGCTGCAAATAAATGTTGTTGGAACTGCATGGGTATAACTGATGTTTGATCTACTTTAACGTACCCAGAACACTATTGATTCTAAAACCAGGCATTTCTGCTGAGAGGTATTTTATTTGCTTAATTTTTTATTTACATAATTTAAATTTTGCTTAAGAATTTTTTAGAACCCAGAACTTAGTGCATATTATTTTATAAAATTAGAATCATTTATATTCTTTTCTTTTCATCAAAAAAAATATATATAGCCCAAACACATGTGGGGATTTAAGTATTTGACTGATAGCCATTTCACTTATTTCACAATCTGCTTAACAGTGATGTAGACACTGATCAACCAAATAACTTTGGCAACTTGCACAAAAATATGTCCTTAAGTCAAAATATATGCTTAAACTTGCTTTAATGATGCCTTTATTATGAACAGAACTAGAAAGAGAGAGGAGTGTAAGTGCTGAGGAGGTTACTGGTTCCTAAACCATGCCACTTTGAATCTGTATGTGAAATGGGTATGGCTGGTAGAAGACAGGTGGTTGTCCATGAGCAATGTAGTAATTGCTGAAGTTTCTGTCACTAATGTACGGAGCAGGCTGATAATAGCATGTTACATTTGCGGCATTTGGGATGATATTTTGTTCTCCGAGTACTTTTAAAGCCAGGATTGTGATCATATTCAGAGTTTGCCTTCGCTCGTATCCCATAAGACAGACTGTGCTCTTATTTACAACTCTACGCAGTGTCATCAAGTAGTCGTACTTGCTTTTCTCCTCCCCAATGAAGTGGTTGCGCAAATATGACTCAATTTTCCTCTGCTGCTCAGCAACATCTGGAAAATCAATGAAGAACCTGGAGCACATGTAACGTTCCAGAGATTTGATTTCATCCTTGTCTGCTGGCTTAAAGTCACGAACCAGGAGATTGCTGTACTTTAGGAGGCCACCTCCTCTGATTTCTTCTGGGTTCCTTGTGGAAATCAGTTTGTATCTTAAGTGGTACATTGCTTCATTGAAGTCCCCATACATACTTTCAGCGATGACAGTGGGGTGAGAGTCTTCTGTCAGTTTGCAGTCTGTTGCTTTGTAAACATTTAGTATGGAGTCCAGTATGATTTGGAAGGAGTCCACACTAAACTCAAACTGTCGTCTGAGTGAGTTGACAAACTTCAATTCTACATTCTTGCCACTGTTATTTGACAGTGAGATAAGACTCCAGCGATCATAGTTGGTGGAGACTTTGACCATCTTCTGCACATAAGCATCTTTCATGGTCTGAGCAGTGATTTTTTCCTTATTAACACATTTTGGCAAGAAGTCCAGTAGGCAATTAAGAACTGCTTCCTTAACAACCTGGAACTCAAGCTCACTTGGAAGTTCCACCCCAAAAATGATGTCTAGGTCTTTGTAACTGGTTCCATTCTGCTCTACTAGGATGTGACTGGCTGTCGAACCGTTCAAGCGGATATCTCTAACACTGATTTGGTTTTCAGTTAGCTGTTCCTTTACCACATGAATGACATCCTTAAGCTTTACATCCAGTGTTGGAAAATTTCCTCTCCCATGAATAGGTATGACCTCCGCTAAAACTTGATCCAGGATTTTAATCTGCTCCCAGGTGAGACTACTGAATCTGTGGTCTAAGTCCTCGGTCATTGTGATGTTGGTTGGCTAACTGGGGAGAAACAGAAATTAAGAGACAAATGTTATAACTTGCTCAAATACGAGAGGGCCTGACATTTCACTTGGTTATAACAGATATATATCTTCCTTCCTTAGTGCAGTGACAAAGCAGCTCATTTTACACAGGCACAATCCCAGTTAACGGTCTGAGTCAACCACTGCACTTGTCAAGGCTTTTAATTGAATTTTAATGTACTTGGGTTTTAATCCTGCTGAGGACCCACTGCGTTATTGTATAACCCATGACTCAAAGTAAATGCAGTAAACCATATAGACTTAGTTTAAAACTACTCAAAAATTAATAACATGAAATACTTTGTGGCTATAATGACATTCCAAATTTCACTGTGAATAGCTAAAATGAGAAAAATGAGCAAATTTGTTCTTTCTGTCCTAGCTAGGAATCTCCCTCACCTTCAGTGACTTGCATGCTTGAAACCACTGACAGACCAGGAAGTTTTTTTTTAAAAAGCAGGAATGATGCATCATGCTCAGTGTTTATTTAGCCATTTGCCTCAGATGTCCTTTAGTCTCTATGGATCATCTATACACACACATCCTTTAATGCCTCTTTTTACAGTTTAAGAACTGAATATCCAATAATCCTTAAGCAGTTTCCACTATGTTTCCGAGACAAAATCTTTTGTTTCTAAGTCATTAACCATGCTCCTACATTATCCTACCAATGCTGCACATTATGGTTTGCAGAAATGATATGAAAACCCCTTCCAGTCTGCACTGGCATGCTAAAACTTTTCAAGAAAGCCTGTAAAGAAGCACCTACAGAATACATAGGATAAAGCTCAGGTCCTGGAATTCCTCTGTTTAAAATTCTCTCTTGTCTTCATATCGTCATATTTATCAGTCGTACAGACCTTAGCATGGAGAAGAGAAGGCTGCATGGAGACCTCATAGCAGCCTTTCAGTACCTGAAGGAGGCCTACGGAGATGTTGGAGAGGGACTCTTCATCAGGGACTGTAGTGATAGGACAAGGGGTAATGGGTTTAAACTCAAACAGGGGAAGTTTAGATTGGATATAAGGAAGAAGTTCTTTACTGTGAGGGTGGTGAGGCACTGGAATGGGTTGCCCAGGGAGGTTGAGAATGCTCCATCCCTGTCAGCGTTCAAGGCCAGGTTGGACAGAGTCTTGGGTGACATGGGTTAATGTGAGGTGTCCCCGCCACAGCAGGGGGGTTGGAACTTGATGATCTTTAGGTTCTTTCCAATCCTAACTATTCTATGATTCTATGATTTAAATTTTATAGTGAGGGGGGAAAAAAGGTGTAAACCCCACAGTATTTTTAAAAAATGTTTCTAACTGATCATATGCAAACTTTATTTTAATGAAATGTTTGTAATGGGAATCTGAATGCTTTATTTTTTTAATTGCATATATATGCACTGTGATTATAGTTAAGCACAATGATACAATTATATAATTAGGTGTGGTTAAAGTAAGTAAATAAGAACTGCATTTAAGGAACTAAAAACGAAAACAATGTTGGGCATTAGGTGGTGTCCAAGGTGTAATGAGAGATGGAAATCTTCACCTTACTGTACCTTGGCATTAATATTACAGAGCAGCAACAGTTCAGAGGGCTAAAAAACTTCCAGAATCCATGAGCATCATTTCATGCTGTGTCCCCTGTTGCCCATTTCTTCTGGGGTAGTTAATGTTCAGATGATTAATCAGTGAGGTTGATTCCTGAATCCTATCAGACTATTTTTCATGAGGTTTTCCTTCCATTAATGTTAATGCATGCATTGAAGATGCTGTTCCTCCATAAACTGCCAGGTAACTAAGAGGCAGATACTGTGATTTACTGATAACTTTCTGATTAACCCCAGTGCTTGGCTGCTGTGCCTCAGTGCACTGAGTTTGAAGCTGTGTTTGCTGCTCTGAGCTGCAGGTGAAGGAAGAGAACGTTTACAGATGTGGTGGGACCTTCCTTTATTGCTCAAAAGAGCAAATATTCTTTAACTGTCAATACAGTTAATTGGGGCATTTCTTTGCTCTCCTGAGTCAGATGTGGATATCCTCAACCCATGGGAAGCTGATGTTTAGACAGTTTATAGATGGAGGTACAGATACTGAAAACAACTTTGTTTACTGAGAGGAGTTTCTTTTTTCTGCACAAACATGATGATTTTGCTTTCTCCTTTAATGTTGCATGTGTTTTGAGACCGTCCTGTTGTGTTTGTGCAAGCTTAGTTCAGAGAGAATTCAGGGAAACTAAAAATAATTTTAAAACAATTGCAATAAATTATTTGTTACATAGCAAAGGGGTTTAGCTCATTGCCATTGAAACACTACCTGAGCACCTAAAATGAATACAAAAATAAAGATCACTGTATTCCTTAATTCTGCATGCAAACAGGATGAGAAAGAAGCGACTCTCAGGTATCAGCCAACACTACAAGCATAATACTGACACATAGAGAAATGCTTCTGCAGACAGATGGCTAAAACACATTTTTTTCAGCTAAAGCTCAAGAATAAAGTAAAATCATAGTGAGTAATAACACTATCAAAAAGTCTATGCTGTTGTTTCTTAATCAGTAGTGACTACATATGTATGTTGCCATATATTTTCCTTCCCCTGCCATCAGATTCCACATTCTGGAATATTTTAGTCATTTTAAGTAACTTGTTAACTGACAAATGGCTTGGGAATATTACAGAGCTATTTTTCACATAACTCCACTACAGTTCCAGCTCACAAGTAAACTAATCAGGAGCATATGTAACTTCAAGCACATTTCTGGCCTCATTACAAAGAATGGAACCAACCATATGTCTGAAGTTAAATACATGCTGTAAAAGTTGTCTAAATCAGGACCAAAGCTGGGGGTGTGTTAATTGCTGCTGAATTGCCACTGTGAAGGTCTTGGATTCAGTCCTACAGCTTTGGCACAACCACTAGTTCTTGGCATTGTTTACGTAGCATGTAACTCCATACACATAACAAGCAAGTGTATGTATCTGTTTGCATACATACTCAGAAATACACACACTCTTACAGGCATTTAGAAGTTATGACATTTGAACTGAAAGGGAGAAAAATGGCCATCCATAGCACTGCCTGTTTTACATATCTCTGACTTCACCATTAGCTATTTATCTTACAATTTCATCCTTGTTCCTTTATTACCATGAACTATTATTATGAAAAAAACTTCTATTCATCCTTCATAGCCCTTCCAACACCCCAGTTTATCATGAAAAACAGTGTCACAGAAAGGCACTGTAAGTAGCACAAGACTGGGTGGAGTGAAATGGCTGGGAGGAGAGGGTTTTGTATAAACTTTTTGGCTGCCATGCTTGTCATTTCTGTTATTGATACATCAGATTATGGTGGACCAGCTCTAACAACCTGCCAGCAAGCTTTCAGTTGCCAGAATTGTACAGGCAGTAGTTGTTTTGTGATTCGTCTGATATTGCAAAACTTTAAGAGAGCTTTTTGAGGTTAATGCTGTGATGTAAAAGACAGGGCTTAAAGAAGGGAATGTTGAAATTCAATCCTCTTTTTTAGCAGTGGGACCCTCTTCAAACACTTTTTGAAAGTCAGAAGATGGAAGTATCCTTAAATAAGCTTAGAAATCATTCCTTTATTGCTACATGTTTTTCTTGCAATATACTAAGACTTAAAAACGACAGGAAAAGGTAATGTCAGTAATGTCTTTGGTGCTGGAGTCGTATCTCAAAATGTCATTTCTCTAATGTGATACCTGGAGAATGTGGTGATGCTTTGTGAGTTCAGAACCTCAACATTAATATCTGAGAAATGTCCTATGACACATACTAAGAATTCTGTGTTGAAATAATGCCTTCAACTTTGACATGTAAGGAAAATGTCCCAGGAAAAACAGGAATTAAGTTGTCAAGAATATGTCATTTACAGGTAACCCTAAAGAAACTTTTTTTAGTATTTATTATTTAGTCATTTACTTCCAGTTTACAAGCCCGTACATAACCCTGCACTTTCCTAGAATGACTTTGCCTTGTTCTTTTCCTTAATCTTGTCTGTCAATGAGAACAATTTCCAGGCAATTTTATAGTCATTAGGAACCTTATTTCTTAGAGCAGTAGCAAATTTATTTACCAAGGTGCTCAGGCTAACATCAGGCATTGTTATTAATGCAAGTAAGCCCCAGTTACAATAAATCAACAGCAGTATTGAGGCTATAATTAGTCAAAGCATTGTGTAAAACCAGACAGATAAAGGGAGGAAGGGAAGACAACTCACTGCACATGACTACAGAAGTCAGACGAAGCTGAACACAAGCAAGTACTGCGGCTGGTTTGGTTAAATGGAAAAAGAGGCTGGAAAATATCACTATTCTTTGGAAACTGGTGATCTTTGCAGTGGAGGAGGATCCCTCAAGGCAGCTTTATCTCCCTGCTCCTTTGGATATATCCTGCCATTTAGGATAACCATATATGAAACATGGACATTGGGAGCTTCTACTCACCAGGCCAGCGATCCCAGCCTTCCCTAGCTCTGCCCTGCTTCACCTTGTCAAAGAATTCTGACACTTCTTCCATATGAATACCTAAAAGTATTTAATGTGTTTCACATTCAGTTTTTTCCTATCTTAAAGACCACACGGGTAAATGGAAGGCTGCACAGACTAGCACCATGGCAGTGAAAGGAATAAATAGCCTTTGGATTTGTGTATTGAAAAAGGAGTATTTTTCCTCACTTCTTCAGTGTTTTTAAATTACTGAGACTCTTTTCTAGTGATTTTTATTAGGGTTTTTTTGTTTGTTTTTTTAATGGGATTTAATATGTTACTATAAACTGCAATGGACCCTGAATCCTGCCCAGTGTAAAATCTCTGGCAGATGAAGTGATAACGAAAAGCAGCTTTCTAGGTGTTTCCTTTTAGATATACTGGCTGGAAAAGCAGAGAATAAGATGGATCAGACCTCATAAAGTTTTGTGATATTTAATCTTCGTTACAAGGTTAAAACAATATTTCCCTGATTCAAGGTCCAACTTGCCCCTGAGTGAGCACCTTCAGCAGATGAAGTGGTCACAATGTGGAAAAAAGTTTAGTTATTGTGGAATCACTAAATGTAGTTTTTCTAATATTTATTATTTATTTTTATTTTGAAATCAAAGGTTCTCATTTTCTTCAGCAGGGGCTGGACCAAAAACTGTGAGTTTGGGTTTACAGTGATGCTAAAAGATTCAGTTAACCACCTCTCAGCACTCCACCACACACCAGCTTCATAGAAAAAATAAAAGGAGATCTGGGTTTACATCCAAATGAAGAAAACCTGCCATGCTAATAGTTGCTTTCATGTTCCACACAACTTTCACAGAAACACTTACAGTCTAGAGGACAGTCTCAACAAATTTAGCTCATATTTTACCAATAAACTGGTTAGATTCTCCTTTTATACACTCTGTAATGTTGCTTCAGTGTATTTTCCGTTTGTAGTGTGCTGGCATACTCAAGCAGAAAACATCTGAAATAGTTTTTGTGCAGCTGTGTTACGTCCATTCTCTTCCCTTTGCTTTTATCTGCTCCCCTATCTGTCTGTTTTACAATAATTATATGGAATACTTTGATGCTCCAATTGTCTTTACTTTGTACTTGAAATTGGTGGCAAAGGGACCTTTTACAGATGAACCAAAATGTCTTGTCAGCTGCTGTGGTAGCCACACTTTTTGGGGTAATCCCAGGGATGCTCAAACTACTGAAAATCTCCCCTCAGATCTCTATATTGGTTTTGCTGCATACACATTATATGCACCACTAATGATTTCTGTAATAGCTTGCTAAGGCTTTATTTTAATTCAAAGATACATTGCTTTATTATGCTGGATATTTTTGCATGCTTACTAACTTGACGACAGTAGCTGGCATAAGCTCTGAAGGTAAGAATGTCAAATGTGGAAGGAGTCCCAGCATGAGACACGTAGAAGCAGTAAAGCATCTGGGGCATCCTAAATGGGGACATATTTAAACTGGTTTGACAGTGTTTTCCATGAGGTTCCATTAATGTTAATGCATGCAGGGAAGATACTGTTTATTTATCCTGTTATCGTGAGATAACGCATGAGTTGCCATGAGTTTTCGGTACAGTTACCATCTAGTTACCCTGAAATAACAAATCATAACTCAAGGCCATATGCTCTTCTCCTGTGAAGTAAGGTTGCATGGTGTGCAAAATACATTTAAGCAGAAAGCAGCTTGCTTGAACTATGCCACAGAATATCACCTTCATGGGCAGAACAAGTAAGTTTAAAAGGAGAGACTTTTATCAACAAAAGTGAGTCCTACCTTTTTTCCAACACAACTCAAGGATGGGGAAAAGCAATAGAGTCA
Source organism: Neopsephotus bourkii (assembly GCF_033783945.1). Taxonomy (NCBI): domain Eukaryota; kingdom Metazoa; phylum Chordata; class Aves; order Psittaciformes; family Psittacidae; genus Neopsephotus; species Neopsephotus bourkii. Next base: position 2,638,163 of record NW_026901555.1, read on the forward strand.
TGAACCAGCCTGCAATGTCCCTTCTCCCACATGAAAACTTGTGAAATGATACAACCCAAGGGCAGCTGTGTTCTCTTATAGCAAAAAACTGGGAAGAGGAACTGAGTAGCCTACACCTCTACCGGAACTGTAAAGGATTTTGGCTCAATGAGTTGGGAGTTCTCAGGAGGGACAACGTAACTGAGTTTAATTTGGGCAACCAGTACGAATACATAATCTACTTTATGTCATCCTGGAGATCTGGGGATTTTTGGACATGGAATTTTTCCACCATGACTCACAATACACTCATTCTTAGCTGTATGTGTATTCCCTCTCAGGGCAACATTTTCAAGGCCTGTATTACGACTTTGTATCAGTTCCCACAACACACGAAGTTCCTCCTTACACACCCTTTTGGTATGACCAAACCAAGCCCTTGGAAACAGCATGGTATGTGGCCCAGTCAGTCTTCTCATTTTCTTTGAAATACTTCAATAACTTAAAAAAAAGAAAAAAAAAAGATGTGAAATGCAATGATATATGGGGAAATAGGGTCTATTTGGTGCTGTGGTCATCACTGAGGAGTTACTGGTTTAGAAAAAAGATTATTTGTACTACTGAATGCATACTATGGACTAACTCCTGAACAATGTCTCCAGAGAGAATGCAAAATCCCACAGACTTACAGTGGCAGGACGACTGGCAAGCATGTATTTCAGTGGAGTTAATAGGATGACTCACTGGATCCTTTGGTAGAAATATGGATTGTCATCTTGTCACTGACAAAACCAAGAACCGCCCGTGGAAAGCTGCAGGAAAGAAAAAAACATCAGAGAGTAGCATACATTTTGAGACAAATGTTAACTAGCAGTCACCTGCTGTACATAGTAAATCATGCCTTACATCGTGGCAGTCCTGCAGTCATAACGATAGCCTTTTAAGTCGGTGATGATAAGGTAAAAGCAATGGAAAGGCACAGAAGTGCTTATAAAGAGTCTGGGTTTCAGGTCAGACTTCATCTTTTGCAAGGATGTTAATAAACTTGCTATTTTCTTTATGGGATTTTGAAAAGGAATTTGCTGTTATTAATAGCCATGCAAATTAGCAAGGACAGAGTGGAATCATAAAACAACAAAAAATAGTAACTCTGCAAAATTAAACATTAGGAATTGTATAGTGTCTTCATATTCTTTCTAAAAATGCATGAGGAAGACAGGAAGGTCTTGTTTCCTGGCGGACAAGGTTGGTTGGTTCATTTATGGGAAGTCCAGGATTCAGCCCGTTGCTGGAATTTGAACTGAACGGCCCACTGACTGGCTATAAAGGAATTACAGCTGTTTTTGTAAACACTTTTATGCTATTGGAAAGGCATTTGTTAATATTTGTTCTCATTTCAAAGAGGTGGACAGCCTACGTCTGAAAGTTCTACCAGCTGAAATTTCAATTTCACCTCAGTAGCCTTTTTTTTTAGGCTTTCCTTCAAAGACCTGTATTCCAGCACTCCATGCTACAAAGTTCACAACATCTGCACAACGTTCCTTCACTATCCCGAGAAGGGCCCTGTCCTCTGCATGATTTGATTCATGTGTGAATTTGCTCCTTGCTGTTGTGTTCCACAGTCTCAACTTTTATGCTGAAAGTATATATGCTTCTGAATAAAAATGACTTTGCAAGTATGATTTTAGTGTAAATATATGCATAATCTGCAGGAAAAGCTGAAATGATAGCCTAAGGAAGTACAGGCTGTGTTATTCACTTTATTTGGAATGTCATGGATTTTTCGTCCATGCTACAGTAGTCAGACTTTTATCACTGAATATGTTGTTTTACTGCTGCCAGAAGCCCAGTACTTGCTTTTCTCACTCTGTGAGGGCTTGTCTGCTGTGCCAAGACCTGTCTGTAGCTTTCATTTGCTTCCCAGCTCATGATGGTCCACTAACTGAATTGATGCATAGAATCATAGAATCACAGAATAGTTATGGTTGGAAAGGACCTTAAGATCATCTAGTTCCAACCGCCCTGTCATGGGCAGGGACACCTTACACTAAACCATAGCACCCAAGGCTCTGTCCAATCTGGCCTTGAACACTGTCAGGGATGGAGCATTCACAACTTCCCTGGGCAACCTATTCCAGTGCCTCACCACCCTAACAGTAAAGAAATTCTTCCTTATATCCAATATAAACTTCCCCTGTTTAAGTTTTAACCTGTTACCCCTTGTCCTATCACAACAGTCCCTAATGAAGAGTCCCTCCCCAGCATCCCCATATGCCCCCTTCAGATACTGGAAGGCTGCTCTGAGGTCTCCACGCAGCCTTCTCTTCTCCAGGCTGAACAGCCCCAACTTTCTCAGCCTATCTTCATACAGGAGGTGCTCCAGTCCCTGATCATCCTCATGGCCCCCCTCTGGACTTGTTCCAACAGTTCCATGTCCTTTTTATGCTGAGGACACTCGAACAAATGTTCCCTGACATGCTCCCCAGATCTGTGTGGTGATGGCTCATGTCTGCAGCTGAGAATACAGAGTTAAGTCTGGCCAGGGTTGAGCTCTGTCTGGCTAGCCAGTCACATCTTCAACAGCAAGAAAATTAAGTTCTGGATTGCTTAGATAAAAAGAGTCTCAGCATGGAGTCTGGGCTCCTGGAGGAAAAGTCAGACAAACACATGATCAGTTGCTTTTGAAAGTAATGAACTTTTTAATGATGAACTATTGTTATTTCTTTCTGTGTGAGGGTGGAAGGTTTAATAAATATATGATAACCATTAATGGATATATCATCCTGATAGGATAAATTAACACTAGAGTAGAATTAATGGCTTCCCCTGGTGATATTGAGGGGAAGGAGAAAGAGACCTTTATATTTTTTTTGTACAAGAAGTCCCATTATTATACAATATGTTCATAGAAGCAGCAGCTGAGATTGATGAAGTGCTTTGGATGTTGGGACATTATTCTCAATGGGTGCCTTTTATTGGCTTCATCATTACAGGAAAAAGTGCATCATTTCATTACTCTGTACTCATGGTTTCCAGGATTTTTCTAACTGCAGTAAAAACAAAAATAAAAATGACTGTTTCAACAATTACCTTGCGCCTCAAAGAGAATATTTTCCTATTCCTGAGTTTGAAATGTGAATTGTGATGATATGCACTAACAAACTCATTTCAAAGTCTTTTACCTTTGTGTCTCTGTGCATAATGAGCGAAGGACTATAATGAGAACCAGCAGGGACTATGAGATAACACATGGCTCTGTGCTGCAGGTTTCCCCTCCGACATGCTGTGACACAAATATAGCTTGAGAGCATGTTCCCAGCTGGACACTGCCTTTGGATGTCCCCACTTCCAGGTCCCACCATGAGGCATGTTGCCACTCAAACCTATTGGGTGCCTACATCTCTCATGGGCTCCAGCAAGCTTGGAGGTTGCTCAGACACCTCAGCAGCTGACCCAGGGCATTTCAAGGTGATTCCCCCAAGTCAGCAAGAATGAGAGCTAAGGATCCTCTCCCATCTCCAGAGATGCTTGCCTCCCCATTTCTGCCTGCCAGCTTCTAGGAGCAGCGCATGATTGCTTTGCTTAGCTCCTCAGGCTAATACCAAAATCTATTTACTCACTCAAGATACCAGTGACTCAACCCCAAGCTCACTTATCAAAAACTCTCATTATTATGACTAAACTGCAGCAAAAGCAGGCAAGGTAAGGAATGAAACAATCCTCCTTTTCCATCTATTAACCATCTTCATAATTATCTCTCCTCTTCAAATGCCAGAAGAAGAAGGATGAGCCACACAGTGTGCCATCACAGTCCTAATTCTGGGTTGTTTTCAGGGGACAGAGAGTATTACAAAGTCAATGCTCTCCTCAGGAACTCCACAGAGGCTTTCTCCCTCCCCTCATCTACATCAAGGGAGACCCAGTGGCAGAACACTTTCAAGAACCTGTCTTGTGGGATGGCCTTTGTCATGAAAGCATCAGAGGGTACTGCCAGGTTTACTGTTATGCCTGTTTTGAAAGGGTTCCAACACACACAGTAAATTCACTGGATTTCTCATTTTTTTACTGATCCTTACAAAAAATACTGTACCTTCCTTGCTGGAAGCTGCATTTAGTTCATTCAGGCAATGCAATGCTTGGTATTTTTTCCTCTTCTGAATCAGTACCCAGCCTTTGAGGTACATACAGTAGTACATACTGTACTACTGTACTACTGTAGTATGATAGTACATACAGTAGTACAATGGATTTGGAGAGTTTTCCTTTGGGTGAGCCAAAAAGCGAAGACAAACGCACACATGTTCCATAAAACCCTCTCTTCATCATTCCTGTTCTGCCCTGCATATTTTCTAAAAGTATTTGCTATTAAGCAATTATCCTGTTTCACTCCAGAAGTATTTTCATTTTATGGAAGAAGACATGAAGTCTGGTTGATTTGTTAAGCAGTGTAGGATGCCTCTGAATAAAGGCTCTTTGTGACTGCTGCAGCAAGTGCTGAGTTTAAACTGAGTTGGAAAAGCCTTCTGTATCCTGGATCAGGCTTTACTCCCAACCTCCACAGAAACATGTCTCACGGAACTGGTGAGAGGGCAAGCTTGAACCACTAGTTAAAAAATTATTATGTCTTGCACAGTTTGTTTATGCTGCTATTTGTGTTTACCATGTTAACATATAATTCATCTTTTTATTAATTAATTCCCATACTTATACTAGAAAGTTACTCTCTAACTACACAATAGAGTACTGGGATTTCCTTTGAATGCTAGTTTTCCAGGTTTACAGTGTAAAAGTGGGGGAAAAAAACACATCACTTTACTTCAAAGTATCTGCTGTCTGAGAGTTTATTCTTAATTCTGCATCTGTAAGAGCTAGGGTTCTCCTAGAAAATAGTTGATAACTGAAATGTTTTTGTGGTAAAGTAAAAATCAGCATAACTCCACTCAAACTACATCAGACAAAAAGGATTATGGCTGCAGGGCTAGGGTACTACTACCTTTCTGTGGTGAAGGCAGCATGAAATGTCTCTGCTGACATAATTACTAAAATTCAGGGAGAAGTTAAAGCTGTGATAAACCAAAGGAAAAGATTAAGGCCCTGCAGCAAAGATGTGTGTATTTGTGACTTTTCCATCACTATCAATAATGCATAATATCCATCATGCAGATGACAACACCAATTCTTGAGAAAGACTGAGTCAAGCTTTCTATCACTGAATGTGAAAAAACATCCAATGTGACATCAGATGTCAAGAAGACAGGACCTGCTAGATAAGCAAAGATCCAGCAGAAAGGGTAATGTAGAAGAAAATCAGCTGATGTTGACATAAATTGACATCTGCTGTACCAGTTCCTAGTGTTTTATGGAGGAAAACCACTCTTTTATTAATATGTACTGAAAGAAACAGCTTTTAGGAATACAAAAATATCTTGGTTAGGAAAAAAAAACCCCATGAAATAATGGTTTATCTGTGAGCAATTCTGCAATATGAAGAAGCCATTTTCATATAGCTATGTTCTCACTTTATGTACTCCAATTCTGTATAGCAGAACTGCACTCTAATTCTGTATAGCAGTAGACAATAGATACGTTGTTGATTCCCTGCGATAACTTAGATTCTGAACTGGTGCTTTGAACAATTATTTTTGTATGAAGGTCAGGGTGGCAAAGGGGAAAAGCCAGACTCTCACTTCCAATAGACTAATTTTTATGTTTGAAACCAATTGGCATAAATTTAGGTCTCTCACCAGATGTTGCTCAGGTGTAAATGGGAGCAGAACTGGCCCAGTATGAGAGTAGCTGGGCATCTGACTTTAGTACAATACATCCTACACTCACTTCCACTGTGTATGGACCTTCCTCACTCCATGTTACCTATAGTGTGATGGTGAAATTGAATGTGGAGTGTGCCTACAAATCCTGTGACTGTTCCATTGAGCTTCATCCATTACAATCAGTGGGAGTTGAACACAGACATTTAAGACATATCCATAAGATAAGCTCTATCCCCATATGCAGATGACTATCAAGCTACTGGGAATTCAATGAACATTGTCAATAACCTCGGGGTGACCCACCCAGGGTTGCTCAACATGAATGAAAGAGGCAAAGCAGAGCACAAGCTGCTGACACTTTCACCCCCTGCCATGGCCAAGCAGGGATGATGGCACCAATCAAACCTGTCCTAGAGGTGAGGAGCCCTGATTCCTACCCAGCAGTCCCAGACCTACAGTTCAGAACGGAGTCTGATACCACAACCAAGAACTAGAAAGGCCATGAAACCAATCCGGATTAGGAGCATTGCAAAAATGCAGGTAAAATTTCATTCCTTCAAGCAGTGTTGATTAATGAATGAATTTCCACTGCCAGACTAAATGCTACTTAATTTACTCTCCAAAATAACTCCATCTCAATGTGATTTCAATGTGATCTCTCAAGGAATTTGGTCCACTTATCTCTCCCTGATTTATAGCAGATTCATAAATTATCGGACTCTACTGCGTCAGCAGTTACTGCTGGACTTGAGCAGGAGCTGTTGATAAGCTCTCTGGGACAGGAATTTAAGTTCAGGCCTTTGCTCGACAGGATCGATGTTAGACTTCTCTCTTTCTGGCAGCTGAATCATTACAGAGCATATAGTCTTTATTACAGTGCTATATGCCTGATGCCTAATGAGGCAACAAAACTAAATTTACTGTAAAGTTATGCTTCTAATGCATAGCTGAGTGGGGATCATGCGCAGGTAACACTGCCATGAGGTCAAAGGACTGCATCAACAGCAAATTACAGGAATTATTACTGTTCTATTTGAATTGCGCTGTGGGAGTGCAGGAGGTCTAAGGCATAACAGGGCAGGCAGTATAATAGACCCTGCTGTTCTCCCCTCCACACATCAAGCCCTTATTCCTTACTCCTGGGTGGTGCAGCCACAACACACAGAGGGATGACAGGACAAGGAGATTGTTTTAATGTTTCTGAATGGGAGACACACAAGTCACATCTGACTCCATTGTTTAAGGAGAACACAAAAGCATGAAGTGTGGGAGAGTACCTGCTCTTGATCCACTTTCATTTATTATTCATTCCCTGGCCTTTAACACTGATCCGCATCACCATTCATACCTACCTCACTGCTTTTTATGAGACCCATGAACAAACTACCACTGTTAAAGCAGCACGTGGAAGACAATGTGCGTGCCTGCGTAGTCAACCATGCTCTTTCTGATGAAATAATATACACAGTTAGAGATCTGCAGCAGCTTAACAGATGTAACAATGAGACCTGCCTGTGGACAGGAGAAGGCAGTGAGCACAGCAGTGATTTCCTGGCTGGGAAGACACAGAGAACTGGCCCTGAGGTGCTGGGAACCAGGTCTGCTTTGCACACATTGGAAGAGCAGTTCCAAATAGTTCAGGGCAGTGAATCCCATCTGGCTGGCTGGCTGCCTTCTCCCGGGGAACACGAGTGGCCCTTTCTGAGTACCTGAGAAAGGCCTGAGGCATTAAGGGCTACTTTATACAGTCCAGGTGGGATGGTCAAGCTTCCAGTATCAAACTGGACAGCAAGCAGTAAATACCACGCTTCTACTACACTTGCTATTAATTCGGTGAGGCTGGCATTGCCTAAATTCAGTAAGTTGTTAGGATTCATGCAAATGAATGCCCGTAGTAAGACAGAGCAGCAAGAACCCCTCCACACACACACACACACACACACACCGGCGCCGCCAGTTTGCCAAGCCGCTCATTGGTAAAGTTTCTACGGGAGATGCCTTGCCAAGGGACACCGAAGGCCAGACCCGAGGCAACCACCGCAGGTCCCGCAAAGTTTTATAACTGAGACGGCCGGTTCGCTGCAACACCCGCCCCACACCGCGGCCTCCTCCGCACCCGGCTGCGCTGGGACTCGCGCTGCTCCGGCAGCAGGTCCCGCTCTGCCCGGCCCGCTCTGCCCGGGCACCATCAGTGACCGCGGCAAGCCGGGCACCCCGACGCCTGGGCCGGGCCGGGGGGACCCCTTGGGGGCTGTGTGGGGACACTCACCGCGAGTGGGGGGGGCTCCTCCGCCGTAGGCTCCCGCACGGCAGAGCCGCCGCCGCCGGTGCTGCTGTCCGCGGCCGACCGGTGCTGAAGCGCCCGCCCCTCCCGCCGCCCCCGCCGGCCCCTGTAGCGTAAAGCAGTGACCATGGCAACGCGCGTCACAGCCCGAGGCGGGGCCGCCGCTAACGGGGCTCCCGTCGCCCGCCCGCGCTCCCGCCCGCCGCCTGGCGGGGGAGGCCGAGCGCCGCCGCCTGAGGCGGCCCCGCCTCGGGGAGACCCCCGCGCCCACGGGGTGCGAGGCAGCCTCGGCGGCGCTCCCTGCTCCACCGCTCCCCGCAGGCCTCCGCCCGCCAAAGGGAAGGCCCGAGGCACCGCCGTTGCAGCAGGGAAGCGGGGCCGCTGCACTGAGCGGGCTCCCCCGGTGCCGCCGCACCTACGGGGTCACCTCCGCTTCACGGCTGGCGTTTCCCCACCACGACCGAGCGGGACACGGACCCCTGAGGGCCTCGCCCTTCACCGCCTGCAACTCCCCAAGGCGAGGGGATGAGGAAGGAAGGTGAAGGTCCCGCCAACACAGAGCCTGTGGGAGGAAGGTCCCGTTCGCCAGGGACAGGAGGTTTCATCCTCCGCTGAGCCGCTTCTCAGCTCATTAACCCCCAGAATGTCGGAACAAAACTCGCTCAGTTTCACAGTCCTCCCAGAGTGAACTGTCTGTGGCTTTGGCCTCGTTATTTCTGTTATAGGTGCACTCTGAAGACTCGGCCAAGATCAAACCCTCACCTGGTTATACACAAGAGACATCTATGCATACTGTGCTACGCATACTAATAGCCAGATACTAGACATATGCACAGCAAGAGGATGTAAAGTGGACAAGGGAATCTAAGCAAGGCAATACGAAGTTTCAGGTACGTGAACAGAAGGATTAAGGTGATTTAAATTAGACATTAGGGTAGATTTAGATGAGATATAAGGCAGAAGCTCTTCCCTGTGAGGGTGCTGAGGCCCTAGACAGGGTGCCCAGCGAAGCTGTGGCTGCCCCATCCCTGGCAGTGCTCAAGGCCAGGTTGGACACAGGGGCTTGGAGCAAGCTGCTCCAGTGGAAGGTGTCCCTGCCCATGGCAGGGGCTGGAGCTGGATGAGCTTTAAGGTCCCTTCCAACCCAAACCAGGCTGGGATTCTATGATTCTATGATGATTTAGCTAAGCTCATGCAAGAAGTCAGTGATGTGAGCACCAGCACCTGCAGTTTGGTCACTCAACCCCCCAAATTCCGCCTGACCTTCAGAGGAGTGGTGCTTGGCTGGTGGACCAGGATCTCCCTGCACCAAGCTTTGCTAGGAGACACGTTCCATATGCTGCTTTGTGATGTTACAGACTCTAGTTTTACATGTCAAATTTAGAAAAACAGGCTTTCCAGCTGTGGGCTTCTGAAATTTATTACCTTTGATCAATTACTGAACTGTCTGGATGGAATAGAACCCTGCATGGGATGAGGTTATGGCATTTGTGCCAGTCTTGGTCATTTCCATTCCATTGTAATACTAAATAGCTCACAGTTGGTGTTGTACAGTGTCTCAGTTTGCTTTTGCCACTACACAGAACTAAAATGAAAAATAATTTACCTTTCTGTTCTGAGAAACTAAGAGGAATGGGTAAGCCACACTGATTTTTTATTTATTTTTCTTTTTAAGAGAGGATTTACTACTAGGGAAACTCATACACCATAGCATACCTTGGGAAAAAAAGGTTATGAAAGAATGTTAAGCTGCATTTTATCATAGGCAAATATACATAATAACCTTAGATAGCCGTTTCTGTACTTCATCTTACATCACCCAGACACTTCTAGGCCATCTCTTGGGTACTGTGCCAAAGCAAGATTTTAACCTTATATGACAAAAGAATCCACAGCCACAAAGTACAACCCTTGTTAGACATAAAAATCCCCAAACAGCTGTTATTCTTTAGGGCCCTTAAAACCATCTTCAGTCTGTTTTTCTGTTTGAGAAGAATTTTATGAGACTAGTGATAGATCAGTTGCAGCAATTACAATGCACTTCACAATTAAAGAATCCCACTCATGAGCCAATTTCATTTTATGTCATAGACACCGAGGTAGTTTAAATAATTTTATATTTCTAGTTGTGAAAAGTACTTATTTTTAAATTGAATTATAGAAAAATATTTTTAAATTATATTCCTAGTTGTCAAAATAGAAGAAAAAGAGTGATGAAACTTCTGCACCTTGCAAACCCTCACAAACTCCCAACACAAACCCATCTCAGCTGCAATAACTGTATTTCCCAGTTGGTTCCAGGACAGCACCCCAAACAAGCAGCATGCTGCTGGAGAGATGGGCAGCATGGGAGTGTGCGCGCTTGGCCTGTGCCAGCAGAAGCCCACAGCTCTGCCCAACCACTGTATGTAGCTATTGAGTGATTAACTGGGCAAATTAATTAGTTAATGGTTCGACTGCACTTTCAAAACAGTGATTTACTATGCAAAAGCTACATCTCTGTCTTCTTTTTTTTCTACCAGCACCACAACACAACTGGGTAAGGGAGCAGTGTTTCATGTACAGAGAAAAGCTTATGTCCAATGGCTGATAAACCAAATTTAATGTCAGGCAGGGAGAGCTGGATTTTCTTGGAATTGTGCCTTTATCTCTCTGCATATTTTTGAGGAGGCAGATGTAAATCTGTGCCATCGTGATGTCACCAGGCTGCTGTGAATGACCACGGGCAGGAAGGCCAGGGACACGGTCACAGGGCTGGCAGCAATCTGTTCTTCAATAAGTCATAAAGTGGCAGGAGCCTGAATGAAGGAGAAGGATGTCTGTATGATGGCATCCTGGGATCACTGAGCTTGCTGGGCTCTTGCTACTCAGTTCAGTAAAGCTGGGATTTCACCCACAGCAGTGTGTTTGCTTTGGAAATGAAGATTTTAAAGGTAATCCTGGAGACCACGTCTCCTCTGCCAATGTGATGTACAAGAAACACTCTCTAAAGCCTGGAGTCTTGCTCCCTCCTCCTACTTTGGCCCTAATTCAAGAAAACTTTAACATATACATAAATACGTTTCTCATCAGCAAAGCTTTTGAGCAAACACCTACTTTAAAGATTCACTTATCTCTAATTCACAGGTTAAGAAGTAAGGTAGTACTCAATAGGAGTCAAAAGTGGGATAATCTAGCTGTAAATCTTTATCGTTTATATCACTTATAACCAGGGCTTAGTCATCTTTTGACCAGTGACGCACAGCACTGATTTCTTGCTGAATAAAATTTTAGAAGCACAGCCAATTTCTCACAGGAGCTTGGAACTGTGCCCTTTATTGGGTTTTATGAATGCAAAGCTCAATGTCCGTAGCACGTGGTGGATAACCAAATGCAAGGTCATGTTTTGCTAGAATAACAGCACTAAATCCTCACCTGTGATGATGGGGTCCAGCCCTACTTTCAGATTATATCAGATTTCACAGGGATTTGGATGTGCAGACCAAGTTCAGACTGTGATAGCAATAAAGAAAGTTGCAAAATGTTGAAGATTACCAGGCTGGAAACTGTAAAGGTCAGATCCTGATCTACACTTTTTCAATTCTCATGTGTATTTAGATCTGAGATACCCTACACATTTGGCTCTCCGCTCTGCAGTTCAGTGAGGTGGAAGAACATAATCTTTACTGTTGGAAATTTCCATTGCAGGATTGCATTTTCCTTCCAAAACTCCAGAATTTCATGGTACAAATGATGCATATTCTGTCTCAAAGGAAATCATCTGAGGAAACAAAGAAAAAAATCCTCATGGCCTTAATTTTAAATGTATGCTTCTGAAACAATGTGGAGGGGGGGAAGTGTACTTTCTGGGTTAACTGGGTGTTCACTTTTGCACACACACACACAAAAGATAAACACAGCCATAAGAAATACTCCTTTCCAGCCTGCCAGGGTGAACCCAGCAGATCACACACACGACTGTCAGGGCATGGTAAGCTCTTCTGCTCGTCACCAGGCACTTTGGACTGAGAGCTCAACCAGGTTTCAGAAGGAATTTATTGTGTCTCTGTCTGTTTTTTTCAATGTAGTAGGCATAGCAGGAAAACCAGATCTTACCTGAGTAAAAGTAACTGAGAACTACTTGATATGCAAATGTCTCTTAGAGGAAGTGGAAGGAGAGAAGCCCACTGAGGTCAGAGCTTTATAGTTCCTGCTGAGCTTTATGGAGTTTTATTCTTTAATGTGGAGTTTATGTATTGCCTGAACCTAGAAGTGGAGAACGTTTTCATTCACCCAGAAAGGTCTCTCTGAAGACAGAATGCAATTCACCTTTTCTTCTGCCATTGGTGCTCAGAATGAAAATAAATTAAAACAATCAAACAGATGAGATTAGTCAGAATTAGCTTTTTTCCTGTACTGATGCTCAAGCTCTGATCTGTATGAAATAATTTCTTGACCTTTGGCCAGAGAGGAAAAAGTTAAAAAGCACAAAATAGGCTATAAAAGTAACCATTAAAACATTTCCTCAGGAAATCTATTTAAATGCTGATCTCATTTTCGACCGTAACTACTTCAATTTGGAATAGCTTCTTTAACTGTAGGAAACTAGAAAGGCACCATCAGAATCATAAGGAGAAGAAGGTTTGCAGATGCACTGACAGAGACACACTGACAGGTAATGCATGTGCAAGGTCCCACGTGAAGGGTATACGATAAAGATCCTGCTCCAAGATGAATGAGGAATCTGAGGGAAGAGGCATCTTCCTGCTCTGCAATTTGAGGTGGATCCTTGGACAGTCAGCAAACTTTGCTCCAGTTTTGGAGAACCTCACTTAAGCATGCAATTTAAATGGTTATTTAATAGTCCAACAGGTGAGAGGTTGCAGAAAATCCACTAGATATCATGACTATATAATGGAGTGGAGAAGGAGCTTCTAATTCAAGACATGGAGTGGTGAATGTCAGTTTACTGAGAAGCCAAACAGGACAAGATGTGTCCTCAAAAACCTGGTTATACTTCCAAAAATATAGTGTAGGAACAGCAGATGCTACTGAGAACACACATAGTAGGGCTAAGTGCCCAGCAAAGCATGCTAACCTAATTTCATCATTACATGAAAGAAAAAAATCCTGACTCATATTTTATGAAAATGGTTACAGTGAATCAGCAAATTACTTCTGTTTATCTCCTCCAGCGTCAGCACACTGAAGCCTGGAGCAACTTGAGCTGATCTCAGGGCACTTGTAAATAGAATATATTCAGACCAGTTGAAGCTGGTCTAAATGGAATCAAGCAGTAACTGGTCATTGACAGACAGCTGGGGAGCTCAGAAAAATGCTATTTCCTGACTGTCCTGTCAGCAGACAAGCTCTGTGTGTGCCTTTCACCTCTGATTTCCTTATCAGATCCCAAATAAAAATGTTTACACTTAAGAAATGCGTGGCCATTGCAACAAGATCTCCCCATGTGGCAAATGCTGGTGGTTTTATAGATATGATAATTTATATGTATCCCTGTGGTAGTAGGAAGAAAATAAAACTGCACAAGAATCGTATAACCTGATCTGGCTTGTTCAGCCACTAATCCAATCTTCTCTCCTAGTAAAGCTCAAATGATTCGATTGTGTGTGTAGGACATTCTGAAGTATCTGAGGGATGAGAATGAAATCCTGCCTAAATACTGTAGATGATCAGAGAAGCTACTGAAATGTCTTCCTGCATCAGTACTCAAACTAAGTGGTAAAACTGAGGTTCTGGGCACCTTCTGACCCTGGTGAAGTCATGGGGTAGGGCTTTTCCAGCCATCCTGGAGCCTTTGAGACAACTGCACAAAGCACAGCAGCACTACATCTCTCCACACAGGCTGCTTCTGTGCCGGGCACCCTTTTGCAATCTGAACCATAACTTCAGCTACCAGCTGAAAGCAGGAAACATCCCCAAATGTGGTCACCCCTGGCTGCACATCTTGCTGTAGATTCCTTGAACTCGTTGGTGCTGTTGTAACAGCATTAACTGGCTGTAAATTCACATTATCCACTGAGAGATTTGTCCTGCAAAAAACAGATCCTTGGGCATCATGGGATGTCATACTGTGTCAGCCTTTGTCAGTCTTTGGCACAAAGATTAGAAGCAAGGTTAAAGGTCCCACAGAAGTGCCTCAAGGACCATTCTGAAGCACTGATAGTGACTTCACAGGACCTATGGGCTCATGACTCTGGAGTCAAGCAGCCTCTTAAACCTTGTATTCCTTGAGAAGGACAGAGGAGGAGAACAGCGTACAGCCCCAAAGAGTACCTGTGCAACGAGGCTGCAGTAAAAGCAGGCAGGGAGGTTAGGAAGGCATAGAATTAAATTAGGGGGAGTGAATGGTAAGGAAGGGTTTGCTGATTTAGAAGATGACTTGGAGCAAGATCTGTTCCTCTCTGAGCAATGCAGTCCTAACTGCTGCTTTGTGAGGAAAAGAGAAAAAACATAGAGCCAGTCCTACCCAGCTCTTCAAACAGGCAGCATGGGAGCAGGGCAGAGGCTGGGGTCTAGCCTGGGCCCCAGTCCCAGAGCAGAGGCTATGGGTAACAGTGGCACTTACGACAGGAGTCTACACCGTGATGGAGCCGGCGGTGGTCAATTGGAGGTGACAGGTATGCAGCTGGGCTGCACGCACTGACTGCAGGGATGAGCTGCTGCTTCGGAGCATGACGCCAGCAGTGCATGAGTCACCCGGGGTAGACAGGAACAGCGTTAGTAGTTTCCACATTTACAAAGTGGAAAAAGCTTAGATCTGATTTCATGGTATTTTTAACAGGGAAATGGCTTAGCAAAGCTCTTTAGTAATATTCATGTGCTATAAAGGGTCCTTTCATGGGCTTTGTATAGAAAGAGCTATATTGGAGCTTCATATTATTGTTTACTATGTTGTGCAATATTGTATCAATCAAAAAGAATGACAAATCTGAGCAAAAGCAATTCCTTTAGAGAATATACCATCCTGACAAATACTGTACTGAGAGCAAAGATTTGTTTTGATGATCACTGGAAAACATCTTAAATACTCAGTAAAACACAAGCAGGCCTGGTAGGAAAACTCTCTTGATCCCTGGAGCAAGAGAGCAGTCATGCAGGCTTCCTAGAGGTACCCTGCCACAGCATCCAAACTTACAAACTGTCATCTCCCCTTGGCATCAGAGCTGCAGTTCCAATCACAGCTGTGAAAGACGCAGCAGGACTCCTTGTGTGACAATGAAAATGCCAGCTCAGTCCTAAATTGGGGAGAAGTTTGGTACTTTCTGCTGAGGTGTAATACTGCATGGAGCAGTAAGGATCACATCTGCTGCGCCCTACTGCTCTGCTGGGGAAGCTGGAAGAGGAGAAGGTGAGACTTTTCTAGTCCTCTTGCTTCCCATTGGCTTTTCCCTCCTGCAGATGATAACAAAATGAAGGAAAGGGTCTTCTTCCTGCACAAATTATTATCCCCTGCAGGGTTACAACAAGCCTTTTTCTGAGGCACACATCTATCTCCTACTTGAACATGAGAGGACCAGGGAACTCAGATCTCATGCACTGGGGCCAGCCCCTACATAACTCCTTGGGGAGTTATCTCTTTGATGGTTTGGATCTTAGAAACTTGGCACTAGGCTAAAAAGGCAGCAAACATTAACTCACACCCCAAAGCAGTGGGGAATAGCTGGGGTTGTCTCCAGCTCAGTGGACCAGTCTGAGCTGCAGGACAGGGCAGCTCTAGCACCAGTCACAGTATGCCTTTTTCCTCCCTTTCCCTCTCTGCTCTTTCCCAAACCATGACATGTCTAAGTAGGGTGTCCTGCTCACCAAGGTCTCCATATCTGAAATGAATATATCGCACTGGGCAGAAAGGAGAGATCTGTTATATCTGCCAGCCACTTTCACAGCTCTTTCCTTACAGACTGCAACCTGTTGCAGTGAAGCTGACAGAACTGTAAAATAGGTTTATTGCTTCACCCAGTAAGAAAGAACTCAACTACCAAAGAGCTTGAGAGGAGAAGAGCCCACATGCTCTAGCCTTTCATTGTAAGAATTCCTATACGGTTTCTGAGACTGATCACACCGTAATTACTTTATGGGGAGCTGGTGAGTTGGTTCAGGATGTTCTTATTTGATTTATCCATGCGATTCATCGACCCCCACTGATGGCTGTTGGCACATAACAGAAATCTGCAGCTTCCTTTAATTAGCAGAAAGATCCTACAAAGAGGCTACAGCAGAAAGCTGGGATCAGTAAAAAAAGGATTAACTGACTGTTAAACCATAATGTTTATTTCTAATGGAAAATGCTGATCATAACGATGAAGCCATCGTGCCATCTGTGAGGAATTTTAGGAGGTGCTGGCACAAACCAGGTTTACCTGTACTGTTTTGTTAAGTGGATGTTGTGTGAATCATCACTGATAGGTCAGAATTGCAGTACCACCATGTGCCCCGAGCAGTTCCTGAGCAATATACTGTGTTCTGGTGAGGGGCGTATTTGTTCATTTATTCTTTATTGCTTTCACCCCCATGTTTTCAGAAACTCTTGCAAAAAACAAACTCCTTTGGAAGAAAATTACTTTCATGAAAGGAGATGACGGTAGATGATGTGGGCTACATCGTATGAAATACCTGCTTGACTTTTCAAAATAGCAGTTTTAGTAGCTTGGGGAGTCCAAACAACCTCACAAAGTTCAAGAGGCACAGTTGCAATACAACAACATGATCCTTAGACCACTGAGAAATGGTGATATTTTCTTCTTGCACTGGCTTGTTGAGAGCTTGCACTGGAGGCACCTACCTTGCTAAATCCTGTTCTTGTATCTCTCTCTCCAGCCACAGCTGTGTAACATCTCTGTGCTGTTCCCCAGAGGAGGGAACACAATCATCTACTCAACTCATTGTTACCTTGTGGTACCACCTTCCAGTTAGAAACCAGACGACCACCAGGAAAGCCTTCATAGAAGGCTGAAGCCCTTGAAGTATTGGTGAGGAGCCACTTGAAATTAAGGTTTTAAAAGCTGTTCTTCAAAAACTAGTAGTAAACACCATCTGGCACATAACTTTATATATAAAAATAAATTTATTTTTTTATTGCCACCATGTATTGGTGTTCAGCTGTAGAGGAAGCAAAGATAAAAGTTGCTTAAGAGAATCCAAAAGAGTCCAACTAAATAGTGCTACATTTATCATAAATCTGCAAAAAGCAGGCTTGGGATTTCTGAGGAGTTTATGGTTAGAAATCTTCAGCATTGTTTGAAACTACTCAGTATTTGATAATGGAAGGAACAACTAATATTAACACCAGTCAACATTGTCAAAGTACACTTCATTTTTACACATAGCTATTTTCTTCTATCAGGGAGCTGAAAACAGAAAGGCTGATGAAAGCAAAGATCAAAAGCTTATGCAAGCTGGATTGTGTTGATTTGCTCTTTCTATTAGTGTGACATCAAAGCTATCTCAGGATGGGAGAAGCACTGAGCACACCTCTGATTAGAGGAACTCTCCCTATTGTTACAAACCGGATTTGTAATGGCAAAGTCTGAGACAGCAAAAGACAAACTACAAATGGTTGCTGTCCATTTCCATTTGCAAAGGAAATCTTGTGTGTCACCAGTGTTTTGGGCCATCAACAATTCTCACTGTTTCAGAGTCCATCTGCTCTAATGAACCTTGCTGCACGAGCAAAGTAAAGAGCAAAGTAGACAGTGGGCAATGTGTGCACGTTCCTGTGCCAGTGTTCCTCCATCAGGAAGGATGGACGAGCCGAGCTGTTTGGATCACCCCAATGGCTAACATCAGTCAGTTTGCTGTAGCCAACTGCTTTTGCTTCAGAGATGTATAAATGCATCAGCTAGCCAACATCCCATGTTCTGTCATGTTTTTTCACTTTAATTTCTTCCTGCTATATGTAGACTTTAAATACATGAGTCAAATCCTGGTGTGGCTTTGACATCTGCTAAGAAAACTACATTTTAATTGCAACAGTGCTCTTCACAGCATTGCTTCTACAGTTCCCAGCAGTGTTTGTAGCATAGATAGATTTGCTTGTGCTATTATATATCCCCTCACTGTCTTTTTAACATTTACTTTCTTTGTACATCATGCGTGACTGACATTAGGAATGACTAAGGATACAGATCAATTATTGCGATTAAAATTGATCCTTACTACAATGCACTCCTGGCATCAGAGTTCACAAACCAATGCACATGAGCTCATTTGGCTCAGCTTTACAACCATTACTACAGTGAAAATTTCACTGAGAAGAGCAGAATTATTGCTGTGTCGAAATCCCAGTATTTGATCATCAGGAGAAATAAAAGCAAGACGTGTTTATGTACTTTGCACCTAGTGGTAAAGTTGTATTTGGTTTTGAATGCATTTTAGAAATGAGGCATTTTGTAGCAAGAGCCAATGTTTGGGAGGTTTATGCAATATGGGACCTCAGATACCAAGAAAATAAGATGTACCTTTGTTTCCTCTCATACAACATGAAGAATAACACCTTTTTCTGTGGGCTTAGCTGAAAGGCATCAGACAAATTCTACTGCACTGATGAGCTCATTATACGTAACCAATCTGTGACAGCTACAATATTGGTCTATACCTGCACATTAAAGCACACAGGAAAGGGAAAAAGAGAAAAGGGACACAAGGAAGAATAAGAGCAGGAGAGAGACTGAGCTGAAACGCTACGGCCAGAGAAGGAGAACATTGTTTATGTAATGAGTGCTTTAAACCTCATTGCTTCACCGCTGTCCTAAAAGCTGTGACCACCTTTAAGTGTGTGCATTAAAATGGCAAATCCATATACCTCTGTGGAGTCTGGAAATTGAATTCTACTGTAGTTTTTCAGCACTCTTAGTTAATAATTCTGAATATATTTTTTTCATATTTTCAGTTCACTTCTTTTCTAAGTCATCTTCTTCTTTGTCAGTTTTATTTCTCCAAAGTGCTATGGATGGAGTGACACACAAATCACGAGTCAATAAAATTTAAGGAAAAATAAATAGTTGCTGTATCAAAGATAAGATGGAGATTGTGTGGGAGGGAAGGTGAAGGGAAGAGGCAGAAGGTAGACTTTAAATTGCATCTTTTGGAAGACATTTGTGAATTGAGAGTTCACGACCTGGAGTACAAAATGGCTGAGGCTCTAAAATGGAAATATCAAAAATCGAAATGCAAAAAGCAGAAGGAAAGGGTTTGGAAATAGTGGCTGTGCAGGGGTATTTCAGCTTAAGGAGAAGCAGACAGTACTGGAAAATCATGGTTTGTAGAATCATAGAATCATAGAACAGTTATGGTTGGAAGGGACCTTAAGGTCATCAAATTCCAAACCCCCTGCTATGGGCAGGGACACCTCGCTCTAAACCATGTCACCCAAAGCTCTGTCCAACCTGGCCTTGAACACTGTCAGGGATGGAGCATTCACAACTTCCCTGGGCAACCTATTCCAGTGCCTCACCACCCTAACAGGAAAGAATTTGTTCCTTATAGCCAATCTAAACTTCCCCTGTTTAAGTTTTAACCCGTTACCCCTTGTCCTATCACTACAGTCCCAAATGAAGAGTCCCTCCCCAGCATCCCTATAGGCCCCCTTCAGATACTGGAAGGCTGCTATGAGGTCTCCACGCAGCCTTCTCTTCTCCAGGCTGAACAGCCCCAACTTTCTCAGCCTATCCTCATATGGGAGGTGCTTCAGTCCCTGATCATCCTTGTGGCCTCCTCTGGACTTGTTCCAACAGTTCCATGTCCTTTTTATGTTGAGGACACCAGAACTGCACACACTGCTCCAAGTGAGGTCTCACGAGAGCAGAGTAGAGGGGCAGGATCACCTCCTTCAACCTGCTGGTCACGCTCCTTTTGATGCAGCCCAGGGTACGGTTGCTTTCTGGGCTGCGAGCACACACTGAAGCCGGCTCATGTTCATTTTCTCATCGACCAGCACCCACAAGTCCTTCTCCTCAGGGCTGCTCTGAATCTCTTCTCTGCCCAGCCTGTAGCTGTGCCTGGGATTGCTCTGACCCAGGTGTAGGACCTTGCACTTGGCATGGTTAAACTTCATGAGGTTGGCATCAGCCCACCTCACAAGCGTGTCAAGGTCCCTCTGGATGGCATTCCTTCCCCCCAGCGTATCAACCAAACCACACAGCTTGGTGTCATCGGCAAACTTGCTGAGGGAACAAGTAAGGTAAACCAATGTGGTAACAAATTTATTGGGTGGAAAAAGCCAACAATTGCATCTTCATCTTTCAAAAACACAGATACAGCAAACTCCTTCTCATTTCACAGAGGCAGAAAGTCTGCACTGATAGTTCAGAGATTAGTCAGCAGCTATATTAATTTCCAACAGGAGGTCATTCAGATGCCAAGTAACAGTGACTCAAATGTCAAAATTATCACTCTTCCCTAGATGAGACAGGCTGGAGGGTCTTCACACTGAATTACTGTAAGTAATGTCTCATCCTGCCCCCAAAATACAGCTTCTGGCCAGCTGAAGAGTTACTGAAACAGAGACAAACTGGAAAAGCCCGAAAGCAACGCTGCTGCACAGCCCAGATATTTTGGTTTCCTATGTTATATACAAGGCATTTACACTGGGCTGGGGGGGGTGGAGGGGCATTTTCCTTCTATGCCTGTGACAGGACAACAGCTTTGCAGTCAGCAGCAGGCAGAGATCTGCCCAGGCGGATCCCCTGCTGCCCTCACATGCTGTGGTCCCTGGGTCCAGCCGTAGTTGTACTCCTGGCATCAGGGATGCTGCTGAGAGAAAAAGGATGGAAGAGAAGCTGCACGTCCTCTTGCAGCAGTCTGCAGTGCAGGCTGGCTGTGCCAAGGGAATAAACTGAACCAGAGTGATAACCCCAGTAAAGGAGTTTGCATTCAAGTAAAGGAGTCTTTGAAGGAAGACTGGGCATTTAAGATACAGTTGCTTCTTCCAGTCCCCTTCTAACCTTTTAATCTGGAAAATCAGCACCACACTGCTATCCTGCTACAACAAAACAGTTCTTAAATGTCTTCTAAGGACTGGGTTTTTACTTGGATCTCCAATTAATTAAAACCAAAGCAAAGTAATTAAAACCTTAAATGGTTACAAAATTCAGAAGCAAATTCTCAACTCTAGCTTTTGTCCAAACACTCCAACTGCGGGGAGAAACAAAAGTTGTCCCATTTTTGACGTATCCATCTGAGCAGACTGAACCTGGATGGGGATCCCTCCATGTGAGCCAAGGAGGAGCAGAGAAGCAACAGCAGCTGCTGGCAAGAACTCACACCAATCCCCGCACTTGGACCTTTGAAGCATTGAACGAAAATGATTCAAACTCTGCCTCTCCCCTGGGCAACCTCCTGCAGGAGTGCCCAGGAAGAACAGAGGTTGGGGTTATCCCCACGCTCCTAGCAATGGCACTGGGCTGTGTAGTTGCAGGTTCCCCTGAGCAAGAGGATCAGCATTTCAAAAGGTTCCGGTTGGTATAATTTGCACTGCAATATTTATTCCTTTCACATAAAATATTAAATTTCAAATGAAAGCATGAAGAGAATATGCAGTTTATATATTTTATTGTATTTTCAGTATTTTAAATAAAACAATTACAAATACATAAAATACATAAGTTTAATTTCAATCTTTTCTTGGCATGTCTCTACATCTGCACCCACAGCAGACAAAATATTTAACTTATATTGCCGAATTACATTTGATACTGCATTGCTTCCAAATTTCTCTGTGTTACATTTTTCTTTTTAGTTATGAAAATTCAGTGATGTATGTCTGAGAAAAAACCCAGTAAACTGCATTTCCCTAGTAGTGATGCTTGTCTTTTGATCACTGCAATACTGATAGGATTTGATAATAAACAGGTCCATAATCCTTAAAATCTTCTCTTTATCTGTTTAATCTTCTTAAAAGCAACAGGACTCTGTAGAGAATAATCTGCACCTTCTGTCTGCAGATAGGATAAATGAAAACAGGCGGATGAAACAGTGAAGATCACCTAAAGCATTCAGCTACATGCTGTGCTCCAGCATAACTGTATTTGAACAAGGTGGTGCTTGGGGTGAAATCCATCTCTCGTTGAGTGAACGGACATTCTAACACTTCACATAATGCCTACAGATATTCAGCCGACCATGCAACTGCAAAGCAATAATATCTATTTTTCTCATGACACAACCGCAACCCCAATGTTGCCATGGCAATGATAGAGCTTCATTGGCCATATTTCATTTACAATCTTCCAGACATTTAAATGTTGTTTTAAAAAATAAATAAAATTAATAGTGTGAGTAAAAAGGAAAGAAAAAAAAACAGGGTGCTTTCTCTAGATATTTACTATTTTAAAATCCAAAAGCAGTAATTTGCAGTTTTCCATAGTTAAGCTGGTTAAGCTTATTTGTCAGACTATTCAACTGACCAGCCCTCTGAACTTTGAGAGGTTGAATTTCTCTTGAAGTCACCTCCAGCTCTTAAAGAACCTCTTCTCTATTGGTGGTGTCAGGGTACCAACATGTTTCTCTGTGAGGATTTCATAGCTTGATTACATCTTTCTATACTTCCTCTGACTCTTCACCAGGGCAGCCAGCAGTGAAGACAGAGAATAGAGTGAGTTCTTGGCAGCATACATAGTCCTCTCCCTCCTGCCTCTGTTTTTCCTTCCAATGCCCAGGCAAGACATTTGACAAAGGACATGAAACGGAACCCACGTTATCTCTGCTGCTGTGAACAACGCAAGAGAAAAGGAAGGAAAGCAGTCACTGTGCATTGGTTTGTAACTGCTCAGCTGTGCAGGAGGGTTGTGTTCTCAAGCAAATGGGAAAGACAGAAAGGAGCCCATCACCAGAAGGTATTTTTTCAGCAGCGGTGAAGGAAGAGGGGTTGAAGTTGGAATTTAGTTCTGTTGGCTTGCGTCCTGAGAGGCAGTGAGGAGGCTGCAGCCCAGCTGGCTCCCTCCTGTGTCAGCTGCGTGAATCTAATTTGTGCTTTTTCAGGTTTGATTGAGGTAAAACATTCTATGCTCCTGTTTCTGAGCAGTGTTTGCTGCTTTCCTCTCTCCCGTTGTTGTGGATAATTAGGTCAGATTTGCTTCTCTTTGACATCACTGAAGTGAATAATTTTTTTTCCAGAGTAGATGATCACTCTAATAGTTCCTATCCAATGCTGCTGCCACCTCCAAATCATGTCTCAGTTAAAGAGTTCCAGTAATATTATAGGAAAAGAAATGTGGATATTCAATGATCTAGTGTCTGTTTCCAACACTGGAAATCCTTATTAATTTAAGTAAGTATTAATCATTAGGATTATTGCACAAGCTTCTAGGAGGTTGGTTTCCATTGGACTGTTCATGCAGGAGCAGTCTGATCACACTTAGCTCTCTATTAAATATGTTACATCTGTGCTACATCTCTCCACAGATTTGGTTTTAAAACTAGAGGCAGTAGTAGTTGCTTCTGGGAACTAGTAATATTGAGAATTATCCATCAACGGGGATCAGATCCAGAAAATCACATACTTTAACTGCATCTTTTCCCACCTCCAAAATGGTCCTTCCCACAGAGCTCTCCTGTTAAAAGCAGAGCAGTGACACTACTCGTCACCACATGTCTGTCACCCACAGGTATGTCAGAGCTTTTACAGTCAGGGCTCAGCAATCTCTATCATTATGAATTCAGGCTCCTGAGACACAAGCTAGAATAATTACTGCTACTAGCTTTGCTCAAACGTGCCTTCTGCCACACTTCCTACAGTTAATTTACTAGAAGTTCTCCTACATTATTCCCATACCCACAGGCTGCTCATACAGGAATTTCGCACAGTGGGGATAAATGAGGAAGCTGTCAGATCAGGTTTATTTATCACTTTATTGGCAGGGTTTTGCCTGAGATGCTTCAGCAGAACATCACATTAAAACCGCGGGAAGCGAGCTCTCTTCCCAGCGCTGCTGTGCCTGTGCCCCGTCCATGGGGCCACTGCTTCTATGTTGCCATCCTCACAAAGAAGGTAACTCAGGGGAGTCCTCCAGACTCCCTGACTCAGTTTCAAACCTGGTGTTCTGGCCCAAGCACCAAGTAGGAAAGGTTCTCATTTTTAACTGCTTTTATATGGACTTTTCAGAAGTAACAAAATGAAGTGATTTATTCCTGCTGTCTTCCCATAAAAAGCCACATAACGCTCATAGACATATCTATGAAATCCTCTTCACTACATCAAGAATTTAAAAGGCATAGGTTGATCCTAATAAATAAATGCAAACTTGAATTATCATAAAGCAGGATTAAACTTCCCACAACACCACCTTTTCTGACACCCTATTATTAAGAATACAGATACCCGTGTTTAGGAACTGATAGATAAATTCATTCTCATGAAGAAAAAATGTGATTTCAAGTCTGAAAGCCTAGCTAGCTATGAAGTAATACATCAGCATTTTTAGAGAGCATTCTAGTATCTGAATAAAGCCTTCTCTGATGGACATAGCGAAGATCAATCTTCTTAGCACTGACCAATTTTAACCGCTTCTAACAGCTTCCAATTACCAGCCCAAAGACATTAAAAGAGTATACTCAGTTTGGAAGAAAAATCAGAATCTTAATATCAATTTGTGTAACAAACAGATGACTTCACATTAACAAGGACTATTTGTACACTAGAAAGAGTTTTATACATTCAATTCAAGAAATGCAGTTGCTTCCTATTCTGAAGGCTAACGGCACTCAAAGTGGATCACTCAATAAATCAGCAAGGATGTTTTCAGGTTTTAGCTGTATTAATCTAGTTATGTGAGCTAGAATGAGTTGTTCAAGAAAAAAAAGCCCTAGTCTGATGGCTTATTTCACCTAAATGAAATGATGAATGAGACCTAAAACAGAAGAACAGAAACCTCTACAGAAGAACAGGTCTTGAGGTGAAATATATCTTGGCCCAAGCCTATCTGCAAACTATACTCCTTTAAAACATGGTGCATTTAACTCTGGGAACCATCATTACTGTTACCCTGCAGCAAGCATAGTCTGACCACAAGAATGTTAGGGTCTGTACTGAGCAGAAGGTGTTCCATATGAGTAGCAGTGCCTTCAGCTTTTAGGTTGAGCAGCTGTCCCTTTTGGGTATGTCAAGTGTTATCAGAAATTAAGTTTATGACACTTCTCTAATGGGGGATGTCAAGACTGTATCATTTTCCATTGACAGACAGCTGATTTTTTCCCTTTGATGCTGCGAGACAATTGAACAGTAGTGTTGGCAGCTGTTCTTCTGGGGATGGATCCAAGAAGATTATTAACTGCCCCAGTGTTCTTCTGGAACAGCAACAGTCATGAAGGTTTAGCTTATTGTTAGTTCAATTGACTCAACAAGAGGTCTTTTAGGATCACAGAAGATTAGAGCCCAGCTCCTCAGTGGCTGTCAATATCTGATCTGCTGTTTGGAACTCTAGCAAGTGAGACTCTAGCCTTATGTATCTAAAGAAATAAAAGGCAGTGAAAAAGAAACCCAACAAAAAATAATTTATATAATCTGTATTTTTCTTACTGAACTGGGATGTATAATGCTGAAGAGGGACTCTTCATCAGGGACTGTAGCAATAATACAAGGGGTCATGGGTTTAAACTTAAACAGGGGAAATTCAGGTTAGACATAAGGAAGAAGTTCTTTACTGTGAGGGTGGTGAGGCACTGGAACAGGCTGCCCAAAGAAGTGGTAATTGCAACATCTCTGGCAGTGTTAAAGGCCAGGATGGACAGAGCTTTGCACGATATGATCTAGTGTGAGGCATCCTACTCATGGCAGGGGATTGGAACTGGATGATCTTAAGGGATTTTCCAACCTTAACCATTCCATGATTTTATGATTCTATGATTCATTTTACCTCATCCTGTTCAAAATAGTTATTTAATGAAAAGTTGGAGGCAATCACAAATACATTCTCTGACAGTGATGTGAAGGATGAAGAAAGCCCTTCAGCTAACGATATGCCTGTGAACTTTATCTTTGAAGTTCTGTTCCTATAATTATGTTCTATCTTGCAGCAAATTCAAAGGCAGAAGACCTTCTTCTTCCACTCTTTTCTGGGTGTTGAATGGTTTATTAGATACGATGAATGCTGCTGACATTTTGTTCTTTCTTGTTTGGAGAGATAGGGTTTGGGGAGGGTTGGTTCTCAGAAGGGTCTGGGCATAAAGTCACGCTATTGCTAATGTGTAATGCAGTAAATGAGAGTCCTCCTTAGTTCTTTCAAAATTACTGGTTCAGACTCTCAATCTTTTAATAATTATGACATCGCAGCACTTCTGTTAACAGCTCCTGTCTGAGAGATGCAGCAATAGGGAAAAACCTGCATCTGGAGATATCAGAGTGACTCAGCAAGGTGACTCAAGAAACTAATTCAACTTGCCGGAGGAATTACCAATTATGAAAGCGACTGTCATGAGCTTCTGAAATGACATCTCCAGCAATTCAGCAGTGAACACAACCCTTGTTTGGTCTTTCTTTCTACGTGACCTGAAGAGAAATGCTGCACACTTAGTAGGTAACTTTTACTTAGGTATACTGAAATACGGGCAATAAAGTGCAGAATTTCTCATTTATAAATATGATAAAAATACAGTCTGATAACAGTTGTTTGTACCAAAGGTTTTATATAGGTCATCCTCAGTGCTCTGAAGAAGATTAAGGTCTCTGATCTTGTTTCTGTGAACATCTGCACTAACTTCAAGCATGTGAAAATTCTTCTAGCAACTGCAGCAGGTATTAAATCACTATCTTCTTTTTTTCAGGTTAAATCCCTTTTTCCCAGTGTATTAAAATTCTGCAACTTAGTCCAGCTCCATTCTGTCCAGCCTCAAAGGGAAGAGCTGAGATTTCCGTGTCCCAGAGCAGCCCTCAGCTGTGGGTAGGACACACTCCACAGGACGCAGTGGGGGGAAAGCAACCATGCAGAAATATTGTGTGGGGTTTACAGTTCATTTAATTAGCTTCATGGAATAGCAGTCTGCTTCCCTTGAAAGGTAATTCCACTGCTTTCCTACTGGCAGGAAAGAAAGAGTAGCAACAGAAAATTGGATGTGACAAGTTATCAAGGCTTTCCTCAGTGCATCAGAATGTGATGTTATTGCTTGTCAAGTTTAAAATGTTTTATCACTTTAAAAAGTCTGACAGTGTATTAATATTGTATTTTGTTACATTTGAAATGAAACTTAACACTGTAACCTGAGAGGGGATCACCTTAAAAAAAGAACAGAATTTTTAAACGGAAGTATAAAGAAATTCTAGGAAAGGCTTATAAATAACTTATAGGTAAGGCCAATACAATGTTATCTTTGTGTTACACATGTGAAGATTTCATGTATGTGTGTGCTTGTATAGAAAAAAATACATATATGACCTGTTGTATAATAATTATTACATTAAATATTATATCATAGAATATATTATAATTTTAATATTGTTAATATATAATTATATTATTATATTCATGCATTTTAAACATTATTCTATTAAATAAGCAGCTGAGGGGCTGATGTTGCAGCTGCACTCCCTGAGCCGGGAGAGGCACCAAGGGAGACCCCCTGCAGTCCTGATCCACCTCTGGGGCAGCGGCACAGGAGGGGCACAGAGCTGTTGGAGCGAGGCCAGAAGAGGCCATAGAGATGCTGCGAGGGCTGGAGCAGCTCTGCTCTGGAGCCAGGCTGAGAGAGATGGGCTGGGTCAGCCTAGAGAAGAGAAGGCTCCTGAAGGGGAGACCTTAGAGCAGCTCCAGTGCCTAAAGGGGCTGCAGGAAACCTGGAGAGGGGCTTGGGACAAAGGCCTGTAGGGACAGGCCAAGGGGAATGGCTTGAACCTGCCCGAGGGGAGACTGAGCTGAGCTCTTAGGCAGGAGCTCTTCCCTGTGAGGGTGCTGAGGCGCTGGCACAGGGTGCCCAGAGAAGCTGTGGCTGCCCCATCCCTGGCAGTGTTCAAGGCCAGGTTGGACACAGGGGCAGGGGTTGGAGCTGGATGAGCTCTGAGGTCCCTTCCCTAGAGCCTCATAGCCTGAAATTCCATAACCCTAACCCAGGGCTTCAGCACTAACGCGCACGCGCCCCCCCCCCCCCCCCCCCATGACACACACGTGTTCCCGGGCGCAGGCGCGTCCTGGGCCCATCCCGGCGCGGCTGCGCACAGCGGGGCGCGGCAGGCGGAAGCAGGAGTCGCAGCAGCACCGACTGAGGGCCGTGCTGCCCCGCCGCTTCCCTCCCGTCCGCCGGGCTGCCGGAGCGCCGTGGAGCCGCCCGCCGCCATGTCCAACATGGAGAGTATCCTCGGAGCGCGGGTCTCGGCCGTGCGCTGCGCTGGGGGCGGAGCCCCCTCGGTGTCCCTACCGCGGCTGTGGCCGGTCTCTGTTGGCGCTTCCTTGCGGGGGCCGGCGGCTGGCGGCCCTCAGGGCGTAGGGACCGCGGCTTGGGCCCGGCCTGGCGGAGCGGAGCTGGGAGCCGGCGGCACTGCGCCCGTGCTCACTGTGGGGCGGGGGGCAGTGGCGTGCGAGGCCGCTCCGCCAGGGGAGGAGCCCCCGATGTGCGGCAGGGAGGGGTGGGACTGGGGAACCGCGCCTTGTCCCTCATGGGGGCGGTGGGTGCGAGAGCGGGAAGGCCCAGTGGGGGCTTGGGCCCGCCTCAGAGGGGCTTTGCCGGGAGGAGAAGGAGGGGTTGGGCCGTGGGGGAGACACTGCCTGGAGACGTGCCTCGGAACCTGGGGACTGCCCTCCCTGCCTGGGGGAGAGGGGAAGGGGAAGCTTATCTTGTTTCGGCAAGGCAAGGTCAACAAGCGTTAGCGGGGGGCGAGAAGGGGGTGGCATCTCTCCCAGGCAGCACGAAATGACAGCCCGGTCCCTGTGGCCGAAAAGGGATTTATAGGGCAGAGTTGTGCATATTATGAACTGGGGACACCTGACTGCTATAGTGTATAGCCTGTGTATACAGGCTGGACAGATGTCCGCCCTAGACAGCAGCTGCTGCCAGCTGAACAAATCCTGCTGTGCTTCCTGGTGTTGAGAAGTTACACACAGGGAAAATCCTGGAGGGTAAATTTAAACGTTCTTGCTGTATAAAACTGCCTAATTGTGCAGGGGCAAAAAAGGCTTTAAAGGTTACGGAGGTCCTGATGGGGTTGAGGTATGCTGGCAAGTGCTCAGCATTGCTGTTGTGGTAGGGCCTGATGGAGAGCTGGAGCAGGTGACTGTGAGTCATGGTTAATGGTGGAAGTTCAAGTTCAGTTTCACTTGGCTTTTGGTACGTTGAGAAAGATGCTTCAAGGGAGGAGCAAGTGTGTGCTCCTGGTGGGAGGGGAGAGCTGCAGAGGTGACAGGGTGAACTAAAGCCGCAGGCTGGTGGCCCAAGTGAGTAACTGAGGAAGTTATTTCCAGATAAACTGTTCTGAAATGGTGTTTCAGTGTAATCGGTGTAAATAGGTGGTGTGATGTTTTACCTGGTTCTTCCAGTCTCTGACATGAAGTATGATTGAATAAACAATCTAAAGGTGTTTTCCTGTTTGTTAAATGACCTAATCTGTGGCTTACTGCAGTACACGTACTGCTGGTGAAAGGGATGGAGACTTAGGTTTTAAAGCAAAGAAATTGAAGTGCAAGCAGCAATTCTGGTGTTCCTGGCAGCTACTGTAACAGGTATCCTCAGTGTATGGGCAGAGCTGTTACTTTCTGTGGCCTGCTTATGATGTTTATAGGGTAACAAATACATCAGCAGGTTTTCTAATGTATTCAGGTTGCTGTCAGAGCTCCAAGATGTGTGGCTGGGCTTTAAAGGGAAAAAACAGTTCTGGAGTAATTTATATACTTGAAATATTAAAGAAACCACAAGTACTTCATAATGTTTAGCTTTATGTACTTCCTCTTAGCTGTTAAGCATTTGGTACTTGCTGCATCTTTCTCTTGGGATATCAAAAGGTGGCATGAAAGGAGCCTATAAAGCTTTGTACTTACTTTTTGTTTGAGAAAGACTGACCTTATTTAGAAGCTTTCAGCTGCAGCATTTCAAGAGTATAGTGTTTTAATTATTATTTTTACAGGAGATAATTTATTCCCTGTCAGCAACGGTTTCATGCACTAAGTTCTAAGACACTAAGAAGTTTTGTTCTATTGTTGTCTTAGACCTTTAAGATTAAGCAGGAGTTGAACTTTTTGAAAAGACAAGTTTCTCTTGCTTTGGTCTTCTTTCCCCAAAAGTCAGATGCCAGAGCTGCTGGGTCCCCAGAATTGCTCACATGACCCAGGCCTGGGAGGCTGCTCTGTGAAGGAGCTGCATCAGCTATTTAAACCCAAGATCATACTGTGGCTTCAAAGGGCAGCCCTTTCTCCTTCTTTGTACTGGGGCAGCCACCCCAGTTTGTTATTGCATGGCTATTTTATCTTCTTTTTCCTCAATGGCTTGCTTTTTCAGGTGGGGGTGTTTCAGGCAGGCCAGTGAACTGCACTTTCATATCTCTTGAGAGTCCAGGACTCCAGGTGTGTGAGTGAAAGTACCTTGCAGAGCAAGACTTTCAGTTCCTCTTGTGGGATATTTGGTTTGTTGTATTTATCAGTCGGAAATAGATTTGATTGTTAAAAGAGCCAGGTTGAGATCTGAACTTATGTTCTATGGCCTTACATTTTAGAACCCAGCTGATAAGTGGCATTGTAATAGTAAAATAGCTTGGTAGGTCTTTTTACTGTGTGAATTTCAGGGGCTTATTTAAGTAATATTTTACAAGTTTTAATATCACTAACGGGGAAAGACAGGTTTGGTAGCACTTCAAACAGGAGAGCAGAGTACTGTGATGAAAGTGTTGATCCTGTTCTTGAACCCTTAACTTGCGCTGCAGAGCATCTGTTTAATTTGAAGTTTGCTGCAAAGGAACTCAACAGGAACTCAAAAAAATGCGACAAAGAAGAAAAGGCTGAGAAAGCTAAAATTAAAAAGGTAAGCAGTGAGTCTGAAACAGATCTTTAGGTCTGTTTACAGATTATGGCAGGTTTTACCATTTTCCTGGTACACATGCTAATAATACCTTGGTAAATGTTTGTGATTTAAAATACATGATTATTAATCTTCCCATACTTAAGAAATACGAGGATACATTCTTAAGTGT
Organism: Neopsephotus bourkii; assembly: GCF_033783945.1. Taxonomy (NCBI): domain Eukaryota; kingdom Metazoa; phylum Chordata; class Aves; order Psittaciformes; family Psittacidae; genus Neopsephotus; species Neopsephotus bourkii. The sequence goes on from NW_026901555.1 coordinate 2,669,292, forward strand.
CTTCTTGCACAGCTTCTGGTGTTTTCTTCCTGAGAAGATTGTTTTATGTGTTTTGTGAGAGACTGTTGTTCTCAAAGTTAAAAATGTTCAATCTTATTGTTTATCATCTTGTACTGAAAGGGTTTATGAAGAGGAACTTCAAAATAGTTTTTGAGTCCTTGGAAGTAGTAAAGATAGAGGCTAAATTTTTTTTTTTTACTATTTTTGGCCATTAGTTACAACTGTGCCAGCTGCATATTGTGTTTGGGTCTTGATACTGAAAACGTTTTTCGGAATGAGAAAATCATGTTCGTGTAGCTCTGTAAAGCCTCCTACTTGAAGTGCATGTCAGATACCATCCTTGAAAAGAAGTTAGGAGTTCACATCTTGGAAAGTCTGAGAACTTACAGGGAGGAAGGAGGGGTTTATTTTCTCTTTTAGTAGAAAAGACACTAATATAGTTGAAATATTAAACCACAAGTACTTCATAATGTTTAGCTTTATGGGCTTCTTTTTAGCTGTTAAGCATTTGGTACTTGCTGCATCTTAGGATATCAAAAAGTGGCATGAAAAGAGCTTATAAAGCTTTGTACTTCCTTTTTGCTTGAGAAAGACTGACCTTATTTAGATGCTTATTTCAAAACTAATATGGTACTTAGGAATCATGCTTACAGGAGCAGGGAGGGTTAAAATGCTTTTTCTTTTTCCTTTTTTCAGGCAATTCAGAAGGGTAACATGGAAGTTGCACGGATACATGCGGAAAATGCAATCCGACAGAAGAATCAAGCCATCAATTTCTTGCGCATGAGTGCCAGGGTAGATGCTGTAGCAGCAAGAGTTCAGACTGCAGTGACAATGGGCAAGGTAAGTCTGTTTTCACAAATCTATTGCGAGGATGAGACCTCTGATCTTGTAAGCGACTTAATTCTGTCTGTAATGAGCTGAGAAGTTTCAGTTTTGGTTTCAGATGTAGTCAGTAGTAAATCAGGTACTGGAATCACCCTGGCAGCTGCTGTTTAGGAGTAGATTGCTACCCACTATATTTTGTAGCTAGTAACTTCTCTTAGCTGTTATTAAGGAGACAGTGTGTTTTACTGGTTACGCTTCTGATTATTTTGCAAAGATATTGCTCCCCTTCCAAATACGTAATGACATGTTGTAGGACTTGTGACACCAGAGATTGTTTTTAGCTCAAGTAGTTTTTTATGGTAAACGGCTGTAGTGCTCTTCAACCAGAGGGTTTATTCTGTGATCTGTATACTAAATATATCCCTTAATATTGGTAGGTCTTGAGACCTAACAAGAAGTTAATGCCGTATACACCCAATTTTGTATTGAGTTTCAGCTCAGAATGCATATTTCAAGTGGTTGAATTAATTTACAGAATTTTAAATGTACGAGCTATAAAAAAAGTGGTGTTCTAGATGACAGTAGTGGGTGCCCTACTACTTGGTACTGTAGAAAGTCTGTGGGTGGAGATAAGAGAGCTTGGTAAGAAACTGCTCATTTTTCTTTCATTGTAATATTTTCCTTTACCTCATTTCAGGTAACAAAGTCAATGGCAGGGGTAGTTAAGTCTATGGATGCCACACTGAAGAGCATGAACTTGGAAAAGGTAAAGACAGACTTTTCTTGGAGCTGCATGTCAAAAGCAGAAAGGGCAACAGACTAAAAAGGGGAATTCCACTCAAGAGAAAAGGTTTTTGCAGTGGGGTAGATCCTAGACTAAGTTGTGAAGTCTTCATAAATGGAGATGCTCAGAACTTGGCTGAACAGGGCCCTGACAAACCTGCTTGAACTGCAGCATCAGATCAACTTCACACTTGACGTGGGGAGGGGGGCAAGCTTCTGATCTCCGAAAGCTGCCTGCCCTTGTACTGTGGTTCTCTTTTTACCAGTTGAGAGATACTTCTCTTTTGTTACCTGCAGAACATTGATTTGATGTTTTTTATAGATATCTGCACTAATGGATAAATTTGAGCATCAGTTTGAAACACTAGATGTTCAGACACAACAGATGGAAGACACAATGAGCAACACTACTACACTAACAACGCCACAAGTAAGATATTTTTTTTTCTAAGGTGATTTTAAATTTTGTGTCTAAATGTATGGAAATGTCTGATTCTCTCCTTGCTATCTACTTCGAGATGTAGCAGCAGCTGGAGCCTTTTCACTTTTGCTTTGTGCTTTTTTGTGGTGAAGTGAATATTGCAGATTATTGTCACAAGTAGAGAGGATCACATACATGTATTTTGGTCTATTTCACTCTTATAGCAAGCTTTATTTTATATTATATCTTGACAACCTTAACCCTCCTACTAAATAAGCAAAGTTGTGAACCAGAAGACACTACAGCATTAATTATCAAAACAGAATATGCTGTGGGAAAATGAATAGTTCTAACTTACTAATGACATGACATTAGTCACCACCAAATTAGTAGTGGTATATGCAATGGAAAGGTTGTTAATTACATACTTTCAGCTTGTGGGAGTGTGTTTACTAAAATAAATCTTTAAATAATGCTTGACATAGTTAAGAATTCCTAGCAGCTGTTCCCTTATTCTGTTCCACAAGGAACTAAACATGCTATCCTCACAGAAGTTTTGACAGGGAGAGAAATTTACTGGAGAGAGCGCTTTGTCAATAAATTAAACCTAAACCCAAATCCAGTAAACCAGATCTATTGGAGATGAGCTTTTTTCCATGTTGTGCAAAGCAGTGTTTTAATAGCTAATAATCCACACTTGCAATATTCAAGTATAAGTTTGAGGGGTTTTATGGATGAGTTTAATTCTTTGAAAGCTAGAGCTCATTATTTTGGAAGCTAGGGCTCAATAAATGGATTTTAACAGGCTGAGCACCTCTACTCATTATTTTTGAGTTCATACAGGCCCTTCTGGTGGTCTGTAAAAGGCATTTACCTTTTAATCAGTTTCGCTAAAGTAATCCCTATTCTCTTAAAATTTAACAGAAGAGGTTGTCATAAGCTACAATATGCAACAATCAGCTTTTTCTTCTTTGCTCTAGAACCAAGTGGATATGCTTTTACAGGAAATGGCAGATGAAGCAGGGTAGGTAAAATTTTGACTATTGTTTGATTAAATCTTGGATCCAGCAGTCCTTCCTGGTTAACTTCAAGGTCAGATACCCTTGTTTTGTATGGTTCTGTCTCTTGGAAGAGAAGACAAATCACTGGTTTTCTTTCATCTCTGGATATAATTCTTGTAATAGTTTAGTTGCTGGTATTTCATTCTGTTCTCACTCAGTGCTGCTGTGAGTGTCAGGATGCAAGGGTTATTGTGCAAAAGCCTAAAATCACATGTCATTTGTCATATCATGACATTTACTTGGATTGCCATTAGCAATCCTTGCTGTGTTTCTCCACAATTTTCTCTTTTCCCACCCCTCTTACCACATCAAAACTTCCTGTAGTTCCGCTCTCGTAAGCCAGATGTTGCAAAATAGGTTGTCATGACATATTTAAGCCTTTAGGGTTATACTGAAATATTTCAGAGACTTTTACTTGGCTTCCTGGTGACACAGAAGTTAAAACTGTCAGTATTGGCTTGAGCATATTTTGTCTTTCATAAGTATACCTTGTCTGATACAACTCTGTGGAACAGTTATCTTGCTCAGTCCTGATTGAGTAGAATTAATTGAGCTAATTCTAATTATAATCTAGGACTTTTCTTTGCAATGAGTCAAATTTATTGATGGAGTTGTCTAGCTGGAGTACAGCTTTCATGGGATGTGGGTGGCCTCATGCTCTCTCAGTATTCCTCTCCTTGTCAATTACTGTGCTTCTTCCTGTAGCCATGTATGCCTGACTTGGGATTTTTGTTTTGTTTCTCCTATTAGTCTTGATCTGAACATGGAACTACCTCAAGGACAGACAGGTTCTGTTGGTACAAGCGTTGCCTCAGCAGAACAGGTAAACATTTGATTCCATTGGAATCAGTATTTTCTGGAGAAATGTATTATGAGATTTAATGCTTCACTCAGTTAAAACAGGCTTGCTGAAGTGTAATTAGATTTAGCTGTCCCAAAGAAAAAGCATGTACTTAAAATAATCTTGCAATTAAAGTAACTTTAACAATGCGACTTTGACTTAAACAAAGTATACAACTGCTTTGTAAATCCAGAAAGTTTAGATGTTCCAGGTTTATTTTTGAATGGTTACTTCAGAGAGTTCCAAATGGTTGACTCTCCTGCCTACTCCAAAGTTAAGGAATACAGCCATCTCCTGTAGCACACGTAAGGAGTTTGGGTTTTTTTCCCTTTAACATGTGGAAGGTTGAGAAAGTCAGGGCTGTTCAGCCTGGAGAAGAGAAGGCTGCGTGGAGACCTCATAGCAGCCTTCCAGTATCTGAAGGGGGCCTATAGAGATGCTGGGGAGGGACTCTTCATTAGGGACTGTAGTGATAGGACAAGGGGTAACGGGTTAAAACTTAAACAGGGGAAGTTTAGATTGGATATAAGGAAGAAATTCTTTCCTGTTAGGGTGGTGAGGCACTGGAATAGGTTGCCCAGGGGGGTTGTGAATGTTCCATCCCTGACAGTGTTCAAGGCCAGGTTGGACAAGGCCTTGGGTGATATGGTTTAGAGCAAGGTGTCCCTGCCCATGGCAGGGGCGTTGGAACTTGATCTTAAGGTCCTTTCCAACCCTAACTATTCTATGATTCTACGATTCTAAGGTCTTCGGAAACTAATGTCTAAGATTCCACATTTGCTGTAGATGAGAGCTTAGTATTTCTTGTGCATGAGCAGATCCTGATGTCAGGGTTGCACAGATCTTCTGGTGAGTTGCTTTTCCCATTCTGGAGGCACACATTTGAGGGAATGAAAAGAGGAAAGTTTATTTCTGTCATCCTTTGTGGAAAAGGCGTTAGGGAACTTTATCTTAACTGACCCATCTTTGAGAAGCCCCACATATCCCAGGTTCTATTAACAGTTCAGTTTCACCTTGTACTAATTCCTCTGAAACAGACCACCTACTGTCACGCTGTAGCAGTTAAGTTGCATACCAGGCTTAGTCAGCCAAGCCAGCCAAGCCAAATAAGGAGGCATTCTGTAAGAGCTGTTTTGCACTTGCAAAGATGATACATACAAAAACCACGAACAAACCCAGCCCTATCTCTGCTTGCTGTGTTCTGAAACTCCTTCCTAGGTGTCTGCCACTGGAGATAAGGTATCTGTATGGACTTCTGATCTCACCAGAAGAGTGCAGTCGTTCTTAAGGTCTTAAGCAAATCTTTAAGTCTTGTGCATTAGAGGATTTCCTATTATCCAGACACAGGATTGCTTGACCGTTGCAGAACTTTTCAAAACTGAATTTTCATGTTACTGATAGCTGGTTTCTTTGTGTTTTACAATTCTGCAGGATGAGCTGTCACAGAGACTGGCCCGCCTACGTGATCAAGTTTAAGTCAAACAAAGCTGCAGTTCTTTTTACATGTTTTCAAAACATCCTTTCTGTAGCTGTTCTTCACTACACAAGAGAGGTGTATACAGTATGGCTTAGGTATTTGAATACTTGTAATATAAGGTTCTTCACTCCTAGCTTGCTACTGTTTCTAAAATACATTAAGTAACCCAAATATATCAGCTCTTTAATGTCCTTTCCTGTACATTTTGAAGTTGATATATTTTTGCAAGCTTTTTTCAGAAAAGCAAGTTGATGTTTTAAGCCAGCTGGTAATGTTGATACATTTTAGCTAAAGGAAAAGCAGGGTGTCATTGATAAATACTCTAAATTATGAAGTGATTTTGTTTATGGTTGGAGAACTGATGTATTCAGTTCAGATGATAGTTGTTAACTTTCTTACACAGCCAAACCCCTGGAACATGCAAAGGTAGACAGTGTAGACTTAATGGAAAATATGCTTGTTAAATCAAATACTTTGAGGTTTTTAGTCATTTAAAGTTAGGGTAATTGTGCTGAAATTAATGGTTTAGTTAAAAAATGAATTATAAAAGCTGTTTTCATATAATTGGGAACTTGTACAGTGTAATCACTTCAGTACAGGAGGAATAAAATATATTTTTCAACTCTTTGTCAGTTCTGTTGAATGTTGCAGCTTGCTTGTAGAATAATGTCAAGTGCTATAGGTTCCTCTTTTTGCTTGCTTCTCAGCATCCTGGGGTGCAACCAGTTATGCCACTCACACCTCTTTTCTATCAACATCTGATTCCTGTTAACAGGGAGCTAATGGTGTTATGTCACTCACACCCCTTTTCCATCAACATCTAGTTCCTGTTAACAGGGAGCTAATGCTATCTGGTTTTATAGATTTGAGCTCAGAAGCCATGTATGAAATAATTGAAGCCTGCTTTTCTCCATTCCTTCTTACTCTGTCTTTGCTTTTAATCTTGTCACTTCTTTATACATAAGGACAAGTCTTGTGATCATGTTCTATGCTTCAGTGCTTTTCCATACCTGAAAAATATGGGAGTGCTCTTCCTCAGGTTCAGATCTTCAGTCTCCTTTAGCAGTTGGGTTCCAACCCTGTCTTGTCCAACCAGAAGACCCTTAGATCAGCTTTTCCTCTGCACTTTGTATCAGGTGAGATGTGGATGAGTGGCACAGGCCAGCTCAGTTGAAGGGGGTTAGGTTGCATTAAGAACAGCTATTATACCTCAGTTTTTGAGGTACAGTATTGCTCTCTGCAGATAAAATAACATCATTTGTAGTATTGTGGTTGTATGGAGAACCTAGTTTAGTTTTAGTAATACCTTTGTATTTCTGCACAGTTAAGAGAATCTACTGGCTTCTTTCAGTAGCTTCCAACACTTGCTGCAGTTGTGAATAAATGATTGTAGAAATCTGTAGCTGAGACTGGTCGTGATGTGTTGTGATGAACAGTGATGCTAAAATTTCCTTTCTGACTTTTGAGGCTTATTTTTTTGTTCTGTCCCTGTAGGGGTGAGGGAAGGTGTAAAGCACGGGACTTGGAATTAGTTCTGAATTCACTGGTGTTCAGGATCACTTGGAATTCCCAGTGTTGGGAAGTATTTAAGAAAAAAAAACCCATACTTTGCTTTTTTTAGTTAAGCAGGTTTTTTTTAGTGAAAATATGCAAAACTGGTGAAACATTTCAGAACAGTTTCAAACTATGTTTTGAATGTGCTTGTTGAATAAGGTTTAGAGAGATGTTACATGCTGAAGTATTCAAGGCTACTGTAAAAAGATAAGGAAACCAAGATAGACAAAACAGCCTAAAATGCTGTGGAATTCTCTCTCACACTGGCAGCCTAAGCTAAACCAGTTTGTTTCAAATGTGGTCCTTTCACTTGTTTATGTTCCCTTTCAATGCAGCCTTCTTTTCAATGCCTTGAATATTTCTCTTATAAATAGGAGGAATTGGAAGATGTTTAAAAGTGCTGTGCTCACAGCTGTAATCTTGGTAAAATCCTTTCAAATTATTAAAAAGCACCGTAGGAAAGGAGCTATATACTATATTTATCCCCCCCCCCCCCAAGGTCCTTCTGAACACTATAACAATACCATAGTGGTGTATCTATGCAACCAGGTTACCCCCATCTGGGTAACTGCTTGTGTGTGTGCCTTTGCCTTGCTGAATTTCGTTTATCCTTTTTTTTTTTTTAACTCAATTACTTCATCTCATTAGAGGATTGGAAACTCACTGTTGTGTAATAACAGCTCCACACCTCAGTTCACTTTGTGTTTGCTTATGGATCCAGCTGTACTATGAAGTCCTGAGGTTTTCACTGCTTAATATTAGACAGCTTCAGCTTGCTCATCAGGCTCCTGCTAATGTTAAAGCTTATGCTGCCTTCAGACTGTTCCTGGCCATTCTTAAGCTGTTTGAGGAGGCAGACAGCAATTCTGAGGTTCCATGCGGTTCGTTTTCTGAGTATGTTACCTTGCTGTGAGCCTTGGGGCTTGCCTTCGGAGAGTTTAAAAATAGAGGGAGATGAGACAGATCAGACTGCTGCAAGGCAAATATTAAATAAGCTTCATTATCTTACTGGCTATACACAGCCTCTTCTGTGGTTTTGATCTCATTTCAGGCTTGCAAATTCCAGTACCCTTCGAAGGGATTGACAAGTAAACATATGTACTTGACTGACACAATTAATGTTACCCCAGCGGGACTATGATGCAAAGAGGTAGGCAGGCTTAGGTGACTGGGGGAAGAAATAACGTCTGTGAAAGAATGAATTTGGGCCCTGCTGACTTCACTCGAGAGATGCTGCGTATTTCAGCAGCGCCAGGGTTTTGTGTTGGCTGCTTCTGTGTGTAGAACTCCTGCCCTCTCCTGGAAGAAACCGTTTCTCCTTAGAAGCACTCGTGTCAGTTGGCATTCGGGAAGTTTTAACAGTTATTTTGTGAATATGTATATTTTGTTTTTCTCAAGTCTTTTGGAAATGCTTGAAACTAAAAGTTACTCTTAAATCAGTGTTTGAGTTTCATATCCTTCCTCCATTCAGGCTCTCAAAACAATGGCTCTTTTATGACAGCCCTGGCTGCTCACTCCTGTGTAAGTTGTCTGTGTTTGTAGAAGTTCATTTCATGGTAAATAAATAATGTGCACTTTTATGTAACCTTGCTACCAGATAATATTTCAATATTTGTTCTCATGAGCAGGGACATCTACAGTGAAACACTGCTTGAAATGTTGAAAGATGGTTTCGCTTGATGTTTTTTTCCTTGGTTCCCAAAGCTGGTTGTGTGTGGTAGCATTAGTCTTCATTCATTTGAATTCCAGAATGAAAAGCCATGAAGAGCTCCAGATGAAAGCAGAAGGGAGGAAAAGAACAACTTGAACTTTCTCAGTTGCAGTGGGATAAAGTGATCAAGTTGCCTTTGTGGAGATCCTCAGAGCCAAAAAATAGCGACATCTTGTTAAATATAATTAGCAGTTGTGTACAGAGATAAATTCTGAAACTGGTGACATGTATAGAAAGGAGAATAATTTTTGTAGCTCGTAGACTTCATTTTGAAAACTGCTTTACTTGTAAGGGACAATTTGTAAATGTAACTTCAAGTGGTCAATAAAATTGTACAGCCTACTTCAGGTGTGTTCCTGGGTTGTGTGGCTCTTTCCTGGTGCGTCTTGGGCCCTGGGTAAACAAGTAGATGTCATCATTACTTGCTGTGAGATGATGATTAGAAATTTAAATCTTCATGGAGAGAAAGTAAGAAGTAGTGGGGGTGCTATTGAGAAAGATTTGGGACAACAGTAAGTGGAGCAATATAAAATATGATCTACTTAAAATTGATTGAGTTTTTTATGTTTAGTCTGTTATGTAGTGTATCCCTCACGCTTAAAAATCGAAGAGGGTTTTCTGCACTTACCTACATATATAAGGGGTCGTGTGGGAAGCTGGCAGGAGCTGGTGTGGGTTTGAGTTAAAACTCCCGTCTTTCTTTTCCCCATCCACTGTATTTTGGAGCCAGCAGAGGGAGCCTGAAGCTTTGTTTTTGCATAGGTCCTACACAAGTTAACTACTGTAATTCTTAAAGCAAAGAGGACTACTAGAGAGTCCTTGCTAGCTGGTTTAAGGAACTGTCTCTCCTGTGGAACCCGTGGTTTTGGGCAGTATCCAGTCTCTGTAGATGTGCCTGTATCAGGGCTTTGATCCTCACCTAAAAGCTGCTCTGTTGCATGAAATACAACACGTTGGAACACCAGGAGCACACTGCCATGGGCTCATCTGTGTCAGCCCCCAGATACCTTCACTAAAGGTGCTAAAAAGCATTTGTTTGATGTCTTTAGGCATTTATTTGGGACTGTGAGATCTACTGTAAGTAGTGAGATGACGAGCAACATCATGCTTAAAACTTGTTTGAAATTGTTTAATGTTTAGTTAAGTTCTCTTGTGTTTCTTTAGCTCTTGTTCCGGTTTTGTTCCGTGGTACTACTTTTACTTTATACAGAAGGGAACACACATGTTGTGTATGGATGGAAAATGCACTTTAATATCAAATTTAATTTTCTTGTCAGAAGTGTTGCCCACGCTGAGGTTTGATTTGGTGAAGTATTCACTTTGGTTTCAGGATTCTCTGTCCGTGCATTGTGCTTTTAGCTTTAGCATTAGCATTCATGTCGTGCAAAGGTCTGGTTTGAGCTAACGGCAGCATGCTGCTCAGGACTTCCCTTTTTGTCAAACAATATTTTTCCAATGAAATCCCAAGAAGGGTCAGTGGCCTCACTTGTATCGGAAGCAGCTCTCTTCATTACCATTCAATAGAGGAAAAGACCGATGCGAACAGTCTGTAACTAATTTCAAGTGCTAATTGAGCCTTCTTAACTTGGAAGAAGATTCAGTGAGTCCCAGAGGCTCTCGCTTGACCTTTACTATTTTTTATTAAGAAAGTGCTGAATCAGCTGTGATACACGGTTCAAGATAGAAAATCAATGGAAAATAGAAATTCCAGCTCTTCCCAGTTTTTTGAAAGCTTTCCAATATCTTCCAATGGTGCTGGTTTCCATGCATGCAGCATGCAAAGCAGCAGGAACCAGACCATCTTGCAGCAGATAGGCTGCCCTCAAGCTCTTATCTAGATGAGGGTGATTTGGGGGAATGAAAGTACTTCAGTATCACATATGTCTAATTTAAGATCTGTGCATGTTGCCGAGGATATTCTCAACTTGCTACCTCTGAGAGAAACAGTGTTCTTGCAAAAGTCCAAAGCAATAAATGTTACATACCAACTACTATGTGTGTCTGACAAGATAACAATCAGCTTAATTCAATTTCCCTACTATCTGATCCATAATTCTTTATTACAATCCATTTCTGTCAAAATGAGCTGTCCGGGACAGTAAAACATTTTAAAACTTCCTTTAAGGATACTCAGGTTTTCTAAGTTCAATTTTTAAAGAATTCTTTCTTTTTCATCTTTTTTTTTCCAAAGATTAAATTAACATAATCCAGGAATCTTTATAAGAGATATTTCACACTGTTCTTAACACAAGCCTCTGTTTCTCTTACTGTAAAATGGGTTAATATTGGAACTGTTAAGCTCTGTTTTTGTTGCTGGTGATTTTGCAGTTCCAGGTACCAGTATGAAGCCCCAACATCAGACTTGAAATCCATAGGAGAAGCAGGCAGTCCCATTGAGAGTGTTGTAAATTAGTTCCAGTCTCTGAGAGACTGCTGTGACTAATTGATATGACCTGGAAGTGGATAAAACCCATAGCGGTAAGATCAACTTTTCCTCTAGTAATTTGACAAATAGAACCCTTTTTGTTCAAGTCCCTTGTAGGCTACATACCCCATTTGTTCTTTCGTGATGGGCATCGTTTCCGCATTGAAGTGATAATGATTTTCCAGATTTCTGCTGATTTGAATTGCAGGTGCCTTTATTTATTAATGCCATAAGCAGGGAGAGATTCAACAGCATCAGGTAATAAAAAGGATTCATGGCAGCAACTGTCTGTCAAAATCATTCCTTATCCAGTGACGTTGCTGTAAGTATTTGACCACTGCTTAAAATATCTCTATGCAAAATGTATACTTCTGATAGCCTCTTCTGCAGGGAGAATTCTGTTTGTAAAAAAAACAGAAGTATCAGTGTACATTTAGTGGTAATTATTACATTTAACAGTGACACTGCTTTTTTTTTATCCAAATAGTTAAAAAAATAGAATGCACAAAGTTTAATACTTGCCAAACCCTGGGTTGTCTTCTATAAGCATGTTTAAAGCTGCAAATAGAGAACGTCGTGGGTTCTCTTCCAAAGGTAATGCTTTTGTTGAAGTTTTACAATTTCAGTTAGCCTATGGTTAGAGTATTAAATAGGCCACGTATTCCCAAGCTCTTTTCAAAGGTTTATGCCCGATGTTTGGGAGATCTGGTTGTTTTCTCAGGGTACTGTTTACCAAACCGCACAAGTGTTCCTCCTCCTGCTCTAAAAGAAGTGCAGGGAGACTGGTGGTTTGTGGAGTCACTGGTTCTCGTTTATCAGCAACAGAAATCAGGAGATCTCAGTGTGTGGGGGGGGTTGACTCTTGCAGAGTAAGCTAATGAAATGGGACCTGTGTGCTGGAAGCCCTTGGAAACTGTCAGTGCCTAAATATTTTTATAAGAATAATTTTAGGCAATGACTAAGTAAGTAAATACATGCCACTTTCTGTATGTATTCTGTATGTGACCTGAGTTTCTTCGTGCACCTCTGATCCCAGCCCCTTCCAAGCCTTCATCCCATCTATCCTCTCCCATCCCCGCCACCAACAAACCACAGCTCCAAAACAGTGTCTCCATGAATATAAACCCACCAGCAGCAAGTCAAGGGAGTCCAGGCTCCTATTTGTCTGTGCTCTAGTGGGATGTGAACCTAGGTCTTCGAGGGTGAAAGGTTGAGGGATGTGTGTCTGTTTACCTGTGCTTTTCAGATAATGTTTTCCTTTAATCTATTAAGCAGACACACCATTTTGTCCCATGCCGTACAACGGGATCGCTAACGATGCGCTTAATTACTACCAAACCACATCTGAGTGACCACGCCAGCAGAGAGAAGAGTCAAAGCCCCGTTTGTCAGCCAGGAGGAATTCAGGAAGGCTTCCCCCACCTTCCCTGTTTAATAGAAACATCTTTCCACACAAGTGCTGAGGTGTCTCCCTGATTTATACACAGCTTCAGTGATGGGATAAAGTCCATATTGGATGGCTTTTGTATGAACTCTGACTGATGGCTAAGGGAAAACTAGGTATTTACAAGTAGGAATGAGCAGATTCCAAACTATCAACAGATTTAAAAATCGAAGTTTAATTCTTTTGATAGTTATTAAAAAAAAAAAAAGCCCTATAGGTGCATGGAGTTAATACATCTGTTGTAGCCACTTCTGCCTTTCAACACTTTTGAAGCTCTTCTCTTTGCTGAAGCTATTGCGTTTGGACATTTGCATGTCATTGCATACTGAAGAAGGCATTTGGACTTAATTTTTGGCCCTGCTGCAAAGCTGTTGTATGAGTTAATCAGCCAAGGTATATGGCTCGATCACATGCTATGCTGGGCTGGTTCACAGACACAATGGGATGGAGAAGATACAGCAGCACAGCTGCTAAACATATTTACCATTGAATGGTTAGTCACACTTCTGGAGTTTTAATTGAATTACCTTTGACAGTGAACAGCAAACCTGGTGGGTGATCTACTAAATTTAACTGATGAATGGGCTCCCTAAAATCAATTAGCGTCTAGGGCTGTGAGCATGAACACATCCTGTTGCTCTGCAGGGACCAGCGAGGGATCAGAATGACAGCAGCAAATGTGAGACAAAGTGAAAGCATGCATCTCCTGCCGCTGCTGACCCCTGCTACCCACATGAAAGAAAAACAGGAGTCTAACAGGAGCTGAAAGAATCTGACAGTAAATCATTTAAGCTCTGTTTTGCAGAACTGATACAGGATGCTTCTAAACTGCTTGATTAATGCTGGGCAGTATATTAAGAGCAAGATGTGGCAGAGAGGGAAGGATACTGCCAAATGCCTTCTCTGCATTGGTGCACCAAGCTGTAAGAAATACCATCTGGTTGCTTTACTGTTTTTCAGGAGGCAGGGTAGTGTGTAGCCAGGAGGAATTAGCTATCTTCTTTTCTTTCACTACAGTGATAGGGTTCTGTCTGCAGCCACAGAGAAGCCTTCAGTCTTTTGGATGGTTGTTATCTGAATAATCAACTGATGGCAAAATGCAGGCTGGAGGTTCCTCTGACCTTTGCCTCGTCGCAACCTGACTCCGTGCACTGCTCAGTTAGAGCATGTAATGAGGTACAGATGCCACAGATAGGATAATTGAATACACACAAATATTTGAGAGACTTTCAGGTTGACAAACTGATGAAGGCAGAAAACTCTTGATTGGGGCTGCTATCTTTGGGTTTAGGGGTGAGTGAGAAGAGGGGAGAAAGAGGAACAAACGGTGCATTAACCTGCTCTCTTTTCGCCTGATTTTGGCCGATGACCAGGGAGTGCTTCCTCAGGAGTAAATCTGTGCAAACACTCGATGTATTTGGTTTGAATATTGACTTCAGTGAAGACTCACTTTGGACTGCACCACATGTGAATTTTTTTAATTGTTTTTATTGCTGAAATGAGAAGAAAAAGTGTTGAGTTCAACGACAGCCACACTGAAACCTGTCCAACAGCCCTTTCAGGCATTGCCATGATGCAAAACCTGGGGGGCTCCTCCCCTGTATCCACCTTCCCAGGCTGCTGCCCTGGGTACCACCTTATTGGATGTTCTGAAGTCAATGCAGGGCACGGTGAGGCTGTTCTTTCTTTGCCTTTGTAAGTGAATACCACTGGCAGCATTTTTTCCTTTTAAGAGTAATGGTATTATATTTAAGGAAAAATTTGCAGGGGTTCTGCAGTGAGCATGGAAGCACTGGCAGAGGGGACTCCGTGTAGCTGTTGCAGATAAATAGGAGCACTCTGCTGGGACTGTTCTCAGCCACATCTTCATTTATTCACCCCATGCTTCCCATGGGATGTGGAAGCATTTCAAGCATTGTTAGCTGTTTGGAGACTTAAAGTCATCACTCCCCTCAAGGCAGCATCAACTTGCAGCAGCGATCCGTTGCACTGGGAAAGGGCAAGACCAACAGGTACCACTTGATATTTACAGAAAGAGAGCATGGCTGCACCATCAGGAGGAGACAGTTCTGGCTGCAGAGTGTCTGGGGTGGTCCCAGGTCTGGATGTCAGGAACACATTTCACCCCAGGCTGCATTTCCCAGCCTCAGCTTGGTTAATGCTGGTTGGATTGAAACCCACTGGAAGGCTCCCATCAGCTCCTAACAGGCAAGAACTCATCTAAACTCCCCAGAGTCGTGCAGGAAGAAGGTGCAGCACCACTGCTGCTGTGAATGATGTGAGTATGGCCACCACACTGACCTTGTACAGAGAGGAAGTCCCAGCAGAGATGCTGGTGTGAGAAGTGATTTATCAGTCCTTGCCTTGCACAGTGTCCAAACCTCATAGGAGACATTTGACTGCACTATCCCACAGCTATGGGTGCCTTCTCTGAAGCTGAGCTGGAGATCTTCTGTGAGACTTGGCATGTCTTGCATCTGGCTGTCGTGTTGGGAGAAGACCATGGTGTTTGGGCTAGACCTGGAACATCCCCAGCCACAGAGATGAGAGGAGATGGAGCAAGCAGCATCACGCTGCTCCAGTGCAAGTCCTGGAACAACGTCTGTGTGACTCCAAGTGTTTCATGACTGCTTTGCAAATGTGATTCCTTTTTTCCTGTAAAGCACCAGAAAAATAAGAGGGTGAGATCCAACATGCGCTGGCAATCTGCTCTGAAGTTCTGTATGAATTACATTGTGCATAACACAAGCATATTTCTTAATTCAATGAATTTATAAACAAAGGGCTGTTGCCCATACAGAACAGCCCAGAAAGTCCTGTGCTGTGTCTACAGTGCTTTCCCTTCTCCTTGCTTTCCTCCTCTCCTCCTGTTAGGGCTGCCCATGGTTTCTCTCTGAAGCCTGGCTGCTGGGTCAGCTCCTGCACAGCCCAGGACTATGTTGTGCTGACAACCACACTCTGCCGTCCAGATCCAAACACCCCATTTCGTTGCCTATGCAAGTATTTGGCTTCAAGATGAATACATGGGAACGTGGCTCCAAACACCTGGATCAATCCCCTCAATGAGATCTCATGCATTTTCAAATGGTATCCGTCTTGATTTGGAAAATAAAAAGCAAGGAAAAAACAACAGCTAAAAACCCTCGCAGTGCACAAAGTGAGAAATGTGGCTTTAATTTAGACAACTAATCGCTTCCAGCTGAACCAGCCATTAAAAACAGTTGAAGAATTACAATGTAAATAGATTAATGCAGACAAAGCAACATGTGCGCTATTCCATGTCTTCTTGTTACCTACAAAATACTTGGGCAATGACACACTGTTAGTCTAAGCCACTTGTTAGGTTCTGTGCTAATCAGCTAAAATTAAATAAACATGACTGATAAAAATGACTGTTGTGTTTGAAAATTGATGCACCAACAGAATTTACTCCAGGAGACAATTACAGATGATTAAGTAACAAAGAAGTAATTCCTGCAGCAAAGGAGGAAAGCTCATGGTGCAGGGAAGGGGCACTTTGTGCACTGTCTCTTACTCTTGAAGGGATGAGCTGAAGCTGCAGGAAGGTCTATGGGTGGGCAGAAACCCCAAAGGAGCCTTTCTACCCTGTGGGTCTCCTGATAAAGGGCTGGAAAATCAGTATTTTGCTGTTGGAAGAGCACATACTTAGATTTTACCTCTGGCATCCCCCTTTTCCCACTCAAGGGATCAATCTCTTCATTCAAGTTTGTCCTTTCAAATACAAAGCATTGCATAGAGGTGCTTACAGGTGAGCCATGAAAGTGATAAATACGATACCTTTCTAAATAACAACGTCAATTTAAATAATAAAGCTGATTTCCTTTGTCATCAGAATGAGAGCAGATTAAGATTTGTTTTCTAAAATGGAAAATAGCCTTCAGGTGGTCTTTTAAATATTAATTCTTAAAGCAACTTGTTATTAGAGTGGAAGTATGGACTGGAAGCCTAAGAAAGGGAGTGTTTTCCAAAAGAAAAACTAAATGTGGGGAGGGGTTCACTGTTTTCCCTCTTCACAAGGCCTGTTGTGGTAGGAGCTTCCTGGTAATAGAGACATCCAAAGGGCTGTCAGGCTGTCAGACATAACTAAATGAAAGGCACCACTTACAACACATGGATGGTAGCGATGAAAACAAAAAGGGTTTCATTAGCGTGGGGTTTCCAGGGGCCAGTTCATTTCTCAGCAACAAGGGTGACAACAATATTGATTTATTTCTGTCCTAGGACCCAATGTACATACGAGGGATATAAAACCATGCTGGTGGACTTTAAAAACACAGTTAGAAGAGATGTCACCAGACCCCAGCAGCACAGGCAGGGAGGACTGAATCCCTGATAGGTAATGAAAGACTTCAACGGGACACATGTTGGTGTCTTCAGGTACTGTAAACCTCAAAGCATTGCTTGCTCCAATGGGAGAAAGCAGGTCCTGCTGTCCTGAGTACAGCAGACGTGAAATATGTCATCCCATTTTAAATGGAATGTTTTATTGCACAAGGAGCTGTATTATTAAGGAGCTGTATTATTAAGCCAGCTCCTCCATAGATCTTAACACAGGCATTCCTACATAACTTTCTCTCTTATTTTCTTTAGCACACTCATATCCTTCAGTATCTCACCAAAACACATGTTCAAGTCGAGATTAGCCCCTATGAAATGAAAATCGCTTTGGGTGCGGAGGGGGAAGTGGAATATTATCCTTTATCCTGAATTGAAATATTAGAAGCTGACTTCTGAATTATACTCTGGGGTTACCGAGCTATAATTGAGATTGAAATTGGTCCGCTATTTTTGGTGCAGCCTGGAAAGCTCCGAGTCTTATTCCCATTTGTGCTGGTGGAAATCCCCACCCATCATCTCAAATTCTGCTCTGCCCGCACCTTTGGGGTGAGGAGTGCCTCCCCGGCTCCGTCCTCCCCGAAGTAATGATAAATGACAGCCAGTCAAAGTTGTAGCTGGCTGCTGCTCCTTGCCAAGGAGGCGAGAGGCAGGCGAGAAGGGGCTTCTCCCCCGAAAGCTGATTGACAGGCAGGGTCAGGACAGGGGAAGCATTTGCTGGACCCTGTCAGATCACAGGGAGCTGCTGACAGCTCGCACCGCAGTTCGCTTCCTTCTCTCACTGGCGAGATTTATGCTGCGGGTTCTAATTAAACCCTGCTTTGCCTCGAGCAGCCTGGGGGGAAAACCCCACCCCAAAATGACAACGTGCTCCTTTAGATCTCGGGTTTTGTTGTGCAGGTGCTCTCTAGAGGTGGCTGGTTTTCTCTGGAGGAACAATTTGTGATGCTTCCTAACCTGCAGGACTTTCAAGTGAAGTTGATGTGGGTTTGCACTCCTCACTCCAGCACCATTCCTCAGCAAACAGCATTTCTCAGCAGATAATTAGCAGTCACCTTGGCAATTTGCTTATTGATATCAGGACAAGCCTGGTGTGGGTTGGGTCTCCTGCAGCTCCAGGCTGGCCATGGCAGGAGCCTCATCCAAGTGCAATTTAGAGTGCCAAAAAGACATGGGCTCTGCACGGTCCCCCTGCTCCCCCAGCAAGGCAGAAGTCCCCTGGGAATACATTCCAGGGGTGTATTACAGACAGTATGGTGCCCGTATGCTGTGGTGGAAAGGACAGAAGAGCTTCCCAAAACAGATTAATCGGTGGATTAATCAGTGGCTTAATTGCTGCCTTGTCGTTGGCAGCAAGAATCAAGCAAGAAGTTAATATCAAATGAATAACTCACAGCAGCCAAATATTTTAATCATCTACTAATTTGGTGCATTAAAAGCTGAAATAGTATGACATGTTGTGAAATGGCAACTTCATATGTAATAATAGCTACTTCTGATTATCACTATATATGGAACATTATTTGGGCAGAGAAAATCATTGGCTCTAAATTCACTGCTGAGCTTAGAAATCGTTTGGGACTGATACTGCGGAGGAGTTGGTGGTGGTGGGATGTGAATATTTTGTGCTTTAGGATCTTGACTTTAAATCTAGATCTGTTACCCCCACCAGAAGCACATTGTGGTGGCACTGGTCTCGGCTTGGTCTGTATTGGGGGATGGAGATAAATCCTTTGTGGGATGCCATCCATATGGCAGCAGCTCACCAACTCTGCTCTCGCCCACAACTCTGAGGAGAAAAGAAGAGCTGATATCACTGAAGAAAAACCCTTTACTGCTTCAGTCCTGTATGCTTCTGTTAAATTATCAGCCATATCCTGGCCAGGCTGCGAATGCAAACCATCAGCCATGCCCTGGGCACGTCTCCCTTCACAGGCTTCTTTGGACCCCGCTCTGGGTGATTTATACTTCCATGCTGAAGGAAAGGCCAACATCACTGTGGGTTAGCTCTGTTCTGCTTGCACTGGGCTTGCTTTTGGGCAGTGCTGACCCTCTGCAGCCCAGGAGCAGCTGTGAGGTGGTGCTTGCAAGGTGGGATATTGCCTCAGCCTGCAGGAGCTGTCATCTGTCCATGCCTGCAAGTGTGATGGAAAAAAGGCATGGGAAGGTGGGGAGGTCCTGCTTCTGCCTTCTGCTGCAGCATCCAAACTGTCCAAAGCCAAAAGGAGACAAAAGGAGCTGTGATACGGAAAGATGAGGCAGTGTGGGATTTCCCAGAGGAGCATCTTGGTTTGCACTGGGAGGAAAGCAAAATACAAAGTGAGAGTGAAAAAACAGAATGAATAGGAAAAAACAGGGAGAAAGAATTAAGAAACAAGAAAGGCAAATGGTCCGTGATAACCCAGATCTCATTGTTAAATGTTATCGGTGTCTACAGGTTACTGGGAAAACAAAGGGGACAGATGGCTGGGGCCAGCCTTGTTGGGACAGGGCTGTTTGCTAAGGGCTGTGGGCAGTGGCAGCCCCGGTACTGCCTGGGAGGGAGAAAATTCCTCCTTAAATCTCAATTCCAGATTTGGGAGCTCCTCACGAGGTTGCCCCGGACACAGGATGGGGGCTCTGGAACCCTGCACAGAGAGAGGAGGCTCGGAGGCAGCTCTGCTCCCCTCTGGCTTTCTCTGGTTTGTGCTTTGGATGCTGTTTCTCTGTTATTTTATTGCTCATGTGAGTGCTGGCAGCCAATGGGAGGGAAGGCACGAGGTGACCTGGCTGCTTTCAGCAGTCCTTGCTCTCACCTTGATGGTCATTCAGGACTATTGTTTTCTTGCAAAATGCCTCCAAATCTGCAGTGGTAAAACACAGAAATCAGAGCAATATTTACCTCTGGGTTCCTGTGTCACAGAAGGTAAAAATCCTCTATGAAAAATCAATGCTATAAGCCAAAATCAGTGATTTTTAACTTCAAGCCTATATTTCAAAACCAAAGAATCTTCCTCGTGCTTTAACCCTCTGAACAAACAAATCAGTTTTATCTTTTCTTTGTCATTGTGGATAACTGGGGATAGTTATCTCTCAATACCATCAGTGCAATAGAGTATCTCAATAATAAATTGCTTCCACTACTTCAGCAAAGAGGTGGGTTAGTAGGGTGGGATCAGGATGCTGGGAGCAGGGAAGAAGGCACAGAGCAGGAAATCAAAGTGCACTAAACTAATGGACAATAAATATTAGCCAATCAGATAAATATTAATCAATTAATGGAACAGTTAATGCATTTAGTGATGACACCGCTGTGAAAACTGAACTGCCAGACAGAGCTGGCTGGTCCTGAAGAAGATGTTGAATAATTTTCTTCCATCATCTCAGAGGCAAACAACGCTTTGTGCCTCGTGGGAGAAACAAAAATGCTGCCAAGGACACTAAGGTGCTTTCTACATAATGATTCCAAAATATCAGAGCGCGGGACACTCATCCCAGCAGGCAGTATGCCATGAGAGGGTGCTGCTGATGTCCCGGGAGTGAGACCAGGTGCATGGGAGCAGAAACCACGTGCAGTCCATGGGAAGAGGGTTGCTTCATTGATAAGGGTTTGGGGAGCTCGCTGGGGCTTGCTGCAAGCCACAGGGACCATTTGAGTGCCGTGACCTCCAGCCCCACAGTGCTGGGGAGGCGGAGAGCAGGACAGCAGGATGGGGACCCACCACTGGACTGAGGTGGTGGCATCCAGGGAGGAGCATGGGGGCAAACCATATCGGTTGCATCGGGAGCATTGGAAACACGCACAGATTCAGTGCATGCTGTTTGTTAACACTTCTGACGTACTGACATGGTCTCAGTCTGCGCTGCAGGGACCTGGGGGACACATGGAACAAATTGCCTTTGTGCAGCCCTTCCTCCCTTGCTTCTCCCCGGCTCTGCCCCAGGGCTCTCCGTGTCCCACAGATTGATTTGCAGACACATGTCAGTGGGGGCCTCCACGCAGCCCCGGCATCTCCCAGTGAAACCACCCGAGCGGTGTGTGTCTGCTATGGGAGAGGTATCCCCTTGCAAGGAAAACACGGGGCAGGTGCACGTGCTGGGAATAGAGCCCTTCAGGATGAGCAACCCCAAAGAACCTGATTCAGCTCAATTTATCGATGGGTGCAAACAAGCAAGAAGTGTGTTGGAATGCTAGATTGAGATGGTTAAATGCAGTGGGGTCTCTTTTTTTGTTATTGAAAGAGTAAAAAATACCAAAGGCATGACCAAGGAATTAGGAATTAATGTGCAGCTTATAAACACGCTGCGGGGAAAAGTCAAGAGGAAGCAAACAAGACCCAAAATAGATTTATCTCCCAAAGTCCCGTGAAGCCAAGGAATCCGCTGATGTAAACACAGGAATTGAAACTGGCCACATGAAACAAAGCTCCACTTTCAGTGGCACCTGGGGATGGCGAGATGGAAGTAATTCCTCTTTAATGAAGATATTGTTATGTGTCTGAGGCTTTCGGCAGAGCAGCAATCTCCGCTGCCTGGGAAAAGAGGGGATTAAGTTACAGTCGGGCTCTGCTGGAGGAGAAACCCCCTGTTTTAAGCAGAACCTTAGCTGGCGTTATCTGTTTAATGTGTTGCACGCCTTTTGCGGCATAAACATTTCCAGTTCATTTTAATTTCATATCGTAGGAGAATAATAAAGACAGCAGGGTTATTGCTCGCAGCTGCGTGAATGTGGCAAATGTAACTTGAAGAATTATTCTGTCAAAGAGACAGAGCCAGATATTATTGTTTCTTTTTTCCCTTTCAGTCTTGCCAGCAGTTAAATAGGGGACTTTATTAAAAATATTCATGTAATTAAAATCTATGGTCTTGAAAGCCTTTATAGGACCTGGAGTTAAACCAAAATAACACATTTACAGTCAGATGTTGTGGGTTTCTAACAATACGATGCTGCCTTTGGTTAATAAAGCAAAAAAAAAGAAGGTCTTTTGACTTACGTCATATGTTCCAAAATTCAGGTAGCTTTGAAATGTGCAGCGATTGATGCAGCTTAAAAGGAAAACCTTCCTAGGAAACATTGGATTTGCTTATAGAAATCCATTAGTAACGATCTGGGGAACTAGTGTGTCCTGAGAGGGAGAAGTTTTATCCAGCACACGTGTAGTTTTAACAACCAGTGCCCAGGTTTTCAGCCATTGTCCATCAGTGTGATGGATTGGCCTTCCCTTCTCTCACTTCCCAAACCCCAACCCTGGCTAGAACAGAGGGTTTTCCCAAAGTGAAGGAAATACCCCCGGCAAAAAGCAGACCCAAGAGCCACCCAGAACTGCTCCTTTTTTTCTGCCTTTTTCTTTTCTTCCTCTTTTCCTTGAAGCTTTGTCCAGTGATAAACAACTGTTTCAATCTGCTGCGCTGATCAAAAGAAATGTTTTAATCAGTCCCAGGCAAAATATCGTGCTATTATGTTATCACTGGAGCAAATCGTCAAAAATACAAAACAAAAATATCGGTTTAATATGCTCCAGACCAGGAATGTCTTGAAGGAAGTTCCCTTCCTCACAGGTGTGTCCTATTTTAAGGGGAAAAAAAAGAGGAATTAAGGCTGGGGGCTGGCGCTGGAGTGAGTGGGGCTGTCAGGGCAGAGCTGCTGAGATTGAAACCGACCAAGCCCTATTACTGCAAACAAACTGCTCTAAACACTTTCCCCTTCCCCGGAGATGTTTGGATTCTTGGTTGTTGTTTTTTTCAACTGACAAATTATGTGAAAATCACTCTTCTGTGATTTACCTGCTGTGAAGCAAATCCGCAGGGATCGCCACAGGGACACAGACCTGGTCGCTGTTACCTCCAAACCGTGGCTCTGTCTGGTGGGATGCATCTCCAAGGAGACCCAGAGGATTCCAAATTTTGGAGGTGATTTTCCCACCAGGAGCCTAATCAGGGTCTGGATCTGATGCAGGGTGTTGGGAGCCATCAATGGATGCAGGAGCATCCCTGCCCTGTGAGCCTGATGGTTAGCAGAGGTACTCACCCTCTCCTCTGAAAAATTTCAGCTTGATCAGAGCTGGATCTCATTTCCATCCTCTGCTCTGTTCTGTGTCCAGGAGACCTGCCCAGTGAAATTCCTCCTTTTTATGGGCCATGATTCCAGCTGCATGAATGATACTGGAAAACAATTTAAAAATAAGAGATCTTTCAGTCATTTGGAAAGCTCAAGTTTGGAGCAGGGTGCTATGGCTCTATTGCCTGCCAGACCTGGCAACAACCCTCCTCACATCAGCAGCTGATAGGATGCATTCTCAGATGGACCTTTCATACATGTTGGGTTGAAGAAAAGAAGAAAGTCAGGACTTTCCATGGAGTCTTCAAAGTGGTGAGAGGAGCTGGTCAAAGGGGAGAGGTCCAATGTGCACCTCTCAAACCTATTTGGCCAAAAGCCACCTCAGAAAGTGGAGACGTTGGCTTGTGAAAGAGGAATGGCAGCAGGGATGGGGCACCCAGACCCTGCCAGATCCAGACAAGCTCTTCCCTGTCCTCTCCCTGACAACCCTTGCCTCAAGAGCTTCTCATTTGCAATCCCAACATCCAACTTGGCAAGTGTCAGCATTTTCAAAGCACGAAGGCTTTTGAAATGTTGGGTTTTATTTCAGTTGGAAATGAAGTTTGGGGCTTTGCTTTACTTTGATTTGGTTTAATCTCAAAAATCTCCAGGAAACAGAGTTATATTTCTTCTACCAGTCTAAATTCTTAAATTCTGGTAGTACTGAGAAGCAAAGCAAAAGGGGCTGATGTTATCCGTTAGAATAGTCCAGATAGAGACATTCTCCTGCTTTTATGAAAGCTAAAGGCTGGATTCATATTTATTTGAGCTGCAGCAGAATCTGGCTTATATCCTGGACATTACAACATACTGTTTCAATCTATATTTTTATTAGCAATATTGATAACATTAGAAGAGATATGATACAGGAAACAGCTTATCAACTTCGATTAGTTTTACAGTAAGACTTCTAATGAAGATAAAGGAAGAATTCAGCAACACGCTGAAGATAAAACTGTTGTTGGGAAACAGAGACATGTGGTGCCTGCACATCCTGAGTGGGGCAAGTGGATAGTCAGCATGGTTTCTACTCTATGGAAGAAAAACAGTGGGTAACCAATATTTTTTTGAAGACCGTTAGATCTCCACTTTAAATTTATCAACACTTTCATACATAAAGATTCATTGCAAGACTGTAGAAATGAAGATACTTATGCAGAACTTAATTCGATCCCTTTGTTGTGCACAGGCAGTGACGCCCACAGATCACTCTCTTATGTTTAAAAACCCAGGCAAATGTTCATATGGAAAGACATGTGAAATGCTCTTGTTGCAGGGAAAAAAAAAAAACCTAACTCCAGCCACTAAATCTCAAGTCCTGTGAGGAGTTGTGATCTGACTTGACTCACCTGAAATTGTCTTTGAGAGAGAGGTTTTGTCTTCAAGCAGCCCCACAGCTTTTGGACACTCATGCGCTTTCCAAGCTGCCAGCATTCCCTACTTGTGCTCCATCATCTGACATTACTCCTTAATTATAACACTGCTTTACTGTGTTATGAACAGTTTAGCACTTGAAATATTGATCTCTATCTGGATTTATGCTCTTTTTTAAGTTTAGAATGGCAGCCTGTGTAGAGGGCTGGTTGAGGATAAACCAGTCCAGCCTCCTGAATCACTCAATTTGGTCCTGGTGTTGGAGACACTCAAAAACCACAATCCCACCCCAAAAATTTACCCAGCTGCCTTAAACATAAAGGGCTTTTTCTGCAATGCATTTAGCATCCCATCAAAAGAAGAAACTCCAAGGTTTAAAGTAACACACGATGGAAGATGATGGCTAAAACCAACAGTGCTTTTGTGGGCACAGCCAGGACAGCATCCAACTGCACAAACACTGTGGTCTTTCCCTCAGCAATGCTGACTGGCGTTTAACATCATGTATTTGAAACCTTCCAGGCAAGTGCAACAACAGTGAGCACCTCCTTTCAAACCTGAATTTAAGAAAAGAGTATTTCTGCTGGTTTCAGGCTGCAGTACAAAGGGAAGGGATGCAGCAGCTTGTTCCAGTGGACTCACAACCAGAGCAGGAGGCAGTCTCCACCCCCAGAGCATCATCTGAGTAATAGCAAGGGTAACTCTGAATAACTGTGCAAGGCCATTTCTCTTTTCTTCCTTTTAGAGTTGAGACCCGGTTTTATTTGCAGGCCTGACTGGAAGCAGATGGACTTGTCAGGGCTCACTCTGCAGGTGAGCTGAGCGGGGCGGATGAGCTGCTAAGTGCTCCCAGCTGCTGGGCAGGGCCCAGAGGAAATTGTTGGAGCTGTGACACAGCTCAGAGGTGAGATGTGGAGCCAGCGCCAAGAAGGAAAAGTGAATTTCTCCAAAAAGCTGTTCTCTGAAAGCCTGAGAGAGGGAGGCTTTAGAAATAAGAGAAAATACCTGAAAACCTCTTTGGTGCATCTAATATATCTTCAGACTTCAGAGAGTCAGAAACCATCCTGAACCCCTGCCCTCATCTCTGGTTTTGTTCAGGATATACCACCTTAGACAACTATTAGTTTCCCTGGGGGTTCTCCCTTATCGTTGGTGTTTTCCTCTCCAGAAAGGTCTTGAATTTTGCTTACTGGTTTGTGTCATTTGATTTATAAGCTCAAGGGGTCCTTTACAAAACCTGGAAGTATATAAGTATACTTCTTACACTTAATTGCTATCATAAACTGAAAACTCAGTGCTCTAGGATGAGCAGTCTGGGAGAAAATTGTTTGATGTATGGAAGTAGATGGTAGGTCCTTCTTGTGAATGTCACCAAAGTGATGGAGAGGAGAACTGGTTTTATAAGTAACTATAAAATTCAGAGGCTACATGTGCTCGGGGAGAGCAGAGCTCTACTAAGCATGAGCAGCTTGCAGTGCAATACTGAACATCTGCAAAAGTCCTTGCAGCCAGTATAATTCCCAACAGCCTCAATTGCTGCATCCAGGCGGACACTGGCTTTAACTCCACGGGGGCCAGGAGGCTGCGATTTGCACAGACACAGCTAAGTGAAAGGGGTGCCCAGAGCTTTCATCCTAAAATGCAAATCAACCATTGAAAGAAAGGTGTTTAAGAAGTCTCAAGTTTTCACTCACATCGCAAGGAAGGTGTTTCTTCTTTCCCTTTTCAAAATTAGTCTATAAAAAAATAACTCTTTACCTTTTGAAAGCTGGTTTTCCACAGCACTGGCAAAGCACAGAGGCTGTCGAGCCAGCGTGGATGGGGCATCTGCAATGGTGAGGCAATCCTCTGCCATGGCTCCAGTGCCTCTGAGAGGCACAGTGATAAGATTGCAATATATGCAGTGCGTGAAGGCTGAGGAATGAGGTATCACTTGTGGCACTGCAAAGTGCGGCTCCAGCCACAGAGCATTCATAGCATAGCCCCTAGAGGAGTCATAGGGGACAACCCCCTGCCCCCAGGACCCTAAATACATCCAGGGGCCAGGAGAGGCTCTGCGGCACCAGCGATCTTAAAATGGTGCCGTCGGATGCTGTAGCTCTTATTTAGTTTTCTGAGCTATGTTTTAAGAGAGTCACTGCATATTTTTGTGTATTCCAGGAGACAGACAGACAAAACTATGAAGAAAGGACACGTAAATGTTGCAGCGTCATCTGTTTCCAATAGTGTGTGTTTACATATTAATGTGCAATACAAATTTGTAAACATGAGCATTTGAAACTTTTGTAGGAACCGATACCAGCCTTTTCCCTTTCTGCAGCTTTATTGGAACAGCATGTCCCCCCTGGCCCCAGCCACACATGTACATCGTTTTAATATTGGATGCGTTTCAAATGTTCTGGGTGCTTATTTGTTCTGGTCTATCTTGCTATCCAATCCTCGTTTGTTTTGCATAATTGTGATACAAATTATCATCTAATTACAGACCAAACCTCAGAAGATCAAATGTAAACCAAGGCAGTTCGATCGGAAAAAGCTACATCCGACGCTCCCTCTACACATTTGGCTTCCCCAATAGATGTATTAAATTTGGGTGAAACTGGATAGTAAACTTCACTCTAATTAAAAACATTATCGCTGGGGTTTTGTCTCCTTGGTTTTTAAATGAACCTCCTGATGTTTGAGCTCTAAGCCCATCCCATGTCCCAGTGTGGAGCACAGACACGGCACACATGGTATGGCCAGTTTTACTTGCTGAGTGCTATAAATGGGATCAGATATTCCCGAGTAATTTCAAACTCCTCTTGAGAAAAGTCAAATGACCAATAGCTAAGACTGCTCAGCAAGTTTAATCTAAAAAAACCTGGTTATCTTCTCGCTGTTCCCACTGAAAAATAACACCATAATACTGAATTTAGGTTTGTATTAACCCACTAAGTCCGAAGAACTGTGAACTCTTGCAGTTGTCATGGCTTTTCAAATAATGCTAGTGGGAGGAAGAACAAAGCAGCACATGAGGTATTCGTGTTTACAGGTATGTGGTCCCACTTGAAACACTGACCTCAGTTCCCCCAGTTTCACATTTAATATCTAATGACTTAACACTGACTGACTCCCTTGAGTTCTGCTACTCACCTCTTACCAGCAGCCGTTTTACAACGCACCTCTAGAAAGCAGCGTGCCGGTTATCCATTACTTTGGACACAGTTTTTCCCATATAAGCAGAACCATCTCTATTACAGTGTGAGTGATTCAGTTGAATTACCATTGTGGGCGTAGAAAACAGTCCTACACTGGAACAGTCAGGGAGCCTTGGCTGGGTCTGAGGTGGCCATGGGAGCATCAGGACAGAGCTATGCCTGCCTGAAAATACTACCAACATCATTGTTAATTGTTACAGTGATTTTTGAAAGGGTAACATCAGAAGGTAGAGGCAAACAAAATAGAAACTAACCTCAGATAACCCAGCTCTGCAGTGTCTCTTATGCCATGCTTCTATGGAGCAAACTGGTATTTATAAGCCTGCCTCACCCATGATGATGAGTACTGCATCCTCCCCAAAGCTCAGGACTGACACCCAAGGGACACACACATACCTCGCAGGACCCAGGTTCTGGCTGTGTTTGTTCTGTGTGGCTGCTATTTGGGAGAGTGGTGAAATCAGGATCCTGCAGGACCCATGTAGGTGCAGTGAAACCCACCCCAATTCCAGGGGAATCAGCTAAGCATTGTTTTTGGAGCACATCACCCAGGTGCTGTGTTTGTAGTTTGATGCCAAAAGGCACAGAAGAAGCAGACAGCCCCGGGAAAACTTTGCCTGCTTGCAAACAAACTTGTTCCAAGTAGGAATGAGGATGCATCCCATCAAAGAGAGCCTTTGCTCAGCTGTAGTAGATGGAATTTATCCAATTTCAGTATAAATATTTATCCCTGTAAAATTGTCCGTACTGAAAGTATTCTAGTCATTGTCAGTTATGATGTTAACTAGACAAATACTGATTTGCTGGATCACCAGCTCATGGCCAGCATGGAATACCCTAAGCAACTAAAAAAAACCCTTGGAAAATTAGAAGTTACCCACTGCATCCACCCACGGATCCGTGACTGATCTGCAAAAGCCTTCCAGCTCCCTAAAAGCTTAACCACATGTGGGGGCCAGTACTTGGTCACTCAGCCCGTAGGCAGCGGATATCTGCAGCACCTCACAAAGCCTGCCCATCTGCAGGAACTCAGGCACCGCTGATGGCAGGGGATGGCTTAGGAATAAAAACTCCCAAATGAAAAATGAAAGGTTCTTTTTTTTTCTTTTTTAATAAAAATAGTGAGATAAACTGCTGAGAAACAGCACGAGAAAGCAGGTTGGTTCATTTTACAGTTGTACAGACCGTTTAGCAAGGCAAGCACGTTTCATACTGGTATCTCTGGAGCTAAAAGCAGGTAAATTAAGGAAACCAATGTTGCCTGGTTTTTAGCAAAGCCTCATGAAAGCAAAAGTGTGACTTTTTGTTATTTTAACAGGTTTTGATATTTCTTGCTCCGTTCTAAATTTGTCATCTATTATGGATGAAAAAAACCACCAAAACTCTGATACAAATTTTGATTCTTAAACCTGCACTTACCCCCTATATACCACTTACAGTATTTATGTTTGGAAATACAGGATTCTTCTATCTTACTATCAAATTGTGCCTGGTCCCAGTTCAGCGTTATTTTCAGATCTCTGTCCTATATCAGGTAATAAATTTGGCTTTAGGTAGGGACAGAGCATCAACCAAATAAAAAATAAAACCTCTGCCCCAATGTAACTGTGAGTTATATTGTGCCCCTGGGAGCTAAATATTCACAGGAATAACAAGAATATTCACAGGTTATCATAAACCAAACAGGAATCTTGGAAGGATTTTAAAATCTCATGTTTTGGGACCTGTAGAGTTGTAACTCTCCAGAGAGGATCTGCATTCTTCACAGGACAGAGCCTTGAGCATCCCTGCCCCTCCCCTCAGGCTGGTGAATGTGATCCTAGATGGGTCTCCTAGGTTCCCCAGGGCTGAGGTACGAGACAGGGGAAGTGTCCTGCAGGGCTCCCAGGGGTGTTTCATCACATGCAGCTCTCTAAGATGTATCCTCTCAGTCCCTCAGCATGGATCCATCTCACCACGGGGGAGATGTGCGACCCCTACATTCCCTGTTCCTTCCCACCATGCTGGTGCTGCTCTGCACTACCACTTCCTGGAGATCTCCAGATGGAGGAGCACAGAAATGGGGGTTCTGGGGCACCCCTGCATCAAGCTCCGCTTTCTCATCCCCACAAGGTAGGAGCACATCCATCTTTCATCCTGTCTTTCTTTTACCTTGGCAGCAGACACTTGACTTTGCATCCCCACCCTGATGACTGAGTCACCTGGTGAACAAGGCAGTTTCGTGTCATTAAGTAGGACCCATTAAAGCCAAGGGAACTTGAGAGTATGCTTAAGCACTTGGCCAAATACGGCTCTTGTGCTGACTCAGTGCCTTGAATAGTCCTGTTGAAATTAGTGGAAAAGCTCCAGTGAGGTGAGCAGAAGCTCTCTGGGGCTTTGAGCTAACTGTAGGCAAGCTGAAGAGAGAGTCTAAGGAAAACGTATTTGTAGAAATGTATATGTCTATGTTCAGAGTGCAAATATTAAGAAGGTGACTGTACAGTTTGCTCCAACCTACGACCATGACTTAAATATTACCAAAAGGTACCACCTTGCTGTGGATCATCTCAGACCCTCTACGCTCCCAGATCCTCCACCCTCCCAACAATATGACACATTTGCCCACATAAAAAGCTAAATGCCTAGACACACCACTCCTGTACCATGCAGTATTTCATAGTCAATAACTAGCAAGCCCTTGGGTATGAAGGAAGGAAAAGCTTGCTTTACATATCAATGCTTAGAAATATATAATTCCACTAAAGGCAATGGTTAATTGTTGGGTGCCAGTTAGAGTGATTACATCTGCCATCTCTCAAAGAACCTGGAATGCTG
Source organism: Neopsephotus bourkii (assembly GCF_033783945.1). Lineage (NCBI taxonomy): Eukaryota > Metazoa > Chordata > Aves > Psittaciformes > Psittacidae > Neopsephotus > Neopsephotus bourkii. The sequence continues at coordinate 2,699,657 of NW_026901555.1, forward strand.
TCACTCACTTTGAAATGGCTTGCTGCATTCATCAGTCTAGATGGCACAGAGAAGTTGTAACCATACAAGCCATATGGAGGATGTAAAGAACAATTAAGTGCTTCCCGAGCAATGGGACTTGATGGGAAAATGTTTCCAGATGCATGTAATCCATACAGCATTTGACTAGCAGAACTGGGTACTTGTAGACATTGCCCGTTTATGTCTTCAGCCTTAGCGTTTTTCAGATTGGTTATGCCGAGGGAAGATAGTTTTGGCACATCCACCATGAAGTGGGGTAAAAGATGTGGGTTGGTGCCTCCCAGTTTTTCATGGCTTGGGAAGATGAGAGACTGTTGTCTTAAGAAGCTTGTAGGACAAATCTTGTAGTAGAGGGGCACGTTGAGGTTGTGTAGATAGGTCTCAGGGCATGACACACCAATGTTGCTTGCTGACAAGTGAAAGGCAGGAGGAGAACACGATGGAGAGAGCAGGGGGTTGAGAGGAGAGGGCGTCCCACCACTGGAGGTCACTGGCGAAGAGCTGGAGCTTCCACCTGAAAACAAAAGGAGAAGTGGTCCAGGCTGGGCTGGCTGATGTTCACAGCCAAGGGACCCTTGGAGGAGCCCGGTTCCCATTTCAAGTCTCCTTGCTGGTGGTGCTCATCCAAGTGCAAATCCGCTCCAAAAATCAGCTCCTGAAAAATGGGAAGATCTCTCCATATACTATTTGTTGTTACTAGTCTGACAGCAATATTCCTACATATCTAATCCCATTCGCTTTACTGGGGCAGCTATGAAGTTGCGCTCCACATATGCTGTACCTGCTGGATCTACACTTCATTATATGACCAATAACTCTCTTGTTATGCACACTCTGTCACTATTTTAAGTTCCCTATATTTTGTGCAAATTACAGGCAGTTTTTTGCCCCTATACATAAGAACAAAAAAATGTATTCAGCCTCATGGAGATTTTTTTTGTACCTTCCTGCTCACAGGAATTGACTAATTTTACTTGGCTTCCCATGCAATTTGAAACACACCCTTGAATACTGTCAGTGTCTCCAGAAGCTTTAAATGCACATGTCATTTTAAAATTCTCCTTTCTGAAATGAATCAATGAACACTTTCATAGTCTGGTAGAAAAGTGACACAGGCTCGCTTCACATGTGTGTGCGCTGCCGAGGCCACTGGTGTGTGTAACATCAGTGCTCAGCACCAGCTCATCCTCCTCCAGAGCATCAGCCAGAGCCAAAACTATGAGGTGGCAGCTGCTCTGGAGTGGGACTGGTGCTCTGGAGCCCCCGGCCCTGGTGCTGAGCAGATGGTGGTTTCTCCTAATGCTTTTAAGAGCTGCACGTCTCTGCTGCACATTCAGTACCGCATTCTTCCAGAGGGTTTTTCTCCCACCCTTTATTTTCTTACTAGTCACTAGGAAAGGAATGAAGGGAATATGAATCCATTGTTGCTATGTGTTTTTCTCTATTTACATTTCATTCCAAGCAGTACACCGTCTGGATGCGATCTGATCAGACCTTATATGCAATCAGAGGCACAGAGCCAACTGTATAACAGAGCCATACCTGCCTGTATAGCAAACTTAAAAAAAACACAGAGTTTGGATGTGCTGCAAATGGATTCTGCAAACTCCCAACAAGAGGAATATCTTACAGGTTGGGTCACATATGGGTAGCACCTAGCTGGGATGATGCTGGAATGTTTTAAGGCTTAAAGGTCTCACCCTTCCCTGTTAATCCTAATGGATATATCAACACTGACTGATACAGGGCAAGCATCCTGTTCTCTCCTGATGTTCACAGCCCGATGTCCTCCCAGGACTCAGGGACTTCTGTAAAATGGTGTGATTGAGCTGACGTTTGTGAATGCAAGGCAGCGAATGAATCCCTATGCTACAGCAGAGCAAAGAAGTGTTAGTATTTGCTTCAAGGTGTCCTAAGCAATAGTACCACGATTCCCAGTACAAGTTTGGGAATAGGGATCACAGCAGCTCAAAGAGCAGATGCTTTCTGGCATTTCTATTAGGCTTAAAAATCCTAACTTTATTGCCAGTTTCTTTCTTCAGCATATTGTTCATGCTTTCTTTTAATTTACCTGCTGATTTTAGGGCTTTGGGATTCCAGTTTTTCTGCTTTTCTTCATAAATACAGTGGAATTGGAGATTTTGTTATATTTACATCGGTCCAGGAAATTGACCCCGAAGAAAAATAGCAATTACATTAAGACTAGCAAAACATAAACATAAAAAAGAAAAAAAATCCCAGGAAGCCTTAATATTTTAGCACCTTTACAATGAGCGCTGTTGTTGCTGTTCTCTTGTTCCCCACTGCAGCCCATCTGCAAGCTCCTTTCCTCGGCCAGACAGGTTCAAAACCTGCTTTTTACATAAGGTCTTTCCTAAATATATATATATTATATATATAAATATGTATATATATTTAAGAGTAATCCAGTTCTCTTTACAACCCTTAAACCTCTCCTTTCTCCTTACCCTGATTTTTTGTCTCTACGTCTTATGCCTGTGCAGCATGAATTTGTGCTGTGATTTTTGCGGTATTTCCCTGCAGAGCCAGGAATGGTTTGGTGTGCTCCAATACTTTGAATGGTTCCCTGATATAAGTGAGAGTTAAACTGGGGACTTTAAGCCCAAACCGGAGCACTCCAGCGTGCCAACGCTCTGTTCCTTTTTTCCCCACGGCACTACGAATAACCAGTCCTCAACTCTTACTTCCAGAAGCTGCCTCCGTCACTCGTACCAAGCTTTTAACTGTACTCAAACGGGTTGGAAACAATTAATGTAAAAAGATCGAAGCCATAACAACCCGATTCCAAATTCGCCTCCTGCAGATCCAGATAATCTTTTCTGTACACCTAAATCTGATTTCTGCCGGAGATGAAGCCCGACCGCGCCACTGCCCTTCTCTCCCCGACGCTCCCCAAACTGGTTTGAACGGCGGTTCTGGACGAAAACGCTTTGAACTGGCTCCCCAAAGCGTTTCGGTGACCGCCGGTTCGTTTTCAGGACCCACCTCGTTATCTTACCAGTTGCAGACCCCTCGACGTGCCCCCGCGGAGGCTCCGGCAGTGCGGCGGCGGGGAGAGCCGGGGTACGAAAAGGCATCAAACAGGACTTACCTTGGCTGTCTGCTCCGAAAGCCTTGAAGTCCAGGGCGAGGGGCGGCCGCCACGGGTAGGTCTCCAGAAGCCCATCCAGGACCCCCCTGAGAGGCGAGACCGGGCTGAGACCGGCTGCGGGGCCAGCGGGCGAGCCGAGGCAGGAGGAGGGATGGCCCCGGCCCTTACCTGTTCCTGCCGGGGTCCCGAAAACCTTTGGCGAAGGGATTCCTGTCGATCTTCAGCTTCGTGATCTGGGGGGGGGGGGGTGTGGAAGCGACAGCGGCTCTTGAGGTTCGGGGCGGGCAGGGACTGGCCTCTGTCGGGGCTCTCCGGCTCCCGGCCCCGGTACCGCCGGGGCTTTCCGCCCAACCCCCCCCCCCCCCCCCCAGTGACCGATACCTGCTGGTTCTGGTAGGCCGTCACGGTGGTGAACTCAGTCTCCTGGAAGGAGAAGGTCTGCACCCCCTCGGCAGGCAGCGACTGGATCTGAGCCAGGTCGAAACGCGAGTCCTGGGCTATAACGTGGACGCGGGGCTTGTACTTGTGCATGGACTGCAGGATGATCTGTGCGGGGAGAGGCCGGCTGAGCCCCGGGAGAGACAGGGCAACACAAAACCCCACGCAAGACTCGCGGGCACCCAGTCCGAGTCCCCAGCCACGGGGCAGGAGGAGCTGCCCTGGGGGAGATGCTCGGTTCCTCCCGGGGCTGCCCCACACCTACATGCCCCTTGTCGTCCATCTCGTTGTTGGTGAGCTTCACCCTGTCGAAGCTGATGATCTGCCTCATCCAGGTCTCCCCCGAGCAGGGGGAGTCGGGGTGGATGTAGAGCCGAGGGGTGATGCAGGAGTGGTCCGTGTTTCCCGCCACCATCCACTGCGAGCTGTGATAGACGTACCTGGCCCGGCCGGCTGCGGTCAGACGGCGGCGAGCCCTTCTCGGCCTGCACCTATAGCATCTATAGGTGCAGGGGGCCCGGCAGCACCCCCCATCCGCCTCTGCAGCCCCCAGTTCACATAAGCGCACGGAGCGGGCGGGATCCCGCGCCGGTGTCGGGGTGTGCGGCTGCCCCGCCGAACCCCCCGTACCTGTATCTTTTGGAGTCCACCGGGACGACGTCGATGGCGATGTAATACTGCCTGAGCGGCTCCAGCCCCTTCACTTTCACTCTGACAGAGGGGAACATCCTCCTGCGGGCAGAGGGAAAGGTCCTGAGCAACAGCTGCAGGTTGAACGGCGAAAAGGGGTTGAAAAACTAAAACGGACATGGGGTTGAAGAAAAAATTTAAACTCAACAAAAGCAGTGAAAGAAAACCGGAATGAAACGAGAAGACTCCAACAACAACAAAAAAATTAAAAAGGAAAAGGAAAGAAAAAAGAAAAAAATAAGACAAGGCAAGGGAGAAGAGGAGCAAGAAGAAAACACAACGAAAAGGAAAGAAAAACCCGACGGCGGCGGCAGAGGAGCGGCGGGGCCGGTACCTGCCGGCCTTGGTGATGATCATCTCGGTGCCGATCTCATGGAACCTCCGCCAGAGCTCGGAGCCCTGCAGCTCCACCTGCACCCCGGCGCCCGCCTCCCGGCTCTCGGCACCGGCCTTGGGCCGCTTTTCTGCGGGGGAGACAAACGGGAGGGGCGGCTAGGGGGGCTGCCGGACAGGAGGAGGCCTCTCCCCGCCGCCGTCCCGGCCCCGAGGGTCCCCTCCGGGCGGCCCCGCCGCTACCGACCCGACTCCGGTGCTCTGCGGCTCTGCCGGCGGCCGGCCCCGGGCTCCTCGTCGCGACCATCCGGCATCTTCCTCTTGGCCGAGCGTCCCACCAAGGCTTCCACCGAGAAGGCGTGAGCCCGGGAGCTGAGCGCCATCCCCCCCGGGCCGGGGGTCCCCCCGGGCGGCCGCGGGGCTCAGGCGGGCGGCGGCGGCTCCATCCCGGTCGGTACCCGGCGAGCCTCGCCCGGCCGCCGCACGGCTCCCGTCGGGGGGCAGCGGCCACGGCGAGATCTTCTTGCATCCAACTGAGTCAATAGACGGCTGCAGCCTCCGCTGTTTGTTTTGGAAAGTGGAGGGAGCGTAAGAGACATTGAGTGACATTTCATGGGAGTGCGGGGGGGCCGGTGGAGAGGGAGGGGATGGGGGGGGGAAGAGGAGCCGGCCTCGTCTAGGATCAATAAAAGAGTTACTGTTCTCCATTAAATTGTAAAACTCAAAGAAATTTGACATAATTGCACACTAGGGGCCACTTTTCCAACAAAAGTGCAAATAACGTTTAACCAGAACCAGCGCAAAAAGAAAGAAAGGGAAAAAAAGAAAGGAAAGGGGGAAAAATCAGAAAGGAAAGTGAGGAAAAAAAAAAAAAAAAGGAGAGAGAGAGAAAAGAAAAAGGAAAAAAAGAAAAAGGAAAAAGGGGGGAGGGAAGAAAAAGAGAAAAAAAGTGGAATGAAGGAGAGGGGAGCCCCGGCTGAGCTGTCCCGACGAGCTGGTCACTGGCGGCACCGCCGGTGTCCCCGGCACGACAGAGCACGGTGTCACCCCGGGCTCTGTGACAGAGCCGGACGCGGATTGCGCCTGGTGTGCCGGTTTTTGCTCGGGTTTATGTTTGTTTGTTGGTTTGTTTGTTGGGTTGCTTGTGTGTGTATTTGGTTTTTAAGCCAGATCTGGCTTCCCGCTCTGCCATCACCCCCGGGGAGTTTCCACGGCTCCGCTACAAAGCGCAGCCCCGCAGAGGCAACTGCGCCGCATTAGGGGCAGAAGTCCCGGTTTTCCACTCGGGCAGTTCCTGGGAGACCGGGAAGGGGGACACGAAGGAGATGGGGAAGTTGGGGAAATGCGGCCGGAGCCGCAAGTGCGCAGGGAAAGGGCTGCGCTGGATTTGCGCAGCGATTTTCAGGCCCCCACCGGGAACCCTCTGCCCTACGAAGGCTGGAAAGCACCCCCTGATTTATTTTCCATCTGGGCACTCTCCCCGGAGCCGGCACCAAGGGGGATTCCTGAACTCAGTCTTATTTTGGGGGGTGTTGGAGGAGCGGTGGTGTTCATGCTGAGCAGGGTGAGTGTCTGCATCCCCAACCCCCTGCGCACCCCTCGCCCTGCTGCCTTTCCCTGCACCAGCGAGGTCAGCTAGGCTAGATGAGCCTTAACGGGAAAAAAGTGTGGAAAGGGATAAAATTCACAGGCCAGCTGAGAAAGCAGGTTCAGGGTGTGCGGTAGCAGCCACAGGACAGGATACGGGGCTCAGTGCTCCGTGCCCCACTTCCAGGTGCTCCCAGATCTCGGGGAAACACTGGTTTAGTCAAATGTTTAACTTCACAAGATTTCTTGTCATATTTGTTAGGGTCTGTGTCCTGGTGCACACATTTCTTCTAAGCCTTGGGCTGGCAGCAGCTTGAAAACTGTGCTATGTGGAGACAGCCAAAACCAAACATCAGGCAGTCGCTATCTGGCAGAACTTCTGGCAAATGTGCACTTTAAATGCCCCAGGCTCATACCCTCAAATTGTCCTCAAATTGTCCTCAAATCCCTATTCTGTGAATGCTCCTTACTCAGCTTATGGTGGGCTTTGCACGCTGATGCTCATTTATATGTTTATACACATTAATATGTTTATAACCATTTATATGTTAACACACATTTATACACCAGACTCCTGGCATATTTCACTGGGTCAGGAGTTTGTCTAAGGAAAACACTTTGGAGGAAGTGAAGGGGTGCAGGTACAGGTGATGAAAGCCAGAGCTCGATGTCCGGTCTGGAGCACATGGTTGGAAGATACCCACTTCTCCAGCCGCTGTCTTACATCCCTGTCTGTAAATGGGCTCCCAAAGATCCTATTGAACTCGTGGCATTTACAACAGCAGTTGGGACAGATGTATGTTTAAGTATATGGAAGGGTGTTTATTGAATTTGCTTCCCCAGGCTTTTGTGGAGTTAATGCAGGTGAGGAGCTAGACTGGACCCTGGAAAGAGAGATGGCACTTCTTTGTATGGCCTTCAGAGAGGCTGATGCGTATTAACTTTAAATGTTATTGATCATGATGGTACTCCCCATAGTACTTCAAGGTACTTGAAAGCCAGGTTGGACAGGACTTGGAGCAATCCAGTCTAGAGGAAGGTGTCCCTGCTCATGGCAGTGGGTTGGAACTGGATGAGGTTTAAAATCCCCTTCAACCCAAACCAGTCTGTGATTTCATGACTCTCCTCCTGCACAAAGTGTCTCCAAATCTGGGGACCAGCTATATTGTGTCATGTGGCTTTGTTCCCACATCACTTCACCCTTCTACTGATGCTCATCAGCTTCAGCCCCACAAAGCCTCAAATGCTGTTGACATGGTTTTCCTTCGCATGAGGCATGCCCAGGTGCTCCTGCCCAGTGCTCCTGTGGGATGGGTGTATGACTGCATCAAGGGGCTCTTCTGGGACATTATCCCACAGCCATCCCTGCCCATCGGCACCAGCAATAGGCAGAGAACAGGGCAGTGGAGGAGCTTTGGAAGGCTCAGCAGGCTCCGGGCAGGATCAGCTCCACCTGGGCAGATCTTTAGCTCTTCTTACAAAGAGAAATGAAGCAAATTTTATAAACGTGGCCATAATTATAAGAGCATAAGCTGGTGATTTAAAAGCCAGGTGAACAGCGTGTCCCTCCCTGAGCCTGGCAGGAACTGATGCTGCGCTCCCCAGCTCTGATAGAAGCCAGCTGAGGGCACAGAGTGTGAACCTTTATCTCTGCTGACATGACATATTATTAAAAAGTATTTTGAGTAATCTTTTATTTCCTTAGCATTGCAACACATTTCAAGAACTTGGCCGGGGATCAACCAACCCTTTTTAATTTCCTACAATGAAAAATAAAACAAAAATAAAGCCCAATTGAGATGATATAATCAGGAACATTTTGAGGGTTTAGGTCAAATTAATATGTCAGAGAAGGGTTTTCAGGGGACTTGGAGAGCTTTAATCTGTCAAAGACTGACTCAGACCCTTCTTGGGCTTTGTAATCTTATTGTCTTTACCAAATTATGTGATGGTATGTCATGATTACCGTCATCAGAAAATCGTGCAAATAATCATTTGGCATAAAGTTCAGAATAACTAACGTAATTTTAAAGCAAGTGTTATACAATATGCCACAAATGTTTGCTTAACTTGAAAATGATCTTTTAATACTGCCCATTAACCTGTTAAAGCACACAGGTAAACTCCAAACACAGGCTTGCCTCACTGCTTTAGGGGCAGACTTTGTTAGATTCAATTGTGTCCAAGCTGTGCTTGATTTTGTCAAGGTTTTCCTTGCATTTACCAGAAGAAAACAGAACAAAACACCCCAAAGCAAACCAAACCTGACTTGTGGCTTAGGGGTAACATTTTAATATCACCCATACTCAATTATGCAGCTAATACTTTTCTCTAATCTCCACCTGAATGTCATAGAATTAGATATAAATAGATACAAAGCTGCAATTCTAAACGTGGTGCTAGGACATTTTCAGTTCTAAATGATAAACTCAAAGGACTGTTTGTTCCTTTTGCATTTGGAAAAAGAAAAAGGTTTCCAAGCGTGCAGTTCCTCACCATAGAGATGCAGCACTGCATCCTCATGTACCATTAAACAAGCCCTCACTCCCACAGCACAGCTCCATGACTGCTTCACCACCATGACGCCAAAGCTACACATGGGTGTGGGTGCACCTCTTTCCCTGCTGGGTGTGTGTAAGGTGGGACGCACCCTAAGCAATATTTTATGGTGGTGTAACTCCTCTTCCCTCACAGAGACACGGCTGGAGCCAGCAAAGCATCGAACCCCAGGCCGGTCCCTTGTCCTTATCTGCTCTCCTCTCCCCGGCCTCGCTGGCGTGACCACATCTGCTCTCACATCGTCCCTTTCAGGATCTTCCCTCTCCTGTAAAGACATATTTTAGGATTGATTTAACCATGTTTGCACATCTACTAACTTTTTACTCCAGTACTCACAATCCAGTTTGCATTTTTCTTTCAAGTTTCCCAATGTAATTATTATTAGTAAATAAATTAACTCCAATTTTTTTTTCAGGTCTCAACCTATTTGCTTGTCATGTTGTAAATATAAGCAAACGTGCTGCCTCAAATGTCATAGGGATAAATCTGACCCTGAAGAAATGCCAGCCAATATCTAACATTCCAATGTGCAAATACTATAATGTTTGTGGGAGAAACAAATAAACCTATGGATGATACAGGGTGCCACAAACAGCTGCCACCATCATTGCAGAAAAGGGGTGGAAGATTTGCTATGGGAGTATGTTAAAGTGGTAATAGAAGTTTCTATATTCTCTGGCTAATACACAGGCTGCAACTGGAGTGGATGTGAACTTCAGTTGAATAACCCGTCTGTGGGCTGAAATAATGCTGCTCTGGGTTCTACTGAAACTGAAATTTGCAATATTCGACTTAATTTTTGCAGATTGAACTACTACTTTCTACATGTCATCAACTAATTACTTATTAAAGGATTAACAAATATTTATTTTTCCTAAAAAACCACTTTTTAAACAGAAACTCCTGAAGAATAAGTAAATCTTGGCAGAAAACACCTGTAGTAGCTTAGAACAGCTCTTAAGAGATTGTTTTCCCTTACATTCTCGAATGCACAGTCCCACAGCAAAGCTTTAATTTCATTCTCCATCCTATTTTGCCCATAATGAACTTTGGAAAACCTCTGCTCTTGTTTCAGAGCACAACGACAGTGTGGGCTCTCCATTCCCTGTCACACTGCCATGCGTCTGGGACAATCCTGCAATGTCCAGAGCAGGAGCTGATGGCAAGATTCAGCCTGTCCTTGACCTCAGGAGCATCCTGAATTGATCTCATGGTAAAAATGACAGGTCCGGGAAAGAAACGGCCATCCTGTGGTGGTGGAGAGCCAGAACTGAAGTTTCTTGGTTGGTTGACCTCCTGAGGAGGCTCTTCACCACCACGTGCACTGCATTAGTTAAAAAGATATTAAAATAAGTCTCTGTTATGTTATTTTATACATAAGCCTCCCCAAAAGGCTGCACAGGGAATAGGATTAAACTTTAAGGAAATGATTCAGTGAAGTGAAAACAATATATACAGCATTTGTGGAGAGTTAAATCAAATTAGGGGACTCATATCACTTCATGATGTGAGAAGGATTGGTGGTGCTCCCAACCACTGCCAGGGAAGTTCAAGAAGGGTCAGTAATGTCCAGTTGCTGGTGCAGTAAGGATGAGACCACTGTGCACACCTCCAGTACCAAGATATGATATGCCACCACAAGAAGGTTCACCTAGCATCTCTGGCTGCAGTTGCGTGCCCTGTTGAGAGCTTCCCTGGGGCTGCCAAGGGCTGTGTAACAGAGGCTTCTATCAGATATCTCACTGCTACCTCAAGATATTTCCTGGGTAAGCGAGATTTCTCGGCTCTGTGCTGTGAGGAACCTTTTCAGGGTCACCCTTCCTAGCCCAGGTCCTGGCTTTTGGCTGGTGGCTGTGTGTGAGACGTGAGGAGTGAGGAGAAGCTGCTCCATCCCTTCTCCCACCACCACCAAGTGAGGAGCCCCTGCCAGCCTAGCCAACCCACCAAGCAGCTTTCCCACCACCTTTCCTCCATCCTGGATGAAGGATGAATGATGACTTCTCCAGAGCCAGGACCAAGACCTGGCCCCTTCCCCCTCTAAGTAAAGGGAAAAATTCCTGCTGTGTTGAACTTTTCTCATAATACTTAAAGAAAATACTTAAAGAATGTGTAATAATAGGGGATTTAGAGAGAGCAAAATTAACCACATGGACGAAGCAGAAACCTTTAGAATTGCACTAAAATGTATCCTGTCCTGCTTTACAGAGGGGAAGAGGTCTGGGGGAAGAGAAGGTGACCCCACATGAGCCCCATGAGCTGTGGGACCCCCAGTCTCCAGGGTCACTCCCTGCTTGTCTCACCAGTGAAGTATAGGGAGGGAAAAGCCAGAGGTCTCACTTTAGCTTCCAGGGAAACCACACAGGAGAACTGAAATGAAAATGGTCATGGGGAAGTGGGCACTGAGCTGTGTTATATTCCTGTGCAGGAGTGAAGCCGGACAGACCCAGGGAAGCCTCTCCTGTGCTCCCCGGTCAGCGCTGAGGCCATGGAGAATCCTGGAGTCTTGGGAAGCAAAGCCCACCTGAATGAATTTTCATTGCTACCAGAGGCAATACTGCATGTCCTTTTACAGGCTGCAATAGCTGCCTCTCCCTGCAGCACCACAGACCCATCTGCCTGTGTGCCAGCTGCCAGCTGCCTGCATCTTCCTTATGGCACTCCTCAAGCAAGTTATGCCCCAGAGGGAGGCAGCCCCGTGGCCAGCACAGGGATCCTGGGGAGTCCCGTGGTCCAAGGTGATGCCTTTCACTGTGCAGCCAAGAGGCTGCTGTAGATGTTGGCTTAAAAAGTCAGTCCTGTCAGGGACATTCAGGTTTATGCATGCAGAAATTGCAGGTTTCCAAGGTTCACTCTTCTACCTCACCAACTCCTGATGTGTGCAATAAACTTTGCTCCCTCCTTCACCAGGATTAGAGAAGGTGGGTCCAAATAAGATGTGATGGTTTATCCCCAGTTCCATTAGCTCTGGTGCAGAGTGCTTTTCCAGCTGTTTGGTTTTGACCTGTTTCTTCCCACCACCACCACCACCCCTGCACAACCAGCACTTTGCTGGAGGAGTCAGCCCCAAGACAGGTTTGAGACGTTTCCATCCTTCTCTGTCTACAAACACAGACTCCGGCCTTAAACTGAGCGACACCTGGGAGAGGCTGACGGACTGCAGAGGAACTCAGCTTTGTTTTGCTAATCCATCCTCAGATATTGCAGGTAATTATTGCTGTAAATGCAAATACAGAGGGACGAAAAAACACCTTGTAAGAGGTGATGCACTGAGGAGAGGGACAATAAGTCAAAAGGCTTGCAAAGAAGCTTTCACTCATCTCCAAAGTACCAATATGGTTTTGAGTTGTTAGCTTGGTTAGGAAACAACTTTTGGAATTAAACAGGAAAGAGGCAATCTTAATATCTCATAAGATCTGCCAATACAAATATCTGTAGGCAAATATGTAAAATAATAGCTTTAAAAACAAGAGAAAGAGTCACATGAAATTTTCTGAGGAGGGTGATGTCACCCCCCCAACCAAACCATATATTCTTTGTATTTGAAATCAAAACCGCATGAACTCTCCATGCAAAGCTGGGTGAAATTCTCCTTTTTCAAGTATCCCCTTAGGGATGGTGGATATTATTTTCTGGTTTTAATTTCAAAGTAATAAATAACTGTGATTGACTTGCCACCCAATAGCACCAAGTTGTGCAAAATAAGTAAATACAATCTGTGCATGTTAATGTCCAGGTAGTTGCTCTATAAAGTCTACCAAAGAAGTCTATCTGTGGCTAGTGTTGCTGCAACAGGAGAAAATCAGTGTTAGCTGAACTGGTCAATGAGCCTCAGCTTCATAAGGAATTTTAGCTCAGAGAAGAGGAAATTCTGTCTCCATGGTATTATCTCCCTTTCCAAAGCTTCCCCCTGGCTGCACTGGGTCACAGGCTGTGGACTGTAAATTATACAGCCAAAAGCCAAATGATCTTTTTCAATAAGGGAAGAAGAAAACCATGCAATGTTTTAACATATGAAACAGCTCAACCTATGGCTTTCTTTTGCTGCAAATGTGGACAGTTCTGTTGAGATCCAATCCATCGAAATTAGCGAATAACCATCTGGCTCGGTGGCGCAACACCTCCTGTGGCCATAAATTCAGATCCCAGCAACATTAGCAGGGGATTTGCTCTGAAAAGTCCTCAAGTAATGTAAAAACAAGGTGAGATGGGGAAGCCTTGTGGGAGAGCTGTGGCTCGAGGTGGAGCTAGCTTCAGCCAAGCGCTCCTTGGCTTTCAGAGAGAAATAGGGCTCTTGGTTTGCCAGGAGCATCCCCTCCTTGACTCTTGGTGCCCCATCCCTCCCTGAGCCCCTTCCTGGGGTCTGCCACCCTCACTCAGCACAGTCCCTGGGGTGTTTCTCCATCAGCCCACTTGATCCCAGCTCCAAGACTCAGTGCACACTCTTGGGGTTCACCTGAGTCATTGTGGACAGGGACCAGTGCTTACCAGGTACCGTATTCTATCTGAAGTCTCCAGGACCAAAGCAAGGTAAGAGTGGAGATGCTAGAGGAAAGATCTAGCTTGGATTGCTGTGGTCTGCAAAGAGTTTTTCCATCCTTGACTGGAGCTCACACTGCAGAATGGGAAAACCTGAAGAGGGGAAAAAGTTTTCTTTGTTCTGAGCAATATGTTGATCTTAGCTGCTTGCCCTACATTTTATTTTCTTATTTAGATAAGCTGCAATTTAAAATTAGGGTTATGGCTATAATGTCCCTGAGAAGCCTTATCAGGAGGCAGTAGAGACACTGATAGAAGCTCTGAAATCCATCACTAATATGCCTTTGGGCAGCACAGTACTGGAACACAAATCATGCCCTTGGTCTGAAGCATCCGCCTCAATACTCTGCCCTGCCAGCCTTGGCCAGAAGGCTGAGTTATGATTGCAGCTCACACACAAATATTTGCCTCTTCCGAACCCCCAAGACCTGGAACCAGCAGCTGAGTCTGATTTTGACTCTGCAGCAAGTTTCATTCATTGAAAAATTGTGTATTTTTTGCACATCTGGTTGTATTTGGGGGTGATATTACCTTTCAGTGCTGCTCAAGTCTGTCTGTGCCCATTAGTCACTAGAGTAAATAGCCACTCCATCTGCAGAAGTGCACTGTGGGGAACCTGGTGGATATTTTAACTTGAAATGTAATTGGTAATTCATTAGCAATCCTGTGTTTGAAGGCTTAGGACTGAGCATGGCATTAAGCCAAGTGACAGGGCAGGTTTTGCTTCTCCTGTGGTATGGCCACCTAAGGCAGAAGGTTGGATGGCTCCTACGCTGCCCGAAAAAGTAGTTTAGGTTGAAAAAAAAACCCTTTAAAAAGTATATATTTTCCCAGAACACAAACCCTGCCCTGTGCCACTGACCAGGGCTGGAGTTGAAACTCACCCTATTTTTGTCGGAGCACCAAAGCCCCGCAGAGGTTCCCCGGAGCTGATGACCACAAGAGATGGTCATCACCCGGTGCAGCGTGGCAGGAACTGCAGCCCCTTGAGGGTCACCTGTGGGCTCCCGTGCATTTGGACTTCACTCTCCCCTCCTGTTTCCCTTCCTCCTTATGGTGGACACTGCGGCAGATCACATGTGTAGGGAATGGAGAGTTTCTGTAAGCTGTGGGAGGTGGTCTGTATTTTTTCCTGGATTTCTGCCTACATTCATGCGTTGACTGTCTTTTATCGTCCCACATTCCATAAACTTAAAGCACTTCCGTACTGAACAGAATTAATACAGTTCACTGAAAAACACAATAAAGATCAGCAATGATGATACCAAATGCGTTTGCTTCACACATTCTCCAATTCTTAATCCTGACTTACCCCAGAAACAGCAAATTCAGTGAACCACTGAGGATCCATGAAAGCTTTGGCTGCAGCACTGCTTTGCTATTGAGAGCAGGGAAGGAATCAAGTCCTTTATTTAACGTACTTTCATGGTGGGTTTTGTTAGCATCACTCATATGGCACTACCCAGCACTAGGACAGAGCAGAGCTGTGGGGTAGGAAGCTTGGGGGGAGCTGCACGCGTGCCACTGCCATCCTCTGAGCACCCCAGGGTGAGGGGTGCTCAGGGCAGGAGCATCCCAGTTGGAGACAGGATCAGGAGATGCTGCCAGTGCTCTCTGCCTGATGGAGAGAAGCAGCACATGGGAACTCTCCTATTCACCAGGTAGCTCTCATCAGGGCTCAGTTAACCGGGGATGATGAATCCCAGTTGCCTTGGAGTGACGGTTTCCCCATCTGAAAGACCAGCCACAGCTTTGAGGCTGCTTGCAGACATGCAGCCATGCCTACCATGGCATTGCCTGGTCCGGCTCAATGTGGTTTGCATTACCCTGTCTGGGCAGCTGGAGTTTGGAGGTAAGAGAACTGCAAAATGTGTTATCCTCTAATTATTATAATGTGGGTTACAGCCATGAGATAAGGAGTGTATCTATACTCCACTGAACTGTTGGGAATAAATATTTAAAGTACAGCACTGAGGTTTTTTCCTCATAATTTATATAAAGAATAAAATGAAAGTAGGAGGATTAGTAGCAAATTAGTACCATAAAAATCTTGTCTCCATGGCTGGCAGATATAGATGAATGATAGACAAGGGGGTATCGGCTCTGTGGGTCAGTCACTGGGCTCAGCTGTGGAGCCACGGAGCTTATTGTTTGCCCTTGGGAAGGCAGCTGCCCTCACAAACTAGCCTGCAAATGTCGGCCAGTTACTGTATGTGCGAGCAAACCCCAGTTTGAAAACCACCTCGGTTTCTTTACTGTCACAGAAGTCAAGAACACAGTGAGAATAATTTCCAAGACAAAAAGAAAAGCCTTAATTTATCAATGACTCCATTCAACAAATAATATTAAATACCTTCTCCTACCGGGAAGCCTGCAAACCTCATGCTGGGATTTCACACATGCCAGAGCCGACGCTGCCGTAAGGAGCCCTTGGACACTTTCTTCATCATAAAGTTTTGTGAAGTTTTAAATTCGAAGGAAGAGAGTTAAATCAAAACCCCGTAATGCTTTCTGGCTTGGTCTCTGTGCCTGCAATTGCCTCTCAGATCACTGCAATCAAGAGTGATTGAAGGCAAGCGGTATCTTTTACTTTCAGCAGTTTGTTTCCCTTCCCGTGCATCTCGGCTTTTCCTCTGCATCTGTCAGCCAGGTCCTTCTTCCCTCCCACTGGAGGCTTAAAAGCAAGGAAGGAAAAATATGATTGTTATTTATATTAAAGCCAAAAGAAAGGGAGAATAAATCGAGGGGGATGCATAACGACTGCAACATTTTCAAGTGAGATTTTTACATGTATTAATTTTTTAAATTTAAATAAAAGGAATTGAACCAAGTCTGCCTGTGAGCCTCCTGCCTCGTGTAATTACAACAGTGGCACTCACATCTTATGAAAACAGAGTACAAGATACCACTCGGTGATAGTCTCACTATTGAACATCATTTGTTCAATATTTGCCTGCATTGGTTCAGTTCTGGTTGCAGTTTGTGTCAAACCTGCACTGGTGCAACCCTTGCAACAGTCCAGCTCCAGAAAGATGCAGATGGCAAAGCCATCCAGTCACAGTGATTATATATCATTAAGGGAGGGGGTTCCCCTTAGCTCTGCAAGGAAAAAGTCGTGGTTCTCATCACCCAGCCATCTCATGACCTGTCTTGAATAGTTCTGAAAATAATTCAGAGAAAAGGTTAAAACCAGCAAGTTGTCCCAAATAACCTCACTACTGGGAAAAACCCTTTTTGCTCTCATGTTGAGTCAGAAAACAGTTTTGCAAATGGCTGGTGGGTGGGAAGGGAAGTCAGTGGCATTCAGCATCAGCCCTCACACCCAGCCCCATCCTCCGGCAAAGGCTTACAGGCAGGGGAAGAAACCAGTACCCGGCCCCAGCAGTGTGAGCCATGATGCTGGGGTACAGTTTTCAGACTTCCTGAGTATTTTCTCTCTCTTAGAGCACGAATCTCTTTCCACTGCAGAGACCAAGCCTGGCAGGGAGATTTTGGAAGGATTTGGTAGGGGCAATACAGGATATCCTGACTTTACAGCATGGGATGCACAAACTCACTGAAGTATTCACCGAATCCAGCATCTCTTTCCGAGGGCTGCTGAACGTGAGGAGATGGACTTGCTTAGGTTTAAGCAGCAAGAAGCATCAGAAAAAGACATAAATCCAAGGCTCATCATGTAATACTTTGTGTTATACTGCATTACATGTAACACATTTATAATAGCATTATAAACAGGTTCTTATGACAACTTCTTGTCTTTGACTCCAATCGGGTAGAAACTTATCCTCTGAAATCCAGGAGATTACTCCAGAAAAAAAAATCTAAATTATCCCTAAAGTCCTGGTACCTTTGAAATCCATGGGAGCTCTGGCACTCATTTCTGGGCAATCAGGATTTTGAATCACATGAAGAAAGGTATCAAAGCCTGGCTCGTATGCAGAACACAACACAAATGACGCAGCAGTAATTTGTTTGAGGATGAAGTATTTCTTACCCCACTTGAAAAAAGCCCTACAGCAACAGAAGAGGAAGAAGAAAGCTTTCGCAATTAACCCCAGCTAAAAAAGCCTGCTGCAAATGAAGAAGTATTTTAAATTCTATTTGGATTTTTTTTTTAAACAAAAAAAAAAGCGTATCAATTTACGTTTATAACGTTGGTATCAACCAGTACTTTAAATCAAATTATAGCTGTATCAGGCTGTTTAACAATGTTTCTTTTTAATTACGTTTACTAGTCCCACATGCATTTTTTTTTAAATAAATTAAACAAACTTAATTAAATTACATGACAGGGGTTAGGTAAGACAGCAAAAAGCACAGCGAGAATGCAAGGACTGATAAATCCTTTTGGATATACTCCTATTTCGTGCTTCTAAACCCCGCAGCCTTCCAGAGAGCATGATGAAGGTGGCATCCCCAGCACCCGCGGTGCTATGCACCCACTGCGGTGCCAGACCCTTCTCACTATAAGGCATTTACCTTTATATATGTTCTTAAATCCTGCTTTCACAGAGAGTTTAAACAGCTCAAAGAGCTCCTCATAAAGCTGAGCATCGCTGAATTCCCATGAATCTCCCTGCATTAGGGAGGGGCTCTTCATTAGGGACTGTAGTGATAGGACAAGGGGTAACGGGTTAAAACTTAAACAGGGGAAGTTTAGATTGGATATAAGGAAGAAGTTCTTTACTGTAAGGGTGGCGAGGCACTGGAATGGGTTGCCCAGGGAGGTTGTGAATGCTCCATCCCTGGCAGTGTTCAAGAGCAGGTTAGACAGAGCCTTGGGTGGTATGGTTTAGTGTGAGGTGTCCCTGCCCATGGCGGAGGGGTTGGAACTGGATGATCTTAAGTCCTTTCCAACCCTAACTATTCTATGATTCTATGATTAGAGGCATAGGCAGCTCATCAGGCCTAGGTAAAGACCTGCCCAACCTAGGGACCCTCATGCTGGCCAAACCCCAGTGGTGGGAGATCCTGGGGGTCACTGAGACATCCCCACCTCCAGTCTCTGGCAGCAGTCATGGTGCAAAGGAGAGCTTGGGGATTTCAGCTGCCTGCCCTGGGAGTCAGAACCCATCCCTGCAGGGTTTCAGTTTTATTGGATTGAAGAAACCCCACTGAAACCAGGGGCTTTGTGGTGGTGGTCACTTTGCAGAAACTCCTTGTTTTCACAGAAAGCAAAGGCGCTTGTGCTCTGCAGCAACTACCAAGAAAAAGGCAATTTTACTGAGAAAATGTTAATAAAAAAGTACAGGACGAAGGAAAAGGAAGTGAAACAGGGTGGGAGCAGTGGACTGCATTGCAGACCTGGAGGGGTTTCTGTTTTTCTTGGTTTCTCTGAATGCACACCACAGAGAGATGCTCTGTGAGCTGTGATGAGCTGCCGAGAGAGCCCTTGTGGCCAGGGCATCCCATTGCCTACATTTTTCTGGTGCAAATAGCACAAAACATATCCAGAGTCTATCTTTAAACGGTAAAAATGTTGCCACAATGATGGCAGTTGGGACTTACTGCAGAGGGGAAAGCCCCCTGCTTGCATAGCCCTGCTCCAAGGAAGCACAAGATAGGGCTGATAGCATCGGCCTGCACCCTGAGGAACCCACGGTCACGGCAAGATTACCAGGGATTTTTATGGGGACTAAAATTGACTAATCTCATTGAGAGAGAGCAAAGCAGCAAATCCCCCTGTCTCCAGCCCTGCAGGAAACACAGTGATGGGAGGAGATGAGTGTAACGCTGTGCACGTCCATTGAAAAGCCTCACAGAACTGTGGGGTCTGGATTGTCCCTAAGACAAATCTGACATCCCCATGAAGACGGACAGCCATCATCGTGCACAGAGAACAGCCTTTTGGTCCTCTCTGTAATTTCCCCAACTCCAAGGGCTCTGCATCTGGGGCTGCAAGGATGAAGTCAGCCCCGGAGCTGCTATGGGCTGGAAATGATTTCACCGAGCTGCAATGCAGATGGATTAATTCCAGTACTGTAAAGTCAACATGGTTGAACACTGGCTACATCACAGTCTTCATTACTGTGGTCTGGATCGGGTTTTGATGAAGTAATTTCCCTTGGGTTTAGCACTTAGAAAACATATAGGGCGTCCTTCTTGGATTTGCCTGAAGAGCAGTGCCCCCCCCCCATCTCCACCTCAAATTGGCCTTTATCAGTTGCACATGGACCTCTGTGATTCGAAGGGGTTTCAAACGAGGCCCATATGGTCTGTGGCACATGATGCCCAAACAGTCGGACACATGAAATGAGATGCAGTTTGTGTGCATACGATGGATGTTATTAATAACAAATGATATAACACTCAGAGGCTGTATCTTCAAATGCAAGGAGACATGGGATGAGTGTGGATTAGCAATTCCTCCATCCTCCATAACTAAATCAACTCCCAAAGAGCTCAGCGTTGGGTTCTTGGATACGAGGAAGCCAATGCTTATCATCCTGCTCAATTTACAGTGCCTGAGACTTGAAGAGAGCCCTTCATGCAGCATAGATGTTTATTTTGTCTTTTTTTCCCCCTTTTCTTTCTTAGCTATAAACTGTAATTGAATACTTGTCATGTGCAATTTGCTTCCTTGGGAAGTAGTTGTGCAAATGTGACTGAATTTCCTTGGGCACCAGGCTCTGTTCCCACTGGTGCCGTCTCTCTGAGATACCCTCTTGTGTGAGCCACCCTGGAAAAAAAGCTCTGCCTCCCTTGTGTGACACCAGGGCCTGGGTAAAAGATGCTTTTAAGGGATAACACCGGGCTCTCACTGATCTGATATTAATTCATTCATTTCCAAAGACCTCTTCCTACCACAACTTGATGTTTAATGTCAGTGCCCGTGTCCTGGTTTCCTAGAAGAGGTAAGAAAATGCTTGTGATCAGATGACACTAAACCTGCTCTATTGCAAATAGTAATGAATACATCAGTGAGTTTAGCTTTGCACCTTGCAAGTCACAAAATCATAGAAGTGCTTGGGTTGGAAGGGACCTTAAAAATTACCTAGTGTCACCCCTTTCTAACTCATGGGTAGGGAAGGATGAGGTGTGTGATACATCAGTGACGTCCATGCAAGGAGATAAACTGCATCAGTTCAGCAAATACCTTTCCTCTCTATCAACTTGCAGTGGAGGTTGCATTAGACCCTCTGACATGCTCGCCCTGCAGCTTTAGCCCATAACCCTTTCTGAATAGACTTTACAGCCCGACAAATATCTGTAATGAGCTGGCAACAATACACAAAACTGTGAAAACACAGAAAATGCTAAAAGGCTGATGTAAACTGCAGTGTGCACGTCCATGTGGGATTACCTCTCCACAGGCAGCATCGCAGAGGCAGAAACTCATGGGGAAGCTGCATCAAGGGTCCCTCCACCGGTGGCTCTTGGCCGGGCAAGCTGGGGTGGAAACTGGCTTTTGTGGCAATAAAAATATAAAGCATATACGGTTAAACTGAAGCAAAAGTAGGCAATTTGTGCATGGTCAAAAACTAAGCAGTTTGAAAGACTCAACGTAATTTTCTTGAATTATTTTCCTGCACAAATAACATTTTGGAGAGGGGAGGGTGGGTGGCAGGCAGGTAAGTGGGAAAACAAAAGTTCATTTGAGCTGAAATCAGCGTGTTTTAATTCTTCCTAATCTTTCAAACCAGAACTTGAACCCTGGATATTACTCCCCTAAGTAAGCTTGGCACAAAGCACGTCACCGGCTGCTCTTAGGGCTCTCCGTGCTGGCTGATGCAGCTCTGTGCCATTGAGAGAGGGCATGGCAAGGCTTTTGTTACCTCTCTGTGCCTGGTGGGTGAGGAGGGATGGATCCAGCCTCTTACCCATGCTCACAGTGCCGCTGTTTCACGCACACCAGGTCCTTTCACGCTGCGTCTACTGCCTGCACCGCGGTTGATGCTCCGGTTTTGCTATGGGGCTGAATTAAAACCCCTCAAAAAAGCACAGGCTGCTGTTGCCATTTATTTGCTGCCTGTGCACAGCCAAGGAACAAAAAGCCGCGGCGCGGTGCCGCTGCTGGAACGGCAGACGGCTGCAGCCACCACAGGCTGTCCCCAGGAAGCGCGTCCTTGCCGCAGGAGCTGCTGCTTTCATCTCTAACGAGAAGCAGAGGCAGAAGCTGTTCCGCGGGTCCATACAGCCGCAGGTCAGGGAGCAGGATGTTTGTGAGCTCCTCCCGAAGAGCTCTGCTTCCAGCGGGTCTTTGATGCGAGTTCGGTCCTTCCAGCTCATCCGTTGCCATCACGTTCAGGGGTGGCAATGGGTGCCGGGACCACCCGCTGCAGCATGGGACTGGTGACACCCACGGTGTCACCGGCACCAGCTCCAGGCTGAAGGGATGCTAGCATGCGAATGGGGATGCTGACACTGGGGTCTGGGGGTACTAACACTGGGGTTTTGGGGGATGCTAGCTGAGGGGTTTGGGGGTGCTCACACAAGGTTGCTGCTGTTGCCAGCATCACGCACGTTTTGGGACAGTCGAGGTTTTATCACACACCTCATAAAGCAGAGCTGAGATCCAAGTCCCCTGCCTGCCATCTTGAGGCAAGACGGTGCTTTTCTTCAGCCACCAGAGCGAGAGCACAACTTCCCTGCAGCATTATGAATGTTTGGTGGATCTGAAACTTGGTCTGCAGCCCTGTTTTCTTGGGATGCTCATGGCTTGTGAAGTTTAACATGAGTGCTTCCCGGCATGGGCACTTGGGCAAGAGAATGGGGAGACAGCGCAGTGGATGGAAATAGCTCTGCTTTATTCTTTTCTAGTGAATCCTATTTTCTAATGAATCCCAAAGACAGCATGTGCGGTCGTCCTGCGCAGCTGAGAGGAAGCAGCACCACAGTCAGGTTATTTTTATGATTGGAAAAAAAGATTTCTTTCTCTCTGTTTTCTTCTGTGGGTGCTCTCCGGAGTGATAATGTGGAATTTCCTCTGAAACTCGAGCAGGCTGAAGGAAATTAATTTTCTCCTTTTTTTTTTCCTGTATAGAAATTATTTCATATGCCTCAGACAAAGTGCCTTGCTAAGTCGACCTGCAAGTTTTGTAGTTAAAATGACTCTCAGCGGTGCCGTTGCCATTGATGGCATGGGGTCAGGATGTGCAGAGGAAGAGAATCTCTTGCAGCAACAGGCAGCAGGGACAGACCTTGGGCTGGGCTTGCTGCTTCGTACCGAAACGTTTTACTGGAAAATACAGAAAATTTATTAATGTTTCTGAAGTATGCATGTGAAATGTTTATATTTAAGAGCTAGGTTTATTTGACTGTGGTTATTATTAATTGCCCTTTTATAAAGCAATCAACTATACCTCTCTTAAATCATTTATTTTAAGCCATGTAATAGAAAATCATAGGGAAAAGAAAATATGCCACATTTAATCTCTAAGGTGAGTGATTTGGTGCTTTCACAAGCAAAAGGAGGTGAGTGCATCAAGAGGACGGTTACAACAGGAGAGCGGGTTAAATCACAGTGCCGAGTGCAGCGCTGCTGCTCTCCGCTCTCAGGGCTGGATTCAGATCACAGCTTCTGGTGAGCACTAAAAAATACTGCAATACATTCTTTCACATTCTGCACTATTTACACTATTCGGTTTAAAGTAAGACAAAGAGAGGGAATGTGGGGTCTGTGGTTGAGGGCCTGATCCAGAACCAGCCCAGGGAGCTCAGATGAGGCTAGGAAAAACAGGCATCATTTCTCCCCCTTTTCCTCCCTTATTCCCTCAGTCAGAATTCAGTGAAACGTTCACTTTTTAAGTTGCTTATTTTGTTAAACACCAGCAACTTTTATTGTTTTTTATGTTAAACTGCAGTATTCGGATTAAATGACTTGTTAATCAAATTACATCCACAATAAGTGTGTGGAGCATCAAGTGATAAAAATGGTCATCGCTATTTCCCAGATTTTGCTAAAAGTACATTCAGGTTGTAGGAGCTTTCCGGCCAATTCTTCTCTTTTTAATTAAAAATATTCCTCTTCCTTCCCCTAAACTTATTTCAAGTCTTTTTCTTTCTGATTCTGGGTTTGCCAGTGTAAATTAGAATTAACTCCATTGCATTTAATCATTCAAACAAAAACGACCATGCAAACACTGGTAGGAGCAGTCTGGACTTTCTTTACCTTTTCCTCTAAAGCTCTATTTTGCTGATTATTATTAAACCTGATTATTGCAATAGGCTGGAGGAGGTGAAGCAGCATCGCTTTGGATTTATATTTGTCCCAAATCAATCACCTATCCCACTATCAGAGTTTGAGGCTTGGTCAGAGGTGGCCACTGCTGGTCAGCAGATCCCATCACTTGTTCCTGGATTTTTAAGTATAGTATTTATTTAATGTTATTTATTTTATTTTATTCTATTTTATTTTGTTTTATTTTATTTTCCTTACACTGCAGTCAGTCCTCCTCCTGCCCTGGCATTTGCTTTACCCACTGCACAAACACTTCCAACCCGACCGGAGCTGCGCAGAGAAAGGCGATATGAGGCACACGGGTTCATAAACTTATAGTTTCCTCTTTTTTGTTTTCTTTGTCAATCTAACTCCCCACACCAAGGGGCAGGGCTGCGCTCATGGGCAGGAGATGGGAATCTACCTCTGCCCTCTCCGGAGCACTCAACCCCATGTTACACTGAGAAAATACAGTATTTCCACATGCTGTCAAAATTCACCCTCTCCCTTTCTCATGTTTTCCTTCAAAAGCTGGTTCGTATTTCATAAAATAGCCACTCATGAGGAAATTTAAATAATTCCCCTTTTCTCCTATATTAAAAAAACCAAAACCAAACACTAATAGCAAATGTTGCCATTTATCAAATCCCTGACATGAACCAGCCTGACTGGGAGGAATTCATGTGATGTTTATATACTAGGTACTCAGCACACTGTGAGCTACTCATCCTGGAAAACCACACCAGCCAGGGATGCTCCGCCAGCATCGTCCCCAGGGTTCAGAATGCAGGAAAAAATCCCAAAGGGACTATTGAAAGATTTTCTCTAGGTTTTAATCAACAGCTCTTTAAATCTTCAAGGTCTTAACTCCCATGTTTGCATCTCTGGAGCTGCGGGGAAAGAACAGGCAGCTTAATAGCTTGAGTACATAGAAAACCGTCAGGATGTGCAAGATGCGGAGCCTGAAAAGTTGCCTTGGCTTTGTGCCCCAGTGAAAAGGTTTTTCATTTCATGGCCTTTCACAGCCTTTCAAAACACCACAGTTTTCTTCTACTGAATTGAGCCCCAAAAAGAGTAACTCTAGACACAGTGAAATTTTCCAATGCCCAAGCCCTTTGCCTGCTCCTTGACAGCTTCCCTGTTATTTTTGCCTTATGACAAAATACGTTTGAACTGATGAGCATAGAACACCCACTTCTGTCGGGATCTGAAAAATACTGTTTTATAAAGTGAAGCAGACCCTGGTATTCGAGTTATGGCCCCAAAATCTGAGGAGGTATGTGAGCATTCGGCTTCCTCCTTGTGCCAATTAATGGTGATAAAAACCCATCTGTGGGAAGAGCAAGGATCACTGCGGGGACTTCTGGTCAAAAAATGTGCCAGGTTTTCACTAATTTCTGGGCAGAAAGGATTGTTTCAAACACTCGGAATGTGAATTATTTTATGCGCCGCTGATGTGTGTTTTTGGCAACAGGAAAACAGGAAACCAGCTTGGAAAATATTAGTGAAATGGAAACCGAGATTGTAAAGTATTTCAGTCTGGAGAGCTTTCGATTTTCCAATATGCGAACGCGGCAGAAGCAGAACTGTAAACCAATTAGAGGCAATTTAATTTAAGAGACTTCTCACGGAGGGAAGAGATCTGGCATGTATATGCTGATGCAGTAAGCGGCGAAGACAACACAACCCCCAGCACCTGTGGAGGTTATTGCTAACAGAGACAGAGTCGGGATTTGATGCAGATGTGCCCCGGCATCCACCTCCCTCCCTTCGGCTGCAGATAAAAAAGATGGGAAGGCCATGTCATGTTCTTCCTTAATTTCTTAGGGAATTTGAGGTAGGTTTTTCATTGGACTGTTAGATATTTTGGAAGGGCTTGGGCTTATGGCTGAGTCCTGTTTGGCCTAGCTGGGATATTATGCCATACAGAGTCTCTGCAACAGCCCACGGCATCATCCAGCCTGCACAGGGGAATACACTCCAATGGCAAAAGGGATAGAATATATACTAAAAAAAAAACAACAAAGAAACAAATAAAACCAAATAAAGAGGTAAAAAGGGCAGAACAGAGAAATAAAGTGAGTTTGTGAGTTTGCTCCATTTATATGCACTGATGGGTCCTCACAGCACAAACCACTGGGACTGGAGTCATGCTTCCCAACAAGTGACCAGCCCTGGCAGCTACTCCTCATGTGCCTTCTCTCTTCCTCATTTTCCTGATGACTGAAACACAGTTAAAGTAAAATGAATTCCTGGTCACCATCCCCACTGTCCATTCGCATCCAGGGACACAGATGGGCTGATTTCACTCCTGTTTCTGGTTGGCTTCCTGGCAATCTTGTTTCCATGACGCCTCCCGGATGTCTGTTATGGTGGAATGGGGAGGGCTGGGTTGGGCTTTGCCGGCTGGGTGATTTACTGCTTATCCCACATCCTTAGGAACCTTCCCAGGACCCAAACACCCTTTCGATGGGACTTTGCCCTATTCTCTTGGAAATTCTTCCAGCCATAACAACTCCCAGGATGAAACATTTCTCTTATAAGCACTTTTTCCTACTAGGAGTGCTTGCAGAGACCCTTTTCCCCCTCAGCACACACTATGACAAGCAGTCGCAGCCCACTTCGCATCCTCAGAACTCACCAACAAATTGCTTGCACACTACACCCCAACTTCAAAAATCGTGCAGTACAAGGGTTAACCAACTTAAACGTTTAAAGAGTCATGAAATGGACTGTTTCCGCTTTCCATCTGGCTTGTATCAATTTTAAGTCAGTTTCAGAAGTACTGCTACACAATCAAAACACACAATCTCCCTAGTCAGATAATTCAATTTTATAAATGAATTACTTATGTGCCTATAAGTAAATACATTCCTAGGCAGGGAGATATTGACTGCTGTCAATGAAATAATGAAGTCCAGGGGAAGTGGACGTGGCTGGAGCTCTGGCCCCTTGGAGACATCCTTCTGGGGTGCAGTGGGGACATGGGTGGAAACGATGGGCTGTCCAGGGGTATGGGACATCATAAACCACTACTGAAGGCCACAGTGTAGACCACAGGCAGCATCATGGGTATGAAGCAGGGATGGACTTGACTATGTGATTTGCGGTATCTGGGGGGAAATATGTTGAAAGAGACATCTGAAAGGGAGACAGAGCTCAGGCAGTGGGGGTTTAGAGGGTCCCAGCCTTCCCATGCAGTCCTGTCCCACTTTGGGCATCCCTCAGCAAACTATTGCACAAAGGAAAATCCAGACTCATGGCTTCAAATTCACCCTGAGGCAAGGAAATCTGTCAGGATCCTCTGACAGCTGTGCATCTCAGGTATGGATCTTGGCCAGGTCCATGGATTTCGGCTTTCCTTCTATCCTCATTGCTTCATTTAATGATGAGCTGAAGGTGCCACAAAGCCTCCACTGGGCTGGGGACCAGGGAGGAGTTTTGGGCTGGGGAACAAAGGAGGGTTTTGGGCTGGGGACCAAAGAAGGGTTTCGGGCTGGGTCTGGACCTGGCTCAACAGCCAGGGCAGAGAATGGATCCCAGCTGGATTAGAGCAAAAGTTTTAAAATGGACAGATTTTGTGTTTGACAAAAGAAATGGCGGCTCTCTGGGGGTAATGTAACTGTAAAGCATGATTTTGTTACTGCTTGCTTCCAACAGCTTCAGAGCGAGGTCTGTCAGGGCAGGAAAGGTCAGCAGTTCCAGATTTTCCGGTTTATGATCAGTTTTGATGAGTATGAACACCACATTCAAACTGAAGCTGCTCCCAGTTCCTGGCATTCCTCAGCCCCTGGGTCCATTTTTGTCTTCTTGTGGCATCACTGGAAAACAGGAATGAAAGCAGCTCGGACTTCAACTGAAGTAGCCCAGGTTGAACGGTGCTGCTCACCCATCACCCCAAATGTTAGCAGCAGTCCCAAAATGGGCTGTGCCCAGCTCATGGGGCAGGTGAGCCCCAGGAAGCTCAAGGTTTTGGGGAATAATTTGCTGTTTTAGCTACCCTGGTTCAGGAGAGATCTCTAGGCTGGCTGAGAAAAGCAGCTACTGCTCTGATGCATCCTTGGGTCCTGCATGAGGGTCGAGACGACTAGGGCAGGTTCGGCCTTAATCCAAGGGCAACCTGACCTTGAGGTTGCTCCAGCCAGGCACGTCCTCTCCCTCCCAGCAAATCCGGCACATTTCTGCATAATAATGCAATAAATCTTCCTTGCTGAGGGGGATTGGGAGCAAGGGTGATGTTTGCTCTCTTACACTGCGACTCAATTGCTGAATAAATAGAGTGTTGAAAGCCTGGAGAAATTCAGAGACAAGTCTTCAAAAGGACAATTTTAGGGGGTACAAATTGTAACCACAGAATCTGCATTCACATTCTGCATCTGCAGATAATTGTAAGCATCTGTGGTGCCAAGTATGAGGGTGGGTGGGAAGAGGTAGGCAAGAGTAAAAATGCACGGGCATGCTCCTCTGTATTGTCATCCAAGGTGTAAAAGCTTGGACACTGCAGGCACCAGGGAAGAGCCACATACTCTGTACAGTGCCAGGTGAATGTGTGACTCAAAGGATGTAAGGAAAGTGCTTAATTAAAGAAAGTAATGAAGTGAAATGAATGAAAAGAATGACATAAAATAAAATAAAAATAAAATAAACATTGAAATAAAATAGTTTGCTTTTAAATGTAAACTGCTGGTGTGCTTAAATGCTATGAAGCCGACTTGCAGCACTGCTTACTCAATGCTCTCTTACCTTAGCAGGAATCAGCCCTCCAGAAAACACAGAAATCCACAGTGTGCTGCTCTTTGAAAAGGACTTCTGCCTCCTCACCTTAAAAGTGCCAAATAAACAGGGCCCATTTTGTCTTTGCTCCTTCTGTTGGTGCTGGCAAAAAGAAATCTTTGATGCTCAAGTCCTGTATTTTCTTCTGTGAAACTCTATGGGTGCTGACAGCTGACAGGCACTTTTACAGTCATTATGCATTTGGAGGGTAATATGCATATTTTGGCGCTTTCCTTTAGAAGGTAACTAAAGCAAGGTCTTGCCAATAGCTCACTAAATTACACCTCTAAAGGTAGTTTTTTCTGCCTTGTGATGTCTCGATCCTTTTATTATAATGTTGCAGGCAAAACTGGCAGAAGTACAGTTCGACATTGCCTGAAGAACAGCTTCCGAGCAATCAGCTCCCTGCAAAGTTCAGGAGGTCCCTATTTTCATGGGGGAAGTGCTTTAATCAAGATTAATTTTTTCCAGTTTTCAGTAATTGGAGCTCTTCCTGAGTTTTCCTGAACTCTCCTTTAGGATGAAATTATCAAATTTCCATGGCAATTAACGGAGCAAGTTTGAGCATAAGGATCTGTACAATGGATGGCAGGGAACGAGCAAGATTAGGTTGGAAGATCTGTGTGAAGGATGTCTGCGTGGTGCTGTCCCATAAAGTGTCGCTCTACAGCACACAGTTTTTATCTGAGGTGCCGCTGGCCTCATGATGCTCACAGAAATCTGTGACCTGCTCTTAGACTCTGTGGTCCATCTGTAAGACTGATAAGGACTAGCAGAAGACCTGGATTTAGGCTTTAGCTGAATACCTGGCAGATCTCCTTTATCTTAAAGCCACCTCATGGCAAAGCCCTGGTGCAAACCACCAGCATGGGGTGAGCTTTGCAGGTGATGGGGAGCAGCCAGGGTGTGCACCCTGACCTCAGCCACAGCCACGATGGCCTCCTCAAGGTCAGAGGGGCTCAGCTTGGGAAGGCATCTCTGCTGACTCAGTTGCTGAAAGTCCCCTCAGGGGACATCATTCTGATGATGTGAAAAGGGCTGTGATCCGCCATGTACCCACCGAGGTAGAACACAGCGAGCTCTGCAGCAGTGAGGAGAGGGAATGGCTAACTGAGAGAAGTAGGGAAAATAATAGTAAAGGAAAGAAAAGCTGTTTAGTAAATGTAGATATTGGCAGAGGCTTGCACCAGAGCAAAAGAGAATTTTCAATTCTGTCCTTTGCAGTTCCTGGGTGTAATTATTATGATGAAGTGATAGCAGGGAGGCAGCTGCCCATAAATAATGTACCAGCCTATGGCCAAATGCTGTCCCCGCCAAACTGAATCCCCTTCCAACACCAGCCAGGACTGACCCTTGCTCCGAGCAGCACTGTCCTCTGTGGCAGATGGGGATAGGATTTAAAACACAGGCGTGCATCCAAAGCCCATGAAAACACCCTCTAATTCTGTTACATGGCTCAGCTACTCATTTCTGAACCTGATGAATAAACACAACCAAAATATTTAGCAAAGGCAGCTACAGGAGCTTGGGTTTTCAAACCGCACACTCCTTCAGTGGGGCTTGGGTCCTGTTTGTATCCTCCTGCAGTCTGCAGTAATGGCAGAGCTGACCCAGCTTTGCAGCTTATGCAAGAAGCAGGAGGAGACTGCCTGGTTCTCTTGCTCCATTACGTGATGCAGCATCTGGAAAGGATAAGAACTGCTGTTACGTGATGGGTAAGCCATGGAGAGCAGCTTAGGAACCAAGAGGGAGGGCAAAGAGCAGAGTAACTCAGCATCTACCACACTCTTAGAAAATATATTGAAGAAAAAACTCTGTGGCCATCCACTCAGAACAGCAGCATTTTCTCTCTGGAAGACAATTCAAAGTAATCACTGTCCTCTCTCAATGCATTTTGCATCATAGTCTTTGCTTTTGCAGCAGTCTTTGGCAGTGAAGGAAGCTGCTGAGGCTGATCGCATCCTCCCACCCCTGGACGATGCTGCCAGTAAGGTTTGGGGAGAGAGGATGTATTGGGCAGGCAGGGTTGGTATGCCCAGTGCCATGAAACCCCAGCTTCCCCGTGCTGTGACCAGCTGCACCAGGCTCTGGCACATCTACTTGAAGAGAAAATATGATTTGGCACCCTCCTGAAAAGGCTTCTCATCTTCTTTTCTTGCCTGCAGGAAATGGTGTTCCCTGCAGCAGGAGCCACCTGCAGATGCAGCCCCAGCCTATTGTGGGCTCACCCTGGCCAT
The DNA here is from genome assembly GCF_033783945.1 of Neopsephotus bourkii. Lineage (NCBI taxonomy): Eukaryota > Metazoa > Chordata > Aves > Psittaciformes > Psittacidae > Neopsephotus > Neopsephotus bourkii. The sequence continues at coordinate 2,730,102 of NW_026901555.1, forward strand.
ATGAAAGACATCATTTCTCCTCTGCATTCAGCCCAGGATTGTGTTACCCTGCAGTAATTCACTTACAGTTAGCAAACAATAAATCCTTGCACAGTTGGTTGAGAAATCTGGGCTAAGAAGGTAGGGAAGTGTATTATTAAATCCAAATGGCTCTACAGCCCAAGCCTGTCTTACTCACTTCATAGCATGATTAACAATATTATGGGGCATGATAAATTCAGTGCTCTAATAGCTGTTCCCCAAGTACACCTTAAATAAAGTGATAGCTTTTTCAGTGAGGTTTTCAGCCTGACACTGTATGGATGTTAGAAGAAAAGAAATCACGAGTATTTTTCTTTCATTTCAGCACAATTCTTTTAAGTCCTGTTCTTTTCTGTTCAGGCTGGCTGCGGGCAGGATGGCAGCTTTAGAGCAAGCCTGGGGCTGCCCCAGCACTGGTACAAATCAGAGCTTTGCACAGCAATTTGGATTAGGCGGCTGCAATGTCTATTGCGAAATAAATCCTTTAAAAGATGGATTTCAGACAGCAGCACTAGCTTTAAGATATGCTCAACAGGCATCATGCAGGTGTGACCACGGTTCTCTCAGCATCCAGATGCAGGATGCTCAGAGGTGTCACCTCCGGTTCTCATGGCCAGGAAGAATGGTGTGGACTGTCCCTTGGTAGATGAGTTCCCCTCAGCCAGAGTGAGCTTTTGGCGTTGATGATTTATAATACCGAGCAGAAAAGAGCAGAAAACCACTAAATCCTGACATTTGCCCCTTATCATCAGACATTTACACTGCCTTATGACTTTCTGTTTATCTCCCAGCTCTGCTGCCAGCTGTATCACTGAACAGTAACATTATCTGTTCAGCCTTTCCGAAAATAACCCGGCTTCAGGCCAGCACCAAGACAAGAATATTTTGGCCTTTGTTTTGGGGGGAGATGAAGACTCGAGGTTTAAAACTCCTTGACGATGTTATCTCTGACTTGGGGTGAAAATGCATAATAGTTCATCCTTATCTATGCTTCCGTTCCACTCATGCAGATATAATCTGTTCCCTTGACCTGGATGACTTCTTCACAGGCTGAGAGTCTGCCAGGAGCCCAGTGCAGTGCCCCCAGACCAACAGAGTTCCTGATGGAGTACCATCAACTCAGACCTGCAGCTTGGTGTCCCCAGAGAGGCTTTAAACGATGCCCAGTGCCTGAGGTCTGCCAACCTGCCACTTGCTTCTCCCTCCTTAGGGGTCCCTGCTCCCCACTTGTCTCCTTCCTCCCTCACTGGGTACTCTTTCCTAAGTGGTTTTGTCCTAGCAAGAGAACATGAATCAAGATCAGCCCTGTGAAACACCAACATTCTGCCCAGATGTCAACCTATGCCCAATCCAGACTTGCTGGGAGGTTTGTGAGGATTTATGTAACTTTTTTAGGTCTGTTTTTGTCAGGCTCTGTGTCTTTTAGCTTGGCTGAAGTCCAGAAGGAGCCACAATGAGGGCACTGACCACAGTACGTGTTTCTGATGTCCGAAATCATGAGGGGATGCGGCTGCAATTCTGTTTGCCAGGTGTGTGCAGCCCGTTTCTGCAGGCTGAGAAGGTGCAGCCCCGGCTCTCACCTGGCATGATGTCCTTCTGCACACATGTACCATGCAGGGAATTTTCCTTGCATCACAACCTCAGTGGCTTTGGTGGGGTCATCCTGCATGAGTCCGTACCTGGTCAAGCCCCTGCACTTGTGGGTTATTTTTCATGTGCATACAGCCCTTCTCTGTTCAGCAAAGCACTTAAGCACATGTTTAATTTCTAGCTTAAATTCACTTGGCTGTATCTTAAATCAACGAGACAATCAATCAATGGGATTTTTTCCTTCCTAAGGAGTGTAGGGCCAGAAGTTAATATAGAAAGTCATGGGCGTTTCTCCTAAGGACTAAGTTTATAAAAATGAATATTCTAGCATTGTTTTCAAGCTTATTAACTGTGTCATGCTGTTATTGCCTCCAGTCATTTTTTTAGGAAACAAATAAACAGCAAGCATTTGTCAGTCTCAGCAATAAACTATAGTGGCAGCAAAGTTAATCTGGTGTTAATTAGGCTTGTGGAAAACTAAATCAAGCATCAGAAACCACAGATTATTTTAGGCTTCCTCCAGCATAAACACAAAGGCTTGAGGATCCATAACATATTATTTTTGTTGACAGTTTTCCACTTTTCCCCCAATTTATTTCATGTATCCGATAGGCTGCTCCTTGATTGCTTTTAGCTCTGTCTTCTTTTGGCCTCAGTGTGGCAGTTTGTTAATCCTTCCTATTTTTGTGTATTTAAGCAGGATTACAAACTTCAAATGCATTGAAAAAGGAACCTGTATACAATCTTTCAAAATCACTTAAGTGGGCCAATGACAGAAGTCCCAGCCTTGCAAGTAAATAGAGAACATTTCAGAAATCATCCCCAGTGTTTATTTATAAGCCATTTTTAATTACTCAGCAGGAATGAATGAAAGAACTGGAAAATAGAAAATGACAGAGGGTTTTGCATTAAGTTACAGCTCATGGAGAACAAGGGAGTGATGGCCATGCTTTCAAGTCTAGATCTGTAATTATGCCCTGCTGGTTTATTGACAATCTAATAAAATTAAACTGCAAACTATTTTGCAAATAACATGGGGATCTCTTGAATGGCTTCATGCAGCACAGAGAAATAGCAGATGTCTCAACCCAGGGAGCTGCAAGTAAAGAAGACAGGTAAGTCACAGGGCAAAAAACTCACTGAAAGATGAATTTAGGGCCATAAAGGTTGAGAGAGATAGGCTAGAGTTTGGAAGCTCACGCAGAGCAGACCCAAGAGGAAGGTGCTCACCTTCATCCTCAGCATCCACCTGAGGGTGCTGCAGTGTGGTACAGTACCACTGTGTCTGCGCACCCAGCTCCCTGCTACTGCTGGCCCTGGTCTAGCAGAAAATGATGGCACATCAATGCTTCACTGCCTGATCTGAGATGACAAAGAGTGAGGATTTAGGGTGGAATACAGTTGATGTAATGACAGCCCCAAGGAGAGTCGGGACACGGCAGCCTGGGGATGAGCATGTTCTCTAGCAGGGCTCAAAATCTGGTAAGGCTCAGCTGAGCAAGAAAATTGCAGGAGGTGAAAACAGCCTTAGAGCACTCCATAATCTGTATGAAATGGAGCCATGATGTTTCAGAATGGGATTGCAAATAAAGCAGAGGTGTCAGTATCTTGGTCAGCAGCCACGACACTGCTGGGGCCATAAGGTGGTTGAGATTTCTTCTGACTGCTTCCCAAGATTCAGCCTCCAAAGCAATACCTGCACCTCTGGCTGGAATTTGTCACAGGTTCCACTCACTGCAGGCCTGGAGTTCCACTCACTGCAGGCACTCACTTCCTGCCAGGAAGACTTCTTCTGGTAAGGACCACTAGTGTGGTATGTCAAAATGAATGCAGCCATGGCAACTACTTGGGGCTTTCAGCAGCTCCCAGGCTCACCAGCAATTAGGTGATGCTGTGACACCACAACGGGGACAGTGATAGTTGCAGAAGACAGCTTGAGCAGAGTTGGAGTGGTGGGTCCCCAGCTTCTAACCAGAGTGTTTTGTGAATTGATCCCACGGCCAAACTGATGAGTAGGCACATGAAGTGTTGGTGTATGCAAAAGCATTCCTGAAGCCTCCTTCACTGCAGCATGGCCCAGTGACAAACAAAACATTCTACATGGCATCACAGGAAGGCAAGAATTGGTAAATGGGCAAAACACAGGTAAAATACCAGTTTACATGAGACTGGTGAATTAATCAACAACCTCTGCTGCTGCACGCTTGACTTAGGGTTACCGAGGTATTAGGATTAATAAAACAAGACCTGCAAAGAAAATCAGCCAACTAGAGTAACAGAAAATTGTCCAAGATTTTCTATCACTGTTTAGCCCCAGAATGATTACAGGGTGATGAAGGAATTTGCCCTGCTTCCACACAGCATCAAGGGTGTGCAAGGGGTAGAAATTTGTTGCCTGATAAAATCATGTTCTTTCTGTCTCTGTGGCACATGAAGAGGTTACGTCACATAGCAGTGTAAATATGTATTACACATACACCTTCACATGGGCATGAATTTCTTGCCATTTAGACTGTAAGCAATTTGGGTGAAGCAACAACAGGAATAACAAGCGGAGCGGCAATTTTCCACCTTAAGCGATATCCAATGTATGAGGCTGCTGCTCCCTTGCTTACTTAAAAAGACTTGATGATATTAAACCTGAGGACTGCATAAAGAAGAAGTTCGGCTATTTCCCCTTTCTCAGCGCCAAGATCCCCATTTCAGAACAGCCCGAAATGGGAAGCTGCAAGGATATACCTACAACACCCATATATACGGTACATATAAAGCTTGCAAATGCTACCAGCACCACCATCAGACCTCACTTTTCCCCAGTGTTTATTCTTCTTCGAGCTTCTATTCCCATCAAATAGGAATATTAGATTGCCTGAGAAAGAACAGAGTGTTCATTTATTGGGACAACACGATTTTCAAGCTGATTTGTATTAATTTTGAACATAAGATATTTTATTTGCTGATCCTGTTTCTTTCCAGGAAAAACTGAAGTCATACGACAGCAAATCATGCCCTGCCTGGTTTTGATCACTTGGCATACTTAGACCCAAGCTCCTCAAAGTAAATATTTCCTATGAAGATCATTAAGGGTGCGACCAACATGTAAGGAACAGCAACAGGAAAATACTGCTTTAAACCTAATACCACACCATGTTGCATTCATTAGTTACTTGACATTGTAGCTGGAACAGGAAAAAATAAAAAGGCATGGAGAACAATGATATTTCAGTTTGTTAAATGCTTCAGAATCAGTGCAGTTATCCCCCCTCAAATTGCAAGGGTTCACCCCCTGTTTAGCAAAGGCACAAGCTGCCTCTGCACTCACTGGTACACTTTCAGGTGGGCACATAACTGTGCCAAAAGCTGTTACGGTAAGATATCCAACCTGGATACCCAGGATGTGATTTGGGAGATGATGCCGTGTTCCCTGCATCACTAAAAGAGAAATAATACCTTCCTGGAGTACTGCATTTAGCTCTGGGTCTTCTAAGATCAGAAGGTTGTGGACCTGTTGGACCGAGTCCAGAGAAGGCCATGAAGATGCTCCAAGGTCTGGAGCAGCTCTGCTATGGAGACAGGATGAGAGAGCTGGGCTTGTTCAGCCTGGAGAAGAGAAGGCTCCGAGGAGAACTTAGAGCAGCTCCAGTGCTTAAAGGGGATACAAGAAAGGGGAAGAAGCTCTTCCCTGTGAGGGTGCTGAGACACTAGCAGAGGGTGCCCAGAGAAGCTGTGGCTGCCCCATCCCTGGCAGTGCTCAAGGCCAGGTTGGACACAGGGGCTTGGAGCAAGCTGCTCTAGTGGAAGGTGTCCCTACCCATGGCAGGGGGTTGGAACTGGATTGATGATCCCATGACGGATGATTGATGATTGGGTTGGGTGATCCCTTCCAACCAAACCCATTCTATGATTCTATGATAAAAATGTTACCAGGATATAACTGCCAGGCAGGGCAGCCCGGTCCAGGACCTGCACCTTCACCCCAGGCAGCACAGCCATGAGGTTCAGGGCTCCCTGGCTGGCTGGTGGGACAAGCAGGCAGGGAGCACCCACTGCTGCCTGCCACTCCTGCCCAGGATGTGCTCCTGGAAGCTCGCCAGCTGCTGCATGCTAAAAACCAGCCTTTATTTATATTTAGAAGAAAAGAGATGACGCACTCCTGCATGGTGCTGGAGGAAGGAAGATAAGGCAGCGGTCCTCCTTCCTCCCCGGCCACCCAGCGGAAAGCCCAAGCTTTATCTGTCGAAGGCAGGGCTGCCCAACTGTTCCCAGCTGAGGGGCACGGCACCAGGACAGTTTGCGAGAAACAGTGCAGAAGTTTAACAGCAGAAAGAGCGGCCAAATGGTGCAAGCAAGGTGGTGCCCACACTGATCGGGTTGCAGAGCTTCACTGGTTGGTGACACCTTCCCCCTCATAAACCAGGTTTTTAATCAGAGTTTCTGCTAACGGATCAAAAATCAGTTTTGCAAGACGTTTGTCATACAAATGCACGCAGGCACAATTATGTTAGACAGAGATACTCAGAAGGTCGGAGCACTCTGGTTATCTCATAACTATCACAGCTCTGTCTACCGCTCTAGGCTTTCAAGAGTATTAAATCAAACTTATCCGTATGTAAGGGTGCAGACCCCTTTATTGTCACTGATTATGGGAGTTGGTTAGGAGACGCATGTGCCTAATGTGAATGTATACCGCTTGGATATTACCCAGACAGCAAGAAACATACTCCCTCTGCCCGGCACTGCTTTACCTTTTGCTCCTGCTTGGGTTAGGCTCCATGGACGTGCCTGCGGTGTTGCCGTGTCAGGAGGCTGTTACAGAAGGACCGGTGGAAATTAAGGGCAAATATGAACTTCACAATAAATGAATTTGCCTCATTTCGCCACGAGATGGAGCCTTGAGATTAAAGCTTGTTTTGACGTTTGATTGTCATTTAAGAAAATCAAGCCACATTTAAATATGCATGTTTAACTTCTTCAGATGAGTATCTGTGCTTTTTAAATGAATCATCTTTTTCATCATCTCTTATTAGTCAGATATGAGGAAACTGTGAAGACTCTGCCAAAATAGGTGCCACTGGCATAACTCAGTAGAGGAAGATGTTGAACAATGCAGCTTTTCTTCAGCAGTAAGAAATCATACTCCAATACTATGTGATATTTTGGGAGGGGGGAGATGGTGAAAGAAAGAGCACTGTGTGGAAAAGCTGAGGCATACATGGGGATGAAAGGAAGATATCTGGGAGGCAGCAAGCTTGGGGTTTTTCCTCACTTACCTTCTGCAAAATCCCCTATTTATATATCCCACTGTTGTTTCTGAAGGGTAATGGACAAATATCAATGTAAATACTTTACTGAGTTCCAGCACTTGATATCAGCAGCAGAATTTAAGAGCCATCCCTCCCATCAGCATCTTCCTCCCTGACCTTTGCCAACAGGCTCTTCCTTGAAATATTTAACCTGTGTGTTTAAATTCCATTTAACTTTTGATTTCACTTCCCTTCAGCCTTTCATTTTCTGTACAGTGCTTTTGTGGTGGACTGTTTTCTCTAGTTGAAGCTATTGCGGAAAATCTGGGGGGAAAAAAGGGAGGTTTGGATTTTCCTCTGAGGGCATCTGAAGTCTTAGAAAAATCTCTGAAAGTGGGTTTTACAGGAAAACAGAAACGAGCCTTCTGTGTTTGGGCATCCTTTCTGAGAGCAGCAGTTGCACAGCTCCAGTGGTCCCCACCCCTGCAGGGACCTGGGCCAGCAAGAAGAGTTGGAGAAGGAAGAGCCAAATTCTGAATCCAAGTCAGAGGGGCAGATAAGGCTCGCTGTGTTCTCTGCATGACTTTTTATGTTTGGGGGTGCCAAGGAAATGTCCAAATTCAGTGAGGGGAAGGCAGACTGGCAAATGTTGCTGAGTGGATCATAAGCTGATGAATAACCCCCTGCTTTCTGGTCTTTGCTGGGAGCCAGGGCCTGCCTGGGGCACTGAGAGGGACCAGTACCACTGGTTTTGTTGGGCTGTCGTTGGTAAGGGGAGAAGGATCAGGGCACAGCTGTCCACAGTCTCAAAGCACTCATCTGCCAGACCCCCAGCACTACAAGACAATACTGAAGTGTATGCTCTTCTTGGCATCTTTGTATCTCTGGCATCCTGTCTGCTTTTGTGCAAGGATCCCAAACAAATGGTCCAGCTTTTGGATCAGTGATCTCCCCCCCTGAATTTCTCTCTTAGCATCACATTATCTCTAGATCAGAGCAGAGCAGCAAAGGCCTGAACCCCAGCTGATTGCTACTGTCTGAGCAGAGAGAATGAGCTGCTGCATCAGCACATCCATTGCCATGGTCAATCCAGTACTGGGTTTTACTACTCCAGACTTCCCAGCACTCTGCAACTCAGCCTACTGACATCCTTTGAGCACAACTGCTGGATGACCGCTGATGGTCGCCATGCTGAGGAGCAAGAATTTACCTGGTCACTATTTCATGTGGAATATGCCATGGTACCCTGCTCATTGCTAGCCAACAGCATGATCTCAGGAGCCTGGTTAGGCTGCAAGAGGTTGGGAAGCAATGGGGCTACCTGCTGCAGCTGCCATGGAGAAGGGATCAAGCAGGCTTCCTGCTGCCTCCCCTGCCTCACGGCATGGACCATGCTGGGCATCCGTATTCTGGGAGCTCCACACTCGGAGAGGTCTTTGTTTTTTCTAGATAAGCCAACACCTTCTGTGTGGTTTCCTGAACCAGACCCTTTTTACCAAAAATACAGTTGTAAATAATGACTCAGTTGTACTGTACCCAAACCTTCACTTTCAGGCATTGTAAATAATGTTTTTCCCTTTGTTTTCTAATTGTAAATGACAGCACTTAGTAAGATGAAGACTCTTTAAACTGACAGAGGGTAAATTTAGCTTAGACATTAAGCAGAAAGAGGAAATAGTTCTTCCCTGTGAGGGTGCTGAGACACTAGAAGAGGGTGCCCAGAGAAGCTGTGGCTGCCCCATCCCTGGCAGTGTTCAAGGCCAGGTTGGACACAGGGGCTTGGAGCTCTAGTGGAAGGTGTCCCTGCCCATTGCAGGAGCTGGAACTGAGTGAGCTTTAAGGTCCCTTCAAGCCAAACCATTCTGTGATTTCATGACTCAAAGAGACAGCGATGTACTCAACTTGAACACACAGAGGATACTCTTCCTTAGCATAAACAGGGCTATAAAACTGCTCTCAGTCCTGTGCTGCCGTGGCTGCAGTAACTTGCACTGGGGGTCAGAATAGGGATCTGCAGGGTGGACTGTTTTTGAAGAGCAGTGGATTTTATGTTATAGCGATACTTCCTTCCCTCTTCCCCCTTCCCTTCATGCTGCCCTGCACCACTTGTCCTCTTGTGCCTCTTCCTCTTCTTGCCTCCCAGCTCTCTCCCATGCCCAGCACTTTCCCACCCCTCCTGTCTCACTGTTCAGACTGATTAAAACAGAGTGAGCAACTTCATTATGAAAACAAAAATCTTGCACAATAACTTTAGTGGAACGACCATTTCCAATGTCTGCGTGATGGAAACCAGGGCTGTGGCTGCACCTTATCCTCTTAGTATAGTAATTGAACAGAAACTGGCCTCAGCTAGCATGAATTTTCAGTAAGTCTTGAAATGAACCAGACACAGTTCTTCTAATTAAGGTGGAAAAGCAGCTTATCCAAGAAATTAAAGCAATGCTCTCAGCAAGCAATTCTAAAGATGTACCTATTTGTTATACTCTCTGTATGCATTATTCCCAGGTGGTTATACAGGATATGGAAGAATTTCTAATGCTGACATTAATTTCAGTGGCATTTTCTTCTACCAGGAAACAGCATCGAATTCTGTCAAATGGAAGTAACTAAATTTCAGGAAAGATGTGCTGCACACTTGTCCCAGGGTAAAATTTGGATTCAAATTGGCACCATCTCCAAGCCTCTAGCACATGACACAGAATAAGGGGGACACAGTAAGAGAGATCATGTCCTTCACTAATGGGACTGTTCACTTGGGAAGAAGTAGAAGAAAATAACCTAGAAATAAGGTCATTGTTCTCCTGAGAGCCCCATGGGACACTAAAGGAGTGCTGAAACTGAACTCCTTTTCCTGCTGAGCATGACAAGCACGTAGACGCCACTTCACATGGCTGCAGAAGCAGCAGGCTGTGGACAACTCTAACTTCTTTGGAAAATATTAGAAATCCCAAGAGAAGAGTCTGTAAAGTGTCCTTAGGCCTTTGGGAAAATGATCCTCTGTGAATTCCCAACGTGAGAATTTTAGGATTATCGTTGCATGAAGCTGGGTCATAATTTGGTTCCTAGTCTTTCCGAGCATTACCAGGAGATGGAACATTGCGCCATAACTGTCAAGAACTGTATTTCTCTTGTGATGTAATCCTTAAAGAAGCAGAGGTAAACACACTGCCACCTCGGCACGGCTCTCCCTTCAAGGCAACTCCATTGCCATCTCCAAGAAATGGGTGCAAGCAGTAAAACAACTGACAGGAAGAGCTACTGAAATGTTAAGGAATTTCTAAATTGCAGGAGAACCAAGATTTATTCACTTGGACAGAGGGGTGACTTTCCTGGAAACCATGCACTCAGTTGCATAGCTGAGGAACAGCCAAGTTAGAAATGTCAGAACCAAATTCCTGTCAGCAGTGCCAGAAGGTAGAAACACGGTTCAATGGCCTCAGACTGTGGCTTGGGAGACACAAGTTGGATACTATGGGGGGAAAATACCAGTAGGAAGACAGTGCAGTACTGCACCAGGTTACCCAGACAAGTTGAGGATTCTCCATCCTTAGTGTGTTTCTAGTTTTAGCTTTGCTAGGGTCTGTTTTGACAACATAATATTTCATACAGGGATTAAACAGTGTGTGTGTATGCTTGGGTCTGTGTAAGTGTGTGTGTGTGTGATCATGTTTCTTCCTGTGTACTCTCAAGAGGAAACTCGTGCATGTGTTTGCGTGTGTGATCACAGGCTTCCTCCTCTCTGTATTGCACAGAGGATACACAAGCTGGGCTTGACAGCCTGCGCCTTGCAGAGCCGCCTTTCATCGTCACCCAGGAGCAGACACTGCAACTCTGATGAGGCTTTGCCTCTCAGTGCTGGCAGTCCCATTGCTCACGGATAAATAGCATAACAGGATACCGCTATCACCTCCTCTGCACCCTCTTGACAACTTCTCTGACAATCTGCATGAAAAAAAGCAACAAATCTCTTTAACTGACAATATCTGTACTCTAGGCTGCTGTTGGGACAGGTGTTCTGTGGTATTTCTATTTTTGACAGTATAGGCTTCGCACAGATGAAAAGGGACACCTGTATTCTAAATAAAAAACATCCATAGGAGTAGATGAGGGTGAAGGTAGGTTCATTTTCCATCAGTGTTTCTTCTTTGAAAGTTCATAGTATTTCATTAGGTAAAGGAAAGCAAAAGGGCAGTGCAGCTTGCTATAAAAATGGTAATGTGCTCTTGCTCAAAGGCAAGTAGAAGATTGGTTTCTGTTATTAATGGGCTGAAGTTCAGTAGGTAAAGTGATATAACAAAATGCGCTGTTCCTTAAGTTCCTTATAAACTAGTTATATTGTTATGATATCTAAAATATATATTTAATCTTATTTAGGTAGAAAAGTGAGAGAAAGTAGAATGTTATTTGCAGGTAAGGTATCTCTATAATTATAGCCTTAAAGCATTATATAAAGCATATGAAAGCATTATAGCTTTTATACTAACTATATAATATCAGTTCCAGTTCTGATATACTTCTGCATGATTAACAGAACCCTGCTAAAGCCCTTGAAAGATTAACCTGTGATTTGCCACACCAGCTCCAAAACCTTTTATAGCCTCTTAGTGCAGTGTGCAGACTTGGTGCCTAATTACATCATCTTGCTAATAAGAAAACTCTCCAGCTGGAATGTTGTCTAGCTGTAAATCCATTATTAATATCATATTAACAGATACAGCTACTGCATATGCAATTAGCGTGTGTGTAACACAGGGATGCAAACAATCAGACCCACCCAGAGCTCTTGTTTCCTTGCCTTTTTTTAGAACTGCCTCTTCACTGGAAGACTTAATCAAAGTTAAACTGGCAATGTGCCTGCACAGCAATCATTTACATAGTTCAAGAGTACCATTGCTATAGGTACTACTTTAACTAAGCCAGAAAAGAGCTGACCCTGAGTGCATGGCCATATCGACACATTTCAAAGCAAACCCATACATAACAAGTCTAACAAGCTGCACGACTCAGCATTCTGACAGCACATTATAAATCTCTGCCAACACAGCCCTGTTGAGCTGGGAACATCTTCACACAGCTGCAGTGTACATACAGCTTGGGCTTAGGTGCATCAGTAGGCAGCACATGTCAAGTTCAGCACAGTTTCACAGCATGGCCAAAGGAGAAGCACCCGTGTCCATGTTCAAAAGTAGGTCCAAACATCAACCATGGTCACAAGCACTGGTCTGTCTTGCTGCCATTGGGAAGAGGCTGGGCTATTGCAGCAATATCTGCTGCATCTGGGGTGTAGGTGCGGGCACTGCATTCCATCAGCACTCAGACACCACCCAGCAACTTACTAGCAAACAGAGATTAGGACACTGAGAAAATGCCGAGGATGGAGGTGTGGGGTTAACCCCAGCACTTTCCCATTTAGAGTGTCTAACTGGTAGCAGCCCCTGGTGAGCCCCTGGTCCCCTGCAGCAGCCCCAGGCAGGTGAACTCATAGCATGGTGCTGCCAAGCAAAGGAGCAAACTGAGAATCAGCCCGTCTTGCCAAAGGGGTGTGCTGTCCATAAAGGTGACCCTGGGGGGGAGTTTGCTAGAAAGGAAAAAGGGGGAACCTGAGATGACACTGTCAATGCCAAGGTTAACATTACTCCGTGTCCAGTGATAAGAATTCAGTCAGGTCAGTGGAAGGCAGTTTGAGCTTTGAGTGTTTATTGGTTTTCATCTACTGGTAGTGTTTAGCAATGCTTTTCTAGACCTCCCTCGACTCCAGGTTCCTAACATATCTCTGGTGTCATTCTGCCTGCCTCACTGCAGTTGCACCAGAGGTGAATTTTAATCGGCTGGGGTTGCTGATGGCTCTGGGCGTGCTGCTTGCTCAGCAGATTTTCTGGAGGACTGGAATTTCTTGTGGAATTCTCTCCTGTGAGGCAGTGGCTGTGTGGGCAGTGAATTCTCTTCAACACCAGTCTGAGCACAGACATTAAAGGATGTGTTCTTGACTTTGTAGTTTAATCAGTAATCGCTTCTTTGCCTTTGTCTCCTTCAGGCTCGGTTTTGTGCCCATCACTTCCACAGTTTGTCGCTACAAAACGGACTCATGACTTTTTCCTAAATGTAAAAAGGGCATTTTTCATTTAACTAATACTGTTTTGTAGTATTTGTAACAAGATAATCAGCAGAAGTGAGTAATGCATGCTTGCTTTGCCATGTAAATGAATCTGATAATGCTGTAGTGAAGAAAAGCATGCCAGGCACTAAGGGAAGTCAGTATAGCAGATAGAGCATTCGCCGTCCAGAAATAGAGATCCTTAGTCAAAGGCCCAAATTCATCTCAGCCTGGTGGGAAAATAATGATCCTTCACAGAAGTTTATATTGGCAGCTCCCAGCATGACGGTTTTGTCGTCTGAAATACTGATAGATGCCTTGTCAACAGCCCTATAGACAGGAGCGAGGTGGAAACAAAGAAGAGGTCCCAGGGTCACTGATTAGAGGAGTAATGGACACAGTGAATACAAGAGTTAGACTGAGGGAAAAGAGGCTGAGGAGGTGAAGGAGGAATTCTTAGCAAGAGAGCCAGAAAAGGACTGGAGGCAAAAAGGAGAACTCCAGGCATATGGATTAACAAAAAACAGTGACCTTGGCAACGGTCTCCTTTCATAAGGGGAGAAAGTTTCTCTTTCATTTTTAGCTGTCCTACGTGACGTACTTGTTTACATTTTGCTGTCCTTCCTTCAGTAATTATGCTACTCGTGAAAAAAATTGACTGATAGACATAGTGCATATTTAAGACTATTATTAATTACATGTGTTAATTATTGTTTCTTCATGTGTGCTACCTAGAGTCTGGGCTGGGGCTCAGTTGCGCAATGCTTTGTGGGTGTCTGAGGCTCTGCGCAGGGGACAGTCCTCGTTGCCTGTGGACTTGCCCCATGTTCAGTGAGAGTGTGAAGCTCAACCTAAGTGAAGCACTTCAGTACTTAACCATGTTCTCGTGTTCAGGTCTAACAAAAAACTTAAACACCAGCTTAAGCTGTGAGTGACCATTGAAACATAAAACCTGTGCTTAGATGTCTTGCAGACCGCAGTCATCCTGATGATAGCTTCGTTTGAACCAGAACAATATACACAGCCGAATGTTATGCACATACATAATACCTTCAAAGTCTGAGAAAGCTTTGAAAACCATATTTTTACTATAATGTTAATACTTTTTACTAAATTTCTCAATATAGTATCCTGTTGTTCCCAAAGGGTAAGAAAGTATTCTGGCATGCACAAGAGCCTCCTCTTGACAGCATAAGCACGAATGTATTTCAAAGTTTGATTTATTTTTTTTAAAGTACATTAAGAATTCATTTTAGTGCTATGAAGAATTGCTCATAACCATTATCTGCTGAGCCAATGACTGGTCCAATAAAAGATGCTACCTCACCTTACAAACGTAGTTCATTGATACTCAGAATCACAACCGGTACAGCACATCAGTTCAGGCCTCTTTTTTGGCAAATTCCTCCAGTCTCTGAGAAAATTTAGTTGGTATATTTGTTATTTTTTTTAATCAGTGTTGCTTAACTTTATAACACCAAAAGGATTGAAAGTATAATTAAGGATAAGGGGATAATCTCTTGTCTCTCAAGGTGATAAAGATGATCTCAGAATAAATATCAGTAAACTAAACCCAGTGCATTCTCGTAAAAAAAGGAAAACCAGAAATATTGTGGAATCCAATAGAATATGTGATACAACTTGTTTAGATATTTTGGGATGTCCAGGCCTAAATTGCAGCCAACATATGGGAAAAGTCTGAAAGAAAACTGGACTGGACTGATGGAAAAGTATTTGACAAGTGAAGGAGTGGAGCCACCCCTAGAGATCTTTAATATTTATTCAGTCAAACAGCCTGATGATTGTGGGATGCTAAAAATACATGAAATTTCTTATATTTATGCAGCCCAGGATGGAATTTGCCTTTGCAGAGCTGGTGCTCTACAAAATACAATCTGGCCACTGTAGGAGGAGCTTCATTTGGGAGGAAGAGTTACTGACTGAAATGACTGTTATTATCAGGTGTGTAAAGGTAGGAAAACTTGTTTGATGATACTGGGATTACATTCTCCTGGCCACTGAATATTTTAACTTGTTTTAAGTAAGTTTTGAACACGTTATAATAAATGATCATCACAGATGCCACGAATAGAAATCCACAAAATCTTCTGAGAGTTCCAGTTTTGCAAACTCAGCAAGTACAGTCAAATGTAAAAAACCTTGTGTTTTTTCTTTTTTATCTGAGTACAGGATTTCAAGGTGTGTCCATCCCTTGCATCAGATGACAGAACATAGGCAGTGAGCAAGCAGGGATGTAGAGACACTAATCCTGATAAAGAGCAAGGGTCCATTCCAGTTCTATTTCTGTGTTCTTCTCCCAGTTAAGGTGTTGAGTAACTGGAAGATAATATCAATTTGTTTAAGCACAAAGCAATTATACCACACTGGACATATAGGAAACTTAATCTGTTTTTAAACCTGTGTTTCAGGGACTTTGATGAGAGTATGCCTTAACTTACTCCTAACAGACTAAAGCTAGGAAGTATGACTTTTTTTTTCTCATTTCTTGATAAAATGAGGTAAAAGTGTTTTCTGTTACTAGACAAAGTCAGGTTAAATAGACATAAAAGACTTTATTTTTCTCTGACTGAAGTCAAAGTCGAAACTCCTATTAACATGAAAGGGAGCAAAATCAAAGCTAAGATCTTGAAAGGAAATAACAGTGATATTGCATCTGCGGAATAACAGGAACATGCTTTGAATGCTGGAATACGCGCTGCATCTTGTTTACACTTAGAAGAATTAGTTATTGCAATATTTGCATAGTGTTCAGTTCTGTTTAATTACAGCTGTCTGAGAGAAAGAGTTCAATGGCGTAGGCACCAGATTCAAAACAGATTTCTTTCTAGAGATGTAAAGTCAAATACCAGTGAGACAGACGCAGACTTTCATCCATATGAAGGAGAAGATAATTTCAGACAATCTAATACATTAAGCCTTTCTTTCTTCTCCTCCTTTACAGGCATGAAATGAATGTTGATGCCTTGTCTGTCTCCTTGGCTGTTGAAGATCCCGTAGGCCATATTTCACAAGAGAAGGGGGGTAGTTTGACTAAAAACATCCCCATCCTTGTGCTAGAGGCCCCTAGTGACATGGTTTAACGGTGGACTTGGGAGTCCTGGGGTAAAGGCTGGGCTTGGTGATCTTAAAGATCTTTTCAGACCCAGTTGAATTCTATTATTCTATATTGATTGTGCCCCCGAGATGCCTCCTCTTCACCAGCAATGTGTTCCTAGTGTAAAATAGAGCATTAGGTGTCTATACGATTGTCTGCATGAATAGTGCAAGGAGATAAAAGGAAAGAACACGATTGCTGAAGAGCCAAGCTTGAGAAACGTGTGACGGATGCTACCTCCGGCCGCCACCGCGGTCCCCTCACCCCCTTGCCCAGCACAGGCAGCCTCGCTGCGATGTCAGGCTGGTTTTAGAGTGCAGGTCTTTCCAGGCAGGAGTTTGATCAGTCCTTGGTTTGCCTCAGCACCGGGGGCAGGCAGCCGGTCACAGACATGGCTACTCTGAGGGCCTGACCGCCTCTTGCAGGGTGCCACGCTCCACACCAACAGAAAGAGAACTTTGGGGGGCTCTCAGGCAGTTTTTGGCTACCTCCAGCGGCTCCTCCCGCTGGCCGGCGGGGACCATTTTACACCCCCCGGCCTGCAGGGGCGGTGCCCGGCGGCGTGGCGGTGGGAGGGGGCGTGGCGGTGGAAGGGGGCGTGGCCTGCTCATGGTGACCCGCCCCGCCGCCCGGAGGCTCTTCAGCGGGGAGGCGGCGGTGCGGAGTAGCGGCCATGGTGAAGATCGCGTTCAATTCCCCCTTCGCTCAGAAGGATGAACCGAAGAAGGAGGCGGCCGAGGCGCTGGTGGCCGATAAGGTGCGGGAAGCGTGCTCTGCCTGCTGCCAGGCCGCAGCTGGAGGAGCGGGGCAGGGGGACGGCGGCGGTGGTGGTGGAGGGGTGGCAGGAGGACATGGACGCCGCCGCCATCTTCTCGCAGCGGTTGCGGGCTGGGGGAAGGCAGCAGGCAGCCCGCGGAGCTCTGCCGCAGGACCCCCGGCTCTGCTCGGTGCAGGCGGCGCCGGGCAGGCTCCCAGCGTGGTGGCGGCCGCCCTGCGGTGTGTCCCCGGTGGGGGAGTGAGAGGAGCCGCTCCCCTCAAGGCCGGTGCGGTGAGGGGCTGCCGGGTAGAGCGGGTCTGAGGGGGCCCGGCCGCGTTGCAGTTTCCTCCCCACAGTTGTTTTCGCAGCCCGGGCGGCCACGGGCGGTGCCGAGCTGCGGGGCTGGCGTGACATCGGCGGGCCGGCACGCAGGGGCAGGCCCGGCTGTTTATCTCGCAGCTGGGCCCGTGCCAGGGCCTCTTTTCCTGACGGGGTTTTAAACCTCCGCAGCAAGCAGGCGGGTGAGCCCCAGCGCTCCGGCGAGCTCCGGGGTTCGGCTCCAGCCAGGGGAAAGGCGCAGGGATAAATGCCGTGCTCTCGGCATCAGCTTGGCCCCAGGGAAGAGGCGGTTCGCAACTGCGTCTTCAGGCAAACAAAGTGGGTTAGGGCTCGCTCCCTCCTGCGCAGAAACCCTCGCAGGCAGCGAGCCGGAGCAGCGCTGTGGTGAGGTGTCTGGGCTTCTGGTGTGTCTCGCTTAAATTAAGAAACCTGCCATAAAGGGTTTTAAATAGAAACCTGAGGTTGGCTTTTCCTTCCTAACGAGTTGTCATATTGCTGACTTGAACTGAACTTTCCAAATCTGTGGGAGACTTTGACATTTTAGTGAGCTGAAGAGCAGCCTCTTGGTAAATAAACTCGGCCCATCCCATAATCCTCCTCTGGAACTACTGATTTATTCGTAATCAGGGAGGAAGAAAATAAATTTAAAAGAAAATGGCCAAAACCCAATAAAACTTGTGGGGCAGGCCTCTAGTGTGTTTCCCCCCTTTTTGTACCTTCTAAGGTGTAATCAGGAAAACAGCTTGCTTTCCAGCCTGCAGATCTTCTGCCTCACTTAAAATAGCCTGCCTTTAAAAGGGGAAGGTGTGCAGAGTGGTGTTCTAGCTCAGAGGACTCGAGCTGTAGGAGCTGTATGTGTGCCCAGTTTATATAGTAGCACTGAATTATTAGATCAGAAGGAAGGAGAATAGGGAAACAATGAGATCAAGTACTCATTTAAAATTTGAAAATATCCTCGGTCTGGCTAGTTGTAGGGACAAACTCATCAGCTACTCCTGAGGCAACTTGTTATATGTATTTCGTTGGTCTTTTACCATGCAGATTCTGAGCATAGTAGTTCTAATATATGCTTACACCTTTGCCTCTCTTCTCATGATAGCTGCTCTTCTCCATTTGTCACACATGCTGTTTTGTTACACCTGTCACAGTATTCTCTGTGTTTGCACATGTGTATATGAGGTTTTTTAACAACTCTACACTCTGACTTGAAGGCTTAGAGTTAAATGTACCCATCAAGTTCATCGTTTTCCTCCAAGACAAACTTGTTCTAGTATTTTTGATGTCTTCTTTTTCTGGAATATTTGTGCAGAGCAAACAAGCTTAATGGCTAATGTTGGCTGAAACAGCACAGAAAAAGTCCTGTAGAATATCTGCATGGAACACTTGAGCAGAATACTCTCCCGGCAGATTCTTTGGAGCTGGCTGTGTCAACAGCATCTCTTGAGCTAGCTGCAGATGTTAACAGAAGTGATTTATCTTTTCTCATACTCCTAGTTTGCTTTGCTTGTTACAGCACATTTTAGAACTGCTTTTTCTCAGTGGTTCTTTTAATGACTTATTATTTTTGTGCAGAGGCTTTGTAACCTGCTGGAGCGAAGTCTTGGTATTGTATTCTCTTATCAGCCTTGTCAACTCTTTGTTCTAAGATTCAAGCTGCCTACAGTGCTTCTTAATATGATAAATACCTTTGCTTTGTTTGAAATACGTGTAGAGCAAGTGTAGCTAATTGCATGTCGACATCATCCAAGCTGTAGGATGTCTGTAGTGCCAAAACCTGCTGCAGACTGTTGCAGGCTAGATAAGTTACTGAACTGAAAGGTGTAGATGGAAGTGACAGAATGTGAAGAGAACATAATTAGCCTTGATCTTAAAAACCAGTTAACTCTGAAAGATGATTTTCATATACTGCAGTATAAAGTAGCATGATTTTGACTTTATTTAAAGTTTCAAGTCAAAATTATGCGGGGTTTCTTGCATGTGGGTTGGTTAGGGGTGGTTTTTGACAAATGCTTAACTAGCCAATTGTAGTGGTTTGTCTTGCTGAGTCAACATTTTTCTGTTTGGAGGATGTGAGTGTGGAATGTAGGAGTATTGACTTTTGCAAAACAGCTTGTTTTTTTGTTTCAGTACTTGCATAGCTGATGCATCTGACTTCTACATTACTATGTCTTGCTGAGCATGGAAATATGTGCAGCCTTTGTAACAATGCTGTGGCTTGTGATTACAGGTCACTTAAGTATATTGAGTTCTGCAGGAGTGCAAATAGTGAGACCCAAATAAAGAAAAGCCTTGGAAGCTGCTGTGCTAAATCTGGCTACTGACTGTAGGAACAACACAAAGAAAAAGATCTTTTGCTGTGAAATCCAGTTTTCTTCTTGACCACTACAAAGAGCAGGTCTTGAAAACTAAGTGCTAAATACCAGTCAGGAATCATTAAAGGCATATGGTTGGCCAGACATAACAGATTATCTAACACTTTGGGGTTGGTTGGTTTAGTTTTTTTTTGTTGGTAATTTGGTTGGGTGGGTTGTTTGTTTGTTTGTGTTTTGTTTGTGCTTGTTAACACCCAAATCCAGTGTGTGTTGGCTCAAAGAGAAAGTCTCTTCTGGTTGTTTAGTATTTGACAGTTCTCTTGCTGCTTCTCAGCCTGCATTGTGTGAGCTTTTCACCTGGAAGTCTAGAAAGGCACTGAAACAACTCTTGAGGGTTAAACTTGTCATTCAGACAGGACCACTAACTTTGTACTTGGTATTACACAGCTCATCACTGTATTACATGGTGGTGATAGTTTCCTTTGGATGCAGTCATCTGTTTTAGAGAGAGCTGGGTGTGGAACAGATTCTTGAAGTAGAGAGATAAGTTTCAGGGTACTAGAAACAAAACTTCCCTAGGACTTGGCTGGAAGAAGGAGTATTTTGAAGCTTCAAGGTAGGATGTGCCATGGTGACTTTATTTTTACTTGGCATAACTTAAAGGTGTATTGAGGCTGATGAATGGTTCTCTTTCGTAGTGGACTTGTACATATTACAAGTTCTAAAACCTGCATGTTTGACTTGTGTCAGAGGTCTGCTCCCTAGCTGATAGACAAAGTTGCATCTTAGCTTTTTCTGTTAGCAACAGGAGGATAGGAAATAAGCTTTTGGTGAAAGGCCTTAGAATGACCTTGTTCTACAAATCCTGCTTTCCTTGTGCTGTATCGCAGCTGCAGCACTGTATCCTGTGTTCCTTATGGCTCAAATACTTTTTGGATAAAGGCTTGTCTAGAAAGCATCTTCTAGCTAAGAAAATACTCTCACTGCTGTTTGAAAACTGATCCTAATATGAAGTAGTATTTCATGTAACGGTCTTCCTTATATAATGCTTGGCTTGCAGTTCTCAATGCACACCTATAAGAGACAGAAGATGGTAGGTCAAAGTGAAACAGTAGATAACAGCTCTAAATCCAAAAAAGCTACACCTCCTAAATTTTCATCTTTCTTTATTTAAAGGATCCAGAAATTGCCACACATGGAGGTGAAAACTCATCTGGTAGATGTCTGTTGACTCTACTGGGTCTAGCATTCATCTTGGCAGGGGTGGTTGTTGGTGGAGCCTGCATCTACAAGTACTTCATGCCTAAGGTAATGTCAAAGTTCTGTCTTTTTCAACTATTACTGAATAAAAAAAGTGTAATTATAAATAGATTACCACTATAATAGAAAACCTTCAGTAACTGGGACATGAAGATTGTGATGTCTTTTATAAGAGTCCCAAGTGTGACAGACCTGTGCTTTGTCATAGCATGAGTATTAAGAAATACCAGTTCTAAGGGAACATTTTCTGTTAAAATAATTATTCTTGCTCTTACTTTCAGCATAAGGTGTACCGTGGTGAAATGTGTTACTTTGAAAATGAAAATCATGATCGTGCAGTAGAACCATATTTCCTGCCTATTGCTGAAGAAGCTGACATTCGAGAGGATGATAACATAGCCATCATCGATGTCCCTGTTCCAAAGTTCTCAGACAGTGATCCAGCAGCAATCGTTCACGACTTTGATAGGGTGAGTATGTGTGAAAGGATAAGATTGAGAAAGGTGAGAAGGTTGCTCACTGAGAAACTGCAGAGCAGGTGGTATTTGCAACAGCTTCAGGGGTTTTGTTCTTAAGACCTTGAAAGCTTGCTGTCAGTGTGTTAGTTGCATGTAGTTTCTCTAAAGCAAAGATGAGAGGATGGTTTTAAGTTGACTTTTTACTAAAGTTGTGTTGGTAGTATTAACAGTTAACTGTAAAAGCTGTCATAGGCTGTGAAGCAAACCTTGGCACTGCTGATAAAATCACAGTAAAGGCACTAGAACTGACCTCTGTATGTGTTGCCTTCAACAGTAGCATTGAACACCACACATGTGCACCACACATGCAAACACTGCTTGTGTTTGTAGAGTTTAGTTTTCATCTTCGCTGTCTTGACAGAAACTTTGCTATAACTTAAGAGATTCAGGCAGCTGAAGAACTTCAGTTGATTCTGGCTAAGTGCTATGCAAAGTCATAATAAAACAAATAGATATGTTGATAATTTTGGTTTATGCAGTTTTTGCACTCGCTGATTTGACTTTTTCTGACAAACTGTTTACAGGGAATGATTGTTTATCAGCAGTTGGATATCTTTTCATTGCACTATGCTTAGTTGGATTTCCTCAGTTATGAAGGCATGCTCCCAAATATGTTAATATAAACTGTACTCATTTAGAATTACGATAGCAGCAGCTTTTACAGTCAGCTCTCACTTGTGTACTGAAGTCCTGTTGTAAAAGAGCTGTAACTACTGTGTTTGCAAAGGTGACTGTTCTTACACTACACAGTTCCTGAACACACCTCTTTGATAGTTGTTGTGCATGATATTCAGCTGTTAGAGTGTCTTAGTCCTTGTAGAACTGTGTTCTAATAGCCAAAGGTCATGCTTAATTAAAAACTTGTTTTCAAAATAGCTTTTGACTGCGTATCTTGACTTGCAACTGGGTAACTGCTACGTGATTCCACTGAACACATCCATAGTTATGCCACCAAGGAATCTGATGGATCTCTTTGCAAAACTGGCGGTACGTGGAAACTTTTTTGTGTAGTTATGCTGACAAGATCATTTTTGATAAGAATGGGTGTTGCTCCTGAACCACAGGCTCTTGCTGGAACAGTCCTCTTGCTATCAAAGTACATAATCCCCCTGGCTCAGTCGCTGTACTGAAGTTAAGGCCAGCTGTCAGTGTATATTATGTTGATTAGATTCATGCTTAATGCTCTTATTAATACCTAGCTTTATGGGAGCTGAAAGCAACTAGCAAATAAGGTTAAATTTAGCTATTATAAAGGAATTTGATAAAGCTCCAAATATTGTGGAAAGCCTAAACCTGAAAGTTACTACCAGAAAGCTCCCTTGCCCCATGAGAGTTTTAATGAAAAGAATAATGCTAATCTGTGCTTGTGTTTTAGCGGTATTGTAGTTATGAGCTCACTGCAAGCACTGTGACGCTTCAGGGACAAAAATTGCTGTTTTTTCTAAGATGACTTAAAAGTCAAGCTGATAGAGCTTGCTGCTACTTCCAGATTAAATGCAGTACTGAGAAATCATGCATCAGATGTACTTTTCAAAAAAGTCATTAACTCCTCAGCGCCTGGTACTAGAAGCTGCCTCATGTAGTTTAACTTGGTGTCTTAATTTTTATCTTCCTGGAGATAAAGCTTTAAGTGTGTGTCCTTGCCCCCATTTTTTCTGAGTTGGTCATGAGGAGTGAGAATTCGTTTCAGTAGTGCTGTAACGTTCTGGTTAGGACTTAACTTTTGTAGGTGGAACTGCTTTTATTGTATTAGATGTGTTGCCTCAAACATGAAAGCTTTTATAATACTTTTTCTCCTAACTGCTAACTTTCTGTTGCATACAAATAAGCTTTTTTTGTAACGTAAAAGAAGTGAAGTTGGAATACAGAGCCTGAAGACCCTCTAAAGCAGAACAAAATGTAGTGATACTTGGTTTTAGCAGGATGCTGTATGTCAAGTTTTTTTTCCTCTTTTAGACTGGCTCTTACTTGCCTCAGACTTACCTGGTCCGTGAAGAAATGGTGGTTACAGAGGAGATCGATAATGTGTCTGATTTGGGCATCTTCATCTACCAACTCTGTGTTGGAAAAGAGACATTCAGACTTCAGCGCAGAGACCAGATAACAGGTGAGTTCCCACCAGTAAGAAACCAAACCTGTTGTTGGAGGATGGAAAGGGTAAATACTTCAACCACTGGAGTTGTGAGGGTTCAACATGAGCTCAGACTAATTAGAGAGCAAATGGGTATTTTTCCCCTACCTTTAAGTATGTATCAGTAGTGTCATTCAAACATGCTGAGTTTCAGTTATGGGATTAGAGGTTACAACATTTTTCTGTTTGGTTGAAACTGTAACTTAGTTTGACCTTAAAATTCACATAATCCATCTGATCATGTGAGTCTCTAGGTGCAGCTTAGTTTGTCGCTGTCCTACCTAAAACTGGGTTGCAGGAGCACAAAGTAAAAGCATTATCTTCTGGTTCACTTGCTTTGGAAAAAAAATGAAGTAACTGAACAACTAGTTCTGGATGTCCCAGACTTCCTCTCTGAAAGAGGAAGAACACTTCATAGGGACTTCTGAGCTCTGTTTCTTTACTGCCCACCTCCTCACACCACTCCCTGCTATTCTGTGAAAAGAATTGAATTTGAGGTGTCAGTAGTTTGACATACTGGGAGCAGGCCTGGAGTACAGAAATTTAGTATTCTGGATTCACTGTAGTTCCTAAAGCATTTCATAGTTTGCTGCTCTCACCAGACACAGGGAACTAATCCTTTGGCACTCACAGCCTTTCAGAATGCAAATGTTTGGTTTGTCAGAACTCTCTGCTTTGGTTTTCCTCTTAGGCTAGAGTTTCTTCAGTTACAGCTTACAGCATCATGAGCCAGATCTCCTGGTTGCTGGAGACTCCATCCTATTGCTAGATAGAAGGCTCTGTATGTGGGAGCACGAGACTGATCTGTAGTTAACAGCATAGGACACATGAAGAAACAGTAAATGCTGCCTTTATGGGGGAGAGAGGCTTGTATCTCTTAGCTTTGTGAAAATACTGTTATGAACAAGTCTAAATTGGTTGCTGCTGTCTGCAGACAACTGCAAAGAATGTTTATGGTATTTCCTTAAGTAATCTTACTATAACATGTTGTTGACATCTTCACAGCAGAATATTTGCATAAAAAGATTCTAGTAAATGAATAATGCTGCTTGGTACTGTATATGTTCCATAACCTTGTTTGCCCTTGGGAGGAAGGTGAAAGAGGTTGGGAAATCTAGTCAGCTGGAAGACTGCTGCTGAGGAGAAAATCGTTCAGGAGCAAGGCTTTTCTTGCTTTCTAGGTCTGATTTCTAGCATGTTTTTCCTCTTTAACATGTACAAGCTATACATACATAAACAATTAGACTGAAGTGGATAAACTCCTTTAATTTCGGTGGAGAAGTGGTCTTGCTTCCCTGGTGCTGCATGGGCTCTTGGATTTTGTAGGATGCATGGGTTCATCAGTTAGGTCAAACTGACCTTGGGTTCCTGTGGCATTTGCTTGAAGCTGTAACTGAAGGCATATGAGGAGCTCGGCAGGTCATCCTGACTGTTCAGTTATGTTCCAGGTTAGGTAGCATTGGAAGCTTCATAGCTTGTCCAGGCAATAAGAATGAGATGAATTGAAGGACAGCCTGGATTTGAAGTGCTTACAAACCAAAGCAGTGCCCTGCTGGGTTTCATTTAAGACCTAGTGCTTCTAGACTTCAATGGATAGCTTCTTTTACTTACTCTGAACAATTCTCTGCTTATTAAGCTATAAATATTTCTTCCCCAATGGTTGTACATTGGAGTGCATTAGCAGCTTGTCTTTGATGGCAAGACTGCTATATTCTTGTCTCTTAATAAAGATTCACAGCTGCTACAGGTAAACTGCCTGTGTCAGATCTAATCTGGCATGTCCCAAAATAGAGAAAATCACTTTAATGCTGTTAGGGAAAACTTGAGTGAGATCATCAGCCACATGGCAAATCCTTACAGGGCTCAAGGTGAAGACATTTCTATAGAAGCACACTCTGTGTTAATACATCCTGAGTAGGGGGAAGTACTGGTAAAGAACCAGGTTTTTTTCCTACACCCTTTTTGAGCTACTGAAATCACAGGGAAGAGTTTAATTTGCTTTGCTTTCCCTGTTCTCTGTAGCTAAACAGGCCTATGAGAAACTGCCATAAACTATTTAGTGTTTTCTCTTCTACAACTGAAGTGGTGGCAGGGATGCTAGAAAAAAGTGCTTGCTTGCTTTGTCCCTGTGTTTGTACATGGTCCCACTTTGGTTGTTACTATTCTGACAACGTGAGAGGTGCTTTGTTAGAAACCAAGCTGATACCGAGCACTGGTGGCAGTGCCTGGCTGTGGGAGCACTGTACACTGCATGATTGTATCTTGCTGCTGTTCATAATGTTACAAAACCTGTAAATACTCACTGCTGGGTTATAGCTCTGCTTTACTTAAGTTCTTACCTTCTCTCCTCCCCAGGTCTGCAGAAACGTTCAGTGGAGAACTGTCATTCAATCAGACACTTTGAAAACTCTTTCGTTGTTGAAACAAAGATCTGTCAGCAGTGAAAGGTGTTGGATGGGAGGTGACTAGTTCACACCTCCATTGAGAAGTCTGAGCATTAGACATCGACTTCTTAAAATGTGCAGTGATAATCAAAAGCCTTATGCATTTTCTGTGTATTGCTTGTATTTCAAAAGATAAAGTCACCATTTCAGCTTTCTTTGATCCTTGGTATAACTTTTTAGTTGTCTCATGTAAATGTTAAATTTGAGTAAGGTTTTTTAGAAGGCTAATACCAGTTTATCTGTTGAATGTGTTTGATTTAGTGTAATCTGGGAATGGCAGAAAAATATATATATAAAAATGTTAACCAATTCCTTGGCTGGAACCAGTTCTGTTCACCTTAACTTTCACAGAATGATTAATATTAACAATCTGTGGTTTGCACATCTTGTGTAGTTCTGTAGAATAGCTCTGCACTCCGCATCCTGGCTTAAAAACCTGATCCATATCATTAAAGGTTTATTTTAACTACCATGTGTGAAGCATGTAAAATCCAGCCTCCGTGAGCATAAACCTTTAACACTACCCTGTTTCTTTTTGTGCAATTACTGTATTGAATTCGTATGTATATTTGGAACCTTCCCTGAGCTTATGTTTAATTCTTCTACCTTAGTTTGGTTTTGTGGTATTTAGTTGTTAGATTCAGATAGAATTGCTCTTAAAGCTTATCAGGTTTTTTTGGTTATGAATTGGTTTATTCTGTAACTTCCTATTTTAAGACCCTGTTCTGGTATAGCTCACTTGTGAATGTGACTGTAGCTGTAACCTTAAACTACTCTGGCTTATATATACTTTTTAGATCAACTTTTTATGAGCAAGTAGTGTTACTACTGCAGTCAGCACGTTGTTCCTTTTTTTTGAAACCTGCAGTGTAAAGGTAATGAAGAGTTAGTGTCCTGCAGCTGATGAACTTGAGAGTTTTATTAAGGGACTTTATATTGGCATAAATTCTGCAACCCTATAATAAATGTTTCTCTAAAACTTTGGTGTTTGTGTGACTTTGTGGAGTTGAAAGTGTACCCTGGCATGTGGCTTATGTGAGGGAGGTGATAGTTATGGGTCTGGGGCAGCGCACAGTGCTCTTCCCTCTTACCCCTCTCACCCTTACCTCTTTTTCAGCTTGAGGAGCTGAGTTACCTCTGCCTCTATGGTGCATAAGTTCAGGAACAGAGGGAAGAAAATACAAGGATCCCCCATGGGGCAATTCTCAATGGTGTTTAGAGCTGTGAACTGCCTGCTGAGTGACTTCCGGCATGTGGGCAGTAGCTATCAGTTGTGGTATAGCAAAGGAAGGATGTATTCTGTAATTCATCCTCTGAATACTGGTGTGGATGAGGCCTATGATTAAAGGTTTGCTTGTCTTAGTGTATTTATGGCAGCGTTAATAAGTCTTTTTAGCATATTGTAATAGATGAAGGCAGCAGAGGGTTAATTGCCACCTTACTGTAACACCTCAGCATTTACCCATGAGCTTTGCTGTGCTTTGAGCTCAGAGTTGTGGGAGCTGTGGTGAGATAGTTCTGTGACTAGTTGTTTAGAGAGCTAAAGTGTGTACTGAACCCTTCTGGCTTTCCTGGAAAGTAACTTGGATTATACAGCTGGAAGTAAAACAGCAGACTAACAACAAGGGAGTGAGAAGTGACTATAGGAGAGCCTGCTCTCAGTCATTGTTCATGGGATTAGGCAAAGGAGAAGAGCAGAGGGGGGGTCCTGGGCAATAGGGAGTTCTGCTGCCTTGTCTTGGAAACTAGTGCAGCTTTTCTCCCAAGGCATGTGGTGATGCAATGCAGAGGACACATCCCCCAAACTAGACCTTTGGTCTTCCTGTGTCTGCAATAGTAAGTGTAGGAGAGTATTTAATTATGTACTTAAATTGTCTGAAATAGGATACTGTAGAAAGCTCTAATTACTTCAAACAGGCTGGTGTCACTGGGGAAAGTAGCTGCACTGAGAGGTTTCTGCTACAAACTGAAGTGCTTGGGCAAGTTACTTCTCTTCCACCCCCTCTGAGAAGATAACCTGACCCTTGAGGGGTTGGCCATCTCATTTGTTTTGGTTGTCTTGAGTGGAAGGGCTTGGAAACATCTCAGCTGCAGAGCAAAAGAAGCATCCACATGCAGCATTGAGGTTTGGCTTTACTGAGAATGAAAAGTAGAAATCCTTTCAGCTGTGGGTGGCTCCTGTTCTAACCTGCTGGCTACCTTGAGACACGCAGCAGGAATGCTAGGCGTGTTTCCAGATAGGCTCCAACAGTTTCTCTTACCTTTGTCTGGTAAAGCTTTTAAATGAAGTCAGTTCCTTAGGAGCATATTGATGTTCTAGGCAATAAGCCAGGATGCTCAGAGGAACAGATTGTTCTTACCTGCTTAGTGCTGCTGCGTTGAGAAAGTAGCTGAGGTTTTGGTCATGTGTGCAGGGCTTATCATCTGCCCCTGACCATTTTTGGCTGGTGTGGCCATTCAGCGATCAAAGGACTGCAGTTTTAAGGTTGCTTCTATGAAAACAGCTGGTATTCCCAGG
The DNA here is from genome assembly GCF_033783945.1 of Neopsephotus bourkii. Lineage (NCBI taxonomy): Eukaryota > Metazoa > Chordata > Aves > Psittaciformes > Psittacidae > Neopsephotus > Neopsephotus bourkii. The sequence continues at coordinate 2,758,444 of NW_026901555.1, forward strand.
ATCTTCTAATGCTGCTTCAGTTTCAGCAGCTCCTGCAATGAGCCGGTCTGTAGGAAGCAAGAGTGCAAGTTGGAGGAGTCTCTTGCACCAGTAGGTGGCACAGGCAGCAAGAGCTTGGCCGTAAGTGTGTGTAACTGGCAAAAACTTTGTGTATTTATTCTAATGTACGGGGTTTTGCATATTCTGCCAAAATTAAACCTAAAAATGGTTTGATGAAAGCTTCCTCTAGGTGGTGCTTAGTGTCTTTGCTTTGTTTTTATCTATAGCAAAGAGCATTTTTACGCTACAACTGTAACCTGTGTGAAAACCCCATTAAAAATCCAGGTAAGATTGGCCTTCAGACATGGCTGTGGGAACTGAAAGGATAATGTAACCAAGGTTCAAGTGCAAACTGATTTACTGTAGTAGCTTCTGTTTACTTGTGCTTTTACTGAAAAAACAACCACTGTGCACTTAGTGACAAGTGATCTTTATGCTAGCTTGAAGGTTATTTTTCTGACACAGTATACTTGGAAGTAAGTGTTAAATACCTTTATGGATGTGAAGTTTGCAGTCCTGTGCTTTGGATGATCCCTTTTCCAGCATTGCATGTGACGGTTTTTCAAGTAAGTACTATAATCAAAGCCATGCTGGAGGAAAAATCACAAGAACAGACTTGAATTTGTGCCTTGGAGGGGATGTTGTTGACCTTTGCAGAAGCCTGATGGCGTTCTGTTTGGGGGTGACTGATAAGATGTGGGCAACTGGTGATGTGTTAGACAGACACTTCCATTAAAGTAGGTGATAGTCTACACTAGAACTTCAGAGTTTCCTCTAGCCTAACTTCATAAAAAATCATAGAAATTAAACTGTTACTTGCATATAGAAATATATTGAGAAGCAGATTCAGGGAAAGAAAAATGGGTACAGCATGGAGACATCTGAAAGGTGTACCCAGGCCTCAAACTGGTGTGAAATGGAGCTTCTCAGACTTGGTATATTGGTTGTCTAAAAGAGACATTTTCACAACCCTACACTATGGACTGCTGCAGCACAGCCATCCTTAGCGTGGTAGTGAAAACCTCACCTTGCCCTCACAGGAAGAGTCATAGTGTACGTGCAGATGCCTGGAGGACGAAGGGCCTGCTAGGACTTCAGCAAGACTGGGCTGACTTCTGTAGACTTATGAGTTCTAGGCATCGCAGGGACAGCTACCAAAACCACAGACGTGCTCAGCACTTTATAGTGAAGGATGGCAGAAACACCAGCCAAAATCAGCTCTGAATTTCCCAGGGGAATTCTGGTTTAGCATTTTGAAATAATCTCCCTATGTCTGGGATTTGTTCTTCCCCAACTGCTTCAGTTCTGCTTGCAGTAGGGGGGGCTGCATTGGACAGGCCCTTCATTCATGATCAAGCAGCTGCAAGCGTCAGATTTTGTAGGTTGATGCTTTTGTTTCTGGTCTTCTTTGAAGTACTCAGGAAAGCTAGGAAGAAACAAACCATTATGATGTTTCACTAAAGACAGCCTCTTCCACCCTACTGCTTCCCCATCTGTTGTGTTTCATCTCACATTCTCCTAACATGCCCTAAACTAGCACCACAGTCTGTAACAGAAGAGAACACTTGCAGGGCCAGATAGATGCGGTGCAGCCCACAAAGCCTCTGCAGTGGCACAGCAGCGAGCTGTGTGGCTTAGCTACCACTCTGGGAAGGCTGAGCTTGAGGTCAGGCTTGGAAGGATTAAAGCTGCTTTGACTGTCCTAATTCTGAGCTCTGTGGGGGATGGTTTGGCTGCCCGCTGCAGCACAGGGCTTGAATGCTGGCACTGATTGATTCGAGGCTGCAACCAAAATAATAATGTGTGATTACAGGCACACTATTTAATTACAATTATTTCTTAATTAGGTGTATATATTTGTGCTATTACCTAGGCAGTTTGACTGGGTCTATTTGCTTACCTGAGAATAATTAAAGACTCTCCACCTCCCAAGGAAATTATTTGTTATAGTTCAACTGTTTTGTTTACTTGAGCGTATTTTCTCTCTTTTTATGCTGTAACACCACTGAGTCCCACATTAACAAGTGTGAAAGTGAATTTACTTAATCTTTAGTCATTCTGTGACTGTAAATGTGTGTCTGTTACAGAAGTGCTCAGGTTTGTGTGAGCTGTTCCATTTTAGGGCTGGTTGACGTTTGAAGCTGTTCCGGTTTAAGCTTGTGTGTTGACATGTGATTCTGGAACAAGGAGCTTCCTTCCTACAAACCTAATCCCTTGTTGGAATGGAACCAGGTGTTTTTATTCTGGAGTGAGAGCGACAGCGTGTGGAATTTATCAAGAGTAGATCCACAGATGGGTAAACCTATGTTTCCTACTTTGTCAAGGGTCCCTTGGGAGGAAGGGGTATGTAAGGATTTTGGGTTCTGTGGGATGGTGGTGTCAGTGATAACTGCAGTCTCACATGACAGTAACTTGGTACTTTGGTTTTTCTGTGCTTGGTGGTTGTAGCTTCTTTGTCATTTCATCTTCTCAGACCCTTTCACTAGTTAATACTTTGAAAAATAGGAAGAGTGCAGCAGCCACTATTCAGGCTCCCCTACCCTCACTAGTGTGCCTTGTCACTCAAGTGGGATGTTGGAAGCAGTTACAGCTTTGCTTCCTTACATCAAAAAAAGGCAGGGAGAATCTGACCCTAACCCAAGTGAAGAATAGTGCTTTGGTGGTGGAGAGCTGAGCTGTAACTGCTGGCTTTTCACGTAAGTTTGTAGTCTGCAACGAAATGAAAGCTTTTCTGCTTATCTGATCCATCTGTGGTGCAGTGTAAGCTGCTTCCCTTGATGCCCGAGTTTGCTCTGCTCTAACCAAAACTCCCATAAAGCACCACTGAAAGGGGTACAGAGCAGGGAGGCTGAGAAGCAGCAATGATGCTCCAAAGACACAGGCTGCTGTTACTGACTGCATGAAAGTGTTTTCTAAGGTAAAAGTTTCCTTGGGCGGAGATGGCTAGGAAGTAGAAGCACACATGGGTGGAGGAAAGCTTGCACCTAAAACTGCTGACGGCTGGAGTACTTCTGAGGCCTTATTTTCACTGCAGATCAAGACCTTTGATTTTTCAATAGGAAATGACTCATATTAACTGGAAGGAAAACAAAAGTTTCTGGCTGAATGCCTTGAGTCCAGATCTCAGATTCTGTATGTCGTCTATAAATATCCTATTTGAAGATATACTGGATATGTGTGTTTATCTTTTTTGTAGGCTCACTGTTGTTTCTTAATGGAGCCAATGGTTTCCCACTGTAAAACTCTTCTTGCTTTACCAGCATCACCTGACTTTTCTTCCTCTTCTGTCTTTTCATTAACCAACCAAAGCCTGCTTACCAAAAGACTCTAATGCTACAAAGGAAGGATGGGACTTGCTGAAGAGCAGGGATCTACAGCAGAACACTGATGTCCTGGTAAGTTGGTGCTCTGGGGCTGAACCCTGATACCCTGCAGGAAAGTATCATTGCTTTCACAGGGAGATGGTCGGAGGAGGCCTGGTTTGCCCTATTGCTTTTGTACACCGTTCCATATAGAAGAGGTCATGCTGATTGTGGCTATCACACTGAGAAGCATGGACGTGTTCTTCGAAGCCATAAAATCTCAACCTTGCAGCATTGCTGTTGCATTCATCCTTTTGCCTTTGAGAAGACAGTGTTGTGGTCCCCCATCTGGTATTTCTTCCAAGGGCTACTTCGATGCAGAGGTAGGCAAACTCACCCTTGCAAATGCTGACTGCTAGTCCCTGAGGGCCCAAACTGAGCTGTGGAGAACCTGCATGGTTAGTGTCAATTCACTTTCATAAGAAACCTCTCATTAAGCTAGTAACTCATAACCATGTGAGTTTTAGCTTCTGTTTTGCGTAGGTCTCCTGGGAGCTTCCACTCTTGCTGTGCAGACCTCAGTCTGACCACAGGGGGTTACCATAGTGGAGTTTGTATGAGATAACGGCACTGCATCCCGGGACGGATGCACAGGCTGATGGCAGATTGGAAAAACCAGTCAGCTAAGCCAAGAGTTCGGGTGGATTAAAAGCTTTAAAATGGAGTTTTTCCCTTGGGATCCCTGGGACAGCAGGCAGGGAGGTGTTGCTGGCTGAGGAGAGCTTGGAGCAGAGCACTGGTGGCTGCGCATTGTGGTTGCAAAAGCCATGCCCTTCACTAAGCTGGAGCCCTACCAACGTGGTCCGTTCTTGCATCATTGTTGAGCCCACTGGGGAAAATGGGTAGGCAAATGAGTGAAGAGATTTGTTAATTCTCACAGTAAGTTATGACAATTGCTTATGTGCTTTGTGTTCATCCTACCCTGTTGGGTGTTCCGGCTTTTCTTTCATGAAGTTTATGTTTAGGAGAAAAAAGCAGGGGTTGAAGGGAACTGAAGCAGGTTGGTATAAAAAATTACAGTCTTGATGATTGTAAGTCAACCACTTGCTGACCATGGAGGTACCAAACCCCCAAAAAGCTTCTCTTTTCCCTTCCCTTTAACTGTATGTTGGTACCTCTATGTGTGTCCAGATGATGCACTGGGGCTGACTGGGATGAGAGTTATTTTTTGAGGTCTAACTCATGCTGAAATGGGCTCTAGGGGCAAGTGAACATGTTGCCAGACTCGCCTTCGAGAGGTAGCTGCTGTTCAGTCGTCACCCACACATGGATGGAAGCTTTAAAATGGTGTGCTAAGTGCCACCAAAAACCCACGTCCGAGCCCAACCAGCAGCTCGTGATGTTTGTGGAGTGTATCCTGTATTGCTTTGACGTGATGTACAGAAATAGAGCTGGAAGCAGGAACAAGCAGCCAGGTCTTCCCCTTTGAGGAGATGGCACTAACCACCAAGAGTCATGTTTGTGTCTGTCCCCTCTGCCCAGGACTAGGCTGTGATCTTCTGTTCTTTCTCCTTATGTGGATGATGATAAAAACAAAGATCCCTGCACCCCTGACTGCTCATTTCAACTGAAATGTCAAGTTTTCACACCAGGTCTCCCAAGTATTCTACTTTGTGGCATATTTTTCTTTGAATTTTGAGAAACTCAGAAAGTCTTCCTCCGTTTATCTATTTCAGCTGTGTAATCCCTGCCGTTAAATTCTGTAGAGCAAATCACTGCATTTGAAGGAAGGGTGAAACAGGTTGATCTGAGGGTAGCTGCCGGGCCCAACACACACATTACAGTGACAAGTACAGCCCAAATGATGGAGCTCCTCTGTGCTGACTTAACAGGCAGTGAGAATCAGGTGCTGCCCATTCAGGTAGGTCCAGCTTGTCTGCTTTCTTTTCATCAGGGTATTTATCAAACCATCCCTCACAGGATTTTAGCTTCTTTCTTTTGCTTTTGTTCTGGACAGGGCTGACTTGTATCTGGGTCACTCACTATGGTTTTTCTAGTTTCTGTGGTCTGAGGAGTGGTGTCCAGCAGTGCTGAGTTTGATGCTCTGTGTGTCTTTATGGCCAATGAGCTGTTTTCATGACACTGGGGATGATGCTCTTTTTTTAGCCTCTAACAGCAAAGTGAAAAAGGAAGTGAACAGTGAAGTGCAAAGTGTCAAAGTCTGCTGCTGGTGCAGCCTTAAATGGAGCAGGAAAATACACCACCAGCTACCGAGAAATGGGGAGTCTTTGGAGAACATTGAGCAACCAGATGACAACAGCAAATAAAAGCTAGAGCTGCTGAGAGAAAAGACACGTAAGGGGAAAGCAAAATTCTGCTTGGGTCAGAGGAGCCTTTTCACACAGAAAGGAGATCGTAGAATCATGGAATCCCTGAATGGTTTGTGTTGGAAGGGACCTTAAAGCTCATTTTGTTCCAACCCCTGCCCCAGGCAGGGACACCTTCCAGTGGAGCAGCTTGCTCCAAGCTCCTGTGTCCAACCTGGCCTTGAACACTGCCAGGGATGGGGCAGCCACAGCTTCTCTGGGCACCCTGTGCCAGCGCCTCAGCACCCTCACAGGGAAGAGCTTCTGCCTAAGAGCTCATCTCAGTCTCCCCTCTGATAGGTTAAAGCCATTCCCCTTGTCCTGTCCCTACATGCCCTTGTAAAAATCCCTGTCCAGCTTTCTTGTTGGTTCCTTTAGGCACTGAAACTGCTCTAAGGTCTCCCCAAAGCCTTCTCCAGGCTGAACAACCCCAGCTCTCTAAGCCTGTCTCCAGAGCAGAGGTGCTCCAGTCCTCTGAGCATCTTTGTGGCCTCCTCTGGATTCGCTCCATGTTCTTACACTGGGGGCCCTGGATCTTTTGTGTTTCATGGGTAGTTCACAGGCGATGGCTGGTGATGGCAGAGAAGATGAAGAGGATATTGGAAATGTTAGAGGACTGAGGCTCTGGCCATCGGCCTCCTTGCTCCTAACCCCAGGTGGCAGCCGTTGGGCAGGAGGTGGCTGGGGGTCCTGAGCACAGGCAAGAACTTGCCTCTGCGGAGGCACGAGCTGGGCAGAGGGGGTGAAAAGGGAACCAGTTGCTTGTGGTGCAAGAGGAAGGGGCACAGATATCATCAGGTGGCTGCTCTGAGCAATTCACATACAGCTAAAGTAGGGAATTCATTGCCACTGGGCTTAAGGGATCAGTGGGTTCAGGTGTATGCTGGGCAAATGGGTTGGAAGAGCTTTTCATGGCTCTGGACACGACGCTTTCAGTGCAGCTGCAGGAAGCCTCACAACCCGCGGTGCCTGGGCAGGACTGTCACCACAGCCTGGTGTTTCAACACTGCCCAAGCCCACCATCAGCAGCCCACGAGCATCCCTGGTGCTCTGTGCGCTGGCTCAAAGGCACCAAGAGGAGAGCAGGAAGAAGGGCAGGCGCGCACCCCCCCCTTCTGCAGCAGCCCTTGCTTGCAGGGCAGTTCCAAGTCTCAACGTGAAAAAAGAAGAACAAAAAAGACCCATCCTCTCTTGTCACAAAGGCAGCCGGGAGGTGATGAAACCGCTGCAGCCAGCGCTGCTCTTTCCACAGCGCGTGGGCTCAGAGGCGCGGGGCTGTGTGGGAGTCGATGGAAATGGGGCTGTGCTGTGCTGCATTCAGAAACCCAACAGCTCTGCTTCCACCCAGTGCTCTGTCATCCTCATTCGCCCTGTTTCGGGTGTAAATAAGAGCTTCCTGAAACACCTGATGGTTCTTGCCACAGAGCCTTCTCTTAGCATTAAATTAAACCTAACTCTGGGTCAAAAAGCCACTTGTTGCTTCAGCACCACGTCTGCCTGGTGAGATTGCTGACAGAGACCTCAGGGCTTTGCTTCTCAGTATAACAACCCTCTTGGGGAAGAGGTGCTTCTTGAGCAAGCAGAGGAAATACTTCATGCAGAATAAGGGGATGTTTTGGGGTTGTTTTTTGCTCTCGGTTATTCTCATTCAGATTCCCAGTCCAGTGCTGCAGACCAGATTTACTACTCATAAGCTTTCCTGAGAAAAATTTTCCATGGGAGTATCAGCTTCTTCTGTCTTTGAACAGGCTAAGGGAGACCTGCAGCCAGAGCTGAGCAAAGTCCGGGTGAAGAATCACATCTTGCTTAGTACAGAGCTTGAAGCTGGGCAGCAAAGTGGTAAAACAGTAAGTGCTCCCTGATGCTTCAGTGGCCGGGTTTCACTTGTCTTCTCCAAACCCGGTGTGCCATGTGTCATCCTCACTTGAGGCTTTCTTGGGTGGCAGAAATGCAGCAGAGCATCTCTCTGCTATTGTGGGATTGCTCCAGGACTCAAGCATGGGCTGATATCATGGATCCTGAGCCATCAACAGGGCATGAAAATACACCTGCCCTTAATCTGAGTAATGTCTTGATGAATGTGGCATCATCAGCCGAGGGCTTGTGAGACCTTTGTGATGGAGAGCACAGCCCAAGCTAACCCCACCTGAGGCAGTGGTGCTGTTGCAGGAGGGGACAGGCAGGTCTCTCCTGAACATGGCTCATGTGAACAACTGTATTACACCAAGCTTCCTGTAGAAAGAGACCGTTAAGGCCAATATGAATAAACCACATTGCTATGGCAGCAGACGGAGCAGCTCATGTGCACCCACAGCATTTTCTAGGTGGGAAAACTGAAGCTGATTGAGGTTTTTCTTGCTGAACAATTTCTGAACTTCTGACACCACTTTGTGTAGCATCTTTTTCCCTCAGAAGCTAAAAGTAGCTCTATGGGGTTGTACAGGGCCATCCTGCTCTCCTCCCACAGGGACAGAGGCCTGAAAGGACAGTGATGGGCTTGCACTGGAGCTGGCCTTCAGTGATAGGAATTCACTGTGTCCTGGCAAGCCTCTCATGGGGGGCAGATGAGCTGCTGCACTGTTCAGGGATGTGTTTTGTCCCTTTGTGAGCCAGTGTTTTGCTTTTCTCCCCAGTGCAAGAAGGAGGTTAAAATCATTCTGAAAAGGCACCTGAAATGTTCTACAGGCGATGGAGAGGGGTCAGTGTCCAAGTGCTGCCACATATCGGTCTGTGTTAGTGTGTACTGGGGATGCAGGCAGCTACAGACAGAAAAGTTGGCCAAGAATTACATTTAAGTATTTTTTAAGGATTTTTTTAATCATATACAAAAGGAAACTAAAAAGAAAACACCACTTTTTCATTGCTGTGAATGAATTACAATGTGCTTCATGGTTTCCATGAGTTATCCATCCTTGCCCAGCAACATACTCAGGTACAGACACACCAGCTCAGACTCCTGTGGAGATGAGGAGGTGGAGTTTGGTTTTATTATATAAAAGGGTTTTTCTTTAAGAAAATAAGTGCTTGTGTTCCAGCACTCTCTGGGATTCACATTTTTTTCTACAAAATATATATATTTTTTCATAAATTATAAAACAACATTTGCATTTAAATAAAGCCTAATACCATCACAGTATTTTTGCATTTCAAAATGCAACATTTCAGATGTTCACAGAAAAATCAGTCTGACAAAAGAAGGTGCAAAGGAAATGCAGGCCCAGCCCAAACCTTCTGTTATTTCATTTTAAAGAAATTGTTATTAAAAATACATCTATGTCTGAGCCTTTCATAAAAGCCTCTCATAGCCTCTTGGGTGGCACGTTTGACTGCTTATAGTGAGTTTCCATTACAGTAAACTTTAAGGCTTGCTTCCTCTGACTGTGCTTTAATGATGCTGCCCTTAATGAAGGTGTGATGGTGCAGGGTTAGTTATCAGTGAGAGAAATAATCCGTTCTCTCTTTGGTGAAAAGAGGACCTGATGGGCCTGATGGACATCTACCCTTGAAGCAGAGCCCTGTGGTTAAAGCTTATCCAAGGCAGCAATATGGCTTCAAACCATATGGCTTTCAAGCTGGAAATGGAACTGGTGGGAAAAAATAAATCGGGCCAAACCCCAAAATATAGTGAACATTTGAAGCCCTGGCAACCATTTGTGGAAGGCCAGCACTAGTAGTCCATGGTGTGCTTCCTGAGCACATCTCTGGAGTGCTTCCTTGCGTAACTGAGGCTGTGGAGCTGAATGCTGTCTTGCAAATCCTGCCTGGAAAGGCGTCTCCTGAACTCGTCTGTAGTAAAGTAGTAGATGACTGGATCCACACAGGAGTTCAAGCTGGCAAGGCACAAAGCCACAACATGAAACACTGAGATCACCTTCTGGACACATCTGTTTTCAATCTTCTTGGTTTTGACAAAGAAGTCTAGCGGAAAGCTGATATGGTAAGGTGCAAAGCAAATCAGGAATACCAGCGCGCAGGTAAGAATCATCTTTAAAGCCTTTTTCTTCTCTCCGAGGTCATGTGAAGCAGAATTTTTTTCTTTTAGTGACAAGACAGTCTTCCATGAGCAGTATAGGATGATGAGTAGGGGTGTTACGAACCCCACCAATTCTCCTATCGTCATCATTACAATGGAAATGGGAAGATCGACTTCCTTTACAGGGAGATCCGCAAAACATGTGTTTTTAGCATCCTGTTGGAGTCTGAGAAGTGGGAAAGGCAAACAGCCAACACAGACCACGACCCACCCTATGATGCTGATATACACATCACAGATGCGCTTGCAGTCACTGAATTTGAATGGGTGCATAAGAAACAAATATCGTCTTACACTGATGCAAACCAAGAAGTAGATGCTCGCGTACATATTGACGTACTTCAGGTAGAAGCAAAACATGCAGAGACCTCCTCCAAATTCCCATGTCCCAGTCAAGTAATAGAAAATCCTCAGGGGCAAGGACAAAACCTGTGATAAGTCAGCAATGGCTAAATTGATCATAAATATTACAGCCCTTTTAGTCTCTTTCATGTACCCATAAAAGACCCACAAAGCTAATGTGTTTCCTATTAGTCCAGGGATCAGGATGAAAGTGTATGTAACCGCATAGTAGGGCTTCAGGTCTGTTTCAGTGCAGGTCGAACTGTTTGTCATGGTTGTGCTCCAGATCCGTGCTCAGCCCCAGCATGGTAGCATGTTCCTGCAGCCAGGTTGTTCTTGGGTTGTGGGTGCTTAAATAAACAGGTTTAACCCTGGCATCCGTGTATGAGGCTTTAGTGACCAGATCATCATGTCCACTGTGGGGAGGAGCTTAGTTATAAGGTGTTAATCGAAGTCCTGCTCGTGTGCTTTGCTCATGCTCTTTGTCAGCAATGACCAGACCTCACTCTAGTTGCTTGCAGGATTGACAGAGAGGGGAGCCACACTGAGAAATGCATCGTGTGCCAAAGCAGTTGACAGTTCGCCACGGGGACCGCACCTCTGTCACCTTTTGGGTGGCATTTCAGGCACGTCTTCAACACAGGAGTTTGACAACCAGAGCAGCCCTGCAGCTGAAAGACAGAAAGATGCATTTATAACACTGTGGGGAGACACAGGTCTTACAAACTAAAAGGTACGGAAAAGCTTGAAAAAGCAGTGAGAGCATCTCTCTAACAGAAACCTATTGCTATGACCATCTGTGGTGGTCAGCTCTTCTCCCACCTAACAAGCACCATGCCTCGCCCAGTGAAGGTAGGTGCAAAACCACTGCACAATAAATAGAAAACATGTTTAATTGCTGCTACAAACCAGCCTCCTGGGCTGTACCAGCGAGCAGAAGTCACCCCCGATCACAGGGCATATTTAACTTGCTGCTGGGTTTCTGCAGCTGTGTCTTTCCCAGCTCCAGCTTTTCCATTTAAATCCCCCTTTGCCTTCAGTAGGTCCCTAGACTGAGCCCAGGCGGTGGCACCAGGGCGGTAGTGACTGACCCAGAGCATCTTCTCACCCCTGGAGATCTTCCCTTTTCCTGTTGGCTTCCCAGGTACCAGCACCATCCACTAACAAGGGGGCAGCTTCTGGGCAGTGAGGGTGGCTCACAAGGAGCTGCACAGCTTTACCTTGGGCTGATTTTCACCCAGAATGTCTCAGCTTCTTGCCTGATGTTTGCCCTGAAGCGCCAGCAGAGAGGAGCTTGGGGACTTCACACTGCCATCACTCACTGTCCATTGAGGTGTCCCGTGCCTGCAGATGCTGGCACTGCTCCTGTGAACACTGCTTGAGCAAGGTTGCATCTGCCTGGGGAGCATCTACAAGGGTGTTCACAAGATGAAGCCCCAAGCCTGCTGCACCCAGCTCTTCCTTCCAGTGATTTTTAAAACTCTTTTTTTTTCTTTAAACAAGATGTCTTTCCTCTCATCCCTTACCCACGGGCTCCCAGTCAGGGAGGCTGAATCATGCTCCTTCCCTGCTGCATCCCTTGTGAGGGTAAGTTCACCCTACCTCCATCACTGGGCCATGAGACATGCAAAGGGAAGGACAAAGCGCGGTCCCAGCCCATCTGTCTGCTCACAGCTCAGTGCACACACACGTGCACGCTGGCGATTCTCCTGCTGCCCCTCACCAGGGCTGCATTTCCCTCTCCCCACTGCACAGCAATGCTCCTGCAACACCATCCCCTGCGCCATCCAGCCCGGCCCCAAGGCAGGGATGTGCTTGCAGCACCTTCTGCCTCTCCCTGGGGCCTTGAACCCACATTATGAGGGTTCCCAGAAAGCCCAGCTAAAGCTGGGGAGCAGCGAGGGTGCTCACCCAGGGCACCCAGAAAACGGTCCTGTGAGAGCGGCCACCCTCAGAACAGAGGTAAAAACACAACAATGCAAGAAACTGCGCTTTGGAAATCCCGAGCAGCAGCGTGGCAAAGTTCAGCCAAATGGGCTATGTAAAAACCAGCAGGATGCTAAAAAAAGCCCCAGAAAGAGGAAATCTTGTTTCACATGCTCTGCGCTCACTTCCCCTTGGCACAGGGGGCTGGCTGCTGCGTTAGGTGCAAGACTCTGCCCAGGCATGGCTTCCTTCTTCCGCTGAATAGTTCCCTCTCCCCTGTTTGCCAAGGAGACCCCCCCCAGCCAGCCACATCAGGGCACTGGGGTAAGACTCCTTGTTTGTACCTAATGAGTCAGAAACACCAGGTTAGCTTTGTAACCAGCACAGAGGCTGGCGGTTAACGCATGTTGAAGCCATGGTGTAAAGTATTTTCCCCATGCTGAATGACAGCCATCTATCCATGTTCTCTGTACAAACCAGGTGCCAGGGCTGGGAGAGCAGCCACAGCACCTGTGGGCCTGAAGTGCAATGGGACTCTGCCCCATGTCCCCATCAGATCCCACCACAAGTGATCAGGCTCCACACCTGAGGCTGGTTATAACTGCCCCAAGTCAACCCTCATTAGCAAATCCATTGGGTTTTACCCACAGCAGCTCTAAAAAGCCATCTTAGAGGAAAGCAGCCCATGGATGGGCAGTGTCTGTAGGCACTGCCCCTGCTGCAGCATTGTGCCTTGTTGTTCCTCTCCTTAGAGAGAGAACCCAGGATGCTGCCCAGCACCTCCTGCTCCCTCCCAAGACCAGGGTAAAAGAGCAGCCTGGATGGATTCTGCCACCAAGCACCATTCTTGCAAGGAGTGATGCAGGTGAGCAGTAGGTGTGCAGGCCCCCAGTGCTTGGTGTGGGGCTGGTATTTGTGCTGTAAAAACACATAAAGCCTGCAGTATTGGTGACACAGGTTGGTGCTGTGCCTGCCTCCAGTCATGTCATCATGGTCAGTGTCATCTGCAGACTTACCCCTTGGGGGATGCCTTGGGGGTGCTGCTGCCTGGAGCCTCTCTTCTGGTTTCCTTTGTCTCCTCCACAGCCTAAAATAAAAGCAGAACGTGCACAGGGGTAACTTCAAATAGAAATGTGGTTCCCTGCTGAAGCTGCGCAAGCAGAGGCAGTGTAGTGGTGGCTCTGTCCCTCCCTGTGGATGTGGGGACAGGAGGGGTTGCCAGGGACCAGAGCAGGACAGCAATGTCCTGTGCCAGGCTTCTCTCCTGGTAACTATGTTTTCTAGGTCACCTGAAGTGCTGCTGTCCTATTTTGGCAGAGATAACTGCTAGCAGTAAGAATTAATAAGGTATTGGCTAAAAATAGAAATAATAGAAATATAAACTGACCATTGCACAGGATTTTGCTTTAGTTCTTTTTAAAAATGTCAAGGGAGGATAAAGGTTTTTCTTCCTTGAAGCAGTTTTCTGATAGATGTCCAGGTTTTATATCTCTTCCAGAAGAGCAATATTGCCTCTTGCTGTGCTAACTGTGGAGATGTCTCTTTTATTTCATTTTTGGTAGCATCTGTCCACAGAGGCCATGGTACTTTTGTTAGGCATCCTCAGAGCCTCCCTGTGCTTTGCTGTGCTCGTCCTGAGAGCAGGAGCCCTGGTGTCCTCTGCTTGCCTTATCCCAGCCTGGGTATCTTGGCATCCTATCAGCAGCACCTCCCTGCCTGGGTACCACCAGCCTCCAGAGCATCCCTCTCCTTGCCCTGTGTTTGCTCTGCATCCCACACCAGACACGCTCTGAGTTGCCAGAATATATTTGCTAATGTTGTGTTTGCAAAGCGCTACAGATGAGAGCATCTTTTTCACTTTGACTTAGTTGCAGAGTACCCGTGCAAGCGCCTGTTCATCCTAGCCAATTTCTGTGGTTTCCTGAAACGTGAGTCACTAAAGGTGGTGAATGATTGCTCCAGGGGGGGAAAAAGCAGCGACATGGCCAAGCTTTTGCAGGTTAGGGCTGTAGGGCATTGTTACAGTGGGATGAAAAGGTTTCTTTCTATTTGTTCTTTCTCATTTGCTCATTATGAAGGTAACTGAAGCATGCCAACCCTCTGCCTTGCTCGTGCTTCCTGCCTTTCCACCAATGTCTGTTCTGGGAGGAGTGGCAGAGCTGCTGGACCCTGCTCCAGGGAGACTTTCCCTCTGGAACAGATTTTTGGGAAGGGCCAGTAGGGCTGGAGCCCTGCTGGTGCTCCCTAGGGATGGAGAGCCCTGGCTGTGCTGGGTGCTGGTGAGGCAGGCAGGCAGGCAGCAGGGGACGCCAGGGGGATTTTGGCTGGGTAAATTCCAAGAATATGCAGGAAAAACAAACTCTGGTTGTACCCACGTGAAACAGGATGCTTTTGGCCTTTAACCCCTTGCAAAATCTCTTGTCCTCATTTGTGAATATTTATCCTGGTTAAAAATGGAAAGTAAACCCATAGCAATAATGTTGTCTATTAGCCTAATCCCCCACCCCTCTTCTCCCTTACTGGCCCACCCTGGCACTCCTGGTAGACGTGTGTGGCAATGAGTATCAAAGCTGTGGGGTTTCCACCCAAACGATGAGCGTGTGCCCCCAAGGGATGGGTGGCCATGTGCTCACCGGGCACAGACAACCCTGCCACCTCCTGCTCTGCTGCTTGCAGTTAAGTGCAAATTCAGTGGAAAGCCAGCGTGCTGCCTCTTGTGGGGATCAGACCACTGAAGAAAACCCAGTGGACAAACACAGTGGGATAAGCACAAGAAAGACCCAGAGCAATGAGTAAGCTGACCAGTTATCCTTGTGCTTTTGGAGGTGGCCTCAGAAAGTCCACTCATAGAAAGTCCCTTCACACCAGCTGTGAGCTTTGCAGAGGTTCAGAATCACCGCAGTTGGTGTTATTTTTAAAGGCAGCTTCTTGAACCCACTCAACAGTGATAGAAAACATGGTTTGAAACTTCATGGCTGGCTCTTCTGGCTTAAGCTGTACCCTTCTCTCCCTCATATACACAGGGCATTAGCGAGCACTTACAGGAGCTCATTCTTCTGATAAATGGAGATATTGGCTCTTCACCCACCTGTACCTGGTGTAAGCATACACAGTCTTGCTGCTTCTCATTTACCTTCGGAGGTTCATGGGCAGGAGGCTTAACGCTGCACCCTCCTGCCTCTCGGCACAGCGTCCCCATCCCCTCAGCACTACTGCTGCGAGTAAGACGCACCGAGTCTACGCTGCAATAACGAATGAAGTCCAGCATAACCCCGTTATCCCGAGCTAGAGCTGACTGGGATGAGGGGATATCGGACCTACCTCTGCTGTCCCGCCGGGCTGCTCCGCTCTGACCCCGCGGCCCCGGTCCCTGCGCGCTGCCAGCGGGTCCCACCCCTTGATGTGCAAAGCAAAAGCGCAACTGCCGGGAGGGAGCAGCAGCGCGGGAGGGGAGCGGGGCCCTCCCCAGCCAGCAGCGCCGTCTGTGCGCTCCTCCTGCCCGTGGGCCGAGCGGGGCCTGACCCTTTCGCCTGCTTGTCTTTTCCTGTGGTTACTTATATAGAGATATACATACAGATATATCTGTACGTATGTCTGTAAAGGCGCTGTTGGTTTTGGGGTGTTCTGGAAACTGCTGCAAGTGTCACAGCCGAGGCTGCTTGCCGTGATGCTGCTGTCACCTCAGCAGCCTCCCCCACCGCTGGGACTCGATGTGCAGGCTCCCAGGGGCAAGCACCTGTTCGCAGAGCCCCCCTCTGCTAAAGAGACAGAGCTAAAGATGCTGATGAAGCAAGATGCTTCATCAGTTATTTTCCTCTCCCACCCCCAGCTGGCTGAGAAAACGATCCTTCACTCTCCTCTGGATGGTTTTGCCCCAGCGCTTTAAGCGGGTTCGGAAAGTCCCATTGAAACCGATCACAGCCCTGTTTGGGCTTCCCCCCGAAGCAGGAGGTTCTCCATGGTCGTTATCTTCTTATTCAGTGCATTTCTGCCGCTCGCACCGAGCAAACCAGGGCCAGAGCCGAGGTCTGTGCCGTGAAGCAGTGCCACCCATTGCCATGAGCACCGCTGGGCGCTCTGCGGGCCATGGCCACCGGCAGAGGGCACTGCTGGGCCGAGGATGTTGAGCAGCAGCGCTGCAGTTCTCCATCCGCTGCCTCCCCCTCAGGGAGCGTTGAACAAAACTGAGCATCAAGAGAATTCTCGATTCAACCGGTTATCCTGAAAAAGTGACTTTTTAAAACCATTTTAACCATTTCTGTAGCAATTATTTGCAGCTTCTTAACTTGCGTGTGTTCACTTTTCTTGCTTGTCTGGTGAGGAGAGCAGGCCTTACTTTACATCCCAACTTGTGGGGAGGGCTGCATGTCTACAGAATGGATGTATGGGTGCCTGGGGCCAGGCAGTGTGGTCCATTGCTGTCCCCCAACCCCCCACAGCGCCCCATGCTTGCAGCAGGTACCAGGGTCTCATTAGTACCTCCTGCTTTAAAGCATTCTTGATTTACTTGTGTAGTTTCACCTTATAGCATGGTTTGTAGCTCTATATACTACTTTTTATTGTGGTTTATAGGAAATTAATCTCTTGGGCACATTGTGGGCTTCTATAGCCTTGAAGTGTGCTGGGATTGTCATCCCTGCGGTGGCACAGCTCCTTGCTGGGGTTTTGCAGATTGCATCTCCCAAAACATGCTTTGTGGGATGCTTGTCTGTTTCAGCAGCCGATGCTCTTACTAGTTAAAGCTGCTAGTCTTTTACTTGAAGCCTGCTGATTGAGTAATGTGTTTTAATTGACGTTGTGTGGGAGTGAGAGCTTTCAGCACTGTGGGATCTTTGCTGCAGTGTTGCCCCTTTGGGTACAGGGATGGATTACTCTGCTGATGCTTTTGGACTAGAAGCTGTAGAGGTTTAGGGTTTATTGCTTAAATGGGGCTTGTTGCTGTTGCAGCCTCCTGAGAGGTGTTCTGAGCCCTCTGTGCAGGATGCTGGTTCAGTTCATGTTAGTCCTGGGGTATTTCCCCAATTGCAGCAGGATCTGGGATGCAGAACTTCCCCTGTGCTTGCCAATGCCTTCTGCTGTGTGCTCTTGTGCTTTGCGAGGTGTCTTCACCATTGTGATATAAGGGTTTAAAAGGTTTAAAAACGTCTTTTATTCCCTCCTCTTAAACCCAAAATCCTGTGAAGTAAAACCTGGCATTCCCAGGCCCTGTGCCACCAGCCTTTGCCTGTGTAACCCTGGCATCCCCCTGCCTTTCACAGGTACCAGGAACATGATTTGGGCACCACTAACAACAAAACTGAGGCCAGTCCCAAGCAATAATGCAGTACCAACTCCCCATGGCTGCACAGCACCTGGGCTCTGAGATGATCTCGGCTTTATCTAATCAAACGTGTGGTGGATGCTCTGTTTTGCACTTTTCATTTCTGCAGAAGCCAGCCTATTTATAAGAAAGCATGTCCTGGGCTTGGGGCAGCAACTGTATTTACTGTACAGATAGACTTTGTGTTTCAAAAACACCTTTCAGAGCATAACCATATCCTGTTTTGCTGGTGCCACACTCTGTGCCGCTGGCGTGCATCACTGCCAGCATCCATCCTGTTTCCTGTCACTCCAGGAGCTATTGTGTGTGGCAGTGCCGGCGTGGCCCCTTCTCAGGGTATGTGGGTTGGAACCACATGGTGCCTTCCACTTCTCACCTTTCCCGGTAGCTGAATGCTGAACGTCCCCTCGCATGGGGTGCACAGTGACAGCACTGGCCAGACCCTCCCCAAACCTGCCCAAGTTGAGGCCGCCAAAAAGCAGGAGAACTTGGAGCTGGGCACCAAATCACAAAGCAATTATTTTACAGTATAACAGAAAATTTGATATAATACTTGTTTTTCTTTATGTTTCTTATAGTTTGTCTTGTACTTAGATTTTTGTCTTAGAAAAATCAGAAGTTTTCAGCTCACCTGAGCTTGCACTTCGTGACCTTGTAGAAGATCCTCAGACAAAACCGGCTGAGGCCTTTCTGATCCGCACTGGAAGGCTTAAATGGAAACAACCCCTGTGAACAGGCTGAATGTCTTCTCTCCACATGGCTGCTGATGCCTTGCTCGGTGAAGACCCAGGAGGAGAGCAGGGAAGGGCATGCACTGGGCAGGAGCATGTTTGCAAAGGGGGAGCAGGGACAGGGCCCTGCTGCTGTGCTGGGTTCTTGCCCACAGCTCTCAGCTCCAGTGGGGCTCACACGAGCCAGGGGTGCAGCCGTGATGCTGCCACCAGGATTGGGGCTGAAAGTCCTGGATTTCCCTCCCCATCCTTGGTGCCTGCCCCATCCACCTACAGTGGGGAAAATGTCTTTAAAGACTAACAAATCCCCTGTTAAGAGGAGTGACACTGAGCAATCAGCATGGCAGTTCCTGCTGGAAAGGACTTGCTGACTGCTGCAAAGCTGAGGCTTTGTTTCCCTGCGGAGAGCTCACCCTTATGGTGCTGAACATGGCATTGACGCGGAGCTCCCCAAACCCTTTCCCTTGTGCTGTGAACAGGACCCTGCAGTGCATGAGGAGCCCTGGGTCTCTCAAATGGTGCTGTCCCTTCGCACACATGGGCTTCACAGGGTGTTGCTGGCTGAGCCCGTGAATCCAGAAGTTGGACTCAGGTCTGATGAAATCACGACTGTCTGGAAAACCGCTCCCTGGCTCGGCTCGGTTTAAAGGAGCAAAATTCACTTTCTGTGCATTTAGGCTGCAGTCAGAATTGATGATGTTGGTGTGTCTGTTCCTTTGCCAGGCCCAGCGCTTCCCCCTCTCGTGGTGGGTGGATGGAGGAGCAGCTTCTTGCCAGCAGTGGTGGCTGTTAGCACTGTGCCAAAGATCATGAGAGGCTGAGTCTTGCTACTGGGTAGGTGGTGCGAGCCCTGCCAGGAGCTGAGGATGAGTGGTTTTCCAGAGGCAAAGTCACTTTGCTAGGGCTGGACTGGAAGCATGTGGTCACGGAGCGAGGAAAAGGGTATTTTTAGAAAAGAGAAAAGCAACCTTCCCTCTTTCCTTGTGGCGCCTTAGGAAGCGTTGTGCACAAGACACATCTTCTAGGGTATGCCCAAGTACTGCATAATTTACTGTATATGGAAGTGTAGTGTGTGTGCAAGGGTGTATGTGTATATGGATGGACACACATATAAAAGCAGCTAAGCAGTTGTAGTTACAGCCGGTCATAAAGGATTAAGCCATATAGAATAATTAATTGCATGTGGAAAGCTCAGGGTACGTGGATGTCATGGGTGCTGGCCGAGGTCCAGCTGAGCCATTGGCTTTGCTTCTCTTTGCTTTGAGACAGAAATCCTGACAAGCTCTTCATTCACCATGCACTCTCTTCCCTTCCCCACGTCAGCTCCCAGGCCCTTGCTCTCCCTTCAGCCTTGAGTTTTTCCCTGTAAGAAGCTGGTTCACACCTTGGTCTTGGGAAAACAAATCTTCAATGCAGCAGCTTTTTACTTAAGTCTTCTTAGGGATACCGTAGAGCCAGACATCCCCAGCCTGCTCCTACCTGCTGCCCCCACAGCTCCCGAGCACTCTCATCTCAGCATCAGGGACCAGCAGCATCCCTGTCCATCTGTATCCCCTTCCACAGCACCCACGCTCTCTCTGACCCACAAATCCCTGTGTCTTGGGTCCTGGCACCCAGCCAGGGTGTTTGTGGTAGGGGAACTGGGTGGACTGTGATAAAACAGGAGGGCTGACAGGCATCCTGTGGCCTCTGAAGGGCAGAAAGCAGCAGTCTGCACCGGAAAAGGATATTCCCTCAGGGTTTGGTTTGCGTAAAAGCCAGCAAAATCCTTGCTATCCAGTGCATCTAACCCAGGAAGGGGTTTCTCTGTTGTATTTCCAATGCAACCTGCAAGCCCAGGAGGCAGCAGCGGCAGCCTGAGTAAGGGTTGAGGTTATGCTTCCGTGTGACAGATTAGTGAGAGTTTTGGTTTGCTTTTCTTTTTCCTGTTTTCTTTCTGGAAGGGGGAAGTGACGTTGCAGAAGTTTCAGAAGTGCTGTGCAATCTGAAAACAAGCTGGCAGGGTCCCAGCGGTGACTGGAGCCACTGGGAAACCTGGAGCTGGTGCTGCCAGTAAGGCTGGAGCTGCAACACCGGGGTGTACAGTCAGTCGGCAGGACTTCTGAATACCTAGCGGTGGTAACTGAGGGCTACCTGGGTGTCAGCCAACAGCTACTCAGGGTTGTCCCATTCCCAAAACACTCACAGGATAAAGCCATGCTCCCGGTTAAGGTGCTGGTGGTTTGACTTGTCTTGTCTGTGGTGGCTGCCCACAGCCGGGTCTTGCCAGCCACGGCATTGGAGAGGTTTTGCTTAGGTTTCCTGTTGTGCCTGGGTATGCTGCTGAGTTTTATCAGCCCTAAATGCTCCTTTCCCCCACCAGCAAACACGGAAAATGTGTCCTTTTATTGTTCTCTTTTCTTTTTTCGAGGGGAGGGGTTGATTTGGGACAGTGAGCTGCAGGACAGCGTGCTTTCTGCCTGTCTCTGGCACGCTGTAAGTACCAAAGCAAATAGATCCAGGTTGTCTGGATCTTCTCTCATCTAAGACCAGCCTTGGCAACGTGAGAGTAAACCACTGCCTGCTCCATGCTTCCCAGAAACGCTGCATGGGTTGGAAATGTGCATCCAATTATCAGCAAAGCTGTTTCCGATCAAACCCCCTCTGCCTATGTTTACTTATGTAATTCCCTGAGGGGTTTTTGGCATCGAAGCCATCAGTGCCTTAACCCACAAGGAGGAAACCCCACAGCCCCTGCTCTGGCCACTGTGCGAGGGGCCACAGTGGCAACAGGACCTCTGTGAGTCCCGAAGTGGGGTGTCCCCCTCTGCAGACTGTGTCATTGCTCTGGGAGCAGACATGTGACTAATGAGACCATTTACAAGCACTTAAATTAATACCCGTGATGCTAAACTATGTGTTGAGATCATTTTATTTCCTCCCGGGTTTGAAGCTTTAAGGATGCCGTTGGGTCAGCTTTGTAAACTTTTCTCAGTACCCAGTGAAGGCTGGGACCTTTTCTGGTTTTTAAAGCAAAACTGAGAGGCTTGGATAGCTTCTTAATCTGCAACCACAGGCTTTAGCAAAATGCCAAATAACACAAGGCTCCTAATAGCAACACAAGACATGGCAACACCAACTACAGTTCCTCCCTTCTGTGGCATGCCTTGGGTCTCTGCAAGTAAATGTCCTCTGGGAGACGTTCTTCATCCTTCCTCTTTTTTCATGGGATATCCAGTCACTGTCTGTCTTCCACATATTCACCCCCTCATAATCACTTGAGCATCCCATAGCTCCCAAGGGCCAGGTGGACTCCTTTGCTTGGCTCTGGGTGCCTTTTTCGGCAGTGGGAACTGAGCCCAGTTTGTTTGAAAACTCCCTTCAACACTGATGTGGACATAGGTTAATACTCTTTGCTTGATATATGTTGATAAAGTTATAGTGTTTCAGTCTAGGTTAGGTCCAAGTGATTGATCTTTTTTGCAATGAGAATAGGTTCAGTCTACATGGAAATAATGAACTGTCCTGATCTAGAGCCTCATGTGAGCATGGAGGATGCTTTAAGTCATTGTGAGCCAGGGGTATCTGCAGCTGGGGGTCCAAAACTCCCCCCGTGCTTCCTGCCCGAGCTGCGCTGGGGCTGAGCTGCCTGCTTACACCTCAGGATTCAGAAGGATTTTCAAAAATGACAAACATGTAGAAGCATTCAAACCAAAGGAAACGAGGGATCTGAACCTGGCTGCAGCTCAGCACAGGAGAATTACTGGCACCATGACAGCTGGTTTGGGTACTTTAACATCACAACAGAGAACTATGCAAGACAAATAGTGCCCAGCAGCAACAACTCAACCAACATCAAAATATCCTTCTAGGTCGGGTTCTGTCATCTGCTGCACACAAGGGTAATGACATATTTGGAGACCTAACACAATCTTCACTTGAGCTATGAGAAGCACCTACAGGGACAGAAACTGGCTTATGCTTTTCAAGAGATGGACTCCAGCAGAAGCTCGTCAGGAGGCATGGCAGGGATTTCCATGCTGTTTATTCGGCCAAAGAACTTGGGAAGAGACAAAAACTTGAGGCGTGGAAGGCTTCTCTTCATGCGGATGTCGTGGCTGGTTTCAGCGATGGAGAGGTTCCCGCGGCGTGTGAACCAAGCTCGCAGGGTGACACAGCTGTGGCGAAGCAGATGGTCCTGGAACTCGGAGGTCATGAAGTAGTAGAGGACCGGATCCAGGCAACAGTTGAGGCTCGCCAAGCAGAGGGAGATGGGGTGGAAGCGGAGTGTGCTCCTGTGAATAGCACAGTCCTGGATGATGTTCTCTATCACCATCATGAAGAAAGGAAAGTTGATGTGGTAGGGGGTGAAGCAGATGAAGAAGACAGCCGCGCACATCAAGACCATGCGCAAAGCCTTCTGTTTCTCACTGGTGTTTTGCAGCTGAGTTGGGCCCTCCCTCAGGGACTGCCACATCTTCCAAGTGCAGCACGCAATGATGCTGAAGGGGATGACAAACCCAAACAGCTCTGCTACTGTCACCAGTGCAATGGAGGCTTCTGGGCTGAGCTGCTTCACCCCTAGGTCTGAGAAGCATGTGTTTATGTTGTTGGACAAGGCTGGGCTCCTCACTACAAGCAGGGGTAAGCAAGCTGCCCCAACGAAGAGCCAGACAGCAGCGCTGATAGCTGCATCGTACCGCCGTTTCCAGTCATTGGCTTTGAAGGGATGCAGGAGGAAGAGGTACCGCTGGATGCTGATGCAGGTGAGGAAGCAAATGCTGGCGTACATGTTGAGATACTTCAGGTAGAAGCACACCTGGCACAGAAAGCTTCCAAATGGCCAGCTGTGATTTATATAGTAATACATCCGTAAAGGCAGTGAGAGGACATGGGCCAGGTCAGCCACAGCCAGGTTGACCATGAAAATGACAGCTTTGCTCTTCTTGCTGATGAAGCGGCACAGGACCCACAGGGCAGCACTGTTTGCCAGGAGGCCAGGGATGAATATGAGGGTGTACGTGGTGGCGTACAGGGTGGATTGGAAGGACATCTGGGGGTTGGTACAGTTCCCGAAGGACGCGTTGCTCTCCATCTTGGCTGAGTCTCTTCACTCATGGGGCAATTAAGGCAGGTGAAGAGTTTCTGTAAGGAGTAAATTCAGATGCTGTAAAGGCAAATCTCCAGTATAGAGTAAATGCACTTCAGTACAGAAGACTAAGTTCTGTGTAGGTATGTGTACAGCACAGGGTGTGTGTTGGGGAGGGTGCAGGGCAAGACCCCACTTACAGGCAGCATCCTGGGCATCTTCCATGCAGCTACTTTTGGATGTGCTTGGCAGGATTTCATACCCTGCCACCCTTTAAGGTGATGCCACAATTTAGTGACATTGCAATTAATCTCTCTATTGTTAATGCCAGAATGCTACTTCAGCTCCCTGTGATTTTTCAGGACCATCTTTATTGCATGTAGTTTTCTGTCAAACTCCCATCAAATTGGTGCTCTCTGTGCCTACAAGCAATCTTAGTAGGACTGTAAATAGGGATTTCAAATGGATCTCAATACTGTCTTTTTGGATCCATGCAGAGATGTGATATAATCAGCAGCAAGGGCAATAATGAGCATCAGCAAACGATGGTGCAGGGCGGCAGCTGACCAGAGCAGAGGCCAGTGGAAGAGGTGCAGACAGATCTATCAGAGCTCTGGCTCCAGATTTAAGGCTGCATTTATAAGCTAATAGCTGGCCAAACACATGCCAGCTGCTCTGCCCATCCTGCTAACTCAATTCTGGCACTCATGGCACGTTGTGCAGGCATCATGTTGTAGCAACAGAAATTATCCTCCAGCAACAGTTCAGGACATGAAGGAAGATGAATACATCTGCCTTTGAGTTACAGTGGGAATTCTTTTCATCCATTCGCCTGTTTCACCTCATTGAGCCAGCTGAGGGTATTAGTGGGTCATGGGGAGTTCACAGATACTTGTGCAGCTAACCAGACAGGTGATGGATTTTGCTGTTTGTGAGGAGAGCTCAGGGGAAATTGTCTGCTCTTTCAGGAGGAGGTGGTTTAGTAGCAGAGATTGCAAAGCAAGGGCATCATCTGCAACAAAACAGTGCAGTTTTCCCCTTGGGAACAGCCTGTAGCTGCCTGCAAAGTGTTGAGCAGCCTTCCCTTCCCTTCTGAAGACCAGAGCCTGAGCTGGTAGAGCCCTGAGCACCTATCCCTGTTGCCACTGAAACCCTCCACAGTGGTATTTAATTAAGCAGCAGCCAGTGGTGCTGTTTCCCACAGCCCTGAGCCTGGCATTTGCCATGGAGATGGATTTCTAAAAGCTTATCACCTGCAGCCAGGGACTGGCTGCCACAGCCCAGCATTGCTTCGAGGTGCAGGGTGAAGGCTCCTCTACCCTGCTCCTCCTCACCTAGGCAGCTCTCCAGAGGGATTGTGGTGTTTTCAGTTTCAGGAGGGAGTCTCTACATTTATACACACACACCTATATAGGTATAAAATATAGGCACTGCCTCTCAGCTGGCTGCGCACTGCCCGCAGTGTTGGTCCACTTCCCTGTGTTTCTGTGCAGATGCCCTGCTTTCCAGACTGAGTCCTTCCCAAATTGCTCTCTCCCCCTTGCTTGTTTCTCCAGGGTTTGGCTGCAAAAAAGCAATGCTGAAGTGAAACCCTGGCTGATGCTGGACTCGTGCACCTTCTGGTTGCAGACTGTGCTTGAGCTGGCAGTGCCAGGTCAGAGGTTTCTGATTTCTCCACTAAGCTGGGACACGGCAGGGGAGCAGGAACATCTGTCACAAGGGAACAGTGACAAACAAAACTCTTAGGCCTGTGCAGCATCCCCATGCACCCCTCACCTGCCTGAAAATCACAAGGGGTTTGTGCTCCACACTGGCCCTGCTCTTTGCTGGTGCCCTTTGCACGGAGTCTGTTTAACCCTGGGAAAGATAATGGCAAGACAACATGTCTTTACATCCCTGCAGAAAGTGGGGAGGGAAAAACTGCTGCAGAGAATGGGGGAATGCAGCTATCCCCAGCTCGTGTCATGGTCTGCCAGTGACGAAGGTGGCACTTGCTGGTCTTGACTTGTGGGAAGGACTAAAGTGCCTGTTCATAGAATCATAGAATCATAGAATAGTTAGGGTTGGAAAGGACCTTAAGATCACCAAGTTCCAACCCCCCTGTCATGGGCAGAGACACCTCGCTCTAAACCATATTAACCATGTTGTCCCTGTCCTGCCATTTCCTCCCTGCCACGTGTCTCAGCCCAAATCCTAATGTGTGTCCCTGCAGGAGTGACCATCGGGAGCCTCCTTGCTGGCTTTCTCTGGGAGTGCAGTAGTGCCTGTTTCCTGCTGGAGAGCCAGGTGTCACTCCTGGTACCTGGCACTTTTGGCTCTTAGGTGGAGCTCCCACTGAGCCACTGCTGGTCTGGGCTCAGGCCAGTGCCCATTCACTGCAGTGCTTCCTGAAAGGTGGATTTCTGTATTTATTATTGTTCTCCTGTTTTTGCTTTCCCTCCATCTGCACTTTGCCCCAAGTCCCTCCAGCTCCCTCCATGTTTTGCTGTTGGTGATGCTGGTGTTGGGGCAGAGATGCTCCCACGGGCTTTGGCAGGGGTTTTGTTCAGCAACTTTATATACTAAATACTCCCTGCCATTCCTTGATTGTTTTCCTATTTCATCCAGGCACAGATATACATGGGCAAGACTTGGGGAGGTGAGGGGTGACTTTTTAGGTGGCAAAGCTGAGTTTTATCCAGCTGCGCACTGAAATTAGAGAGGGGAGACCAATATCATTGCCAGCGGAGTAAGACCACAGGCTGTGGGTGCAGCACTACAATTAATTAAACATCAGTTAACTTTGCAATTAATTAGGTGGTTATGGCAGCTATTAAAACACTGCATTTCTTTTTCTGAGTGTTAGCAGTATCTGTTGCTGGAGGCGTGTGTGGCTGTCAGTATTGGAAAATGCCTGGCTATTCTGAATCACTGTGTGCCCCACCCAGCCCTACATTGCTGCGGTACTGCATTTACTGCTCCCAAATCCACTGGCAAAGCTCACCCTCATCTTTTCCATGGGTTGGTTGGACAAACCATCCCAAAGCTGCACTCCAGGCGTGCCTGGGAGAACCCCGGGGATGGGGGACTGGGGCAGAGCTGCCTCCCTCCAACCCTGCCCAGGCCTGGGATGCTGGGGAGAAATAAAAATACACTTCTGGCTTGAAATAAGCTCCTGGTTTGAGGTAACGGAGGCTTTCTGGAGCTCATGTTTTAAGCAATAATCATGTTTGTTTAATCTAGGCACTAATAGGAAGTACACAAACAGAGCTGGTCAGTGATGGCAGATTCTGTCAGTAATGCCAAAATTGAAGTATTTTGGATAAAGCCGGCTTTCCCAGTGCACTTTTGGATAAAGCCGGCTTTCCCTGTACACAGCAGCCTGCTCGGATGCACTGAGCTCCGCTCACCCACCCCTCAGAACCGAGCGAGAAGAAGTACATGGGCACAGTCAGAAGCTGCTGCGGATGTTGCACCAGCTTCTGCCTGATAAGATCTCTTGAGGAAGAGCTAAAACAACTAATAGGTAACGTTGCTCAAAGCTGCGATAGTGTCGATCTACAGATGAAAGCACACAGCAAAATCCAGCTTACCTTCCTGTGACTCCCATCCTTCAGGGGGGTGACATCCATGCTACACAGCAGGAGGAGCAAGCTTTCTGCTTTTATTTCCTACCAATTCTCGCAGCAATCCCAGCCCCAGCGACTCCTTGTTAAACTTCCACATGTTTTCAGAGCACTGGAATCCTGCCGGCATCTGCAGCCCAGTAGAGTGGTAGCAGAACAGGAAATCCTGTGTTTTGTTTCTCTTCACCACGCAAAACGTGTATGGCTAATGACGTTAAAACAACTGGGAAGGCGATGACATCATTTGATCCAAGTGCCGTGTGGTAGAGACCTTGGACATGGATTTCTTTCTCGCATAGAAGTTGTGTTAGGCGATGCTGTCCTTCGGTCCAGCTGCTTCTGCTTTTATCTGCAGTTGCTTGCTAGAAACTATAAAATACAGAAGCAAAAAGCTTCCAATAAGTACTTGCTAAAGGAAAACTGAAACCTGTGCCAGTGCAAGTTACTGGAAGGTAGTAATTTTCTTTTATTTTCTTGGAAGTTTGGTTAGCCTCAGACTATCAAGGCTAAAGCTAATGGGCTTGGGTTTTATTTCTGAAATAATATAATGGCTTAAGGTGGAGATTTTCCCAAAATACTATGTTTAAAAACACCAAAATACAAACCATAAAACATAACGTGCATCATTCCCAATTTATTTTTTCTTTTTGCATCCTTTAATTCCTTTCCTGTATATATATGTGTATATATATATAATTCTTAGACCTTTTATTGCCTGCTAAGCGTGACCACCTTCTTTCTGTGCTCCTCAAAACTGGTAGGCATATATTGCAGTGTAACTTCTTACGAGCTGCCTCATTTCCAGTTGAACAGTTTTACCTGATATATAGTGTCCCCTCTTACAGCCCCGGGCTTGTGAAGGCAATACAGCCGTCGGCATCTTTCCCGTTCTTACTGTAGGTAATGTATAAATAGAACTATTTTTGCTATACTCATCTAGTTTCTGTAACTGGTCCTATGACCCTAGAAAATTAACAGAAGCCTAACTATGGAAGAGAAATGAAAGAAGGAAGCTACTATAGCATTTAATTGTAGATTAAGTCTCCAGCTCAGGGTCTGGGAGCAAGCAAGCAGCTTTTTCCGCAGCATCTGAACCCACTGGCTCTGCTGGTTGTGCTGTTTCAGGGTTTCTCTGTGCTGGCAGCACTGCTGACTGGGGGGACCTGAGTGTGCTCCCATTCCCTGAAGTGGTGCTTCATGACAGTAGTGGAGGGAAAAGAGGATCCTGGACCAGAACTGTCCTGTGGTCAGTGGAAGTGCAGTTACTTAAATCCATTGGTCAACATCCTCATGAAGGCAAAGGCAAGACCAGTTTATATACAGTTTATATACCACCCTTTATAGACTTATCTATGGGCTTCTTCGTTACCACTTGCTTATCCACCATGTAAATGCAGCCTGCTAGCAACTAGTTACCTGTGAATCCCCATGTCTCTTAGCTGAGAGCAAAGTGATTTTAAAAGATGCTGGAGTTATTTATCATTCCAGGTTTTCCTCCTGTGCATCTTTCTCAGCAGCTGATGTGATCCTTGGAAGAAAGCAGAGTGCTTGTGTATTTGCAAAACGTTCACAGAAGAGAGGCTGGCACCATGCCCTATCCCTCTCCAGAGGTTAAAGGTTTATCCCAAAGTGGCTGCCGTATCAGGATATCCTGCCTAGGACATCCTACTTCTGTGTCCACAGCACACATCCAGTGCTGTATCCAGTCCTCTCCAAGCCCTATTATTAGGGATGTGTTTACAGCAGGGCTGGCGGTCAGTGGATGTCAGACCATGGGGAGGGTCATACTTGCACCTCAGGGCTCATAACCATATCGATTCCTTCCTCTGCTCGTCGGCTTTTTGGAGTAATTTTGCAGAACATCACAACAGTACTGGTTGGGAAAGGCTGATGGATTGACAAGCCTCAAGCTTCTTCCTACTACATATATTAATCAACTTTTCTGTTCTTTCAACTACAAGCACATTTCTGTTTTGCGTTTCTGTTCTTCTGTTTCATTGCCGACACTAAACATGCACTTTACACATGCAGTGCTCTACTTTCAAGAGCAGAAGACACAAAGGAATTTTTAAATATCTGTGAGTCTTTATCTAAGGCTTCCAGATAAAGGTTGTCTTCACCTTTAGCCTGGTATCCTGTGGGCAGAAGGCCAAATCCATATGATCAGCATCTATTTAAGCACTCAGCACTTAGAAATATCTGACAGGATGCACCTGAAGGATGTATGAAAAACAGTAGGCCATTCAGGAGGAGGAGGTCTTGCCCACACAAAGCAACTCACAATTGTGCAGAGACTTACTGCAGCTTGATCGGAGCTTTGGCATATGACCCGTGGGGCTGGGGGAGTCCCTGGTGTCCTGTGGCACAGAGACCCTCCTGCTACTGCACAGTGTTCTTGACAGGGCAGCATTTTCAGGAAGCTTTGATTTATTTTTACAGCAAATAATTGTTGGTCCTACCTTTTCTGGCTAAGGCCCTGTGTAGTCCACAGACCCAGCAATTTTGGTCAAAATGCACCCGTCTTATCTCTGAAATCTTTTAAATGTAATGAAGTGGTTTGATATATTTTAGCTGACTCCTAGTTGTTGAGCTGTTATCTTGCATTTACAGCATGTTTAGTATTCTACTGTCTGTAGAGAGTGAGTAATTTCATTTAAGGAAAGAGAATGAAGCTGAGGTACCAGTAAGTTCCTGCAGCTCAGAACCTGAGGCTATAAAAAGGTGTTAAATCCCATGGGGTTTCTTTCTGTGTACATTTGATGTCAAGCACAGGAGGGCCCTTTCTCAAGCAGGAGAGGAATTACCAGACCGCTGACACCACTTAAGAAGGGGTGGCCATTTGCTGGCACTGCAAAGAAGCGCATTTTCTTTTGCTAGCTAGTGCACGGCTCTTGTTCCAGAGAGGAAGAATATATCATGTTGTGGTTTTGCCCAGGGCTGTGCCAGCAGGGGACATGCACTGCTGTCAGTGCAGGTGGCTTAGAGACCTCAATATGTCTCCATCCTGTGAACTTCCCTTTGGGATGAGGCTTGACACAGGGTTGCTCCACACTAGGTGCCAGTGGAGCTCTTCAGCTCCATCCTTCACAAATGTGCATAGGTACCCAGCCTCTTGATTCAGTTAAATTCTGTCTCCCTGTGGCATCTCTGTTTAAGTCATAGAATATCTCAAGTTGATCCAAAGACTTTGTCTGCTCAAGAAGGTTGAAGGTCTCCTTGTAGCTGGTGGACCTGGGCAGTGTGACCAACACAAGAGATAACCCAGTTGCAATATCATTGTCAGTACTGTGAGTGCTTTTTTAAGCCATATAGCTTTGGATCTGCAAAAACACTGTTCAATGAGATAGAAAGAAGTGGCTTCTGCAGTCCTGCAGTCACTCAGCCCCACCCGTTCATGCACCACCCACAGCACAGCTACTCCTATGGAGGACCTTTCTCTTCACCAAAGTACCTCTAAATCTAATGTAAGTGTTGTAGTTTAAAAAAATATATAAACGCCAGCCATATGGGGTGGAAACCTTTCCGCAGACAAGCAAACAAGCAATCTGTTTAAGAATATTAAGACTTTATGCACTCCATCACTTGAACTCTTTGATTCAAGGAGGAGTTGATCCCATAAGTGATAGCTATGAAATTCAGCTTTACATTTGAAAAAAATGCATTTATTTTTTAAGCATCAGGTTTTGGAAAGAAAAATGGAGAACAAGCTACACAGTTACCATAACAGTGCCTTCGGTTTGCTTTCGCCTGATAAATGAGAATTGTATGAGAAAGAAATCACAGTAAACAGCTCTCAGTCAAATGCTAACTGATCAAGGTCAGTAAAAATCTTCATAACAACCACTGAAACTAGTTTCCTTCACTGACAATATTATATAGTGTTCAGCTTATGAGAAAACTGCTAAATTGGCAACAATTCTGCATGCTTAACTGTGTACCTGAGCATCAATCTCCGCTCACATTTTTAAGAGACTACTTGCAGTGTGTAAGCTTGTATATCATCAGCATAACAAACTGCTCTTTAAACCAGAGAAAACATTTCCACTGACTTCACTGGGAGGTGGACTGTTTGCTTTCCCTGCAGCTTTCTCTCCAGAAAACTGTAGAAGTCTTCAACAGTACTCTCTTCATGACAGTTACTTCCTTCAGATAGGCATTATTTTGGTATTTTCACTTATAAATGTGAAATATTAAGTTCCTCATACTGTAGCCACATCGTCTTCTCACAAATGGGAGGAGAATTACAAGAGCTTACTGTATTGAATCAGCATGTCTTCACTGTCTTTTAGAGGAACTCCAGTGTACTGCTTATTTAAACCTGCCAATTGTTTGCATTTTTCCCCATTTTATTGTAAATCAGTCAAGTGGGACAATATAAGATGCAGAAAATTTCTAGCTGAGTTAAAATGTAATTAACTAGAATGGAGTAGTTAGATTTAAAATATATACTTGGCAAGTGTTTCTGGTATTTCTTCTATTTTTGTAGCAACATGTTAAGATACTGGTAGTTATGGAGAACTGTACACATTCCTTTTGAAAAAAACCTAGTTTTTCAGAGGTGATAAATCAGTGCCTGTGTTCAGCCAAACAATCATCAGGCACCATAAGGATACCCTTGAAATCACACAAAGTGGGTGCACTTGGCTGAAGAGCTGTCACTAATTTAAAGTAAGGGGTGAATGGCATCATTCTTGTCACTGCTTTTTGATATCTTTATAGCTGATTTTGAAAACGTAAATGTTAAGATCACACGAGGAGCTGGTGAAAAAAAAATGACAATCATTTACTTAAGGAATTAGCATATGCTCTGTTACTGAAGTCACCTTGGCAAGGATACCTCTCTTTTTTAGAACATGTGTCACTTGTCACAATCGAGGTACCTCTGGGCCCAAAACAAAACACACAGAAGAGAGAAAGGACCTGAATGCTACCACTGGCATCATCAGATCCACCCGCACCAATGCTGAGTCTGACTGTGCCCAGTCTCCAGCATGATCCTGGCGATCCTGTTTCTCAGGATCCAAAGACAAAGGCCACGTGTTGGTGCCCCCCTTGCCAACACGGGCAGCTTGGAGAGGAAGAAAGCTACTTGGAGAAAAGGATCTTTGAGGAGCCATTGGGAGAGTTTCTCTTGCAGAGGGTCTCACACCTGCAGTAAGTGCAAGTTACAGGATGTATCAGCAATTAAGGAGCAAACTTAGAGCTTGGTGGAAATAATGAATGAGAGCAGGAGGGGAAGTGCAGGAAAGATGAAGCAGAGGTAAGTCTGGTGACCAGTGGGATGCACTCAGCAGTGGAAAGCTGAGGCTGCCATGCTGAAGCAAGCTGCCAACCTTCATGCATCTGCAGCACGGACTGCAGAAAGAATAATGCCATTTATTGTTACTGGCCATTTTCAGGTTCTTGTATGCATTGTGGGTGTTTAGCAGAGATGATGCTTCAGTGGATGTCAGTGTATGGATTTAAGATTGTCTTTAGCTTGATCATAGAGCCATGGAGGTGGGAAAGTAGAAGAAAAACTTCTGGGAGGTCTCCACCATTTCCTAGAGAAAGCTTTGTCACGCCCTCCTGTATCTTTTCTAGCCCAGATAGGTCAGGCATGTGTGGCACAGCACTAAGTGTAGGCACGCCAGTGGGGCCACTCTTCAGCTTCCTACATCTGGGTCTTAAACAGAGTTTTATCTTCTGTACACCAAAAGATTTCCACTGCCAGAAAACTCTCCTGCATAAGCTTGCAGGATTTTCCACAATGGAGCTGGTAATCAAGTATCATGGAACAGTCCCAGATTTCATACGAAATACCTTCATTCTTCTAAGCTGGCTTTCTTGTCATTCCTTAATTGATGAGGCACTCTCTTTGCTCATGAGCCGGCTCCTGATGACCATGCTGCTGTGCTTTGATATCCGGTCTTGAAACTCTGAAGTCATAAAGAAATATAGGATTGGATCCAAGCAGCAGTCCAGACTTGCAAGACTTAAGCAAAAGGGTTGGGCATAGAGCGTGATGGTACTCAGGAAGCAGTCTGTAATGACGTTTTCTTTCACCAACATGTAGAAAAAGAAGTTGATGTGGTATGGTGCAAAACACACACAGAACACGATGGCACACATGGAAACCATCCTTAAAGCCTTCCGCCTCTCACTGCTGTTTTGAAGTGGTATCTGGAAGCCTCGAAGAGAGTCTTTTGTTTTCCAAGTGCAGAATAAAATAATGGTGAGTGGTCCAATGAACCCAAAGAGCTCGGCTGTGCCCATCATCAGCACAGTGGCCAGCTTGCTCTCAATCTGACGGACTTGAAGGTCTGCAAAGCAGGTGTTTGTGGTTTTGGCTAGCCCATAGCTCCGCATGATGGGGAAGGGTAAGCACGCCACCCCAACAAAGAGCCACACCACGGCGCTGATGGCGACATCGTACCGCCGCTTCCAGTCCTTGGCTTTGAATGGCTGGTACAAGAAGAAATACCTCTGAATGCTGATACAGGTGAGGAAACAAATGCTGGCGTACATGTTAAGGTACTTCAAGTAGAAGCACAGTAAGCAAAGGAATCTCCCAAAAGGCCACGTGGAGTTAATGTAATAATATATTCTCAATGGCAGTGAGAGGACGTGAGCCAGGTCAGCCACAGCCAGGTTGATCATGAAAATGACGGCTTTGTTGTTCTTGCTGATGAAGCGGCACAAGACCCATAGGGCAGCGCTGTTTGCCAGGAGGCCAGGGATGAATATGAGGGTGTACGTAGTGGCATACAGGTTGTTTTTAAACGTTATGTTATGGCTGGAGCAGGTCTGGTTGCTGTGTGTCATGACTGGGCTGCTGGAAACATCTGTTGTGGTATAGGGTGGGTGGATCATTCCTGTAGAGAACAAAAATAGGAGCTGTAAAGGCAAAGGCATTGCAAGAGCTGTCAGTATTCACATTTGCATTTCCTATTTGACTATTCTGTACAAAGTACAGGTTTGGAAATATCTTCTATATAAAACATCCTGCTATCTTCTTCACAGCTGCCCATTCAGAGGACTCCCGCTACTCACACAGAGGTGAGGAACCATTCCTATTGTGTCAGCCCCTTTTCCCGGCTGTCTGAGTGTAAAAGCATGGGTGAAGCTGTGCCATATTGCCAACAGAGGAGCAGGAGAAGCTGCCTATTCTTTTGGCCATCTTGTAAAGGCCATATGTGGTTTTGTCTCTGGGTAGCAAGGGAGGCACACATGGAAGAAATGTGCCACAGCCCAGCTTCTGCGTGTGAGGAACCACGTGGCCCAACTAGCAAAACGTGGGTGCCAACCACTGAATCATAGCTGTTATTAAGCTGCAGGTTAGCTACTGTGTGGGTGGTGTGTCTCCTGACCCCATCAGTGGACCTCATGGACCCCCCTTCTCTGGCACGATGGGGACAGGATATGTGGAAAAGGCTTGAGAAATTTGACTGCTCTAAATGCAGCCATGTAAATGCTCCTGAAATGCGCTGCCATGTATTTAGCGTAATGTCACAAGCAGAGGCCTAATCTGATCACCAACTTCCATTTCTTACCACTCCATCAGCCTCAGTTTAACTCTTCTCTTCCATCAGATAATTTTGGGTTTAGATACTACCAACTTCTGATTCTCTTTTGATTCACACAAGTAGGGATGGCAAAATGTCACGTGTTGACCTGTTGGGCCATATTTTTGTCAGCTTTTGTAACTGGGACTTGTCTTCAGTAGGGCAACACAGGCAGGAGGAGTTTGGTTTTATCAGGTGTTTTCCCATAGGGCTATGCTTTTCATTATAGTGATTCCCTCCTGTGTCTAACAGAACATTTAAAATTGAGTATCAGCTTCCTATTTCATGTGGCACTGCAGACACTGATTCATTCTTTCTGACTCATATCCTGCACTGTTTGCAAGGGGCATTTGCCAGAAGAAGTGTCTCTGTAGGTGCATATTAGTAACTTGTACCCTGTTACTAATGCTTTTTTCCTTCATGTTACACAAAAAGAGAAGACTTTAGAGCTCTCAAGTGACGAAGAACACAAATAGCTGTTTTTTCAGCTTGTTAATCACAGCAGTGCTTGGACTTGGCAGCTAGTACAGACACTGCTCAAAGCTGCTACTGAAGGGCTGTAATTCAGGCCCCAGAAACACCCAGGCCATGGCAAGATCCCAGCATGGCACAGAGGCCACCCTCACTATGGATGCAGTGGCTCTGGCTGATGGTGATGGTGCAGGGGCACCTAACCACTGTTTCTGAGGGCTCCTCAAACAGATGCTGAGGCCAACTTTCTCTTTAAACTTGTCTTTCACTCTCCCACAGTCTTCAAAATGCAAGGTCTATGTGTTTGTCCCCTGCAGCACCCCCAGCTTCAGCAGCTAGGCTGCATCTTTCAGTTACACTAAACACCAAAGAAATGCTGCAGCCAAGAAATTCCTCTATCTAATCACCTTCATTGACCAAGATGGCACAAGTACAGGGAGGAAAGCTGACCCCCAGTTTGGTTTTGTCCTCCAGGGCATCCCTCCAGTCTGCCATTTGCTCCCAGGAGCCCTCACCCCAAGGCAGCTATGTGATGAGATGCTCCGCTCCGTGCTCCTAGCTGCTGTCCACCCAGGACATCCCAGCCTTGCTCTTCTCATGAGGCCACAATATGCCAATGAGGGTGGATGAGGCTCAAAAGGTGCTGGAAACAAGGGAAAAGATGCATCTGGTCTATGGCCTTATCTCCGTCAGGCTGAGAAGCAATGGTGGCGGCCTGCTGCTCTCCTTTCTGGTACTCCTCAGAACACTGACAGGGAATGGACAGGGCATGGAGCTGAGCACTGGGTTGTTCACACAGGGTGTTGCTTCTCAGGGCAGTAAATTCAGGTTACATCCCATTTCTTGAGACTCCTATGAATTTCTGGTGCTTAGGGTGTTTGTGCTCCCTTTCCATCTGGTTTGCCTGCAGCTCTAACTGGACATGCTATCAGCTGCCTTTGTCTCCAGCAAGAGCATTGCTCACTAAACCCAATTTCTGTCCCTTCACTTGACCTCCCATTTTGCAAAGAAGCCATTAAAAAGCCATTTCCAATGTTACAAGCTGCCTGGTTTCCCTTGGATGTCAAGGTTAGACTGGCTGCCTGGTGCTCCTCCACATCACAAGTGCTTGGTGGCCGTTGAAACCATGGCAGATTAGGTACATTTGCAAAATGTTCTAATTTAGCGATGCACTTACATTTAAATGCTGGCCAGTGGACACGTGTTCTTCAGTTCAAATGAGTCATAACAGTCAGTTTGCTTCTTGAGATCCCTAGGTGCAGTTAGCCCTTATTTACATTTCATGTGACAGCTAAGGACCAGACTGCAGGGTCAGCAATCAGAATGATCAAGTTTAGGCTGCTGACTGAAACCAGCTTCTAAATGGAGCCATTTACAATAAACCACCGTGTCCAGGATGCATCTGCTGTAACATGAGGGTGATGCTGAATGCACGTGCTTGATACCAGAATTCAACCTTCACTTTCTGATTGCAGCAAGCTTGTCCAGGCATGCAGATGAGCACAGGGCTGGGCTGCAGCACACCTGGGACCATGGTGGAGCCCACAGCATGGAGAGGTTACCCCTTGGCCTTGTCTTCATTTGCTAATTGTCCACAAGGTGTCAGAGTTAATCAAGACTTCATCTCCTTGCCCTCCTCTGTAAGGTATTTTTCCAGACCTCACCGGACCAGGGCTGTCTGAGTGGTGGGAGGCAGAAGTTTGAGTATGGTTTCCTGAGTTTGTGTTGCTATCTTCCAGAGTGACCCCAAATTCTAAAGCTCTGTGTTACTGAATAACTGCTATTAGGGAAAAAAATGGTCCCAGAAATACTTCTCATTGCTGGTATTTACAGATAGAACAGTGTTGAAAAGATGCACTTTGATGGAGACCAGAGAGCTGCTTTCAACCTTTGAGCCAAAATGTTGTAACATCCAACCTGTGGAAATGCAGGTAATGTCCCATCCCTACCACCCTGAGCAAATGTAACACTGGAATTGATGAACAGTCATTTTCTGCATGATGTATGTACAGCAAAGGCAGAAGTCTGAAAAGCTCCATCAG
Organism: Neopsephotus bourkii; assembly: GCF_033783945.1. Classification (NCBI taxonomy): domain Eukaryota; kingdom Metazoa; phylum Chordata; class Aves; order Psittaciformes; family Psittacidae; genus Neopsephotus; species Neopsephotus bourkii. The sequence goes on from NW_026901555.1 coordinate 2,795,233, forward strand.
ATTTTATCAATGTTGACTTACATATTGCAGGGAGATGGCTCCTATTGGAATACTGTTTTCAGAATATGAAATTTAAAAAAATATTGGTAGTAAATAAATACACTATTATCTAACTATTAGTTTTTACACTACAGTTCTTTCTGAGGCTGTTGCAATAAGGACATAATTAAATGTGCACATTATTACTTGTAGCTGAATGTTTGGAAACTAAATGTGGAATTTCTAGGAAAAATCTTGACAGGACTGAGGAGCATAGGAATGTCCATCAGCAGACAGGTTAACTGATTTGGTTGAGACACAAGTGCCTCTACACTCTGCCCTCTTTGCATGGCCATGGATGTCTCACGCTATTGCACTCATACTTTGGTATGAAACCTCTGCAGTCAGAAGTGGAACGTTCTACAGTTAAGGGTGCTTTTTCCGGTGGTGTTCTTCCACATCAAAGAACAGATCTGGGCTGCTGATCCCTTGTGATGAGTTGTTTTCGTTTTGCAACACTAGTCCAGTTTTCACCTCTGTGGCTCAGGCAGCTGAAGGGCAGGGCATGCTCACGCAGCAGGATGCTGCAGTCTCGCTGGGGTGCTTGCTCCACGCTGGCTGAGGGCTGTACCATGGATGGACACCCATAATGGGTGCAGTTCCCATGGATGGTGGTGTTTGCACCAGTGCCAAGGTCCCAGAACTTTCACTGACACCAGAAAACATGCCCTTGAATAGAAATCACACTCTTCCTTCACACATCCTACTGCTCGAGCCTGCCACTGAAGTCCTCTCCTACATAAATCTGCAGTGAGCCAGATTGGACACACTGCCTCACCTTTGGTGTGATTCCCTTTTGGTTTGCTTTAAGGAATTTCAGATTCTGGGTCTGCCCGCTGTGAATCCTGCTGTAAGTGCCACACTGCAGATGTGCTGTTTTCCTGGGCTCCCGTCAGAGCCAAGCTGCCAGTGCAAGTGAATGCAAGCCCATCAGTAAAGCACCTTTTCCAAAGCACAGTTTGAAAGCTTCAGTGCATGAAGTTGTTTTAATCCTGACCAGTGACTGCAGCCTAAATGAATTAAGACTGCCTCTAGATTTTCATTAGCAAAACCAAGTCCAAGCACTCTTGCTATTTTGTCATGTTGTGTCCCCTGACTATTATTAATTCCCTACCGCTGCAATTCAGTCAAAGAGCACTGGATGGCACAAAGACATGCAGCATGTAGATCCTTTTTTTTTGTGTGATAATATAAACCACCATCAGAAAAAACAGATTTGCAAGTTTCCCTTTTTCTCAAATATGATTTTAAAATAAAATATATTCCCTGAGAAACCAGGCAAAAGAAGGAATTTGTGCCTAGGAGAACAGTTGGAGAATCACTAATTACCCACGCTATAACATTTTGCTTTCTCTTGCAACAGCAATTTCAAGCAGCTGCTGTTTCAACTCCTCCATGTGTTCACACAGAGGATTGGCGCGCATGGAGGGCTGCTGGTTTTTTCAAGTCTCAAAGTGCCACAAATTTCCTCCTGGAAAGAGCAAACCCCTGAGGAAAAGCTGGAGAGAGCAACATTTTCATAGGAGACAGCACAGGCGCATTAATGCTGGTTCTAGACAGCAAAGAGTGAGCTTAAAAGAAGTCTTACCTTTCCAGGCAGAAACCCAGCTACATGCGACCGTGCTGTTGGGAGGAAGTGGAGCGTCCTGTCTGCACCACACCAGCCTTGTTTACACGAGCACAGCGACCTACATGACATCATGGGGTGCTGCAAGGTGCTGCTTTGCCTGTGGCTCAGTGCTGGGGCTGCTGCTGGGGCAGGTGCCTGCTCCCAGCCCCTACCCGCTTCTGTGGGACTTGCTTGCTCCACTCCTGGTCCTGCTGAGCTCAATCGCAACCAGGCGTAGGCACGGTTGCCCCAAAATCACATTGGTCCTACATGTTCTCTCCACTGTTGTGCTGTTGGGATGGCTCAGCATCTCTTGAGCTGCTGTGTTGAAGAAGGTCCTAAGTGGAGCTGGGTGATGCTCTGTGCAGAGCAGCCTGCCTTCTTTCCAAGCACAGCTCCAAGCTGACGATGGAAACCCTCACAAGGTTTCTGCTTCGTTCTCCCTGGGAAGTTCAGCCTTGCTGTCTCCTCCTGACCGCCGGGCTACAGCCAGTCATTGCCGTGTGTGAACTTCAGCTGGTGCGTGCTCTGTTTCACCAGACACAAAGTCCTCTTGCTGATGAAGTCTGACTTCCCAATGGCTTTTTATAGCGCTCCTATGAGCTTTGCTTGACATTTCTCTTGAACTAAATAAGCACACAGCTCAGTTTACACTTGGAACATGCTGCCGTTGAGGTCAAACGGTGGCACTTCTGAAACTGTTTCACGCAACGGGGTGGAATCCAGGCTCACTGTTACTCCAGGCAGTAAATACAGTACCAAGGCTAGGACTTTGCCCACTTACGGGATCTAATTGTTTGGATTTTCATGAAGCCACCAAAATCTGACCTGTTTTGCCTCTTCAGGATCAGCCTCTGGCTTACAGTATGCAACTGTCCCTGTGGCTCAGCAGTTACACGCTCTTCTCTGTCTTGATTTAAGACCATGAAGTAGAACATCGCTACAGCTACTGCCTAACTTGGGGATAATACAGTTGTTGGTGTCTGACTGCTCAGAAACCTCAGAAACCCAGAACTAATGGCTCTGATTCAAGTAAGAATGCCACAATAGCTACCCCCTAAAATGCATTGCTGTGCTTTACAGACAGCCCTGTTTCCATCAGTTGTCAAAGGAGGTTGGTAGAAGTTGGGAGGTTGTCAGATGTTTATTTTCAGATTATTTATATGGGCTTTGTGAAAAGCAGTAGTAAACTTTTGGCCAATGTTGCAGTGTTTATCAGTACATCCTGTTTAGCTGTATTTTAAAGTTCGTCAGCAATGGAAACATATTTGCTGGAATTGATCCAGTCACAAAGTTGTCTTTGATATAAAATCACTGCACAACACTCTGCAGCCCAACAAGCTAAGAAGAGCCTGATCTGGGAACAGCAATTCAGAAACAGTTCCCTGGCTGACCCAACCAGTGTTTGCAGAAAACAAACATTATCAGATCTTCTGCAGGTGCTCTCTTCTCTGCATGAGCTTCCATCTCTCACTCGGTTGTCACTAATAGACCTGATTGATAGCCACAGTCTTTGTAGCAAGGAAAGATGAAGTTGATTATAGTTGCGCTTGTACATGTGAAACATTGCAGTGACATAAGTCAACTGTAAGAATATAAAAGGATGCTTGTGAAAATGCACTGTGTACTGAAGAATCTGAACTTACTGTAGGGATTTTGCAGACAGTTACACTGATTGAAGATGTACTTTCCCTATAGAGCTATTTTCCCTGATTATGCAGTTAAAACCTCAATTTTATCATGCCAAAGACTGTTCCTGCTCTTGGTTATTGCTTACCGGAATCATGACCTTGCCAGGCATATTCGCTACCATAATTGCCTGTATTAGAGGAGAGCTTGGCTCTTGCAGAGCAGCATGGGCAATATTTCCTGGAGTTTGGAAAAGGGGCTGGACCTCAGCTGTGCCTGTGCACTCTGGGTTGGTCACTTGTGGACATTTCCCCAGGTGGTCTGTAGTATGTCTTTAATGTCCTCCACCATAGAGATGAGAAGCTTGTTTGAAGCAGCCTCCTTGGGAAGAGGATGCCCAAGATGCTGCAGCCCACAGAGGTCCCAGTCAGTTTGGGAGGCATCAGGGTTTCACCACAGCAGCAGCCTGGATGTTGGCTGCTGCAGCAGATTGGTTCCAGCACTGCTGCTGTTCTGTGATGCATAGTTGAGCAATACACGCTCTCATGGCTTGAATGAAAAAAAACAGCTCCACATTGGTCTGTCTGTTAGTGTAATGTGCAAGAATGCATGAAAATATGTAGAAAGAAATTACAACCCTTAGTAGGAGCCAGGGGAAAAACAATTTTATGTCTAAATTAATATTAGTATCACTAATATGGTATGATTATTAACATTGGCCTGAAAGAAAGACGCAGAGTTAGATTTCATGCCATGGCATGGACAGCAAACCTATTCTGCTGGCAACTGGGCCTTCGTAGTATGTAAAAGCAAATACTGAGTGAAAGATAATACTGAGAAGTTGTATGAGTTTGGTCAAAAGTTGCACTATAACGAGCAGAAAGTAAATATTTGTATCCCGATTGTCTGTCTTCTGATGGAGAATTAAACGGGCATACTTAAAGGAGTACAATGCCTTAGAAAGTGAAAAGCATATATGGGGATTAAAGTGTATAAATGTGTTGTTTATTCTAAACCCCTCCTGAATGCTATAATCAGATAACAGAAAGAGGAACACAAGGTGGCAAACATTTCAGCATTCTCTACTTTTATCTGCGTATTTGGGCCCCCAGATGGTAATCAGCTTTTCCTTTTCAAAAAAAAGAAGCAGGCATATTGAAAAGATTAAAACTGGGTGTACTGTGAGAGATAATTTCTAGTTACCTGCCTGTGTTTTTATGGCACCTGAAAAATCATTGCTCGTTAGTGGCTTTTTTGCTGTTACAGAGCTACAGTGACATAGCACGGTTAAATCATGTTGCTGCTAACTTCCTCTGGTCCTAATACAGATGCACACATTACTTTTGTCCAAAGGAGAGGCAGATTCTGTTTGAAATAGATAAGTTTTTAATTCAAAACGGGAACATTTCCCAACAGAGAAGCCTGCTAGTTCTGCCTTAGTTCACCACTGAACACATCCCACAACACTCACTCCCTTTCGTGGGCTCTTGAAACTGTGAATAGATAACGAATTGAAAACATTCACATCCAAGTCTTTCTGGTAACAAAAATATTCCTCTCTGACCGCAGAAAGAGAAAGGAAATCTTGGAATGTTTTAGAGTGTGGGGTACCCAAAACCATGGAAGCCCACCCCAGATTTTATTCAGACCAGCTGAGCACCTTGAAACTCTGGAAATGGAAGAAATGTAGATTTTCTTGTGGGAAAGCTGGGGCTTGCCAATGCCAGCCGCACGTTATTAACCCATCAGAACCACTGCTCTTTTGTTATTGTTATTTAATTCTGAAGTTCTGTTTTTCAGCAGAAACTAAAAAGGAGGAAACAAGTCTTCACTCTAAGACACCAGAGCCTCTGAGAAGTATTTTCCATGCAGCTGATACTAAGAATAGCTTCACTGGTTGTCTTTGCTAAAACGTCTTTGCCATCCTTTACAGTTCAGGATCACCTGACACACAGAACCCAGTAACTATGGCCTTTTGGAAGGGATAAAAGAAGGGGAGGGCATGTGTGCTTATTTTTGTCTGTGGTGATTTTAGTCTCTTTGCCCATTTTGTCCAAGAGGCTTGCAAAAGTTCTCTTTCCAAGGGTGTGAGTAACCCTATAGTAGCAGCTGCTGCAAGCCTGCACAAGTGATTCTATTTTCTCATCCACACAACATATTGAACACCTTCACGTGCCCTTAGGATCCTTATGCTAGCTGCCATTGCTCAGTGCCCAGCAGGGTTCCTGGAGGAGAAAGACTGGTACAGTCTAGTGAGATCCAACTAAATGTAAAGGTTATACAGTTAACAGGCTGTAGAGCATCTCTGCATAAGGATCTTTTAGTATCAGATCATCATTATAAGGATATTAAAATCAGAAGCAAGAGTTATGCCAACTCTTACTTACATGCTGGTGATTAACTCCTCTTGTATTGGCAAGCCAATTATAAGAGTAGTGGTAATAAAGCCTGCAATAGTGACGTGAACTTGAACATCCTCAGGTTGCTGCCATTGGTAACGTACCTGAAACAGGAAATGAGATTTTGAACCTGTATTGGAACCATTGCCCTGTCCGCAGTGCAAGCCATCAGATGCAGTAACTGTGAAGTGCAGGAGTGTCTGTGTCAGCAGGGGAAAGCTCATGAAACCGGTGTGGGAAGATCCATGCTTCTGAGTTCAGGTATTTGCATGTTTGTGGTACTTCCTCTCAGCAGCCCAAAGGAGTTCCCATCCGCTACATGACATTGCTTAACCAGCACAGGAGAGCACAGCATGATTTAACACAGGGGGAGAGGCACCACTGGGTACCAGGAAGGCTGGAAGGAACACAAAGCTTCTTCAAAAGCCATTGGTGTGCCAATGTCCCAGATATTGTCCATGATGTTGCAGGAATCTGCAACCTGAACATGATGGCTGCACAGTGAAGGGTAAGCATTTCCATGTGAGCTGGACCACAAAAAGCAATGAACTCCATGGGGGATTCCCAAGATTGGAAAACACCCTCCTGATAAATATGAGCAAACTCTTCTCATGTTCTTCATCACACTTGCTTCACAAAGTTGTGCTTCCCCTTTCACTTCATTTGGTTAAATAGCAGCAAGGGTTTCAGCAGAGAACTTCATTAAACTTGAAAACTAGGAATAACCTGACAAGAATGAGGTCAGATTACTAACATACACAAATGAGATTGGCAAGATTAAACCATACAAGAGAAAAAGCAAAAGCAAGTCAACTAAACTCAAGATATCAAAGTACCGGTAGGGGCTTGGCACTAAAGCTAATCCCCTGTAAACCCCTTCCATATCTTCTGCCCTAAACAAAGCCAACTGCAGCTGAAGGAAGATTAAAGCCTTCACAACTTCACTGGCTGTCCTTCAAAACAATAACCATGAGTGTACAGCCAGCAGCACGTGGGCTGAGGCTCGAGCAGCCGTACATGTTGCTGGCAGGACTTAGGCTAACAGGAATCCAGGCTGGAAAACTCTTCCTGGCATCTGGTCAGTAAAGAGGCCAAGAGGGTGCAGAAGGCCTGAGGGATGAATGAACAGAGAACAGGGGAACTGCAATGGAAACACATTCTATTCCTACTCTGTAGGACAGGAATGCACCTCAAATGGGATGTTTCCAAAAGGAGTTTGGAAGGTGCCTGTATCCCCAGGTATCTTCCAGAGCTGGCAACATTACAGTGGAGGGGTGCAGCAAAAGGCCTATCAGGTGCCGAGTGGGACAAACAAGGTCTTAAAGACATGAACACGGGGTGGGGTGTGTGCCTTGGTATCAAGATGTAAACCTATTCAGAGTGCAATGAAGTCAATGACTAACACCAAGAGACCAACAGCAACAGCTGTATTTCAGGTGTACTCTGGGTAGCTTCTGTCTGGAAAAGGACTCCAAGGAGAATCTTTCATGGGGAAAAATGGGCTCATTAAGCAATCATTTTATCATTTCATTAGGATCAGAAACAGCACTGGATGTACCTACAAATCAAAGCATCAACAACCAGGATTTCACTGGTTGATTGGAATAATGAAAAGACGTGAGGAGGTTTTGTTCCTACCACTACTTTCCATGATTCTAGCAGAGCAGGATAAAGGCTTCAGAGCTGGTCTAATTTCCCTGCCCAAAGGTAGAGGTACAAGGATGTATGTACATGAAGATAGAGCAGCTTTATCTCAGCCCTTCCTGAGAAGCATTAGCTAAGCATAATCAGCTTGGGGTTTGGTTTGGTTCTTTTTTGCTTACAAAGATCTTTTGTAAGCTATCATTCTTGCACCAGGTGCCTAACTGTGCTTGGACTCCACTGAAGCTGAACACCACCAGGTATGGGCCAAGTTTTCACCTTCCTGTAGGTGTGGACAGAGCTGCAGCTGAAGACCTACAGTACAGCAAGTTCTAGGCAAATAGGCACAGGATAGCTGGGAAGAGGCATGGAAAAGAGCTGTGGCAACCCACAGGAAGGTGGATTTGATCTTCTCAAACTGGTAGCAGGGAGGAGAGCATGAGCCAACAGACCTGGGGCCTGCTTCCCATTTTGGAGAATGCTGTCCTTTGCTCGCATCCCACGAGGACTGTTAAATCCAGCTGTGTATTGGAAGAAATGACTAAGTCTTTACTATTCCAGGCAGTTCATTTGGATAGAGGAGTCAAGATTTCCTTGGCAATGATAATTCATTGGTCCTGCTGATTTTTTCTGTCACTGCTTCTCCTTTTGACAATTTCTCCAGCATCTCTGTCTGTCAGTTGTCTCCTTTTTTCTATTTTCTGTTTCAAAGCTGCCTTTCACTCATCAGTTGTTGCTTTTCTCCCACACCTGGGGAGGAAATGCAACACAATAATGCCTTAATTACATCTGCAGCATTCTGTGGGCTTGTTATGCTTTGAGCAGAAGGCGTGCTTCAGATTCTGGGAGGACACAATGGTTAAGCTACATCTTACTTTTTCATTTCTTCTTATTTTCTTACTTTTTTAGGTTCTCACCTATTTAGTTTTCTATCCATAATGTGGATTGTATCAAGCTACCAATTCCTTAAATGGTATTTCTGAAGCTGGGGTATTGGTTAGCTTAAGGGATTTTACTCTAAGTTGGAAGCTTTAACCATTTAGGAACAGATATAGGATTAATAAGCTAGGAGAAGGAACATTTGCTGCCTTTAAGTCAGTCTAAACTTATCTGCCGCCCTGTATTACAGTTGTACACAGAGAGGGAAAGTGCCACTACCACTTGCACAACCCTTGAACCAGTACCACAACTCCTATCTTCTTTAGGGCTTAAACCTAAGCTTTAACTGCCAAATCCCATGCAAATATTTGGGGGGTTTTGTTTGGGTGGTTTTCTGATTATTTTTATTTATTATATATATATATATATATATATACTTTTTTGGCTTGCAAAGCTTTCAGAAAACACTTTGGGGATTTTTTTCTCTGTTTATTCTTCATAAGCAGAGCACAGATGTTTCCCAGATCTGTCAGTAATTCTGAGGTTCCTCTTCCACATCTCTATCAGCCCCATCTCAACTTCTTCCAGGATGACTTGTATCTTTGCATCTAGATAAAAAAAAAACCCCAAACATTTTTAGCCACAGTAGATGACAAAATGCATTGTCTTGAGGAGCTGCATCTCATGAATTCATGGCGCAATCATTTTTTTCTGAGAACTGTTGTACAGTTAAAAACAAAAAAAGCAACCTGGTTTGTGGTCAAGACAGTGATGTGAGTTACTCAACTGAATAATAGTGTCAGGGTGCAAAGATCAGCCATGGTGATTCCTGTTTATTTCTTTCTAACTGGAATGAGAACTAATGTCTGGAAGAAGCACCAGACAATCACTGTATCCAGGATTTCAAGTTAGCTCTATTAACTTGTATTTATTAGATTGCCACAGAGCGAAAGACACCGGGCTTCATCAAAACAGTATCCTGCTTTTTGTCAGTGGTCTCAGCAGATGCTTCAGAGAAAGGAGAGATGCCTTCCACAGCGTGTAACAGTGAGATTGCACATCTCAGTGAGGAGGGAAATTCCAGTGAGAGCACACGAGGGCTACTGCGAGGGCTGAGCAGTGTTTAACCACCCTTACTCCCTGCAGCCGTGCTGTGCCTGGTCCATGTTTTGACAGCTGAGGTAAGCAAGACGTTCCTGGGCACTGAATGATGGGAGAGGTGTAGGAAACAGAAAGGGATTTCTTGAACAGTCCATGGACCAGCTTGCAGGAGGAGGAAGGGAGAGTGGCCACATACAGACTGACACAGACACCTTTGAGCTGTAGACTAGGCACTGCAGAGCAGTCAGAAACATGACAGATTTCCCTTGAAGTCAGGCTAAGTCTACAAGCAGGAAACATTCATTATTTACTGGCAGTATGGTTTCTTGTTAAAACTGGCAAGAGTAAGTAGTCCTATTTTCATGGGGACTGAATGAGCAAAGGCAACAAAATATATTTTTGCTTTCTAAACTGTATTTTAAAGCCATTGCAGAAGTGACAAGAGCTCTGCAGCTGATGGAGCTCATTGTTTTTCTGCTCTCAATCAATGGTCTCCATTTAAACATGACTGTTATCACATTAAGGTGTGAACTCATCACACATAGCTTGGCAGCCTCTTCTATTACAGCTGTATTTTAAAAGTTACACATTTAAGCCCCAAACTCAGCTACCTTCCATCTCATAGCTGCTACTTCACACCAGGCTATATCTAATTTTCACCTCAGACTGTCCCACAGCAGTTCATGGCTGCTTTCTGCTTGTATGTGTTGGGGCTACACCCACGGCATCTGTCTATCTTTGAGCAACAAGCAACCCTATGCCTGATGTTTGGATGCTTAAGTGACTGCAGTGGGTTATATGCAGCTCACTGGTTTCTGCTCCAGCCATGGGGGAGGGAGGCTCCTCCAGAGGGTGGGTGCTGCAAGCAGGGAGCTCAGAGAGGAAGCTGAGCCGAGGAGGTTTCCCTCCCTCTTTTGGCTCAGTGAGTCTTGAATTCTTGGCTACACAAGAGGAAGAGCTGAGAAAGGAAGGGTGGAAAGGTGCCCTTCCTTCTTACAAGTGCGTTAGCTCACTAACAGCACTTGAGTGCTGCAAGTCTCCCTTGAGGTGTGTGATGCGGTGGGAACCCACGCTGAACATCAGCACTGAGCCAAGCAGGTCCTCCAGCCGCATGGAAATTAGAGGGGACAGGAGCAGCACTACAACAGCCAGATGTTTGGTTTCCGATTCTTTCTCTTACACAGCACTGCATTTTGTGAGGAGCCTGATCCTGTCACTGCAAGTGTACCTTGAGCGCAGGGACTGCATGCTGTGAGCTGTCCTAGAGGCTTGAAGGAAGAGCTCTTTCCTGTATCCCTGACAGCACCAGGATTTTGCTGTTGAATGGCTCTGGACAGCACAGCTCTGGGCATGTGGCACAACTCCAGGCACCTTCTGTAGCACAAGTAGGAACATAAAGTGTCTAAAGGGCTTGGGCACATCAGGGCAGTGCTGGCTGCCTGTGCCTGCAGTTTTGGTACCTCTGTCTTACCAAAACCACTTTTGAGAACCCCATCCTTTGTTCAGCCTCAGATTGCACGTTTGGGAGTGTGCTTGCTGATGGAAAGCTGATCACTAGGGAAGACAATCAGAAGATTTCCCCATGTAGGTCACCAAAGAATGCTTTGAGGAAAAAATGCTTCTTTTCAGGCTGTTGCTCACCACGAGAGTAAACTTGAGCAAAAGGCTGCTAATACTGGAACACTGGCCATGCAGCTGTGTGACACTCAGCATTGACCTGGCTGAATTCACTGGGATTCATGAAACTGTCACATTCATTCATGAAATTGTCACTGAGAGTGGCATGCTTGGGAATTGTCTGTCCTTTTGTATAAATCTGTCCTGTACTTCCCTGCTGGTCCTGATCTGTCTGACTGAAGCGCGACTGTGCCAACCGGAATCCAAACCAGCTCCGGTCTGTTGGATAATCCCAAGGCGCACAAATCCCCACATCTCCTGTGCTGCAGAGTGCTTTACCCTGAGACCATTTAGCTCCAGCACTATGGCTGTAACAGCACAGTTCCGTGCATGAGCTGTCTGGATATTTATACAGCTTTGTGGGCAGGTTTCAGAGCACACTCTGTTTCACACAGCTGTGGCTAAACTGTTATTAGCTCCCCAGGCAGCAGCTCTGAATGCTCCTGAGCTATGAGATGAAGCATAGACAAATGTTGGTGGCTTTATATAATTTCCCTGATTAATTATTAGAGCCCCTCATGGCCTTTAATGTGTTCAGCCTACCAGGAAAGGCAGTGGCATTAGCTCCATTTCACAGAGAGAACCAAGAAACAGCAAGAGATGAGGGAAAAAGCTTCTTATTTCTCATGTTGGTCTTGGTCCCTTTATCCACAGCCCTTTGTGTCAGTTATTTGGCTCTGCCTTTATCGGTGGCTGCCTTAAGTAGATCTTCCCTGTGCAGAGGTTCATTCACACCGCAGCTCTGCTGATGGAATGCAGACATGCCAAACCAGCTGGCCAGCCCACAGCCCTCCTAAAAGATCCTCACAGGTTTTAGAGCCTTCTAGCCTTCCTAAAGACCACAATGTGTGCAGCAGACCACGGCAGTCTCAAATCACCCCCTTCTGAAACAGCAGCTCCTTCTCATTCTGTTCACTGTTCCACCTAGAGATGGAGGCAGTTGCTGTGCCATTAGCACACGCATCTCGCATTGCAGGATGGATAGCTCTCCTTATTTCTGTGCTTGCTAACCCAGTCTTGACCATCACTGGGGCTGGCTTCCAGGTCGTGCCACCCTTTCTATTTACTTGCTGGTGTGTCACTCTGTCTAGATCTATTTTCTAAGCAGTCCTGGAAAAGACTCTGGAAGGGGTAACTCAGATGAAGGCAGATGGGTATCGAGTTGCAATGAGTGGTCTGGGTACAGTGCAGCAGGGCACTATTCCTGTTTGCTGTGTGTTGCCTGGCAGCTCTGTTGGTTTTACCACATCAGCAAGGCTGCTCCCATCACCTAGGGCCTGACATTTGGACAGTCCACATAAGAGGGAACTACAGATGAGGTGAATGAAAGACTTGGATTGGGAACCACTGGAGAGTCTCAGGAGCTGCTCATAGCCTAGCCCAGTGCAGAGCAAGGTGGCAGAGAGGAAGCAGGGCAGCCAGGTGAACCACACACAGACACCTTGCACGTGCCTCTGCCTACACAAACCTCACAGCTCTTCCAGAAGGTGTTTGGGCTTTGGCCCTTGGCTCTTGTCTCTACCAAAGCCATGGCTGATGGTTTCTGTGATGGAAATTGATGCTCCCTGCAGCCCACAGGGTCCTCCTGTGAAGCCATGTGGCAGGGTCGACAACAGCATGCATATAGGCATGACGCAGGGCAGAAGGGTTGGGAGGTGAAGATCATCACCAGGCACATCCTGTCTTTGTGCTCAGAGGAAGCCAGTAGAGATCTGCTGAGAAGGTCAGTCCTGGATTCACATTCCCACACTGCATTCAGCAGTTACAGTGGTGGTGAAGAGAGGAAAGAGGCCTTTGCTGTGCAGAGAGAGCTTTGGTTTACTGGAAAAGGAAGAAGGTTTTTTTAGGGGGCCATTACAGGAAGCTTGTGTGTGCGCCTCAGTATCTTATTGTAGAAAAGTCTGGAAGGCTGCAGGATTCCACAGACAGACAGCAATGTCATAGCAATGATGTTTGGCAGCTGCTGCACCCACTTACTAAATCTTTGCTAGTCAATACCCTTAGTGGCCCTGAGCAGTCTCACCTGGGGCTCCTCACACCTGCAAATAGCTCTATTTAAGCTCAGGCTTGGGCTCTTAATTCTTTTCTCAGCTTGGTGTGGGCACAGCTATCTCTGGGCTTGCCTCTGGGATGGACCTCAGTAGTACAGGTAATTTGTCTCTGGGGATGTGCATTGCAGCTTGCTTGCAGCCTGGCTGTGGATGGGGAGGTTTTGAAGTCTTCTTGTAGCCTGGTCTCCAGCCCTGGCTCTGCTTCCTGTTGTCTCTGTTTGGAATAGCTAAATGGACACTGGAGCTGGCTATGTGTGTGCCCTGGCTGGGGCTGTTAACGGTGCTTCCTTGGGCAGGGGTTGCATCTGCTGGATGAGGGCACTGGGATCCCAGCCTTGCCAGTGCTGGGATCACCCTTGGCTCCCAGGTTCCCTGCCTTCAGGGAGCAGCCACCCTCATGATCCCTGATGGTCTCCTGTCAGTTTGATGTTGTGCATAACATCCTAAGAATGCTTGAATAGCAGATAGCTGGACCAAATAAAGGACTTGTAGGTTTCAGGGTCAGTGTTAGGGTAGCCAATTTAGGTTTTGGAGTGGGTGCCAACCTCAATAAGTTGTTGGTGCTTCTCTTATTTTCCCAGGGAAAAATAAAGCATCTTGAAATGGGATCTGGAGCAGCCAGGGTTATGTGCAGGAGGCAGCCTGCGCTGAGCTCGCAAGGAGCAGTGAGCCCAGGGAAGACTTTTACTTCTATTTTTAAAGAAGATGCTGCCTGTGATGGAGGTCTGTTAGCTTTTGCTATCCAGAAGGTATAAATGGAGGCTATCTGTTGTGTTCAGCTTCTCCAGAGATTCTGTAAGGATCTTGTTGGGACACAAGCAAGCACTATGCTGTGAGCCACTCATGCTGGGCTCCTCCTTAGTTACCAAGAAGAAATGGGCATGGTTAGGGTGTGATTGTTTTAGATGCCTCTTCTGGGAGAAGCTAAACTTTGCTATTGTGAGTGTCTGTTTTCCTCCAGTGACTAAATGGAAGTCAAGATGATGAATTAGCACCTAAGCTTATGCAAGTTGTGACCCATGTGGGGTGTCTGGAGCCATGAAAAGGCTGAGATCAGATATGCCTACAGAGCTCAGATGGAAGCATGAGAAAGTGCAGGATGTCAGCTTGGGATGTGATTGAATTTCACTTAAATGAGCTGTCAAAATCCTTGTTGGATCTTGCCTGGCACACCTGGCATAAAGGTCAAAGCAGGAGCTGGGCCCCTTCTTCAACCCAGAGCCCTTCCAACTGCTGAAGTGCTTTTTCTTCCTCTTATGACTATGAAAGCACTGGCAATGGGGCCACCTATTTCCCCCTTCTTCCCTGCCAGCCTCTCCAGCCCATTTCTTGCTCCCTGGCAGACTCGGCTGTGGAGTTAATTTCAATTTTAGGCAATTGTATTTACAGGGTAAATGATTTTATAACTATTTCTTATTAGCTTCTTGGGCTTACTTGCTGTTTTAAGCTTATTTTTCAGCTTCAAGCTCTAGCCAAATAGCCCTTCCCTTGCTGAAAATGTGCGTTCAGAGCAGGAAGGAACTTGACTTTGTGAAGATTTATGTCCCTTTTAAGCTAATTATGTGACTGTTTGTAACAATAAGCTTCAGTTCCACTTCAGACAGTAAAATTTCTCTAAGCAGTTATTTGCCCCAGGCTATAAAGTATCTCCTACTGAAACTCAATGAAATGAAGGAATTCATACATATAAAACTTTGAAAATGTGCTGTTAAAGTCTGGACCCTGTCTTGAATTGTTTGTGCAGAAGTGTAAGGATGTGGAGTTGGAAATACATTGTACGTGCACCAGTGTAAGAAACTGTTAATTTCTGAGAAGCACTCAAGGTTATTTAAAATGATATTTAAATGTTTTCTGGCCATAATGAAAATGGACAAAAACAGTTCTGTAGGTGCAGGGAGAGCAGAAGATCATTCTGCTGTTCTTGACAAAACCTGAAATGAGGAAAGGATGTTTCTTTGAGACAAAGAACCTCATGAAGTTTTGATACAAAGCACTTTTCCTTTGACAAGTTTCCATCAAACCAATCTTTATTTTCACAGTAAAGACGTGCCCAAATGTTTCAAGCGAAGATTCACTTCTGCAAGCACTTCATCTTCCTGCTGCTTCATTCTCCCCTTATTTCTTATTCTGTGTGGATGCTGGGGGTTTTTCTTTCATTAAAAGTAAATCTAGATGAGCAGCAATAATGAGCTCTCTACTGTTGCTGGTGCAGCACCTCCTTGATGCTCCAGGTTGTCCCTGGGGATGCCTCGCAGGAAAGAGTGGCCAAGGAGGGCTGAGAAGTGCTGTTAGCTTTGGAAATAGAGGACATGACAGCAGAGTTGCTGTCCTTCTTCCTGCACATCTAAGGGCAGGACACCATTTCAGGAGGCTTGGTCCTGGGGGCTGTGACCACACCAGGACCTTGTGGACTTACAGGGTATGTAAGGGAACCCACAGGCTGCTGCTGCTGCTGCACAGGGTGGGTGCTGTGGCAAGCACTTGTTCCTTGTCAGATCTCGTCTGTTCACGCAAGCACAACAGCCCTGTGCGTCACATCTGCCCTACATTCTCCCTTTGTGCAACTCTCCTGACAATAAACGTCATCTGCCCCTACATTCTCCCTTTGTGCAACTCTCCTGACAATAAACATCATCTGCTTTTCTGCTTTCCTTCTCTCACTCAGGTTCCCTACAACCCTCGTAAAACCCCCTCTGTGTTCCCATTTCTTTCTCACCAGGACTTATGTTTCCTCATCAGTTCTGGACACTTTCTTCTTGAGCGGGCAGATCCACCTTCTTTATCTTTACACTTCCCACACTCGTTTCCACTGCTATTTCATGCAACCTCACTCTTATTTAATTCATTTCCTGTTTAGCTTTCTTTACCTCTCTCTTACCTTTTCCATCTCTGAAATCTTTGTCTAGAATAGTCTTCATCCCTCACAGCCTATTCAGATGTCAGTGTCCTACAGGCTTTGGAGGACTGTTCCTGGCTTTGGCTATGTCTGTTTCCACATCCTTTGCTTTTGCTTCACATACCTCTGTAGCCCGTGCCTTTTCTCCTCCACCCCTGGATCTTTGCTCACCAGCTTCTCCAGGGTCAGCTCATCTTTCTTTGTCTTCTCTTTGCCTGCCATGAACTCAATGATTCATCTTGCACTTTTGCTTCTTCCTTATGTTGCATGGTCCATCCAGCCTGACAACTTCAGGCCATTCCCTTTGTCTGGTTATGTGTGTATGTGGCAAGAATGCTGTTGCACTTCTCCAATGCACATTTGATTTATTATTTTTTTTCTCAAAAATGGTGGTGTTGTACTTACCAATTCTCCTTCTCTGGGTTAACACAGATCCACGGTTCTGCCTTCTCTTGGCCAGATAACTGTAGTCTGCTGTTTTTTCTGGTCTCTATTCCTTTCTTTTAGAACACGTCTTCCTGACTTTTTAATGTTTCCTAGAGAAACTTCATTCTCTGCTACTCTCCCTCTGCACCTCATCTCCGGATAACCTCACAAATAGAAGATTTAACAATCAGTCGATGTTAATGAGTAACTGACCTGTCTCTGAACATCCGAATTCAAGTCAACATCTTTGTCGCTGACATGGACAGTGGGATTGAGTGCGCCCTCAGCAAGTTTGCCGATGACACCAACCTGTGTGGCTCGGTTGATACGCTGGGGGGAAGGAATGCCATCCAGAGGGACCTTGACACGCTTGTGAGGCGGGCTGATGCCAACCTCATGAAGTTTAACCATGCCAACTGCAAGGTCCTACACCTGGGTCGGAGCTATCCCAGACACAGCTACAGGCTGGGCAGAGAAGAGATTCAGAGCATCCCTGCAGAGAAGGACTTGGGGGTGCTGGTCAATGAGAAAATGAACATGAGCCGACTTCAGTGTGTGCTTGCAGCCCAGAAAGCAGCCGTATCCTGGGCTGCATCAAAAGGAGTGTGACCAGCAGGTCGAAGGAGGTGATCCTGCCCCTCTACTCTGCTCTTGTGAGACCTCACCTGGAGCACTGTGTGCAGTTCTGGTGTCCTCAACATAAAAAGGACATGGAACTGTTGGAACAAGTCCAGAGGAGGCCACGAGGATGATCAGGGACTGGAGCATCTCCCATATGAAGTGAGGCTGAGAAAGTTGGGGCTGTTCAGCCTGGAGAAGAGAAGGTTGTGTGGAGACCTCAGCAGCTTTCCAGTATCTGAAGGGGGCCTATAGGGATGCTGGGGAGGGACTCTTCATTAGGGACTGTAGTGATAGGACAAGGGGTAACAGGTTAAAACTTAAAGAGGGGAAGTTTAGATTGGATATAAGGAGGAAGTTCTTTCCTGTAAGGGTGGTGAGGCACTGGAATGTGTTGCCCAGGGAGGTTGTGAATGCTCCATCCCTGGTGATGTCCAAGGCCAGATTGGACAGAGCCTTGGGTGACATGGTTTAGTGGGAGGTGTCCCTGCTCATGGCAGGAGGGTTGGAACTACATGATCTTAAGGTCCTTTCCAACCCTAACTATTCTATGATCCTAAGTTATCTTCCAGATTTCTATCCTGAGCATCCACATTCATATTTTCGATTGCTGAAATTTAGCTCCTGATTCCCTGGAAAGAGCCACGCAAACTGATCTTGTCCTTTCGGTTTCCAGTAAACTGCAAAAGCACCTGAACATGTGCATGAGCAGAGCAACGGGGGAAGTGAGCTGGGTCAGTGCTCAGAGGTGCTCATTAGAAAAGGAGAACCTGCCATCTGGCAGTGACATTACTGTGGGTCCAGGCAAAGCACCAGTGCTTTCAATTTGGAATTAAATAACTTTCTAAGAGGTGTGAAAGTGGGGAGCAAAAAGAGCTTTGTTCTCATAAGCCTCAAAGGAGAAACAGCTTGGATTAAGTTGTCACTCCAACAGGTGGTTCTTTTCTTTATTTTTAACCACTTCATCTGTATCTGCTTTGAAGGTCAGCCAGTTTCACATCAGCTTCTCATGGGAAGCTGAGGGTCTTTCAGATTCTCTGCTAGCAATATTCCTGATCAACTATGCAGTTAGGAAGTAATCAGTAGTTTGATCTTCTTGGGTAACAGTTTGTGGCCCATCTTGCTAGGATAAGTCTTTGTATATATACATATATATATATATATAATTTTATATATATATAAAATTGTTTGAAAATTTTGCTATAATGACCACATTCCCTCTCATGCAATGGTGCTCTGGTGTGGGGGGTAATCAAGTCACCAAAAAGCACACTCATACCTGTATTTCTAGAGCCTTACACTGCTACTTGCAAGCATTTGTGTACTGCTGCCCGCAGAATTGTGGCTCTGCCTTGGCAATAGCAAGGGGTGTTATTGCCAAAGGGTGACTCTGAATTGCAGTTTTGAGGCTAACTTAATAGTCCATGAGCAATTTCTCATGACAAGGATGTAAGGTGGTGGAAGTGGCCAGAAAGCTAGAAAACAGGCACAGGTGGGGTTTGTTCTGCACCTGAGCTGTGTCCCCACATCTGAACCAGGATAGGGAAGGCAGGAGAGGGCAAGCTTGTGTCAACTGGTTCAATAGTTTGATTTAGACTACTGCTTTTTGGTTTGTTTTCCTTCTTCTCTCGCCATCCTTTAGATTATTTCAGTACCTGTTGAGGGGTGAGTGTCTTATTGCATGCCAGTAAGGACACTGAAGAAATATATGGAGTGTTGTCAGGAAGAAACCTTCTTTCTACGGGGGTATTTTAGAGCTTATCTGGCTGAAAGAACTAAGCTGCTTGGAGCTGTAAATCGCAACCGAACACTAGTGGTTAGGTGTAGCTGATGTCCGATGATGGCTTGAGGATCCTGCAAAGCAGAGGTGTTCTCGCCCAACCACTGAGCTGCTTGGCTCAGCTCCTCCTCTTACCTTGTATTTTCCTTTCTGAACGCAGGATGGCGGCACATGCTTTAGGCATTAGAATATTTTTTCTTTACGGTTGCTTATAAGAGATAGAAGAAATATTTATTCCCCCGTGCCATAAACCCCATGTCATCTCATATTCCTTTCCTTTACAAAACTGAGATCCATTCCTCACTCTTCCCCTTTAATTCAGTTCTGCCGTTATTCCTAATATTGAATTTTCTCCTGGTGTTGTGTCCTACTGCTTTGAATTATAATGTGTTTTGTGCAAGGTGGTGCTTCCCTTGCGTAGACAACACAGGTTTGGGGATTTTACTGATAGGTAAATCTGTAGGGGGGTAAATTCTTGCTATGAATACATGGAGGAGGATTTGGAGCGTCTCGAGCTAGCGTGGATAAGCAGCTTTGGCTCAGCTGGTGTTGAAGGGCCCTTATGAATTTCTCTTTTCCTTATGTTTCCTCTACTTACAGGGGTCATGTGGGTGGCAACAATCTTTTTCCTTCAAAGATACCGTCTGTTTTCTTGGTCAGATGAGCTTATGGAAGATGACTCTGATGTTAGAGGCTCACAGGAATTGGTAAAATACATCATCTTCTTATGGTGTCCCACGGCTGCCCTCTGGTGCTGCTGGGGCTCTTGTTCCCAGCTTTCTGGTTGTAAAGCAGATTTGCACGTAGATTCTGTAACCTTGAGTTGTTGTGGCTTTGTTTCACGTTGTTTATCTTCTGCCATTACTGCATTTGAGAGTATGATCTGGGACCAGACTTAAATTAACACCCCTTAACACTGACATCAGTTTGTTGTAACAGACGTTTTTACCCTGAAAGGTAATTTCTCACAACTGTATCTGTGTTCTTCACTAAATGCTATGCAGTTTTGACCTCGATGCACCATCTGATTTGGTTGCTCTTGTTATGCTTGTACGTAAGTTTCATCTGTAATACAATGAGAACCTCACACAGGAAAAAACACAAGAAGTGGTGCTTTTTTTCCCATTTTTGCAGCAACCAAACCCATCCATGTCTATTTGCTCGGGTAGAACAATGGGTTTGGTCCAGCAAGGCAAGCAAACAATTTTATGTAGTTTGGGAGCATCTTGTATTCACTCTTTCAAGCTTTCTGGGAAGTGGTGTGAGGAGTATGTAGGAGATGCAAAAAGGAGCTGCTGTCTGGAACATAGGTGGCTTAAATTATCGATTAGTCTGTACCTAACAACTGATTACATGGAAAATTGTGGGAAACTTGCTATTCCCTTAGGCTTTTGCTATCTTTACTAGCTTGATGAGTCTCTTGGTTAACTTGAGCAGTACTGGACTGCACTCCAAACATGTGGTGGCATTGCCTTCAGGAAAGCCAAAGATCACTTCCTTAGTTTAAAGAAGATACAAAGGCGCAAGCCAGATGTGGAGCTAGAAATGAAGATGGCTGAAAGAGTGTAAAATTCAAAGCTTAGAAGTGTGAGCATTTTCTCACTGAATGCAGGTATGGACCTAACTATATATATGAATGTATATGTATACGGAATTATATATATAATATACATGTATATGCCTTCTAACAGATGTGTGGGGATTTAAAATATGTTAACTCTAATTAAGAGCATGTTAATGAAGGGGAAGTTTGTGGATGTCTTCTGTGATTTAGGGAAGCTCAAAGTAATGCACAAGACTGATGTGTCTTGGGCAGCTTTTCATGTGCAAAGACAGAGTAAAAGAGAAGAAAAGCACCTATTTCCTAAGCACTGGAGGAGAGAGCTCACCAGGTAGATGAAGTCTAGGAGAATGCTCTCCTTGTGCACAGAACCCAAGTAATTAGATATGTAAAATTGAGAAGAATTCTTTACCACCTTTAAGGGTTAGACTTTTACAAATATTTACTTAAAAATATGACAGGGCAGCAGAGTTCTGGGAACTGTCCTTTGGGGAAGGTGGGGGGAAAAGCAGGAATTGGTGTGTTCTGCACTGTCTTTGGGAGAGGCAGCCCAAGTCCTGAGCACCCAAGGATGTTGGAAGCAAGTCTTAGCACAGTGCTTTCAGCCCTGAAAAGGTTAACTGAAGAGGCCCTCATCCTAATGACAGTAAGGACAGAACTACAAGTCATGCCCAGACGTTTCCTGTGGAGTGTATTGACACAGGGCTCCTGCAGCAGGGTGCTGGGAGAGGAGAAAGTCGCCTGTGCGTTCTGGGAATTAAGACAGACAAAGCATCAGTGCTCCATGTCGGCTTGGCCAGCTTCCAGGTCTCATTGGTGGGAAAGAAGTATTAATTGAACTCTGCCAAAAGCTTCTTATTGGCGTTGCTAAAAGGGGTCTCAGAAACAGTCTGCCTAATTTCTAAGGCTCAATGTTAATATTTTATCTGTGTAATCTGCAAATTAAATACCACAATGAACACCATTTAGGGAACATGAGTTTATGTGGCTTGCAGTAAAGCACGAGACATCCCTGAAAACACATATTTTTCCAAATCTAAGGTTGGTGCACACCTCATCTGAAAACTGCAGCACATACCTGGGGGGAGCAGTGAAATCAGAACCTGATCTGTATTCAAACAGTACCAGTGAAATTATGACTTGTCACCTTGCTGGGCAGAAAGCAGAAAGCAAGCCTTGGAAACAGGGATAGGGGGGAGCACCCTGATTGCTGCAGGGATCTCAGACAGCTGCAAGGAGAATGTAGTTTGTTTGGGAGTGGGGGTGTCAAGTCACCCACCTACCCATCTCTGGTCATCAGAGCTCCCCTAAGAGGTTCAGGATGGAGAGTTGTCCACAGTTAGGATGGAGGTTGTGCTGCTGCACAGCAAACAGGCTCAAGGAAACCTCTAGAACACTGCATCTTGCAGAAACTGGTGTCAGTGAAGCTGCTCAGGGAGAGCTCAGGTAGGGAGCAAAGCCTGGGCGCTGAGGGGCTGCAGAACAACTCAAACAGTGGTTAATATCTGCCTTCCACAGCACTGTGTAAGCTCTGCGGAGTACCCACTGCAGGGAGTCTGAGGCTTCAGTCAGTTCGATGGGGAGGCGGGTTGAAATGTAAACCTGTAGTAACAACAGGTCAGTGATGTTCTGCTCAACAGAAAGCTGTTGAGGGATCTTGTTGTCTTGGGCCTTTATTTATGCCTAATAATTCCAATATTTAGGAATTACTGTATATGTGCGTGTAGTGGTGAGGAGACAGTTGCCTGATGCCTTAGTCCAATATCACTGTAGGGGGTTGGGGGGCTACAAGAGCAAGTTGCACTAGCAATGGTGTGTTTATTCTTCCTGACTTCTTACACCAGCACACAGCCATTTCTGTAGAAGAAAACAGGATGAGCTGGCAGTGTGGGTCCCTTTTGGGCTGGGAAGCCTTGGTGTAGGAGTTGATGACATCAGTGACTCTGGACATTTTCTTTGTAGTGCCTGTGAGAATTTCAGCCCGTGATGGGGCGGCTATAAAAAAGTGATTCATGCTTGTTTAATTTATCTTCCCATTTCATGCTTTATGTTGTTTTTCATTCCTATCTGTTCTACATCACCTCTGACTTCTGCCCCTTTGTCTGCTCTCTAACCAGCTCTCTCCTTCCCTCTAGTTACTACAAGTTTTCTTTTGCTTTACCTCTTTTTATTTGCCCGAGCCCATGTCTGTCTTCACGTCTCTCTCTCAGATGTCTGCACATCTTCTTTCCATCTCTGTTCCTTGCACACTCTGTTCCCTTGGGGTCATGGGATGACTTTAAGCTCTACCTCCTCTACTTTTTAGTTAGGTAGAAGCATTCAAGCCATCTAACCAACTCCTATTAGCTGATCCTCCCCTCAGTGCAGGGTAATACATTTAACTAGGTAAAATCAAGCTAACGGGTTAAGCTGAGGAGATGCTTTTGGGAAGCACCAATTGCCAGACAGTATCCAGGTGGATTTCCAAGGGCTGCAAAGCCAGTACTAGGGCTGATTTTATCTTCAGAAGTGGCCTAAGACTCTGAGCAGGACCTGCTTAAGAGCGGGTGATGACACCTCTTGCCTGCAATGTGGCAAAGGGCATAAATGCAGGCTGCTAATGAGCACATTCCTTTTCAGGGTCCCCTTCCAGATGACGGACAGAAAAGTGTTGGGCTGATGCCCATACCTGCTCCTGTCTCACCAGTCCTGAAGGGAGTATTGTGTGCCTACTGACACCAACCAGCATCACCACTGTGGATATGTCCACCTGCTTGCTGAGTCGTGCCTTTGGATCAGAGGTAAGCAGCCAGCACTCAGCTGCTGTCTTTGCAAACCTCCTTTTGGGGTGGATCATATTCTTATTGTTCATGCAAGCTGAAAGAAAAAGATGTCTCATGTTTTAGAGTCTTGCTGTGAGTGGGATACTTTTGGTTTTGTTTGTCATGATGTCTAATGAGCCCCTCCAGGGACGCTTAGAGCAGGGGAAGGCACATGGGAGTGTGCTAAAGAATGGTGTTGCACCCTATACCAGACAGATATCCCCACCTCAGTTCTCACCTGAAATGTGAAACAGAGCTTCAAAGACCAAAGAGAAATAATGACATTGCCTGTAAACAAAGCTCTTGGTAGTCTGAAGTAATTGCACAGCTGTTGTCTCAAGCTCTTACATGAAATAGTATGTGTCAGCAGTGGTTTAGCATCATGTGGCCAGGCACATTGATGGTTATGTTAGGATCACCTGGGTATTCATAGCCAAATAATGCCCAGCTACCTCCTTCCCTCTGCTAGATTTAAGTATTGAGGTTTTGGAGGGAAAAGTCAATGCTGCTGACTTTCAGTCTCTGGAAGCACTTGTGCAGGAAGCCCCTGTGCTGGTGCAGGCAGTGGTTTGCTGCTTCAGGCGTCCAAACTGCAGGAGTTTGCAGACTCTAGACATTAAGCCTTATTTTGCTGTACAATTGTACCTTGTACCATTTGGTGTCTGGGGGTTTTGTTGCTGTTGTAGGAAAAACTGTCTGCCTTCCATGGCCAGGGCAAAGCATCCTGTACAAACATCTCCAGCTCTGATACTATAGTACGTGGGGAGCAGGCTTCTTGGCATGACCCCTGAGCTAGGACTCACTTCTTCCAGGTCTTTAATAGCTTGGGGCCAGCTCAGCAGAGAGCTCTCTTAAGGCTGACTCCCCCCTCCCTCTTTGATTCTGGGGGGAATGGCTTCAGAGGTCTCTGAAGGTTGTTGTGTTTGGGGTCAGCATCAGTCCTGCCTGTGTCCTGTGTCACTGCTCTGAGCCGAAGCCACGAATGAAGGTGTGCTGGCTCAGGAATGGTGTGCAGTGCACTTGATGGGTTTTCTGTATATTTCTGAACAAGAAGTATAAATGACAGTCCTTCAGACAATGGAGAAAACCCAGAATGACTCCCAAGGGATATCGGTTTCCCTGTCAGCAATCTGTCCTACCTCTTCTGGTGTTGATCGGTGTACCTATAAAAGACAACTTCAACATTATAACTTCAATATTAGGGACTACAGCAGAGAAGACTGAGGCTATTTCTGCATGATTCTCCAAAGTATACACCCCTGAAAATAAAGCATCCTTTGCTCTTTTGCCCTACATCTTCATACAAAAGCTTGCTCCTTCCAGTAGGAAACTGTTTTAAGTGATGTATAGCTATGTTGGCCACACAGTGAGAGGAGACCAAGAATTTGCAGATCCTAAAGTGAAGGGTTTTCATAAGGAGGTTTCACTTTTAAAAACATCAAGCTTAAAAATAAGCCTTGTTTTCCTGGTGTGTTTGGCATCAATTTCTTTTAAAAGTAATAATAATAACATATTTAAATAATGACCTTTCCCCTTTGCCAGCTTTCTCTGCTATCCTGAAGCTAGCTTAAAAAGAGTTGCTATGGTAATTCAAACTTGCCAGGCCATATGCATAGGATTAAAGTTTGACTGTGAATCAAGAAACAAAAGGAACTGGATGAGGAGTCTCTTTATCTGAATACACATCTTCAGCACTGATCACTTGCAGTCAAAGTTCCTTCCCTGATTTCCTGCTGGAGACAAGGCTGCAAGCCTGGCTGCAGTAAAGAGGAGCTAAGGCAAACCTATTTGTTTTTGTTGCTATGGTGCTGGGAATAAACAGCCTTTTCTAGGACAGTCTCTAAAATACCAGTGGAGCTTGCTCGCTAACACAGTCATTCAACTTGTGAATTGTCTGCACCCCTTTGTATTTTAATTATCCTGTGTTTCCTTAGTTAAAACGTTGTTTTCCATATGGGGATGGAGCTTCCTTCCTCATTGGCTTTTCATGCTCCCAGTGTGAACAGAGTGTGAATCAGAAACCTGCTGTCTACCACCAGCTTTTTTTTCCTGGGAAACTAAGAGGCTACCCGGCAATCCCTGTGATCACTTGTGTTTAGCCAGTTGCTTCTTGAGGTCTGAATGCGTGAAATGCCATGACACGGAGCTTCATAATGACAGAAGTGACTGGAGAGAGGAACTGTTTGGAAGAATTCTTTTCCTTAGTGTTGTGAAATAACTGAGATGAGAGGGCTTTTCCCATGGGGTGAGGTCACATTCAGACCGCGCTGTCCTGTGCAGAGCAAGATGTGACCTTGAGCTGCATGGTCTTAACTCTATTTGATAAGCACCTCACAGTTCTGGCTTAGTGTGCTCTAAAGCTGAGATGTGCACCTGTGGAATACGCTCTTTCACTTCAAACTCTGCAAGAAAAAGGAGTACATTTGATCTCTGCTCATTGCATAGAGCCCTTAGGTTTCTTTCTGTAGCGGCCAAAGACAAAGCCAGTAAAAATATATCCTGTTCTCGCCATTGGTCTCTGCTTGCTCCAGCTGCAACTGTGTACTTAGCTTTACCAGATGAAATTTTACCGCTAGAGCTTGGGCTATGTAAATGTGCTGGGTTTCTGAGGAACTGCTTTAAATCTCCTGCGTTACCCATCTCCCACCAGTGAAATATTTAGCAGAATAGCAAGGGAAAGAGCAGCCCAGAAGAGAGATGTGAAAACCCAACCAGCAGCGGCTGCTGGAAACCTGTTTGCTTGTGAGCCTTATGTGGTGTTCGCTGAGATTTCCTGTTTGAAGCATAGAGATGACTGTTGTGGTGATCACTGTTAACAGATAAAGATTGTTTTTAATGGGGAGATGATATAGCAAGGGAAGCACTGTGTGAGTTGGGGTGATTGAACTGTTGGTATATAGACAGTTGCTTGTGAAAGCATTGAGCACATCCTTTAAGAGCAGAGGCCTTGTCCTTCTTTTCTGTAAAGCATCCAGAGAACACCTTCATCTGAGACTGGGAAAAGAGCAGTTAGGAGTCCCAAACAATCTCTTGTCAGGATGCAACTCTTGCTGTGGATTCTCCCTAAATACAGACAGAAAGATACAGAAACAAAGGCCCTCCTTCTGAGAGATCCTACACAGAAGTCACTCTTGAACCAAAGGGTAATTCAGCTGTTGCTGTGAACTCCACGCACCACAAACTTCTGTGTGTGATCAGGAACTTGTGCCATACATCTGCTGCATAGATTTGCTTGTAGCATTTCCTTTTTTACTGAGATGTCCTTTCTGTACCGTGACACTTCAGTACTTTTCTGTAAGTGCTGCAGCACGTTTTTCCAGCGCTGGGGCCAGGCGCTGGTCTCCCTGAAATCCCTGCCAATTCTAATCTGCAGCTCAAGTGACTTGGCACCCATTTGTCTCAATGACCTTTGGTATCCTCCGCCTCTGTGCACACCCCAGATACTTCTATTTATCATTGCCTGATTGGGGTCCTCTGATGAAGAGTTTCATGCAGATGTTTCTTTATTTAAACCACACTTTATTGAAAGGAAGGAAAGGGCAGACACATGCAGAGGAAAGAAGTGTGTTTCATAGCATCGCTTACTCTGAAGTGCTGTCCATGCCAGGAAAATGCGCATATTGCTCATAATCCTTTGTCTCATTTGTTCTTCCCTCCTGCTCCCCCCGTTCCCAAAACCCACCAACAGGAATTCCCTGCTTCCTTACTTACTAATTAAATCTTTCTGCCTACAATAAACTAAGAAGGTCTATCAATGAAGCAGTATGTGGTCAAATGATGGTTGGAACCGCTTGGCAGGAAATTTGGTAGGAAAATACGACCTCAGCAGCCTAGCAGGCTTATTTTTAGGGCCCGTGAGCTTGTTTAACTCTGAGATGCAAACTGCTAGGTTTCTATTGTTGTCAAATGGCTCGTGTCCCACCAGGCTGAGTCAAGCCAGTGACTCATGGGCAAGGAGGAATCGCTTTGGCAGGGGTTGTGATTTTCTTTCCTCCTCCAGTCTAAGATGTGAAAAATGATAAAACTTGCTTGCAAAACTAATTTCTAGCTTGTTCTGGTTGGAAAAACAAGAATACAGAGCTTGTAATAAAAAAAAATTGCAAAATTGTTTGCAAAGCAACTGATGTTGCATTTGGCATGAGCTGGCCCTGCTCATGCTCTGGGCTGGCATCATGCAAGCGAAGCCCTGAATGAGAACAACAGGGACATGTTAGCTCAGCGCTGTTCCTTGGCTAGCAATCCCTGCCGAGAGCTGGGGTTTATTAAACCTGGAGCACAGTGCTGTACTGAGGCAGGGACAGGGATTTCAGGTGTGAGCTGGCTGGTATTTAGCCAGCTCGGCAAGGGAATGCAAATCCTGTGGAAGGTTCAAGTCCATATGTTGTTTAGGAAAATTCATGTTCTAATTCCAGCACACAGCCTCGCTCATCTCTCTCAGCCTTCCTCTCAAATCCTTACCCTCCTGAGGGTAACACAAGCTACTTCTTCTAGAAGTCATTAAATTAGTTCCTTAAGATACATACAGGATTGTCTTGGACTCCTTGCTGTGCTTGCTGCTTACCCTTCTGGCCTTTAAAGCATTGTGTGCAGTTGGATGCTGGCTGGAATACAGTGAGGGCATGCTTTCAGGACATCCCCTATAGAGATGAGAACCTTACAGCTTCTCTGGTGGGTTTTGCCTTACCACATGCTCTGGAGCAGGTCAGAGGTTTTGTACCTTTCATCAGGGCAGTATAGGGTGTGCATCACTTACAGCCCTCCTGTATCTCACACCCAGGTTTGCGGTAAGGCCTGTGTCAGTCTGTGTTAGCAGAGCTGGAAGGCAGAGAGCCACAACCCCAGGGAGGGTTGTTTCTTCAGGCTTACAGCATCTTGCAAGTCCACTTGGAAGTTACTTAGAAGGACCCAGATTTATGACCCTTGTTTCTGTTTATCCCAGTCACCAAGAGGTGTTTGGATCTAATGACCTGTCACCTTGCCCAGCAGGCATGTCATTCAGAACACTGGTTCCCCTATGTGTGAGCTTTCTCCTCTGCATTGGTGTGCACAGGCATAGCTGTCTGGCAGCAGGTCAGGCACCGAGGACACAAAGTGTTGCTGTCAGCATTGAATTATGCTGGAGCATGACCCTTAAAATGAGGTCATCAACATCTTGTTCTGTAGGTCTCATCAATGGGGAAAAAAATAGGTGGTCGTGGCTGAAGGTACAATTAAAAACGTTAGTAGTAGCCTACCACAGTGTGGCAAGCTTATATCTGTTCAACTTTCAGTGACTCATACTGAAGGGCCTGTAGTGAGTTCACAGTTTGGTAGCTATGAGTTTGTTTGCTGTTTATTTTTAAGGAACGGATTGTGGATTTCCTCCTGTAGCATGTCCTTGGGCCCTTCACAAAGTCTGAGGTTTTGGTGTCAGACAAATCCACATGATTTTGAAAAGCCCTAAGTAGCCAGAATGTCCAGTTCTGCAGCTCTTACACCAGTCAAAGCCTGGCTCAAGGCCACAGCAGTCTGTCACATACGAGGACTCCTCAAGAACATGAGCAATTGTTCTTGCTGCTTGACAGTGATTATCCTGAGTTTTTCTCCTCTATGTCTTTTTGGCTGATCCACACACTCAAACTGTCCTGCTTTGTCTAACAGGAGTGAAGTGGTAACTGTCTCTCCTCAGATGCAGGTTTCCCAATAACTGCAAAGGGTTCTTTTACCAATATAGCTTATTTCTTTTCCAAGAGCATGTTGCTGTATCAGCAGAAAGTACTCTGATGTTACGAGAGCTGGAGTGCAAACCCAAACAGGTTAAGATAACTAAGTAAAAATGGAGTATGACTCAAGCTTTCAAGGAGGGGTGGAACTAGATGGTGTTTAAGGTCCTTTACAGCCCAAACCATTTCATGATTGTTTGCTGGGGATGTATGCAGCCAGTTAGCTATGCAGTGTAAATGTGTGTAATGGCTTCATTTCTATACTGAACAGTGAAACAGTGTTTGAATCCTTTTGATAATTCTGGTCTGGACTTACAGATATGCTGCCTTTGGAACTGCTTTGAGATGCTAGTCCTATCAGCTAGAGAGTTTGAATGTTCAGGTGTTGTATTCAAAACTTCATGGAAATCAAAATCTACTTCTGTTACACACTTACCCTTTATTCTGGGAAAGGGACTCTGTGATGCACTGACCTGAGCTGCAAAGTTGGTTTTAAAAGATCCTGTTGCCTTACTCCCATGGACACACTCCCCTCAGTTGTGCCAGCACAACTGTTGATGGGTTAGAGCTGTTAATGGGAACCTAGTTAAGTGATCCAGATTAAAAATAAACCCCTGTTCTGGGGGGAAGTTGTGGAAAGATGAGTTATATTTAAATCAGATCATTGTGGTGATCTGGTAGACAATGTGACCTCCCAAGCAGTTGCTGCATAGCGCAAGGGCAGTGGAAGAGCCAGAGAGTTGTGCAGAGAGAAGAATGAGTGGCAGCCTCTGAAATCAGTTTCGCTGTCCTCCACTCTTGGAAAAAGGAGGGAAAATTGAACTGTGAACCTTGGTTTCAGAGAGTAACAATTAACCAGCATAAGTAGTGTTTAAGGGGGAGTTGTAGGATAAGTACTCAGGAACGAGCAACTGCTGTATGATGGTGTCTCACAGGTACCTCCCCATCCTCATTTCTACCTGTGATCCCTAGCTGCTGTGGTAGTTTGTGATAGTGAGATAATATATATGGGAAGAGGATAGGAATCTGAACTGCCAAGCCACAGTCATACTTATGGCTGTACTAACACCATGACAAACAGGTCTTACCAATATTCCCCTCTCTCTTGGGCTCGAATGGGTCTATCGCATAGGTATTTTTCACACATGCAAGTGAGAGTGGGGTTGGAAAATGAAGAATTATTCTCATGAGCAATGCTGAGGGAGGATGTGTTGAAAATTACATAATTTGTAATGCAAAATCTTTAGGTTAGTGGAGGAATTTTAATAAGAACCCTTGGCTCTTTGCTCTGTGGCCTCCTAACTGTACACAGGCCAAGTCACCACTGCCAACAGTGAAAACAGTGTGACTAAGGACCAGAAACAGCTCTCTTCAGATATTACTGCAAGAAGAATGTTCAGCAGGATGTGATTGTTGGACTTGTGACTGAAATCTGTCCTTTAATAAGTCTGAACCCTTTTCCTACACAAATCTGAAAATGAATCAAGGTCTTCTCATATTACTTCCTGGGTATGGTTGCAGTCAGGTACTTACATGCCTAGCTTTATACTGGTCTTAAGAAGTCATTTAGCGTACTTGATATTGCTCATGTGCAGGAAATGCTGTTTCTCTTCTGGTAACTCTACAGTTGTATAAGCCAATCTCAACTCTATTGTAACTTCAAGCTCTATGTGAGGGGTGCTGATCGTGCTGTTTATAACAGAAAATACTCTCTTGCTTGAAACATCTTCACTGTCTTACTCAGAACAGCATGGTCAGCATCCGACCTGGCTGAATCCTGCCTTGTGCTTGCACAAGACTATTGTGCTGGGGTTTTTTCAGTCCAGGTTGTGAGTGCATTAGTGGCCACGTTCTGCACAAGGCTGTAATGGACAGTGACAGTGCACGCTAGAATTTGTAATGTTAATAATGACAGGATGTCACTGTTAGAACTTAGGTATTTTTTCTTTTTACTTGTGTGACCTATGTAAAATTTGTCAATATTCCCCAACCCAAAACTACCCATGCAGCAGAAAGCTATCCACCCCAGGTATCTCAATATGCTGATCTTAACACTGTGCCATGGGGTGCCTCTGTTTAAAGCACTTTCCACAGCTCCCTAATGCAGCTAATACTGATTTAGGATACGAAATAACACCTCCACTGTGTATCAGTTGCTAAATCAGTGTTGCTTATATGGTTCTCAGACTGTGTGTTGTGATCTACCTCCTTGTAAGATCTTGCCACTCACCTCTGCTGAGATGGCTTTTCTGCCATCTCACTTCCAGATATACCACAGTTTGATGCCAGCTTTGGAAGCAGCACAGTCCTTCCAGAGGTCAGAAGGTATTTCAAGATCAATTTTATTCTGTTATAGTGACACAAGCTTTGTGCCATGGCTGAATTTGAAATTAATGTCTAACAGCCAAAACACCAAGTCTAGACAGTAATATTCCTTTTCCCTTAGACATCTGCCTTAAAGACATTTTCAAGCATCCCAGCTTGACTTGGTTATCCTGTACAGAACAGGGAGGTGGGAACCTGGGAAACAAATTTATCAGGTTCAGTGGCAGCTGCTTTGGTCTTATCTGCCTGTTGTGGTCTGAGGCTGCTGATTCTGAGGTGATCCATGAATAAGTTTCAAGAAAGTATTCTGTGACTATGGAGCTGATTGAGGTTAATGATTGAGGTGATGATGCACTGCCTCAGAAGCTGAGGGATTTGTATAAAACAAGAAAAAGGAATAACCAGTTACCCATGCTTATGGTTTCCAAGTTCTCCATGTGTGCTGGAGGTACTCAGAGTTTAAGAGGTCTACAGAAAACCTTTAAATATTATTATTATTTATAGAAGTCAGAGTAAAGGAACACATTCACGCATACAGATTTTCTGAAGGAAACTTTCCCTTTTCATCATGCACACACAGGCGCACAGACACATGAAAGTGCAAACAGTGCAAAACATGGGTTAAGTTCTATTTACATTGGTCAAAATCCCCCAGGCAGAGAAAAGCTGGCACAGGGTTTCCTTAAGTACTGGGCAGTTAAATGGTCCGGATAAACATATGAATGGTGATCCCAATGAGAAACCACCCGATTCTTTGCTTGTCCCGGTGTTTTAAGTGTGCAAGTGCCCTGTTGGTTTTGCGTGGAAGTTTAAGAATTAAAACCAAGAACAGCCAGCAGTGTTAAACATCATTTTAAAGTGACAATTTCCAAAGAAAAAAAACAGCAACAGCACTTTGCTTTGCTGTGAGATGTACCTGATTTAAGACAGTGATTTTAACCTCTATAAATTACAAGTTTAAGCCTGTGTATTTGCTGACCTCCTTTTCCCTCACCCCAGCAGGAACAGAAGATTCCAGCAGCTGGAATCAGTACCTAGAGAAAAGGATCTCTGACCATTGCTGGGGGAAGTAAAAACGGTGTTTTGAGTAGCTCTTCCTCACTTTCTAGGCTGTTTGAGTGCATCATCTTGAACCTTCCACAAACTGATTTCTCTAAACAAGTTATTTCCATTGCACAGCATCTCTGGAGTGTTTTGAGTTATGGTCCTTAGGAGTACAGAGAGCAAACGCACAGTTTGTACCCAGACAGGGCTCTCAGGAGTAAGCTTGAGGTCAGCATTCAGAAGTTAAAATTGCAGCTTTTCCAGCATTAGTGGGGGAACCAGGGCTTGGACTTCTAATCTTATGAAGAATAGCTCTGCCTCTTTCTTTAATGCTGAGCAACATAATCTGCTTACTGAAATGAGGACTGGTTTGTTTCTGTTCTTAAATCCTACCCAAAGAACTGTTTGCAGCCCGTTCTTTTGAATGCAGCAAAGCTTTGGGGTTATCCTGCGCTCAGGGTTAACCTTTGGCAGGGACGCTCAGCCCAGCTTTTGGTGCCTGGTACCAGCAGGAAAGGATGGAGAAGGGCAGAGTGGCTCTCTTGACCCTTTCTGCAGGATGTTCCCTTTCATGCAGCCAGCTCCTGCTTTCTTCATATAGTACATTGTGTAGACACATTTACACAGGAACTGCTGTTATCGCTGTCCCTGTTCTGAGACAGCATTTCAGAAATGGTAATTTCCTGCCTGCTTTACAGCAAATCCACCCATTGGGAAGGGCATGGGGTGTTATAAGGAAGCTCTTGAGGGAGACCAGCCTCTGAGAAGATCATCAGAAGTGCTGTATAATCTTATCAGCATGATAGGTCCCCCTTTTCCTTCACCAGCTTTTTGTCAGAGGAATTCCCCTCTGGGTTATACAGCAGTTCTTCCTGGGTAGAAAGCAGGGAGGGAGAGCAGACTGTCTCATTCCATCATCTGTGCAGCACCGTGGGGAGAACTTCCCAAAAACATTATAGGGATATTTGTAGAAGGACCTAGAGGCTTGCAGTGAGCAAGGTTAGGAGGAACAAAGCCTTGCTGTCTGATGAGCAGCTGTGTGCTTGCGCAGCCAGCACAGGAACTTGTCACCTTTCTTACTTACCCAAGGAGCCAGTACACACCTTCTATACGTGACCTGTGCTGCCTCCTTGCCCTTGCCTTTCACAGACCTGAGCCGGGGTAGTTAGCACTGATTCTGCAAAGCTGGTGAAGACTTACCCTGTCCCACAAACACTTGGCACATTGCATCTGATGTACAGCCTGGTATGTTACTGAGAAAAGCCTACTGCAGGAGAGCAGGCTTTCATGGTGCCTGTAACAGAATCATAGAATAGTTAGGGCTGGAAAGGACCTTAAGATCATCCAGTTCCAACCCCACACTAAACCATGTCACCCAAG
The DNA here is from genome assembly GCF_033783945.1 of Neopsephotus bourkii. Classification (NCBI taxonomy): domain Eukaryota; kingdom Metazoa; phylum Chordata; class Aves; order Psittaciformes; family Psittacidae; genus Neopsephotus; species Neopsephotus bourkii. The sequence goes on from NW_026901555.1 coordinate 2,828,791, forward strand.
GCTCTGTCCAACCTGACCTTGAACACCACCAGGGATGGGTTAATACAGTAACGCTTCCTCCTGTCATAACATCTACCATGAACATTCAGGCTGCTGTGGCATTTTGCATAGGTGTGCATACACAAAGGTGAGTTTGGGCAGAGACATTTCATATTGCCTTTCAGAACGTCAGCTTCCCAGCTGGGAAACGAGTTGCAAAGCTTGCGGTGAGCTCACAGCGAATGAATGGCATATGGAGGACTGGGAATAGGAAAAGTGAGCTGGCTGGGAGCAATGAAATCCTTGCTAAATGCTGTGTGTTTAACATCTAAGGGGATTGCTGAGTCCTGTCTCTCAGCTTCAGAGAGGTAAAGACACTGACTTGATTTTTGCTTTTAAACTCATAGTTCCGGTGTGTGCTGCTTGACAATAGCCCTTTGTCAGATGGGAGCAGGAACACTCAGCTGCACCTCGGCCAGAAAAACTGTGAATCCACTTTTCCTTTACCACCATCACTCCTTCCAGCTGGCTTTACCAACATCTGAGAAACTACTTTTCCTCCCTCTGAATGCATAATTGGTTATTTGTACACAAACCATAGAGCATTTACTTGGTATACCTGACCTAGGGAAAAAAGATTAGTCAAGAACTGTCCTCCCAGATGTGAGTGTCAGTCAACATATGATCTCCATATAATTTATAAGGGATTAAATTACAAAATAATGAATCTTTTCAGTTAGCGTTTTGGCACATGATGATAGTATTACATTTTATGTGAGAATATCGACCGCAGCTCTTGCCCTATAAAACTGCAAACAGATCTGTAAGCACTGGCAGTAGTTTCACTTAGAAAAAGACACCCATTATGCTCAGATTACAGTCAAGCTGTGTACGTACAGCCTGGAGGTCGTCCAGTCACACGCAGTTCTTTCCCTCCTCTCCTTTAGCATGTTCATAGGAAAGCCTAGGCAGTGGTTTCTAGGTTAGGTGTGATTTCTCTTCCCTTGGATTTAACTGGAGGAAGGTCTGCAAAGCAGAAGGTCCTCCAGGATTCTTGCAATGAGAGATTCCTCTGCCATATTCTGCCCTTGCTCACATAGAGCGAGTGAGCATCCACCATGTGCATGAGAACAATCCAGCTTCTAAAACTCGATGTCACTCAGGAATCTCACCTATCTGCTTCTTGCTTGCAAGTGGGAACAAGCAGCTTTAACAGAAGATTTACAAGCTGACAGTTATATGTTGTCCATTGAGAGTGAGCGTGTAAACAGGCTTCTAATCTCTTTGCAAAGCTGAAATAATACAGGGCTTTGCCTTGGAGAAGAGCACTTACTGGTGTTCCATGCAATTTGCTTGCAAACAGGAAGACTGTTTTAAACACATCTTAGCTGTTTAGTGAATCCTTCCACTCAGTCCTCTCTCCCATCTCCAAAAATGGAGCTCTCTTCTCATTAAGTGCAATTTTTAACAGCCAGTTAATGGTAGGGCAGTGGAAGGTGCCCCACTTCCTTCACACAGCTTAGAATGTGTCAGTTGTTGATGGTTTCACCACCCCCTCTTCCCCCCTTGACAGTGCTGTGGTGCAAAGGATGCTTTGCTGCATACACAAAACCCTGCCTGTATCAAAGCCTGTAAAATCCCTCTTGCCTCACTTTGCATTTCCATCCGATGTCACGGAAACAGCTTCTGCGAAATGTATACATCTTATGGCAAGTGTTGAAACGGGCTCATCAGCCAAAGGAAATACAAACTTTAAAAAGCCCTCAAAGCATTTTGCTTCAGGCCTGCACGGAAGGAAAGGGGCATGGCACTGGCTTTCACTTCGCATATGGCTGAATGGCAAACACTGATGCTTTTTCAAACACAGCTCATTGCTTCTGTTTGAGTTAAACTTTTCCCAGATGCTGACAAATTCACTGTAATTGACTGTGCCCTGTCTTGCCACATCTGCCTCGTTTCGCTGAGTAGTTTGAATGATCTGGTCTTGTTTTCATGTTTTTTTTCTGCTCCAAAGTGGTGGTGTTTGAGGGTTTAATATACAGCAAAAGATTTCCTAAACCAGTCTTGTATGCAAGTTTCTAGTAAATACAGTGATAATTTAAAGATGAGATTGGATAGTTTGGTTGCTCTCATACTCCCTGCATATGATGAGTTGACCATAAAATTTTCTGCATTAAGAGCCAAAAGTAAGGGGCACTAGATAAGCAACAGTCATTTGGGTGAATGATCTCTGGGGCTTGTCCAAGCCTTGGTAAGCAACTGAGTTTGAATAAAAAAGTGAATGTAGTGCTAAATAAATATTCCCTTCAAAGCATTAACACTTTTTGCAGACTTTAAAAGCCTCTGCTGCTTTAAGCAGTGATCAAATTTGATGAGCAGCTCTCAGTATCTCAGGAGGCTTGATCTGAGAGACTTAAGACAAACAGTTGAGTGGAAAACATCTGTTCAATTAATATTTTTTCTGGCTCTTTTTGGGGGGCAGTGTAGTCCTAGAAGTAGTTTTATGCTGTACAATGGGAAAGGTGGATTATTGATCTGGATGAATGGGTCAAAAAATGTAGATTACTGACCTGCATTTCCAGTAGAAAAATTTCTGCTTTGGAGCTTCATACATTTTCAAGTTAAGCTGTCTTTTTCATTTGTGTTACACTTCAGAATGTTAAGGTCAGTACAGCTTCAAATATGAATCAATGGCTAAAGAAATGAAAGATCTAGTAAAGCTCAATGACATATAGGCAGATAACTTTCCATGTATTTCTATAATCTATATAAAAGGAAAAGCAGGATATGTAATGATGAAAAAAAGAAAATGCTGCTGTAACTGAGAGTGGGGCTTGGTTTACTTTTCTTTTGGAGCTTTTCTGAGACCTTGTAGTTTAATTAGTTGACTGTATAGAGAAAACCAGCAAGCAATCACTTAAAGATCTTCTCTTAATTGGGTGCTTTGACACCAATTGTCTGTATCCAGACAAGCTCTTCAGTGAGGTCAGCACTCTAATTCTTGCCCCCCCTCAGCTGCACTCAATTTCCATAGAAGAGGTTTGTCCTCGTAAGGACTCTGGGGTTTCAAGCCCTGTCTTTCAGCTGACTTCATAGTCTAGCCCTTTCCAGAAACAGTCATATAAAATCTCCTGGGACATAAAGGCCCAGGTGCAGCAGAGCAGCAATGAGCCCTTTACTCCTCCCTAGAGGTGGCATTTAAAACAAATTGACAGCTTAATCTGACAAAGACGAAACTTCTTATTCCAAAATACTCTTCTCATTATTTTTCTCTTCTATCACCAAGCAACATTTTTGCCTACTTTCAAAACAATTGTTTACACTTCAAAGCTCTCCACATAATAAATTCAGCATGCTTGTACCTTGCAAAATCAGGAGGTATACTCTTGCAGTGAAATAAGGAAAAGCCGAAAGCTTTTATTATGTCTTTAAAAGCAAACATACATATTGTGTGAAGTTATTGTGTTAATATATGATGATGCATTTCCAGAAGGCATGAAATATTGGCAGATATCAAGAAAATTAAATTTTCTATTTCCCATCTTGTCCCATGTAAACTGCTGGGGGAAAAAATGCCAAATGTTGGCATGTTCTGCTTAAAGAAGCTATTCTGTTCCCTCCTCAGTTGGCACATGTGTTGTTACCTATCAATGATCTCCAAAGGGAGATCCATTGGGATTCTTATCTTTCATGTTCAGCTGTTGCATGTGATGGGACCATCCCAGTGTTAAGGATTTGTTCACCTGTGTAGTTATCCCCCAGCAACTTCATTCACACCATGTGTGTGAACCCACATATTCTGAAACAACTATTTCACACGTGGTGTTAATCAAAAGTTAATGGGGGAGAACTCAATGTGCAAACATCTTACTAGAAATGAGATTCAGATGTTGGGTCTCCTCCATTTGTAATAGCCTGGTCACTCATTTCATCCTGTGGTGCTGGTAGCGCAGTCTTTGTTAGAGCTGTCTCAGTCTTGAAAAGAGAATCCATTTTCATCTGGGTCTTTATGTTGAAGGACTTCTGGAAGGATTCTGATGTGAAGTAATAGATGAATGGGTCAAAGCAGCAGTTCATTGTTGCAATGCACAGTGTGATTGGGTACATTGTCCTCGCAAACCTCTCCAAGGAGCAATTTGCTATTGCTTGGGAGCGCACAAGAGCATACAAGAAGAGTATGGAATTGTAAGGCACAAAGCACACAACAAAAATGGCCACGTGCACAATTATCATTTTCAATACTTTCTCTTTGTTTGTCCCAATCTGGGACAAGGTGGCAGGTTTCCGGAGAGTCCTGAGAACTAAAGAAGAGCATGTAAGGTTGAGTAGCAAAGGAATTATGAATCCTACCACTTCAATAAATATAGTGATCTTAGACAGATAGGTTTTCCAGATACTTTTGGAAAAACCTTCAAAACAGGTTGTGCTGGTGTTGGAAATGTTGGTTGTGGAGAACAATGAAGCCGAAATTCCACCGCTGAGGACCAGTATCCAAACACCAGCACAGACTACGGCAGAATTTCTCCTGGTCCTAATGGTGCGAGATCGGAATGGATAGACGATAGCAAGGAAACGGTCGACACTAATGCAGGTGAGGAACAGCATGCTCCCATAGATGTTAGTGAGAAATGCTGTACCAGAGATCTTGCACAGGCTATCTCCAAAAGGCCAGTGCCTGTTGAAATTATAAAAAATTTTAAAGGGCAAAGTGAACACAAAAAGCAAATCTGAAACCGCCAGGTTTGTCATGAAAATGGCTGTTTCACTTCGCATTTTCATCCGAAAGCAGAAAACAAAGAGGGAGGCACAGTTAGTAATCAAACCAAGGATGAAGACCACACTGTACACAGCTCCATACAAGTTGTACTTAAAGGAATCATCTATCAAACAGGTATGATTGTTGCTGTGGTTTCCCATGCCAGGTTTGTGATGTGTTTCCAAAGAACTTCAAAGTCTACTTCAGTGACATCCATAAAATACAGCAGTGATCTCTTCTCTTCCTGAAGAAACGCATTCCAGGAAGGTTGCTCCACACCTTGCTACCGTGTCTCTGTCACAAGTCCTTTCATCCTAAAGGAGAGAAAAAGATGCCATCAGTTTTGGAACCTGCCATCACTGAAACTGGCTGTGCAAGAGACCATGTGTTCTTTCCTTTCCAATTGAACATATGCAAACAGGACCAATTAGTTTTCAAGGTAGTATTTATAAATTCCACTATTATTGGGGTTTTCAAAGCTGAACACAGCAGTTACTGTATTCAACTTTTCCTTTCCTTCCCCCGTCTCTCCCTCATCTTCCTATTGGGGGGAGGGCAATTGCTAATTCCAACTTTCCGCTTGGAAAGATTTCTCTTTAAAATTTGAGATGGACTTGGCCAAATATGTTTGGAAAGAAATTAAATCATGGACCCACAAAATTGCCCAGGTATAGCACCCGACAGTCTGAAACGTTCACCTAAACTTGCAACAAGAGGAGAAAGAAACCAAAAGTTTTAGTGTTGGCTTTTAACTGTGCAGAAATTGAAAGTTCTATGGTCTCTTTCAACATTTTTTTGAGCAAAAGTTTTAAACCCCAGACCTATGTTAACAATGTGCTGGTTTCCCATGTTTCTACTTGAAAATGGGAGCATCCTTCCATGTTTTCACTTTGAAAAAAATGGAGTGTATTTCAAAAATGTTTTTCAAAGATACTTTGCAAAATGATGCTTGCCACTTCAGGAAAATGTGCTTTTTTCCTTTAAATTTCTGCAAAAATGTCATTACTTTCAAAAAGACTCTTTTTTTTTGGGAAATGTAAAACACATTGCAGAAAGGACTTCTCTAAGCTACACTGGCAGCTTCATTTCTACTCTGTCCAGGTTCAGAACCTGAAATTTGGGAATGTCAAAAACTAACACTCTTGTAACACTTTGTCCCAATTCAGCAAGCTTTAGAGACTGTAGACTTGAAGCAAGCACACTGTCTGCTGCCAGGAGGTGCTTTCTGAACTATCTTGATGTTCTCTTACTGGTGTTTAAGTATTGTTTTCAAAGTCTGAACAGGAGGACAAGTCCTCCCTCACTACAGCAAGGAGTTGGAACATGGGCATGGCAGTGGGTACATCTCAGAATCACAGAACAGTTAGGGTTGGAAAGGACCTTAAGATCATCTAGATCATACTGGAAATGTGGAGCAAAGCTGGATAATAAAGGGAAGGACCTTTGCCTCGTAAACTACAAGAAACCAAATACAAAACAAAGTTTGCAAACTTCTTCTGATTTAAAACATTTTACTAGCTACAACTATGGAGTAACTTAGAGAGATGAAACCTTTGTGAAGAGTAGGATCCTTTCCAGAAAGCGATACTCTGACAACCTAGTTTCAACAGCAAACATGTAACTGGGTTGTGTTAAATGGCAACGCATAAATAAACTGGAGAAGAAAGCATGGAATCGAGACAATTTGGGATGCAAACTGATCAAAACCAAATGTTTTCCATATGTTTTCCTACTGGAAAGGCTCACACTGACAATTGTTCTTGCATGCAGGCTGTCAGTGAGTCAGCTGGTGAAATGTCAAGTGTTGAGAAAAATGTAATAGCCATGGCTTTGCCAGGTGGAAGGTGCAAATTCTGCCCTCCCCTGGGAGTGCCTGGACAACCACAGGCTGTACAGAATCCAGCACCGTGTCCCAGGCACCTCGCCTTTGCACCTCACAGATTAGCTGGACACAAAGCGAAATAGCAGGAAGGGAGGATCCCCAAACCTTGTTTCTCGGAAGGATGACTTTCAAATGACTTGAACCTTCTGACATCCAAAAAGACCTCTTGGAACTAGTATGTCTCCCCTGGAGGGGAAGGTTCCTGCTCTCTGCAGGCTGGGGCGGTGTCAGGACTGGTGCACTAAAGTCATGCTTTGTGCTGGTTTGCTGTTCTGCCAGTGTGTGTGCCTTGATCTAACGGAATTCTCTGTGATTTTCATAGGTACCTTTGGTGCGTGATCTTCACCCAGTTTAGTAAAGTTTTCTTTTGTTTTAGGTGCATTTAGAGTTACATATTTTCAATGATATCCTGCATCAGTAAATGTTCAAACCAGAAATAGATGTGCCCTTATCCGATTGCTGTCAATCATGTTGCAATGCCAGAGGAGACCAGTCCCATGTTAGAGCTTTTTCTACAGCGCAGCTAAGCTGATGCTTCATCATGCAAACTGTACAGGACTTCAGGGATGGAAAGGCAGAATAGGGAAAGGGATGGTGTAGAGAAACAAAATGTTTCTTGTTCCTCTTTGTCCTTTTGTGTTCATCTCTGTTTTTCCCACTAAATTTGTGGCTAAATTAACTTTATTGTGAGATGACCTTAAAAAGGTATCAAACATTTAAACCTATGAAAAGGACAGTAAAATCTCAAAAGTGTGCTTTCTTTGAATACATGATAATCTAAACTGAAGGTCTCACAAGTTGAAAAGTGCTTAAGCAAGAACTTAGGAGCTCCAACAGGAATAGTTGTGCCTCTTAGCCTAACCCTCAGCCTAGTGCATTGAATTCTTGGCTTGTAACTCCCTACCAGTAAAGAAAGAGACTGCATGTTATTTCCATCAGGAGCAATTTTTGTTTATGCTGAAATATAACCTTTATAAGCAGACCCTTTTCTTCTGTGGTGTGTAAAAACCAGGTGTGCCAGACTCTCTTGGTCCAGGCTCCATGTCAGGATCCGCACTGGGCAGGTTTGAGAGGGATTGGGTGTCCCTGAAACTTTACATACCCATGTGTCTGGGAGGTCAATGGAAACCCCGCTTTCAATCTGCACACACAGCCCAGGATTTTGGCTGCTCCTCAAAACACAGCCTGACGCAGCAGGTTTGAAAGGTGGCTCTGAAGTGTTACCTTTACTACTGACATAAGGAGTCTTTGCCAGCAGCCTGACCCAGATACTTGTTACACAGGAGAAAAGACGCTCAATCACTTGATTGGTTTTTCCCTGCTCTGCATCAGACAGACACAAGGTCAAACACCAGGTTTTCTGGCATGTAAGTCTATGGGAATTGCTTGCCAGCAATTGTCTAGCTAAGTTATGGTCCTTAAAATACAGGGCTGTGTTGTTTACCTATCTAATGCTGAGGTGTTTAAACAAGCTGACAAGTTCCTTTGAAACTCAGCCACGGGCTTCAAATTCTGTAGCGTGAGCCTACAGGTTCAGTTTTCTGAAGGCAAAATTCACTCTCCTTTCTTTACACTAAGGATTAAAGCAATAGGATGCACTTCCTTGTACACCATGTTCACCACTGCTATTTACTTGCTGGGGAAACACTAGCAACACATTTTAAAATGCTGAGTTAAGTGAATATAAAGAAAAACACTTTACTGTTGGGTACATCAGGCAGGCCAAAACTCTGAATCCTGTACCTATGAAGGGGGTGGTACATGACGGGAGGAGTGTATCTAGCTGTTGTTAGTGGTACTGTAACAGAACATACAGCCTGTCACTAGTGCTCTTCCTAGTTCTGAAGTGGGGTTCAGCAGAGTTGCTGTCAGGGTTTGCTCCCACTTGCGTTTTGTTGTAGTGTTCTCTGTGTATTGAAAATAAAGGAAAACTATGCACTGCTTCCTATGGTGCATGAGTTTCCTGTTTACAGTTCTTTTATTTCCCCCTCCTAGCACCCCAAGAAATCTTCAAAACAACCAGCTTCTGGCTTAATTCAGACCAACTGCTTGTTAGTACAGGTAAAAAGCACACTTTAAAATCAGATTCTGTGATTTCATTAAGTCCCCTATTTCTGTTTCATATACATCCGTCAAACTGAGGTCAGAAAAACCAGTGGGGAGTTTGGGACTGACGTTCTAGCATCTTCACATTTTCTTTTTCTCAGATGTGATGTAAGATGAATGTAACTTTATCAGTCTGAATATGTAGGGCATCCTCTGTGTGTTCATTTAAATAACTAACCACTGCAAAGCCTTTTCTTGTGAGCTCTGATATAGACCAAATGTGAAACCCCTTCAAATCTGAAGGATCTCATCCTAGATTATGTGTATTCAAGCTATCGTTAAAACACGAAGGTTTTATAGGTACAGAAGCCAAAAACTGATGGATCAAAAGGCTGGGGATGCTGGGGGCTTGGAGGGTTTTCTGTGTTTTGTCCAGAAATGTCTCTAGGTTACGGCAGCACTTGTGCTTGCATACAGTCTCAGACTCCGACCTTAGAAATAAATAAGTACTTTCCTTGGGCACAGCATGTGCTTTATGCCCTCTCTCTGCAAAAATGACATTCATTAGTGGTTTTTCACTTCCCTGTTACTCAGTACAATGATTGCACGATGCATAACTCCCTTCCACCACGGAGCCCAGGGTTATGGCTTTACAACCACAAACTGTCATTTCTGCAATGTGTTGAGTTTTATTTCTGTCCCTTCATTCCACTTTAATTATGCAGAAGGCTCAGAACAGGTTTTGTTAGGGAGTGGGGGGAAGATTATTTGGGGTTTCTTGGAAGATTTTTGCATAGCTGGTAATTCTGCATAAGACTATAGGATTGGTATGAGTACTCTAGGTAAGGTGAGATATACTGCATAGACTTAACAGATACACAAGGAACTTTTTCTACCTGAAAAAGTAAATGTTTCTGACGATACTAGAGCCGCGCTAATGAGCAATCGTAATGACCACCGAACTGTCCTTTCTAAAGGCTTACAAGTGTTCACTTGAAAACCACAAAATCTGAATTCAAAGAAAGCAAAGCAGCCATGGAGAGCACAACAAAACAGTCTCACCACCAAGTTCCCCTCTGCTTCACCGCTCAGTGCCTGCAAAGGGATCTCTTTCTGCTTTCAACAGAAGTTTCACTAGTTGATTTTGGTTGGAAAGAACTTTGAGAGCATTAACTGAAAGTGGTTATAAGAACAAACCTCCAGTCTGGGGGAATCCAGTACCTGGCTTTCCCCTTTTTAAAGCTGATAAAGCAGCAACGGTGCTGCTCACTGATGCTGGCTCCATTTTCCCAGTGCCAGCAGCATGGGTTTAACGCAAGCTGCACTAGCGATGGCAGGTGCTGCTCGACCCGGCTGCTGCTGCTGCAGGGAAATGGATGAGGATTGGAAATGGCTCGGGATACCCAGTTTGTCTTTTAAACCAACCTAATTGCTGTGTGAGCTCTCTATCCTCCCTACAGCTTCTTGTGTTTTTGCAGTAACCTCTGCCCATATTTCTTCCCTCAGGCGTAGAACCAGGGGAAAGAGTGTGATTAGACAGTGAGGAAACAAGCAGCTGCCTGTGTACAAAGCTCTGCTGACTATATGAACTGAAGGAAAGTAGAAATGCTTTAATCTCTTTCATTTACTAATCCTAAGTGATGTATTCGAGAACAGTAGGAAAGAAGTAGACAGAAGTGTGACTTTGAAGTCCAGCAAAGGTTTCTGTAGCTTCAAAGAGCTATTCTTCCCTGGGTTTTATCAAACTGAATGCCTAGCCAGTATGCTGGGCAAAAGGGAGACGTTCTCTGATGATTAGCATAAAAGACAAGGCAGGAAGGCTCTTATTCATGGCTTTGACGCTTATTGTGCAAGGGTCTTCAGTACCATGGGTACTTTCATTCCGCAGTATTTGCTGTGGGTGTAATGACATCTTCTGCACCTGGTGGGAAGGTGAAACCCTGAGTTACTTGTGATCGTGTCAGTCAGGTCTCACTGTCTGCTTTTCAAATCCTCTGACAGGAGCAAAACAAACCACAGGAGCCCATAAGGCACTTCCCTTCACTCAGCCACCAAGAGTGACCCTGGGCTCCCGCTACAACTAAGTGGGAGCGCACCAGCCACCCCTTCCTCCCTGCCTGGGGTGGATTTTGCTCTCTCAGACCCTCCAGGTTCAACAGCCGCTTTCTGTTGCCTTGAAGTCAGCAAACGAACTGCAGCAGGACCCCAGTTCCATTCCGTTCCAAGATGGAGCAGAGAACTGGAAACCTGAGCCTATCAGACCCAATCCTAAAGGCATTCTCCTTTTTTCTTTCCCTTTTTTTTCCCCTTTTACCGGTCAGCACTGCCGTTGTCTCCTAACTGTCCTCTGAGACTTACAAAGCATTTCCTGCTCATGGCGACTTCTCTGTGCTGTATCTGTTTTGTATTGAGCTAATTAAAATGTTTCCTTCTGAAGAGAATGGTGAACGGACTTACCCCATATTCAGACACTGATCCTCAGGGCATGACTCTCTTTTTGTTTTCACTGAGAATGTCTCTCTCCATTTACATCACCCCTTTAACCCTTGATGTGCTTTGGCCTTCCCCATCTACTGTGGCCTTTGGAGGGTCTGATCCACAGCTCAGAAATAATGGAATTCATCCCAAACTTCCCAGCAAAGTTCACATTATTTTATTCTCATAAGAGGAATGGTTTTGGTTGCAAAGAAACCTCAATCTGATGATGGAGAACTCCAGAAATGCTGGGTTTTTTGACCCTCAGGTGTCTGTCTAAGGAGACATTGCTTCATAACGGCATTCCTCAATTCACTGGAGATCCCAATAAAGAGATTTAGATGCAAAGAAAAAAGGGCTGATGAAAAGCACGGTTACACTGTTTGACCAGGTTGTTTTTGCCCAGGAGCAGAAGCTGGTGATGGAGGTAGCTGTGTCTTTGATGTAGCCCTGTTTATTTACAAAGTGTGGTTGAGAAAAAAAAAGGTAGAAAATGAGAGTCCTGATTCCCTGCACCACTGGGGAATCCAACAACAGGACTCAGTTTATTTGCTTACAGTTCCAAAACACTTTCCAGTCAGCGTCCTGCCCCAAAAGCTTCCTTTCTTTCCTTCTCCGACACAATTTCCAGTGGTTCCTTGGTGATTGCTTGGCTTTTGGGCTCCTTGTTGCCTTTACTGGCTCCTCACAAGGCGCCTGCAGCTGCATGAAGCCCTCCTTTGACCGCTCTCACCCAGGGCTGTGGCTCCGGGCTGGTTCCTCTGCAGTCCCTTTGCTGAAGCAGGAGAGCTGAACTTTCAGCTCTGTTTATCCAGAAATTATAGGCTTTTTTTTCCTCCCCCTTGCATACATTAGCACCACAAGCTTCCATCCAGCTGCCTGCACCACAGCACAAACACCTATTTCAGCTTTTGCAAGCTAAACTTGGTGCAAGGAGGTGCGAACAGTTTCCTCGCAGTGCAAAGCACAGGGGGGCAGAAGGGAATCCACACTCCACTCTTTTGCTCAGGACCTTGCAGAATCTGTGCCCTGCATTTATTTACCAGAGGGAGTTGACAAAACAGGCCTTTGTCTTCTCAAATGGCTTTTTTCTTGGGGGGGGAAAGGGAAGGCTGGACAACTCTCATCTGACAGCAGTATGGGTGGATGGGTATCAACAGCCTTCGTTCCGTTTGCTCTGGTCTGACCCCAAGCACTGGAGATGCACAGCCCCCTCCAGAGCTGCTGGGCTCCCTCTCCTTAATGCATGTTTCTCAGGAGGAAATTTGGAGGCATAGCTGGGGTTTTCATGCCATTTCCTTCACCTCCCCTCTGGAGAAAAACATTAAGGTCTGTATAAAACGCTCAGCAGTACGTAACAAAAGGATGTGTTGAGGGCAGGCGTGCACTAATGTGTTAAATAAGAAATTACTTTGCAGCACAGAAATACAAGATCTCGGCTAGTGAGTGATGTTTCTGTAGTGAGGTTTCTTAGAAATCAGATTTCTAATAATGAGATGAGAGAAGAAGAATGGTATTTTGGCATCATATAAGGGAAGATGCTCTTAGTGCTAAATATGGTAATTTCCATTTACCACATAAAAGCAAATACAAGCTAGGGTAGAAGATGGGAATATTAGTTGATTAAAATAAGAGCTTCTGTCATGGTTGTCTATTTACAGGCATAATAGGTACTCAAAATATTATGAGATCATGTTGCACACGGAGAAAGCAGTCTGCACTGTTCCTAACATGCACTTTGTCTCAGGGCTTAGGGACTGATGAATGTTCCTCGATTTCATTTGCCAAGATAAAGAGACTTTCCCTTTTTCTACAAAACAAGACCATTACAAACAATTCAGAAGACTCTCCTTGCAGCTGGGGTCAGCTAAGGCTAGTTTGGTTCCAAGGCATGTGGATCTTTATCCCCTTTTATGGGACCAAGCTGGGAAGATGGTGCATTAGAGGAAGTTTTGCAGAGCCACTGTCTGTTCTCATGAATAAAGAGCTCCTCTTTTCAAGGAGAGAATTTGGCTTTTGTAAAAGGTGGTGGCTCCCCTTCCCTGAGACTAAATCGGATCCTTATTTATGGAGGAGGAGCAATGTGTGAAGGAGCAGTGAGCCTCTGCACGCACACTTGACCTAGAAAGACCTATTGAGGCTGGGTGTGTGCTCCAGGAGCCATCCTCACCACCCCAGCCCAGTGATCCTGGAGCACTGAGTGAACCGTCAGGCTGGGAGCACTGCATCATCTGTGTACACCTGGCCAGCAACGCACAGACTTGGATAAATAGAGCCCAGATACTCAAACATGCCTTAGCCAGAGTTAGCTGCAGCCTGCACAGATGCATCTCAAACATTGGCATAAACACGTATGGCTGCAAGCGGCCATGCTATTGAAGTGCCAAAGCACTACCATGGTAACTGAGTCCCAGACTGCTTTGCCACGCTGCTCTCCCCAGCAACCAACCTTCTCTCACCCTGTGTTCCAGAGGTAACAAAACTTCTTACAGTGAACCTCTTCCCCAGCATCTGGCCCAAGGTGTGAGTAAAATTGCCCTAATCCCTGCTCTTGTGCTCCAGTCATGAAGTCACAGGCTGGAGGAGAGCAACCATCTCACAGCTGGGAGCACATCCTCCCTCTGGCACTGGCTGCAGTGCTCAGGCACAGTGAATGTTTCGATCCTGCTTCTCAGAAATCTGGGAGGTGCAGGTTTTAGCATTTGTTTTGTCTCACTGTGTCCGGGCATTAGTTCAGTTTGTGTGCAGCGGAGCTCTGAACTCCAGAATTTGAAAGACACTGATTTTTATCAACTGATATAACCCCAGTTAAGGAGGAGTCTCATTTTTAGTCTTGAAGGATTAAAGAGAAATGTATGCTCAGACACACACACACCCAAGACCACCTCTGTCCTTCCAGTTTTTTCAGGAATTTCTTTTAAAATTCAGAGGCTTTGAACCCCTTAAAGTCCCAAGGTTACTTTCCTGCCTGTTTTGTTTTAGCTTTCAGAATGTTAGTGAAGAAGAGAAGATGGAAAAGTGCTATGGGGAGGGGGTGAATATCCTTATCACCGACCTGTGAACTTTGCTCTTCCCATCCTCTGGGTTTTACTGTTGTGTTCATATAGGGAAGCAATGCAAAACCACACAATTGTCTTTTCTCAAACAAAGATTAAGGAGTGCCATTAAAAACCCCCAAACCATTCTTGCAAATTCTTCTGTAGTGGGCTTATATCGGGTTAAAATCCTATTTTTTCCAGACAGCTCTATCTGTTAGATGAAGTTGTTCATCATTTATTTTACTTCTGACACTGTTTTTTCTATCTGTTTAGAGCAGTATTTGTTTTTTTTCATAGAATTTTGCTACTGAGCTTAGAAGGAGTAGATTTTAGCCATAAATGAAAGCCCATGTGACAAAACTTTGAAGTTTTGCAGTATAAAATACATAACTTATTCCCTATTTTTAATAAAGATTTTGGGAATCAGATCACGTTACATGAAGCTGAAAGCATTTATCAAAATAAGCTGAAAGTTCATGTCACTTTTATATACAACCCTTTCTTAAATTTATATTAGTGTCTATGTGATGCTGACTTCAAGTGCACACAGAAAGTCCTAACCAAGAGATACTTTTTACAAAGCTGAAACCAGCAACAGGGGTAGAAAAGTCCCTAACTTGTCATCTGCAGTGACACAATGAGAACTGTGATGTGAATTATAATGATTGCCACTGCAAGAGTTTGGAGGAGTAGCTCACACAGTAATTACTCTCCAAAAACTTGGAGATCATCTTTCTCACTTTAAACAGAAACATTTGTCTCTCCCATCCCACCCATAGCATAGCTCAAGTCAGAGGAATGAGATCTGCCTGTATAGAAAAAACATCGCTAATCTCCATTGAAATGCACAGCTCGAGCCCATCCCCGGCTTTTATCCCACAGATTTGTCTGAGCCCTCAGATTTCAGAAATCAATCCTTTTTTTTCAGAGCTGACGTTAAATCTGGATGCTTTTCTGCTGGGTTAGAAAGGGAGGAAACGCAAACTTACCACGGCAGCGGGGCCGGGGCTGAGATCATGCCCACGGCTCGGCAGATTTCAGCCCGATTCCTCCCTGACAGCCCGCATTTATCCTCTTTTTTCGTGCGTGCAGCGCAAGCAGCGTTAGTCCCACACGGAAGAGCTGCGTGCTCGGCTTTGGGAAAGTTTACCCGTTCATCTTCAAGCTGCAAAGCGGCGGGCAGTTGTCTGCCTTCCTTTGTTCGGGGAGGAAACAAAACTGCTGAATGCTGCAGCCATCATGTCTTGGGAAACGGGACACAAGAATGGGCCCAATGTCTGGGCAGGGTTTGTGGGCAGGGGGAACTCTTGGGGGTCTCGATAGGAAACGCTTTCCATTGGGCAGGGAGGTGTTATTAGCGCCTGAGCCCGCCCCGCGCCCGGGTCTCTGCTGGGTCCCTCTCGCGGGGCTGTATTCCCTCCCAGAGCGTGTCCAGCAGCTCCCAGGGCAGAATTAGCAGCCTAAGGACAGCCTGACAATGGGTAACGCGGATTTCCTGAGCCATTAGCCGGCGGACACAGCCTGCGAGAGCGTGCCCGCGCCGGGATGGAAGCGAGAAGGGGGGAAGCTGCTTAAATCCCGGTTTTTCTCTTTCTCGGCTGGAACTGTAATTGCTTCCAATTAAAAAGTGAGGAGGAGAGAGGGCAGCTAGGCATCAGGGAAGTATTTGGTAAAACTAGGATTCTGCAAAGCTCCCCATAAAATATCTAAATAGATGTAGAAAGGGGTTCTTTTTCAGTGTGGGGTTTGCTTTGTTTTGCTTTTAAATCTTCTCGAAGGAGCTGGATGAACAGTCTGGACTCTTGTCCACCAGCAGTTTGCTGTGAGAGCCCTACGTTCCTGCTGGAAAACCTGCAGGCTTTTTAACGTGTAGGGACATAATTACAGATACTCCAGGGAAGCGCGGCTGCCCTCGCCTCTGTGGCTCCCACTGAGAGCTGCTTGTGCCTTTCAGTGAATCCGCCTTCCAGCAGCGCTGCTGGCTAAAAGCTTTGTATTTTTATCTCTTACCTTTAATATCAGCCCTTCAGCTAGGGAGGAGGATCTTCTGGCAGCAGACGGCCTATTTGCCTCAGCCTGTTTACTCTCTGCAGCAGCCGATGCCCTTGTATTTGTTTTTCAGCCCTCTCTAGTTCCATAGGTTTGAAACGCTGTGTCTGCTTCTAAAGCCCAGCCTCCCACCTAACGAGTCTTGCTCTCATTGTGTTTGTCTCTCCTTTTCCTCTGCTCGTCTTGGCTGTTCCCACAGGCAGCCAAGGCCAGTAAACAACTCATTGTGAAGCTCGAACTAATGTTATTCCTTGGGCTGGTGGCTGATGCAGTGGTCTCTGACTCGTTTCTGCAGCACGCCCAGCTGCCACAGGCTTTTATCCAGGCGATGCAAATAACTTCCTGAATATCTCATGTAACAGCATAGCTCCAGTCTGCAAAACCTCATCCTCCGAGGGCTCGCAGCTTAATAAAACATAAAAACACGAGCGTGGCTTTGGATTGAAAATGGTGAAGGTGCAGATGTTTCCTGCTCCTGATGGTCAAAGGTCCGGTTTCCCGTGTTCAGCTGGTAAAGGTGATAGACAATTTGTATGAATTGTGAAGGGCTGATGAAGGGATAGGCAAAGACATCGGCCATCACCACTACTTGTGTACAAATGTGGGGTGAGCATCGGGCTGGCAGAAGGGTCAAGAGGCAAAATCCACCAGTGTAACGAGGAAACCTGCATACAGCAATCAGCTTCATGGTTTGTGCGCGTTTCCAGGCTGGCTGCTTGGAAATCCTGGTCCCTTGGGTATAATGCTTTTCACACCCCGGGGCCCATTCTTATGCGAGTGTGAGTGCTCTCAGTGGGGACAGATTAAACAACACCTCTGCATTTGAAATTGCCTTTTTTTAGGGAAAAACATGTAGTTTGGATGGTTTGAAGCTGAATGTACTGATAGAGATTAGAATGAGCACAACTATACTCTTTGCAGATTAACATCTTTCGTCTCAGCCTTCAAAACTATCAGTCCCTGGGCAAACCCATTAGAGAGGAGACTGATAACTCCTTGAAGATTAAATACAGCATAAATCTTAAAACAAAACAAAACTTCTGTGTTTATTAAAGCATGTAGCCGGAATGTGGCAACTGTGCCAACTTTAGCGGTATTGGAATTTAACCAGGCAGCTGTACCTATCTGGGATGTTTGTTTTCTCTCTGGAGTTATTGGTTTAATTAAACGCTCCTAGCAGAAGCCTTCAGCTGTTATGAATTTCAAGGGCTCTCAGGAACTCCTCTTTATAATGTTGCCTCTAACCTAAGAGGAGATGGGGAATGGTATTTTTGCCCTTTACAGAGTTCTCAACCACTGTAGCGGTTCCAACTTCGTATCTGTCCCTGGTGGCTATAGGGTTCAAAAGCATCTCTAGTGAGCAGGTTATTTAGTCACCTGGTTTTCTTTAAAAAGGAGCATCTTTTTCTGCCAGTATAGCCAAAACAAGAAGCTGGAAAAGCAGAATCTCTAGGTTCACCCATGATGCTGCTCTGTAGCCTCTAGAGATCATTGAAAAGAACAGTCCCAACCCTTTTCCCCTATGGGACATAAAACAGGTTTGGTACTGAGAAGAAAGAAAATGCCCCCAAAGCAATATATTCCTGCCCCCCTCCAAGGCACATTTCACAAAGCACTACACGTAGGCCTTTATCCTTCTCCACACCAGTTTAAACAGGCTAAATGCTGTGCTGTCAATGTCCTCTGTATTATTTTATTTAAAACAAATAAAGTACAAACGTTTCCAACAAAGTGCCCTTAACATAGGTTTATTTGCCAAACACGAGAAAAGGAGGTGGCTGCTCTCTTCTAGGTTACAGTTACAGACAAGTGTTTTCTTTAAAATGGAAAAACAATGAATAGACTCCTCGGCTCTTCATCTCCCCTCTCTGCACAACTCGTTTGCTGTCCCCACCCTGATCCCATGGTGTTCATCTTAGACTTGGGACAGGGTGGGATTTAGTGAACTCTCCTTGTTAAAACATTGGCAGTACATCAGTAATCTCGAGTTATTTTGGAAAACAAGGGAAACTGGACTGTTATCTTATTGGAAACCACGGCTGCTGAGAAGGCATAACATGTTTAAGCAGAAGTTTCACCCCCTGTTTGCAGTACTCAGATTTTCTGCTTGTGCATAGAAACCCTACTGTGATGCGATACTTCTGGTTTTGGTTGTCTGTTGTGTCAGTGGTTTGGTGGCTTTTGGACGGGCATATGAAATATCCATTGTTTTCAGCCAGGCAGGAATATCAGAATTTGAGGAAGAGTTTTGCCCAGAAGACTAGCATATTGTCTTTCTAGGTGATTAACGCTTAATTCTGCTGCTGTCAAACGTGCTGTTTCAGTCAACTGATGCTTTATTGTGCCGAGAGTCTTACTTCAGGACACTTATAAGCACTCAAAAGGAGCCAAAGAGCAGAAACCAAATAAAAATTGCATTTTAAAGGTCACTAGAATGTATATGATAGCAACATTAGCTTTTCCCTTTCCTCCTCTATTCATTGGTGAGGCTTCCTTCCTTTGCTCTACAACAGCAGGCTTAATTTGTCATTCAGTAGCTAAATATTGCATGGCTTTAGTTCATCCTGGTCCGGCAACACATATTGGATGTTCAGAGGCCCCTTGAGGTTCTCCCTTCCATAGAGAGCAGTCTGTGAACAAGCTTCTCTTAAGCTGCAGTGGTAAATACAGACCATCCAGGAGTGGCTTTACAGCACCAGGGTGGTTTAGGCACCCTGCCTGGGGAAGTGGGTGACCCCACGTTGCCGAAATACCAACTCTTTGAGCCTGCTAACTCAGCTGTATGCAGAGATTCTGGCTGTCTGCAGTGCTTCCATATGATGTCCTGTGCCATTTGCTCATCCTATGAGGCCCACAGCTTCCTCAGGTCTCACGCGTTTAAAGCACCGGCTTTAGGATTACAGCTGCTGTGGAATAAGGTTAATGTCTGGGTGACCCCAAAGGAAACATTTCGGATGATTAAACCAACAGGTTCAATTCTGTGAGAATGGAGTATTTCATCTAGACATTCCCCAGGAAAGCTTAAGGAAAAAATCAGTAATACTGACATTTTCCTGGAAAAAAAGGGGGAAAAAAAAGTCACTTTACAGAAACCACAGTCTGTGCTGGAAAAGACTTTAAAGGAGAATTCCTGAGCAGATGTAGCAGAACCCTTCAGGAGCTCACTAATGCTGCAGTGTTTACTAATGCTTAATGGCTTGTCAGTGCTTCCATTTGAAATCCTTTTTGAAGAGTTTTATAACAAAGCCATAAAAAAGTCACTTTGGAATCAAATGGAAACGCAAAAACCTCATCCTGCTTTTGGGGTTTTTTGGTTGGTTTGTTTTGCTTTGGGGTTTCTGGGTTATTTTAAAAATACATTTAGGAAGACTTTTAAATGCTGTATAGAGATGGCAAAGAAAAAGAAAAACAAGTGCCCCTTTGAATCATTATCCCTGCAATTTTAAGGCCGTGTCATGTAAAAACGCTGGTTTGTTAATTTACTAGCACTTAAAGTTCCATTAGTTTCCTGTCCAAAAGGACTTTCTGCTAACAAATGACAGGATATTTCTTCTCCAAATGTTTAGTCAAATCAAATCTTTTGGGGGCAGGGGAAAGTGCTGCTCGTGCCAGTGGAGCGACCGAGTGCCCAGAAAGTCTGGGCTGCACTCGCTGCTGGCTGCTTTCTAGTGAGCACAGACTGCTAAAACATGGATGCAGTCCATCTGGGCAAGGATGGGATTAACCCATCAACCTGTAATTTGTTTCTCTGATTTTCAGACCCATCCAATAGTGACCATTTGCATTCTCATGGGTCCTGGCGGCCTTTATTAAATGCAACCAACTTGAAGCAAGGGTGTTAGATTATGAGCTGCTGAAATGCATTTCGTTTCATAAAAAGTAAAGCAGAAATTCATACTGCTTGCTAGGTCAGGCAAACAGAAAGTTCTGGTGGCACCAAGTGCTTGAACTGGAATATTCCTCCAAACTGTGCATATTTTCCTAAACCTTTGCTTTTCTTTGCTGTGTAACATCATCAAGAAGCTACAAGAATGTCGGTCTGTCCTATGGTGTCCTCTCCATGCCTCAAGGTAAACCTTAGTCCCTTTGCTTTCAGGTGTTGCAGTAATTTAACCAGGCTCTTCCAAGTGTGTCCCAGTAGTGGCGTTGTCAGTGGAGAAGGGATTCGTTCTGCAGACTCCCCACTTATTAGTAATTTCCCCCATAACGTGGAGCAGTTTCCAGTTCTGTATGACCAAAGTGCCTCCCTTCAGAAGCTGCATCCAGGAGTTCAGGCAGAAGAGAAGCAAACACCTGATTATCCTCTCCTCCAGAATGAGTTCAGAAACTTGCTCCGTCCTAATTTGGTGTGGGAGCTGGGCTCGTTGATCCTTTTTACCCAGTTCAAAGGGACTGCTTTTCAGTTCTGCATGCTTCAGAGTCCCCGCTTTAATAAACACGCTGTAACGTATCCCATTGTTTTGACAAGAGGCACCAGTTACGCCGAAATCTTATCCCTTGGAAAGCGGAGCAGGTGTTTTCCAGCAAAGCTGCTGGGCTCCCGCATGAGCTGTCACTTGCACCAGCTGATGAGGAGCCTGATTTCAGACCTGAGCACCACCACTCCTGTCGTGGTAGAGGGTGATGTTTGAATGTATCCAAGGGGAAGCGGAAGCCACTGCCTTTGTCTTCCCATGGTGCACAGCTGAGAAGGTTTTAGGTAAAAGTGGGTGAAATAGGGTTGGTTTATTCTTTTGCTAAATCCTAGTGATAGCCAAGCAATGACTCTTGGGGTGAAGCTTGTTTTATTTTAGTAGAGATAGTGCCATAGTAGAGATAGTACCATACCCATATTTCATGCCATGAAGCTTCCCTGGGCTGTGGGGTGGCCGCAGTCAGGCTGTAACATGGCATCGGTTACGTGCTGGTATTCTACTGGAGTAAACTCAGTTTCATCAAATAAAAATGTGGTGGACTCCTCTACCTTGGACACTTGTTAAGAGTCATCTGGACAGGGTGCTAGAGCACCAGTCTAGGTCATACTTCACCAAGAAAGGTTGGACCAGACAGCCCTTTAAATCCCTTCCAGCTTGGGATTCTGTGATTGTATGAAATAAACTGGGAAGGATGAAGAGCTAAGAGGTCAGGAAGAGCCACTGCAGAGCAGTTAATGAAGCAAGCAGAGAACAACAGCCAGTGCGGGCCAGTGCTGGCTGACTTCCCCGTTCAGTAGCAGGGACAGTATCTCCGAGCACAGCCTCAGAGGCATATTAAGTTTCAACAAAACAAGCCCAAAGGACATGAGGAGCCAGTGAATACAAGGCTGTGTTCTGATGGCAAAAAATCAGAGTTTGAAAGGAGCCTGGAGCACCTAAAACAATCGAAGGCGCAACTGGGCAGAAGCAATTCTGCTGTGCATGAATAGAAGGAAGAAGCAGCTGAATATCAGGAAACGTTTTCTAACAATGCAGGCTATTAGGCTTCAGTGGAGACTCCCGAGGGAAGCGGTAAGAGCCCACATGGGCTGAATAATAGAAAACTAGACAAAATCATGGCACACATACACTGGAAAGAAATCCTCAGTACAGTGATGGGCAGTGAACACCGAGTTTCTGTTCTTAATAACATCTTTGAGTTGTGTTTTTGATACACAGATTTACAAGAGTTCTTGCAAGCAAGGAGGCCGTGAGCTTTCTGTGCAGGTTCTCTTCCTGCAAGGCAGGTGGTAGGGAAAGGGGAGAAGGCACACACATCACAGCCCTGCATTTGCCAGCAACGCAGAGCAGTTGCCTTGGCTATCCCTGTCCGTGGGAAGAAGCCTGTTTTCTTTATTTTCCTAAGAAAACTCCATTCATCTAGGTCCCGCTCCCCATAGAGGGAAGCTGCTTCCCTTAGAAGTGCTTGGAGATTGATCTCCCCACCACAGCATTCTGGTTCCCACTTCACATGCAGGAGTTCTTGGGGTTGCAGGATTTCAGGTGGGCCACAGATTGTAGGGTGATGCTGGCTGCTTCACAGCCCCATCAGGCTCCCTTCATCTTCAGCACTGCAGCAGCCTCCATGGTTTGGGGTGGAAGGGACCTTAAAGATCATCTAGTGACACCGAGTGAGAATGGAAACATAGATAAATTAGTAAAACTAATCCTGCTCTGCAGCTTCACTGTCTCGGGAGCTTTTTTGCAGCATCACAACATACAACAGCATAGCTGTTCAGAGAATATGTAAGCTCAGAGAATTTATTGGTGAAAGAAATATGCTAGGATGGATGTCAAACTTCATCAGCATCCAAGCCATTGCAGTACCTAGGAACTGGTACGGCCTGCAGTTCCCCTTTGCCTTCTCAATGGATATTGAGTATCTTGACCCAAAAGAAGACTATTTCGAACATGACTACTCCTTCAGTGAGGTGTGTGCCTTTGTGCAGGGCTACCATGCATGCTGAGGTCCAAAACTTTGCGCTGTCCTTTTCTCCTAGGGACTGTGTTAGTAAAGCGTATTAGCGGGGCTAATCTTGCCAAGCCGTGTGCTTTTCTGTTGCACAAACTTACAGTTGGACAGTGTTAGGCAAATCAAAGCAGTATTATTTGTGTTGCACCACCACTTAACTCCTGCTCTCTACCAGCCCATTGTTGATGGTACTTTGGCATCGCGTCAATCTGATTGCAATTAAGCTTTTTACAAAGCATCGTTCAAGGCTGTCTGTTCAGGTTTTGATTGTTCATGCTCTGAAAGGTTCTCCACAATGGATGTGCTGGGGAATATGCTACCAGCTGTGTTGATAATGCCCTTGTCTGATAGTTTTGATATTTTTTTGGTGACTCATGGAGGCTATTTTTGTAGTCATTTGTTTTTCTGATTGAGAAGTGGCTCCTGGGGGGAGAAAAGTACATATTTAATCCCCCAGGGTTATGCATTTTTTTTCCTGAAGCCTTCTTTTGTGCACAAAAGACTTTCTGAAGGTTTCTTCTACCAAAGACACCAAATAAATACCTGTGCTCATAATGAAAGTAGGATGCTACCTGTAGAACAGCAGCAAAGAGGAAAGAGTCTGGTACAGATACCATGTGTTGCCAATACATTATGTAAAAATAAAGGAGCCTGCATTTCATTTTGGAAATAGACTATATTTCCAGCTGAAACTTGCTGCAGAGTGTGCATAATGCAGTTCTGACCATCTTCGGAGAGGGAGCAAGCAGTTTCTCTTAGCTTCTGAGCAAATGTGAGGCGGCAGGAGCATCCAGCCAGTGACTGTCTTATCTGGGTAAGTTCTCTACCTTGGGATCCTCCCACCTCATGGAGAAAGTGGTTTGATAGGTTTAAACCTGGAAGATTTATTTTCCATAACATTCTTTAATCCCCTTCTGTCTCAGGACATTACTTTTGCATTTGGGGTGGGAAAAGTGGTGTCCTCTGAATGAGCTCAGTGTGCAGGAATTAGGCTGGTCCAGTGATTATTTCACATCAGTTTATAGAGAATACAGAAACTTTCTTTCTCTGTGCTCTGACATCTTCCCCTGCTTGCAGTCCACCTAACCTAAGTAGGAAAAAGAGATTTCTTCAGCATTTCACCGTTTGACCTAGTGCAGGATTTGCCTTGTCCTGGCTTTCTCCAGAATTTCTTGTTTCTCTTCATTTTGCCATAGACCATTCAATTTTCTTAAGTCTATCAACTGCTGTTTGCATCTGCTAAAGCAACATAAAATAAACTCAGGTATGAAAATATAACCATTGGCTAATTTCCTTTTATTTTAAGCTAAAGGCAACTTGCAGTAATTTAGTGCGAGTTGGGGATATCAGGGTTTTCCTGATGTGAGAGACAATCCCTGCTCCATTTGATTGAAAAGTCTCATGTACAGAGGGACAGGACCCATCTCCCACCTGAGAGCACATGTATCTCCTTGGAAGCCTGTAATGAAGCATTTCCTTGCAGATGGCCCCAAAACACCTCAGAGGTGCCCATCAGGAAGCTCTTGCTAACCCATCCTGATGCATCAGGACCTGATCTCCTTCCTACCAACTCTCCCTTTTTCTAGGACCATAATGGCTTATAGCAGACATTTGGCATCCGCTGTGAGTCCAGCCTGAAGTTACAGATTAGTCCTAAAGCTTCTAGTTTACAACCCAAATTTCATGCCCAGATTAACACTGGAGAAACATGATGGAAGGCATACTGGTTCACCAGGTGTCCTCTAGAAAGTGAATTGAACCAGTTTTTCATGGAGTTTTTGGAACCTGGAAAGAAGTTATTAATGGGCCAAAACCACTCATGAGTTATAGCTTCCACCAGCAAGGAGGCAATGGCAAATACCTAATTACATACACCAGTTACATATTGGTCAGGACTTAACTGTACAGTGTGTCACTGATACAGGACAAACTCTGCAGTGTGTGAGAAGTACAGATGAGCCCAAAGTACAGAGTTTTGAACTGGACTTCCCTGCAGTTTGGGGAGCTCAGGGTGTGCATCCCAGCACGAGCCACCTTGGAAATGGTACCTCCAGTGCTGTGATTTAAAATACAGAGGGGTGCTTTGAGCAGATCACAACAGATGGTCTCTGTTGGCTTGCTTGGAGTGCCCAAGGAGGGCTGCAGAGAGGCTCAGGGTGTGACACCTGGACGCTGCTCACTTGCTGTCAACAGGCTGTGGTACAGGGAGCGCAGATGTCGTGTTCTAGCCCCTGCTGTGCTCTGAGGTCTGAGGGTGCAGCAGCAGCAGTGCCTCAGGCTGCTGTCGTGATGAATATTTCCATTTCTGGTACAAGGCTGCATGGGGCACTTCAGCTCAAGTAGAGAATTTGTTCCAATTTCTGAGATACATTTGCAGCCCTCAGCTGCTCATCACATGGAAAGACCCAGTGCCCATGTCACCCAGTGACCAAGACTCGGTGGTCCTTTTAGAGGAGACGGGTGTTTCCGCAGTGCTAATCAGGTTGATAAAAGACCACCATCACAAATGAATGCAGAAAATAAACAGAATGAAAGCTGCTTTTCTAAAAAAAGGGTTTACTCCTGGAGGAGGAGGAGCTTGGAGAGGCAGTTTACCATGCCAGGGGAAAGGCTACCCTGTCTAGAAGCTCTGTGGATAAGAATGAAATCCTTGTATAACATTTCCCTTTGTTATCAGAGGGGAAGAAACACTTTTTAAAGCATTGTTTTTACAGAGGAAAACAACACCAACAGGGCAATGACATTTTGCTTCTTTTACCTTTTGTCTGTTGACTCGTGAGGGCCCTCCTGGCTGAGACTTCAAGCCACCCTCTACTGCTGTCCCTTCTCCCATCTCTGCCTTGGTCAGTTCTTGTTGCAGCAAGGAGAAAATTTTGCTTTCATGCTCTCCTCCATCCCTGGCCTGAGCCAGTTATCTGCCTGGGTCTGGGCACCACATCCTCATGCCCCAGCCTTTCGTTTCCATGCCCATGCCCATCTCCCATGTGCTTCCATCTTCTCCCAGGGCACCATGTCCCTTGCTTCACTGAATGCACCCTGTGCACAGGCTGCTGCACAGGTGAGGCTGGTGCTGTTTGTCAATAACTCAATGTCAGTTAATCTGTTCCCTTAGTGCTCTGTACTGGTGCCCTGCTGGGTCTGGATCAGGACAGGGTTCAAACCAGGCTGCATCCCTCCTTCCGTAAGATGTTCAGAATTTTGACTAAAGTTTTCTTGCCATTCAGCACCATGGGATTTAGTTGTCAAAGTTCCAGAGCCCTTGTGAAACCAGCTCTGCTTCCTTTCTGGTTTTATACATTATCTGGTACCACAACAACAGGGATTGCATGTAAAACTTGGGAAGGCTGAAGGGTGCCTGGATTTGAATTTGAAGGTTTGTTCTTCCTTTGTCCAAAAGCCGTTTCTAATGTGGAATTTCTCAGATTAAAAATTCAAACAGCGTTCTTACCCAAATGACATCCTGACAGCTTGCACTGATGTGGAGATGTAAAATTCCCCAAGGCTGATCCTTTCCCAGTGACCAGCGCTGCTGCCACCAGCCCAGTCTCCCACAGGAGCATGAGGCACCACAGCCCCATTGCAAAGCTCTCCATGAAACACAAGACCTCACTCATAATTCATGGAGCTCCTATTTTATCATCCCTAAGTGAACAGAGAAGGACAAATGTGTTTCCTGCCACCAGGAGCAAAACACAGGATTTACTCCCGGGTTTATGTCTTTCCTCCTTTATTGTCCTTTTACTGTGGAAGAGGATTTACTTTAAAGAAAGATTTTATTTAACATTTAATGATGAGTGTTACTGACTGAAGCAAACAGAGCAAAGCAAATAAACCCCTGTAGTTTTACATAGTCTGAAAGTCTTTCCTCAGGGTTGCTAAGTAGTCCCTTGCTTGTTACAGTGTAATTGCACTAATTAGTAGCCATCATGGACTCCTCCAAGGGAAACTGGCTGTGAAATGGGATAAGATGGGTTGCTTTTTTGTTTATAATAGCACCTGAGCAGCTGCTCCCTGAGCTACATCAGCACCCCCTGCCCTTGGCTGCGGTGCTGTGGGCTTGAGGAGTATTTCATCCATCCTGCCCCCATCATTGCCCTTGTCAGAGCCACAGATTTGATGTTCAGCAAAAAGAAAGCTGGGAAGATTTTCATTGATTTCAGCTAGGTAATGGCACAGCCACAAACGGTGGGTTTGCTTAATTCTGTATTTGTTGGAAAAGGCTTTCGTTAATGTTATGAAACCAAGAAGATTTCAAATAGCCCAGTTCCAGACTCCTTCCCCCCTGGCAGTGTCTCTGCACTGCCTGTCTTGAAGAGGGCTGGGATTGTCAGAGACCAGAGCACTCCGTGGGCTGCAAGAGGCCGTGGTGCCCAGTTTTACTGCAGTGTATGTTAGATTAGGACAGCATGTTGAGGCCACAGAGATGCATTGACCCACAGTGAGCGTAGTGCGCCGTGGGCTCTCCCTGTTCCCAGGGCAGAGGCACCTTTCCTCTCCAGCAAATGGCCATTTTGAGCTCTGGGCTGCCATCACAGCTCTGCCTGTTCAGGAATTTAGCTGCTTGCACAGTAAAGGCTGAGAGGAGAGGCTGTGCCACCAGCAACATCACCCTGTCCCAGCAGCAACATCACCCTGTTCCAGCAGCAGCAGCCCTGACAGCCTCCCGCATATCCTTCAGCACAGGAAGGTGATGAATTTCCTTATTCATCACCTCTGCATGTGCATACCCCTATCCATTTCATTGCAGATGTCATGTTTTGCCTAAAAAGGTTGGACCAGATGATCCTTGAGGTCCCTTCTAACCTGGGATTCTGTGATTCAGACAAACTTCATGTGGAAGATAAAAAGGCTTGCTGTGTGTGATTTCCCTGCTTGCAGTGAAGTTGCTTTTGCTGTACGGTGGTGAGCTGGGCTGCAAGGCAGATCCCAGCCCTCAGGAGAGGCAGCTCTTCTGCAGGAGCTGCAGATACAATTCCTTTGTAGGACTGGAGAACAATGAGTTTTCAATCAGGCCAACATCTTCTGTCAGGCTCTCAGGTCTGCGCCAGGGGGGATCCGGCTCCAGCTGCACAGTGCTGTGATTCAGGGCAGGAAGCACAAAACAGCACACCCAAAGGGAAGCACCAGAGGAATTCACAGGGACAGAAAGCAATTAAATAGCCTGGAATGTGTCCAGGTCCTTGGGGTTGTCACCCCATCTCCTCCATAACTTTAACAACTACATGTGGTCTGTGTGCTGTGTCTCCTCTGAGAGGTGCTCTGCAGGGCAGTGGGACTGGAGTGGTTTGGAGTGGCTCCTCAGTGCTGGTTTCAGACTACTTTGGGAGCTCTTGCTGTGGCAGTGCCATGGCTGGACTCCAGTGGAGCATGTGATATATCTATATACTCCCGTGAATTTGAAGCGGCCTCTCGGACCGTTACTAGGGGATGCTATATTTATCCTAATGCTGACACGTCTTTAAATAGCACAGTTACATTACAAACTCTCTGTTTAAGGAGTTTACCACTGTCACTTTCACTGAGTGTGGTTCATTCAAAGCAGTTTGAAAAGGAGCAGAGCCTCCCTAAGCGCTGCTTTGATCCCACTAACATTTTTCCGACTAGAAATAGTTGCCAGAGACTCTCCCTTCTCTGTCAAGTCGTTGTTACACCTCTTCTGTAAACATTTTCTCCCCTCTTTGTGTTTTCTTTTGCTTTCCCAAACCACCGCTCCTACCACCTTCCAAATCCTGCTGAACTGCTTTTAAATTCCTCATCGCCCCCCTTCTTCATCACAGCTGTTTGGCAGACGCTGCCCTTGACTGCCAAGCACGTGGTTCTCCACCTTGGAGTAATGACTTATTTCTAAGTGTTGGAGAAAGGAAGACTCTGGGGAGACCTTACTGTGGTCTTTCAGGATTTAAAAAGGAGCTGTAATGAAGATGGAGAAGGACTTTCAACAGGGCCTGTTGTGATGAGGGGTAATGGTTTGAAACAAAAAGAGGTGAGATTCAGGCTGGATGCAAGGAAAAAATTCTTTACAATGAGGGTGGTAAAATAGTGGCACAGGATGCCCAGAGAGGTGGTGGATGCGCCATCCCTGGAGACATTCAAGGCCAGGCTGGATGTGGTTGAAGATGCCCCTGCTCATTGCAGAGGCTTGGACTAGGTGGTCTTTGAAGGTCCCTTCCAACCCAAACTATTCTACGATCCCTTGAGAAGGATGATTTCACCTCTTTGGCTAGGGTCCCCTGCTCCAGTATTGGCAGGCCATCTGCTTGCAGTGTGAGTGATAGAAAACTGTAGCCTTTTTCTTTCCCTAATTTCTCCTTCTTGCCGGCTCTTCACACTTAAACTTGGCTTCTGCTGATTTATAACAAAGAGGAGCGCATCTTTAATCGCACGGGCACTTTGCACGTTACTCTGGCAGCTGCCTGCTCTGACTCCGTGCTGCGCTTGGGGAGCTGCTGCCAAGGCAGAGCAGTGGCTGCTGGCCCGGCTGGTGGTGAGCACAGCCCCGGATTCAATGTGCTGTGCATTCCCACTCTCTTTCTTTTTCATGTGCTTTTGTTTATTTTTGACCACGTTATCTTTTCATGAGAGCCGTGTCACCAAATGACAGTCCAAGCATTCAGCAGCACCAACACAATACCATCTGTAGGAAATCAAATAGAATTGAGGGCTTTTGGGGTGGTAAGCAGTGGCTGCAGCAGCTTTGCAACCATGATGGTACTTTCTCTGGAGAAGGAAGAAGGAAGAATCTAATAAAGCTACCTGATGGAAGGAGAAACCCAGTTCGTGAACTCAGCTTCTCTACCACTGCAACTGGTTTGGGTTGCATGAGGATCACATGAGAGCAAGCTGATTTAAAGTTCTTAGACCCCTTATAGCAACAGAGCTTTCAGTTTGTTAAACATGATGCTGCAGCACAGCTGGCAGTGGAGAAGGGGAAGCACGTGGCCAGCCCTGCACTATGGCTCACTTCCTAAGGGGGAAAGGAGCTGTGAAAACGGCCGCTGCTTTGTTTTCTGAGTTACTGCCACACCTGAAGTGATGGGAAGCACCATAACTTCTCATCATGATTATATACCCTGTTCTGCACCCCATGTTGCCATGGGTATAATTGTTAAGTGGCCATGTTCTCTCCATCCCCAGCGTGGGTTTGTAACTCCCACAAGCTTTTCTTCTAAGCTGCTTCTCAGTCTTTGCTATTCTCCTCTCTGGAACCCTTTTGCTTGGCCCTTTTCAGTTTAGTTTTGCTATGAGCACAAGTTATGACCAGAGCTCTGTTTTTGCACAGCATTGGAGTTAAACTTTCCCCTCATTTTAGAAAACACATGGTTTTGGTTAGCACTAGCTAAGGAATTACAAGCTCTATGTCTTGAATATGTATCTGCCAAGGTAAGTAATCTCTGCTGTGAACTCGAACAATCAAAACTCGTGCTTATTTGTTTTCCTATGTATAGATTTGCCAGCTGCTGGTCTCTAACATTTATTGATGTTTACTTTTTCCTAATCAAGACGTCATTGCCGTGTTGAACTAGGCAGCCTGGCAGTGGGTAGCGGGGCATGCTGCGAGGCTTTTCCACCGCCCGCGGCAGCGCAGCCCCCCTGCATGCCGGCAGCAGGCTGGGGCAGGATCTGAGGATCTGGCAAGGAATCACAGTTTACTGTTTCCAACAAATCTACTGGCGGAGGGGGGACCTTCAAACGCCAGGGGATCCACAAAGAAGTGATCGGGTATTTTACATCACCTCTTTGGAAATGTGCAGCATGGTTGCTTGGAGAAAGTAAGGGAAAGCCTGACTCTAAAGGTGTGTAGATTCCTGGGTGGTTTTTGTGATTCACTTTGATTTCTATGTAAGTTACATTGTGAGGGAGCGCTCTGCAGAAGGATCAAATCCCGGAGCCATCACAACTAGATCTTGGACCTTGTAGTTCACGGGTGGACATCTGTGTTCACAAAACTCATGCTAACTCCAAGGCTTCCTTGGTTGATGTGTGTTTCTTAGCCCCACCAATGGATTGTATAGCTGTATCTACACCAGCATCAATAGGTTAGAAGCACTGGATGAGGGTAACTGGAAAGTATTTGTGCTGTTTATGATTCAAAACAACAGTTCTCCATACACCTTATTCTGAAAAGTGTGACATGTTTTGAGCCGTGACAGATTTACCAAGCCTGCACAAAAGGAGTTTCACTTAAGGTAGAACTCCTCAGGAAAGGATGAGGAAGGTTTTAATGTAAAAAGTAGCTGTGTTTTGCTGAACTGCCCTGGCAGCATTGACACAGACAAGGGTTTGAGACCATTTTGTTGGCTTGTACGAGTTGCTTCTGCAAGTAAAAACAATCTCACATGCTGTCATTTAGAATTTGCTTCCTACCTAGTGTCTTAACCTCAGATGTCTGGAGAGAGCAGAGGTATCTAAATTGATACTGCAGAGCACTCCATGTGCGCAGGATGAAAAGCAGCAGGTTTGAGGACATGAAAAGCTGGCGAAGTCTTTACAAAGACTTTCTCTATCTCAGAGGGTTTGTTCCTTCACACGTTTCAAAGGGTTTCTAGAGCAAGGACAGCAATGGAGATTCTTGAGACAGTTTTTGAGGAAAGTTTGAAATGCAATTTGGGAGCTGTTATCACTTAGCTTTATAGTGTAGAGGAAAAGAGATTTGAAATGTGGGTACTAGCTCATAATCTACTGGCTTAAATGAGCATTTGTTTCACTCCTGGGGTTACTTGACGTACATACAGGTATAGAGCATTTTCAAGATCTTTCTAGGGAAGCACTGGGAGCAGCCCAAGGCTGTGTGCCCTGCAGCATGGCTGGATGCATCACCTCACCTGCAAAACCTCAACCTGTGCTCCTGGCACGGTTGCACGTGTCTCAGCTTTGCTCCAGAGACATCTAGGCAAGAAAGAGCTGGAGCAGAGCCTGGCCTGGCTGCATGTGTGAGAGCAGGGCCAAAACCCAGCAAAAGCGCCTTTGGGGAGAGCAGTCACTGGTGTGCTGGGAGGGAGCTGTGCTTCCGTTCAGAGGCACAGACAAAGTGATGCTGCTTTTCCTGGCTTGCGGGCACAAGCATCTTTGTACTGGCAGAAGCACAGAGTATGATGCCTGTGTCCTTATTCTCCAAAGGGAGGCTCAAAACTGGAAAGGGAGAGAAGAAGGGAACTTTGTGGTTCCTTATCCCTCAGCGAGGAGCTGGTGCTCCCAGGGAGTGAGCAGAAGGGAATGCTGCACTAACCTGCTACACAAAGTGGGACAAATTATAGAAAAAACCCACCAAGTGCCACAGAAATAGCCTTGGAACACAGACACAGCAAAATCTCTGCTCACCAAAGCTCCCCATGTCTTGACCAGGGAGCACGCAGGACCCTGGCTTCTGCCCAGCTTGTTCAAAGGCTTTCCATCAATTGATGCAGCATTTGGTTTTGGGTGAGTTTTTCTTAATCTACCTGGGAGGATTTCTTCAGCTGCATTGATTCTGAGCACACTCTGAGCTCTTGACCATGGATGCTATATCAAGCACTGAGGTTGTTCCGCCTGCGAGCTGAGCCGAGCTCCACAAACAAGCAGGGCATGGCAATCCCAGCACAGCACTTGAACCTGGAGTTTGAAAATAGCCCAGACGGAGGCTGAGAGATGAAAGGAGCCCACAGCATGTCCACCACACACAAACCCTTTAATGATGCCAGGGGGCTGGAGCTGGACCAACAACTTTGTGAGCAGAGGGTGATCTAGTAGCCAGTGTCATTATGAATAGACTGCTTGTAAAAAGGCTTACGTGCACTTTGCACAGGCAAAGGAGACTGCAAGGAAAAACAACGTTCAATGAAATCTTTTAAAGAGCTCTGCTTTTTCAGTCCATGTTTAACATTTTAACTGTTAAATAAATGCTACGAATTTGATGCCTCCAGATTCAAACTCACTCCATTACAGACGCACACAGAAGGAGTGAGAGAAAAACTCATTTGGCTTGATTTTCAGGTAAACTTAGACTTCTTCACTGCTTTTTTCCTGGCTCTGTATTAGTGGAAAGCCAATCCTGTAACACATTCTTGCAGTCTCACAACGGTATCAGTGTTTTGACTAACAGCTGTTCTGTGGATAACTTAGAGAATAAACATTATTTTCTATATATTGAAGAACTAGCTACTTCTGTCATAAAGAAATCCATGTTTCTGATTCAGAACAGGATATTCTGCAGGGCAGAAAGGTCATTGAAGAGATGTAGGGGAGCTCCTATCTGTGGGGTTTTGGGCTCCTGCAGCTGAGCACATCGTAAAAGTAGACTAGAGATTAGAATAGACTATTTCAGTTGGAAGGGACCTAAAACTATCATTTAGTCCAACTGCCTGAGGGGAGTCACAGCTCCGTGTGTTTAGCCCTGCTAGATGGTGCAAAGCACCACTTCAGTGTCTCAAGGGAATTCCTTGAAGAGGCTTTAATGACAGGCAATCTGTTAGTTTAGTAAGATGATGTCTACGTTTTCCAGTGAAGCAGATTAGATTACTGAGCTACTGGTGGGAACTGAACCTGATGAAAACTTGAGAGATTTTTTTCCTAAAACCAAGCAAATTGGGCTTCTGGAAAAGGTACTTGAAACTGGTGCCAAGCAGCAAGAAGGTATAAATACTAAGAGATACAGTCTGGGCAAGAGCATGCGATCCAAAGCCATAAACTCAGAGGAAGCTCAGCTGTGCTTTATGGCTCTGAAATGACTGCAAAACAATATAACAAAGCCTTGGTTGACTTTAACTCTTTGGAGAACTGCATCCATCTGTCACGGCAGCACCAAGCCTGCCTGAGCAGGAGGAATCGTTGGCAGCATTTGATGTGAGCTTAAATCCAACATTTTCTGGACACAGCCATACTTCTGGGTTACCCACACTCTGGGCTCTTGTCTAACATGCAGTTTTCCCATCTGCTCAAAACCAAAATCCTGAGACACTAAACCATAAACCCCATCATTCTTTTCTCTTTCAGTTTTAGAGAAAGGCATCTAAGGAGTGTCCACAGCTTTTCTCTCTGGGCAGTTTGCCTCTGCCTTTGCTGATTGACTCTTCAGCTCTAGAAGTAGCAAATATCATCTCCTCCAGAGGGCTGATGCAGATTTTTCATGCCCTCTTCTTCTCTTACTCTTCAAAAGAAGGATCTGGCAGGGCTGATGTTAGGTTTTTAGGATGCTACTCTTACTTTCTCTGTTCCTGTGTGTGCACATACTGTCACATAGTGACGTCTGTGTTCCCCCTGCCTCTAATGAGATAAGTAACATGATATTTTGTGTTCCTCTCCCTGGTTGCCTCCCTCTTACAAATAAGACAGAAGCAGGGTCCATTTAGATGTGTGTGTTTGGATTTTGAGTGGTTGATTATCCGAAATCAGTACCTGGGATGGTCAACAGGAGGCTGTGAGCACTGTGGAGACCTGTTTTTCAGAAAGCGGGTGCTCAGCACCTGGAGGTCAGCTCTCTTGTCAGAATGGGTACCCTAAAACATAATGAGCCTTTTAAACATCTATGTGAGTTTTTGTGGGGTTTGTTTGCATTTGCACGCATGGCCTTGCATTAGAAACAAATACCCCAGATACACCTACTTTTACTGCTGTGGTGGGGATGCTGGGTCTATCACTGTGTGTCTATATTACAAGGTAGTGCTGTGCAGAGATTTGAGCTATGGCTCAAGAGGCAGCTCAAGCTCATCCCGTGCTAATTAACTCCGCTGAGGATGAAGCCTGCCAGGCAGGGAGGGCCGACAGCCCTGCACTGTTCTAGCACTGAGGGACTTTGTTGAGCTCAGGTGTCCCTGCACGGAGCGCAGCGGGCTGAGCTGCCCAGGAGCTGCAGGCGCCGTTTGAACTCGCACGGAAACCCAGGTCACGTAGTGGGAATCAGTTCACTCCCACAGACCGCTGGCAGACGCGCCGGCTCCCAGAGTTTGCTGTATGTTACCATGGAGAGCATTAGCTATTTCTGGTTTGCCTCTCGTTGCTTTTACAGCAGTGGTGCTGAGGGCAGGGAGGAGAACCCGTGTGGCCAGATAAGGCAGCCACTCTGAACTGCACAGGAGAGGAGTCTTGCTTCTGCTGCCTGTCCTCAGCCACCATCTGAGGTACAAGCACTTGTCAACCAGCAACAGCCCACAGGTGCATTTGTGAGGATAAGTTCTGCGTGATAATTCAAGCCTCACTTACCAGCTACGTGATGAATGGGTCCAGTTGTCCCAGCTCTGCACCAAGCAGCAATGAGACTGTGAATGAAGGGCTGCTGGGCATGCAGCCATCCCGCAGCGTATCTGAGAGGGGCAGTGGATGCAATGCTAATTGCATTGCATTGGATGAATTGTTGTTGCCTGAGAAAAAGTCAGATTGGGCCCCCAGTGTGGTGTTAATTGTCAGATGAAATTCCACATTTCTGGGGGCAGGGGAAGGGAGCAGGAGGATGCCACCCGCTCTTCCTAGCAAGTGTGGAAATTCCAGCTACTGCAACAGGCCGGTGACATGAGTGCGTAATCCTCCCGCAGAGCTGGCTGTGCAGTTCTGCTGTTTCATTTCAGACCTTAGACAAGGTCAAACAGGAGTTTGGTTAAGGAAGAGCTGAAGCCAGGTTTAACTGCAGCACTGTTAAGCCTGTCATCCCTAAGCATCCCTAAGCCTAACGCTGCAGGGACCAGGATTCGTCTCCATCTGAGATGGGCTTGGGGGGTTGCAGGTCTGCAAACCCTTGGGGTAATTTGGGAATGACTGAGGTAGGAGGTGGTGGGATGGTGGGGGGACAGCCTTCCTCTGACCTCTCTCCAATGAAATCCAAGTCATGGGGAAGGGGATTACATTAGAAGCTCTGATAACTCATTTCCCTTTGAAAAAGAAGCCATCAAATTACCACTGTGATTCCAGATTGCTAGTACAAAACAGAGCAGGCAGTCTTTGGAGAGGCAGTGTTTGGTTTCTGCACCCTCTGGCACTAAGGCTTCCTAAGCAGGCGCCCAAAATGCCTAGGCAACTTGCAAAGGAAGAGCAGCAGAGCACTGAGTGCTGGGAGGGAAGGAGGCATTGCTGAAGCAGGCATGTGGTGCTTAGTTGTGAACCTCTTTTGGTAGAGATCTCACTTCTAACAACTGTTCACACGCAGACTTTATATAGGAAGAGAGGGGTGAGGCAGAGCAGGACTGGTTTATCGGAAGATGAGAGAATTAGGAGGTTTCTTTGCAATAACCTTTGAAACCAGCTGAGTAAAAGTTCAGCTTGCTTCAGCGTGTGTGCTTTGCCCGCATTCAGAGCTGTGCCAAGATGTAAATCCATGGCAAAGCTGGCCCTGGAGACTCGCAGCAGGCAGGATAGGGCCCTTGCTGCTCTACCTGAGGCTGAGCAGCTCTCACGGCTGTCGGCAGCCGCCGGCTGTGCCGTGGGTTTATGAAGTGCTGTTCCAGCTGCGGTCAGGGCTCACCTGGGCTTTGTAAATACCCGTTCTCTGCCAGTGTGGGGCTGGGGCTTTGAGTTGGCAAACTGCTTCAGCACGAGCTCAGTCAGCCCCCAGCCCCTTACACACGTTGAGCATCTGCTTATTTTTAAGCTTGCACTTATGTATTTAGGGAGGGGGGACCTGGAGTGGTATTGCCAAGGGATGGCCATGACCGGGTGCAGTAGCTGTGGCTCTTGCTGCCTACCCAGAGCTCCAGGTGAGCCCCTGCCAAGGTGCCTTCTGCTCTAATGCTTCTAAAGAGTGACAGCCCAAAACTGTAAATATGGGAATAAACACTCCCACAAGTCATCTGCTGTTAATTTACAGTTGAATCAATTCATTTTAATCCAAAAACAGCAGAGTCTTTCAGCCTCTGAAGGGTATTGAATATTTTACTTGATATCATAAGCAAAAGGATTGCAGGGCATGTCTTTCCCCCAACTGTTTTATTTCACCAAGAGCATTTAGTGCTTTGCCAAATTCTGTCTCTGAGGGTCACTGCAAATGTGTTCTCCTTCTGCTTTTCATATAGCACTGAAAAGTGAGCTGCGGTTGTGTAACTCGTTAACTATTCTGGCAATTTTAGCTTGGAGGCTTCTCTTTTAATGCTCATATATAGCTTGCTCTCACAGACTTATCCCCCCCTAAAAAATAAGAGGACAAGCAACCTGTGCAGTGCTGTCACAGCAGATTGCTACCTGAAATAATGGGATTTCTCTGGGAAGCCAGAGCAAACGAAACAACCAGATTTCGTTGGTATCTTGATTAGGAGAGGCACGCGGTCAGCCTCCCAGCTGTCACCATGGTCAGCTTTAAATACGAAACCTTTTTTCCAGATCACTTTCCAATACGTTGCTTCCTATCTGACATATCTGGTAGTCCGGGTGATCGTTTCTCTGCATGTCAGTAATGGTAACCGGTTGCTTAACAACGGAGGAGGAGGTACAGACAAAGCGAACAAGCTTACCCAAACCACACTGGAAGTTATTCAGTGGCCAACAGTGATTCCTCTCTCTCTGTGCTCATCCAGCCCAGTGGAGCAGATGGCCCCAGGCAGCATGTCCCTTTGTCTGATTTCATCATCTCTTTGACAAGTGTTTTCTCTCATGGATGTGTCCAGGACAATGATCAGGGGCTGTACCTGGGTTTTGAAGAGCTGCACAGCAAGAGGTGTAGCCATCCACAGGGTGAAATCCCGACCTGTCTCCCTGAGGGGCTGCAGAGACCGAGGGGGTTGTTTGGGTACTCCAGTCCCCCATGAAAAAGGTCTCAGGCATTGCTTGACTCCATTCACAAGCTAGACTGCACAAGGCATGCTTCATACTAAAATTGTATCAGAAAACAGCAAATGGATGCTGCGTGATTTGTGATGTCTTCATTTATCTTTTTATTTTTGCCTTAATGTTGAGGAAAGACCTTGGTAGGAAACTGTAATATTATGCAGCTGGCTATGAGCACTGTTGGGCTCGGTGTCTTTTGCCATGTTTGATTCCTAGCAGCTGCTCAGCGTTGGTTAATTATCTCCTTAGAAGAGGGATTTCTATTTTTACAGGATGACTAGGAGGCTGATGGAAACGTGCAAGAGAGCAGAAACCCAAATATTTAGGCAGACCTATAAAACACTTCCCATAGCCAGCACCACAGCTGCAGCTAAGGCTGAGCGGTCTCTGTTTGCTTTCTGGGTGATACATTTTTCTGAAGGGATAAGTTGCTGGAACAGCTTGAAGCGAGCATCGCCCTGAGTCACGCTGCAGCACAGACCTGCACTGAAAACCAGCAGCGGGGCAGTCCTGCTTCACGGGATTATTCCCAATTAGTTGTTCTTGTCCTCGTGTTGGGTGAAGTCTTACTCTGCACTAATGCTGCCTTGGTCCCTGTGTAACATAGGGCGCTGTAGTGGATGTCCTTACAGACACAGGCAGAGACCAACAGGTTGTCTGTAGCAAGGGATAACTCTCTAGGAGCAGAAAACCCAGCTCACTTGGGTGGCTGTAGCTCTCACCCCGGCTTTCCTTCCTCCCTGAACACGTTCCAGGGCTGTGGAGGGTTCGGCCAGCGTTCCTTGGCCGGCGCGTGGATGCTCAGCGCCCCCGTGGTGAGTGAGCAGCGTGGGCCCCGAGCACGTGACAGCACAGCTCATGCACTCAGGATTTAAAACATACCTATAGTTGTTGCTGCAAAGTAGGAAGGGAAGTCCAGCCCCGCTTGATCTTTCCCTTCCTTTTAGCCTTTTTCACTAATAGGCACATGTAAGTGATTAACGCAGCCGCGTGTGCCTGTTCCTTGTTGTTTGTGCAACCCCCAGCATGTGCTTTATCTTCTGAGTACGAGGTGGACGTGTTTGGCGTTTCGTACACGAGGGACTTTGCCAGCCTGGCCGGTGCTCAGCCACACTGGTGTCACGTCACCACAGCTGCGGCCACAGCTCCCCTGGGACTGACACTGGGCCCACTGTTGGAGGGGCTCGCTGATTTTATTCTGCTAACAAACCCTATTTTAACTTGTGGCCTTAATATTCAAGATAAGCTGGTTCTCTGTCTGTGCTATACAGATACAATCTTTGCTTCTCTTCTCCTTCATTAACAGTGATGCCTGACAGCTGTTGGTGGAGGTTTTGTCTTCAGCATGCTCTTTTGACCCCCCAGGTCCCTACCATCCATCAGCAACTCCAGATGGATCCATGTCAGATGCCAAAACTGAGGATAGAGGGGAAAAGCAATTAAAATCTTAGGAAAACTTTCAATATACCTAAAGGAATCCTGTTTTCTTTGAAAACCATTTAATAGAAAGTTGGATCTAGGTTCCATATTCTGTCCAGCTGGCAACCAGTTCACAAAGTCATCCAAAAAACTGTATTGAAATCATGTTGTTGACAATGCTAATCATTTAACACATCACATGGGTTAAAAAGTAATGCATATATTACAGAAAAAAAATTGCATCATAAGGTGTACATTTTATGAAAGGCCAGGTTGGACACAGGGGCTTGGAGCAAGCTGCTCTAGTGGAAGGTGTCCCTGCCTGTGGGAATGGGTTGGAACTGGATGAGCTTTAAGGTCCCTTCCAATCCAGACCATTTTATGTTTCTATGATTGTATGAAAATTACAGGGAATTAAGATTGAATGGGTGTGTAGGTATAAAGATAGTGAGAAATGCTTCCAGGTGCTCGGGTGAATTTCAGGCAGATTTTTAGTCTTGAATCACAAAGAAAAGGGGCATGTTGCACTCATCTTGGGGTGAACAGGAGTTTAGGTGCATGTGCCTAATTCATCCATTTCTTGGCAGGTCACACAAAACTGAACAAATCTGAGCTTTGGAGATGGCCAGTCCCGGAGGCCATGGGCAAGCCACTTGCTGTGTGGCTGACTCTTACCTTGATCACTTTCTATGTGCCTTTTCCCTTGATGGGTCTTTTTGACCAGACTTACACAAAACGCTGCTGTCTGCTAAGGCATACTGTGGCTCAGCAGAGGCCCTGCAAAGACTAGTGGCATTGCTGCATCTCCTTGGGGTTGTTTGTATAACTTTCTACGTGCTCTTTAGATTCAGAGTGCTTGTTTTGATCTTTATTTTAATAACACTTTGAAGTGTTGATGCATGACGCAGTTTCCTACAGCCTCATAAGAGGTACAAGATGATAAAAAAAAATATTGTTGGTTTTAGGATTGGTTGTTGGGTTTTGTTTTTTTTTTCTTTTCCTAAAAACACAGGTTTTGGGGGAAAAAAAAATGCTGTATCTGTGAGGAAGATTGGTTCTAGGTCTATAAAAGCTAAGCATGGGTGCAAGCTTGGGCAGTGCTACACTAGAAAGACGGATAACACAGGTCCTGGTGGAGCAGGGAGCTCCTCCAAATGGAGCAGAAATGTAGGAGTATACAAGGGCATTTAGTGGAGAGTGTACCATAAGCTAAATTATTTGGTTTATTTCTTTTTGTGGCTTGGGGCTGGA
The DNA here is from genome assembly GCF_033783945.1 of Neopsephotus bourkii. Lineage (NCBI taxonomy): Eukaryota > Metazoa > Chordata > Aves > Psittaciformes > Psittacidae > Neopsephotus > Neopsephotus bourkii. The sequence continues at coordinate 2,868,833 of NW_026901555.1, forward strand.
AGTCTGGAAGCTATTTGACATTTCCCGTATCCCTCTGTTAACCTATGGGAAGAGCATCACTGAGTGACTGGGAGCTGGGGAAGGTCCACTGTGTACAAAAAGCCATGGCAGAAACTAAATGCCTAGACTGAAACAGTCTTGTGCTGGCAAAACCAAGGTGGTTATGGTTTCTTTTCTAGTTTATGTGCTCCTGGGACATGAGTAAGCAGCTGACAGTCTATAGTCCATAAAAAGGCAGGTAAGCATTATCAGAGGTTAAAGCACAGTCATAGTTATCTGACCTTGAGTAGCACAGGCTACCACATCTGCCCTCTTACCCTGTTCTGAGCTTTCCCAGTTGGAAACACCCACATTTCTTTGCAGTTTGAACCAAGGCACATCTGTGCTTCCCCAAGCCTCTCGTGTGGGTTCATCCTCCAGGGCTACACCTAAGAAATACAAGGAAATCTAGCAGGCCCGATAATATGGGAAAAAGAAGTCATGCAGCTTCACAGTGCTTAAAGAAAGCCTCACATTAAGTAGCCTACTGCACCAGTCTGAAAGGACAAATGGGGTCTCCCCATCAGAAAGCTCCTCTTTCCTGTCTGTTGGACCACAGAAACCATGCTGAAGAAACACAGAGCAACACCTGGCTCTCCAGGGGTCGTTTTTAAGGTCGCTAGAAGAGGAAAGTAACCGTTTTAACCATAGACAATGTCTCACAGCAGCATACAGGCCACGGCACACCAATTAAATTAAAATCTTTGTGCAAAATAAGCCTTAAAATGTGAACTTGTGTTTGTGTTTAGAAACAGTACTAAGTGTTAGAGATGCATTCTGAAAATACAGAGTAGAAGCAGTTGTAGTTTAATAGCTGGAAGGCACGGTGATGGGCAAAGCACCAACCTATAACCATCTGTGCCCAACACCTAGAGAACAGGGACCCCAGGGTGACATGAAACCCCTTCTCCCACCTCCATCCCCAACTCGATGGCCCTGTTGTTCCCATTTTAGGTGTCCAGGGAAGTGTCTTGCTGCTCCCTTTAGCCAAATACACTCCCTCTACAACATAGGGATGGGAAACCATAAAGGATAAATGAGACTTGATACACCCTGCCTGGGTCCTTCACTGCCACTTGTACCCAAGAGTGCATTGTCAATGCCAGGGAGCTCTGATCTTGTTTCTTGGGCTTCTGCACATGATCTGCCCTCACCCAGAAGCTGCTGAAGCTGCTGCCTTTGGTATATTCACTTGAGAGCATCACCTCGAGTGGTGCTGTCGAAGGCAGATCCATGGCTTATCTACTCTGCCAGCTGGACCTGCTGTAAATTCAATGAACCATAAATATCCTTTTCATAAATCAGAAAAGTTTCCACCTGAGCATAAGTGTGGTGTCTTGCTCCTCTCCTTGCTCTGGGCAACTGGTTGACTCTTTGGAATGAAGTGATCAGGTATTCTGGAAATTGAATTAATTTCCAAACGCAGGCAGGGTCACAGAGTAATTCTAAGACAAGGAGTTAAACTTGCTTCCTTTTCCTTCTTATTCAAGCTCATTTTCATTGTATACAGAGCATATCTGAGATAAACTTTGCAGTAAACATGCATCAGTACCAGATTCTGCAAGGAAGCACATTTTTGTCCTTTCTTTTTTTCCTGAAACAAGGGTTTTTAATGGCCCTTTTCTAATTCTCAAGGTCATTGTTAAATATTTTGAATAGTTGGTCAGATGCCAAACTATTTTCTTTGCCTGCCTTTCTCCCCTTGGAGAATTACTGCAGACAATGAAACGTGGCATCTTCAACATTAGTGTCAAAGAGGAACGTACCATGACAAGCAGTTTTGTATCTCAGGAACTGGACTAAAGTTTTATGTTGTACTGAGTAGGATAAAGAGTCTCACGGTGCACTTAATCACCAGATCTCTGCAGCATCCTTTAATGCAGTTATTATATTTTAGCTTTTATTTAATAGGGGAAAAAAAGATGACGTTTCTTTTGTATTAAACTTGGGCTGAAACCATCTGCAGTCCTCAGAAATACCTGTATGAGGCAACTGAATACAGCAATAAGACTTGATTGCCCCTTGTGCAATTCCTGTGAGCACATACTGTGAAGTGAGGGAAGAAGAGCCCTTTTGGCAAAGTGGGGCAGCACAGAAGCTTGTGTGTGACTGCCCTCGCTTCAGCCAGGTTTCTGACCCTGTGTGATGCACGGGCACTGCAGAACGAGCCCACGTAAAACGGCGTTCAGGGCTGTAGAGCAAATCATGCACGTATTGGTGTCTGCACTGAAGGCAAGTGGGAAGTGTTGCTCTTTGCTTTTCATATGCTCCCTCTGCTGCTTGAAAATCATGCTTAAACCTGCAAATTGAGATTCTCAGCAAAAAAAATATGGGTTTAATACAGCCTTAGCTTTTTTAGCTTCACAGCTTTAGCTGTTCCGAATGCATTTACCTGATGAGTTTGTATGTGACTTTGTTTGTTTGGAGGCAGCATATTTGGCTCCCTAGATACTATCTTGCAGTGAGGATCAGCATTTCTAAGCATGTATTTCTACAACAAGTAAATAACGTTGAGGGGACAGTGAAGTTTGCACATTTATCAGGTGGTTGCATAGAGCCATCACCCAGCCCCAGAGGTAGCTGGAGCGATGCCTTCTTGGTGCTCTGGGCAGTTTTGGGGTATTGGCATGGCTACAAACTGGCAAAGCATTAACAGGGAGGCAAAAGGTGGTGTCTGCAGACCTGGCTAGCTCAAAACCTGACTGCTATAAACAGTAATGCAGAGATGGTGCTCATGAAGCATATTGCTGGGATGTTATTTCTTTATGATCCCTTTTCTGGCCTATTCAGTATTTGTTTTACACAGCTGCCTCCAACATCTGCTTTTCATCTCTGCTCTTTATCCATGTAGGTATTCAGAAATGCCTTTCTTCTTTCAGCTGCTTTACGTGTCTGTCTCGTCGATGAAACATGCAGCTAATTGAATAAACCCCCCTCTTTTTAAAAGAGGCTATTGCATACTTTGCACACAAATAGTTAAGGGAATAATGACATCTACCTTCCACATAAAGGAAAAGGGTGGGGGAAAATAGCAAGGTGAGCCTGAAATTTCTCCGGATTCTGAAAGCAGGCTAAGCCCGTTCTGTAGTTTCAAATTGAGAACTTTTCCCACTTTTCTACCTGACAGCTTTTAAGCTGCTTTCCGAGCCTCCAACCTCTCCCTTCTTCACTTGGGGCAATCAGGACCCAGGCTGTGGATCGGACTTTCAGCCCAGGATCCATCTCCAGAGCACTGGGCTTCCTGGGTGAGCAGCTTCTGCTGGTTAAGCATCTAGCCATAATGTCAGGAACCCCTGGTTCCTTGGCTTTTGTCATCGGTTGGCATGAAACCATTGCTGAGCAGCCCTGCTCCTGTGACAGCGGGACTTGGCAGCTCTGCCTTACCCAGCTGTGATTAGGAGGTTTGCAAGTGCAGGGGGCTGTGTTTAAGCAGCTATTCCATACCAGTTTCAGCCTGCAATTGTCTTCCCTTCCCTTCTCCTCCCCAAGAAACATGAGGTTATTGCTTTTGGATAAAGGAGACCGCAGCGCTGAGGCATTTCTCGAAAAGCAAATACAACTTCTGACCTCAGCAAGGAGCAGAGTTTGCCTGGATTGAAGGTCAGCAGCTCCACGAGATGTATGGGCTAGAGGCACTGATGACTTCTCTTTCTGATACTCAGTAAAAGCCCTTTTTCTTCTCAGAATATCCCTCTCCTTTTGATGTTTTCCCATACTTTTTATTTGCCTCCTTGAACAAAGCTTGCTCTTTGAATAATATCCCTCCGTGCTGCGTATCTATACTTCTGTGGCTGAGCTGCTCCTGCATCCTGAATCAGCTATGGAACAGGCAAATCTGCATTTTCTCACGTAGATATCAACTGTGAGGGTAGCTGCTAAGCCCCATGACTGGCTTTTGTTTGGCAGAAAGCAATCCCACATTCAGGTGGGGAGATCTGAAGCAGAACCAACCCTTCCAGCCTGGGATGCAAACAGGGTTTGCATCCCATCCTCCTCCTCACCTTCCTCTGCGCTACCTGGGAAAACAGTGCATTGTGCAAGGAGATTGGGAAAAAGCTGCCAGGTGATGGCTTTGTCTGATGTCTAAGAGGCATTCAAGGTTTCAAGGAGAGAAACATGGGGAAAGACAGCTGGGATTGGGGTCTGCAAGCCCCGGAGGTCCCGAAAGCAGCTCTGCAGTAGAGCAGCACTGAGGTCCGTGTCTGCCTGTATTCACGCTAGGAATGCCAGCAGGCAAAGGAAAATCTGGTGTGTTTATGCGTGTTTGTAGATCTGAAAATGTAAACTATGGTACAGTATCTGCTTATGGTGTGACCTCTTAACCTGAGGGGTTTTTCCTGTTCTGGGGTGAATTCCAGCAAACCACTGTGCTGCTGTGTTTACAAGGAAGATGCCTGCTTTCCTTGTTCTCAAGGCCAGAGCATGTCTCGTTACAAATCCTCTTTGGGAAAAGTGAGCTGGTTAGCCCTGCTCACCCCAGTGAAGCTGCAGTGGATAAGTATTCCTACTGCACTGCTGAAAAAGAACAACTAAAATAGGATTCAAATAATCATTCGCTGCCTCCTCTGTTTATGTATCTGTCCTGAATTTTAAAACCTCAAGGTGCTTGGTTGACTCTACCCAAAACCAGGGAGGAGGCAGCCCCTTGCAGCAGAGCCCCACGTAATCATTTCTGAGCACCAGGAAGGATTTAGCCCACACTGGGACTCGCAGGCAAACCACCATTGCAGAGGGATGCTGGCTCCCCACCGTGGCAGCAAGCATGATTTGAGCTGGTGAGTGTGTGGGTGGAGGCAGCCCAGCACCACCGAGGTTGGAGCAGGGTGGAAAGGCGATGGGTGGCCGCTGGCCTTGGGGTGCCGGTACCCCAGCGAGCTCCATCGCCCCTCCAGCAGCTGCTGTTACAGGAGCTGGTTCAGCACAGGGCCAGGGTAAATTACAGTTCCTGTAAATGACCGGCAGGGTCCAACACTTCCCAATGGTTACCCGTCTCTGTAAACAGACTTCTGTGTGCCTGGCCACAGATCAGAGCCACACTCATCGGTCTGTCCAGCTCTGCAGCGAAGCTCCACGCCATATGCAAAGAAAAGCCAAAAACAATATGTTTATGAAATCCAAACATCGCAAATACGCTTTATTTACACTGCTGACACTGAAAGGAGAAACAGATGCTTCTGGTTTGGGTGCCTGTCCAGGAAAACACGGAGATCAGAGGGAAGGAAAAAGGAGAACCGAAATGTATAGTCTGTCACATCTCCTGTTTGAACTATTGGAAATCATTCATGTGCTGCTACAGCAAACGGAAGGGGCTCAGCTTTACCAAACACCAGGCTGTGTCCCTTGGTGCACTGATGCCGTGAGTTGTATTGTTGGGAAACACCAATCCTGTGAAACAGCCCCATGTTACCAAGAACCGGAGGAATCCCAACGCAGGCCCAGCAAGACGGGCAGCATGCAAGCTGCAAGAGGGGCTGCAGTTCAGCAGCGTCCGGTGGAGGAGCCCGTGGAGCTGAGTGTCACGGAAGGCAGCCCAGAGCCTGCTCCCAGATGCACAAAGGCTGCAACCAGGAGAGCGTTGCAAGGTGCAAATGCGTTGTAACCAGCTCAGATGGGCCCTTGGCACAAGGACTTTTGCTGCATAATTGTCTTATTGCCATAAGAGGTGGAAATACACGAAGCAACGCATCAAGCAGTGCTGACACACTGACTGTCTGACTGAGCAGCGCCGGGAGACACAGTGTTCCGAAACACGGGTCAAGGCAAGAGCCAGCCTCTTCATAGCCCTGTCACCTTCTAGACCAGGCATCTGGCAGGGTTTACATAATGAGATTGAAAATCCTTCCCAGAGTGCTGATGGTGCTGGACTGCCTGCGTCTCACAGGCACATCCCCACTGGGTGCTGACCAGCACCATCAGACCAGCCTAAGCCTCTGCTCAGATGCTCTCACACCTGTGACGGGTCGGTTCTGCACAGCCCTGGGCCTGTCTTTCCTTCCTGGTAAGCTGCTGTGAGGACAGAAATGATTTGCTGTGGACTCAAACACTGTGCTGTTTCACACACACTGTTTATTGCTTTACTACACAATCTACCAGCACATGAAATCTGACAGGAGTGAGTGCATGCTGTTCCCATCTTTGGGAATTATCCCAAAGCCCTGAGTTAAGCTTTAATTGCATCTCATTCCTCTAAGACAAATAGGTGGAGAAGGCAAACAAATAATGTTTTGGACAAAAGCATTGCTAGCTAAACCCCTAACAGGGACAGCAATGCCTGCGCTCCCTCTCCGACCATCCATGCTGGCACCAGCCTCAGCAGGCAGCTGCCTCGCTGCAGGGCTGAGCCTGCACCAAGCAGGATTAAAACACACAAACAAATAGTGCTAAACATGAAACGAACCCCAAAATGCCATGAAATTAAGTCATCTGTTGTATGAGGTGAGAAGCTGTTACCCTCACACAGCATGGTGGCTGGAGGGGACCAGTGCTGGCAGCTGGGAGCATCACTCACCCCGCAGTGATTCGATTGGGTATGGACCGTCCGCATCCCTGCTGCATCCTCTCAGCCCTGTGTGCCTGAGTGCACTGCCCAGCTGTCAGGGCTCGGGCTCCTGGTGCCACATCTGTACCTGCAATCTGTTTTTCCCCTGATTATTGGAAGATGTATGTGCAGGATGTTGGGGGTGCTGGGTCATGCAGCTGGAATCGAGTGCTTTTCTTGCGCACATCAAGCTGTGGGGTGACTTCCAAGTCACGGCGTCATCTGATACCCTGGTAAGCTCCTGTTAAATTGAAAACCATATGTCACAGTGGAGCTTTGACAGTCCATGCCCTGACCGCATGACCCACATTGCTCATGGGTTCGCACCCCTTGCAAAAGCAAGGTGAGGATTCACATAAACCTCCTACAAACTGGTTAGGTCTGTCCTAGTGCTGACTACTTGCTCCGAGTACCCAGTATGCGCACACCTACACTATGTGATGAGCTACCTGCCACTGCTCCAGCGTGGCCTCCTCAGGTGAGCAGAGCTGGACAGGATGCTCCTGTCTTCCCTGTGGTGTGTAATGTTCATTCATCACAAGAGATATAAACTCTGTGCTTTATTTTTTCCTGCAAACACCTGTTACTGATCATTTCCCCAGCACTAATATTCTGACGCTGGTTGGTGGGGGTTTGGCTGTGTTGATGGCTTTGGCAGAAGGCTGTGTGCAGGGAGGTGGTTAATCACGGTCCTGGAGGTCACCTTTATGGGAGCAAAGAGGGACTCTATTCCCTGTGGAAAAGACATTTTGAGAAAAATAGTCTGAGGAGAGGGAATTTTGGGGAATGAAAAAACTCATTTGGCAACTAGAATCAGGATCCTGTGATGCAGTGATTCTTTTCTTAGGGGGCAACTTTTGTTTTCAGTTTCCAGATGAAAAGAGAAAAAAATATATATATTTAAATTATGCAGGGCTTTGTTTAGTTGAAAATTCAGCTTTTCTCTGAAAACTCCAGCGAAGTTGCAGTCAGCCGTGGTACTGTGCAAGCCTTGATAGTTAAACATAAGCTCACGCATCACGAAACAGAACATGCGTGCTTTCAGCTACTAAAGTTTCATGATCTAGGTCTTTTGCAAGTAATGCACATTGATTTAAAACAATAATAACACAACTTGATTTTCAGCTATTTCCTGTATATTAATTTCCTAATCATTTGAACTTCCTGTCATTAGATGGGGGAGCTGAATACTCTCAAAGAGCATTAAAATGTAGGAGATACAACAAAATGCAGGTTTTAAGAAGCAAAGTTCTAATACTGACACTGGCATAGGTTGCCCAAGGAAGCTGTGGCTGCCCCATCCCTGGCAGTGTTCAAGGCCAGGTTGGATGCGGCTTGGAGCAACCTGCTCTAGTGGAAGGTGTCCTGCCCATGGCAGGGGGTTGGAGCTGGATGATCTTAAGGTCCTTTCTAACCCTTTCACCCATTCTGTGATTCTAATACTTTTGGATTTGCTTTAAAAAAAAACTTTCTTCTGTAGAAGTTGTGCTTTATTGTCCTTGCCCTTTTCCCCTTGGGGTTCCCCTTTTGTTCTTGGAGAACTGGAAGAGGCTCACAAATACCAAAAGTCAGAAAGCAAATGCAAGCAGCAGAAAATGAACCCACATTTGGGCTAAAAGTTTAAAAAAGGAGGAGTCTAGATCAAAGTATGTGCCTGTCCATGTTCAGTATTAATTTCCATGACTATCAGTGTTTGTTTACCACAGTCTAAGTGGGACAGATTTATTCTCCAGCAGTGGCTCTATAGTAATGTAATTGCTTGCTCTAACTCAAATGATCGTGGGGGTGAAGGAGCAGAAAATCACTCCCAGTGAGATCTTGCAGCATGCAAGGGAGAGCTCCCACACCCAGGGCTTGGGGTGGCAGAGGCCTGGGGTGGCAGGTGAAAGGTGCTGTTACGAGACCCGGTCTGCAGCTGCCTCCTCCCAGCATCACTCCGTGCTGCAGCATCTGCCACAGCAAACCAGGATCTTCTTTTTGCCTGGGCGAAGCCGCTGCTTTCCCAGCAGAGGGCACGATGCGCAAAGGAGCGCGGTGATTCCCCCAGCGAAAGAGAAACGAGTGTGCAGAGCCAGAAACCACGATGCGGGATGTGCTCCCTCCATGCACCCTGCAAAGGGCTTTGCTGCCTGCCTTTGGAGCAAGCACCCTGCGCTGCTGTCTGCTCCCAGTCCAGAGCCGCGGTGCCCAAGTATCTTCTTCACTTTCAAAAGCACCCGATTTCATTACAAAACACCCTCAAAGCTATTTTAAACGCAATTTGGAGAAATTTCTTTGAATTTAAGAAAATGGAGCCAGTATCTATTAGAAAGAACCCAGTTGCTCCTCATTTTCCATAGTTTTGAGGCATTGATATCAAAATAGCCCCATTTTCCAAGACAACTCAATGCCTTATAGCAGCATTATTTAATACAAGGAACAAAACCTGCTCTTCAGTTCAACCTGTTCATGTCAGTTGTGTGAGGTCTAATTTAAAGTCCTTCATCTGGATCATTAATGCTTAAGAAAACAGACTCCCAGAAGATGACCTGGTTGTAGAAAAATGCTTTCTGTGTTTTCCTTCTCAGAAACGGCTGCTTGGGTCATCATCAAACTTTCTTTGGAAGAGGCTTCCCAGCAAAATCATGAGAAAGGTTTCGTTCTTGCCTTAATAATTAAGTGATGCAAACATGCTGTTTAGCCTCAGGATACATATTTTAGCTGTTCTGGTCGTTCCCATGACCTAGAAATTTCCCTCTTTGTGCACCATCGTATATCTACTCTGAAATTTCTTTTATTCCAACTCTCTGCTCACACAGTACTACTGCAGTGATGTGATTCCTGAGTGACACACACATAAAGGCATTGAAATATAAACCAGTTTTCTTCCAAGAGGCAAAGTTTGCTGGGACCTATTGGACTGAATGGACAGAAATCACCTGCTCAGAGCAACTGAGAAGGGAAAAATCACAAGCACAAGGTCTCCTTAGTGCTGGCACCCCAGCAGGAGGGCTGTGCTGCTCCGCTCCCTTGGGAGCTGCGTGCTGGAGATGCTTCTCTGCTCATGGCTTCAGGAGCACTGTTGTTTCTTGGTATTATGAGACAAAGAGATAGGGCCACAAAGGCTCAGGGTGCTCAGCCAGCAGAGGATGAAGGGTTTGGGGAAGATTTCACACCTCCACCCACCGGGGCTAGGGCATGCCTTACAGTTTATTTTATGCTGCCTGGCAGGTATTGAAAAAGAGAACTTGAACCAAAGATAGCCCTTGAGCTGATCACATGCATTACTTCGCATGATTAGAGAGAGGATGGACTGGGCTTCCTCAGATGCCCAAAGGAACAGCAGGGTCTGCAGTGCCCATGAAACCAGGGGAAGAAGTGCTGTAGTATTTTGGTGCAGAGAATAGCTCCAAGCTCTTGGCAGGCTCTGTGAACTCTTCACCAAGAGCAGCCTGACTTGCAGCCACAGCTATGTGCAGGGTCAGCTGTGCTGGTTCATGAACCAGCCCGGATCTCTCAGGGAATCACAGTTCAAGTGAAAAAAATTGCTTTTAACAACTGTGGAATTTCATATCAGGATGCAAACAAAGGGAATAGAAGCTCTGTCACTGACTGCAAAGTGCTCTGGGGATTCCAGCTATGCAGGTCTCTCAATAAGATGATCTGCTGCCCCAGCACTGGCCCTGGAGCACAGGACATCCCTGTGGAGCATCTCCATCCCTCTGAGCCTGACTGCTGCCCTGAAAACCTGCCCACTCTCAGAAGCGTTGCTAGCGGTGGGTGGTTCACAGTGTGGGCTGCTGTGTGCAGCAGAGGTTGTACCAACACAGGGAAAAGCCAAAGGTTACTTCAGCCTCTTGGGGATTTGTTTCAACTCATCACTGCAGGGTGTGCACAAAGCAGCTCTTCAGCCCTGGGTGACAGGAGAAAGGTCTCCCCTCTCAGCAACCATGAGCTGTTTACTGAAACCATGAGTAGACCCTGGATCTTCAAGCTTCCTGGGCTTTCTGCTGACAGGGGAAAGGAAATGCTTTCTATTTATCTGTTTTATCATCCTGTGTAAGTTTTCTCTGCATTTGAGAAGCTGACCAAAATTGGGAGTGGTAGGGACAAACTGCTGGTGATGTGTAACAGTAATTTGCTTTCACTGCTTAGATTTAGGACAGGAGATACAAGGATGCATCAGCTTGCTTGATCTGATCAAGAGATGCTGCACTTCTTGATGCAGCAATCTGTCATTGCTGACAGATCTCTCTGTCGTTTGAGTTTTCTCTGTGTCCCTCTGCCATCTAAGGAGTCAAATGTGGTCTAAAAGTTTGCTCATAAAAGTCTTTCTAACTTTGGCTGTGAAAGGATAATCGTCTTATCTGTACATCTCAGCTAAGCAAATGTAATACCTAACATTGCATTTTCCGCCTGTCTTAGCTTTGGTGAGGCTGTGACGCAACTTGGTAACCTCTCTTCCCTCAAACTATGTCAGATGGGGGGAGCCTTAAGCTCCAGTCCAGACCTGATTCACAGTCACTGAAATCAGAGACAAATCAGACCCCTGAGGAAGTCCCCAGCAGCCTGGTTTCCACCTTCCTGGGATTTTTCTTGCCAGTCCATCAAGGTGGAGACACAGCAACCAAAGTAATGGGAGCAGCCATGGTTATGGGGGTCCATGGTTACTATTGCGGAATGGGGACAGCCCCTAGGCTTTGGGGATTTTTCTTTATTTTATGCTTTTATTGTTGAAGACTCTTTGGGGGTTCATTTGCCTTTCAGAGGAATGTGTAGTTAGAAGATGCTTTAAACCGTCACAGGGCTATGGGATTACTTGTTTCTATGTTCATAATCCTCAGGTTTTGAATAGGAAAGGTCAGCAGGGAGTTCAGTGGTTCTTAGCACGTGCAAGAGCAAGCAGCAGGAGAACAGGTCACCCAGCTCTGGAAAGAGCCAGGATTTTTCCTACCAGGCTATATAGATAACCTAGTTTTATTAGTATTTTTGTCATAGATCTCCATCAGTGACTTCCCAGAACATAAAAACTGTTACGAAGAAGTACCCAACACAACGTTTTGGGACTCATAGCAAGTTTAGTCTGGCTGATAACCATCATTTTGATGGGGAGTGTTATAGGAGCAACATAAACTAACACCATTTTGGTTGCTAGATTGCTTACCGTTAGTAAAATGCTCATTCATTCTACAGAAATGAGTCATGCAGGACTGAGAAGAAATTTCTTGAGCTCTCATCTTGCACAGTGTGAGAGTCTCAGCTCTGTTTAGTCATCATTTTGTGCAGTGTCTTGTATTAAATGATTCACTTTTTCCAGAGTATGTGAATTTTGGTTGTTTCTGAATGTTAGAATAACAATGCCTTTGGTGCCCAAAAGACATTAGAAACAAGTGTGTGGTGTCATTCAAAGCTTAACCTCACAGCCCAGCTGAAAGACATATCCTGGTGCTGGAAGACAGTAAGATAAACTCATTCTGTAAATGTGTCCTATCCCAAAGGTCTTGAGGTAAGATTGAGAAGGCAAATAGGAAAGGCACAGTGCAGCAGGGCACAGGTGAGCTGTCTGCAGGGTATTTTCTGTCAAGGTTTTTCATTGAAAACCAGTAGTGTAACAGAATCTTCTATTTTGTCATGAAGATGTAGGAACACTGCCCGGTTTCCAGTGGAGCTCAAAACCTGATATGCAGGAGAGCGCCCTGGTGGTGTGAGACTATGAGGCTCACCACATTCAGGATGCCCATGCTCCTAATCACCAATATCCAGCTCTAATCAACACCTTCTAGTAACTCCATTTTGTCCCCATCTTTGTCAAACCAGGGCTGCAAAGTGTTAATCATTCCCTTGCCATTGCATATGGGGGAGCCGGGTTGTTAGGACAGCTTTCAAGCACTGCAGGCGCCTTGCTGGCATCTCAGTACAGTTGATGGACTCTCTACCTTCAGAAGTCAGTGTCGTCTTGTGCTCTGTTCCCTCACTTTTCTGCACCACAGCCCTGTTGGTTTGATTTAAATACTACAATGACTGATGCTGAAGTGGCTGTGCAATTTTATTAGGCACAGAGAAGGCATCCAGGTGATGAATCCCCTGCAATAACTGATTCATTAATCATTACCAATATATCTAGAGAGAAAAAGAATGACTTAAACCTTTAAAAATAAAACAAACTACAGTGATCAGGAAAGGGCTTCCTGTTGCTGTTACACAGTAATCACCTGTCTGCCTGCCTGGGAAAGCTGGAGGACTTGATGGGGATCCAACTCCCCCAAACCAGATGGGGGAATGACCTATGAGCAAGGACACTAAGCAACAACCTGAGAAATGACCCCACCTTCCTTCTTTCCCACTCAGCATCTCACTTTGCTTGCTACTCAGGCAGCATTTTTGGTCTCTCACGTCCCGTATGACCCACTGGGAGCCAGGAGAGCTTCCAAAGTGCTACACAGGGACCCATTTGCACAGGGACTAGTTAAAAAGCTATATCAAACTATTAACCATACAGTACTTCACTAAAAGAGTTGCTAAAAGCTCTGTGTCCCCATGTCACCATAGGCAAGAGAGCAGAAGAAGGTATGACCCACGGTATGACCCACTCATAAACACACAGCTTGGTGCTGCTCCACCGCAGTATGCAGCATCCTCATCTCTAGATACAAGTAAATACCTGCTGTATTTTGCTGTAGGCTCCATTCTTTTTATGTGCCTGCTGTTTAAGCCAAGTCATGCTCACTGTTTTCTTTCAGTAATTTCTTAAATAAAAGGATTGTCCTGAGGGCAGAGGCATTTGTCAGGATAATCAGGCAGAAAAATTCATAAGCCAAGGGGTGAATTCAAAGATTAAAAACCCTGTATGCCTTGTGTACCAACCACAGTTCTGGTCCATTCATGAGCACTGAGCCATCTGCATGGGCTTCCATAGGAGCCGGAGTGTAGCAGATCCTCAGAAAAATTACACATTTGTAATAACTAATGCACACACTTTAAAAAAAAAAAGAAGTTTTATTAATAACAGAACTTCAAGCAGCATTTCATCTCTCCTGAAAGTGGCTTCCAGAAAAAGAACACTGTACCACAGTGCATCAAGTTACTAGACATCCTTCTTTCAGAAGGAATCCTCCTTGTTTAGGCAACGTGCATCAAAGGTTTTTTAAGTGACTTGATTACATTTCTGGTCTGTTTTTATGGGATAACCATCCCTTATCAGCGTTGCCTTTCGGTCTGATAAGAAGCACTGCCATGCACTCTTCACTTGCTTCTGGCCTTGCATTGCCCACAGCATCTCCAACACTGAGATACTGATCATAAATAACTGCACTTGGGCAGAAAACTCCCGTGAATTCAGACAATAATAACAATATTCATATTTTTGAAGTGTATTGCTGCAGTCAAAGAGGTCAGAATATTTTTTGAGGTTTTAGCAGTTGCAGGTAAGAGCTCAGTATTTTCATCTCTTAGAGCCAGCCAAGTACATTCTCATTAGTATTGATTGATTTTTGACAAGCAACAATTCAGCCTTTTCCCAGGCAGTGTAGTAAGGATCATGAAGGAACACAAAAGAAGGAGGAAAGGAAGCAGGAAGAGTCTCTAAGACAACTCTGGAGATATTAAACCAGGTACAGTCATGTAAAAAATATTTTCTTTGAAGTCCATGTCAGGAAATAATGCACTTGAGCGATTTTGGAGATCCCACTGTAAGATGCATGCTCCTGGGACCGGGATATTTGCCCTTCACTGAAACGGTGCTCACTTTATCTGACATGTAAAAACCCTGCTTAGTGTCATTTAGACTGGTTGCAATGAAGACAGCCGGGGGGAGAGGAGGTTCTCCCGCAGCAGCATGATGGGTGCATCCGGTTTCACTGCCCCTTTCTTGGGTGTTGCCTTTCGGTCAAGTTCATCCGGTGAAAGAGGAAAACGCTTCTGAGACCAACTACAAACAGTGTGATTGCGAAATTCAGACACTGGCTGGCGAGCAGAGCAAAGAGCAGGAAATTCCTCTGTGCTTGTTGTTTGCCTTGGGTTTGTGAAGTATGATCATCACTTGACAGCTCTTGTGCTGTCCAAAGGATCACTTTGGACTACAGGCCACTTGGGAAAGAGGTTACAGCTCCAATTTTCAGCTCTAATAGTCCAACTGCCAAGCAACTGCTACCACTGGAGCATGTCAGGCATTTGCTGGTACCAGTTTGAGAGTGAGGACCTAGTGCAGGCTGAAGGAGGGAAGGTTAGAGCTGAAATTCATCAAGTTTGGGTTTTGTGCCCCACATCCTTTCTCTTCTCAAAAAGGCAGAGGTTATTGTGATGTTCAAGCTGGCAAGGTGTATTGAAGGCCTGAAAGCATCATGGAGGGAAGGAGGCTTGGCTTACTTTACTTTTCTTTCCACCTTCTATGGACTTTGGACTGCAGTACAACAGAAGTTCAGTATCTGTAAATCAGTCTTTTACTGAAACTGGAGGCCATCTCCCATGCAAAGTACAAGAGTAGTTGTAAGTGCCTACATCCACTTGTGCGTTGGGGAGTGTCTGAGGTATCTGAAGTACTTTACTGATAACCTCACAGTGCTTTGAGGAGACCAGAGGAATCACCAGCTGTGTAACAGCTCTGTTATACATCCACACGAGCCCCAGCAGTCAGAGAGACATCCATGGCCCTGGTCTAGTGCACCACTGCCAAGTGAGCTGGAACAGCACCACTAACCACAGCACATACTTCCCTGACTCCAAAACCATGGCCACTGCAATCACTGGTGACCCCTCTGGGTACAGTACATGGGGTTTTATTAAATTCTCTTCCCGCCTTGTAGGGCTGCAGCAAACAACTGCGTTCTGGTTTTCCACCTCTGGTTTACATCTGAAGGGGGATGTGAGATAACCTATTTACAACTTTGTGGTAGCAACCTCCCAATAACAGCTCCAGGCATGTACCAAGGTGTGGCAGTGTCTGTTCTGCAGATTCCCACAGAAGGGCTGATGCCACCTGCAAGACAAATCCAGCTAGGCTAGATCAGCTTGGTGCTCATCTTGTCCCTCAGTCCCACCTGCTGAGTCTGGTGGGTCACATGAGTTAGAGATGGTTTAGGACATAGATCACGTCTTCACTATGCAACCATGCAGCTCTTGTCTCTGCAGATCCCTGAGTAAGACTCTAAGCACCCATTTTATACAAAAAATGCTTGGGTTGCTTTAGTTTCTAGAACCATTTATGAAATGTCATTTGTTTCACCTGTAAAGTGAATAAACTCTAGATTACAAACAATCAAAGCAAACCTGTGGTGCTCTAAGGCTCTCAACACAAGCACCCACAGCCCAACTCTTCTGTGTTTCAGTGCCAGGGGGCTCCTCAGCCCCAAGCTCTTCAGAATAGCCAAGGCTCAATACCATCATGAAACAGGAAGGTTTAAACTCCGTGGTGTGCCGAAACATGAGCCTTGGGGCTAGTTATTGAGCAGTTTTCAAACCAACAGTTTGAAACTGCATGGAAGTGTCTTCTGTTGGGTGTCACAGTGCTGCTGCCCGGAGGAATAGCCACTACTTTGTTTTTAGTGTAGATCTGTTGGACACACTAAAAAATATTTTGTAGTAGATGTATACATTGACAATCCTTAAGAGAATCCCCAGGATGTAACTGAGGGATCTGAGAAGGGCTGCGGCCATGCTGGGGATGCGAAACAACAAGGCGTATGGGCTGTGGGGGAGAGCAGAAGTGCTGCTGGCCTTCAGGAGGTCATCTGCCTGGAACAGGGCGCACTCTGCAGTCACCAGGGTCCAGATGATCCTGGAAGTCAGTCTGGCGTTTTTCACTGTCCGGAAATGGCGAGACTCTGTGGCGAAGAAGGTGATCAAATAAGCCTCAAAGGCAACGCAGCTCAGCAGCAAGCAGCTGATGTGTGTGTTTGCACTGAGGAGGTTCTGCAGCAGAGCTGATGTGAACACTGGAGATAAGATACCGACACCCAAGGTCCGTACAAGCATCTCAGAAACGATGCTAACAGTAACCAGCACGTCTGCCTTTGCTAGGCTCGAGATGAGAACTGCAGTGGACTTTGACGAAACCTTTGCAGACTGCAGGATGATTATTGCATACAAACTGCCCAGCAGGCCCAGAAATGTGCTGACAGCATTTGAAGAAGACAGGACAAGGTATTGGATGTATTTAAGTACCAGGTATCTTCTGAGATCTTTCATGTGGTCTCTCTCCATAGAAATGCCCGTAAGGGAGGAACACCTAGAATACATATAAAAAGGGTAATTAAATGTAAAATTAGTGGGATAGATTCCAGACAAATTATTATGTACCTGCATTTGTACAGACATATGCTGGCATCCGCCACACTCCAGCATTATTGTGGTATTGGTTGGTTACGCAGCTCCAGAAGCGTTCTGTATGTGACATCCTCAGACTGCATCAATTATTAAATAGATTTCATATAAACCCAGGTGATAGCATTTTATTCTAATTAACATGGGGATCACTGCAGGGAACTGGAATGACTCGGGACTAACACCAGAAAAATATTGCTCAGAATGGGGCTACTTTCATTATGCAAGGTTTTTTTCAGCTTGCCTTTGTGAATCAATTCGGGAATGAAGAATACATTCTCTAGTGTTGCAGCAGGAAAACTGTTTCCAGTTGTGCTGTGTAGAACGGTAAATGAGATATTTATTACTCATTCTGGAACACAAAGTGATAAACTAAAGGGAATGCTATCCCAAATGATGTCCTAGTTGAATCAGTAGTTGAGAATTGCCATATTTAATTTCCTTTTCCTGTCATTAGCCCAACCTTTCATACACATTCATATGTTGTCTGTAGCTTCTAAATAAAATTGAATCCCTGTGCACACTGTGGAAATAGGCAGTAAAGTATAGATGCTGCGCTACCGGGGAAAAGGTGGGCTCCATAATCCCTCCTACAGCTTCATAAGCAAAGAGCTGCTTGCTGCAGAGGCCCAGGGCTTTTTATGTTTTGCTGAAAAAGGGATGTGGTCTCTGGTTTGATGTGGTTGGTGGTAGCATCCCCATGCACACTGGAGCTCCCTGTGCTTGTGAGCTTTTGGATCTGAGTGCCTGAGTGGGGCTTCCTAGGGCTGCGAGGCTGCTATGTGGCTGGAAACTGGTCCAGGAGGAGCTCAGCCTCAGCTACGGCACCATTTAAAGCATTTCTCTAATGTTCTTATTTTATATCTACATTTCTTTGGGAGTAAACTAAAAGCCAAAAGCCATTTCAAGCATTGTTGCTAAAATGTACTGTTTAAGTTTCTTTTTCTTCAGTAACATTAACAAAGCCTAAAACCAACTTGCTGTCCCACCGGTGGGGTGTCTCTTGGCAGACACTATCATTTTCCTTCTTGGGCTTAACAGAGCTATAGATTTTAGAGATAGTATATATAGATATATATATAGATATTATCATTTCCACCTGAGAGCTATACTGTTATATTTCCGGTTTGCTGATCAGTTGAATCTCCTAATGCATCCAGTCGGATATTTATGAACCAATTGTGAGTTCTGACCTGGAATTTGAGGGATAGTTTATAGACCTGTGGGAAGTTACCTTCATCTGACCATTATCTCCTGTACAAGATTGCAAACAGTCCCTTTGCCTTAAATTCAGCGGAAGGAGGTACCTGAATAATCTGCTTCTGCCTGGGGGGGTCCTTCACATTCCAATGGGCAGCTTCAGTTGAGCTATTTTGCATCACAGTCATTTCATATCAACATGCTGAAGTAATCTAATAAATCAGGGTTGCATCCTAAGACTCTACTCATTTCCTATACTTGCAAACTATCCATCAACTTCAACTATAGCTTTGCATGACATAAAGAATTGGTTGGAGATGACTAACAGCTTAGGATCTGTCCTTTCATTTACATACTCATACCTTAAGCAGGAATGAAGTTTGTAAAGTGCCCAGATATTTTTTAGGTGTTACTTTAATTTGTGTAATGTTGCATTCAGAAGGTACAAGTGTGAACTATCCCTGTGTAGGATAAGGTTACGAGACCAGTAAAAGGCTAACTTGGTTAAATCATGAATTTTCTATGAGGCATTCTTACAGAGGAGCAAGCTAAGGAAATGTGGACTAAATGGAACTACAATTAAGTTGTGCATAGCTGGATGGGATACTAAGAAAGGGCTAATTATCAGAAATTAGAGGAATGATGTATCAGGTAGGAGTCTGCAAAGATCTGACATTTTGTACTCTTTCATTAACTACAATAAGGAATAGAGATCATGCTTATTAAGTTTGCTTATTAAGTCAGCTATCACAGATCAGCAATTACAGTTTCAGATCCATACAAGCACAGGTCCCTACCTAACAGTGAGTGAGAGGAAGAACAAACATGTGAGCAGCAGGAGGGAGCAAGACAGGGGAGGAGGAAGGCTGCCACAGGTAGCAATGCTGGCATAAGTGGAT
Organism: Neopsephotus bourkii; assembly: GCF_033783945.1. Classification (NCBI taxonomy): domain Eukaryota; kingdom Metazoa; phylum Chordata; class Aves; order Psittaciformes; family Psittacidae; genus Neopsephotus; species Neopsephotus bourkii. The sequence continues at coordinate 2,887,805 of NW_026901555.1, forward strand.
ATCAATACACTGTGTTGATGGTAACACCCATGTGGAGTCAGCAGGAACTGTATCAGGGAAGGCAGATGCTATCTCGCAATGCAATAAACAGGAGGAACGCCTGTGATCACATGGGATGAGTCTTTGGTTTCATTCTGCAGAAGGTAGGTCTTGACTGAAGCATGTGTCCAGTTTAGAGGCCCACTGTTCAGGAAAGGCATCAGTTGCTGAGAATGTTTCAAGGACACTGAGGGGATCAGAGATGTGAATAAACGGAGCAATTCATATTTGCACACTTATCTCCTTATGCAAGTTCTCGGTATTACTTATGTGAGCACCTTGGAGTTTGTACAGAGCTTCTCCAGTACACTCACCCTGCAGGCCTAGATGGCTGCTTAAGTCCTTACCTGCTTTTTAATTTTGATGAGACAATGGGAAAATGGTAAACCCGAGTGATTCCCATGAAAAGTACCAAGCCAACTTTTTTAAGGGTGGGATTCCCATTGCTTGTAGAGACTCGATTTGTACCAGGTTGACTCATCCAAGATTCACACGCACCTTTTCTCTTTTTTTTTTCTAAGTATCTGAGCCAACTTGTTCGTGGAATCCTTTGAGGAAGAGATAGGAAAACTGTAGTCCTGTACATCAGCCGAGCTGTGATACAATTCGTCTTGCTGTAGTTTTCCACAATGATTAACTGGGAAAATGATTCTGCATTTTCTAGAGAAAGAAAATCTTTCTGAAATCAAGGGTTTCCTAGAAAGCAAAATCTTGCTGAAATCAAGGGTTTCTGCTCTTTCCATGCACTCAAGGGACTTTGATACTGGTCCTGGTCTGGCCCCTTTGGTATATACTCACTTACCAAGAAGTGGCTTTGCCTCACTGCTGAAGATGCAAGAAGTGGTGAAGAAGAGGTTTAACCTCTGAACATTGATGTCTGAGTATTGGTTTGACCATTTGTTTCTATACATAGCATCAATGAAATTAATATTTATTGGAATGGAACCATTTGAATCCACAATGTGAAAGCCTGTACAACTCACTAGCTAAAAGTGGAAGAGAACCAAGCTGTGGTGTTGACAGTTGAATCTTGTTATTCAAACAAGCTACTTCTCTGGAAAGGTACGTGAAGAATGTTCTATCATTATTTGTTTTATTGCAGCCTATTTCTGTGTCTATTGTCATTAAGCATATTTTTGAGGAGAGAAATTATATGCCTCGATAAAGATCTTTGCTCATTTTACAACTGATTACTGCTGTGAATTGTTGTGGATTACATGCTGGCAAGTACATGTAACCTGGCTCAGGCTGCTGTGCACTGAAAACCCACATGCTGGGCCACAGGGCTGCAGCTAAATTTGAGGCTGAGATCCCCACATGAGGAGCAGTAAACAAACCTAAGCTGCTTGGAGCAGCTGAATGAGTGAGGAAAATGCGCAGTAAATTAACTTTGGGATTTTACATCTCTGGAGAATGTCAAACTGAAACTTCATTGGAAAACAAACTAAATCAAACAGAAATTTGCCATGTGGATACAACCAGATGTCTCCAGAGAATGGGCCTCATTCATACATTTTCTCCATCCTTTTATTTATTTTTTTTACATTAGAGGTTTGAAAGGAAGAAAACACTAATAGCTGGAATTACAGCAAAAATGTATCGGCCATTCTCTGAGCTTGTGGGCACTGGGTCCTATCTTGCACCCCAGGACTTGGTGATGAGCCCATAAGCGATTCTAATGATGAGCACTAGAAAAGGAAGCTGTGCAGCTGATACAGCCAGAGGAGATGGCCCAAAGCAGCCCATCTGGATGCTAAGGAGCTCAGCGTGTTTTTCATGTCTTCCCTTCTTGAAAACATCAGCATTTTACCTAACGCTGCCAACATTTTGCGTAACACCCCAATGGACTTTGGAAAGGAACTGGAGTTTCTGGATGGAAAATGCCTTCCTACTATCTATTAGAGATGTGTCAGTGGTATCCTTCCTTTCAAGCCATACCTGCCCCAGGAAACAGGAGCATTGCCATGGCTCCCTCCTGCCTCTCTCCACCCCTTTGACACTATAATTTTGTGGCTAAAGCTCTCATCCAGAATGTAGCAGAACGAGGTTTGATTTCCTCCTTCGCCACAGGGGATTTAGATGTTTATCTCTCCTGGGTGTCCCAATCAGCAGGCTACAGGTTATCCTGAGGTGCAGAGGCTTTTCATGCTACCTAAGGAACCTGGGCACAGTGTAGGAAAACAGATGACACCCTGGACCAAGGGGCAGGGATCAGGAAGAAGCTCACAGATCACAGACAGGTGGTTGCAGATGTTTGATAGGAAAAAGGGCATACCAGTTTCTGATGCTTGCCCCAAATGCTGTTTGGATACATCTGCTTTAGTAAGTTCAGCAGAGCTGGGAGGCGTTCCCAGGTGCTAGAGCTCTGCTCATCAGTCTTGAGAGTGCTCCAATGGTCCCCAGCACAGTTTGGCATCTGGCAGTGCACACCCTCTGAGCACTGGGCAGCCTTGGACAGGGCTTTGGCAGGGGGCAGGGAGTGCTGGCCATGCTCTAAGGATGGTTTGAGGGTACCCTTCCCTCTGCCTGCTCCCAGGTAGGGACAGGCAGGGAGGGTGGCTGTCCCTCCTATGCACAGCCTGGATCATGCCGGGATGGGGCTGAGTGGGAATGGGAACAGGGGGCTGTTTCCAGAGCAGCTGCTCCCACCCTATCAGAATGGCCAGAATTGGTGAAGAAAGTAATCCAAGCCAATCTGTCTGTTTATTTACAGGTTTTGAAGTATCTGCTTGTGGTATTCATTACAGTCACCGGCAGGAGGATCACTGTGCATGGACAGTGACACCTAAACAGTTTATGTTTAGTCCTTATGCAGACAAAACCTCAGTTCAGGCTCACAAGAGGTTTCCTGGACCAGCACTTTGCATATTCAGCCATACTGGTTTTTATCTCCACAGAAATTGCTCTCCTGAGACACTTTATAAATTTCAGCTAATAATAACTTCTCATTTGTCACTGGTGCACCACTGTAGTCTGAGAGGTACACGGAAATACCTCCAGCTCTTAACCAAGTACTTCCCTTTAAAATTCCTCCTGGAATTGTGTCAACAATATACAGAAGAGGGGAACAAATCTGAACCCCAGATTGCCACTGAGTATCCCGACTGTAATAAAGTTGTATTAGCTTTTACTTAATTTAAAAGGAAAAATACTTACATTTGCTGGAAAAGGCAGCCAGGAATAGTTTTCTGCATCACTGTATTCTGTGTATGGTCTGCAGCAGAGCTAAAATGAGCCCATCCCCTTGGATTGCTTCCTGGTTCTTATATATAGTGTGGCATACTCGGTACCACGTCACAGCATGGGACTATGCTGACAGAATTTGTTTTGCTAGGCAACATCCCCCGAGCTGGTTTCACAAGAATTACTCGCCTGAATCATGGTAGCCATTAACTTTCATCTGTCTGGAAAAATTGATGCCCCGTGTGGAAGGGGAGTCCCAGACACTTCCTCAAATACGTGCCTGGAGATGGAGCAGATTACAGGGTGTAATACTGAGCTCGTCTGGTGCCGCATGAGCTAACACGGGTTATCCATGAGTAAAAAAACTATTCTGAGCAAAGAAAAGGTGTCCCCTGGCATGAGAAGCAGCACTATATCTGGCTGGGCTGGGCTGTCCTCAGTGAGTGTTTGTGCTGGTGTAGCCTGGGATACCCAGGTTTGGTGCTTGATTATGTTTGTGCTAACTCCATTGCTCTCCAGGTATGACACTGGTGGAGCCAAGCTCATCCGTGTTTCAGTCTCTTCGAGAGGTCTCAGTATGATGGGAGAGCACAGAATCATCGCACAGACGTTGTGGAGCATAACAAGCTGGTCTGTTCAGCAACATGAACACATTCCACAGCTCCCAGCTTTACCACAGATACAGACCTTGTGCTTAAGAGTTAGTACATGAACACAGGGAATGAAAGGCAGTGACGCTGCATTGGCTTCTGATCAACGGGGAGGCTTTGCTGCCAGTCCAACCCCGGCTCTGCCAGCAGCGCACCCTTCCCTTCAGCAGTTCTCTAAGTCATGGAAAGCTGTAGAAAAATGAAGCAGCTGGGAATGCAGATGCTGCAAAGCACTGTCATTGCAGCTGCAGCCACTCCGGGAAGGCAGCCCTGTGCTCTCCCGCCTGCTCAGCAAGCAGCAGCACACTGGGTTTGCACAGGAGCACTGGTGAGAGGACATCTGCCAAAGCCAAAGTCCCTAAGAAAAGGAATTTGTCTTGGTGGTGGTGAAGATAATTTGTACTTTGATGTAAGCGTATAAATATTTATTCTTTCATTGTATCTGAATGAGTTAGCCTTTGCTAGAGTCCCTCCATAGCAGTTTCCTTTTATTACAACTACTGTTTCTATTACATTTACTGTTTTCTCTTGCTGACGTGATACAACAGAGCTGTCAGAGCAGAAACTCTGCAAACAAGGCTACACGCTTTCTCAGCAGCTTGACGTTTTGCAATAGCTTGCGGAAAGATAAGGCAAAGCCTCTGTCCCCAGAGCACCACCCATTTCGTCAGAGCACACCGACTCTGTGAACACAAGAAGTAAATGACAGGGAAGGCAGGAGGGGTGGGATGGGGTGCTCCATGCCCAGGCTGTGCCCCACTTCGCCTCACTGGGCTGACAGATATGGGCAGAGCCAGCACGGAGAGACAGGACCGGCCATGGGAAAGGCGGCTTGAATCCGTTCCCCTCAGTTAATCTCTACCTGCATGAGCAATCGCTCCTGATGACTGACGGCTTTCAGTGCTCCTCTTTGAACCCACTGCTATCTCCCTTAACGCAAGCAGAACAAACACAGCAACCCCAGTTGATTTCTGCTGTGACAGGATATGGTTTCCAGTATTTTTCCATACCCTGTTTGTTTGGTGCTACACCTTTGTTTGACGGCTTTGGCCAGCTCCCTACACTGATTAGCTGTGCCCTTTGCAGCTGAGGGTTCCTTAACTCAGTTACTGAAATACAATTGCAAGCCATAAGACTTCAGCAATAGATAAAATATTTTCCATTTTCTTCTGTTCAGAGTACTCTGCTGTTGACCCCAGAGGGTTTCCTGCACTTTTCCCTTGCCATCTCGTCCATGTCCTCTCTCACCTCTTTGTGGTGCAATTTTGTACACCCCAAAACACTGCCAAGGGGCACCTCGAGTACTGCCCCTTATTCCTACAGCCTCTCTCTCTTGCTGGTACTGAGACCAGTCCTATTCCTATTTCTTTTCCCTTATACTGTGCCAAGAAAAACCTTGTTGAGGAAATCCAGACGAATTACATCATCTGAGTATCTTGCACTTTGGGGAGGGTTTTTTAACATCCCTGAAGATTTTGAGGAAATTATAGGAAGACAGTTTTCTTTGTAAGCAACTCCACACCTTGGGCCTACAGAACAAGTCCTAATTCTTATTCACTGGTGGTTAGCCATTTACCTGATCCTAAAGCTGCTCCAGTTGCTGGATTCCCTGGACCATCCTAGTTTACAGCTATGATATGTACAGCCTTTGCTGCTCTTCCCATTTTTACCTTTGGTTTGGTTTTCTGGTTTGGTTTTGGGTTTTTTCTTGGGTTGCTTGAGAACCCAGAACAGTTATTGCCTGATCTTCAACCAAGATTTCCTGTTTCTCCTCTCATTAAATGGATGATCTCTGGTCTCAGCTTCTCACTTTATATCATTTCCCATCTTTATTATCCTCAGATGTTACACATTTCTCAAGCACTTTTTATGATTAGTCACTGAAGTTCTCCAGAATTCCCTGTTGTTTCCTTCTCTCCCTGGCCCTGCAGAGTTCAAGAGGTTCATTTTTAAACTGCAAACCAGTCACACGACCATCTCTTCTGACTACAAAATGGAGAAGTAGAAGCCAGGCAGCATTTGCAAGTATGAGGAAGGGTTGGGTGACAAAGGGAAGAGTCTCAAGAACAGGAGTGGAACGCAGCAGCTCCTACGGGCACTGAGCCACAGCCAGGATGGCAGCAAGCCAACAGGAGGGTTCCCTAAAGCTGCTGAGCTGACCTTTGTGCCCCTTCTGATGGAAAACCATCAGAGCCTGAATGCTGGAGAAGCAGGTATTGAAGAGTTTCAGCCCCATCCCTGCTGTTTCAAGGCTTGTAGCAGCAGAAAGGTTAACAAAACCTCCTAGGGAGGGATGGACTTTCCAAAGCATCCTCAAATCCAGTGTGGCTGCCCCTTGGACATAACCAGCATCCCCAGGCAGGATGCAAGGTGAGGAGTTCGCACCTTGGCTGGGAGAGGACAGTGGTTATCTCCCTGGCCACTCATGGACAGGAACCTGACAAGATATTCATTACAGAGAAGATGCTTCATGTTGGTCCTTTGGTAAAGCATGAAGGGGCAGGCATGGAGATGTGTGACCTGGGTATGTTCTGCAGCTCTCTCAAGAGCACAAGTTTACACTTTCCACTTTTCCAAACTGCTCATCAGCAAAGAAAATAATTAGCTCATTTGTTTTGCTGCTGTTATTCTCTATTTTCACTTTAGAAAAGGAAATTCAATGAGGGCAAATGCTGGGATAAAACATTACTAATGTAATGTTTATTCCTTGTGGACAAGAGGTCCAGTAATAAGACATACTTGCAAGTGGCTTCCAGGATTTCATCAGCCCCTTTTGCATAGCTGACAGAAAAGATTTTCTTTCAGGGAAAGAGTGGAAAGGCTGACAGCAAAATCCTTTTTGCCATAGGTATTGAATGTATCAAGATTACAGATAAAATGCATAAAGAAGAGGTGGTGTTTCATAAAACTAGCGGGAGAATAACTAGGTACAAAAAAGTTAATGCAAATTTCACTTGTTTTTGGCTTCCTCCTTCACTAACTCACATTTCCAATCTGAAAATAATAGTGGTAACAGCACTTTGGGAAATGCAAAAGTTACTGAGGAGGAAATTCCCCATAGTCGCCCATAGCTGAAGTTTTGGGGACCTCTTGAACGAGTTTGCAGGTTCTCAGCTGACAAATCCTCTATAGAGTAACACTGGAAAGAAAGCCTGAAGCCACCCTACAGCCCAGTTAACCCCCTCTGAGCACTTGCTCTGCAGAGCTACAACCCTGCCTGCACAAGTCCCTCCTTAGCAGGGACTCACTTGTTTCTGTCTGCACTGTGCAATGAACAAGCCTTCCTGCCTTCTGATTTTTGTCCATAACATGGTTTTACACCCAGTCTGTCATTCTTGATCAGGGCTCACAGCAGCTACAGCTCTGTCCATAGCTACCATGGTCAGGTCAGTCTGCTTTCAATTAGAAGTCTGGGGAAGTGTTTCGCTTTGAGTCACAGTATTCCTGGGATGGCATCGCTCATCTCATCTCCAAGAATGAAGGTGGTGGGAATTTCCCTGGCACCTACAGATTTCCCTGGCATTGGCACTGCAGCTTTCTGCTGAACTCCATCTTCCACACTGAGCGCACACTCACTATATCCCTGACCAAACGGCCTCCATCCTGGTCTCATGGATCACACAGAATCAAACTACGTGCAGACAGTGCTTTCTTCTCAGTGCCAGAAATTAAATGTGGTCTTTTCTCTGCCCTTGGATGAGCATTAGAGGCAATTTTGATATCTCCTCCAAACGTGGTTCCTCAGTGTGTCCTCACGATCAATTCTGCCCTCTTGCATTATTCACTTTCCAAGGCATAATGTTGTTGCTTAGCTAACTGAATCACAAAATTAAATATATTGCAGTTTAAAAGATCTTACAACATCCCATCAATGCAGAAGGCTTTTTTCACTGCAACTATTTGTTTAGTATTTTGTCTCGTTTGGAGTTTAGTGTCTCCATCTAATGACCTTTCCTCCCCTTCCTTGATGCACAGTCAAGAACCAATTCCTACTACAAATGGCATGTTTGCTTACTAACTGTCCCCTTGCTACTTGCCTCCATTTGTCTAAATTATCATTTACTCATATCCTGTGTCCTCCCTCTATTTATTACTTTATTGGTGTTTTTTTACCTGACATGTATGTAAAAGTTTATAGCCTTACTCACAGAGCCAAATACTGTATTCATAAACAGGGGCAATTGTTTTTGTCTTCTTTAGCTTGAACAAGATGTATAGGACATTCAGTAAGAATATATGGTGAACTTTCACCAGGTTATTCTAAAGAAACAAAAGCCAAAGCCATAATTATCAACAAGAAGTTATCCTGAATGCTTTTCATGGTTAAGGGAGTCTGTATTTCAATCTCAACCTTGATACAGGTACACAAGATTTTACTATTTCCTGCATTTTATGAATCATCTGATCGAAAATCTTTCAAGACTTTTGTTTTCCTTCAAGTTCCTCACACCTGAGAACAAACAAATCAACTGCACATAGCACATGAGAAAGCAGAAACCCACATCCGCCAGCTTGCCACATAAGAGAAGAGTGAGCTCATTTCAGTGATAGGTATAGGAATTGTGTTGTCAAATTTAGAGCTGCATCCTTCACACATCCTACTTTTATTATTGTACCTAACAGCAAACCAAAGCATAAGAACAGTGCTGAGGTGCCTCTTGCAAACAAATACCTGCAAGAGTTGCTGTGCACCCAGCCATCCTGAGCAGAGGGACAATGGGAGTGAGCCAGGCCACTGGGAGCAACTGGTGCACTCACTCCCTTGCTTCACCTTAGAAATTTTGGGTTATATTTTAGTAATAATGCTTCCGAGAACTGAAGTTTGCTCCACAGTAGCTGTGATTGCAGCAAAGCATGATTCATGTCCCACCCCATCACTGCTCAGTGTTTAGGAGTGGTCCAAGGAGTGGAAACTTCCCAGAAACACACTGCTGCTCTCATGTCTGCATTGCACCCTGGTTTTGTGCACACCCGGGCACCTGCCCATACTGCTGTGCACCCCCCTGACTGCCTTCTGCTGCTCTTGGTTGTAGCCTTGGCATGGACTGATGTAACCCACCTACTATGTAGGCATGGTCCACTTAAAGCCATTTGTTCTTGTATTCAGCAGCAACAACAAATTTACATTTTGGCCCTTCTTTTTAATCATTTTGGCAGCCTGAGCATCTCCCATCATTGGTGTTGGTAGGTGCTGCTCAGTGGCCAGAAGAGCAGGTTTTGTTGTGTGCGAGCTCAGGGCAGGAGCAGGTACCAGTAGTGAGTGTCTCATCATCTGCCCTTGCACTGGTATCAAACAGATGTGTAGATATTCCAGTTTCTCAGGACTGGCAAGCTTTGTAGCAGGCTTGGGTGATATGTCTTCCTTATGGGTGCAGTTCATCACAGCACCAGCAGCAGCATGGACTGGATGTCTGCTGGCGCTGGTGAGCATCCGCCAGTTAGTAAATCCAGAGAGGCGACTGGGACAGGGTCACGCAGACGTGTGGTTATCACTACTGTTCTGGAGCGGGCTCAACACAGATTTCCCAGGATTTTGTTCTTTGCTGTCCTCGATACCCAGGAGGATACACACGTGTTGCTCCCTCAGACTTTCTTTGGCAATTATTTTCTCCATAAACGCTTGTGATGTTTTCCCTGAATGAGTCTAATTTCAGATTTCCCCTAAGGGACAAGTGACAACACATCACGGAAATTGCTTTCCAGTGACTGGGACTACACTAGAAGAAGACATTTGCAAATGTGTTTTTCAACTTGGCATTAGCTGTTTTCCAAGGCAATCATGGCCTAAGGCTGAGGATTTCATTTGGTTCAGGGGGGTGTTGAGGTGTCCTCAAGTCAGGGGGTTGATTTGCTCTATTTTTTTAATAAGACAGTTTTGTTCAGGCTTGTAAACTGGAACAGCAAATTATCACTGAGTAAAGAATGAAAACCCCCTGGAACTGAAAATGCAGTCTTGAACTGACAACAGCATCTGAGGTCTGCACATGGTGCGAGCAATATAGTAGAATGAGATTCCCATTTCCCAACAGCACCAGGAAGTGGGAGACTTGCTCAGGTCTTGTTGGGTTTTCATTTGGGATGGGTGATACATACAACAGTGCCGTTTCCAGAATGAGGTTCCAGACCAGAGCAGGTCTTGTAGGTCATGTACAAGCAGAAGTAATGTTGTCCCATGTCTCATCAAAGGCATATTTACCTGGAGTAAAGGTATTCTCTGACCTTTACACCTTTGAGGCTAATGAAAGAAAAATCAAAGTTTCTTGCAGTGATGGGAAGTAAATGCAGAATCATCAGTAAAACCCGAAGGAGTATTTGGGGTTGTAAGAGGTTAGTGAAGGCACGGCTGGAGCATGGCAGTATTTGAGCAGATGAAGCCTGTAGTAGGCAGGTCTCTGAGAGCTTACTTAGTAGCTGAACTGGAAACCCCAACCCAACAGCAGCACCAGGGCTAATGCCACAATCTGTTTCCATCCAGATCATTGTATGTGCAGCCATCACATAAAACAACCCTTCTACTGCCAAGGGGAGCTGAAAAAAAGCACAAGATGAATTACTGGCATTGCCTTCAGTGTTTGCCAGCAATCTGCTCTTTCTGCATTGAAGATTAACATTGATTATCTTCAGCTGGTGTGGGGGAACCTAGTTGACAGAAGGAAAAATGTATTATCTCTTCAACAAAAGATCCTGGGAGCTATTCAGAGTGCTATTGTTGCCTAAAAAAATGAAAGGAGGAAACAAATTCTGTGTTACTCCATGCAATTCCCTTATTAGTAGCTGTATTTTGTTTGGACAGATGACAGGCATTAGTAAATTGTTTCCTAGTGGGACCACACAGACGGACAAAAATAACCTACATAGAAAAGCAGTTAATTAAGAGAGGAACCTGACTGCACCATTGCCAGATTTCAGACAATCTGAGCAAACTCACTGGCAACCCTAGAAAATCAGTTTGGAAACATCATCCTCAGGGAGTTATTTAGGCCTTTAGTTTGCTTAAGCATCAAAAAGTGGGCCATTGTCTCTCCATGCCAAGATTTGTGTTCCCAGTTAACGTTTTTGATAGTCAATAATGGGACTAAGCACGGGTGAGTTGAACCCAGCAGCACGTAGCCACCTGTGAGCAGTCACTAAGGGCACATAGAGTAAATCATGCAGTTAGTGGGGGAAAATGACTGTACAGACTGTGAATAGAGGGGCTAGCAGAAACCACCTAATGCTGAGTTCTCACTGTGCTTTTCTCTTAGAGACAGACTGAGTGTCTTGAGTTTTCACAATGAACACAGCCCCCACACATGGCACAGCAGCTCCTCCTGAGCAGTCACAGGTATATATAGTTCCCTTGGTCAGGAAAAGGCAAGTCAGGAGGGAAGGGGTTGTTGGTGATTGCACAGCTGAGGCTGAGAAGCTCACCTTGGAAGAGGGGGAAAGTGGGTTTGGCCAGATCAGTTGGGATTCAGGAAAGCGGAAGGATAGAGTTGTTCATCTCAATTGATACTGGCCAAAATATGCTACTCCCAAGCCACGTGGAGCCTCCAGCACACCTGCAACTCTGTTCTCCTTGGAAAACCTCCCTACCTGTGTCCTTTCTTTATTACACCTGCATGCCTTCACAGCTTTGTAAGTGCCCAGCTCTGACAGATGGGGATCTCTGATCACTCAAGCAGAATTTCAGCAGAAGGAATTCCCCTTCTCTGGCACTTGTTTTGAAGGGATTTGATTAATCTAATCTCCCTTATTTAGTGCTTACCGATGTGGCACTAGTGGCTGCAAATCTGCTCTTTTGCTGCTGCGGTAAAACCCATTCCCTTTCCTGTAAGTGCAGTCTCATATGAGGAAGCAAGAAAGAAGTTAGAAGTGAGAGTATGGGCACCTTTGGCTTCTATTTCCTCAAGCCTTTGCCTTTTCATATTTGCATTATCACGCCCTGCTTCGCCTTCTCTCCCCTGAGGCAGCTCATACACAGCATTGCAAGTTTCTGCACAAGCCACTACTCTTCTTAGGCTTCTTGTCATCTATAATAACAGTGTTGTAACTCTGAGGAAAAGCTTAGAGGCTTACTAAATGAAAACGGCACTTTGTTCATTCTTGCCCTCTCTTTCAGCTGTGTTCTCTCTCCTGTTCCTTTTTTATGCTTGGCTACTGCACTAGTTTGGTTTATGACGTTTTTAAGAGCCATGGATAAAATCGCAGTTAATTGGGGCGAGCTTCAGTACTGTAGAAGTCTCTACAGTACTGTAAAATAGCCCCAAGCTGTGTCCTGCCAAGTATCTCCCCTGGCCTTACGCTTGGTGCTTTGCCCACTCCTCTTCTGTAGAACTACCAAGAAGATGAACATGAAATGTTTATTTTTGGTTACCAAGGAGTTACTCTTAAATCACATCCTTTCTAGAGAGCCCATTTCAGCCTGGCACCGTGGCTTGCCAGGGCTGAGTGGCTACAGATAGGTCCTTGTATGGGTTGTGGGGCCTCAGCCAGCCCCACCAGCAGTGGAAGCTGCTGCCTTTGCAAAGACTGGGAAATGAGCACAGGCAAGAACAACCCAGCCCTTCTCCTGAGGTTCCTCTTTATTTTCCTCATAAAATGTATTGGGAGAGACTTGAGGGTTCAACTGCTGTGAAAATCCTCAATTCACTGCAAATGCCATGTAGGGCTTTTTATGGAAAAGACAGAGCTTTGGGCAAATTGCTTGAGCCAAGTAGACCAGATAGAGTGTTGGTGCTGGTGGGAATGAAAGGGAGCTTTGTATGACTTGAGAGCTGTAGCTTTTGTGATCCAGGGTGACAGGGAGGAAAATGGTGGTTGCTGCTCAAAGAAATCCCAGTCTTAAGATCAGGCAAAGTTTGTATTAGGACTTCTGGGGGTTGTCACTTGGCAGACCACAAGTCTGTTGAATAGGATGAAAGATCTGGAGAGAGTCTGGGGGTAGAAGGAGTAACTCATCTGTGAAACGGGGGAATTGACAGAAGTTTGTTGGGGTCTTTTTAAGGCCACACCAATGGTTTTCAGAAGAAGACTTCCACTGCCAGCTGAAACTGCAGGTGGTGTGTTACCTGCCTCCCACAAACCCAGCCCTGCGTGCCCAGGTGACAGTGCTAATGCCAGTGGCTATCACCATGATCTGCTAAAGGATGCTGAGCTTCCTGTAGTTTTACTGGGATTTGCTTTTTCCTCTCTTTTGAAGAGCCATCAACCAAGATAAAGGTCAGAGGAGCTAATGCTAACCTAACCAGAAAATGACCCAACCAATCAATTTTGAATCAAAATAAACTGTAGTACTTAATGGCAACATAGTACCAGATAAATGTTTTGCCTCCTCTTGACTAATGCAAGGGTAGGATATGTAGTTGCAGTATGAGAATTAAATTCAACAAAACCTGGGACATCCAGCATGAGGATGATGAATACAGATCACCAGATATGCAAAGTCATTTGGCTGAAATCACCAGAGGAAACAGCATTAGAAGTTTCCTGTTATTTGAGCATTCATGTGCTCAGCTTGTTGGTTGGGGTTTTTTTGTTGTTGGTTTAAAAGGGAGTAAAGAGAACCCCCCTGACAAATGATGACGTGTGTAAGTGGGCTCCTTGTTCAAACCTGAGATTCTGATAAAGGGACCCTCTACACAAGGAATTTGTCAAAATATGCTCTTATTGGTGTCCACCTCCAGCACTGATGTGTTTCTGCTTCTAGAACAGATCACAGAAGATATCATTGGGAAGTTTCATTAAACAGTAAAAGTGTGGGCTTTAATAGCTACATCTTCTTGTTTACAGAATGTCACTGGTGGAACTGCCTGAAAATAATCCATGTTCTTGGTCAGATAGATGTGTTGTGTGGCATATACTACCATGCAGAGCTGCTTTTGCTCTCATCAGTTGTTATCCACTATTTCAAAACTTCCCGTACTTCTGTTCCATGCTTTCCACTTGGATTTAGTCAGGAGTGGTCTCAGCCCCCAGATGATGTGCCTGGTCCAGTCTGGCTATAACCGTCTGATCAGTCCCATCGCTACTCTCTGCAGTGTGCTCTCTATGTCTTTCTGTCTTGTCTGGGGTAAAACTGCAAATAAGAACAGATGAGCATAGATGCAACCCTGACAAAATGGAAAGATGCTGGTAGATAAAGGAAGTAATGTAAGGGTTAAGGCCATGGAAATGTATGTTTGATCAGCAAAGAGTAATTGTGCAGGTCTTAGCTGACCTGGTGTTTCTTCTCAACACACACAAAAAAAAAACAAAAACAAAAAACCAACAATAAAAGCCAAAAGCAAACATCTTTGCCAAATCAGGACATTTTAAATGCCCACCTTTCCTAGAGGTGTAAAGCACAAAGTGCTGATGGCTGCAGAGCTCCAGGGGGGCCCTTGGGAAGCAGTCAGCCACCTCCACTGCAGGAGCCCAGGAGGTGCTCCAGAGCTTGGCCAGCACCCAGGAAGCCTCCTGAAGATGGAGCACATGGACTGTGGGTATTGGGAAGGAAGTTTAAGTCCCTCAACGAGGCAATCTGGTGCTAGGGAAAACCTGATTTTCACATGGGTGTATTTGTACAGCAAACATGGAACCATTCCACTCAACAGCAGGGGTTTGGTGTCCTGATGGATGCTTCCTAAGAAAAGCTTCTGCTGGAGGCCAGTTGGCAGAGTGTTACACTCTCATACAAATACAAGTAAATTATTACTATCTCTGATGTTCTGTGGTAATTTAACTGACGTATATTGTGTCATAGGGAATTATCTGGCCAACCTCAAATACCTTACAGCAATGCATATCAAGTGATGCACTAGATAAATATGGGTTACATTAACTGTAAAGTGTCTCTGTTATCAATGTTAAGATTCAGTAATGCACATTAATTTGCCTTTCAGTTTATATTTTTAAAAATTGCAAAGTGATATAAGCCACAATAATTTCAGTGCCAAAAAATCACATATTTTCATGACGTTTATTCCATTCCCTTTCCAAAAAGAGAAAGCCAACTTGCATATACTATTTCTGGCTTTTTTTGGTTACTTTCAAGAAGATGCTTAAAGCAGAGTTTCCCCATGAGAAATGTTTTCTTGTGTACTCTTGAATTTTCCAAGAATAAGTTTGTTTTCTCATCTTCCAGAGAAGAAGAACCCTGGTAGTTTATGTAATCAGAAAACTCTGCTGTCAAAGCAATGAACATCAGAGAATTAAAATGCTACTTTACTATTGTGGGTGGGAAAAAACTGTAACAAAAAATCTCTGATAGACTATTTTTATTTTAAAAAACTTGCATGTCAGAATAGTATACATATATTATTTTTTTACCAAAAAAAAAAGTGGTGAGATACAATAAAGCCAAGGTCAGTACCTGAAAAAAATAACCCCTAGCAAATCGAAGCACAAGCTTTTGTCAGTTTGAAAGTAAATGCTAGCTAACATTACCTGGACAGACTCACAGTAACCCACATTATGAAGCTTGAAGTCACCGCTGACCTGGATAGACCCTGGAACACCCAGTTCCAGCCTAACAGACAATAAATACACCTTAGGTCTGTCCCATTATGAATAAAAATGTTAGAATGATAGACTACTTTGGACAGCTTTGCATGTAATACAGATTTTATGTAATTTCTAGCACAAACAGGAGAATTAATATGATTTCCCAGGTCTTGGTAAATGAAACCTTCAGGAATGTGAAAACATTCTGCAGCTTTTGTCTGCAAACTTGCCATCCACAAAGTGACACGGAACATTCTTCATTTCTTGACTGGTATGTCTGCAGGGTGACTTGTGAAATACTGGAGGCACAGCTTAAAGAAAGCTCTATCTCACCCATCTACTGAAGCACCCTTTTGTTACACGTACAGAACAGGAAGAGGAAGCAACATTTGGCTCTATCAGGACCACATCTCCTGACAGCGTGGTTGCTCTACTTATTACAACCACCAAAAACCCCACAGAAATCCAGCTTTCCAGATCAGCAGTCCAAAAGACTTCATGATGTCATTTTCTCTTTTCTAAAGTGGTTAGCCACACAAGGGAATTAGGATGCTAACCTACAAGACACCAGGAATCCCTGCCAGCAAGACCTGGAGGTGTTCAGCATCCGGTGAAGCCAATCCCATAATGGCTATAGAAATGACAAAATTCAAACCTCATATTTTACAAACATGTAGGTAGTGTACTTGTACAGAGTGTGATCGGCTGATTGCCCATGGGCCCGTTCTCATGGCAGCCAAACCACAGCAAAAGGGTATTCCTGGGTCCTTGTCTGGCCTAACAAACCCATCCTCCCACTTTGCACAAGATGAAAGGATCAGAGCAGGTTAAAAGGTCCCTAAAAGCCCTACTTCCAGAAATCTTCCTCAGCAAAGACCCTGAATTACTGCTCCCTGTCCCAGGGACCCCTCCAAACCCAGATGTGGATCAGTCTGGGGGAGAGGGGAAAGGCACCCAGGTGCAGGAGCACCATGAAGCACTTTGGCTGCAGTACCCCAGGAGGCTGAGTCAGTGCGGGCAGCCCCGACCCAAACCCCGACTCTGTGGCGGTGCCCACACTGCTCCACTTCTCAGAAAAGGCAGCACAATCTCTCACCTTTTGCTTTGCGTTTGGAGTGGAAACCACACGAACTCTGTCTTCTTCAATGAAACAGAAGCAACGTTGTCTCCTGGCTGATGCCTCATGCGATTTCCTGGATTATGGCCTCCTTTTGTGAGGAGAGATTTGTGCCTGTGAAAGAGTAACATAGTTCCTCAGATATTTAGGCTAACAGTGATGTGATTGCTGGATGCTCTCCTTGCAGTCATTTCTGGTAATGATTTATTTCATTCGTCTCAGGAAAGCAAGTGCTTCATGCCAAAGAAATACCTACTGGAGATGGTGCTGAAGATGTCCTACCCTCTCACCCAGCCTTGCATCTTCTCTCAGTCCTCGTTTCCACAACAGCTAGATAGAAAGGTTCAATTTGCAATAGGGTATGAAAAACAGCTTCATGATCTGAGAGAGTGATGAGGGCTGAGGTTTTCTTCACAGAAAATCTGTTCTTCTCCCACAGAAATCAGGGGAAAAGGGAGCTTTGTTACTTTCTATGGTTGGGATGGTTCTCACAGCTGCCAGTATAGACCACACATATTAACCCTAAAAATCAAGTGGAAGCCAGGGCCAAGTCACCAAGCTGGACACTCCAAGCAGTGCCAGCTGTCCCTGGGATGGTCACCCATGACCCTGCAACCAAGGAGGTCTGCTCTGTCCTCTCTCAGGGTGCTGGGTCCAGCCCTGGATCCAGCCTTTCCCTGGAGCACAGAGGTCCCTGTGGTGCATGGAGGTGTCAGGGTCGGCCACCCTCTAGCCACTCATCCCACAGGACTAGAGGTTTCATCCAGCTACTCGCAGTGTGAATATATTCCATGAGTATCCCAGCCCTGACCCTAGTTATCATGCCTGGCATCTATCAAATCCCACGTCTCCTTGGTCTGTTACCATTTGACCTCCTCTTAAGAGTCTGGTAAGAAAACCTTTCCCACACCCAAACTCTGGCCCTGCTGCCAGCACATCTGGAACAGCAGCAGCCTCCTGGATCCCACATCACCCTCTGTCTGACCTTGCAAGTTGGAATCTGCCTGTTCTTGAGAGTAAAAGGCAGAAAAAGAAAGAAGAAGGAAGAGTAAAGCAACAAAAAAAAAAAAAAAGAGAAGGATTAACAACACTGAGAACCAAAAAGCAGAAGGAATGGCAAAAAAAAAAAAAGGGGAAAAAAATTAAAAAAAGCAGAAGGAATAGCAGAATGGAGCAATACCAAGATGTGCACCACAACTAAAGCAAACTACAGAACTGCTTCCCAGCATGGGCAATTGCAGGCAATGTGACAGGTTTCCCAGTCTTAGAGGCCCTTGGACCTCCATCCTTGAAAGTCTTCAAGACCAGATGAGACAAAGCCCTGTGCAACCTGGCCTGGCCTGCTGTGAGCAGTGGGTTGGACTAGAGGTCTCCTGAGGTCCCCTCCTCCCTGAATTATCCCATGGTCCTATGATTCAACTGTTCCTAACACACTGCCAAGTAGCGCGTGGAATACAGAAGGTTTTTCTGTGCATGGCATAGACGAGGAAGGCAGGGAAGGCTCTCAGGAGAGGTGGATAGATGAGGTGGGTATGCTTGCTTCACTTTTGGGGCAAAAGAGGAACTGACACCTCCACAGCACCATGGTTTTGTCTGAAGCGCAAGTCTTGCACGGTCTGGGTGTGAGGACGTGCCAAAGACCTGCAGAGTGCAAATTACTGGGTTTGACAGCAGAAAAACCCGGGACACCGCAGGGTGGAAGAGGTGCAATCAAAACGAGAAAGACGCCGCGCCATCGCAGTCACAACGCTCGTGTTGCGCAACGTCCAGGCGGGTCTGCGAGGGGCTGTGGCCCCCAAAACGGGGCTTTGTCATTACACACGGCTCATTCCCTGCGGGCAGCCGGGGGTCCGGGGCAGGGAAGCGCGGCAAGGGGGCGTGGTCATCCCCTCGTGGGGGCGGGGCTTTGGCGGCCCCGGTTTAAGGGCAGCGGAGCGGGGAGAGCCCCGTAACCCCCGGCAGAGCCCCGCATCCCGCTCGGTCACGGTAAGCGCTCGGCTCGGCTCGGCTCGGCTCGGCTCGGCTCGGCTCGGCTCGGCTCGGCTCGGCTCGGCTCGGCTCCGAGCCGCTCCGCTCCGCTCCCCGACCGCCGCGGCGGGCGGTGCCTACGGGATCCACCGTGTCCCGGTCGTCGGGGAACGGCTTGTGGCCGGGCTGAGCACCCGGTTGTAACCGTTGCGTGCTAATGACTTGCTTTATTAATTAGTGGCTGCTGCCGGCTTCGGTTGATCGCTGCGATGCCCGCCCTGAGGCCGGGCGCTTTGCGGGAGATGTGTTTGCCAAGCGCGTTCTTGATTGAGAAGTGATGCTGCCCGCTGCTTCCCCCAGACACCCAGTTTGGGCTCGAAGCTCCCGAGGGCTGGTGGTGCTTTACACCTGAGCTCTGCACAAGCCACGGTACTTTGGTTTTTGGTTGTGTAATTAAATGTAGTATATAAAGCCAGCTGTGCTGCATGGGACTTGAAGATGCTGTTCAGGGGTTTGCTTGGTTTGGGATGCTTTCCTCCCTCTTGCTTCTGAATGTTCCTAAGGAGCATATAAATAAATGTGCCTCAGTGAACCACAGCTGTATAAATAATGGCTCAGTGAACCACAGCTGGTGGAACTGATGCTTGTCTTCAGTCCATGATGCAAACCTGGTCTAAAGCTTCAGCTAGGAAATGATGGTCTGTAGGGTTTCTTGGTTTTTATAGGCATATTTTTAGGTATAGAGCTCTTATGCTTTAGCAGTCCAGTTCAGTATTGTAATAATCAGTTTTTATTTTGGTTACAAAAGGTATTGTAAGTTACATTTAGAAACGATAACAGGTCTCTGTCTTTTAGACCAGTACTTTTCATGGTTGTTCACTATCTGCTAGTATCTTTAAGAACAGCAGCTGAAAGACTGGAATTTAGTCCCCAAAGGAGGTAAGGTGTTTAGAATCTGGCTCAGTGCTACTGCAGAAGTGTGCACAAATAGGCAGAGAAGTCGAATCAGTTAACTGATGTGTAAGAGATGGGTTGTGATGTTTGCTGGTATCTGTTGGTTATCTCTTGTGCAGGACGGCTGAAGTGGCAGAGGGAAGAGCAGTCTGCGGTGACAGGAAGGCAGTGGGACCCCTTGCTGATGCTGTCACAGAAGGGCTTGCAGCATCGTTGCTGTTAGGCAAAACTTCTTTGTTTGCCTACTGGCTTGGCCACACAGCCTCACTTGTCAATTTTCTGCTCCTTCTTCATACTGACCATAGTTGCCTGGAGGTGCAGGCAGAGGAAGAAAGCCTCAGTGTGCAGAAGAGATCATTCCAGCCTCTTAATCTCAAACATCTTGGTGTGGTTTTTCTGTCTTTTCTAACATCTGAGAAAAAAACTGATGTACAATACCTTGGTAAGTACAGAGATTCTATCTATATGAATTTTCATGAGATAATTGAGGCACTTATTTAATGAGATAATTGAGGCACATTTCCATATGTTCTTGCAGTGCATAGTGCGGTGGGGTTTTGCTTGGTGGGTCTGCTTGTTAGTCATTAACCCAGCAATAAGAGGAACAATAGGAAGAGCTTTGTTGCCTGCTCCATTTTAGCTTGACAGATAAAAGCAAGGAAGAGGGATCCTGCAGGTTTTTTGCAGAGAATATTGCTCTATCTGCCACTCCCAAGCAAACAGTTAACCTCAGGCCAATGCTACCACAAATTTAAATTTAATCCTACCTTGGAGATTTTACATTATTGGAGTGTTGCTCTTTAACTTGACTCTCAGTTCTGAAGTGAAGACCTCAGGCAAGCAAGGATGCCAGTGATGTAGGAAAAATACTGGATCTCTTGCCATTACCCAGGGGACCCAGGGCTCAGTCTTTGATGCTGGCTCATCCTTGCAGAGGAGGGAGAAGATTGCTAGAATGATGTCTCGTGGTGTTCAGACCCACTCTGGGCTTTCTGTCCCATGTGTGTGAGGAGCCCAGACTCAGCCAAGCTGGGACTGAGGTCTGGCTTCTGTCACCACCAGAATCGGGCTGACAAGAGGCAGGGAGAGGACACAGCCTCAAACTCACTGCCCCGCTCTGATTAACAGATTATTTGCAATGAGCATCACTAGATAAGCTTTGCTTATACAGGCTAAGGTAAACTGTAAGTGACGATGTACTCATAGAGAGCTTTTGACAGAGCAGGGCAGCGTCTTGGCTGCCTCTTCTGGCCAAAGACCTCTGTGCAGTTACTTGCTCGGCCATTCACACCCTCAAGTGCATGGGGGGAACAAACATCCTCTTGACCTTGTGTCAGCTTTTGCCTCCTCTCCTGTATGTGCCACCTCACTGGTATCTATTGAGCTTTAATGTATTTTATGCATTTCAAATAGTCAAAGAATTGTTTTAGAAGTACAAACCCTCAAATAGCTGAAGCTTCCCTGAAACCTGGAAGCCTTGAGCATTCCATTGTGGTTCTGAATGCCTAGTAAACCCTGGAGGGTGACAGAGACTACTTCAATGCTGTCAGACTGGTTTTAGGTGTGAAAACACATGCCATTTAACATCGGGTTTGAGCACATGTGGTGGTCTCGTAACCAGTCCTGCTCCAGCCGTTGCTTTTGTTTTTTTTAAGTCCTGTTATTTCAGCCTGTAAGCTGAAATCCTACAGTTCTGATCACTGGGGATTTTCATGGTCTCAGACTGGAAGCGAGAGCCTATGTTTGAACTATTGGACATTTAAAACAGATGAGGAAAATACATGTGTATTTTTCTCTTGCTTTACTTTAAGACAACACAAATTTTAAGAGAGTCATGTCTGGCTGCACTCAAATGAATACCAAAAGGAAACAATAACATGTCATGAAAGACTAGCTGAGTGGGTCTGAAAATCCTCCTGACCGCTCTGGAGAGCCCCAGACCTGTGAATGTAAACCCAGGTAAGGTGCAAAAGCAACCCCAAGAAGAAATCCTTTGCTAGAGAGTTACCTTGATAGGAGAGATGTCTCCAGACCCAGAGGTCTGATCTATTTGAGCCTCCCTCCAGCCTTCCCCTCCATCTGCTGGTGTTGCAGCAGTACCTTTGCTTAGCCAGTGCCAGAGAAATTGGAGCCCTGCTGTGTCTTCTCTGCTACAGGGATCCTTCTTGTTCATCACATGGAATAAGCAGTATCTTTTCCAAAGCTAGTAATTACACATATTTATTAATGAAGCAAGCTAAGAAATGGTGCTACCTGTGAGCAGAGGTGAGCACCTTCACTGTTTTGGAAACCTTCTTGCAGACCTTTTCCTGCAGTGACCTGTCCTTCCGCAGGCAGGCTTGAAGGTGGAGCAGAGTGAGGCAGCATTTGCCGGGTGATGCAGAGAGGCAGAACTGAACAATCCTTAGGGTCCAGATCTGGTCTTTCTGTTTTAACTTGCACAGAGCTGTTGCCACCTTCACTATTCCTCTCTGCTTTTTCAATGAGTAGCTACCTAGGTTTGTAAGGAGTTGGAGATTTTGGTTATTCAGTGGAAGAAAGATGCTGCCAAGTTGGTCCCCTGTTAAGAAAGGTGGCTGTAGTGGATAGTTATAATAACACAAATATGTGCCAATCTATACCCCTTCTTCCCTGTTCTCTGCTGTAGGGAGAGGCGACAGTTTTTTCCCCCTATCTAATAATGGCATTTAACTTTCATGTGCTGCTTTACATCTCACCTGAAGTTTTTCATCCTTAGGCCTGACATTCATCACCAGGCAGAATCGGTGCCCCAGCCAGCCAACATGACAGTGCTGTTTGATAACTTGTCATGCCATCACTCCATCGATGACTTCCGAAACAAAGTCTATTCCTCACTCTACTCCATGATCAGCATTATGGGCTTTGTTGGCAATGGGGTTGTGCTCTACATCCTCATAAAGACATACCGGCAAAAGACAGCCTTTCAGGTGTACATGCTGAACCTTGCTGTGTCCGACTTCCTCTGCGTGGCCACCCTGCCCCTGCGTGTCATCTACTACGTTCATAAAGGAAACTGGTTCTTCAGTGACTTCCTATGCCGGGTCAGTTCGTACGCGCTGTACGTCAACCTCTATTGCAGCATTTTCTTCATGACTGCAATGAGCTTCTTCCGCTGCATAGCCATTGTTTTTCCAGTCCAGAACATCAATCTGGTATCGGAGAGGAGGGCAAAATTTGTCTGCATTGGCATCTGGATTTTTGTCACCCTGACAAGCGCTCCCTTTCTGCGGAATGGGACGTACCAACATGGCAACAAGACCAAATGCTTTGAACCCCCAGAAAACTCTCAGAAGACAAACTTAGTTGTGATCCTGGATTTTATTGCCCTTATTGTGGGTTTCATCCTTCCCTTTATTGTCATAACTATCTGCTACACCATGATTATAAGGGCCTTAACAAAAAACTCCTTGAAGAAGAACCGGACTAACCACAAGAAGGCAGTCTGGATGATCATCATAGTGACTCTCACCTTCCTGGTGAGCTTCACCCCATACCATGTTCTGCGTACAGTCCACCTCCACGTGCTGAGGATGAAGAATGCCAGCTGTGAGGATGCCATATACTTACAGAAATCAGTTGTGGTAACGCTCCCATTAGCAGCTTCCAACTGCTGCTTTGACCCACTTCTCTATTTCTTCTCAGGGGGCAACTTTCGGAAGAGACTTACCACATTTAGGAAGGCTTCTTCTTCCAGCTTGACACAAGCCTTCAGGAAGAAGTTCTCCATGAAGGAGAAAGATGAGGAACCCTTTGGAGAAAGCCATAAGGAGAATGAAAAGGCATCTGTGACCCCTTCATAAGGAAGTGAATCTTCTCCCAAGATCTCACATGAACAATGGAAATCTCAGAACTCTTCCAGAAGACATGATGGAGGCTCACAAGCCTTCATAGCAGTGAGATATGTAATAACTGTGTATGATCCATGATTTAGGCTACTTGGTACTACAGCCACTGAGGGGGATGGCCAGCTGCTTCCCCAGCAGCACTGCTTGGACACACACAGACGTTTAGGATGGAGGAGCTAGCACTAGCAAACTATTGATCTGATGATAACCTTGCACAAGCAAACTCTTCAGAGCCTGTCTTTGGGCATTAGCTTCATGTCACAGCTTGACAAACAGCGTTTGTGCTGGTGGGAAATGTAAACACATTTGCTGTGCACAGCCCAGTGGCGTTCAGGGAGCAAGTGACAAATGAGGAGGGCAGAGTTTTCACAGGGTCTTCAAACAGCCACTAAATTATTTACACAGCAGAGGCCAGGATAATTCCTGCCCTGTTCCAGCTGCTTCTGCTTTGGATTGCAGTTTTCCAGATAATTATATGTGTAAGGCTTGCAGGGCTGGTGCCAGGCTCTGCAAACACAGGAACTCAGGCTTGAAGCCTGTCTCCCACCCCAAAGGGGCAGCTCTTTGGCTATGTTTCTGTGAGCAGTAGCTCTGCCAGTGTCTTTTGGGTTTCTAGAAGAATCATATCTGTGGGAGCAGTTTTAAAATTGCAGTATCCTTGTGTCCATCTGAAACTTATTTGAATGGGACTGGTCCTGGAAGCGATGGATTATCACTCCAGTTCTTTGGGAGGTTTTACCTTAAAGCATGGGTCTGGGTACCCAGAGTCAGTGCAGGATCAGGCCGTTCTGAGATAGTGACCAAGTTTTTTAAACAAATATTTAAAAAAAAAAGGCAAAAGTTGTTTTTAAAAATAGCTATTTATAATACTTGACCCTGCTCAAGAGCGTTCACCTTCCTCTCATGTTGCAGAAAAGGGGCAACCGAAGGCCTTTGGAAAAATCTGTAGAAAGACCTGTATAGTGGAAAGCCAGATTGGGCTATGTTTCTTAGGTAAAGAAAAATGCCAGAGTCTTGGACAGAAGGAAACATTCCCGTGCTTTTCCAGTGAACCCCATGGAAAAGTAGTGCTGCCTGACTTTTGCCGGAGCAAAACCCAGCTAGAGATGTGTGATGCTTCAGAAAAGAAACAAATTCTTGTAGGATTAAGACTCTTAGTGGGAAAAGTGGTTGATATATCAATAGTGAGTATGTTTTGATATGGTATTTGTGATGTTACTTGATGTAATCTTAAAGAAATCCATTTTAATACTGTACAATACGAGTGAGCAAAGGCAGTTTGGCTTGGGGCAGAGTTCTGCTTGAGAAACTCTTTACAGATACACAGATGAGTAAGTTCACTGTTTATACCACACTGTGTATCCCTGGGTCATCAAAAAGCACTTAAAAAGGCAAATTTGCCTTCAGATGACTCAAGGGTGTGACTTTTCAACAAGATTTGAAACCCCTTTATAAAAACTGCAAGGATGTGTGAAGTGGAAGAGGGCTGGAAGCTGCTGGTGTGCAGGAGTGTTACAGCTCCCCCTAAACGGCAGAACTTCTAGCTCACAGCTAGACCTGTAGGCTGCTATGAGAAAATGAGTGAGAGTTGGCTAAAACTTCTTTTCAAGGTTTAGCATTGAGTATTCTAGTTGTGGTTTTGGGGCATTAAAGGCATTGTGCAACTGTAAATAGAAATCCAGGAAAACTGAGTGAAATAATACCTAGGAATAATATGCGTATTCCCAAATCTTAAAATATTGTACAGTAAAGCACCATTTATATATATTGCAAAGCATTTCTATTGTACCAGAGGTGTATCTTTCCTATTTTATTTTTTTAATGAGACAATGGTCATGGCAAGAGAAATGGCAGTGGTTCTGTGCAATAGGGAAGACTATTTAAAAAAAGCATGGTGAAAATTAAACGACAATGTTGTAAGTAAAATGTTACCACTCACTGTTTTCTGTCTTTGCATACAGATTCTCATTCCTTACAATGCATTTTTGTCTACACACAGCACTAGCGTAATACTCGCATAACAATAATCTATAAGGATGTATGTGGGAGGACATGCTGGCTTGGAGCTGGAATTTGGTCCAGTCAAACTGGCCTTTGCTGTAACTCAACTTCAGTGGATTTGGGGCATCATCTGAGTCTTGGTAGGTTTTGCAGAGGAGGAGCACCCCAGCAAATAGCAGCTGGGACCTCAACAGATTTCTATTTACAGATAGAAAATGCTTACAAGACATATGGAAGGAAGTAATGCTTTTGCTGAGCATGATGTATTTGGGTGTCCTGCGTGGTCATGTATCACATGCAGGTTCCTGCATGGAAAAGTCCCTGAGAATGATGTTTTCTGCTTAGTTTTTCCCAGAACAGATGCAGGATCTGCAGTGTGTTATTTAGTTACAGAACTCCAGCCCATACTGCTGAGGAGGAAGCTTTGCTGTCAGCTCAGCAGAAACTCAGCTCCACGTGAGACCCAAGGGCAGTCGTCCCCCACTTGTGCCTTTGCTTCACAGAACAAATAAAAGTGCTGTCCTTGCAGCAAATGCTGCTTGGGTTCTGCTCAGGATTAAGGACCTGGAGAGAAACAGGTGCCAAGAAACAGGAGCCATTACTGTCATGAGGTGAGCTTGAAATGTGGTGTTTGTATGATCTCTAAAAAACGACAAGGGGTGGGAAGAGGGGACAAAGTGCCATCCTGGTACAGCGCCGGTGTCAGGAATGCCTAAAAAAAGTAAAGTGTTGGGTTTCTTTCTTGAAACTGGACTGGTTTTTTCCTCTGTATGTGCTGCAGTTTATGGTACAATAGTGTCCCCTAGTGCTGCATTATTCCTGGAGCAACTGCCTGTTGCCTAATGAGGTTTCTCCTTTTTTCAGATGGTGCTCATCGC
This sequence comes from Neopsephotus bourkii, assembly GCF_033783945.1. NCBI lineage: Eukaryota > Metazoa > Chordata > Aves > Psittaciformes > Psittacidae > Neopsephotus > Neopsephotus bourkii. The sequence continues at coordinate 2,913,924 of NW_026901555.1, forward strand.
CTGTTGGCTCTGGTGCTGGTCACAGGCAATTCCCCCTTTCCTGCCCCCGTCTACATTTTATTTCATAATCTTTGGGGTTTCCCTCTTGCCTTCCTCTTGGTTTTTTCCTGTTTTCCTGGAGGGAAGGACCCAGCCATGGAAAGGGGTCCAGGTGCACTCATTCCCACGTGGCTGAAGGGAACCCAGGTCCCTTCTCCTGCTCTGGGCTCCAGCAGCACCATCCACATTGTCTAAAAAATGCTGTATCTCCATTGAATGTCTGTCCTGGAATGGAGCTTGGACCCACAAAGCTTTTGTTGGAAGTTGGAGGTAAATACAGCCCTTTGGTATCACATCACCATGGCGGAAGTCCTAGTCAAGAGGAGAAGGGTTTGTCACAATGCTGTGATGCTGAAGAGGCAGGCTTTGCTGTGCTAACCTTTCACTTACACACTCCTAATTTGGCAAATAACAATAATTCAGTGTGTAAATTAGGCAGCAGCATTTGTACTTGTACTGCAGAATCTGTTTGCCCAAAGATGGAAAAATAACTGGAGTATCATAAGCACTCCCAACCAGCTGCCTTCTCATTCCTGACCATCACTTGCTGTGCGTATGTCCATCTGAAGCACTCAAAAACTTGGAATCAGGCCTTCCAAACCATCGCTTAATATGGTCCATGTCTTTTCCCAGTGTGTTGAAAAGGCACCACCAGCTTTTTAGAGTATGAAGTGGAATAAATGTTTGAATACAAGAGAGAAAAATCTGTGTCGTATCTCGATGGAAGCAGTAACCTCTTTTGGGGGCCCGGGGATTACAGCGCAGCAGATAGCATTCACATTCTTCAATGGGAAGATGGGGCAGAGAGTATCTCTTAGCAAACAAGAACTCCTGGTCTAGCAGCTGCTCAGGGCATGGTGCCTCCATACAGAGGAAACCCCTCCCCCTTCATCTCCTAGAGGACTGGTTTCAGATAAACTCCTGTGCAAGCAAAGAGCACCAAACAGGCGCCATTTTGTCTTCATAACAGGCTAAAATGTGGTTTTATTTGTGCTTATTTTCGGAGAGGGTCCAAAGCAGGCACCTGCTGCCAGAAGCTAACCACAAACCAGATTGCTGTTTGCAAAAAATAACACAGTCTTTCTGTTTCCAAGAGAACAGTGCAAACCTTGGTTTCCAATGAATCCTGGCCTTGACCGCTCTGTGTTCCCCTTCAGCAGCTGCTTGGGATGGGCCTCCCCACTGCAGCCTTGCCTTGACATGCAGGATAGTCAGCAGGACTCCCCCTTGCCCTTTACTTTTCTTCATGTTCTTCTTGAGCCACGCTAAAATCATCTGACCCTGACTGCAGGGAGAAGGGCACTTGCTGATTTCTCCTAAGCTATGTGCCCCATGTGTCATCAGACAGAATTACTCTCTACTTCTGGAAGTGTTAAGTTCTGGGTGAGTTTTCTCCCCACATGCATGTATCTTTTTGATCGCACTATAAATCACAGGAGGTGACATCGTATTTCCAATACTTGATGGCATGTCTATGTTGTTTACAAGCCTTTTGTGGTCTTTTTTCCTCAGGTTGTAAAAACACTCCCTTTTTCACAGTTGTGATGCTATCGCAAGTTGTCGTTTGAGGTTTTTTAACACCACACCATTTTTGCCTGCTATGGGGGTGAATCCCAATGCCACAGGCTGGGAAGTTCAGAAATCATGCATTGGATGCAACCACCCTTATTATATATGAAGTGTCTTCACATAAAACGCTTTCAAGATGTGAGAGTCTTCAGTTTAACAAGCAATAAGCTCCAAGCACTGGCAATAAAGAGAGATTTCCTGCTCTGCCCAAGGTGCTTTCTCCCCTACTGTCTCTGGGAGCCTGGGCATGTATTCTGGGGCTGGAGTGGCTCAGTGCAACACACTGGTGTGCTACCACTGCAGTAGGGGTCTGTACACCGAGGGGCTGCAGATCCCGTAGCAGAGCTAATTCTCAAGCTGAATCCTAATTTAGCCCTTTTCTTTTTTTACCCTTTTCCACTATAGTCTGGTATTAGAAGAGGGAATTCTTCTATATGGCAGGAGGGAGAACACTGGGATCTTTATCCTTCACATACAGCAGCGGAGGGTATGACCTGGTTACTAGGGAAAAAAAACAAAACAAAAAGTAGCAAAAATGAAGGAAAGTACATCACATTTTAAAATACCATCAGTGTAAGGAATAAAACGTCTTAGAAGTGCTACTGAAAGGAAACCTGAGGGATGAAGAGTCCAGTCTGCCTCTTGGGGTTACAAATCCACCTCCTGGTGCATGGGTTGGCAAGATTGGGAATTCAACCTTTCTTCTCCCAAGCTGTTAATTTCAGGTCTGCGAGTGGCCACACGCACAAAGAAATAGTTGGAGCATTTGCAAACTTCACTTGAGGGTGAAATGTGCCTGTTTCTTTCCTGTTAATGTGGCTTCTTAAGCTTTAAAGGAAGCCAGACTGCTCTGGAGCAAAGTGAGGACCCTTTGTTAGTTCCATAAATATATTCAAGATGGACATTCACCATGTTTAGGGGAAGAAAAAGTGTAGGAGTTAGAAGACCTACCCTATTCCAGTTGGTAACAAAAATTCCACTTCCAGGAATCTGCTGCATGTCTCTGCTAGGGATGTTGAAGACTAAACAGAGTTTGGTTTTGGTTTAGCCCATTAAAATCCTTTTATTTCTGAGGAGCATGTCTCTGTGATGCTCTGCTTGAGCTTATCTTCAAGGCTCCACGCTGCCCCCATGACTCCCCCAGGGAACGCCTCATGGAATCAAGGACAAAAGGCACAGCATTGCCCTGTGTTTTGGGAATCACTCTCAGCACCAGGAAAGAGGTTTCTGCAGATATTTTGTCCGGCAAGCCCATGCCAGGAGTGCTGCAAAGGGCTAACTTTTGTGAGCAGCTATTGCAACAGGCAAGCGTGTGGCCTGACTGTTGAAGCATTTCATCCACCACAGGAGTCAGCCGAGGCTTTTTTTCCCTTCTGAGTAACCGTTTGAAACGAGACAGTCCCTATCCTCTGCCCCTTTTTCCGTCCACGTTACTCATGGCAGGAAGCTTGCTGCGCTGATGATCACACACTGCTTACGTGAGCGAGGGCTCAGAAATGCTACAGCGCCCTTTCACCACTATTTTTCAAGGAAAGTGGAATGAGAAATTCCCCATAATTGGCCTTGAGCCTCTGCCTCTTGTAAGCAGCATCTCCTCCCACATGCCTCCATGTCCTTCTTCCGCTGACTTACAATGCCACAAGTTCACAGGACTTCACAGCTGGTTTATGTTCCTCCTTGCCAGGTGCCCAGGCAGGAAGGGCATCACTGCAGCTCCCCTACAAACATAGAGCAGCATCCTCACCCTGTGCAGAAGAGTTTGTGGTGCCCACACCAGTGCAGCATCCCGTTCCCTACCTGGGCAAAGGAGAGCAGCAAGGCTCCATGGGCACAGTCCAGCCCCCATGACAAGGTGGCCCAGAAGACCTGCCCCAAAGCAGACCCATGAGTTATGCACGAGGGCTGTCTGGCCCCGCGCTGCACTGGACTTGGGGTGAGCAGAGGCTTTGTCCTGTATTCAGGTGGATTTTCTGCTTTGTGATGCAGGGTGATGACTCCAGTCAGGGTTAATCATATCCTGTGGTAGGAAAAACAGGCTTTGGGGATGTGAACTAATAAAACAGAGGCACTGAGAAACAGTTGCCAAAGCCCCGGGGGACAGTTCTGCACATCCTGAGGTCCTGAGTACTTTTACCTTGTGATGTAGCAGGAGAACTTGTAGATCACAAGATAATCACTGCCTGTTCAAATCTGAATTGTGCTGTTAATACCGAGCTGACTGTAAAGTCTGCTTTCACTGCCACTAAAACTAAAACTGATCATTACAATCTGGGGTTGTTCCAAAGGTCAGCAACTGTTCCCAGTGCATCTGCATGGGCTGATCATAGCAGGGGACACTGTGGCAGGTCAGGAGAACAGACAGCTGTAGAAAGCAGCACCAACAGTTCAGCCTTGGCATCTGCCCATATTAAACCTCTAAGTACAGTAACTCTCTCCTGTGTGATGGCAGAGACTGATGAAATAACCCCAGCTCCCTGCAAGCGTTCAGTAACTGCCCATAAATACAAAGGCACTGATCTCATCAGCCTCTGCAGCTTCCAGTGTGTGGTGCCTGAGCCCGCAGCCTCCTCCACGGCCACTGACCCTGCAGCAGGGTTATATATTTTGGATTCTCCCTGTTTATTTCTACCAGATGTTCCTCTAAAACAGTGATACTCCAATGAGGAGGGCTGTAGCAAGAGATACTGCTTACACCTCACACTCCCAAAGGGCATGTTTCATTGGGAAAGTGACTCTTAGAAGGAAGTTGTGAGAGTAAATGGGTAGTTGCAAGGGAAAAGAAGAAATATAGGGTATTATTAATAGACCCTATATATATTAATATAGGGTGTTCTCTGGGCAGCAAACAGGAGGCAGGTGTTCAACCACTTCTCCATCCCATTTCCCCCAAATAAAACCCAAAGAAAGGTGACAATGAAAAGTTAAAGTTGAGAATTAAGAATTGAGACCAGGGAAGCCCAACAGCTTCAATCCCAGATTCAATTCAATCACACAAAAAATATGTAAAAGTTCCAGCCCCTGGTTTCCTTAGAAGATTAAAATCTTTTTACCAATTACCAGTTCTTTGACCTAATGATAAATTTTTTGTCAATACAAACCATCCATGCTGCACTCTTCTGGGGGTGTTGGGAGAGGGAGTAAATGTAGGGCTGTTTGAGAATATAGTAAATCAAGGGATTTGGTTGTTTCTTTTTATTTAATGTTAAATTACAGGGACTTTAAGTTCAGTGCAGAAACACCACAGAAGAGCACCGCCTTTACTATCCCAGCTTGCATAAGGCTCCTTTTGGATGAAGAGATCTATATTTAAATACTCATGTCTTTTATGATTGGTTTTGATATATTCTGTGTATAAATACAAACCCACTTATCCAAGGGCAGAGGTGAAAAGGCAGCTACACTGCACACAAACAACAGACTCCAGTGTTGGAAAGACATTTTCTGTCCCCCACTCCAAAAGGCATAAGGGGTCAGGGTCCGTTAGCAGGTTCCCCTGGGGTGGCACCAACAGCATTTTGTCCATCAGGAGGATTTTAAAGCCTCAGGCATGTAGCCTTCAATAAGACAAGAAATCAGCAAACCTCTTTGAGTGGAGCTGTGACAAAAGGCCAGCCTTGTGTGTGTTTTACCCCTGCCTGTGTGCCCAGTGCTGTTGGAGAACACCACACTCAGATGACACGCTGCTCTACCAGCATGGTGTCCTCCAGTTAAACACTACTGGCATGGCCACAGCACCCAGCCAGGGCAGTTTGGGGGAAATGGCTGAAGTGACTGCAAAGAGGGGAAGTGAAAAGATGTATTGCTTCATTTTTTATGAAACAAGAGTTCTGTAGTTCTCTCAAATATGTGCTCAGTGTTTTTTGTATTTAGAGAAATGGCTGGAATAGATACAGAGGACACATGTAGGTGGAGGAAAGATTTCGGTTTCTGCTTAGAGGTAGCCCTCCTGGAGTGATTGGCCATAGCAGATCATTCAAGGGTACAAATATTTCATTTTTAGAGGCTTTACCTCAGCTTCATTTGAAATGCTTGGGATCAGTAAGAGCAAACAGGGTCATTTCAAACTTGTTATTGCTCACGCTACGGTAGTTCTGGCTGTGCCACGATGCTGTGCTACAGTGAATCACTCTGGGGTCTCCTTCATGCATTTCCCAGTGTGCAATGCTGCTTTACCTGGCGTCATATGAAATGAGCCATAAGTGGGAGGCAAAGCAAAGCATTTCAATTTGCTGGGTTCAATGGTGACTACTATTTGTGCCAGCTGTGACATGGGACCTTTGCAGCTGTACGGTGACCAGGGTGATGCTTATCAGCAGGGTTTGGCTGACTTACCCCTCACTATAACAGAGGAGCATTTGGCTCAGGGGTCTCAAATCAGTTCCCAGAACATAACAGCTTATCACCCTTCTCTTACAGCACTAACAGAAAACTGTTCTCCATTGCTCCTGTACTATCTCACCCCCATTATCACAGTAACAGAGTAACCTCTAACAAACTCAGGCTCCTAACTTCCCTGTTGAGCAGGGAGTGACTGTTATTCCCAGTGTGTAAAAGAAGAAGTGAGGCAGTGACTGATGCTGGATCTCTAGGCCACCCTCAGCCACCTTTTGCCAGCTGAAATGTTTGTCCTGAGCTCACCACCACTCACAGACCATGGTGGTGACCAGAAGCGTTGCTCAACCAGGCTCCAGGGACAAGGCAGCTCCAGGGCATGTAACAGAACTGCTCTATACACTGCTTACACCTCACTTTCCTTCCTCTGCTTTTCCTGCAGATCATGCGAAATTCAGTGCTGGAGTGCCAGAAGAGTCCCACATCGATCTCCATGGATGATCACAGCCAGCAGCTGCTCAGAGCCATGCTTACAGCCTCTGGAGCTGCAGAGGAGCTTTTGGAAAGGCTGTGTAAAGCCTGCCCTCTTCCAGCAGTCTCCATCACAAGGCATTCACAATAGCTGCAGTGAGGAAGGCAGTGCAGATACTTTTTCTCATAGCAAGAGAAGATGGAGAAGGTGGGAAGAGGCCAATTTATTTTTTTTTCCTGCTTTCTCATGCACAAAGGGGTCCTTATTCATTTTAATAGCAGGTTCTCTCAAACAGCAATCTGCTCTGTCAGCCAGACAGGGGAGAAAGGCTCCTTATGCAGCTACCTCATGAAGAATATTGCTGCTTAGACTTTCTCGTGTGCTCTCTGAGGATGGGAAACCAGACCCATGACAATCTCAAAATGGAAAGCATTAGCCCTGAACAAATAAGTAGATTGCAATAATGGATACAATATGGAGGTTTCCTTGAGGAGCCAATATTTGTATTCTTCACAGCTGCATCTTTTTCTGTTTCCATTTCTTTTTTCCCTTTTAGCCTGAAGTGCTCCCAAACGCTTCATGCCATGTGGCTGCTTCTTATTTGCATCAAAGACCCGATTCATCGCTGCTCTGCACTTTGACAGATTCTGTATGCTCTTGCAAAGCAGATACAAAATGATCATCGGCGAGCCTCTCCTGCAGACACCAATACGACGCACAGGAGGCAGTGCTCCAGCTCCAACGTGCCTGCTGAGTGCTGCAACTGGAAGAGGAACCCCCAGCACAGAGCAGGGCCCCCCAGGCCTCCATCAACTGAAAATAACAACAACAAAAAAAGGAAAGGAAACAATAGTGAGGAATGGGGTTATTGTAGGAAAGAGCAAGTAGGAGAGGTTGTTTGGGGACAGTGAGGAAAATGCCAGATAGGAAAGAAACTGCACTCTGAAGAAAGGCAATGGAGAAATAGAGCGAAACAATTGAAAATCCACGTTAAAACAGAGCAAGTGGATCACTGATCACAGGTGAGCAGCTTTCCACAATGGTGCTACAGCTTTGTTCACTTCCAGCACATGCAGCTGAAGGGATGCAAATAAAACTCTTTGTGTATAGAGTTAAGCTGAAATTTCAGTCCCGATGTGACTCCACATGGGAGGTGGTTTTTCATTCCCTAAATGTAAAGTGGGGGTGAGTTAGAAAACGGGCAACAGCCAGAAAAATAAGTGAACCTGCATCACCTAATGAAAGCTGAGAAACCTGCACCTCATGCAGAGCAGAAAAGAAAACAACCCAAACAAAGGGAAGAGCATCACGTTACACCTGATGTGAAAATATTTGCGGATTGCATCAGTCCTTTATTGCTGCTGCTTCACCTGCAGCTCATCCAGATATGCCATTTAGAACAAATTAAAAAAGAGATCAGTATTTCAACACCTAAAGCCTCAGCCTTTTGTCTGATGGGGAAAAAAAATCACTTCCAAATGTGGAAATTTCAATACACCCTTTAATTTTGTTACAATTCAGATTTATTCTGCTTGTTTTCTTTCTTTTCTGTCCTTCCCCTCTTCTTCAGAAATGAGCTCTGATGCTTTGTTCTCACTCTCCAAAGACCCTTTGCAGACGAGTTTCATGCAGCAGGAAATGAGCCCAGCCCAGGGAGCAAACCCGCTCCTTCCAGCTCCCCTATCTTTGGGATAAAAACGCAAAACCCAGGTGTCTCAGCATCTTGCAGATTTTATCTTCATGCAAAGCATGTCAATGTTGTTTTTCTAAACACTTCCAGTCTAGTTTATAAGAGCTTAGCAGTGAACTCTTTTTGGCCTTCTCCTTTTCTCACTAGAGCGAGGACAAGCATCCTCCAGCTCTAACATGTTTAAATTATAGTTGTTTTGAGCATTTCTGAGGATCCAGCTACTCAGATTACTTGGAGCTATGACTGCATTCACGTCAGGCCAGGCAAGCAGACCAGACTTGGCTCTGCTGGCACTGCTACCAGGTCAGCTAAGAACTGCCAGTGTATTTACCCTGGGAGCAATGTCTTAACTCCAGCTCCTCAGAGCCTGAGCTTTCCCCCCACTGAAACATCCAATGCACCCCTATGTGCTCTGGAGATGCTGCAGCACCAGGGAGCGAGCCCAGGATAGGCTCCCAGCTGCAAGGAGAAGCTGTTAGCAAGGAGATGGCATTTTCCTTCAGCTCTATGTTTTGCTTATGGTATGGTACCACATTGCATGTGCTTCCCCCAGTATTTGCTTGAACCTGCCTCCTCTCAGTGCTTTGTTGCGGCAGAGTTCTTGAGCCTGCTTGGGTTTTCAGGGGTTTTTTTGTTTGTTTGCTTCTTGGCTTGGGGGAAGACTTATAAATTTATGGGTAAACACAGCTAGTGTTTGGTATTGCACTGAATTGGGATAGTTGATGCCTATCTGGGCCATTGCTGAATAATTTGAGGAGGAACTGAGCAGAAAGACCTTGCAGAAGGTGGTAAAGATGTGGGAGAGACCAGGCAGGTGTCCCACAGCCATCTCCTTCCATGGTGGTGCCATGCAAGGGCAGCTGGGGCTGTAAGAAGCAAGGGACAACTTCCCTATTACAGGCTTTCAGGTGCAGAAAGTGTTGGTGCTCAGGCAGTGCTTGAGGCCATGGCAGCCAGCTCAAGAGCTGAAGAGTGCCATGTTTATGTTCCACTTGGTCAGAAGGCCACGCAGATCCCATGCTTGCATGCCCTTCTCCAAGGCTCTGCAGAGCCACCAGGACCAGTCGCTGCAAGTCCTTTTACCTGGACTCTCTCTAGTGGCTCCACAAAGAGCAGACGTTAATGTGTTAATTACAGGGGCCAAGTTCAGCACAGAGTCGGAGCTGCTGCTAAGTTTAAGCAGGCAGTCATTCAGATGAGGACAGCCAAGAAGCCGAACACTCCTGACTCGTGCAAACTCCATCAGCCTCCATGGGTCCTCTTGGCTCTGAAAGGGCCCTTCCAGACACTTTTCCCCCTCATTTCAAAAGCAGTTGGAGTGCAATTATTTCGCCATGGCTGACTGGCAGCCTGTGTTTATCTCCAGAGGAGTTGTGCTGCATTTCAGTGCTCCCCAGCATCCTCTCGTCGTTATTTAGAGGCATCTGCTGGCAGTGAGCAGGGTGGGAGCTCCAGCCATCCCTGCTCCTGACATTACAGCAGCCTATGAGGGTGATGAGGGTGAGCTTATTTTTTGCCTTGCGCACAAAGAGGTCAGCAATGGGGCTGCAGCAATGAACCAGGGTTTTATTCACTTTTCCTAACAGACCCTGTTGTGTTTCCAATGAACTTGGTCAAACCTGAAGGCTGGGGCAAATGCCCAGGGTGCAGATCAAGTCAGGACACACAGTGTTTGTACACACTGTGCCATATAATAAGTAAGAGAAGGAATCATAAACCAGATGTTCTGGGGAAAGTGCAATTTACCCCACACTGAACTTCATCCCTTGCCACTTAAACCAGCCATAAATGCAAGATATGCTTACTGTGGGTTGCAGAGGGCTTTTGTTCTGCACCTTTATCATTACTTTGTACCAACAGCATTGTGAATCCACTGATGACATCCGAGTTCACGTAGGAAATCCTATGAAAGGAGTTTCCAATCTGCAGTGGTGGGTTCATGGGAGGGGTCTGGGTCCTGCTTGGAGAAAGAAGCATAGACAGCACAACACAGTGTGCACCCTCATCTCCATTACCTGCCAAACTTCTTGCCAATCCATTCTGGCCTGTCCATAATGACGCCAAAAATCTGTTCTTACTTCTTCATCTTTCTTCTTCATTTTCCTGTTTGTTTTTTCTGTTCCTCTACAATACCACCGTTCCACTTGTACCAGGAGTGTAAACCACTGCACCCACTGAGAGTGCAGAAAATCCTATCAATCAAAAGAAGATCTCTAAACTTGGTTTAATCTCTTCACTTAAAATGGCATTATTTTTTCATGATATAGTGTACAAAACTACACAGAGCATGATGAGGAGTGCTGGTATCATCCAGAGCCTCTGATGGTACCACCTATTTGCTTAGAGAGTGTTGCTTAATGTTAAATCATTTCTATTGGTGATGACTTGCTTCTGGGGTTCAGTGGCGAACAAACAGCAGATTCTCTGGAATAGGGATGAGTGCCCCCATGCATGAAGAATAGCAGGCATGCTTCACCTGCCTGCAAAGGAAAGTCCCACTCCCAATGCCCTACAGGCTTTTCCCCTTGTGCTTCTTTCAAAATGTACAGCACAGAGTGCTGTTTTGCTTTCGATGGACCAGATCCTCAGCTGGAGCAAACACTCCTGATTCCACTGGGGTGGATGGAGGGATGCCAACACATACTGGCAGAAAACCTGCTCCAGTATACACTGTTTACTTTTGAGGATCTAAGAACATACACTTCCAACAAAGTGCTGTTTGATACAAGTTTGTTTGCCGGGTTGCCTTGCCTCAGTCCCTCCTCAAGTGTACACAATCTTATTTTGTATATAAAAAGAGAAAATGAAGTGAATACGTTCCAAGACCTTGTCTGCAGGTCCTAACAATTCAACAGATGGGAGCTTCACTAGACATTAGTTAAAATAACCATAATCATCATTATCATTGCCATGCAAGTATGGAAAATAAAATGTTTTTATTATGAGCTGGAACTAGAAACCAGAGCAGCTGCTAATCATTGTAAGCGGGCTGTTGGTTTGGAAGGGGTTTTGTGCATCCAGGTATTTACTGTGTCCAACTGTAAGCAGCAGGTTTTTGTTATTCAAGCCTTTCAGCAACCTCCCTCACCCATGTTCCAATTGAAAAGTGTGGTAATAGTGATAGTCCTCTTATCTCTCTTTTTTCTTGTCTTTCTTGTAAAAGGTTCTTTTTTCTTGTCTTTCTTGTAAAAGGCTTCTCAATTTCTTTAATATTTCCCCGCACACACACTTTATTTTTATTAACCCAGAACAGTCAAATTAGCAATGAAAAAAAATAGAAACTATAATTCATAAATTTTTAATGGAAGAATTACCATGTTCTTGGCACTGCTTCTTGCCATTGTTTTGTTAAGACAGACCCTCCTTAACTCTCGTTTTCCATTCCAGAGACTGCCCTTCCTTTAGAAGCCCAGATTTCTTCCCATTTGAACTCTTTTCTCTCCCTCCTGACTCATTTCCATTTCCCATTTTGGCTGTTTCTTTTCTCTTTCCTTTTCCTTTCTCAGAATGTTCTCTGAACTTACATTCTGCTATTTTTAATTCCTTCTTCCCAGGCCTGGGTCTACCCGTGACCCCGGGTGTGACACTGGTGTGGGTGCCTCTCTACCCTCTTCCTCTCTAGACTGAAAGGACAGTCTGGGCAATCATTTCCTCAAAATCAAGTTTCTCCAACCCAGAGATTCAAGATGAGAATTGACTGCTTTTGTGTGTGGAACCAGCATCACCACTGTCCTTGAACAGTCCCTGTGGCTCTCCAGGAATTTCAAAATACAGTTGAAGCTCCCCTTGGACTTGTTCCATGTTGTTCTGTCACTTCTGACCCATCTCATCAGGGCTTTTTTTCCAGGCAGTTCGATCACTTTGCTGCTCACACCAAATGCTGCTTCTGAGCAGCTCTGCTATCTGAAGCAGCCGCCTGTGTGCCTTCAGCCTCACCGACTGCCTATATAGTTTCCAGTTTCAGCTGAAAGAACTCTTTCCTTTACTGTCATTCCACAGAAATCCAAATGTAGAATGTAAGCTGCAAGTGTTTGGTCGTTTATTTTCCAGTGTGTGGGAATAGTTCTCGTATTTGAAGCAATTTCGGTTATAAAGGAGCCCTGGAGCTTGTGGAATGTGGGCAGGTTTTAGATCTTTCATCCTAAGTCTCACTAGCAGCTAGTTAGAACTCTAAGCTTTTCCATCAGACATGTTTGCTAGAATTACCACTGAACACCTTGCTAGGATATAAAGTATATTTAAAGTGGAAAATTAAAGGGGAAAAAAATGATTTCATAAAAGGCTGAGGGAAAGGAAAAGGATTTTTCAGAGTGTTAAAATATTCCATTATTACCTACAAAGGAATTCCTGTAATTATCAAACCTGGGAGGTCCAATAGCCTTCAGTGCAAAGAATGCTCAGCATTCCCCCCCAGTGACCTTCTTTATTCAGGATATCACAGTACGCTTGTGACGGAGAATCGGGCCTTCATATATCACACAACACCACTAGTCATAACTTTAAAGGTTTAGTTGGAAATGAGTAAACACGGAGCCTGTGAAGTCAGAATAGTCCTTGAATTGCTGCAGTCAGCAGCAATGTTCATTTAACGCAATGTACTTCAGATTTCCAGCTCACAAGCTGATGGGTCTCTTTCAGACGATCACCCCAAAATTAAGTACAAATATTTCACTTCAGAAATGAAAACCCCAGGGCACTAGATATGCTTTGCTGCAGATTAGTTAGAGCCTGTGGAGTTATAAGATTCCTGAGTTAGAGCACTGAAGATTCCAGGAATTCTCTCAAAGGTGAACTTACTGACCAACCTTTTGTTCCTAGAGCACAATAATGCAGAAAGCAGGTCTGCATTCCCTGAGTCTTGTGCTAGTCTTGTCTTCTATCTTTTCTGAAGTGCTCACAAGCCTTAAATCTGAGCTGGAAGCAACGAATTTCATTTTGGAATTGTCAATGAAATGAAGAGCTAAGTATTAGTGACAAAAGCACGCCATGACTCAAAACAGAGGAGCAGCTTATTTTTCCTCTAAATCCTTTTCTGAAGATTTCAATCTATTTTACAGGCGAAAAGAAAGGGACAACACTGCAGCTAGTGCTGAACACACAATCTGAGGATGATTGCATCTGTTTTTTCTCTCTTTGCTATCAATTTGCAGAGAACATATTCATCATTTGGTAGGCCAATATGAGTGCAATTAATTGCAAAGTTACACGGAGTGGTTTTGTGGCATTTATTTAATAAGGTAAGCTATTAGTCGCCTAGAAATTCAGCAGACACCACCACCTCCAGCCTTCCTTAACACTGCTTCCTTATTTAAAAAGATGGATGGGAATTTTAGTCCTGTTTAGCATAGGTTGTTCAGTATGGCAAATCAGCCCCTTCCAGTAGTCTCCAGGGAGAAATTCTCTCACAGAAAGGAACAATTTCTTCTATTCATTATAAAATTTCCTACGTTCATTAAAAAATATACCTAAGATCAAGGCAGGGTAAACCCGTGGCCATTCATTTTAAAAGGTTAGCGTCTTTATATGTGTATTATCTAGCTTGCATGTACACAGTGAGTTTGACCTTTTTCTTCTAAACTGCTGTTCCAGTGGAGCTTGTGTAAGAGCACAGCTGTCACATTCATTTTGCATCCATGCTGAAGCTGACTTCCACGCTGCGTGCCAAATACCCCTTAAATCACCTTAAAAAAAAATGTGCCTCAAAACTCGCTTAAAACACACTAACAGAAATGCATCAGTGCAAACCATGGGGTGGAAATAAGCTGAAAAGCACAAAGTTTATTGCTGTATTAATTGCCAGAGAAAATGGATGTGCCGGGGGGGGGGCTCTTCAGCTCACGATGGGTTTATCAGCCTCTGCCCTGAATCCTTTTAAAGCTAGGTTTGGTGCTGCTGAGGGCTCAGGACGGTCCGAAGACAGGCAAGAGTGGCTGTGGACAACAGAGCTGCACGTCAGGATGCCCAGCTCCGTGTTTTGACAATCTAGTGACATCTTGCCTTCCTCTTGGCTTTCCACGTAAGCCATTGGTGTAATACCCCTCACTTCTTACAGTCATCAGCATTAATGCTTTCTATATAGTCGCACAGGATTAGAGTTTGGAGGTTTGTCTTTGTGACCCATCTATCCCCCTCAGTTGGAGGGGGGAAACTGACTGTGTTAAATGCACAGAACACCATGCTTGCACTGGTTTGGCACGACGGGGGCACAGAGCCTGCAGACCTCCCGGCCACAGTCGGGCACCAGTTCCTGTGTCACAGCCAGAGCGACCCACAGCGCTGCTGGGCCCTGGGGTGACGAGCAGAGCTCAGGCAGGACACCCGCCATCAGCAGCCACCACCCCGGCACAGGGCCCGCAGACCTCAGGGGTTGCAGCCCAGGCCTCCTCCGTGGCGGGACGGCGGGTGCTGGCCGCCTACCCGCTCCGGCCACCGTCGCACCTTTGTCTGCACTCGGTGACACCTCTGCCACGATGAGCCACGTCCCCTCCCTCGTTCCCCATCCGACCTCCCCCTTCAGGGCACCCGCTCTCCCGCCCGGCCGGGCCGTCCCAGCCACCTGCGGGCTCCCCCGCCACCCCCCCGCCTCTCTTTACGCGGGAGAGGGTGGATGAACACTAAGATCATCCCGGCCTGTGGTTGGCGCGCCCGCCCGCCCCCAGCCGGCGGCGGCGGCGCAGGCGCAGTGCCCGCATTCCATCATGGCGGAACGGTCGGTTGGCGGTCGGCAGCGCCGGGGCTGAGGCAGGGGCTGCGGCGCCGCGCACGGTCAGTGCTGCTGCGGGGCCGCCACGGCGCGGCCCGGAACGGGGCCAGCTCCCGGGGGCTCCCTCTGCGCGCCCCTTCTCACCGCGGGGCGGGAGGGAGGGAGAGAGCGGGCGGCAGGGCCGGGCCGGGGGAGAGCGGCGCTCCCCACCCAAGGCGCGGTGGGCAGTGCCAGGAGCTGGCGGCCGGCTCGACCCGCTGGCGGCGGCGGGAGCGGAGCGGAGGGGAGCCCGCCGAGGCGAGGCGGGGTGGAAGAAGGCGGAGGGGTGCCGGCCCGTCTGTGGCGGGAGGCGGTGGGGCGCTGGACGGCGGCCCGGGGATGGGGGGAACGGGGCCGTGGGGGACGGGGCGGGGGGGTCCGCAGTGTGGGGCAACAGAGGGGAGAAGCGGGACCCCGGGGATGGGGTAGATTGTGGGGGGGGGGACTTGGCGCACGGGGTAGGTGGGGTTAGCCCTGCGTATGGGGCAGGATAGGGGGAGTCAGGGCGAAAGGGGAGCCGGGCAGGAGCAGGAAGGCTGTGCGGGTGGGCTGCCCTACGGGCCGAGGAGATCTGCTCAGGGGGACCTTGGGGTGCTGAGGTCAATGCCCCGGAGGGAGACATACAGACAGCTGCTGGCGGGACAGACCCGCCTCGACAGCGGAGGGTCCCGGAGCCGGGATCGCGGCGGCCCCTCTCGCAGGTCGGGGGTGTCCCGGTGGTGATCAGGCGGGCCCCGCCGTGCCTCCTCGTATAGGGTTAATGCCAGCGAGCTCCTGGGCTCGCTTTGCCGTACGCCCGTTCCCGCTCTTCTCCCGGCGTGCTAATGATTAGCCGCTGTCTTTCCCCTTTCTCTCTTTTCCCGTCTGTTTCTTTGGGGAAAGTGGGGGGGGGTGAGATCTTAAGTTATTCAACCTCCCCCCCCCCCCCCCCCAGCTTCTCCCTCGCCGCCCCCCCCTCGCTCTCCCTCCTCGGCAGCCGGAGCTGCTGCCTGCAAATGCCACGTAGCCTTGTAGTTGTTCCCCTTGGCTGATCAGCGGCTCGAGTACGAGACACCTCCCCCAGCTCCTCCTGGGGTCGGGGCAGGGGGAGGTCAGTCCTGTCATCTACTGTTTGGGTGGCGATCATTTCTTACCCTCCCCCATTCTGCTTTGTCCCCCTCTGCCTTGGGGCAGCAGCCAAGGTGGGGACCCTACTGTGACCGCTTTTCAGCGCAATCCTTTTTATTGCCTCTGACAAAAGGCTGTTGACTTCAGTAACGTGCTCTGGCTTTCCTAGGGAGGGCTGGGTGGGAGTCTCCAGGGATTCACAGCTCCCAGCTTCAGCAGCCCCTCTGCTACCTCTTATTTGAGGCCCTTCAAGCGCAGCACATCGCGGTAACCTCGGGAAGCAGGGTAATAATGCATTGCTGGCAGGTGTATTTGCTTCCCTTAGCAGCTTGCCCTCAGCTGGTTCCTCAGTTTCGTTTCTGTATAAAACTTGCTGCGCAGGCTTCTTGTTGGAGCAGTGGAAGTTTTTGGTAATGATAATTTATTTTTCTAAGTGAGGTTTCAGTTTGTATCCAGTCTACAAACGTCTATGAATATTCAGTCTTTCCTGTCCTGTGGTAGCTAGGATTTTAACATCGGCAGACTTTCCATGCTTTACCTGATGCCTCATTGTGAATATTGACACAGGGTATTGCTGCAGATAAGTTCTCCAGTACCTTGATATGTGTATGCCTATGGTCTGCAGTTCCTAATGTTCTTCTCATGTATTTATCTTTACAACACTGGGTTCAATAGGGAAATACTATCTCAGTCGCAGATGGAAAGACTGAGGCACCGAAATATTTATGGCCCAAGGTCACACAGGAAGTATGTGGTGAGGCAGGGAATTGAATCTAGATTTCCTGAGACTCAGATTAGCATTTTAACCAGGGAAGCATCCTCTGTATTTTAAGCCAATAAATTGACCTTGGAGTTAATATCCAGTGGAGAAGAAAGTACTTTGTTTTTTGTTCAGTATCTTTGTGAGTAAGAAGCAAAACCCGAGTTACTTCCCACACTTGCATTCCTTTCCTTGTTTTATGTAATTTGTACGTGAAAAAGGATAAGGTGCTAAAATAGGAACTGTGTTGACTTTCTCAAGGCTCTGTGTGTGTGATGATGCATATTAAAAACCAGCCAGCTATTACACTGTCCTCTCGTCTAGGTCTTTTTACCATCCTGTGTTCCAAATCTCTGGAAGTTTTGGAATGCTGTTGTTGACTGGGAGTAATTTGTTCTTTGCTAGGATCGAATAAATCCAATATATTCTGTCCAGCTGAGTTGAAAGCAATCTACTTTGTGTTCCTTGGTATCCTGGATCTTAGTTTGTGATTCACAGCAGCCTGTGAATAAATGGGACTTGTATTGACCGTCTTAAGCGTCTCCTGGAGCAAGCTATTACAAGTTGTTCGCTCAGTTGTAGGCTAGGTATTGTTGCAGCAAGTTTTTGAAAAACTTGGCCTGGAATTAAGCAGCACTTTGACAACAAAATGGAATAACTTCAACTTCTTGGGCTTTGTATCTGCACAGATGCATATTACAGGCTGTGTCCATTCCTATTATATTAGGCTGGCTTAATTTGAGTTTGTAAAATTGGGTAGTTAATTTTACTACAGTGTTTTTACTTGCCAGTATTTTTGAGAAACTGGATGTCAGAATAGTTCAATAACTCCTAGTGTATTCACCTTTAGAGAGAATAAAGATAACTTTGTGTACACAAATGCATTTCCTGCCATAATCCTTGATCACAAACTGCATCTTTCTTTGATGTTGTACTGAAACCAAATTTACAACAAAGTTGACTATGAATGTTCTATATAACACTCCTAATGGTTTTCTGTTTGAGTTTTTTTGGAGGCTGTCATCTGCATCGTATTGACTGCCTGGGTTGTTACACTTATGCCAATAATCTTTCATCTTTTATGTTTAGTTTCAGAAAAGATTTGGTGAGTCCTTAAAACTCAAGATTTTGTATGTACCATGCAAGCAGTAAAAACTCCAGTATTCTGCTCACAAGAGCCTAGCCTTGGTGAAACACCCCCAGCAGTGATAGCTATGTGTTTGGGTGTTTCTGTGTGTGTATTTGTACACCTGTTTGTATACCCATTGTTGAAAAAGGATTTGGAATCCCTTTGGGTGAATTTCAAGCAGATTAAAATACATGTTATAAGTTTGGAAGACTGAAACCGATGCTTTGATTTGATGACCTGCTACTTCCCCAACTTGGAAGGCCTCTTGTCAAACTGTAGGAGTACGGCTGTAACTTTTAAGAAAGTAGACGACTGGGAAGCACATTCTTACAATATTCTGCATCAAAGTCATAAGCCGGTATGAAATATTGTAAGAATGCCTTCCCTAGTTACATGTTTTCTTAATTTCCTGTCAACATTTCATTTTATCAGAGAAGAATTTTAAATTTATCTCTGAAAGCAGATGAGAAAGCCTTAATATTAGTAATACTGCAACAGTCAAGAGAGTTTAGGAAAACAATTACACTTCTCATTTCTAATTTTTCTTTATCTAAAAATGGTCGGGTCTAAGCTATCAGTATTTAAAATTGTGGTTGCTCATTGTTCTGGTTTCGAGGCTGGTGAATTTCATAAGTAACCTTTTCTCTTTTTTTCACCTGTTTTTACCAAGTTGTCATGAAGCTTACCAAGGTCATGATGGTTAGTTTTCAGCTGTTATCTTTGCTGCAAGCCAGACTTTAACTGAAAAGTTTTGGATTCCTGAGTGAGGAGCACACACTGAACTCTTTATTGAATTCTTGAAGAGCTTATTGTAAAAGCAGCGATAATTTATTCTTTCAGTGGTGCTAACACAATCCTTTTTGTGTATTGACCAGCAAAGACAGACCGCTGGCTCAGAGCCCTTAGTCTGTTTCAATCTTAATGTAAATCTGCTGCTGTTCCCAGTATCTTGATTGGTGTAAAAAATGTCTCCATTTGCTCAAGATTCATTTTTCCAGTGTTGGGGCCTGATGCTTTATACTATCTTCACCCATGTCTTATTAAAAGTAGTTAAGGAATGTTTATTAGGCTGTGACTTCAGAAACATCTGCAACTTCAAGATAGTATCACCTTTCTGAGGAAAATAACAATGGATGTGCTGTGTTTGCAGGAGGAAGCTGTGAGCTTCTGCTAGCTGGCTCAGTGCAAAGTCAGCCAGCTCAGTCAGTAAATTACCTTAGTGAGCTACAGGGCAGGGATTTCTTGGAGTGTTCCAGCAAAACTGCAGGACATACCTGCCTGTGCCTTACCTTTAGAAAAACTATATTGGGGATTGGCTAATATTTATAAAGTCTTGCTTAATTTGGAAGACCAAAACTGTGCAATTTATAATCCTCAATATGCAGATCACTCAGGAATTGGAGATTTGTTCTGGATACAGTAGCTTGAGAAAGGTGATGATTTTTACATTATTAAATATAACATCTTAAATGGCTTCAGGACTACCGAGGCTGTTCATTGCCTTCTCCTTATGGTGAAGCAGTTTTGAGAATGAAGGCATGCTGTTCCATAACAGTAAACTGATTTTGTTTTCCATATTGTACAATTTATGTCCTTTTTTTATGAACCCTATCAAAGGAAAAATATGTGTGTGATGATTTAAATTTGTTGTCTATAGAGGAACTGAGCACTGAGTAGATAAGTAGGTAAAAACAATACTCACAGAATGCGTTTCATACTGGAACCATCTGCACAGTGTTCAAGTTACCTTTCACTGATTAGATCATTGCTTAAGCAACAGAGTGTCTTTGGCTGGTATTAGGTGCATTAAATGCATGTGCAGTGTTTCCCCAGTTGTCAGGTTTTGCCTTCTGTACATAATGAATGAACACTAGAATGCCGTGTGAGGTCTTCTGGTCATTTCCCAGTGGAGTCTTCCTTGAGGTTTATTTGCTGATTCTGGTGGAGTTAATCGTTGGCTCTTCTCTGATGTCTCTCTTGCTGTTGTTCTGAATGTAGGTTGGTTTTTGCACCTTCTTTTTAAGACTTTATGCTTGCCAAATCACTAAAAAGGAAATTACTATTACTTTTGTCTTGTCTGCAGGAAGAAGACTGAGGGACGGTACAGCACATTGCTCATACTACAGCAGGCACTGACCGTGTAAGATTTTTCAGCAGGAGCACATTCAAGTTAAGAGAGTGTCAACGGTAATTACACATAACTTACTGTTCTTCCAGATTTTATGAAGTATTTTTTTCTTAGTAAGTCTACATAACACTGTAAGGTGAAATAATGTAAAAGCATGACAGATTTCTAAACTTAGGACTCTTATTTTTTTTCCTGGAAGAAATTTTTGGTAATTCGAGGGGAGGAAGAACAGATTTGAGTTCTTGAGCTAAGAAGAGGTTCTGCGTTTCCACATAAACATTACTGACTTTGTAAGGTAGCAACTGTATCTCTATTTTCATGTTACTTGTTCTCTTTCTCTTCCCACCACCCCCTTAGGTGAAGTTTTCTCTTGGAGACTTGCATAATTGGCCTTTGGGTAAAGGAAGTAAATTCTGTGTTTAGCGAAATGCATTTCCTGCATAGAAAACAGTTCAAGTGGGTGGTAGAGTATTGATAAGTGACCAACTAGGTGGCCTTACTCAGATTGTTTTTAGTTGGAGCTCATGGAATTGAGTTCCTCAGTCATTGAACTTACCAGGTCATGGAACTGACCAGCTTGAAAAGCAGAAAGAAATCTCAGAAAATACTGTCACAGTATGGCACTTGTGAGAGCAAAAATTCTCCAACTTTTTTATTTTTTTAAATAAAGATTCCCATGAATTCTTTTGATACACGAGACCATCATGAAACCACAGAAGTTGCATTCTTGAAAGTACAAGTAGCCCAAAGTAAAGATGACTTTTAGAAGCTGTTGGCTACAATAGTGTGTTTTACATGGGAGAAGAATAAGCAGATGCAGTATAAAGTATTTGTGAACCAGAAATCATCTTTTTGACATAAAGACACAAAGCAGTTGTTTTTGGTTTTCGAAGGGTTGACATGAGCATGTCCTGAAGACCATAGTCAAGCTTTTCCTCAGTCAGAACATTTAGGTGTAGAACCACCTGCTGTGTGGGTGGAGGTCTGTCTGTCTAGTCCATTCGTATATGTGAATTTGTGTTTCACAATCTGGCTGTGGATGAGAAAAGAGCAGTTGCTAATACTGCTCGAAATGTGTATGCATTGATACTACACAACTACCACATAGTTATTAATTAACCCTGTCGTTTGACAAGGTTTTGATCACTGGGTATGTGATGTTGGCTGTATATAGCTTACAGCAGTGTGTTCTTTAGCCTAATGTGGCTGCTGCCTTGCAGAAAGCAGTCACTCATCAGCTGTGTTAGGGGATGGAACTGCAGTTTTGCATTGCATCACAGCTAATGTGCTGCTCATTGAATTGAAAGGCATCCAAGCAGATTTTATTTTTTCTAAGACAGGACTATATTTTTGCTGGAGTTAGGTCCCTCTAATGAAGAAATAGTTTTCATGTTGTGAATGTGCACCAAAATTCAAGTGTAACACACTAGTTTCAAATTTGTGAAGGGCAGGTGTAAAGAGCAGTTTAACCCACGCCCTTTCATGTCTGGTATAATGCAACAGAAGAAATCAAATAAGGAACTGAATGGTAGCTCATGGTTGTAGAATAGAATATGGTATGAAAATACATAAGTAAATACAAAACAAGTCTTTGGGAGAAAAGTTGAATGCGTCCTATGAGCAAAAGATTGATCAGCACTTACATTTCTTACAGAAATAAAAATAAATTGGTAAGCATGTTATATTCTCCTGCAGTTGAATAGGTATTGTGGGAGGGAAATTGTTTAACCATGTTAAATGCAGGTTTATAAAATTAGATTAAGTGTTTTTATCTGATGTTTAATGCTCTTTATTAAATAGCTTCAACATTGATAGCATCAGTAGCTTTCAGTTCTGGGGTATCAAGTATTAGTGTTCTAAACTAGTGAAGATCAGTACCATTAATGTATAACCTCAGTTGGGTTCGTCATACAATAGTTGAAGGAGTAAAGGCAGCCTTTAATATTTGCCAGGATGTAAAGGTCTGTAGTACTCTCTAAGTACTTGTAAGATGGTACATATTAGTACTGAGCAGAGTCACTGTTTTCATCAGGAGGATTAACCTGTTTACCAATGCATAGATTTTTGTCCATTTCAAAACGTCGGGAAGAATGATTATTTAGAAGAACTGTTCAGTTTTGGAAGGTACTATGTAAACAGCTTTTTGATATGTTGTAAGCTGTCATTTTGGTTTTTAATGCCTTGATTTCTTAAAACAGGATCTTTATAAAAACACATATAATTATCATCCTTACATTCTTCAAAACTCATAATTTCCACTTATACTCTTATGTTAAGATGTGATTACATCCCCAGGCTTGTAGCAGGTTAACTGATTTACCAATAAATACTTAAAAGTTCAGATATAGAAGCAAATTATTCTAGTGTGTGCTCTGCATCAGCTGAACTGTGATAAATGATTACATGTGTGTTCTTGGCATGTCACAAATGCTAGGTGAGGTGTGCTTGCTTAAACTGCATGTGTATGATCTCATTCTTGCTTTTTCCCTTGCATTTTCCATGAACTAAAAAAATGCACGTGGTCTGTTACCATGAGACTGCTCATATGTGGTAATTTAAGTAATTTATTGGTACGTTTTAGCTCTTGGTTTAAGTATAACCTGTTTTAACGAGACTAATTTGATCCACTGGGCAGCTAAAGCATTACAGCTTGAACCTCTTCTCATGTTGCGCAAAGAAAACAGTCTTAAGTTTGTATATGAAAATAATTCTTCCTTGCTTGAAGTTTGCATAATCTCTTACAGCTTGAAGAAGTCCTTTGCTTTCCCTGTATTTTTATGCTTGGTTTTGACGTCATGTTTTATGAGAGAGTTCTTAAATTAAAAGCTTGTTTGCGTCTGTGCGTTGATGGGGTACATCAAGCACACTGTTGATCTGCAGAAGCAGGTTGAGTCTGAGCTAGTGAAAAATCAGCCTTTGCTTTCTTCAGTGCGTAAGGAAGCCTGAAAGCAAACTCTTCCTTGTATTAGTCTGGTGAAGTCCCGATTTTACTTCTGTTGTGTTGCATTTGACAACTGACTGCTCTGACTGGTCTTGTGGTAGGCACCCTTTCCTGGAAATAACATTATTACTGTTGGTTTTAATAATATGGGTGATTGCTCTCTCTCAGGATCAAGTTTAAAGTAAATAAACTATTGTTCAAGATTTGCAGTGCAAGCATTTGGAAAATAACTTTTGGATCGCATCTTGATTGTATCATGCCAGCTGTACCAACTTTGTGCGTGTGTCTGACATCCCATAACACTCTCCAGTTTAATTTAGGTCAGATGTTAGCCAGCTCTGGCTCTAAAAAGATCGGAGCTTTAGGGCATCCCTGGCATAATCCCAGGAGGTGTGGTTGGCTCAGCAAAGTGACATCCAGGTTGTGTACTGTGTTTGGTGGAAATACATTGCATAGGACAAAGTAGCTCAGCTGGGCACAGGGTGCACTTAAATGTGCACTTTGCTTGCAGGTCCTCATCCAGCTTGTACTTGAAGATTGTAAGAAAAGCTTTTAAAAATACTTAGATATTTATTCCTTGCTACGAACTAGGTTTTCTTCTCCCTGTAAGGAGGAAACTCGTATGAGCAAGGTGCTGTGGAGTATGTGTTTGTGTTGCAGTGGAGTTGTCTGCAGATACAGTAGCTATGTCTCTGGATTGCGCCTAGTCTTCAAAACAGAACTTTTTCCCCTGGAATTGAAGGAGGTTGGTTAAAAAAATGGGCAGAATGTGCTTCTTTTTTTTACCATGCTTTCAAGTTTACATTACGCTTCAAGACCAAGTTTGTCCCGTAGGGAAGAATTTTACTTACTTATCCGGATACTTAACCTGAGTATCAGAATCTTGGAGCATGTGTAGCTCCCTGTAGAAACTTGCAGTTCTCATCTTGTAAATCTTGGCATGGTTTTACATATTTTGCTTCATCTGTTCGATCTGTAGTTACTTAAAGGTGTAAACTCCAGCTACCTTTTTGCTGACCAGTGCAGATTCCTCCGTGGCTGTTACTGCAATATCACCAGTACATGTTCTCAGGTACACAGAAGTGCTCTTGAGAATGTAACATTGTCTTTCTGGAGTGTGTATTTGCAAAGAAGTACCCTTGGAGCTTTCCAGCTGTTCTTTACCACACTTAACGTCATGACCGCGGCCTGAGTCCTGTGAGAACACTGTCACTGCTTTTGTTATTGCAGGGTTTTCCTTTCTCATATTTTTGTATATTTTTTTCATTTCCATAGTGCTCTACTTCTTGTGGCTCTGATCAGAAGTGGGTTTGGAATTACTTTTCAATGAACCTTGGTGTATGTACTTCCACAGCTTCTAAGTGGTTTAGATAGATGTTTGGGCATAGAATTCCAGTAGTATGTTGTTAATGTGTAAATAAACTGGTTTCCTGACTGAAAAATCAAAACAGAGTTTGCAAATTCAGGGGGCACAGTTTCACACTTAGAAAATAATGTTTGAAGTAAATAGGTTGTTTCATTGCATTCATTAAAAGCTATTAAATATAAGCTTGAAAATGTTATGCTTTATGTAGCTTTAGGACATTAAAGGGAGTGCTTGTGCTGGAACATGTCCTCTTCCTGGCTGGTGGAAAGAAGCAGGTTTGTATTTAATTTTTTATTATTAAAAAAAAAAAACAACCAACATTGCGACAGCTGGATAATTTCTTAATCCTATTATTTTTTTGAAGTTGAAATAAGAATGAAACACTTTAAGGGCTCAGTCCCATGAGGTGTTCAATTCTCTTGAATGCTTCTAGAAGCAGGAATGGGACCTTTCAAAAGGAGCTACTGGGTTTTGGATTATGGGGCTGGTCTCTTTGGAAGCAACACAGAAGTGCTTAGGATACGATTTGCTTTTCTGGCAATAAAAGTAAAGACATAACATAACTAAAACAATGAAGGAAAATATTTATCTAAAAGTAATGTCATGTTTGTGTTACAGAAACTGTTAATGCAAACTTTACAGGCCTCATAAAGGGATAATTAAGAGGACAGACATGGCCCTAATGTGACTGATGAGCATATTGTTAAATAACAGCTATAATTGAGTCAAACCTAATGTACTCTCAGCTTTGACAGACACTTCCTTCCCAGGTCACGATTTATAACAGTTGAGTTTCTCTTGTGAAGAACAGTAAGAAGTTCTGCAGTCACTGGAAAGATGTGTATAGCCCCCTATGGTGAGCACTAACTACCCTTCAAGACTGTGCATTTGCCTTTTTTGTCCCCATGGAATAGAACACTCAAATCTGGAGGGATGTTTCAGGCTAGAAAAGAATTCTTCAGTGCTATGGGTGGTTGCTGCTGTAGCTTCTATTTGAGGGTGGAGAGGAGCAATTCTTTTTTTTTATTGCTTTTCTGGCACCATCACATCAGGAACCTCATCCACGTTGCTAAGGGAGGATAAAAGTTGATATTATCACTTAGGTCAGAGTTCCCAAGTGCCTTAGTATGTTGTATCTGCTGTTTCTCTGCAATTTTTAGTGGTGTTTTGGTGATACAAGGGCTTTCCATCTCACTCTTTTTTTTTCTCCTTCAGGGAGAATTTCTATGGGCAGTCAGGTCTGACAGTACCCTGAGAGATGAGCTTTAACACTTAATTAAGTGGTCTTTAGAAAAAATATGTCCTTCTGTAATTTGCTAGTTGCTTCTACATCCTGTCCCTGCTCTCCTATAGAGCATTTACACTTTGCCCCCACCCCAGGTCATTCCTCTGTGTTCCAACTTTCTGCAGCCTTCAGGAAGGTACTAGAGGTCCTTCTGGTGCCTGGCCTGATGTATTTGATCTACAGGTGGTCTTTGTGAGAGCAGAAGGTCTGTCTTAACAGTGATAAAAGGCTTGTGGTTACTTGTATTTTACCTTGGAAACTATTAGCACTGCTTTAGAATAAGTATTTAAGTAACAGAAAACACAGAAATGTTTTTGGCATTGTCACTTTTGAGATGTCAAAAGAGAATAATATTTTAAAAGGATTTCTAGAAGAAAATACTTGGTGCAGAGTGTGGAAACCTTGAACTGTGTTTCTGGGAGCTGGGTGGGTGGTTTGTGGAGTTTCTTTGGGCTGGGCTGCAGACCTCACCTAGGTGAAAATTGCAAGGTCCTTGCAAGGTCTGGATCAAAATGACATCAGGCTTTACAGCTGTAAGTGTTAAAAATGTTAGAGCACATTTGTTGGGTAAGTCATGAAGAATGTTTTCAGTATCAAGGTTTTGGTGCCCTTCTGGCTGGAAGCCAGACTTCCTGCAAGATGATGCAGACAGATTCACTTGGGTGTCATAAATTAATCCCAACATTTTAATCAACACATGTATTCAGTTTTGAACAGATGACTGTTACGGAGCAGTGGTGGTCTCTCTGCAGAGCTGAACTTGTAACTGAGGTTCTGTTATATCTGATAAAGTCTCTTGTTCCCTTAATCTTGCTAAAGGTAAACCAGTCCACCTAGAATGTCTCATGTGTGTGGTCTTGTGGCAGAGAACTATTTTAGGATCGGGATGATATCTTAAACACCTTGTTAATACTGTTTATTTGGAAAACTTGGGTGGTAGAGGGTAACTTGTATCATTTTTTCCAGAATCTTTCCTACTTCAAAATTGTGTGGGGCAGAAATGTCAGATCAGAGTGGTGAGGGATTTTCAGAATTCATTAATAAGGTTTGATCTTTATGATGAGGCTATTCCTTAGTCTGAGGTTGGGGATGGCTTTTGTTTGGGTTTGCTGATGTTCTTTTTAACAACCTTCAGAGAATACCAATGCAAGTGTAACTTGTTAGGTTAGAGTGTGTGTAAAGTAATTCTGTAATATAAAAACTTATTATTAAAGCTTTAGGGTTTTCTACAACGCTGCTTTTAATAAATAGCAGTATAGTACTAGTTTACTTCCTGCAGTAAATGTAAACTTCTGATCAGGCTGGAAGGTTGCATAAGGCACTGAACCTAGAAATCAGGAAGTCTGAGCTATATTTCTAACTCTCCATCAGACTTCCTCTCTGGTCCCGGACACATTGTTCTTTCCAACTCAGGCATGCTGTATTTAAAGTCTCCACTTAAGCTCCTTGGAATAGGAACTTTCCCATATTAAATCCAACACTTAGTATAATGAAAATAGTTTTTGTGACAGCTTCTATGTGGGTTTATGAACTTCTTTTTTTTTCCTACCATTCGTGAAACCAGTTCAGCTTCTAGTCTGGCCAGTGAAATGAAGCTAATCCATTTCTGTTCCCTGCCATTAGATTCTGTGTGATATATTTCTGGAGAGAGATTTCTAATGTACTTGGAAAACATTTTAATATGAGATAACAGGATTTTGAAACCTTGCTAAATAGGTGATATTAGTACACATTTGCACAATAGATAATCTCATATTCTATTAATATGATTAAAGGTTATAATTCCAATGACAGCCTGGAGAAGAGAAGGCTCCAGGAAGACCTTAGAGCAGCTTCCAGTGTCTAAGCAGGCTGACAAAGAATCTGGAAAGGGGATTTTGGCAAGGGCATGTAGGGGCAGGACAAGGGGGGAATGGCTTTACTCTGACAGAGCAGAGATTGAGATCAGGTATTAGGAAGAAATCCTTCACTGTGAAGGTGGTAAGACAATGGAACTGGTTGCCCAGAGAAGCTGTGGAACCCTGGCAGTGTTCAGCGTCAGGTTGGACGGGGCTTGGAGCAAGCTGCTCTAGTGGAAGGTGGCCCTGCCCCTGGCAGGGGGTTGGAACTGGATGAGCTTTAAGGTCCCTTCTAACCCAAACCATTCTGTGAATCTATAAAATGGTTAAAGGAGGCTTTCTAATGGAGTAAGCGTTGTTTACTGAAGCCATTAGAAACATTTGTTAGTAACTCTCCCTGTGTACTAAATTGTTTATTTCACTTTGGATTGAAACTATTTTAGATTTTGATTTTAAAATGTCTCATGAAAATCCATGATATTTTCCAAACTTAAGGTACGATGATCTTAGTGTCAGAGGCTTCAGTTACCTGCCTTTGCTTCCCTAGGTCTGTCTAGGAGCATAATAGCCCAGCTTTCTCTTCAGCAGGGAGTAGGCATGAATCAATGAACACTGAGCTCAGTGCGGATCCTCTGGAGCTGGCCGGGGTCCAGGATGACTGCAGCACTGGTTGGGAAGAATTTGGGCTGAAGAAAAGGGAAGGCCAATGTTTCAGTCTTCCAGAGTCTCGGCATTTTTTACTATGTCAGGAAGTGAGGTCAGGCACAGCCGCTGTGTACTGTAATTGTTTTCTGGAAGGCTAGTCATTAAGATTTTCTGTTTTTCTTAGAAGCCTTTGTAGTGTGAGACTGTCAGTGG
Source organism: Neopsephotus bourkii (assembly GCF_033783945.1). Taxonomy (NCBI): domain Eukaryota; kingdom Metazoa; phylum Chordata; class Aves; order Psittaciformes; family Psittacidae; genus Neopsephotus; species Neopsephotus bourkii. The sequence continues at coordinate 2,942,180 of NW_026901555.1, forward strand.
AAAATATTGCCTTTCTTTTAATAATGGTTAACATGATTAACCATATTACACTAGCACAGTGTTGAATTACTCAGAAACACTTCTCGGGCTATATTTTTCAAATACAGACTGGTTTTATTTAGTTTAAGGTTTTTTTAATGTTGTGAAATACGTGACAAACTGTTTCAGCTGTTTAGGTGTGTGTGTCTTGAACAAATAATCTTAGAAGGCCAAAGCTCAAGCTGTTTCCCGTGTTGATTTCTGTTAAATTGGAAATGTGATACCTGCCATTACTTCTTTTGGCTTTGCTGAAAGAGTGCTTCAGAATGTTTGTTTCCGAGATGGGTAGTCCTAGTTCTTTTTTTTTTAAATGTCTGCATGGGCTGAGTTCATCTTGCAGCTCAGACAAGGTTTGGGAATGACCTTTAGCTGCTGTCTAATAGAAACCATTGCAAAGAAATGAATCAGGCCACAGGTTTCCTTGCAAAATGTAACCTTTCTAAAAATTAATCTATTTAATTCCATCCTCAAAAACCTCAGTGCACAGTAACAAAGCTCTAGAAGGTACATCTGCAAATTCTGCTACTAATTCATGTGTAGTGATTCACTAATTCTCAGTATATTCCTTTGCAACTCTGAAAACTGCAGAATTTGTCTGGTCTTTAATGCTTGCAGATGGGATATTTCTTGTTTCTTTTTAGTCTAGAAGTTGTAATTTTGTGTATTAGTTCATCTTTGCCAGTGCAGCTTGTGGATTTGTACTGCAAACGCTTTTGTCTTTTTTTGCCCTGACCACTTGGATAGTTGGTAGTGATGATAAGCTTACACCACCAACCTGCTGAGAACGGACTGGAATACAGTAGTCTTAGCCTCTGTTAAGAAGCGTGTGATAGAGCAAAGTAGCTTTAGGGGACCTGAGAAGCTTTTTGAGGCAGTTCTGCCTGTAGGTAGGCTGTTCCTTTTTGGTCCATGTACAACTCACCCCCTGGATTTGCCTGTCCAAGCTAATGTCGTTTGTGGTGAACCCCAAAGGGTTCAGGTCAGTGACAGCATTTGAGGGGAGCTGTGAGAACTGGTAGGACTTGTACGATGGGAGCTGTGGGTGGAGGTGGGTTCAGGACCCTTGAGTCTCCTCTCTGACCATGCAGCTGTTACCCTCTACCTTTGCTTTGGCATCAGCTGGCTGACTTCTAGACTAGCAGTAAGAGGGTGTGGGTAATGGCTTTTCAAGATAGATCTCTCTTTGTTTTGTTTTTCAGGAAATCGTGTTGAGCATGTAATAACTTTTCAGGAATTTTCTTTTTATCTACCCAAATATCATCTCCTTCCTTGAATGAAATGGAGACTTTTGCAGTGCAGACCTGTTGATAACATGGTCAGCAGGAGTGCTTTTTTTCTCTTGAAAAGTTTTATTTATTAAACTTGGGAGGAGTTGAGTCCGGTGTTTCTTTACCAGCAGAGGTGCTACATTTGAGAGCAGAAGTGTCTTTTGCTGCTCTTTTATCTGTTTTCAAGGAACGAAGCTGTCCTCTAAAGCCAGAACTTCGTTTTTGCAAACCTGTTGGTGTGCAGTGGGATGTTCTCTTCATCGTTGGTGTTCTGCCACTGGCAGCCTCCTGAGCCCAGCTGTGCAGTAAAATGGGAGCAGTCTGAGGGAGGTGAAACTGCCCAAGAGTTATTAAAATGGTTTCATTTATGCGAGTATTTCTATTTTCTCTGACCAGATGAAGATTCCTGCTAAGACATGAAACTGTATTTGCTAATTTTGGAGGTTGTCGTCAACTGAATAGAAACACTTGTTTCCTGATGCTTCAAGTATTAAGTTCTTCCTCTGAAAAATAGGAAGTTACAACACCACGCAAGTAGAACATGTGTGTGTAGGTGTAAATGTGAATACTACCCGTGTCATTAGGCAGTAGGTGAAGGAGTCTGAAAGCTACATGGATGTTGGTGCTGTGCTCTGCTATTTGTCCTGGCTGCACTGCTGCTCAGCAGCATAGATGAAGCCTCAGAGAATTATATTCAGCCAATGTGGAACATGAGGACAGAAACTTTGACTGTTTATTTAAAAATGCAGGTGGCATTTGGCTTGTTTCAGAACATGTTTTTCTACAGCTGGTTGTTTTGGCGAGTTGAGCATTTAAATGCAGATATATTTGCTTTTTGGTAAAGGGTTTTCCCCTTTATATTAAGTGCTAATTTCTGTTGTCTTTGAGGTTCTTAGATGAAAGAAATTGAGACTGTGCACATATATAAAGTATTTTCAGTCTGCCCGTGTATACTGAGTTGCTGTTACAGCTCTTAAGACTTAGATCTAACCTCTAAACCTCTAGAAATAGGAGAGGTGTAGTGGAAGAAACTTCTGCCCTAATGTAACATCCTGACTGGCAGTTTTACCATGCAGTTGTTTTTAAATTGAATAGTTATATACAATCAGATGAATTTGTTTCTTTGGCACAGGTGATTCAAAATCTGACAAATAGGATGGAAGATTACTCAGGAAACAAATAACATGCTAAGGTAGTTAAGTATATTTAGGATAAACCTGGTATAAATTTAAACTTTGGAGGTCGTTTCTAGCCCTTGATCTGTTGCAGTCATATTTGGCCTCTTAAAATTGCAACTGGAGCAGACCCAGAGAACAATTGGTATGCAAAATGAGCTGGTTTCTTTGGCAGTCTTGGGTATTTTGTTGTGCTGCATTTTGTGGCTGTGTGATTTGTATCAGTTATTTTGAGATGCTTTTGCAAACAAGAAGGAATGTGGTTTTTACTGGTGGGATGCTGCCAGCCTCTCCCTTGTAATGGAAGCACAGGAAAAATCATTGTGAAGGCAGTTTTTATTACAGACCCTTCAAGAACAACGTGAGTTAAACCAGAAGAAACTGTAAGTAACAGTTGGGTTGTGATATTTCTGCCACTATTGCTAATCTGCTGAAGATTCAGTCTTACAAGCACAAAATTAATCAGGAGTTTTCCTGTCTCCCCTGCTCCCCCAGACATTGTCATTCCTGGCTGTAGAGAACTGAAATGGGATTTGGCAGTTGTGTGTAGACTGACTTGATTCATGCACACATTTGAGTGGAGGGAATGATTTTTATTTTTATGAAACGGACTATACTGAGTTTTTAGGAGGTAATGGGAATGGAGAAGGAAATGTCAGCATTTCCTGTATCCTGTTATCTTGTGCTTTTTATGGATGCTGAATTAACTATACCCTGAAAAGTCACTAACATTTGGGTTGTATTTTGACATTTGGGTTGTATTTTGACTTGTATAGCTACACATGATTCACTAGAAGCCCAAAGCTGTGCAGCACTTTTCCATGTGCAGTTCTGCATTTAGTCAAAGATGCTTGTACAAAGCACTCTACTCTCTTGTGTTGCCTTAAGCCTTGTTTCCACTGTGTCAGACTTTTGTATTGACGACATGTTGCAACATTGAGGAAATTGCATGGTTTGGGGGCTCTTTTGATCATCACAGACACTGAAATGTGCGTGCAGTGTGTGTATTATTTGGCCTAAAACTTGGGTTCTGGAGTACAGGCAATTTAGAAATTGTAACTGCAAAATTAGGAGTAAAGTGCTGTATAAGTGAGTGATGCTACTGTGTAATTACTTCACTTACAGACCTGTTTCATCACTCGTGGCATGTCAAGTTGCATATGCATGATGCATATTTAGAGAGCATTATTTTTAAAGGAGGATATGTGTTGCTTTGATTCACTGCTTGAAAAGTAGGATAACGTATCAGACCACATGGGTAGACTCCATTGTGAAGAACTTGGATAGATGGCGTGATCCCCTCTATGCTTTTAAGGTTGTCAGTTTGCACAGGTTTTTCAGAGTGATCATTCTATAGTAAGTTTTGCCTACAGTTAAAATCAGTTTATTTGAACATTTTGGGGGAGAGTTGTAGAATATTGAATTCTGATTATATTTTCCTATTGAGTTTTCAAATGTTCTGTCATTAAAGTATTCGATTAATATCACTGGGCAAGTGTTTGACTTTGTTTTGTGGAAGAAGGAAAAAAAAAAAAACAAAACCCTGAAGGCACTACTTTGTTTTTCTTCTGAAATATTGTTGCAAACTTAGGCAAAATAGAGAATTAATTACTTGGTGGAGGGCAAAGACATAACCAACACTGGCACTCTCTGTTTTGGCAGGTGGTTAAGCAGTTGTCAATGAATGCTTTTCAGACATGATGGCCGACCAGCCGCCTCCATTAGAAGCTACACCTATACTGAATGAAGTGCCACTTCTACCTCATATGGTTAATGGAGACAGCATACAACAGGCAAGTAAATCCAGAGCATTTTCATATAAGCCATGTAATACTGTGACAGCGGTGGTAGCAGAGGGGTTGACATTCAGGTGTACAGTAGAAAACAGAACAGATGAAAAACTGTTGCACAGCATGTATGATGGCTAAAAGAGGCTCGAAATAAAGGATCTATGATACTGAAGTTAAGAAAAGCGGGTGGTTCTCAGCATTGATACGATCAGTAATGTCCAGATATAGAGAAGAAAATAATTCCTCGTGAATATAGTGGAAATGTTGCAGATTAAAAGGACTGCTTGTTACATACATGTAAGGGTTTTAAAATTAAGCTACAAAATCAGAGAATAGAAGGAAAATATAATATATGGATTTAATAAAGTGCTACAGTTTTGAAAGCTGTTAAAGCTCCTGTAAAATAATAAGGATTAGCAAGTGGTTGCAGTGCTCTAAACTAATTAGTCTGTTGCAGGGAAATGAAAGACCTTGCCTTCCTGATATTAAGTATCTTCATTAATAATTTAATTAATTAATAATTAAAATGAAATAAGGTAGATTTAGATTTAGCGATTAGGAGGAAGTTTTTCAGTGTGAGGATGGTGAGACACTGGCACAGGGTGCCCAGAGAAGCTGTGGCTGCCCCATCCCTGGCAGTGTTCAAGGCCAGGTTGGACACAGGGGCTTGAAGCAAGCTGCTCTAGTGGAAGGTGTCCCTGCCTGTGGCAGCAGCTTGGAACTGGATGAGCTTTAAGTTCCCTTCCAACCCAAACCAGCCTGGGATTCTATCCAGAATGAATATACAGTGGATAAACAGGGTACAACAAAATAATCATGAATTGTTAAGGGTCAGATAGACCATGAATACTGGGAAGTTTTAAATGAGATACCCTTTACTTTGTAATTATTACAGATGGAGGAGAGGTGTGCATTGTTTCAGTTGTAGTATACTTGGAAAAAATGAGCTTTATTTATCTGCATTTGTTCCTCAGATTCTGGAGATAAAAGCACAATAACTGTGTTTTGAAATAAGTAAAGCCATAGAGTCTTGAAGCTATTTCTGAAGTTCTAGCATTAGCAATGTGAAATACTAGACACTGACCAGCTGTGCGTTTTTTCATTAGGGAGCATTTCATGTTACATGAGGAAAAGGGATCAAATAGATCTAATTGGGCACTATCTCTATAGCTGTATTTGTATAGCATGTCGTGTTATAGATCAGTGAGTAGACTACGAATGTGTATTGAGTGATCCAGGAGAAGGTGACAGCATTGGAATTTTCAGAACCTACTGGAGACTGTTAGCATTTGGGTGAGGTAAGTGGGAAAATGGTATTTGAAGAGTAGATCTGAAGACTGATAGACTCCAAGACTTTTAATTATATTGGAAATTATGAATTAGACCATCTAGTGAAAAGTCTTTACAGGACTAAGTACATGATTTTATGTTAATGTGCCAATATTTCTCATTCTAATGTGTCTGTATATAAACATTGATGTGATGTTGCCATCTATGCCACTCTGCCATCCTTCGGTTGCCCAACACACTGCTATCATCTGTGGCACTTTCCTCTAGAAAGCAAGCATTTTCAAGCTTGCTTTTAAATAGAGAATTGATTTAGCAGCCTTATCAGTGCAGATGATTCTTAATTCTTTTGCTGCCAATGCTGTAGAGGATAGGCTGATTACAGAGAATTGTGCAGTGAGTTTGGTTTCAGATGTAAAACTGCTTCATCTGTGTTGATCCTACTGGTTCTGAACTGGACACTTGAAGGTGTTGGCAGGTCTGAATCCCAGCACTGCTCTGTCGTCTGACTTGGCTTAGACTGACTTGTTAGAAACATTCAAGCTTCCTGGAAATTTTCCTTGGAGGAAGGTAGATGGAACTCCATTTGCTTCATTAACTGGAGTGAGTCATTTCTCCTAAGACATTGCCCCATGCATTCCTGAAATTCCAGTCTTTGAACTGCTCTACAGCCCTCCGATTACACCAGTTACTTAAGAGTCCTTTTCACTGATCCTTTTCAATTAATAGTTTCCTGAACTATTTGTGAGGACTTCAGTTAATTGAAATCCGTTCTGAAGACTGACGCATTCAGAGGCTCTGAATTTTTAAAAGGATCCCTTTCCTACCTCTGAACTTTCTTGCCCTGGAAGATGAGACTTGCTTTGGGGTTTAATACCTGCCTGTGGAGCCCCATCCCTTTCCATCCCCAGCAGCTGCTGTTTACAGCAGACCTCATCTGCCCTGGTTCTTTGTGCTCTGGCAAAGCCCCACCCCATTACTGTCAGTTTTCTGTAAGCGATTAACATTGCTTCTCTCTTTACTTATAGAAGTTCAGTAGCATTGAAATAATACATTTACCTACATACTGAAATGACAGACCTGCTTAAGTTTCAGTCTCTTAATTGTGCCATTTAAAAAAGCATTATCTGTCATCTGCCCTTCTGATGTAACTGGGATAGTATTGCTTCCTGGCTAGATGGTTTTTTTTTGTGTTCTAGTTATGTCCAGAACTCCTCTACCTAAGTAATTCTCCTATACTGTGAACTCACTGGCGCAGGGTCTGTGTTCATACGTGCTCCTCTATCCCCTATTAAAAAATAAAAGCTAAGATTAATATAGCAACATGCAGGAGCTGCAAAATCAGTGTTAAATGGTGTTTATCAGTCTGCCTCTTTCAGTCCCACTTTACATATAGGGGTTTAAATGTAACAGATCTATGCAAACCTCAGTCTCTTTCTGTGTGGAAGTTGCACCCTCAAGAGTAGAGGGAGAGAAAAGCGGGAGGTGTCAGCCTAACTTCAGGAAACTGGTGTGTGTGCGCTTACTCCGTTAAACGTTAGCTGGAGAAAAGTGCTTTGGGTAATGCCAGCATTAAGTACTTGGCAAACTCTTTGGAAAAGATTAGTCAGTGGAGTTTGTCAAAATGCAGAGGTTGAGTGAGGGACCACAAGATCTTTTTAAGTCTCATTCTTTTCAGTGGTCTTTTTACTAATGACCAGTATAATAGAACTGAGGTGTACTTAATCAGTCCGCAGCTGATAGGAAATAGGGGGAATGGCAAATATCTTGTAAGCCTAAAATTATTTTGGTTACGGAAAGATAATTTAGAAAATTGGTAGCAAGTGCAAAATACTGTGTTTAGGTAGCCAGCTTAACATGAGGAACAATGGGTTTCGCAGTGGTCCTTTAGAAAAAGGTCTGCAGGGGGATGGATAAAGACTGCAAGTGGAAGTCATCAGTGTTGCGTGGTTTCCAAAAAAAGGCAGATAAAAATCCCCAAAGGATTCATATACAGGGTATGGCATCTAAATTACAGAAAGCAATCTTTTATTGATGCTTTATTCTTTATTTTGTTGATGGTTAAGACATGGGGTAAGGTTTCAGGTTGAAGCAGGGAATGTTGAAGTTAGATGATAAAATCTGTGATGATGGTGACAGTGAAACCGTGGTGCAGATGCCGGGGGAAGTTACAGAGCTCCATCACTGGAGATGTAGAAGCACTTCTGGCAGATGTGCACATGGATTAGGGTGAAAGTGAATGCAAGTGTGGCCAAACTGACCTGCAGAATCTCGCTGTTAGTTGTGCTGCTTCAGGAACAGGGTTACGCAAACGTGAGAAAATTCTCCTGATCTTTGAGGAGCTGTCGAGCAGAGATGGTAGGCATGACCCGCTTCATCACCTCTTCTGCCCTCCTTCCACCCTCAAGTTACTTCAGAGCATCAGAGAATGTGTTGTCAAAATACATACCTGCATGATTTCGGTGAAAAAACATGGCTGAGTTTTGAGCAAAGCATCTTTTTTCTTCGTGGCTTGTTTTGTTTCTGTTTGTTTGTTTGATTATTTATTTGTTTCTCTTTGGATTTTGTTGTGGTTTTTTTTGTTGTTGTTGTTGTTTTGTTTTTTTTTTTTTTTTAATATGCATAGAGTCATGACTGCCAATTTAGCCCTGAAACTGAAATAATATCACAGACAAAGCTTGGGAAGCAAGGTGAATCTTAGGTAATTTATTGCTTCAGTAGAAGAAGAAAAAGCAGTGTGAAAATACTGAAAACAGAAGCTAAATCAATTCTTTCAAGTGTATCAAGAGAAGCACTTCTGGTTGTAATCAGAGAAAAATCCTGATTAAGCAAAGCCTATGATTTTATGTCAAAATATTACGAAATTTCGATTCTACCCATCAGTGTTTCTCATCTTGCTTTTTTACCCTCTAAGGTAGCCAAAGCTGTATTGTTTTAATCTAACATGTGGGCATAACAAAGAGTTGTTGGGTTTTTTTTCCATGTAGGTAATTTCTAGAATAAAAAAGAGAAACCAAAACACCTCTTTTGTTTCCTACAGGTTATTCTCGTGCAGGTGAACCCAGGTGAAACATTTACAATTACAACTGAAGATGGACACATTCAATGTATTCAAGGTAAAGGAAAAACTAAAGTACTGACTCCAAATATTTTGATTCTGCATATCTCACAGAATCACTGCAGGTGTTTGTTACTGTAACGTCAAATGTGGTTTTATATGTTCTGCAATGTAATAAATCAGATTTTTCAGTTTGTACTTTAAGCACAAATGAGACAGTGCTGGGAAATTGCCGAGATTCCCTGCATTTCTGCACAGTTTGCTACTGGTTTATAAAAGGCTGGCATTTCAACTGGTTTTGTGATGATCCTTCAATAGTGTCAACTGGTTTTGTGATGATCCTTCAATAAGTGTCTTCCCAGAATCTTAAGACCTGAATTTACATGGGATTTAGTCCACACTAATCTAAACAACTTGAACAGATGATGTGTGACCTCCCTTTACTGTAAGGTAGCGGCATTAGCAGTCTGCTGCTGTTGTGGGAAGCACTGCTACCCCTCTGTGTGTGGCTGCAACCTACTTCTTACCTTCTGGGTAAGTGACAGAACTACAGATCTCAGTCGGGTCAAAATACCTCTTGTAAGTCAAGTTGAATTTATCAATACTTCAATTTTTTGGAATATCTTTTTACCATTTCAAATAATATTATATAAAGTGTGTCTATTCTGCTTACATCAAATCCCAGACAGGAATACTTTCTTTCAACTTGATGTGAAAAATAAGCTATTCTTACTTAAAAGAAAAAAGTTGATAGACCAGCTGTCAGCTTCCCTGTGGTGCCAGTGTTGTTTATACAGACTTTAAGCTCTGTCACAAAATAAGAACGAACATTTACCTAAGCTGGTTTTTGTCCAATTAAATAGATGCTGTTGGCTGTATAAGTGCCATGGTTGGTATAAGTCCAACCTGTGCTTTTTGTAGAATAAATGTACATCCATACTTGCAGTCAGCAATATTATCTAAAATTCAAAAAATTACTAAGTCATACTTCATATATATCTTGAATGTGAAAATGAAGTATCCTCGGTGACATAAATTGCATTATTTTTCTTGGTGGAAACTTGGTACAGTCACTTTTTTTATTTTTTTAAACTCTCAATCCCAATTATTTAAGTTTCTCTCCAAACTGACTCTCCAAATAGGATAGCTTAAACCTGGCTTCTGAACCTGCCTGTCTAAAAGTAGCTCCATAAATACAGTTGGATGCAGTTGCTGGCTTTTCAGGCACCAAAGTGAGACACCACCCTGGGGAAAAAAGGTGCCTTGAGTTCGTGAAAGCCTCATTTGTTAAAAAGTGGCACCTTGTTACTTCTCAGGTCCAGCACACGTTCCTATGATGTCACCAAATGGTTCTATGCCGCCTATATTTGTGCCTCCCGGTTACGTATCTCAGGTAAACTTTAATTTATTCTCCTGTTTCAATATGTTTGTGGGTGTAGCTTTTTAACAATAAGGCTGTTGATTATTTTATTTGGAACAGCTGTTAAAAGCATTTCTCATATTTTTTTCCATTGAACTTACCAACTTTTTAACTTCAGCGTAGGCTCTCTCGCCTTCTGTTCACATAGTAAAATTTGGTCTAGTTCTCAGGATTTGTTTATAATAGTACCACTAGGCAGTAAAAGATGGCTTTCAGTAAGATAGCAGATGGCTCTGAGTTGGCTGGCTGTTCGCTCTGTTAACAGGATCCACATCTAGATTTTTTTCTTCAGTCCTGTTTTCAAGGTGAAAGTAGGTGCCCGGATCATATGAATAGTCCCAGCTGACAGCAACCTGCCAGTGTCAGAGGAGTGATGAGTGTAGCTAAGCACAGTATGTGCTTAGCTCTGCTAGAAACAGTGTGGTGGGTACATAGCTGGTGGCAGCATCACAGTTGAACATGTCTCATGCATACTGTGGGTAGGAGACTCGTGCTTCTTACATGGAGTTTATAAGGGTCGTACACCAGTATCATTCTCTCTTTCATCATCAGGTCACTTTTTTTTTTTCCTGGACTGCAAAAGGCATTTCTCTTTAACATCTTCTCATAATTAAATTTTTTTCTATTCAGAGTTTTCAATGTGCCTTTCTTTACTAGCTCTGATCTGCTTAACATTGAGCAAAACACCCTGCTATTAGAGCAGAAGTGTGAAGAGGAGTGTTAATGCCACTGACATGTGCCTGTGAAATGAGCAGGACTCTGGGCTTCTCTCCCAGCTTTACTTTTCCATCCTCACTGGTTTTCCACTCTGAAGTCATAGCAGGTCAGACCTGCGTGTGGTATTTGAACTGTTATTAGAGACATTTGAAGTTACCAGTGCAGTTTACATTTTAATTGATGTATTTTTAAAGGGAAGTAATTAAAAACAAAGGTTTAAACGGAACACGTTGGGGTCTCATTTTTTAGTGATGTTGAAAATGTGGAGTTTTCTGGGGAGGCTTGAAAACCTTGTAACTGTATATTCTTGAGCTCCCAGGCAGTTGTCTTCTTACATACAACTGCATCTCTATTTTGTGCTTCTGCTATTATAAGAAGGTACCTCCATGAAGACCCTGAAGAAGGGTCAGCCAGATAATATATACATCAGTATGAAATACAGTTTTCCGTGCAAATAGTATGCAAAACCCTGGCAAATGCTGAGGTGTACAAACTGAAAAATACGTTTGTTCTGTGTTTGCTGTCACATGAAACTAGGGGGGTTGTTTTATTGTCCCATGGTCATTATGACGGGGACAGACAAGTTTGAAACAAACTGTAAATCAGAGCTTGAGGTACTTAAACTGTTCTTGTCAGTAGATGAGACTTTCTGCTCCCAGATCTGTCTGGAGGAGCCTGAAGATAAATCCCTTGGCTTCTGCCAAAGCAGAATGAAGCAGTTCAGTAGTGGATGATGGGGGTGTAGCAGCTTTGGACTACAAAATCATTATATTAACGTATCCCTTCTACCTGAATTTGTGCCATGTGTCCTGTTTAATATCTATACATAAAATTCAGTTAACATAGCCATCAGAATTTGCTATGACTTTGGCTTGTATGTATTATAGCATGTGTTATATTGCAGAATGTGATGCAGTTCAAGTGGTGTATTTAGTTCTGTTGATGAAGCAAAAAGCCCCCCATGTTGTTTCTAAAACAGTGTATTCAGTGTAAGCTTAAATGACTTCTTGTAATTTTTTTCTTCCATTTAAAGTCTGTTGAGAATTGCTAACAAATCAGCCGACTCTGAGGTCATCTCACAGCTGAACTTTGTCATTGCAGTTTGTGAGTGGACACATTCCATTTCCCTTCAGAAGAATAATTTCTCGTTAGTTTGCTCTATCTTTTGCTGAGGAGCTTTTCAACATGCACTGTTGGCATAAGCAGTGTTTCAACATCCGTAATGCCTTCTTGGCCAGCTCGGAAACACTACAGTCATCTCTTATAGCCAAACTAAATATGCTGCAAGAGGGGATCTCAAAGGAGCTAACAGGACAAACATTTCGACTGCTTCCTTTAAACGGGTTTACTTCATGGATTACATTTTAATAAAATCACTTTTTTGCATCTCAGTTGTGTACACCCACTTGCAGCTGGGAAGCGTCCCCCCCACTTGCATCCACAGATAGTATTTTCTGCTGGCTGCATGATCCATCTCTGTTAATCCTAAAGCACTGTAAGGCCCTGACTAATATCATTTGTGATTTGCATTTTGAAATGCAACTAGGAGGAGGTGGCTGGTGTAGAAGGGAGGAGGTATAAAGCTGCAGACTGATTTTAAGCCAATCTAAGAAAAATGCCTGATTTTCCTACTGGGACTTGATTAATTTTTAAGTGTCAGTTTGCTTTTAATGGTGAACATTTTTCTATTATTGATTTATTTTTATTTTTCAAATTACATTGCTCATACTTCTCTAATCTTTTGTGTAAGGGAGAAAACAATTTGTTGCCTGTCTTTAAATAGTATTTACTAGTCTAGTTTGCTTCTGAGTCAGACTTCTCATTAGGTGTAGTCTGAATCTTCTGCCAGTGGGCTTCTGTGTTGTGGCAGAAGAAACAAACTGGAATATGACCTGGTGATTTTCTGATGGTCAGCTCAGAAGCCTTTGACCCTGTCAGAACTGTAGGTGCTGAAAACTTAATCCCTGAGTTACACAAAACGAGCTGTAACCACAGAATGACAACAAGGCATTGCAGATGTCCTCTGTCTGTACTATGAACCTACCTGGAGAAGGGACCCTGTAAACCTCAGTCTCTGCTCATCTGTGCCACGAGTACTAAAGATAAGACTAAAATTGTTGTACTTCAGTGTCATCAGCATTTAATGTGTTGGCTTGTGAATCCTGCTCTGGTATTACTCTTTGAGCTTGTCTTCTAAAACCTGTGTTCTGTCCAGAGTCTCTTCTCAGTTTTAAGATTTAGAGAAGCATTACTGTATAAAACCTTACCTATTTTTAATGTACTGTAGGGAAAGCAATACATTGAGATAATAATGTATTTCATGCTGGCAGAGTTAGGTTACAGAAGGAGCCTATAAACTGCCAGTTTAAGACGCATCCATAGGAGTGTGCATGTGCATACATACACATGTGCTGTCTTAGCGTCTCTTTATCCTAGAGTTCAGACGCACAGACAGGTTCCTCATCTGAATTCTCTTAGCCTGGGGCAAACATGAAATACTTTGACATTTGAGTTGGGTTGGATCATAGTACAAGACAGCGGAGCTGACTTGTAGCACTTTGTACTTGCCACAGGCTAAGAATGTGTATGCAGACGTGTACCTCAAATCTGACGACATGCAGCGACTTGTGCACATGATAGCGCTGTCGGTCTGAAGCACTTCACCCAAGTACAATTACAAGTGGCCTGGGAGTTACACCCTGATCAATTCACATTACTTGTTGTTTTTTTTTTAAAGTACATTATTCATAAGTTACAGATTGCTTAGCACTTGGGTGTGTGAGGCTGTTTCCTAAAACTGATTGCCTCAAACTCCAGTTTCTTGCAGTAACATGTGCTGGGTTCCCACTGGAATTTATTTCAGTGTGTATATCCCTGACATACAGGTTGTGGGTATAAGCTTAACTACAGAGATTCTTTATCAAATGTGCAATATTTAGAAGATCATTACTGTACTAACTTAATTCCGTGTGTTGCATGACAGGTGGTGGAAGAAAATGGAGTTCGTAAAGTGGTGGTGTTGCCGCACTCGGCTGAATTCCATCCTTCCATGCATCCTCCTCCTCCTCCTCCTCCCCATGTCCCACATTACATGCATCACCACCATGCTCTGCTCCCTCACCCCCCTCACCCAGTGTACCCTGCGGTTCCGGGGACAGGAGAGCTGCCACCGCAGTTCATTCACCAGCATCCACCACCACACGTGTTTCAAGAACAAGGTGAGAGCACAGGTCACATTTAAATACACGAGAAGGCCTTTCACTGGGTGCATCTCAATTGAGACAGTAGAGTTCTGTCAGCAGCTCTCTTAAACATTTCTGTGATTTTGGTGCTAATTATTAGACTCCCTGACACTTACCTGTGTTGTTAAAATCCTCTGTTCTGTTTCTAAGACATCAACTTAGAGGTGTTCTCCTACTGTGTATGTTCTTCGTGGATCTTTACTTTTGTTACTGTAAATGCCCCAATGATTTCTTCCACCTTTCTCTAAAATTGTGCTGTTCAAAGCTGCTGTGTTTTGTCATAGCCTTGACATGAAGTTCTTTTGAAAACGCATTTAATTTGGTACTTGAATGTGTTCTTTTGACTGGACAGAGACCAGTTATGAGTGGAAAGAAAATCATACATAAACCAAAAAAACATAGTAAGCCATGTTGGAGGATGAAGTGTAAGTCCACTCTATATTCAAATACTGAATGAAGTAACACTTAAGTGGAGAAATGGGGGCACCACTGAATTAAATCAAGCTGTAAGCCTTATTATATGTAAACAAGCATTTAACACAAAGAAATTGGACTACATAAAACCATTCATTATCTCCCTCTCAAGCTGAAGTTGATAGTTAAGCTATTTTGGCTCATGTCTAGGGTAAAAATATTCAGTAGCTCGCAAGCTATGTTTTAAAAAGTTACTTTGGGTCCTAAATTTGCTTACATTTTTTGAAAAGGTGGCTGAATTTGAATATGGGTTAAATAGGAAAAATGGAAATTTGCCTGCAGATATTTTGTATATTTTGCTATAGAATGAAACCTCTGGTATGATGTTCTCCTACTACCTGATAATATGCTCTTACACTGATTCGAGCCCAGTCCAAAACCTCTTTATCTGGTGAGGTTCCTGAAGTCTGATGGAGTGTGGCCAGAGAGCAGGGCAGTATGTGCATGTTTCCTGTCTGTTGCTCTGCTGCCCAGACTCCTGAGCATCAGCCGTGAAACTCCTCAGGACATCCTGTGTGCACCAAGCCCAGGTTGCATGAGCCATGGAGCTCCACACATCTGCAGACTGACAGCAAGAACAGTGAAGTCTCGGAGGTGTTAAGTTCTGGTTCTACTATAGTTACTCCTCTCATAACTTACAGAGACTTTCTCAGCTGTCTGATAAATTGTACTGAATGATTAAGTTCTCCTTTCTTTGTAGAACCTCGTTCTCATGGAAGGACCAACTTCATTCAGCGTGATGAAAGGAGTCTCAAAATGCAAGAACACTTGAAGAAGAGACTAAAAGACAGACAAGCAAGTGGTCATACTAACAATAAACTTAACAGTCCTCCATCTTCACCACATAAAGTTAATTCTTCCAATGCAACACTTCAGAATGGAAATGGAAAGGGACAGCAAGGGGCAGGAGGACCACCAAAGCAGAAGCAGATAGGAAAAACAAAGAGCAGTCCAGACACAGATATGGGAGGTAGGTTGCATTGAAATGGTAAAAAAAAATATAAATCTGGATTCTTCTGTAACAGAAAATAATATAAATTCATTGTAAAATAGTTTCTGAAAAAGGAATTTGTCAATTTCTTTGACTATTCAGGATTAGGGAAAGCCTGAAACACTTTCTATTATATTTAGATTTATTTCCTCTAGAAATCATAGTAATGTCAGGTTTCTTCATTTGAGATTTATTAGATAAGGTCTTCAGGAAGATTTAATTTTGAGCCTTTTGGTTACTTCTGTGCCTTTTCTAACCCAGGACTGATCAGTGTTCCAAGCGAGGGTGAACCTGTGGGTGCTTTTATAAAAGGCTTCAGGTGTCCTCTTGTGTGGTATTTTTCAGGTAACTAGGGGTTATTTAAAATTCTGAGAAGTAGAAGGTTTGAGCAACTGTCAAGTTACCAGTTACTCTTTGATCAGTTGTAACTTCAGTTCAGTTCATTGTGTTGCTTGAATGAACTTTTTAATAGCTTGTGGCTGTTTGCGTATACTGAAATACTTAATGTACGGTGTCTTTCCTGTTGGTTTGAAACAGTGTCACTGAGGTGCAGTTTCTTATCATGATGCCATAAATGATCTGAGCATCTTTTAGAGTTTTGTGTATGTCTTAAACTAAGTGGTCTTGTTAGACTGCAAGGTCTAGTCCTCGTTTGTGTCGCTGTTGATCTCTTCAGTGAGAGAAATAAAAGATAAATCTGACTTTGTAACTTGGGAAGTAAGTAGAGGTGGAAGCTTTCATCCAACTGGTTTCAAGGATGAAGAATGTACTTGGTTAAAGACTTGTCTTAATACACATTTGCGGGGGAAGAGGGTTTTTTATTTGCAGAATAATGTCCTGCTTTGTTCGACATGGACAATTGTAAAGATAGGATTCAGTTTACAGATGTAGCCTTTTTGGTACCTGTAACTATCTTTAGTGTGCAGTTTTGACCAGGCTTCTTTCAAATTATGCCTAGACCAAGTGTTTTGCAATAGAAATTCAAGGAAAGCATGTTCAATAGATAAGATCTTATTGTCATTTTTTTAGCACCTTTCATTTTTGGAGGAATGTTTTTGAGTTGTCAAAGAAAACCTATTTATGCTCGGATTAGGAAAATACACCCTTTGTGCAGGATGTACTAAAAGGGTTTTTGTAACACTGTTAGTTTTGGATAGTTCATGTTTCTACCCTTCATACAGCCAAAACAAACAGGGGAAATGAACTTTGCACAATAATACTATTGTTAAACTCTTATTAAGGCAAACTCCATCTTGTGGTGGCTTTTTTGTAACAGACTGGTTTACTCTTGGGGTTTTGGGTAATCTGTTTTGTATTTGAAATTGCAGAATCTGACACAGAGTCCAAGAAATGTGATACTCACTTGAGCATTGGCAAGCCAGTTGTAAGTATTATCCTTAAAATACCATTATTTTCTGTGCATATGCTTCCTATAAAATAACATGTCTTTTTGATCTCTTTCTTTTTTCTTAATGGTTTATTTTTTTAATAGAGAAAACTTATTTTAGTTATCAGAATTTATAGCTGGGAAAGGGCAACCATGCTATGGAAACTCACTATTTCTCAACTTTCTGAAACAGTCTGCCTCAGTTTCCCAGTCTGTAAGCCAAGTTGTCAAGTGTAAGTGAGGGCTTTAATACCAAGCATACCCAGGGCCTACTAACCTAATGGAAGTCTGTCCACTCTTGGAACCATTCTTCATTCAGCATAGAGGATTTAAGAATATTGGGAATAGAGTTTACAAAAATAGATCATCTTTTTATGCAATGCTTAGAAATTGGAGCAAATATTTAAGTATTTACGTACTTACTCAGGGAGCTGGAGTCTGGTGATGTGAATTTAAATGCCTAAAGGCTAAAACTGCACTGATATTTTTGATCTTGAGCATGCTTAATGAAATTCTTTGCATTAGCTATACAGTAAGCACAGGTTATTCTTTTGCTTCAGCTTTCTAGCTTTGTTTACAGTAGCTTTATTGCTGTTTCTGACACCTGTTCTTAATGCTAACAGAAGGCTGTGTTGGCCTTGTCAGAGAAAATTTGAAGTGAGCAGTAAGAAATTCAGACCAAAAGCTTTAGTTGTGAACATAAAAATCAGAGCCTCTTGCAATCCTTTAGCTTAGTGGTAAAATACGTGATGGAGTTGTCAGAGTAGGGAGGTTAGGCCATCTGACTGCCTAGGTATATAGGTCTGGTGTCAATGTTCAAGACTCCTAAATCTGACAGTTTTGCTCCAAATGAGTGATGAAAACAGTGCAGGTGAAATAGGAAGTTTCTCTTCTTGCACTGAGATAATGTCTTGTGTTTGTACATTTGTTGAGTGTTTGAAGGGAAATCCTTTATTATGATTATTTTAGAAATTAAAAGAGGAAATAATTTACATTTGAATAATGACTCAGTATTTCCGCTACAAAGGTAAAGAATTCCTCCAGTGAGGAACTTCATAGGCAAACTAGCGACACCATGTTATTGACTAATATACCTTTTATTGCAGAAAGCAAACTTACTTGCATTATTTATGCTTTTAATAGGTTTCTGATATACAAGCAAGATCAGCCGTTCTGTCCTGGAATCTCCCAGTTAGTTCACAGAATGGAGAGAGCCATAGTCATAGTCCAGCAGCATTTACATTTGAAGTAGCAATATCCAACAGTGGTAAAAATGGAAAATTTAAATCTGTCTATGTGTAAGTTTAGTTTCTTCATTTAAGCACAATACCGATGTTTAAAACCATTAACCCATCAGCGATCTCTCTATCAGGAGCTGTTTGTTGACTTGCAGACCTACCTACTTCACATGAAATAAATTTTAAGTAATATCACTAAGAGTTACGTGGACAATGGGAAACGTGCAAATTAAATGTGCGCTACATGGTTTTGCTTTTCAATAAGCTTTTATCCTTTGAAGTATAAGAAAGAGCTGTAACTCTTTTCTTGTTTTGTTTTTTTCCCGTTTTCATAGTGGGGAAGAATTAACAATTACACTTCCCGATCTCAGACCAGCAACTGACTATCATGCCAGGTATGTTACTTGGAGTTAACTACTTCATACTTTAGTTTAGCATGCTAAATACCAAATTACTGTGGCTTCATGAAAAAAGCACGATCACAAAGAACTTGAGGAATATCCTGCAAAAACGCCATAGCTACGGACACTACTGTTGGTATCAAAATTCCCACTTACCTTCTACTTTCGTGGAAATGTCACCTCATTTTCTTCCCTACTGTCTTTCCTGTCTCTTTGTGTTTCTCAGATACAAACTTTTAAGTTATCCTCTGTTGGTATTTTTTTAGAACAAGATTGAACTCAGTGAAACAGATTTGTTGTAGGCTGAAGGCAGCAGTAAATAAAATGAGCTAGCCTTGAACACAGATTCGTAAGTCTGACTTACAGCTTGATTTATAAAACTGCTTCTCTAAACTGCAGGCTTCTGTAGCAGTGCAAGAAAGGAAGTGGAAGCTGGTTGAAACAGGCTGTGTTACAAGGGAACAAGACATGACATTCAAGAAATGCCACACAGAGCAAATAAGTGTTACTGGAGAGGTGTTTAACTGGTTGAGAGAAAGACAGGCTTGTTAAACAAGCAGAACACTGTGATCCAGCAGCAGAAATGAGCCTCAGTGCTTGGGCACAGGAGGAAAACAGTTTTAAGACTTACTGAAGCCAGCTCCTATTAAACTGCAGAAGTTTTCTGAGTGTGTTAAATACTCAGCAGAGCTCCACTTGCATGGTGTAGCGTAGTGTGGGTTTAGTTCGTGGTGTTGCTTTCCATAGTGGGCAACTTTCTTCTACCTACAGTTCATTTGATCAGACAGACAGTATTTCTGAACAATTAGTCAAGTCATTGCTTTTCAAAAACAACCATAAATGAGCACAACTGTTCGAGAAATTCTGTACCATTTAAACAATCAAACACTGGTAAACATGAGTTTATTGCCTGAACAGCTGATAGAGTCTGTTTTAGTATCTGTACTCTTGCACAAGTGTTAATTTGAATCTCAAGGTCTTTTTAGTGAAAGATTCATTTCAAGTCAGGTATTCTGTTGCTGTCTGGTTACACTTGCTTATAGTTTTCATCATGCCTCCACATTCATTTCTTCACTCGCATATCTCCAATGAAAGAGATGGTAATTGTAAAGTAAATGAAGGATGCCAAATGGAGTCTTCAGATCAGTAAGTGTACCTGTGTGAGCTCCATTGCTCTACTCGGTCAGCATGTCCCACTCTCCCTGAAGGTAGAATGGATAGTAGTGTTTCTTACGATGTGGGCATTCAATACTAGACCCTGCAGTGACATCATTAACTGAATTTTTGTTGTTTCTCCCTGAATGAAAAGGCATAAAATTGTCTTTCAGAATCAGTATTGGAAAGAAGAGTTATTGGGCACTTGTTTCCTATGAGCAGGCTAGTCTTTGTGGCTGTAACCACTGCTGGAATTAAATGTGTTTCTAAAGCTGACAGTTCTTTCCTTAAGCTGTCAGGTGCTGATGCAATAGCAACATAATTAATTGTCCTTTGTTCAGAGTTTCAGCAACCAGCAGTTCCATAAAAGAATCCATTTCAGAAGTAGTGAGTTTCACTACAGAAAGTTGCGAGCCGGACTGTCCAGCTGCACCGAAGCTGATCAACAGAACCAAAAACAGCCTGAGCTTGCAGTGGAAGGTAAGAAGTCTGATGTAGTCACCCATGGTATGTTTAAATTAGCTTGGTCAGTGACTTTAGTGTGTACTTCAGGTGTTGGCTTTTAAGTTGTGCAGTGAAGACTGATAACGAATCATGTTTCTTCCTGTTTCGGTGTTTAGTTTCTTGCATGCCTTAGCGTGATAGAGTCGGTAGCAGGTCTTTCCCAGTATGAACTGTTCAGTAGGAAAGTTTTCTTTGGAACCAGCAGCAGAGGAAAGAACAGAGCATTTCTTTCTTTCCTTGGGGTTCCTGGATAATAAATAGGTACAACTCAATGTTATAATTCAGAGTTCTGTGGTAATTCATAATTCAGTTATTCTGACCTATTCAGAGTAACATTGTTTGGCTTGCTTATGGATTGAAGTTTAATAATGTGACTTTTGGATCCATACAGTACCTGTGAAGACTCTTTGACAACTGTTTTCTTGTCTTTTTGTGTTTTTCTTATAACTGTATTGGAAAATGGCTTATAGGTAAATGACTTAACTAGTTAAATCATTTGTATAACCTGTACTTACAAAGTGAAGGAAGCTCCCAATTCATGTGCCATATCAAGCACAAATGTTGCTTGCCTGAATGCTTACGTTGCTCAGGGAGCTGGTGAGCATGCAGTGCAAAGACACAAGGGAAAAATTATAATATTCTCATTTGTGTTATTCATAAAATAAAACTATTCATAAGTTGAATATTAAATATCAAATTAATAAACTATCAGAATTAATAGAAGTAGTACAGCAGCCTGGAAAGCCATCAGGGACAAGGGATTAAACTATTTAAAATAGCGGCTAGCTTTTGTCCTTACTAACGTACTTTATGGAATAGATGTGCCTGTGCCCCCAGTAGAGTTTCAGATTATCACAAGTGTGTGTGAAGAGGAGGGCTGTTCTCTGGGTCAGCTCTGTGCTGAATGTTTTGTTTTAAAAGGCAATTGGAGCATGTTATGTTACATTGCTGAAATGTTTAGGGTTTGGATTTTTGTAATGTGAAATAATACCTATAAAAGTACAACCATTTGATTTTAACTTTTGTCATTGTTTCTTTTTTTTATAGTCTTCAAATGACAATGGTTCCAAAATAACTAATTTTCTTTTAGAATGGGATGAGGTAAGATCTTTTCTAGTACCAAAATAATATCATAATGACATCTGTCGACCAATTATATTTAAAAATACATTTTGCTTAGGTACATCAGCTATTTTCAGTGCAGCTGTCCAGACAGCTTTAAAGGGACAAACCAATTAAAAAGCTTGAATCAAATTACTAGTGTGGCAGCATCTCCAGTAGACATTCCATTCAGATCCTCTAGGAGGACAGTGTAAGGATCCCTCATTTGATTCCTGTCAGTCAGAGCATCATTAATTCCTGTGCTCTGTTGAAATGGATGAGCATCTGGCTTGCTGCTGTCACAAATATTACTCATCTTTCGAAGTTCTTATTGAAATGTATTACATGATAAAATCAGAAATGTGTTTTGTTTTCAGTCATTTAGTACCATTTTGTCAAATTACAATGCCAAAAAATCAACAGATATCTCAGTCAAAATGTGGGTTTATTATGGAGAATGCTCAGGATTATGAGGAGCATAACCTGTATGACTGTGACATGATCTTTGGGTGTTCTTTAGGCTTACTCATTTTTGTTAACTATTAGTGAAATGAAGTTTAGGATAGTTTAGAGTGAAGAAGTTGACCTCAGCAGGCAGCATGCAGTCCTCATGCAAAAACTGACTTGGGTTGTTGTCACTTCTTTAAAGGGGAAGAATGGACCTTTCAAAGAATGCTACTATGGCCACCTGAAGCAGTATAAACTTACCAAACTCTCTCCTTCCACAAAATACTCGCTCAGATTAGCTGCTAAAAATGATATCGGAATGAGGTAATGAACACAACGTGGCAAATAAATTATTTTCTCATCAATTTGGTGTGCTGTTATTAGCATTTTCATTTTATTTCCTATTTTTGCAGTGGGTTCAGCGAGACAGTGACATACTATACAGCGGGGATAGTCCCACCAGCCCCAGCACCCCCGGTGCTTGTTGAGGCAGGAGTGACCTGGCTGTCGCTGAGGTGGAGCCCACCTAGCGGGGTGTCTTCAGATGACTCCCTCACTTACAGTTTGGACATGGAAGAGGAAGGTTCTGTAAGTGGTGGGGTTTGTTGTATGTGTAAAAGCTTCACATGCAGTAGTGCTTAAACAAGCTCTTTTACTTTCTAATAACATGCTGCAAAATAACCACAGCCATTTGCATGTATGTATGAAACAAAGATAGAAACGTGATTGACCTGATCTAGTTCTTGTTTTATTGTGGAAAATTTGTGACTCCTTGTGTTCTTATTTTCCCTCCTTTGCAGGGTTATGGTTTCCAGCCACAGTACAACGGAGATGAGCTCTCATGCACTTTAAGAAATCTTAGGAGGAGTACATCCTATAAGTTTAGGGTTTGTACTAAATTTTATTTCTAATTTAACTGTGGCTGTGTGCTTTTCTGGAGCTTAGCAGCTGGAGTATACAGCTAAGACACTTTTGTAGAGACAGCAGAAAGCTACCTGCAGCACCTTTATAATAAGTATTATTATCATAGGTTGTTATAATAGGTTTTGCTGAAATTCTAATGCAAGTCAAACTTTTTGCACTAGCTGATTTTGTTTTCTTTTAAATTGTTGTCTTTTCCTTGGATTGTGGCTTTGTTATTTCTCATAGAATACTTTTGTAAATCAGCAGTCTGTTACTTCTCATGTAATAAAGCATTTATCACATATTCTGATCATTCCTGAAACAGCTCTTTGCCTACAACAGTGAAGGAAAAAGTAGTCCCAGTGAGGTGGTAGAACACAGCACCAACCCTGACAAACCAGGACCACCGAGTAAACCCACTGTAAAGGGCAAGATCCATTCGCACAGCGTGAAGGTTACATGGGGTAGGTTACCTTTTGTTCATGTTGTCTTTGAAGTGCTGCTTACCTATGTCCAGTCAGCAGATTTAAAGCAAGAGGCAAAATCAGGGTAATAATTTGTCTCTGCAGATAGCATTACTGCAGGAGAACACTGCATTACCAAAAACATTGCAACTTGGTTTGGTCTGGGGCTATAGGACAAAAATAGTGCTTTTCTTTATTCAGTTTAAAGAAGCAGTCAATGCTGTCATAACATCCTCAGGTGTAATGGCATCTGGATTTACTGCTATGCATAAATAATACCTCTGTGCTCTTAAAAAAAAACACGAGACAATACCTGAAACTGGCAGTATTTTCCTAGTTACTCTTCCTCCTGGCATAATCACAATTAATAATAGAAAAACCCTATTGTTCTGGAAAATGTATTGTGAATATATAAGGATGCTGTTTTCTGCTTCTGTTTGAATTGAGTTTTCAATGTGAATATATTCTGTGAATGAATGTTCTCTGAAAAAAGCTGATGAGATAATGCATTGGTTTTAAATCTCCTATAATTTATTGTAAGGTGATGATTTCTTTCAGAACCACCCAAAGATAATGGAGGATCAGACATTTCTAAATACTTTTTGGAAATCTCAGAACCATCAGTTGGTAAGCAATCGTCTTTAGGTGCTAATTCAGCTTCCATGCCAATTCAGTGTGCTGATTCATTGCTCTGGCTGTCACTGTTGTATTTTCACACATGTGTATTGGCCTGTACATGTTCTCTGCATAACTGATCATTCAAATTTGACTATCTTAGTAGCTGAGTGAGAATTTCCACACGTTTGTTGTTTTGAGGGTTTTTTTGCACAAGTTTTGTAGTGGAAAGCATTTTCTGTCTTTTCTCAGGGACCAAATGGGACACCATATACAGCGGTTCCCAGCGAGAACACGTGTGTGATCATCTCAAGCCTGGCACCTCGTACAGAATGAGAGTGTACTGTGTCAGTAAAGGTGGTGAAAGCCAGGTGAGGTAACAGAGAATTAATTTGCTTCTGCAAACCATTTCTTTTCATGTTGTAGTGAAATGTTTCGTGTTTCCACTCTAAAACTTTGTGCATTACTTCCAGGCTTCTGATGTTACGACTGTCACAACGTCAGCTATTCCTCCTGGACCTTGTCACGCTCCATGCCTGGCAGGCAAAGCTAAGCCTAAGGAAATCACTTTACAGTGGGGTAAGCTCCAGTGTTCTGAGCAAAGTACTCTTCTGATTTTAGAAGTCATAGCACAATGAAAAATCTGTAGAAGAGAGGGGGTGGGGGAGTTGTTTAAAATAAAACCATATGAATGTAATCCATGTACTCACTTGTGTGGAGGTTTTAGGGGCTTTTGGGTTTTTTAAGACCACCAGAGCACGCTAACCACCTCTGATTTGGGGATGCATCCATGTGCAACAATATGATGAGTCTTAAACAGACATAAAGATCTTCAGTGAGAGCACTTTGACTTTCTCACTACTGAGACTTGCTCAGCAATTTAAAAACCAACCCTCTTTCTCTTATTTCTGTCTCGGTAAAGGAGATAATCAAAAATTAATGAAGATATACTGGGGTTTGAAGGAAACATGATCAGTCTTAAACTGATCTGTCAGTATCTGGGGGGAAGAAGGCAAGCTTCATGAAGTGTTTGTGCTCAGATACACAATACAAGCCTCTAAGGTCTAGAATTCACCTGGCTCAACTTTTAGCTTGAAAGGGCTGATGAGGAGCAATTTAAAAGTGCTTTGTGTAATTAATAGGGGAAAAAAATGTCTTTATATTTTGTAGGCCCACCATCTGTAGATGGCGGTTCTGACATTACAGAATATATTGTGGAGATGGCAAACTCTGAACAAGATGAACACAGACAAGTGTATCAGGGTCCAGCATGTGAATGTGTAGTAAACAATCTGCTTCCAGGGAGACCCTACTGCTTCTGGATCCGAGCAGCAAATAAAGTTGGGGTAACCACTATGCTAACGAACTCAAATGGGTTTTTTACACAAGAGATAGTAATGATACTATTGTCTTACAGGCCTGATGATACTTTGTAGCTTCTGTTGAAGGTGCAAAATTTCTTACAGCATAAAAAGTAAGATTGAAGGAAGATTCAATAAATGAGGGCTGAAGGAAGGACTGAATGTCCCCGGCTAAGGGGACATTTCACTGTGTTGTGTTTCTGTTGTTGTTTACTGGATTACTGTTGGAACCAAAGGTAACTAGTCCAAAGTTAGAGCTAGATGTTCTCTTGCTACTTTTAGTCATTTCTTTGACTGCAGTGTACGCCCTACACTTCTGGCTGCAAATAACCACTTCATGCTTGTGCCTTAAGAAATTGCCCTGTTTTACAATTAACGTTGGCTCTGCAGGTTGGTGGTGTGGGAAGAGCATTGTGTGGAGAGGGGTGTGTTCAAATAATACCAGGTTTGAAAAGAGGTTGGGATAAATGTTGGGTGCATAAAAGTCTTTCTGAAACAGTACCCAGCTGCTTCTGGAAATCAGATCCTGACTGCAGGAGAAGGGGGAGTTACAAAACCATAGCGGTGAGAAGGATTACAGATATCCTCTAGGCACAGGGCCAGTTTATAGAGTAAACTAATTGAAAGGAGTTTTAAACAGTGCTGTGAAACTGAACACTGAGCTCTTCTATTTATTTCTCTATCAAGTTAAAAATAATTTGTTTTCTCCAGCTCATACACTTGCACATCAGTTTTTGCTCTACTACTGTTGCTGTATCCATGCAGTTGTGTTTCCCTGCAGTTTGGCCCTCCTTCTGACAAAGCAGAGATCTGTACTGCTCCAGGACCTCCTGATCAGTGTTGCAAACCCCTGATAACTTGTAAAAGTGCGACCTGTGCTGTAGTTTCATGGGAGGTAGGTGTTAAAGACTTTTAGTAATACACAAATTAAGATTTGGCTTTTAGAATTGTACTGACAATTCTAGTTGAAACTCAGGTTTCAGCCCCAGAGGTTCTCTTCCAGTGTCTCTGTTCAGCATACCAGAGATCACAGTTAACTGGTGAACATGTGTACATGCAGTAGGTGAAAGGAAATGTATTGCTTAAACCCTCAGAGCCCTGCGTGCAATGGTGCAGAAATCAGTGAATACCGACTGGAGTGGGGACAAGTGGAAGGATCAATGCACATCCTCTACACTGGCCCTGGCCAGAGCTATGAAGTAAAAGGTCTCACACCTGCAACCATGTATTACTGCAGAGTACAGGTATGGAAAGCCTTCTGTTATGTGTTACTAAGCAAACAAACAAGTACAGTCAGTTTGAAGGAAAAACTTAAGGTGAATAAAATCATGTCACCTACTAATGCAGCATATAAGGTAATTGGTAAAAACACTTCCCCTTCTCCCTCAGTCCCTCCTGTCTACGCATACCTAGAAAAGAGGTTTAGATCTAGTGTCGCATTAACAACCAGCCATTTTGCCATGTTTACATTTTATCTGGGAGATTTTCCATTCTCTTCCAAATTACTTTTAACACATGCAGAAGGAAACGCTGCTTGAAAAATGTAGGCTCACTAACCAACACGCGCTCTCCCTTTCAGGCTGTGAATGCTGCTGGAGTAGGGTTGTTTGGCGAGACTGGTGTGGTGACAACCCCTGCATCAGTGCCTGCAGCAGTGTCAGTGCTGCACTTACTTGAAGAAGATCAAATGGAAATTTCTCTTCCTTTATCAACGTGCCTTGCAATTCAATGGGAAGAACCGTGTTGTCACGGGTCGGAGATCACTGGATATAATATAGAATATGGGGAGAAACAGCTTGTAACTGTGGGAAGAAACACAAGCCATGTTCTTGAGAATCTGCTGCCTGACACGCTGTACAGGTAATGATCGTTTTATTCAGAGACTGTGCTTGTATTTTCAGTCAACAGCTTTGAGGACAGTGTTTTAATTTTTTAGAGCAAGTTTTCATTTGCTTTTTAGACCCACTCTACAACTCGGGGAGGGGGATAAAATAAAGTTCTCGTATCCAGACTCAGAGCATGGTAGTTTAGTGGCAAGAGCTAAGATTGCTGCATTAAAATGAACATTCTGTCTCAAAGCCAAGGCTTTCTTCTAAATCTTCTGGGTTTAGAATTCTTAATTCTGAAGCAATGTGTACAGTGGGATCTCACCAGAAGAAGATGAACATGTGGGAAAGAGCCAAGGAGCTGTTTCTGTGTTACATGCTCAGGTCAGGTTGTGGCTCTTCAGTGTCAGCAGGAGGCAGAGAGCTCGGGTTAACAGGGAGGACTTGGGTGCTTGCTTGATGAACAGAGTAAATGTGAACAAAGCTGAGAAACACTGAAGCTTCATTATGTTGAAAGCAATGTTGACTTGTTTGGAAGTAGATTATTTTTACAGTTATTTTCTACCTGCATTTTAATTGTGATATTGTTTGGAGTTATATTCTTCACAAATTTTAACTCTTGCTTTATTACCTGGCATTTTTTTCAGGACCTCAGTAAATTAACCATATAGTTGCTTTTCTCACCTTTCTAGAATCAGAATACAGGCCATAAACACCTTTGGAGTTGGTCCTTTCAGTCATTCCATTAAAGCCAAAACAAAACCACTACCTCCTGACCCTCCTCACCTGGAATGTGTGGTCTTCAGCTACCAGAGCCTTAAACTGAAATGGGGTGAAGGTCCTAGCAGAGCTTTAATTACCAACCCTACCCAGTTCAACTTGCAGATGGAGGACAGGTTTGGCAGGTAAGATAAACACAGCTTTACACCTGTTGCTTTACAGCTTCAGACCGAGTTTATAAGATGTTTTAAGTATCCTCCTTTCTGTTTGTGCTAGGAAGTCATTTGGGCTCAGTTTGCCCCTCAGTTTGCCTTTCTGCAACCCAGCTTTCCACCAGAAATGCTGTTAATAGCTGTTGCACTGTTATTGTGAACAGCAAACACAGTTCCTGTTTAAATAGTAATATCTTACCATCTTCCTGTGTTGCCAGGGTTTTTTATTCTTTGGAGATTCTCAAATGAAGTCCAGTTTGTGCATGAGGAACCTGGGCTTGACGGCTGTTCTTTAACTTGAGAGTGTAATTTATCTAGTATACCAAGGGTTATTCTCTTGATTCAAATGCACAGTTTGGTCACGTAGCTGCAGTGTAGCTGAGCCCGTGTAGCTCAGTGCCTTGACAGGCTGTAACTGCTTCATGACTGAAAATTAAGACTCTCACCAGTACAAATGGTGAGCAGTGCCAGTATAATGCACAGTGTGAGCTGTTGATGACAGCAGCAGAGGTCAGTGCCTGATGTTCACCGTGAGCATGGGCACCCAGAATGTGTTGTCACAAATCTGTGGTTACAGAATAATGCTGACTTTTTTTATTGTGTTTTTCTTGCAGGTTTGTCACTGTTTATAATGGCCCTTGTCATACATACAAGGTACAGCGACTCAGTGAATCCACTACATACTATTTTAAAATCCAGGCATATAATGATGCTGGAGAGGGAGGGTTTTCTGAAGTTTACGCTTTCACTACAACTAAGTCTCCACCTGCATCTCTTAAAGGTGAGCTTACACTGCACTAGGAACTTCCACAAGCCTTCTGAGTGCTAAATTGAGCTGCAGCCAGACTCTCTTCCCAGCTCAGTGTCTTTCCAGGGCCTTTGCGGGGCAGGGAACAGAAACTAGTTGTGGTGGGCTTTGTCTTTGCTGTCCCCCAGTGTGGGCTGTGGCTCTTGCACCCCAGCAGAGAGGATTTCTTCTACCCATTTGTAATTGGAAAGTCATTTTTCGGGGATAGCTGTCATTTGATATAAGTTAACAACAGCATGTAGGCAAATGAGAACTCCTGATCTTCACTTTCTAATTTGAACATTAACGATTATCATTAGAGAAAATCACTCTGAAGATCAGAACGACAGTTACCTGCGGGAAAATTAGTTGATTCAACCATGCATATAACATGGAACTTCAGCTCTGGACATACTCAGGCCATATACATGCTGATTTCTCTGGTGACCTGAAAATGCTTGTTCATCTGTTCAAGTGTTAGACATCAGCAGCTCAAAAAGACAAGTTTATCCTGCAGATATTACAATGATCATTTTTTAAGCAAAGAAAAAGAATGAAATCTTAAGTGCTTAAAATTATTTGAATGACAGTTCCCTCTGCATTGTTAATGAGTATACTGGAAGAACCTCAAGCTTTTACATTTCACAGAATCACAGAATGGTTTGGGTTGGAAAGGACCTTTAAAGATCATCCAGTTCCAAGCTCTCTGCTACAGGCAAGGGCACCTTCCATTAGACCACGTTGCTTGAAGCCCCATCCAACCTGGCCTTGAACGCTGCCAGGCATGGGGCATTTTACCTTAGAACTGACACAGTTTCAATGGAAAATATACACAAGCAAAGTGTTCTTTAAGCTGGAGCAAGAAAACTTCCTTGTCAGTACTGAAACCAGTGCTCTTTGCTACATCAACTGTGAAAATGAGTCACGGTGATAATTGGTGATTTTAGACCTTTTCTTCTGCTGGAAAAAACTAGAACATTTGCAGAGACCATTGTTCTCTCTTTCTGAAATACCAACAAATCACTGGTTTTTTTCTAGCACCCAAAGCAAATCAGCTGGAAGAAAACACTTACGAAATCACATGGGAACCTTTACAGCCGATGAAAGGAGATTCCATTGTTTACATCCTTCAGCTCGCTGCTGGGAGAGAGTTTGATCAGGTACCTTTCGTTTCACAGAATGAACTTCCTTTACTTTGAAAAAGTATTGGAAAAGGTGTCTGTATTCCAAGGTTGAATTTCTGTTTGTTGATGGTGGCAGCGGGGCTACTTCTCATTTCAGCAGGGGACTCAGCTCACAGTCCTGCTGTCAGGGTGCTTGTTTCATGTGTTGGTCAGTTCCTCTTGGTGAGACACCTAAGTTCAGGATGGGTCTGAACAGCTTTCAGTGTCACGTCCTGCTGTTCCACCTCCTTGTGGCATTGAAGGTTGCCCCCCATTAAAGATCACAGAGTTTTCATTTCTGTGTTGACCCTTTCTTTGCAGTGTAAAAGCAGGTGGCTGCAAAGGCAGGTGGGGGAGGCCCTGGGAGGGCTGGTGGTCTAAAAGCGAGCTAATGCCAGGTTATCCTCTTCTCCCAGCAGTTCTCCTGGTGCTTTTGATTCTTAAATCTCTTGCTCTTTGGCATTGCTACCACTGCCACTCATAGATAGCACTTGCCCCACACCTCGGGAAAGCAGAGAGCAATACTGTGCAGAACAACCTTTTTCTGAGCTCCACTGTCCAGATGTGTCAGTGTTGGGCACAGCAGGAAGCTTTGGATTGCTCACAAGGAAAGAGCAACTTCAGGCAGTGTCCAGCACTGCATGTGCCTGTGAAGTGGAATAGAAGGTACTGTTTGTAAGATGGACCCGTGTAATGCAGTTCTCCCTCTTCTTCTGACCAGGTGTACAAGGGACCAGAGACCTCCTTCCGTCTCACAAACTTGCAGACAAACTGTGAATATCGGATCAGAGTCTGCGCCGGCCGCCAGTCGCAAGACTCTACCGGCTCTCAAGAACTGTATGGACCTTACAGCCCCAGTACGGTGTTCTCATCTCAGAAACAGGAGCTGGTTCCACAGGGTGCTGACCTGATGACGGAGTTGGCAGAGACTAAGAAGACATTACGTGAAGAGCGCTTCATCGCCATCGTTCTTCTCTGCGGATTCGCAGTGGTTGCTATTTTATTCGCTGTTGTTATTCAGTACTTTGTAATCAAGTAGACGAGAGCCTATGCAGTACTCAGCTTTTTGTACAGAAGCTATTTCGGGTATTTATGGTTAGTTCTAATTAAAATCCTAGCTGGAAATGTATCGTTACATGCGTTTCCACTTTTGCTGCTGGCTAACAGTGAGGCTGGGTTGGCAGATCCTTTCCGAATACTGAACGCAGATTTCTTGTAGAAAGGGTAATCCTGGGTCCTCTGTAATCAGGGTGAGCTGTTGATAAAACAGCAAAACAAACTGCCTTACTGCACACACCATTGTGTGCACACTCTCTTCCTCTCTCCCAGTTCAAAGTGGGGCCCTCTGGCCAGTGGGAGAGCAGGTGGCATTGGTAGAACCAGTCCTTTTCCAGTACAACCAGAGCAGCGGCAGTCGATCCGCAGTGTTTAATCGGGTATTGTCGTAGTTTGGTATACATGAAATACAGCAGCACAAATGCTTAAGCTTAGAGCAGTTCTGTATTGCAGATCATTACTAGAGCATACCACATTTAATATACCGTAGAAGGAAAGCAGAATATTGACTTAGTGATATTACTACTTTACAGTTATTTTAATATTTCGGATTCTGTAATAATCATTTCAAGTGTTCACGTAGAGGGTGCCGGCATTTTTAAGAGTTTTAATCCAACTGCTAGAAAAAGGTTAGCAGGACGTGATGTACGTTTCAGGTGCAGCATTGCAGAAGAGGCCCCTTTTCTATCGTACATTTCGGAATGAAATGCTTTCTGCTGTTGGTGAAGCAGCTCTTGGCCCAATCCACATTTCACTCTCAGTGCCTGAGAGAAGAGTAATTTCCTGTGCTTCTGATTAATCTCTACAGTGGTTTCAGAAAAGCACAGGTGTTGTCTTTAAGGAGAAAGAGTGCATTTATGATAAATGTAACACTATTTGGCTCAAACTGAGCAAATGTTTTTGTACTATTATTAACCTAAAAATAAAAAGTTCAAACTGCTTTTGGGTGCCCTTCTAACTTAATCTGGATGATCAAATTGTACCTGAAAGAACTCTTTTTAGATAACATTTCTATGATGTTTTAAAGGACTTGCTATCCCAGGGGTAGCAGCTTCACATTCCATGGTTTTCTAGATGGGAATGTTCAGCCTGCCGTGAGCTTTTCGGAAACTCGTCCTGGTTGTCTGGGGGATATGTATTTTGTGGACACTGTGCACTACAAATGACTTGTTAAATCTGCTCACGAGTACCTACAGCTGCCGTCTTGATGTTGGGTGTTTGGAAAGCTGGAACTCAACAGATCTTGAGTGGGGTTCAAAATGGGTCATCCCAGCAGCATTTGGAGTGTGCCACGGAAAGGTAGATTTAGTGTATTTTGCAAAGATGTGGCTACACTTTATATCCATCAGAGCGATGCACTTGTACGTGGAGTGTTGGATGCAATAGTGCTACAGGCAAAGTATTTCCAGTAATTAATCAGTTTAAGGGTCTTTCTCCTATAGCAGTTGAGGAATAATGTTGCGTTGTAGTTTGAGGCATTGTGTTGTATTTCGGATGTGGAAAACCTAAATTATGACATAGTATCGCTTAATACTCTTCAAAGTAGGTTTATGGTGCAATCTGAAATTAATCTTTTCAAAATGTACTCTTCATTTTGTACTCTATTTATTTTGATTAAAAGTCCTGGAAAATGTATGTTTGAATGTATTGTTCTACTTGTAGCAGAACTTTAAGTTAATCATTTATTATATCATAGAAATCTCTCCCTCCAGTGTTGGAAAGAGTTTTATACAGATACTAGTCTTTAGTTTGCAGAAGAGTTTACAATCTGTCTTTATTTCTCTTCATAATCTACTTTTAGCAAATAAGACAGCCTTCAGCAAATCTCTGTTGCCAAAGGGTTATTTCTTAACTCTTAGAACGAAGTTTGTAGAGGTTTATTCGGCAATAATAGTTCTGATCATGTTAAAAGGTAAATTAGGATGGCAGAGTAAATACTAACAAGTCATGACCATGAAAAGGTGAAACAAAGCCCTTTTGTTATTGCCACAAAACACTCGTGTTTCTTGCAGGAAAGCCAACCGCAGCACAGCTTTCCCGTCAGCCGTTCCATTCCAGAACAACAAACCCTCGTGGCGTTCATGTATTAGGTATCTTCAGTCTTCTTGTATTGTAATTTTGAGGTATCTCAAACTTATGTTAAAGCTGCCATGCATTGTATTACTAAATTGTAACTATCAAATAGATAATATATTTAATACAGCCAATAAATAATACAAATGTATTCAAATTTGACTGCAGGGTGGTTGTGTGGTTTTGTGGGTTTTAATCTTGCTCAGGAGCAGTCACTTGTGTAGTACCTCATTTAGGTAAAGAAACACATTCAGCGTTGTTACTAAGGGTCTTAAACCCTTGGTTGAAAAGTTACTTGTGGGAGCCTTAGTGCAGCACCATCCTCATCCTTTCCAAGAGCTCTCTCAGCCCTGCAGCCAAATGGTGCCAGTTCTTGAATCCCTTCATGTGAGGCTGGGAGGCCATAGGGGCAGCCCTGGAGCTGGTGAGCTGTTCTCACTTGGGTTGTGAGAGCTAAAGGCACTGCTGAACATTGACGTGAAAGAACTGGGTTCTGTACCTTCAAGAGAATCCTCTTCCCTCCCGGTCAGCAGCATCAGGTTCACTTGTGCAGGATTTTGCTCATCACTTTCCTGTATTTGTATGACATGATGGAAGCCCCGATGTAGAAGCACGCAATGAGGCTGAAGTACTGTGTGAGGTCACTCGGGGTGATTTCACTCTGGCCGAAGAGGATTTAGCCAATATGAAAACTGAGCCAACCCAGCACAAAGGCCAAGACTGCAAAAGCTTGAGCAAAAGAGCATGCTCCAGTCATCCCTATGTTCTCCCTATTCAAACTATCTAAGCATTGAGACAAGAGTTTGTGAAGTTTAACCCAGCATGGGTGAGACCTCCTGCCTTGCCCAGTGGCTTTTGTGCTAATGTCAAGCAACAAGGACAAAATTAATTGGTTGCAATTAAAAGAGGGCTCTCTCCACCCCTGTGGTCCAGCAGAGAGAACGGAATCAAATCCAGCCTGCACTCCAGTTAATGCATGCTGCCCACTTGGCCTGATAATCTGAGTCAGCCCTGACATCCCACAATGGGTGTTAGAAGGGGAGGACCCCTTTAGGTGATGCAGGGGCAGAAAAGGGGAGCCAGCTGGCCCAGAAGCGCTGAGGAAGAGGATGGGAAAACAGCATGCAGGAACAGATATCAGATAGCGGTGGTACATTCTAGTGATGGCATCTCCAAGTGTGGGTGCTGCTGCCTCCCTGCTGAGATGGATTGAGCAAGCACAGACAGGTCACTAAGCTTGAGGAATTTTGCAGGGGAAATAGTTTTAAGCTCTTTCCTTGCCACAACAGGGAAGTACCTGCTCTGGATGGAAGTCACAGGATTTTCCAGTTTCTTTAAATTGGATATTTAAGGGTCAGAAATGGGGGGTACACAATGAAGAATGTGATCTCCAAACACCCGAAAGCCCCACCATGCAGTAAGACCCCCAGCCTGAATACTGTGTAACCAGGGACCCAAATTAGGTATAAATCCATTAATTTCAAATCCTTGTATTCCTGTGTGGTTTGTACCTCCATCACACCAGGCCAAGGGAAATCAGTGTCTGACAGCACCATGCTGGGTAGATACATGTTCACTGTTTTCCTCATCTGTAAGTGCCTGAAAATGACTGTTGTTGTCAAGTTCCCAGACTCCCAAGAAAAACTGGATGATGGAAATTATAGTCATGGGCACAAGAATACAGAATAAAAATAATAGATATAAGGAATATTAGATTTACACATGCAGTATTTGCCAGTCAATCTTTTAAAAACTGTATTGACCATTATAAACCAGTATTTACCATGCTGGTATTTATCCTTAGCTCCACTGTGTTTGATAAAGGGCCACTTTCAACACTCCCATTCAAGTCCTGTGAATCCCACCAAGGGCATAGAGCCAGGTCTGGCATCAGGGCTCCGAATCAGTAGCAGAGGAGCTGCAAGTAGAGGCAGTGCCCTGATGCGAGCTAGATGGGAACAGCCCCTCAGACCCACTCGGAGGTTTGCCAGATCCTTCCAGCACCTCTGAGTACCATGAGTGGAAATCTTTAGGCTGAGAAGAGTGTCCTCAAGCACCGAGGAGCTGGGCATCATGCCTGGCAGAAACGGATGCTTTCACCTGCAGGATGGCTTTCCCGTCACCAGTGCCCCAGTGCTGCTGTGCCAGGAGGTCCCTGGCACATCTGAGGAATCCAGCTGGGGCCACTTGACTTTTTGCAGCTGTTTCCATGCTTCTCATGTGGCATCATCCACCTTCCACCCTCCACCTACACACCACTAATGATGCTGCACTGAGCACGCACCCCCACGCTGGTTTTCTCCTTACCCTGCAGAAAGCACCTGCAGTCAGTGAGGAGGGTAGAAGAGTTCTTTGATACCAGACATTTAATTAGCCCATTTGGGCCAGGTGCATCATTTTCCATTGCTCTGTGTTTACCTGGGGCCTTTCCCACTTGAGCTCCTCCTTGGCATATGCTGCTGAGTCAGAAATGTCTCCTGGCAGCGCTTTAACGACGCTATTAAGATAGGAGGGGAGAGCCTTTATTTGAACACCAGTCTTCAAAACGAGCCAGTCTGCCGCTCAGCTCGGATTTACTTTCCACTTCAGAACGGATCAGAGGTGATGAACTGAAAAGCGCCGGATGGGGCAGGCGAGAGAAGGAGGGCCATAGAGAGAGAAAAGCAAGGGGAGGCGCTGGGAAGCTGGACGTTAACTGCACACAGTGGGGAGAGCAGGGACACTGGGCTGCATGCACCACTCAGCTCAATGGCAGGATGGGTCCAGCCACAGTCCTTGGAAATTCCTCCATAACTCAGGAAAACTGTGGTGCTGGCAGAAGCGAGTGGGGTACCCAGTGCAAAACAAATCTCCTCAGAACACTGCTCCTTGCAGTTTTTCCTGCCTGAAGAACTATTCAAAAGCCAGCGTTTTCTACAGCCAAACAGTGGGATTTGGGCTTGAAAGGTCAGTGCTAAACACAGTCACTGCGTTGTGTTGATAGATCCCTGGTTCAAATGTTTAGGGAGGTTTCTGCTGCCGTTCCTCCGTGAACACCTAAATAAGGTGAAGCAGTCTGTGTGTGGAGGCTTGGCTCTGCTGCACCTTGAACACCTCAGCAAAACCCCTCCCAGAAGAAATCCCCACCGCTTGACTCTGCGTTGGGGGTTTAACTGATGCACCCTGAGCAGAGCTGAGCCCCAGCCGGTGCATGCTCCCCGGGGTGAGCAGTGTGTGGCTGTTGTCCCTGTTCCGCCGAGCGCATCGCTGCCAGCTGGGAGGCAGTTGCCTTTGATGAACGGCTCCGCTTCAGCGGTGGCGGATGGAGAAGTCAGCGCTTGGCTTGGCCACGCCGTGACCCAGTTTCCTGTTTTCCACCACTGAAAGGAGCCCCAGTGTCTGAGCGAAGATGAAGGGTGACGGCTCCTCGCTCAGCCAGCGCATGGTGCCTGCAGCGCACCGAGCACAGGCGTTCACAGCACAGCCCTGCCCCAGAGGGCTGCCGGCGGGGAGGAAGTTTCCATGGCCAGGCAGACGCACCCCAGCTCATCTGCCTGTGCCAGAGGCAGCGGTGGCCTTAGGGACAAATACCTCCCGGTGGAAGCGGATTCCCTGCCTCTCCTTGCCGCTGGTCTCCAGGCAGAAGCGCTGTGAGGGTCGTGCTCTCAGTGTGGAAGTCACCTCTGAGCAGCAGGGCTGGCGTGGAGCATGGGCACAGCACAGACAGGAGATCTGGGCCGGTGAAGCACAAGGGTCTTTGCCTGCTTTGGGGGTAAACCCGGAGCCCCCCAGCAGAACAAAGTGGTTTTTACTGCATCGGGGGCGGGCGCTGATGGTGCCGAGTTCCACCCTGCTCACAGCCAGGGTGGAAGAGCTTCCCTTCCCCTCGTCCCTCAAGCAAGGGGAAAGAAGTGGGTTTTGTTTGTTGGCTAAGGTCAGCGTCTGGGCTTGGTCCTCGCAGGATGTTTTTGTGTAACGCGCTCTGACTCATGACAGTCAAATGACTTGGACCGCGGCGCTGCGGTGCTGCCAGGGCCCAGCAGCCCCGGCACAGGCATCCTGCCCGCCGGCACCTCCAGCGCTGGCTCCGGCTTCCCAGCTCCTCCCGCTGCCGCTGCAGCCACAGGGCCCCGTGCGGCTGCCCCGCCACCGGCGGCCCCACGGTGCGGGGGTCCCGCCGCCATCTCAGCGCGCACACGTCCAGATGTGGGTGTCACATCTGCATCAAGGCGGAGGGGGGGTTACACATCCTGCCTGGTACAGCTGGGACGCGTACGGAGCCTCGGTGCGGCTGGGATGCGTTGCGGTGCACTGGAGGCGTGAATCAGAGGGGCCAGCAGTGAACAGCTGCTTGTTCCTTCCTGCTCTCAAGGGAGGCTGGCTCCGCTGCCCCCTTGTATCTTTACTGCCGCAAAAGCAAGCTGGTTTTCTTTAATCCTGGGAATGGTGACCATTTAAGAAGCGGCCATCAGAGCTGCGAAGTAACACCTCCTTCTGCTCCACGCTGGACAAACGGGTGGCATTAGGCTGCTCTGCAGCAAGGGGAGCGGGCACAGCGCCCCGAGCCCATCACGCTTGGTCTGTCCGTGCCCGTGTGCATCGCTTCCACTCAATACATGGGTTTAGTCATCGATTTCTGCGGGCATGAAACGGCTCCTCCCGGACCCGCCCGCGGCCAAGCCCCGTCGCCATGGTAACCCCGCCCCGCCATGGTAACCCCGCCCCGCCATGGTAACCCCGCCCCGCCATGGTAACCCCGCCGCTCCATGGCCCGGCCCCGCCGCCCTCTCGGCCCCCGTAGTCGCGCTCTCAGCGCCCCGGTCACGTGACCGGAAGCTCCGTCTCCCCTCGGGCTAAGGGAAGAGATGGAGCCGGCGAAGATGGCGTCCCCCAAGAGCGCGCCCAAAGACGCGCAGGTACCGCGGGCGCGACGGGGCCGGGCCGGGCCGGGGCGGGCCGGGTTGGGTTAGTACCAGGTCAGTGCCGGGCTGAGCGGTGCCTCCCCGCCCTGCAGGTGATGGCGCAGATCCTGAAGGACATGGGCATCACGGAGTACGAGCCGCGCGTCATCAACCAGATGCTGGAGTTCGCCTACAGTAAGGGGCGGCGGCCTCGGGGGCTCGGCCGGGGCCTGGTCCTGGGAGGGGAAGTTCTCGGGGTCGGCGGGTGGAGGAACAGGAGGAGGGGAGTGCTGCCCTCAGCCGTGTTTCCTGGCAGGAGGGTCCTTGCCGGAGGAATCACAATCACGGAAGGTTGTAATGGGCCCCGAGGATCATCTGGTCCAACCTTTGCAGGCAAAGCCTAATACCAAAACCTTTGTATGACCTAGACTGAATATGGCTGCACCTTGTCCAGCTAAATCTTAACACTTCCGTGGGGATTTTATTCCCTCTACGAGGAGGCTGTGGGAAACCATGTGGAAAGCTTTGGAGAATGCCAGGTGGTGGTGTCAGGAAGTGGTGTTTTTAGTGACAGCGGGGTGGGATCGGGAGGGGGCGGCTTTCTTTCCTATAACCCAGCCGTAAGGAGAGGTGCTGTTTTCCAAAGGGTATGTTACAACTATACTGGAAGATGCAAAAATCTACTCGAGCCACGCAAAGAAATCCAGCGTCGATGCGGATGACGTGAGGTTGGCGATCCAGTGTCGAACAGACCAGTCCTTCACATCTCCACCTCCGCGAGACGTAAGTACCACTGCATCGATGACAACAGAACCTGGCCAAGGTTCTGGCACAAGGTGGGAATGTGACCCTGTCTGTGCAGTTCTTGTTAGATATTGCAAGGCAGAAAAACCAGACGCCGCTGCCGCTGATAAAGCCTTATTCTGGACCCAGGCTCCCACCTGACAGATACTGCTTGACCGCCCCCAACTACCGGCTGAAGTCCTTACAGAAGAAGGTGAGGTCTGTGCGTGGGGAGGGATTCACACGGTCAGGACCGTTGTTGGAATCAGAGGGATAGGGGTGGGCAGACTCCAACCTGTGCACGTCAGAAGTGTGTTTCACATGAGGCAGTGCTCTTTAGCCCTGTGAATCTGCAGGTGTTCTCACTGCTGGTTAGTTTCAAAGGCAGAGTGTGTTATCAAATGCACCTGTGAATGTTTTAGCGTTAGAGCAAAATTGTCAAGTTGTGTATCAGATCATAAAAGGCAAATGTAAGGCTTTAGTATAGATATTGAAGGGTATTTTGTACTTACACCTCAGCTGTTTCTGTTTTAGAGGGAGAAGATTTACATGGCTGGCTGCAAAACACTGAAGGTCTTGGTGTGTAGGATTTCGTATTTATTTCCCTCAGTTTAAATAAGGAGTTTTAAAAGTGGACCTTAATGCTCCAGGTGTTGACATGGGACATGCCATGTCCAGGTGTAGAATGGAGCAATAATTGTTGGTTCAAATGTTCTAACTACTTTTTTCTGGCAGAAACAAACCTGACTGAGCCGTGTGCTGATCCTGTGGTGTCACATCGCACCCAGGAGCTCTCCTGCTCACACCACTGACGTTTGCACCATGCAGGGCTTGAGAACCTCTGCATTGACCTGCAGCTTGTGTGTTGTTGCTGTGAAGTGGGCACTCTGGGGTTTTGTAGGAAGATTCATTTCTTCTTTCCACCCCAAGAGCTGTTGATTTCTAATAGGATGCTGAACTGAATGTTCTCTCTCAACAGGTCTCTTCTTCTGCAGGCAGAATAACAGTCCCTCGCCTGAGTGTTGGTGCTGTGAGCAGCAGGCCCAGCACTCCTACTTTAGGTAAGAAACGCCTCAGCTGGCATCTCCTGGGTTGATTTCATGAAGGCAAAGGATCGTCAGAAATAACTTAAATGAAGTCTCAACTCCTGAGGGAATGTTGGGGCCACCTGAGCTTTGTATTGCTCGACACACCAGAAAAACACAATTAATTGCAAAAAGAGTGCCATCCTCTTTGGTGTGTGTCTGTGTTACTGACATCCTGCGCTTTTATTCATGTACTTACGGTAACTTTGATATGGGAAGAGATTATTGAAGAAGCTTACTGAAGCTTGAGGGTTTTCTCCTCACTGTAAGCACAACACAAATAGCACTCAATAAAATCTGTTTTTAAAAGACTCACAAAACTTACAGCTGAGCAGATGCACTTACGTTTTGGTGTGTGTAAGACTTGAGTAAATGCACAGTTCTGCTTGAAAACCTAACTGCTGTTGAGCCAGTATTGGCATGTTCCACTGCTTTGGAAGTAACAGCTTCTGCATTGAAGGCAAATTCACATGTGCAAGTATATGTCTTTTCAAATGGATCTCTTGACCACGTTGTTTGAACTGCAGGTACACCTTCAGCACAAGCAGTGTCCGTCTCAACCAAAGTGGGCACTCCGGTGTCACTGACGGGGCAGAGGTTCACCGTGCAGATCCCCTCTTCCCAGGCTGCAGTCAAGTCAGGTAAGACACAAGTAGAGACCAGCAGTGCCTTTTGGTCTTCTTTTTGAGCATTCTTCTTCATGAGCATTCTCCTTGCTAGCATTTTCCAATCTTCTCTACTTTTACAGCCCTGAGTGTTCTAGTAACACGCTGTGTTACCCGCTTGCAAGTTCTGTTTCAGTGTGGGGAAATCCACTGTCACCTTTTTCAAGCTGTTAGTTGAATGGCTTCTTTTCTATTTTCACAGCCACACCAACTACTCCAACAGTTCAGAATGTTCTAATTAATCCTTCATTAATTGGACCAAAGAACATTCTTATTACTACAAATATGGTGTCATCACAGAATGCATCTAATGAATCGAACCCCTTGAAAAGGAAGCATGAAGATGATGATGACTACGATAACCTATGAGGAGACTGCCTGGTCCCTGTTCCTGTCGTCGATTCACATTGAGTCTCATGAGGATTTTTGCCAAGAGTTCTTTGTAAGCAGTGTGAGAGTGTGTAAATACTCAGCGTGCATTGGGTGTAGAGTGAGAGAGATCTTTGCCTGTGGAAAGACAGGAAGGCGACTCGTTTCCTGTGGCCCATGGTGTCTCGTGGAGCTCAGCAGCGATGGTGAGCACCAGTCCCTGTCACACAGAATGGTCTTTGTGCCTCTTCTGTTGCCTTATTTCTAAAGGATGTTTCCATGTCTGTGAGCCCAGGGAGCCCTGTGCTGTAGTACTGTAGTGCTGTAGTACTGTAGTGCTGTAGTACTGTAGTGCTGTAGTACTGTAGTGCTGTAGTGCTGTAGTGCTGTAGTGCTGTAGTGCTGTAGTGCTGTAGTACTGTCCTGTGCCAAGTAAAATTAGTTTTTAGAAAACTCTGGCTGGTGTGGACATAGATACTCCTTCTAAATAACATCAAAACCAGTCCTGGGAGAGGTGGGACAGAGCTAGAACAGCATATCAGTCTATGGGGTTTTTTTCCCTGAGTACAGTTGTTGCTTCTAGGTCGTGTTATTCGCATGCACTGTTCTCCGTGTGCAGTTCAGTGAGTGCAAAGATTAACAGTAGAAATGCAGACAAAAGGAAGAGGAGGGGTTGCTGGGAGACAGCTCCTTAGGCTGAGACCCTGGTACTTGTTAATCCACGGTTTCTGTTCAGCTCAGCATCTCCACCAGTGCCCACAGCTCTAAGTTAGAGGAGAGGAAAACACAGCAAAGATCTGTTCTTGGTTTATTTCCAAAGAAAGAGCTTTGTTAAGCTGGTGCGTGTGTGCCTGTGTGTGTCTGTGTGTGTGTGAACTGTGGCATGGGGGACCTGGTGGAGGTGGGGGAGGGGGCTGAGCTTGGCTCTGAAGGGCTGACACGAAGCTATGCTTCAAGGCTGAATGAGGGGGGTTTATATATTAAACAATAAATAAAGCAGTGTGTGTGTTTAGTGCTGTCTCTTGGCAAAGACGTTAGCTGGCGCTGCCTTCTGATGCCTCTTGTGCTGAGGCCATGCCTTTGGCTGGGAGAGCTCTTGTCCAGGTTCTTGCTCAGCCACTGATTCCTGCAAAGGCCCTTGAAGGTAACAAGCGACTGAAGATGCTGGCTTTTGAAGTGATGCACACGAGTGCTCCCTCTTTCTGGCACCCTTTTTGGGTGACTGGTGTAACTTGATGTGCTGTGGGCTGGCTCCAGCTGCAAGTGTGCTGCATCCGTGCTCACTTTGCTAGTTCCAGCGGGTTTTGTCTGAAGAAAGGATGAATAAAAGTCGCTTTTCACCAGGGGAGAGGAGGAGAGGAGCGGGCAGGCAGTGCCTGAGGGGAACGGCAGTGGCAGGGGTGAAGGAAAAAGGAGTTTTGGCAGCACAGGAGGAAGGGAATGTGGTTGGTGGGGCAGGGCGGGATGCGGGCACACAGACATGCTCAGAGATACACTGTCACAGACACATGCACACACTGACACCTATGGTATAATTGTATTACACGCTCTTAAGGCTCGTGCTGGCAGCTCTTCATTCATACAGACAATGTAGAGAGACTGTTGCGGGTACAGAGAGACACTCGATTAGTTTCTTGTACAGACACAAACACAGTCAGCCCCACCTTGATGTACACTATGGATTTATGGATACACTCATATATGCTTACATTCAGGCACTATTTTCTATATTCTATATACTTATACAGTCCCAGACACCCTTTTTACACATCTATATAACATACACAGCATATGACATGGCATATAATAGGTAATACATATTATTTAATAATATATACATCCACACTCTCACAGACACTATTCTTACATAGATATTAGCAAATGGATATATGTATAAATAAAACTATGTAATAACCTCTCTCACACCCCCCCCGCTTTTGAAAATAATATGTTTAGACATACAGATGTATATTATGTTTATATTACACACCTATCCCTATATACACAGGGATTTATACTCTATGTATGCACACACAGTCTCAAGCACTCTTCCGTTTTTAGATGCAAGTATAATCATAGAATGGTTTAGGTTGGAAAGGACCTTCAGATTATCCAGTTCCAGCCCCCCACCATGGGCAGGGACACCTCACACCAAACCATGGCACCCAAGGCTCTGTCCAGCCTGGCCTTGAACACTGCCAGAGATGGAGCATTCACAACTTCCCTGGGCAACCCATTCCAGTGCCTCACCACCCTAACAGTAAATAACGTACATAATCTATAACAGACATAATATATAGCATATTTTTATATATGCCATTTGTTATACATTATGTCATGCAATCTATTGTTCATCTTTATATAATACATAATCAGGTTATTACATACTGTTGTATGTACATTAGACTTATTATTTTAATTAAATATTACATATACAACCCAGGCACCCTTGCACAGTCTCCTTTTATGTACAGGTGTATATGCTCTGTACAGCTGCAGACACCCTTTTTTATTTTACACCTACACTATAACATGTAAAGTGCCTGGGTAAAACCTGTATGTAGTGCATCATGCACACGTGTGTTCCACATTGTAACACTGTAATATATATGGCTACAATACATAGTCTGTCATCATCACCACCTTTCTAAATGCTTATGATCCACCACACACACATTCACTCTTGCTCTCACATGGCCACCTACTCTTTTTATACTTTTAGACACACACACACACATATATCTATATATATGCCTGATGCCTAGACAATCTTTAGGATCTTTTTTCAACCTGAGTCTGTGATTCTGTTTCAACTTTCCCTGCACACACAGTATGACAGCCTTGTATAGGTCTAAACTATACAACTTCTTATAGGTTATGTATATATAGAATATAGACACGTCCTCCACAACAAATGCTCACAATCACCTATTCTTATATATATGTAATAGCCTACTGTATCTATAAATGTATATTCTCACACTAATGTATGTATACATAAATTTACATTCTCGCACACAGACACTTTCAGTCACACAGTGACACACAGCCTTACACACATCTGCTCTACAAAGCCCCACACGGGTACATGCACACACACATATATATTGTTATACATGATATTTACCATATAACGGGAGAGGGGTGTTGTCTGAGCCACCCAGGGTGCCCCCTTGCTTCCCCCAGGGCAGTTTGTCAGCAGCTCTTGGGCTCTGGGCACAGAACGGAGTTGCTTGTCTCAATTTAAGCCTTTGAACAGGTCCGGTAGCACCAGGAGTTGGCATGACGTGACTTGTGCTCCACATAGCTCCCTGCTTGATCTGGCTGGCTGAAGCATGGCATGGCTCAACACGGCTCAGCATGGCTTGACACAGCTTGGCTGGTCAGGCCCATCCCAGGCCTTGCAGCTTTGTGTGGGCTGGGGGGAAGCAGCACCACCTCCCTGCCCCGCTGAGGAAGGTGCCTTTTTGTGCCACCAGCATGACCCAGAGCATGGTCAAACCAACACCCAGCCAGCAGCACACAGGGGGCTGGGACTAAGGTTCAGGTTCATACAACTCATCCAAGAGCATCGCCCTCCAGCCAAACAGCAGCATTTGGGAAAGGTGAGACCTGCACCGTGGCCACTGCCCATGCACCTCCTCAGGAACACAGATGTTTCACAAACCCCTTTATGAGGACAAGTTTGTTTAAACCACAGGCATCTGCACCTTGTGTGTCACCACACAAGGATTTGTTGTCTTTATGCTGTCTTTGTTCTTCAAATACCCCACAGTTCCTTATTCACCATTCCCAAGCCCTCTCATAAGGGAGGGGCAGGTGTGTGGGATGGATGGATGGCCTTTCATTAGGTCAGATTCTCCCAGGAAAGCAGAGCTCAAAGCATGGATTTATCAGGGAGCACAAACCCTGCTCCTGCTCCAGCTACTCCCACCACTCCTCATAGAAGGAATGAGCTTGTAAGAGAAAGTGACATTGCTCTTTCTAAGGTCTTTCTGGTACTAAGAGAAACCATCCAGACAGAGACCCTTTGATGTTTATTAAAGGCCTCTCTGAACAGCTGCCTTGCACAGAGCCAGAAGCCATCTGACAAATAGTATTGCACCTAGCCCTCAATGAACAGAGAGGGCTCTTGCAGCTCAGGGATGGCAGCTGTGTGCAAGTCAAAAGCACAGGTCTGGGTTAGCACTGCTACCACTGGAGGCAAAAAAAACCCACAAAACAACTATATTTGCCACTGCTTCATGCTGTGACTCAAAAATCAGGACAGTAGCAAG
Source organism: Neopsephotus bourkii (assembly GCF_033783945.1). Taxonomy (NCBI): domain Eukaryota; kingdom Metazoa; phylum Chordata; class Aves; order Psittaciformes; family Psittacidae; genus Neopsephotus; species Neopsephotus bourkii. The sequence goes on from NW_026901555.1 coordinate 2,987,113, forward strand.
GAGGGGGAAGGACAGCAGCAGCGAGAAGGACACACTGCAGGGACTGCCTGCTTTGAGTAGGAAAAAGACCTGAAGTGAGGCTTCAGGGGCAACAACACAGCAAGTGGAAGGGAGATCACTGCAATTTACCCTGGCCTGGGTGGGTCACTACATGCAGTCATGTAAAATCACTTATATGCAATAATGTAAAATTAGAAGTCAGGGGGTTTTAGTAGTTACACTTTATTACAGCTACCAAGTTAAAATCACTACAGTATTCACAGGCAGCTAGAGCAAGGTTCCAACTTCACTAAACACTGACAGGCCAGTGCCCCAAAGGTACAGAAACACTGACTGTTTCCACCCTGCTCTCTAGGTTAAGACTACAAACAGCACCTCCAGCAGCCTGGGACAGCCCTTCGATTGGATTAGAGGACAGGACCCAGGTTTCCAGTGCAAAGGCAAAGTTTTGTCAAGATTATGGATTAAACTGTACCCAACGAGTACAGCTCAGGATGGAATGCGGGACCTAGACTGAACCAACTCCATTCACTGCAGAAATTCCAGAGCCACACATACAAATATTCACAGAGAACTGGACAGGACACAATCTAACAAGACTCTACTCTTTTTAAAGTCATCAGTGACACGGGCAGAAGGAACACAGCCCAGTCCAGTCATGCATCATCAGTTGCGCTCCTCCTTGATAGGGGTGCAACCTGAGAAGAAGCTGGTGTTGCTACTCAGCATTCTCTTCTTTCTCTTCACAAGCAGGATCTGGTTCTCTTGGGACTCCTCATCGCTCATGAGCATGGAAGCAGGGTTGCTGGGCTTCTTCAGGAGCAACTCTTGGACCATGATGGGTTTCAGGACCTATCAGAAAGGAAAAGAAGGGAATCTGAGTGGATCAGTGCCCTGAAACACTGTTCACAGTACACAGCAGTTTAAGAAGAGTAAGTTCTGACTTAGGATGCCATCACATCTATGAGCCTCGCCAACACCAGCCTCTCATTGCTGGAAGGCGCAGCAGGAAAGCACGGTAAGCCTGTGTGGCAAAATTTTAGCATGAAAAGAATTCAGCAGGCTCAAAACAAACACAAGTTTTTTTAACAGCTGCAGTCTGCTCAGAATTTTCTAGCACCAGTCTATCACCCTGTTTGTTTGGGCCTTTTTTTACTTAGAGATCCATCAGTAGCCATAAACAAGAGGCTCACACATCCAGAGCCCTTCCTCTCCCCATACACTTTTAGGCAGTACCTTGGTGGGTGGTGTGTCACACACAGGAGGAAAAAAGGTGTCTTCCATAGTCACTTCAGTGGGGTCTTCAGGTTTCAAGGAGCCTTCAGAGTCCCTTCCTTGGTCCTCACACTGCGCAGCATCCTGGGGGCAATACTGTTTTGAGGCACTTTTAAAACATCCACCCCTTCCTTCACCACCAACAGCTGAAGGAATACCAGCGGTCCCTAAGTCCCCTTCTCTCCAGCTGTGAAGTAATTCCTAATCCAGGGTGCCAGATGCCTCTTCCAGGCAACTGCCTTCATAAGAGTCAATAATTAAAGAATGACTATGGGAGATCTCTGCTTCAAATCTCAGGCAGACTAAGGCACTCAGAAAGAGTAAGGCAGACATTTCCAGCAAGAGTTCCAATGAACATCAGTTGCTCTTGAAGCTCCCTGATGCTACAACTCCCACCCCAAATAATCACTTTCCATTCTTCAACAAAAACAAAAATAACCTGAAAATGAGTTAAGCTTTTGTGCCATCTGAAGCCAAAGATACAACTTTTATCTACCAAGTGCAAAAGAAAGACCCAAACTGTTTGTCCTCACGTTCATGGCTGACAATTGGTGGTAGGTAAACCTGTGAGACATCTCCCAGATGTCAATCTTCAGTGCAGTGGAAAGCTTTGGGCTCAGTTAGCACAGGGCAACACTGAATTAGTGACAATTACAGATGTTTCAGAAAGGTGCATATGCTTTACCTTGACAAGCTGTGCATGTTCACTAACAGCACAAGCACTTATCCCTTCACCCAGCTTTACTTAAACACTGTACAGTGCGGCTGTAAATGCAGCACTACTCACCGGAAAGCCAGACTCTCTGTTTCTGCACTTGGCAGGGTCACAGCTACAGCCTTCAGTGCAGCCCACTTTCTGCTTCCTGCAGCCACACTGCCTGTTTCCACACCGGCCCTTGCAGGAGCACTGACAGAGAGAAGAGTTTTGTGTAGAAAGAGCTTTGGCGATTTAGAGACTGCTTCTAGTTTGCCACTGGAGTACACCAAAGTGGGAGCTGTACACAGGGATATTATGACAGGGCATTGCTTTTCCACCTCACTAAAGGAGGCTCCACGAAGGAATAAGGCTGCTGTAGGGGTTCACTATTTTGCTGCTGTCTGAAATATACAGGCCAGTTCAGTCACAGGCAGCTGGACAGAACACATGTGTCTCATGGTGGAAGAAAACTTGTCCAATGAAAAACCGTTTAGGAAGGTGTCACTGACTATAGGCAGCCTTTGCTCTTTATAGATCCTTAGGAATACAGGCTAGCGACTCCTTCATAGGTAACAAGTCAAAGGTAATTGGATCTTACCCCCATTGTGTTTTTCTTTGTTCCTTTGACTGCTTTTCCTGGAATCCAGTCTGCGTCGTCCATCTCTTCTCCAGAGTCCCCTGACTCAGAGAACAGGTCTTCCATGTGCATTTCTGAGGCTCGTGCACGGGGTTTTGCTGTCGTCTGGCGGCGAGGCTTTGGCTACACACAGAAGTTAAAAGCATTGAGGCCCCAGAAGAAATAACAGGGGGTTTACATTTAATTACGGCACTTCAGACCCCCATCAACACAGCCCCATTGCTCTCAGCCAGCCAGGAAGGCTGTAGGGTTAGGGAGGAGAGAATATCAGATTGTCAGGATTAAAAATTCAATGCTATAGGTTGACAGACCCTTGGGAATTTCATAATTTGTGTCACAGTCTTGACAAAAGGTTTTAAACAACTTATTCCTCCCAGCACTAAGATTTGGCTTTTTTGCAAGAGACTGGAAATACTGCAGAGACAAAGAGAAAACATGTGGATTACAAAGGAGGACACAGAGTCAGACATATTTAAAGTAAGAAAACAAGTTTGGATTTTTGTGGGTTTTTTTTTTTTCTGAGATTGAAAACATTAATGTAAGCAGGTTTCAGAGTATTCTGAAACCAGGCGCCTTAAGGACAGTCTGAAGCACAGACAAGGCAAACTTCAATAATTAAAGAACAAGATGCCTTGTAAAAAGCAACCTGGGAGAAAGAAACCAAGACTATTAACAGCCAACATGAACTGTTGAAGAGGACTCAGGTACAATAAAAGTATGAAAACTGGTACGCAGCATCTTTACTTTGGGTGGAATGTAATCAAAAGAAGAATCTGAGGAGTCCAATGCCATTTGCTGAATGCGATGGAGCTTCTGTCCACTGGCAATTTGGAGGAGCAGCAGTTTCTGTTAAGACAGACAAAAGTTAGCAAAACGTTTGCAAAACACATTAATCCAACTGCTAGGAAGCTCTCCAGACCTCCATCTGTGCAGATCTCTACCTGTTTGAGAGTGTTGTTTTCATGGAGAAGTTCTTGGTTCTTCTCGCAGAACTCCCTCATTTTCTCCAGCTCCTCCTCCTGTTCGCAAGACAAGATGGAATCTGTAGGCTTACATGGAGGAGGTAGCACAAGTTTGTGACAGATTTTTTTGTTTTGATCTGTCTTGCAGCACCAGAGGGGGTTCTCTTTGTATTCTCCGTCAGGAGATCAGCTCTCACGTGTGGATCAGGACAATCATTAGTCCTGCTGCGTTGTTTTAGGTGTAACACCACCAGTACAGACAGAAGTTGGTCCTTTCAGGGTGACCATTTAATACCTAAAATTGTCTGTTCCTAAGGCTTTCCTCCAAATTAGGCTGATTTTGCTTTAATACATTGCTGAACATGCCTTTTGACAAGAGCTTGCTACACTACTTCATTCTTTAGGGACAAGAAAAGTTACAGCATGTAAAATGTTTATACAATCAAGCTAAAGTTCTTCCATTACACAGCAGGGTGGAAATATGCTCAAGGTACTAGTAATAGCATGTTGAACATCCTAACTAAAGGTGTTCTGAGCATGGAAGTTTATGTGAGCTGGTCAGATTGTGATGGGCCTCAACACTGCATTTACATTTATTTAATGGAAGAAGATATTTAAGAGTCAAAAAAACTCAGGCTTATTCAAACCTGTATAGCAACTGGCCCCTGCAGCCAACTGAACTGAGCAACTTTAGTTACAAATGGAAATACTCTCAATCCTTCTTCACCTTCCTCACTCTAAAGCTACTATTCCAAGCAGCATGTAATGAGCACACCCTCCCCAAGTCACATCCGGACACTCTACCTGGAACCTAAGTCGCTCTTGCAGCTGTTTCTCTTGCTCATTTAGTGAATCTTCCAATTCCTTCTTTGCTGCTTCTTTTTGCTGGAATTGGCTGAGCAGGTACAGAACCTAAAAGCAAGTTACTATGTTAGAGACAAACAGGCATGAATGCCTAAAGAGACATCTGGCAGCCCAGGAAAAGGCCTTAATTTCAGAAAGATTCTTTCTGCTATTTCATGGCATGATTCCACCCTGATCTAGTTTTAAGTTATCTTGTGCTCAGGTGTAACATTCTCATTTAAAACACTGCAAAACGTTATTGAATAAAACAACTTGGATAGGACAGCAGATGAACAGGGAGATTCCTTGTTAGCTATCTGCAAAAGTCCAGCAAATCTTCACTAGATATACAGCAACAGGTTTCAGCATATCCCCTTTCCCTTTATCACTGAGCCCATTCAGGAATCATAGTCTCAAGACACAGGAGCTCTAAAGATTTCCATCACTTTGTTTTACCTTTTCCTGGTGGTGTTGTTCTTGCAGCAAAAGCTGATTTTGGAAATCAGTCTCCACCTCTGCTAGGTGGTTTTGCTCTTCAGTCAGCTTCTTTTGCATGTCTGAACAGCTGGCTTTGCACTGCTGAAAGCTGCTCTCCAACTTGCTTTCTTGCACTTTTGAGGAGACCAGCTGAAAGACAGAAGCAAGATGATTGCTTGGGTCAGTGAGTTCCAGTTCTATGTTTCTTATTCCAGTTGGGACAGATATGTGGCAGTCTGATGGCAAAGCGTTTCTGTAGCTGCCAGACACCATAAGAACTGGAGTGGCCATCAGCAATGAGGAGATTATATGAGAAATTCAGAGGTGGATATTTGACAGCTGGTATGGAGGTGCAAAACAGCAGGAAGTCTTGTTAACAGTTTTAGATTAATCTCTTTTTCTGCAACACTTTCAATCTGAGTACTGGGGGGATCTCAAGAAAGAATGCTCCCTCATATTAGCTCCTTAATTCTTTTCCTTTAATTTCCAAGAACCAGGGACTGATATACGATTCTGTCATTCAGTTCCTCTTTCCTTAATCACACATTAGCCCTATTCCTACTTGTCCCTACTCCCAGTCTTCTTAGGGCTTCTCACATCTCAACATCCATTCCATGGCTTCCGCTCTGACCCCAGAGCACTCCCCTTCCTTTCCTGCAGATTGCCTACTTATTCAAGAAGTTTTTTAGGTACTTCTTTATTCCTTTTTTCCTCTTCCACTTTTGAAATTCGTTCCCTTCCCTTTTACCATTCCCATGCAAGTCTTGTTTTTAAGCATGGCTTTAGCCAGTATCTCCAGGACTGTGTCTATCCCATTTCCATCTTCCCTGTTTTTTGAATTTTCACTCCCTAAACTGGTCTACAATACAGGAGAATATTTTGAATCAGAAGTTGTGGGTGAAATAAAGCTCATCCAGTAGAAGAGCGCTTCACTTGAATTCATCCCTGCTGTCAGCTTATCAGTCACTTCCTTTCATCCCTGGCTAAGCAGATTTACAGCCTTTGTTTTTAGTGATTAAAATAGGATAATTCAGAATTTACCTCTCCAAGGAGATACTTCAAAGCACATTTAGCTTCTAAGATTGTTGCAATGTTGTCCCAACGCTGTTTCGCACGATCTCCATTGTCAGCATCTAAGAGTTTCTGCTGCAGATCAGCTATTTGGGCACTCCTTTGGAAGAACACATTTGAGGTTTACATGTATTTGAGGTTACAAAACAGGAGAAAAACTAGGCTAGTCACTGGGCTAAAAGTGCAGTGCTTCCCTTATACAGAGATGCTCACAAACAGAAGGAAAAAGCAATCCTAGTGTCTGAGTAGCATCCTCACAACCCCACATTCTGGAAGAATTCAAGCCAGGAGAACCACATGGTCTTATCATTTTTACTGTCAGTGTATAAATTCTTTTACTTTCTCTTCTGTTTCACAGAAGAGTTGTAGAAAGAGAAGAGCCAAGACAAAAAAAAAAAACAACAAAAAACAAACCCAAAAAACCATCCCCAAAACGGGGCAAGGCCATGCAAATCAGCTTTAGTGCACTGCCTCACCTGAGCCCCATCTCAGTTTCCAGGCTTTCTATCTGCTTCGCTACGGAAAGGTCCATCTCTGATGCCTGCAAATCTGCGATGGAATAGGTGCGTCTCTAGAGAATTGTAGCAACAGACAGAAGTGAGCAATAGGTGAAGAAATAGACACAAGACTGGGCTTTCATTTATAGACAACGTTTCAGCATAGCTCTTCTAAAATCCTCAAGTATCTTTCCATAGTTTTAATTACATTGCTCCTCCTCAGAGTCTTTGATTAATGGGTATGACCCACTTGACTTTATTTCCTTTGCCAAGATTCCCAGTTTAAATAGAATGCGTTTCTAGGCCCAAAGGTAGCAGAAAGCCTCCAAAATGATGGTTTCAAAATGTGTTTCTTCTGTACAGCCATTCTGAGAGATTTTTGCTATCTAGCATGTTCACCACCCAAGCTCATTTTACACTTTCTAGCTTCGGGTGTGACCCACTCACACCCATCATATTTACTGCATTAAGAAACAAGTTATTTCAGCAACTCTGTTCCGTGACATGCCAGAGGACAGTAACAACACTAAATGCTTTCTTCCAGAAAGGTAACCATCTCCATCCCTATCACCCAAGGGGAAAGGTCAAACAGGAGCAAATCAGAGTAAGTGACAGTATTTGCTGAACAGCCAGAGGTGTGAGGCAGGGAAAATGGCATTTCCTTCTCTCTTACCCGTAACTTTAAAGGTGGGTTTTCCCCAGCCTCTTTCTTCATTTTAAGCTGATGGATCTCCTGTGCCAAGATCTTTCTGTCCTCCAGAAGGTCGGCAAGGTGCCGCCGAGCCTCTTCAGTACTAACGAGAACCTCTACTTCATTTGCAAGCCAGCTCTGGAGGAAAAAAAACAACCACCAAACACCAAAACCCAGTATAGTGGTTTGCTGTAGTCTCAGTTTCAGGCCTGAATCCCTCTCTGAAATGCTTTCACAGATAAACTACATAATCTTATTGCCTCTCTTAATATGCTCCCCCATGTTCCTCCCCTCTGCTCTCCAGCCATCAATCCCTGCAGCACCTACTGAGTTAACAAAGTTAAGTCTACTCATTGTTGCAATGCACAACATCTTGTCACCCACTTTTACTCGTGCAGCAACTCCTTCCATTCCCCGATTTTGACTTTCCTTCCTTTTATCTGCAGCCTCCTGTTGTTTCTGAAGAGCATTCTTTAGACGCTTGTTAGCGGCTGCTGCCTGTAAAACAATTTGCACAATAGGTGAGCAGTAGATACCTCAATCTGAAACGGTTGAAAACACGATGTATTCACAATGCAAGACAGACACTGAGGCAGTAAAACAGAGCATAACGTTAAGAGCAGAGTAACTTCAGAATTAAGTGACTTGAGTGGTTGACTTTGTTTCCTTTGCCAAGATTCACAGTTTAAACAGAATCTGTTTCTAGGCCTAAAGGTAGCAGCAAGCCTCCAAAATGATGGTTTCAAGATGTGTTTCTTCTGTACAGCCATTCTGAGAGATTTTTGCAATTTAGCATGTTCACCACCCAAGCTCATTTTACACTTTCTAGCTCGGGTGTCTGAAACACATTTTCCACAGAAACCTGATGTTCAAAAGGTAATTCAGCCTTTAAGGAACAGATTTAACTTGAATCCCTCTAAGGCTACAGACAGAAGCACAGTATTTCTCTACAGAGAGAAAAGCACCTATTTCCAGACCTTCAAACTGCTTTGAAGAAGTGTCTGCATATTCTATTATGACCTTCAACCTCACTTTGCAGACCCTTAGGAGCTGGTTGGGAGTTACTAGCAGATATGGGATCCTCACCTCTTCTGTTTTGCGCCGAAGTACATTGGCCTGCTTCTGGAAATCACGCTCTAGCTTCAGGAGCTCATATTGTCTCTTGCGATCCTGCAAGGAAATAATGTTAAGACAGATGGAAAAATCACCCCTCACGTTAATGCCTGTGGCCAGATTCACAATTCTTGGAGCAGAATAATTAAGCTTGCTGGTCCACAATGCATGCACTTCATAGTGATTTCACTGATCATTAGAAGCTTAAGACATGTAGTGCCTCAAAGAACAAATGGCTGTTAGGCTTAAAGTGACTAGAAGGGCTTCAGATCTTCCATTAAAAAGGTTTAGGAGCCTTAAAGCTGTAAGAGACTACGAACCACTTTGCATCCCAAAGCAAACTTGTTACAGTAGGAATTCCTGTGAGGCCAGAACTCAACAGTTACATGTTTGTAGCTGGATTTCATTAACAATTCTGTTTACCTGAATTGTTCGATGGATGCAATATTCCTTTGACAATTTAAATACCTCCCATTCTGTGGCCAAGCCCTAGAACTTTCAATGCTCAAAAATATTAACTATTTTTGCCTTCTGCTTTAGAGCTGAATCATGACAATTGTGTTAACAGCTTTAAGATCTCCAGACACAAGTGGGTCCATTTATGACAACTGGTGAAAGGTGGCAACCATATGAACTAATGTTATCTTCAAAGAATTCCCCAGATGTTTTTCAGGTGCTCAATGGTTAAACAAAGCCTTTCAGCAAACACTTTAATGATTTGTTTCACTCTTCGGAGGGAACTACAGCCTAGGGGCTTACTGTTTGCTCACCAGTTCTTTCAGCTGGATCACTTCCTTGTCCTTCTGTTGTTTCCACTGCCTGAATTTCTCAGCTTCCTCTTTCATTTGGCGCATCAACTGTACCCTTTGGTTTTTCATTTCCTGAAAAATAGAAGGGGCTGGAATTGTCCAGCACTTGCATCCCGAGTAGTTTCAAACTACATTCCCTTCGTGTGTCTACCAGGGGTGGGGAGCGGCAGATGGGCTACAGTGTGCTGCCCACCCAGTATACTTGCCTAGGGACACTCTTAAAGTGCTAAACTGAGAATTCATTTTTTAAGGCATAAAGGGAAGGCTAACACTTGCAAAGTATATAAAAGGAAATCAAAGTGAAGTGATTTGACTGAGACAATAAGTTATCAGAATAGCCAGAAGACACTTTGGACTTCTTTTATTCTTCCAAGTCTCGGTAGCCATCTGCCTGTTGTATTACATCAGCAATTGTGGTCACACAACCAAAGCAATCTTGCAAAAAAACCCAGTATTCTCAGTTTAACAGAACAGAAAGTGAGGGCCTTCTCTCCAAAACCTGCTTTGTCTACACTAGAGCAAGCCTAAGAACTGCATGCTATGGTTAGTTACCCTGATCTCTTGGTTCAGCTTGGAGACAGTACGTTCTGTCGATTCCTTCAGCTTTAAGAGCTTTGACTGCTCATTCAGCTTTTTCTTCAGCTCACTAATTTGTCCTTCCAACTCTTGAAGTCTTTTCCGACGCCGTTCACTAAGTCTGTAAAGAAGTCACATTTTACAATCAGGGCCCCCACCCAAACTGCTCCTCTCAAACAGGTACTCTCCAACTTTAGAGACACCTTATGAAAAACAAAGCAATTCTCTTTCCCACTGATGAAAACCCTCTATCAGGCTTTTCTGCAGTTCATACCATTCACATGCCATGTTAAAGAGACACATCTGCATTAAAACAAGAGCTTTTACAACTACCAGAATCATAGACTAGTTAGGGTTGGAAAGGACCTTAAGATCATCTAGCTCCAACCCCTCTGCCATGGGCAGGGACACCTCACACTAAACCATGTCACCCAAGGCTCCGTCCAACCTCACCTTGAACACTACTAGGGATGAAGTGCAAGACAACGAGTTTTCACAGGCACATTAACACAATTTTCAGCACTATAAGCCACATAGCTCTCTTACTTGGCTTGGTTGACATCCTTCTTTGCCATATGGAGAGCAAGGATCAACTCCTCCTTTTCTTTTTGCAGACTGCTGACCTCAAGTTCCAGATCCTTGATATTACTCTAGAAAGAACAAGAACAGTAAGCCTCCAAATAAAAACCTTGAAACCATATTCCGAAATAAAGCTTTATGTCTGGAAGCCTTAAGAAACCACATTCTTTTCCAACAGGCTGTAAACCACTTTGTCTAAAAGCAGTACAAGTGTGAAAATGGCCAGTCTGTCATACACTGAGATTTTTGTCAGGCCACAGAACCACCATGACAAACTAAAAGTTATAACTGAAGTTATGACTGAGCAATTTCAGAGACAGGAGATCCCAGCACAGCTAGTGAACAGATCACGTGGCTGTACTGTAAGAGTTAACAATGAAGTACTTGCATTTTGCCTGGTGTGGCAAAGCAAACCTCCAAGTAAAAGCAGAGGTCATTCTACCTAGAATATACAGTGACTAACAGCTTACTTCAGGGAAAAGATTGTCTTCTGGTGGTAGAGCTATTTGTAGGTAGCTGGCCATGATGATTCCTTCCCCTTTTCTGCTGACACCTGTCATTAATTCCCCACTATGCCCAAGAGGGCAGTGACCCAGCTTAAGGAAACAGACCCAATAAGAACACACTCATGAAAGGACAGATCATCTCCTCCCTTCCCTCAGCATGGAGTGACTGCATTCATTAGGGGAAAATAAACTGAATGTATCTTTACAGAACTATTTCAAAAGACCTTACCTCATATTGGGACTGAATGGGCTCCAGCTGACTATCGTTCTGTGTCATTTTTTTGGCAAGTGCCTCTTTCAGAGCCAGGACTTTATCCAATTCAAGCAGCTCTTTGGACATCTGTGCTTGACGGAGGGCATGTTGAGTGGCGAAGCCATCTGAGGATCTCTTGGTATTGTGGCCCACTCCTGCTTCCTGAAGGAGACACAGCAATAAACAGGAGAGGCCAATCCGCTCCACCTATGGGATCACATGTTCTGCAGAACACTTCTAATTCATTTTTTACATAAAAAATTAAGATACTTAAAAATAAGAACAGGTTATTAATCTTTAACAGATTGAGCAAATAAGAGTTTAGACAGGCAGCACATACAAAAGTGACACATTATTTCCCAAACATCTGGATTAGAAAACTAAGGTGTGGACACAGATAGGAGAGGTAAGGGGATAAAAACATGCCCTGGTAAGGTCTGCACTGCTGGAATCCCCTCACTTACTGCTGTAGCATCCTGTCCAGAGTCTGCCACCTCTGCAGCAGCTTCTGCTCTGGCAGCACTTTCACTCTATATAGGACAAAGAGAAAATAATTTTGGTTAAGAGTGAAAGATGAAGTAAAAGGACACTAACAACAGTCTGTTAGCCTGTTATGACGAAGCATAATGTTATTGCCCTCTGTCCAGAAAGCTGTCCCTGAAAGAGGATGACATTTTCTTCCTCCTCTAGCAAAGTGAGGATACTCCTCCTAGACTAACTGGACTTTCTAGTCTTCTCTCAACTCCAGCATTGGCACCCAGCTACTCACAAGAGTAAGGAGTCAGGGAACAAGGGGAACATCTAGCAAGGGAGAACAGAGAAGATCCTCAATTAGATGAAGATTGGGCAACTTCTGTTTAACAATTTCAGGTCCCTACAATTTCTGTTGCTCATTAAAACTAGCAAGTTCATAACTCTCTTTCCAACATTTGAATTGCAAATCCGTGCTAGTCTCCCACTGTCAGATTCTTTTATGGAGTCTATTCCTTCCCCCCTCACCAGCACGTGCAGCCACTCAAGCACAACTGGCCCTTCTACAGCATTAAAAGTACAGCAGGACATTTTGTCTTGAAGTAGATATCAAGAGACATTTAATACTTTCATTCCTGGGCTCCTTAAACAAGGTTTCTGCACAACAGAATCTACTGCTCACCAGATGGACAGAAGAACCCTTGGTTTTGCTAGTAAACTCACCTGGCACACTCTTCTCTCCCAGGATTCAGTCTTACCTGCAACTGAGCCAAAACTTGCTGCATATTGCGAATCACTTCAATGTTTTCTTTCAGCTCTTCATCTTCTACATTCTCTACCAGCTTCTGTAGATCAAGCTTGCACCTGCAATGCAGACATGGGAATAAGTCCGTGAGTATTACGTGCCATGTTTGTGTCACACACACTAATAAGGAACAACTTTCCTCACTGAACACACAAATGAGCCCTAGATGAACAAACACAAATTGAGTGTATCCACTTTATCCCAACAAAAATGTTTAATACTGAAAGACATTTCCTCAGCATAAGTAGGGTGTGGAAACAGACTTACACATCATGCTGCTGAAGTTGCTCTAGTTTGGCATTCATCTTCTCATTTTCTTGTTCTGCCTAAGAGAAGTCAGAATTATACTGAATTGTAGGAATAGCAAGAAGTCAGCAAATAGCTCATTTATTTGTAGCAAAAGATATGTTTGTCAGTTCGTGGCAAATCAAGGCACTGAAAGATCTTGCATGATCATTGCCACGAGTTTTTTAGACTTAACACCCTTTTTCACAGGAAAAATATACTGCAATGAATCAAAAAGCAGGATGAGGTGGGGAAGAGAGCACATGTGCAAGTGCTGGTATTTAAAACATTAAAGGAACAGAAAAGCTGAAATATTCAGGTCTTTCCTTCACTGAAGTCAACAGATCTCTAGGCTCTGACTAGCTCTGGAAGACTTTTGGATCTGACTGATAGCTACAGATTTTAAACGAATGTGAAAGGAACATTAAAGAGAGAGATTCCTAATATGCTGTTAATACAGGAGCTGCTATTTATTAGTCTTTGGCTAAAAAGGGAAGTCATGCAACTTAAAAGTTTTTCCTGGGTAACTGAACCTTACCAGAATGAGCCTCTCCAACATCTGTGCTGTCTGGCCAGCAGCCTCACTCAGCCCTTGGCTCAGCTTTTGATTCTCCTCCATTAGTGATTGGTTCTTCTCCATCAGGGACTGGAGATTCTCAGAAGGTGCCATGCTACTGAAATATTAAGGACCGGTTTGCTTTGTTAGAGGTTTGCAATAGCACTGAAATTGCCTCCAAGTTTCCTAAATAACTTACAATAAATATAGGTTGTAGCAGAGAAACAGAAATCACTGGAGGAAGTCTAATTAAAAAAAAAATACCTAAGTAATACAGCATTCCAAAAGTAAGCATTTGAAAGAGAATAGCTTTTTGAAACAGGAATGCTGTTTGACCAGTCTGTAAACTGAATGTATGTGGGTTTTGGAACATCCTCAGAAGACAACAAACACCTACACGATCCCACTCTTTCCTGCATTTTGTGCTTTTAAGAACAATGGAGATGGAGGTGCCCTACAATTAGAGGTAGAGGGGAGAGGAAGAAAAGAGGGATGGATGGTCCTGAAAAGCAGACAGTTAGGAGACATTGCCTTGCTCCTCATATTTCCTACAATTGGTTTTTGCAATCTTAAGGGGATTGCTACAAAACTACATGACCCACGCATGCATGGAAATTCAGTAAAGGTGACAAAGAGAAGGAAAAAAAGACTGTCCAGAACCTACTAGAACACAACTGTTTGCTCTGCCCTCAACTCTACAGCACTGCCTAGAGCAAAGGAGATCTAGAGCCTTTGCTGGTGTGTGATGGCCATCAGAACACTGAGCATTAATATACAAATCTTACTTGATAGACACTGGGAGAATCCCTCCATGGGCCTGCAGTAGTAACACCTGCAATTGTTGAACCTAGAAAGGCAAACAATTATTACTTGTAAAGCTCTCCCATACAGGAATGAGATGGTTGAAGGAACACTGTTAAGATCCTTTGTCTTAATACAAGTCATATGCTTCACAACAGTCCTTTTACAGGCAATGGCCTGTGGGAAGGAATCATGTTGCTAAGTATTTTAAGCAATTCACTCCAAAAAAGAAAAGCTACTTTGTCTTCATCAGGAATGCTCAGATCAGAGTATGGTAAGTCACCCACAGAGAGCTGACATGCTGTTCTGTGTTCAGTGTCAGGGACCTAGCTGATGTAAAGCACAGGTCTCCCACTTTGCTGAACCAATGTTCTGTTGCTACTGTTTGCATGAGATAGTCAGAGCATTTGCAGTCCTAAGCTGTCTGAATATGTAATTTGAATTTACAGGATGCTAATAACCATTCACTCAGCTTTGCTGAACAGTGCTATGAAGTAAGCAAAACAACTCCATTGATCCATTTTGGAACTAGAATACTGAGTTTTTCTCTGGAGAGAGAGCATGAAAGACTATCATATGCATAGTGTTAAGCATAGCAAACCTAGTTAACTCTCACTGGTAGACAAGCCCTTGGGCACTTCTGCTTCGAGTTTAGCCAAGTCCAGTTTATGCAGCTTATTTACATTTGTAGCTGACCACACAGGAACACTCCTCACTTTCTGCTCTGTGCTGGACATAGGCAGGTGGTGTCAGCAAGGGAACCACCCCTGCATTTCTCATTTCACCTGTAGCCTAATGGGCAGGCAATGATTTGTTCAGTGGAAGGGAAATATAAATCACACTAACGCTATCATTTTTTTGTTGCATTGAATACTTGCTGTAGAATTACAAAAAATATTCATGTATATGGCAGTTATATACCCATCTCAAGAGACAGAGAAACATGTACTAAATATTTTTTGCTTATTTTGTGTAGCTAGGCATCCTGCACCTCTGCTTACTCTGTAATGACCTTAGTACCAAAAGGCCAGACGTAGGCTTCTCACAAGAAGCAGCACACAGTACCTGCTGCTTTAGCTGATGTAACTCAGTTGCTTGAGGATCCCGGTTGACAATTGGCTTATTTTTTATTTTTCTTGCTCTGTCAGCATAACGCAGAGTATTCAGGGTTTCTTCTAGATTGGAATCCGCTGGGCTTACACAGGCAATCATGAGAGTGTGGCTGTTTCCACCCAAAGAATCTGAGAAGGAAAATACAGCATAGTCAGCTTACTTTGTAAGCCAAAGTCCCAAAGTTACATCTCACCCCTAAGCCCCAATTATTTCACATCAGAAGTCCCAGTAACGTTGTTGTCCTGTTAAATAATTTCTGAAATTACTGCAATTTCTGTGCTATTCCTGGCACAGTTCTTTCAGGTTACTTCCTCCCTTCTCCCACACAAAAATACCCAAGATCCCCATGGATATCCGGACATCAGAATTCACACTACCTTCAGATTTAAAGGATTATTGGCCAAGAATATATTCATTCAACTTCTCCAGCTGTATGGCATTTTATCCTTTTGTTTTAGACTAACACATATTGGCTACTTAAAACTTATGATCAGAAAAAAAAAAAAAAGGGGGGGGTCCCCATAATAACCTCTGTCCAATCCAACTTCTTTTTATTAGGTACTTCCAGACAGGGAAAATACAGAAAAGCCTAACTTTTTGTACCAAATTATTTAACTACAAGAAAAAAACCTCCAGTAAATTGTATGACTATACTTATGCCTATATTAAAGGTCAATTTGGGTAAAATGCATTAAAAGCCCATCACAACTATTGAAAAATAAGCACCACAAGGACCAGATACTCAGACTAAGAAAACAAAACAAACATGATGCACACAGTGAAGGCACAGACAGCTTGAGCTTCATTTTGGTTGCAATATTCTCCAGTAAGTAGCTATAATTAGGGTATAATAATAGATCTCTGCTTCCAGACATAGCTTCTCATCTTTCTTCTCCTCACCAAAAAACTAAATGCAATTTGTCTAGCTTCATTCTATCACATAGGAACTGCAAAACAGGCGGACTCAAATGCGTCCATCTCAACATATTTGCAACCTGAAAATCAGAGTACAGAACAGGCCCAGCTTCAGCAAGAAGTGGAACTAAACCAACAAATGCAACCCCTCTGTCAACAGCAGCCACTGCTTTGAGCTGTGGGGTTTTATGGCTGTTGAGGTTTTTTTGCCACTTTGTCATTTAAAGTGCATATGTAGATTTATCATTATCTGTCTCTTACCTTGCAGCAATCTTGTTAACTTTGAGTCTCTGTAGGGGACAAAACCCCCCTTTTTATTTTCATCACCAAGTGCACTAATTACATTTCCCAGGCAGAGGAGACCTCTGTTTATGTTGATGCCTGCAAACAAATAGATGACAATGAGCAGAGATGTCTCGTAACTGGGAACCATTCATTTCCTGTCCTTACTTAAAAAAAAAATCAAAAAATCAAAAACGTTTAAAAAAAGCACACTAAAAGTGTTAATTAAAAGAGCTGCTTTGCTTTTTTATGAACTAGAAGTGATAAGAAACCCAAGCTATACCAGTCATTTTCCTACACACCTTCTTTTAGTCTGTCTCCCTCAGCCTTGGTCTTCTTTTGTCTCTCAGAGCCAGCAAGATCAACCAGATGCAGCTTGGAGCGAAAACTGCTGTTCCTATGGCAGAAAAAAACTCTTTCACTCTCTCAAGTAAACATGCAGTTAGGAAAGCAGTCCAGTGGTTACTATAGTTGAGCTACCACGCTGAAAAACATTCTTCGAATCAGAGGCAGCCAAGTAAAGGAACTGCCTCAAGCTCAGCTGAGTTCATCCAAGACCAGGAAAGAATGACAGGACTGTGAAATGCTAAGTCTGACCCCCAACAACTGCTAGGACTGGCTGTGTGATCACACTTACTTGTCACTTTTCTTCTTCTGGTCAATGCAAATGGTGAAGATGGCATGGGACCGTGAGGACTGGGAATTCATTGCTGTAGAAGCCACTGTCCTGGAATTATTCCCTTGCTCTAGGCAGAATACCATCTCTTGGGCAGAAGTGACATTTCTTTCTGTTAACCCTACAATCTGTATCCAGAAAGAAAGCATTATTTATCCTCTTTATCCTGACTTCCATTAGAAAATTTGTCCTGTCTTAGACTGTAGCAAAGTTAATTCCCTTTGTAAATATTCATTCACAATAATCAGCCTCCTTTCAAGCCAGAGGCTTGGTATGGATTTCCCCCAACAAAAAATTTGCTCTGAATTTCCTATCAGTAATGTTAAGTCATATCATCTCTCCTTCACTGTACTCCTGTATACACACACCGAGTTCCTCTGTGCCTGCCTGAGAGCCAGCTGGGCTCCTCAGTATTCTGTGGAGAAATCTAGAGTTGCCTTCACATATGCCAGGCCAAGCTGAGAGCTGAAAGCTGTGCCTGTCAAGGGGCACAGAAAGCGGAAAACTGTCTGGTGGGGGTGGTGACTTGTGTGAATAGCGCAGAGGGGAGGCAGGTTATTAGGGACAGAGAGGACTGTGTAGTGAGGACTGATCATGCTCCTTGGCAAGCTTGCATTTTCCCTAAAGGGCCTGTCTCCCTGAATCACAATGCTGCTAATAACACATGGATGAGTGGCACCCCGGTATTTTAGAGATGACAAGAAGCAGCACAGGACTACATGTAACAAAGACATTAATGGATCAAAGTGACATGGCACCTGAGCTGTGTGTATGACAACTGACAATCTACCCACCACTTAAAACCGAAATGGTGTGAATGAAGCACAGCAGAAGTTCAGCTACAAAATAAGTACACAGAACAACCGTAGCACAAGGCTTATCTGCACTATAAACACACATACATACAAAACAAATAACTTGGGCATTAAAACAATTTCCTCTCAGGATCCTTTTGTTGTACACTACTTCTGCCAAAAGGAAGAGTGCAATTGCAAGGGTTTGGAATTTGGTGAAGGACTCAAAGCATGTTCTCAGATATTCACCTAAAATAGCTTCAAAAGAAGTCAGAACAGAACTTGGAAGTGGCTTTGTGATGAATATTTTCCCCTATTGGTGTTACCCAAGTAAACTTAAGAATTATCAACAACTCAATTTTGAGAGAAATGAGTAGTTATGATGATTTCACACACACCAATACAAAGCAGTGCTTAAGGAGTCAGACGGTTCACCAAAACATTCGTCCCATGCCGTATCACACTGCATGTGACCCATCTAACAGGGCAACAGACCTTTATGCCTTCTTTTGGGTCTTCCCGTATGCTGATTGGAGAAGGCCGTTCTCTCGATGGACACAGAAGGTCTAGAATATCCTCATTGTAGATCTGAAAACATCAGAGCAGCAGTTCAGAGTTACCAGTCTTGCATGGAGACACACACACAGTTATGCTGAAATCATGGCTACCTTTGTATTACATTCTATTTGTTTTACCACTACTGAAAGACACCAAGGACGCAGAATCCACTTCCTGACAAGACCATATGTGGTCTTTGGGTTTAATTTAACAAATACCTACTATCTGAAGGAGATGGCCTCGTTAAAGCTCACTTTATTTGCAGTTCATAACTTCGTAATAGTTTGAAAATCAAAACAACTTTTACCTCTAGATAAGAAACTTTGAGGATGAATTCCCAATCCTGCCTTTGTTCCTTCTCCTTAAACAGCAGCTTGATTACCCGTGGGATGACTCCCACATTGGGCTCATCCTCTTGACTGGCAGTGTAGGCACCTCCCATAGAGTACGTTTTCCCAGATCCTGTCTGTCCATAGGCTAACACAGTAGCATTGTACCCTGGAGAACAAAGAGTGCCCAGATCAGACAATCACAGAGGAACCAGAAGAAGCTTTAATGAACAGAACTGCATTCTGGGAAAAGCACTGATCCTTGACATCTGTTTAACAGAAGCTTTATGCACAGATCACAGTTAGCAACATAAACACAGACAAAATTGTTATTCCAATTCTTTGTTAAAGCTTTATTAGAGCTAGTCACAGAAACACAGTGTAAATCCTGTCATCCCAGCTCTGCAGTACCATCACTAACAGCTCCTGGTATGAGACACTTAGCAACTCATCATATTATTCTTGATAAAATCCTCTCGCCTTACAGAAACAGCATCAGGAAATAAAATGACCTAAAGAAAATACAGAGATCATTTTGCAGAGTGCAACAGGTTGCGAACAGGCAAGATTTAGCACAAGAGGTTGGAGTCACAATCTGGCTAGTGTGGGATTTAATTTTCTGAGAAGAACAAAAGAAAAAGTGAGTCAGAAGGAAGAATTAAACAGCACTTTCTTCCACAGCTGAGCCCACCAAAACTCCCAGTAATTTAAATCAGAGTTTAAAGGTTAGACCAGATGATCCTTGAGGTCCCTTCCAAGCTGGTATTCTACAATTCTATGATGTATAAGCTCAGTTAACACGCACCTTTGAAGATGCCTCGGATGAGAGAGGACACAGCTGTGTTGAAGACCTCCTCTTGCTCGACAGAAGGGTCAAACACGTAGTCATAAGTGAACGACTTATCATTACCTACGACCACCTGCGGAGCACAGACATACAGATCACGCTCACTACAAGGCCCCAACAGCACCCCGAAGGAGGGAGGCACCGCCAGCCTCGGGGCGGAACGCGGGTTCCCTTACCTGCGGCTCCCCCGGCACGAAGGACAGGCAGGTCTGGCACCCTTCGCTGATCTCCTTCGGCACTAAGGGCCGGCAGCGCAGCGCCACTCGCACCGGGATCACCTTCGCATCTTCCTTCATCATTTTCAGGCACAGAGGCCGCCCTGCAGAGGAGTGGAGCCAGGTTAAGGCCTCACAGGAGCAGCACCCATCGCTGCCAGTAGGCACCGTGCCGGGGCCTGGGCCGCAGCTGGAAGGCCTAGACCCCGCTACCGGCTCTACCAGCGCCCAGCCCCAACAGGCAGCGGCCGCGCCGGAGGGGAGTGGGGAGAGGGAAGTGGGGAGAAGGGGAGCTGGGGGGTCGGGGGGGGGGGGGGGGTGTAGCTGCCCTTGCAACCGCCACCACCTGGCCCTGCCCGGCCAGAGACCCACCAGGCTCCTCCGCTGCGAGCTACGGAGGCGGCGCCGCAACCGCCAACGTTCAAATGGAACCCGCGTTCAGCCAACCGCCAATGGCAGCGCTGTGCGTCACGGCGCACGCGGGGCGGGGCGGGGCTGGTCCCGGTCCCTCCCCTCCCGTCCCGTCCCATGAGGCGGCGCGGCAGCATGGAGGGCCGGCTACCGTACGACGACTTCCCAGTGGTGTTCCTGCCGCCCTACGAGAGCCCGCCCGCCTGGGTGCCGCCGCATGAGGTGCGGGGATGGCGGCGGGAGCAGAGTGGGATTGGGGTGGGGGGTGGTGGAGCAGTGGCAACCCGGGGCGGGCAAGCGGCGGGGGTCGGCGGCCCGGCCCGGGGTGCGCGGCAGAGCCGCCGGCTGACGGGCGCCGCCGCGTTGCCTTGCAGAGGGTGTACCACCCCGACTACAACAACGAGCTCACCCAGTTCCTGCCCCGCACCATCGTCTTGAAGAAGCCGCCCGGGGCGCAGGTGAGGCCCCGCCTAACACTGACCCTTCTCCCCCTGTCTGCGGGGTGCGCGGGTCCCTTCCGGTCGTTCCCCCTCTTATTCGGTTCACGGTTCCCAATGCCCTTCATGGCAAAAATTACTTGAAGCCGAGTTGCAGGCAACGTTCTGGCAGCGGGGTGATGCCGGGGCTGGTGCTGCTCCCAAGCGGGAGTGAACGGGGCGAACGCGGGTGAGGCAAAGAGATGTTCAGATGTGGGGATGTGGAGCTGATGGAGGACAGGAAGGGGGGAGGAACGCTTGGGGGTTCACGGCCCAATCTGAAACACTGGCAGTGGGAGGGATCCTGGCTCAAAGCCCGGGTTGTATTTCACTGCTGTTTTCTCCTACAGCTGGGCTTCAACATCCGGGGAGGAAAAGCCTCGCAGCTGGGGATCTTCATCTCTAAGGTGTGTCTGTCCTGCCATTTCCTTACCTGTGGCCTGGCTGTTCCCTTGGGTGTTGCTGAGCCAGCTGGGTGTGCAGGGAGACTGTCATATGAGTCTCTTAACTCAACAGCTGTAATTTGCCATGCACCAAGCAGCAATCAGACAGTCCTGCAGCATTGCCTGATCTCTCGCCAGCACACAGAGCATTGATGCTGCACTGCAGTACCCACTGCGCTCCATCCTCTCCTGTCCTATAGATGGGCACCATGGGGAGGCTCCGGAGCTGGGCTGTGCAGAAGGGGGAGCTGTGGCACGGGCTGTGCCATGGGTCACTGCTGTTGTCCCTGCTGTTCCCCTCACAGGTGATCCCCGACTCAGATGCACACAGGGCTGGGCTGCAGGAAGGCGACCAGGTGCTGTCAGTAAATGATGTGGATTTCCAGGATATTGAGCACAGCAAGGTGAGCACTCCTGCAGCTGCACTGCTGGAGCAGGGACAGGATGGGGAGGAATTGTGCGCGCATCATCTCCTTCCGCTCTCAGTCTGCACCAATTGAGCTGGTGACACCACAAAACTGATGCATTCCTCTTTCTCCAGCCCAGTCTGGTCACTGAGCAACTCTTTCTGGTTTCAGGCTGTGGAGATCCTGAAGACAGCCCGTGAGATCACCATGCGTGTGCGTTACTTCCCCTACAGTAAGTGCCCTCCCTAAGAACATTCAGATTCTGAGTGAAGGATAAGACTGTATTAGTGCTTGGTTTGTGTACCTACGAAGTTCATAGATATAATGGAGGGGGAGGAAGGTCAGGTAAAGCCAAACAAGGATTCTTTATGAGATGGAAACTGACCTTCAAGTGAAGAAAGAAGAAAAATAGAGAGCAGAGGAAGAGACTTCAAACTTTTATTCTTAATGCCCTAAAATAACTTGAAATGAGTGGCTGGGGTGCAAATACTACTTTAAAGCCAGCTGCTACCCAAGAGGGTAGCAAACACTGTCTCTACTTAGTGAGGTATAAATGGAATATATTTTCTCCTGTCACATTTTTGCTAATTCCATCTTGCCATCAGCAGCCAGCTCTCCTGCTCTTTCAGCTTTGCCTTTCCCTTCCAGATTACCAGAGACAGAAGGAAAGAACTGTTCACTAGCAGGCAGCTGTCTGCTGGGTTTCCAGAGGGGCCATCCTGCTAAGAACTCTCCACTACTTTTCCTCAACATCTGAGATGACATACCACATTTCAGCTGTCACTGGAGGTACAACTGTTCTGTTGGCTGCGCAGGCATTGGCTGTTTCCTGCATGGAGGGATACCAGTGGAATCTTATCTAGTTGGAAGATGGATGGGGCTTTAGTCTGTACTCCTTGAACTGGGTGTTGAAACAAGCTGCTGAAGATGATGTGGAAGTGGGTACCAGAGGGCAGCTTCTCCGGCAAGATCTGTGTTTCTCTTCTAGCACAACTTGAATTAAATGAGGGCACTGCTGGTTCCGGATCCAACCCTCATTACTAGATACTAGGCAAGAGGGTATGAGCATGCTGGAGCACAGCACAGCCTTTGTCCTCCAGGAGTTCAACCTGTTCACTTTTCTGGTACCATGAAGTTCTTTCCTTCTCTACTGTCCTACCTCTGCTACTCCCTACTGGGTTTACTCTGGACTCAAGAACAGGAGAAAAATCCACTCAAAACTCAGTTCACATTATCTCGCTGCACTAGTCTGCCAAGGCAAGTTTGTACCTCTGTGCTGCTTAGCCACCTCCCACACTACAGGACCAAGATGCTTGCAGCATGTTTGTGAACTGCTGTAGGTGCTTGACTGGGTTCCTCCCAGGGCAGCATCTGCACAGTTGAGGGTTTCATTCACTGAACCTGCTTTCTTCACTTGGCATAGTCCTGTCGTGTGCTACTCCGCATGGTAGCACCACATACTAAGTGGTATCAGGACAGCCCTTGCGCCGTGGCTGCCTGTGTGGTGGTTTCTGCTTATCTGTAATAACTGAAATAATAAACAGTACAGCAACCAGAGTTCATTCTGTTCCCACTCAGGCTGTCTGTGTGGAGGGTTGGTTGTTAACACCCTCAGCACTACTCTGAGAAGTGCTGGGTGGACAGTCAAGACAAGGCTTGGCTTCAGTTGCTCTTGCAGCCTGTGGGAGGAAAGCATGGGACCCATATGACATGCAGCTCTGGTTTAAGGCTGTTCTTCCACCCACTCAGCTGGAAGCCAGTCCTTGATTTTAACCTGGAGCACTGCTTCAGCACTATCAGGAGCAAAAGCTGCAGTGGAGGATTGTGTCTGTGGTGCCACAAACAGCTTGCTTGGGATGGTGAAGGGTAGTAGCCCTGATACAAATTCAGCACTACCAGCAAGCTTGCTCTTAGCTCAGTTGCTGGCTAGAAAGCTGAGCCAGGCTGAAGCAGAATGAAATACACTAGAAAAGAAACTCCAAACAGCAAAATTAGCTTTTCTACCAGGGAAAGCATTCTGGAAGCCCCACTGTAAGATGTAGGAGCTCTTCTCTGGGGCCAGGCCTCTGTGTCCCCTGGGATGTTCACATCTGCAGTCTCACACCAGTTTCCAGCATTTATATGTTCCTTGGGGGAGGGTGCTCAGGTTGCAGCAAGGCAGCCTCCTACTGGTCCAACTTCCCTTCTCCCCGTTGTGCCGACATGCCAGGGAGGTGGTCAACTCCCAGCCCCAAAGCCAGCTCTGGTCTCTGCCTGGTGGAAAACACAGTGATTGAATGCACATGTCAGGCTTTCAGCACACAACCCGACTGCTGAGGAGCCAAGAGGCATCTTGAACTCTGCAGGAGACTGCAAATACAACCTCAACATTCAGTCTGTTCATCCTGCTTCTGAGCAGTCCCTCACAGGAGCTCCAGGGAGATGTCCCCTGCCCAAGGCCGTTTCGTCCCTTCCATTACTCAGAGGTAATTAGTTGGGTGCTTTCACAGTCCTCTTACTGACCCTGGGACTGGCTGTTGGCAAACAGGCAAGAGTAGATTCTTTGTCCAACATACCTGACACGAGTGTAAGTTAACTGACAAAGCATTAATGGGATTTGCACTGGCCACCACAGTCAATTTTATCCTCCAGAACTAGAAGGGCAAATAGCAGTTACTGATTCCTGATGGTAAAACAACAGGTCCAGGAACATTGGATAATTTTTACCAACTTGCAAAACAGGCCAAAAGTCATGAGGACTGGAGCAGATTTATGTCAGTGAATTAAGTCCCTGGCCAGGGAGGCAGACTGGCAGAGATACTCCAGGTAGCTTGACCTGGAGCAAAAGCCCTTCTCCCACTATACTCCCAAAGCCACGCTCAAACTCTCAGCTCACCCTTCTTCCACCCTACACCACACCAGACAGCCTTGCCAAACCTACAAGTGAAATATGCAGAGGCATCACAAGGCTCCTCTTCAGCAGCAGGACAGCAAAGGTGTTGGTGAAATAACTTTATTTAGTGTGATACACGGCTGTGGTCAGACAGTCCATACTCATAGTAATAGTCACACTTACTCAGCTAACAGCTAGGAGACAGCAGGGCCAGACACACACTCAATATTATACACATCCATAGAGAAGACAGTGGGAAGTGACCTATTTCATTTCACTAATTACTCCCCACCATTTAACTTAGGGTCTCCTCCCTCCCTCCCCCCAGGTCCGTGACTGAACAACACAACAGCAGGGCAGTGCACACCTGCCTGTGAGAAGGGGACAGCAAAACCTGGTCTACAGCAGACACGGACACACCGACAAACATCAGCAATTCCCACACAACAGGGGTATGTACAGAGGAGGGGATTGAGCTTCCCGGACCAGGGGAAATTGGGGGAGACACTCCAGAGTGAAAGGGGAAACCACAACCCAGCTTCCTCCTGCAGGCCAACTCACCCAGAGTGGAAGGGACAGGGGAACAACAGGTCCGTCACCAGCAGTGAGGGGACACTAAGCCAGGTCCCAGCTAAGGCTGCCCCTTCCC
The DNA here is from genome assembly GCF_033783945.1 of Neopsephotus bourkii. Taxonomy (NCBI): domain Eukaryota; kingdom Metazoa; phylum Chordata; class Aves; order Psittaciformes; family Psittacidae; genus Neopsephotus; species Neopsephotus bourkii. Next base: position 3,012,004 of record NW_026901555.1, read on the forward strand.
CTCCGTTGAGGGCCTGCCAGCTTCAAAGTGCACATGCTGTGTCAGTGACTGACGGACATCTGCTGGGGGAGTGTCACCACCACCAAATACTGTTGTCCCCACCTGTCACACCATGGTCTGTTGCTCTCCTGCCCACTAGCATCCTCCCTGTCAACATGACAGGCTGGGTGATGAAAAGAACAGTGGATGGCTTTCCACCATCCAACTGTTTTATTCTCCTCTCTTTCAACAGACTTACTGGCTTGTGGTTAGGATAGATGGTTAAAAAAAACCCCAGGGCTCTACTAACAGAATCAGGAACCAGGGGCAGGGGTTAGAGGATTTATTTCCCAACCTCCAAGGTCAAAAAGTGAGATCAAAATTCACCTCAGCAGCATACAATCCTTCACTCCTCCACCTGGGTCCGACAGTAGATCCCTGCCACTGCTCATCTCAGCTTTGGCAATGTTGCAGCTTAGAAGTACCCCAAAAGTGAAGTGGCTACTAGCCCTATTCCCAGAAGCCTACTACAAACGGTGAAGCAGCTATGTGTATGACTTCATCAAGCACCAACCTAGGCATTAGAGTACAACAGCCCTCACCGGCCTTCAGTCTGCTGCAGCTCTCCTGGCTCCACGTGAAGAATCTGCCATCCTATGTTACAAGGAACAGGAGAACAGAAACCAGAAAAGGAGCCTGAGCAGCATCCATGGCTCTTACGGTAGGTATTGCTCCTGTAGTGATGGATTTCAGGTAACTGCTCACTTTTGCTGTAGACAGACAGGACCCAGGTCTCTACAAACCACCCTGAGGGTCTCTTCTCCACCCAGCCTCATGCTGTGAAGCCTCTATACCCTCTTCGTTCCCCACATCTGACAGCAAACACTCACCAAGCGCCAGCATCCTCTGGATGGGAAGATAATCCAACTGAGCAGAGTGGTCTGTGGGATGTCTCTGCTACACAAATGGAAGCAACAAGGCCAAAGCTATCAGAGTTTGGGGTTCTCCAGTGCTGTGTGTGACAGAAGGGGCAAAACTCAGAAGTCATGAGCAAGAGTTAGCCAAGATCATCCACAGAAAGGAGAAACCGAGGAGCTAATACTGTGTGTGCCCTGCAGGAAGCAAAAGCCTAGAAACAGATAACCTGTATTATCCAAAAAAGGCAAGGCCAAGTCAAACTGACCTGTTTAAAAGGAGCAGCCTTTCAACAGAGGAAGTGGGGATGCAGGATAAAGACAGGGCTGGAGTGGCCAAGGATGCAAGGCAGTGAGGAAGGTGGAAAGCCTACCCCCAAGCTTTATTCTTGTCTTCCCTAACTTGGTGGGTTTTCCAATTGCATTCACAAGATATATCTGAGCAGAGAGGCTCGAGGTGGAAAAGAGAGGGAGGAGGAGAGGAAGAGAGGGACTGTAAAGGGCACCACAGTGCCAAAGTGCAACAACATAAAAGAAAAGAAAAGACAGGACACTCATTCTGCACTCAGGGCTCATACCATGCAGTAAGAGGGGCGGCCGGGGCTGCTCCCCACCAGTAAACAGGGAGTTCGCTCGCTTTAGTAGATTGGTTTTTCAGCCCACAGAGTAGGGTTGCCAATGAGCAGTGATGTTCTTCAGTGAGACTGGCCGGTTGGGGAATGTGCTGCTACAGAACGGGCCTGTTAGCAGGAGCACCCGCTCTCCGTTACTGGCTGCTCAGGAGGTTTCTCTAGTTTGATATCAATCACTGCAGGAGACAAGTGAAGGAAAACCCCCGGTTCAAGGAAAAACATGAAATAAAGAACAGAGAAAAGTATCAGTATCTGAAAAGCCTGTTAGGTGGCCCTTCTTGATAGGGGCCAGGGGTATAGCAGAGCATATCCTGCCTACAGGATTAACTTCAAAACCCACAGACTGTATGTCAAGACTACTTAGAGGTTAGAGCTGAGTCAGGCAGGTTGGCACACAAGACAGCCCTGTGTAAAAAAAGTATGGTGTTTTAAATCCATGCAAATTTCTATCCTAAGCTTAAGTGGAGAAAGCAAAACTTGTGCTTGCCATTATGAATAGCTGTGTATGTTTATACACAGACGATCAGGATCCTCAATTTATGACCACAGGTAAGCACCACACTACAGTGGCTGTTCCAGCCCCATCTCTGCAAAACCCCAGTAAGGCTCATCCCCAAAATGTGCCAAAAAGTCAGTTAAGGCCAACCTATCAAATGATAATTGTAAAATTCTACGAGAACAGGGTAAGTTACTGCTGAGAAAGCAAGGATACTGTCTTCTTTGCTCTTCTCTGGTGTGCTGTCCATCCCAGGTAAGGCAGCAGCCACGCGGCGGAAAAGCTGAAAAGTGGTAATAGGAAAGTTGAAGGCTTGTCAGAAATAAAAATTCACGTTAAAACACACTGCTCTGCAGCAGGTCTTGGAGCCAGTGTTGTACAAACTTGTTAAGTGGGTACTTTAGCAAGCAAAGCAATGATTGACAAATGCCACAAGAATTTTACCTGAGAAATTTACTAAATAAAGGCTTTATTAAAGCAGTTATTCAATTCCTACAAAACATTTTGTTTTATTTTACCCGTTTCTGCTTGGACAGAACATGAAATTAATCTGTAGCAGTTCTTGCAGGGACATGCAGAACAACCCCCTCCTGCTCTAAGCAAGAATATCATTTGCCATTTCCGGCCTCAGCTGCTTCTGCACACAGCAATGTCACACAGCCCAGCTCAGGACTTCTGATGACCTACCTCAAAAGAGACCAATGGTTTAAAAAGTCTATGGAATACCTGAGGTTTTACAGCTCATCTTTTCAGTTAACTCTTGCTGTGAACCAGCCATTTCTGAGCAGAACAGCTGGCTCATGTGAACTGGTTTGAGCTATGAAGGATGCGCTAAGGGCTGGGAAGGGCTATCACAACCCCCCATAAAAAAAAAACAACAAAAAACCCACCAAAAAAAACCCCAGAAAAAGGTTTTGCATAATTGTTCAAGTCAATGCTTAGAGCTCCTCCTGCTGACACGAATGCAGCAGCTAACACACTACGCACACTACCAGGCAGCTAGGTGAGAAGTGCTGCACATAGCACAAGAGGAATCATCTGCTAATGATTATTTTCGCACAGTAGCTTGGCAGGGATTCCTCATCTACCCCTCCAAATTGTGTTATCTGGAAAATACAGCTGCTGAGGTACCATCGAGGTGCTGCAGTTAACATCCTTTTTTTCACTGCAAACACCCGCCAGGCAAATAAAGCAGCCAAGTTAGAACCAAAGACTAAAGTGGTTCCTTGGTCTTCAATCCAGAACAGCCAAAAGAAACAAACCCAAAGTTCCCTTGTACCATTGTGAGGTGCTCCTAACCAGCTGATGTACAGCAAACTGGTATGCTTCCCAGTACACCAGCAGCACTCATGGCCGCTGCAGACCCCTGCACCTTACAGCTGCCTTATTCCCAGTGTTCTGTCACACTTCAGAACGACTGCTGAACTAGTTTCTAGTTCAGGAACTATAAGATCACAAGCTTATAGCAAGAAGCTATGGATGCAAACTAAAATACAAGAAATCCTGATTAATGGTAAGGAGCAAGACGCATTTCAGTTCATTGTTCATTCATATTGTTCAGCTGACACTGAACGATACAACCAAATATCCAATGGAGCACAAACCCCAAGCAGAAGCATATGCATAGAGAGCAGTGAAGTACAGACTTCCTGACTTTAGAACAGAACATTGATCTACCTGTTTCACATTGTATCCAGTCTTTGCACTGGTCTCAATAAACATCACATTCAGCTCTTTGGCTCTCTGTTCACCTTCTTCTGTGGTGATTTGCCTGGAAAAAGATGCAAACAAGCAGACAGAAAGAACAGACAGGAAGAGTTAGATATCTGTGACTGAGCTGCTCTTCAGCAGTGGCCTGCTTCACCACTCTTACAGGAGTGTACAGTGCACCAAGGGAGACCTCAAGACCTCTGTCTTTAAGAGCCCAGATCCTGCAGCTACAAATGAATCAACCTCAGGTCATTTACCCAGGGAATACCTGGACTTATGACTATTAATAACAGATGACCAGCACAGGATTAAGTTTGTGCAGTACATTTGAGCCTCATTCACAGCATTCTTAAGGGAAGCCCCACACACTGCACCAGACACAAAAAGCAGTTTCCAAATAGAAAGGAGTTCCATGAGGTTACAGAAAGGTTTCAGAAAGGCTCTAGCAGCAAGACAGGGCAGCAGCAAGTGCCAGGCTGCTGGTTGGGAGCAAGCACCTGCAATTGCATCTCCAGTCGACACCCTGTACATACCTGTTTCACATTATATCCTGCTTTAGCACTGGTTTCAATATACATCATATTCAGTTCTTGGCCTTTTCTCTCACCCTCCTCTATAGAAACCTGTCTACAGTAATGAGAACAAATCACAGAAAAGAAAAACCAGAACAAAGAAAAATAGTCCAAAAATGATAAAAAGAAAACTGCAGGAAAAAAAACCCAGCCACCAACTGGAGCAACATTAACAGGGAAGTAAAATATAACAGGCTGCACCAAATAAGAACAGTGCTATTTTTAGCTCAGCTTTTTGGCCTCAAAACTTAACTCACATCATCACTTCACCATAGATGAATGGCTTCCAACACACTATTCTATTTCAAAAAATGTGACTAGGCCCAGGCTGACACTGTGGCTTTGTCCAGCCCTAAAAGGCCCAGTATTTCAGCCTCCCAGAAATCTAACTCCCTTTTAAAATAAGACCAAGGCAGCTTCTTTCACTGGTACCTGCATAGAGACTGTAATTCCAAATTCTAGCCTAGACCAGGACTACTGTTACTTACATGAAACTTTTAAAATTAGAATTTCTAGTGCTACATGAACTCCAACTGTAGCTACGATTCAATATTCTGTTATTTTTAATCCTTATGGCAGTGCTGGACCACACTACTTCGTTTATGGACTACCAGGAAATACTCCAAGGCTGAAATGATCCCATTTGGTTTTCCAGTTCCACATGAAACTCCATTTGGATAGAAATTAGAAAACTTCAAATCTAAATGCCAGCTTATTCAGTTCGGGAGCTGCAGTTATTTCATACTCCCAGGAGGGCATAAGAGATACTTAGACATAAGAGACACCCAGAACTGGCTCAAGTAGAACACGCTGGATTTTGCTCTTCTGCAAGCTGGTTTCAGAGATTAGACTGAGGTGAGTTCTTGCCACCTGGAATTCAATCCAAATCAGCTATACACATTTTTTATCATAGTTCCGAAGCTCTGAGCACCAAGTTTTACTACTACTTCTAAAGTGAAAGGCACTGAGAACAGCCTCCCACTGGAAGTGGGGAAAAGCCAGTAAGACTAAGGTGGTCTGCGTGGAGGACACAGAACCCATTTCTGTAAGAACCACTGGTATAAAGCCCATACACAATGGCCAGTCAGAGCCTAAGTTTATCTTTTCCCACTGACTCAACCCCCTTGCTGGTATTAGAATTGGCTATACTTTTGCTGCTAGGCACTGCAAACTCAAAACTAACAGCATGACTTGTGCAGGGAACAAAGGGCAAAACACATCTCCTGACCCCAGTTTGTGCAGCCAGGGATGCTGGGTATTGTCTCACATAAGCATTTGGACAACACCAAAACCACAAGGAAAAAAAAAAACACCACCACATCACAATACATTCTGAAGCAATATATGTACACTGCAGGAGTGAACAAAATAAGGGTTAGAATTTAAAACATGGCAGCATCAACGAATGAAACAGTCATTTTGATGTGCCTAGCGGGCACATCATCCCAAGAAACAGAGGAAACAAACAGGCAGTTCAAATAATACTGCAAGTTTGGTCTGAGAAAACAATTATGTTCCACCTGTAAGGCTTTTCAAGCTGCTAGCTTTTGATAGAAATGTTTCATGAAAAGCCAAAGGATAATGGTCTGATTTGTAAGACCTCACTTAGCTGTGAGATCCAGCTCTTCCCCAGTCCTACCTTCTTGAGATGCTTTCTTTTGCATCAGATAAAGTTTCCCCATTGTTTCAATACTTCCCATGTCCTATGACATATGAAGCACACATTTCAGAGTGCCCAGTGTACACAAAGATGTTTCAGTTTAAAGTACTGGGACTGTAAGGAACTGCACAGCTTACTCCATCTTCCCCCTTTGCCAATTACTACTGACACTAATCATTCAAATAAAAACCTTTCCTTATCTACACTCTTTCTGATGTCTTCAGAAAGAATGAAAATCTCCAAAAACATTAGACAAAATTTTTACCAAATCAACAATCAAGAGAAGAATCTGAAATAGAAACACAGACTTCTAAGAAGCCATTACATTGATTACATTGCTTGAAGTGGTGGTGTAGGACTGAATTTTAAAAGCCAAATGCTTTACTATGTCCAATGTGTCCCAAAACATTCAGTCCATGTGATTTTAAGAGTCTAATTAACTTTTTATGTCTCCTGGGGAAATTTGCTTTTGCTAATTTAGTTTTCTCACACATCCACAACAAGTTTCTGTTAGGTGTGACATGAAATTTACACTCAAAGGGAAACCTTTTATACTGATACTGTAAAGTTCATGCCGCCTCTTGTATCAAGAAAAGGCTGTACTGTGAACTTACAGCTGCATACACAGAGTCATGTAAATAGGATCATTGAAAAAAAAGCACATTTACTTGCTTCTGCAAGACACCTTTCTGTCTTTATCTCAGCATGGAAAGAAAAAACAGACAAAATACACTATTGAGAAACATGGTATAAAGATACTTCAAGGATATTTTTTTTTCAGGTTGTTTTGCTTTAACCAGAACTATTTGTAGAATAGCGAAAGGATGTAACTTTGCATACGCTGAAGCCAGAAATCTGAATTTCATGACAAGCTTTTTATGCTTTGCTTAAATCCATGACTGTTTTGAAGACAGACTAGTTGGACACTTTGACACTGGTCAGGGCAGCAAGGCTGCCAGCCTCCCTCCATTACCTCTTGTCTGCCAGGTCAGTTTTGTTCCCCACCAACATGATGATGACATCGCTCCCTCTCTCTGTCCGAACGTCATCAATCCACTTGGAGGTTTGCTGGAAAGAATTCAAGTCTGTAGGGAAGAAATAAAAGGCAGTGCTGAGGATAAAACTTATTTTCAGAGAGGGAGAATGCTATGCCTGTACTCAGGTGCTCCGAATCTCCCCACACCACATAGAAATGACCCATAAATTGTTATCTGCTCAGACAGAAAAACAGGGCTGGGGAGAAAGGGGGGAACATTCCTAATGTTAATCAACTTTTTTGCAGAACTTCTGGTTGTAACTTATTAGTTCTGCTAACATGTAGTATTTCAAATAATGAGACACCAAAGCATCACTCACTTGTAATGTCATAGACTACCACAGCAATAGTAGAGTCGCGGATGTAGCTGGGAATGAGACTGCGGAAACGCTCCTGGCCTGCCGTGTCCCAAAGCTGCAGCCGAACCTGCTGGTACCAGGCCAGAGAGAGCACAGAGAAAGAGAGAGACAGCAAGAGAGAAGAGAAAGGAGGAAACTGTCCTTTAGAGAAAAGGCCATTTCTGGAGTCAACTGTATGCAGCTCCATGTGAGAAGCTGAAGGCTGACCTTGTAATCTTGCCCCAAATATCCAAACATCACAGAATTTGGCTTTTCTGACGCTGTGTGTAGATTATTTGCTTTAATTACCTCCTTCGATTGTCCAGATGTTCTGCTATTCCCAAAGAGGTTAATTCTACTACCTCATTACTGACAGAAGTAGCTAGTAAGTCATACACAGCTGGTCTTCCTGGTTCACCCAAGGTTAAGATTGGGGTCTCCACAGGACTCCTAGGCTAGGGCATCAAGACTTTTTGAGGCAATTCCCACGACAGACATGCAATTCCCTCAGCCCATACACCATGTGGTAAACCAGCACCCATTCTCCAGTTATCAAGAATTCAGAAGATGGCAATGGGATTTTCGTGCAAGATTAGGGCAATCAGTAACTTAAGCTCCAGCAGATGTTATACACCGTAGCCTTCATGTGACACAGAGGGCATCAGGTTCTCACTTTTCAGATAAGCACAAGAGTCAGAAACACCACAAATGCTATGAGAGGTACAGTTCGTTCTCAAGAGCTGTGCCCAAACAAACTGACCTACTATATACAATAGCTCTAAGGTCTGGTACCTGCCTATTTGAAAGAGCAATGGTCAAAACATGCCCAACTACCACAGTGAATGCTAAACAAAAGCTTTTCACAACTAGGAGTGATACCATTTCCTTCCAAGTCATTACCCCACGCAGCTAGCTCTGCAAGCAGTGCTACACTACCAGAAAACAAGACTGCTGTTGGCATTCTCAACAGGCAGGAGTTTCATGGAAGGGCAGATACCAGTTCCCAGCTCAATGACACAAATTGGTCAGATGTGCTCACAAAGCCACTTGTTCAGCAGTGAGGGAGAACAGCTGAGCAGCACAGAACAGCAGTTAATAAGGCAGCTTGTAGGAGCCTGGCTACACGGGGGAACACAGTCTCAGATGGACTGGTAATTGCTTTGTTTAGAAGAAAAATAGAAGCTGGACAGAGTAACATCTGCAAAGTGTCTTGCTACCAGCAAATTCAAAACATCAGGGTAGGCAGATCCAATGCCCTGGGGCTTAAGGAAGGTTAAGGCTTATAGTTAAAGCAATTAGCTCATGCTTCATTTTGAAGCTAGCCTTGATTGCAGTAGCAAAAGTCAAGGCTCTTTCCTACCCCAAGCAACTCAGGGTGACAAACTCCGATACTGGACAATACTACACTTGTGCTGGAAGATCAGACTGATAATGACAGCTTCTGGACTTCTGGACTTTACAACAAGCTTCCACATAGTCTCCAAGACATTGCTGCTACACTAGACTATGCAGCCAGAAAGTTTACCAAGGTGGCGAATTAAATACTCCAACCTTCACTTGCCTTCAAAAAGGCAACTAGAGGAAGTACCACAGAGCTGGGCAAGAACCGGCCCTGGTAATCTTCTTGTAGTGAAAGGTAACACTATTTGAGGGCTTCAGCTATGCAGTTACCATGCAGGCACCCCTGAGGTGACCTCAGAAAGCTGCAGGATTTCTGTGACTTCTCATTTCTAGAAGTCAAAGTTTACATGCACCCATTTTGGAGGGGAAGGAAACCCACTCAAACACGACAGTGTGCCAATGACCCCACCAGCCTGGAAAGGCTGGTCCTCAACCAACAAGGATTAACCCAGCCTATCTTAGAAACTAGGTAGCTTTGTTCAGAAAGGGGCCTGAAATGCAGTATGGGCTTTCCTCATGGATCTCTCCACAGGCCAGATGTGTATTTATTGTTAAGCTGTTGGGCAACCTGAAATGCGGTTTCTTTTCTTCTTCTCAGCTCCCCACATGCTAGGTAACAGCTTTTCTCCATTAGTTAAGAGTACCTTGCCTGGTACTTAAGTATGTCCTATGGGACTGTCCCTATTTTACACTTCTATGACCAGCAATGACTTACAGGAGGCTGTCTGAGGTTCCCAAACACAGTTAGCACTAAAGACAATGCAAACACATAGCTCTTTCAGAGTGGTAAAGGAAACCGTGTTTTCCTAATTGCACTATAGTGCTTACCAGCATCATGCAATCAGAAGTACATGAGCATGTTCCTTCAGTAACACAAGAAAACCAAAAGCCTCTCAGTCACTAAGAACAGAACAAAGAGCAGTAACAAGAAAAAAAACATGAAATTATCTGAAAAGATCAGACCATTACCAAAGTATGACGAGATTAGACAGCACTTGGTTTTGACATCTGGAAGCTGTTTAAGACTGGCAGGATTCTTCCACCTGCCTGGATAAACAACCTGTCACAACAGTGGGGAGAAAAGATGCCAAGCTCTGAAGCCTGCCAGTGCCTCATCTTGGTGAGTTCCCAGCATCAGCCATCACATGCACATCTCAGCACTCCCCAGACAGATCACTTTAGTTTTACATTAGTTTGCATGAAACCAGGAATCCTGACAGAGTTAACTACTTAAACTACAGGGCTGAGAGAAAGACAATGTAATTATCTGCCCTCAGTATGCAAGATAAATCCTAACAGAAGCCTATTACTTGTTAAGCATTTTAGTTAATCAAAGGGAAACAAAACCCTGGTCCATAAAGCCTCATGGTAACCTAGAATTTGTGACAGAATAAAGGTGGGCCAGAGGATTTCTTCTGCACTACGTTCTTTACTTAAGACTTTATCCACATGGTGTTGGCTCAAAGGTGTAATCCTGTCTAAATAATTCTGCTGATACTGTAGCTTAAAGGAAAAAGCCAGATAAAGTGGAATCAATAACAAGAAGTTATAATGGAATAACTGTATTCATATCTTCATATCTTATATTAAAACATTCATGCCAAGATTTACAGAGTATTTCCCTTCTAAGCTCATTTATTCTTTAGAAATTATGGTAGTTACATCTCTTTCAAGAGCTCTGTCGTAAGAGAACAAGAACTCACATGAATCACCATCTCTCTTCTTCAATGAAATGGGAACCTTGAATCCTCCTAAGCTGCTACTTAGCTTTTATTTAAATGATTATTGTACTATTTTACCTACTCTGACAGTGTTCCTTTGCTTTGGCATCTGAAGTTCTTACCTGTATTACCCCTCTAGTTATCCAGAAAGGAAAATACTCATTCTGAGGGCTTTTTTAAAACAAACAATAACAAACATATAAACCCAAAAACAAACTGCAAAACCAAAACCCCAAGCCAAAAGAAAACCCCCAAGTCCCCCACACAGACCAGAAAAACAAGAAAGCTTTTCAAAGGCTACCAATCACCTGACATTACCATCAGCACAGGCATATGAGAAATCACAGTCTCTACTCACCTACCTCCAGCTCCCCAGTTTCTGGATTATGGGATGGAGTTACCATTGGTTGTGGGGGAAGATGCTCAGCTACGTTCCCTCAGCCCATGAAACACTTACAGTCCTGGGGCCAAAGGCCTATCTTAGCTCTTTCCAGATAACATCACCACTTCCAAACATAAGAAGTACATGTAAAAAGCAAGGTCCCTGCAGTCACTCCAGCTCAATACCTACTTGTAATGTCAAAGACAATGACAGCCACAGCAGAGTCACGGATGTAGCTGGGAATGAGGCTGCGGAACCTCTCCTGCCCGGCTGTATCCCACAGCTGCAGCCTGATCTGGGAAATGGAAAAGCGCAGGGGAAGAGGAAAGGGGGAAGAGCAGGAAAAATGGAAAACAAAAACCAAACCTCAAGTGAAATAAAAATTAAAATTAAAACCAAAACAAGGCAAAAATAATGCAACAAAAGAAAAGTCAAAATGGAACAGAAATGTGAAAAGAGCCAACGACACTTCTATCCACATTCTCACAGCAGCCTCAGCCCAGCACGTCTGAGAAATCTCCCTCCCTCCACAGATCCATTAATAACTCACACATGCAAACACATTCTTCCACTTAATCATACACCCAAGACATCCCTAAAAGAGTACCTTCTCACACCATCTGTTAACGGGGGAAATAAGCATACATACCTCAGTGCATCCTGCCATGCCAGAGCTCTGGCTATACTGGCCACACAAGCAGACTACAGCCTACAGCTAGCTAGATGTGGTCACTTCCAACCATAAGGACATCACCCAGATATTGATTAACTCACTGGAGAACCTGATGTGGTGATATATAGTAGTGGGGTATAAGCCAGAAGAGCAAACACCTTCTAGACTGGCTTATCTTGTGCTGAAATTCAACAAGCCTGGGAAGATACTGAGTCACAGAAAAGGAAATACCAGGTCTTTAAAGAATGAGGTTGCAGCTATAACATGGGACCGGCAGCCTGACAGCCAGGACTGAGGACAGGGTGTCTCGTGGCCTCAGTTCACTTAATGCCACAGGTTCCACTGCACTGGCAGTGTGCTGGAAACAGCATGCTTAGAGCTGCCCTCTGCGGGAAGCTGCTGGAGGCAGTTTTGAAGAACCAAATTCCAGTATATTTCCCCTTCTTCTGGCTAGTACATGCTAAACAGGCCATTCTTAGCGCTGAGTGATCTAGCACAGGTGTATCTTCAGGATATATTATTTGGTGTAAGGACATATCAAGTATCGCAAAGCACACACTGCAGTTAAGAGGCTCAGCATTCAAGCCTAGCAGTCAAAGCCTATTGCAGAATCTTCCCAGCTTGTGTGCTTGTATTTGTCCCTCCTTTTATCTTCATTCAAGACCTCTCCTTTGTTTATACAGGCTTTATGAGCTGTGGACCACTTACATAATCAAGAAACTAGCAGTATGCCCAATGAATATGGTATTGGGATAGCAGGCCAGCAGGTGAATGACATCCTGACCTATGCAGCCAAAAGAAATCAAGACTACCCTGATGGAAACAGAATACAGGCATTCCAAGGTGCTTTCACAGGTCTCAAGCAGCATTTCCAGGACCTTTTTCTTCTGTTACTGCCAGTACCATTGAAGAATGTTACCCAAGCAGTTTCTCCCAAAGATTAAGCCAAGGGCTTTCCTAACAGTGAATTACTGGCAAGATGGCAGAGAAGCACTTGGGAAACTCACCACACACACTGGGCTGAGACTTCCTCGGAAGCAACAGACCCAAAGCAACACAAACGACTTCTATTGCACCACTGGTCCCTTCCTTCCCGCAACAGCATCACACTTCTTAGCCAGTAGTAAAACTAGCAAAAAAAGGCAAGTACCAGCAAAACACGAATTAATGAAAAGACAAATACTGAAAGACAGGAAAGGGATGTGAGGGATCTCTTTGTGCAAAGAGGAATCTCATGCAAGCTAAATCCAAAACTGTTTCATCAACAGTACATTAGAACTGTATTACAAAAGGAGCCTTCCTACAAGAAGAAACTACACCACTGCTGGTAATCATGAAAGACTTTCAGACCTGTAACTGCCTCGACCCTGCTCAGACCCATTTATACAGACAATCCCAGAGGCAGAGCTGCAAATTCTAGAGGCAAACTACACTTAAAGTAGATATAACAGACAGCCCATTTCTTGGGATATGGACATTAGCTTACCCCAGTTTTGCATGAAAGATTTTTACTTCATTCTAGAGGTATCAGATATGAACAAACATTGGAAACAAGGAAAGCTGGTCAGTGACAAAGGCTGTCCCTCTGAAGGCTGCTGTGGGATATTAGCAGCTGTTGGAGGAATGGACAGTGGAATAGTATGCACAGTAACCACTGCTCCCAGGACTGCAGTTGCCATGTTATCACAGAGATGCCTCACTTACCGTGCGGTCTTCCAGATACATCGTTTTTGACAGGAAATCAATTCCAATGGTTGCCTGGAAAGAAGAAAAGCATTAGGAACTGCAAGCTTCCTTCCAGCATCTGCAAATCAGAGCTGTCTACAAAAACTCTCAGAAATGTTCACCAACTTACAATTAAGCTGCTGAAGTCATCTGCCTTCAATGCAGCTGATAACAACAAAGCAATCTGAATACCTGCACCATTGTCATTTCATAGCATTCTTCCAACACTTCTCAGCTGCACAAGAACCTCCGAGTCTTGATTTTAGCCTCAGACATTCATGCATCTTAACACAGATCACACCTGAACTGGGATCACCTTCTCATCTGGTCTACCACAATTCAGTCTGGAAAGAATTCTCTCACTAGGAATATCCAAAAGGTAAAGCAAATTACAGATATAAATTGTGGGCAACTGTGCTGAAGGCTTAAAAGCAATGTTTATTCGGGCTTTCCATTTCAGAATGTGCTTCCTTTCCAGTGACATTCAGATGCTTCATTTCACAGCTCCTTCCAGTCACGTTTCTATTGCTGCACAGCAATTCTGGTACAAAGACATTTAAAGTAATTTACCAAGCTAGCTGTGCTCCCAGGCACTTAAATCAAGCAGATGTCCTATCATAACCCTGGGAACCAAGAGACAGGTTACTGATGTAACAGATTTTAGTATTTTAGACAGACTAGCTCTGGTCCTAACAAACACAGGGAACATTTAACGTGTTCTAGAAGGTCTTCATTAGAATGTGAACCATTTAACATTAGAAGAGACCACAACATTCAATTTCTGTAGTAAGTAGCAGCCAGAACACAGTTTGTAACAACTGTAATAAGCAGATAAATCTACAAGAGCACCCTTCCAAGGGCTGTTCCAGTGAATGAGTTGTCATGAGGAAAACAATCTTCTCTTCCTTTTTCAACTTAAAATAACCCAAATCTAAACCAGTAACTCTTTCTGGCCTTAACTACAAGGTAACACCCTAGTCTTATCTTCTTTAAAGATATTTGGTATTTCCTTTAAATACTGCCAAGTGCTTTTGACACAACTAATTCTTCCTGAAGTCTTCAGGCCTTACACATTTTCAGATTTCCATCTGCACCTCTTCATCTCTACCATACTCCTTCCCTGCCGAGACTTCATCAGCTCCCTCTACAGCCTTTTAGTTAAAAGAAGTAGTAAAAATAAAGGAAAAAAAAAAGAATATGCCATGCTGACTTCTTGCAGATCTATCTACACACTTTGGATTCAACCATTCCTACTTAAATGGAAAGCCTCTAAAGATGCCAGAGACCAAGAACGATCATAAGCATGTTTGTACCTTATTCATTCTGTTTCCTGAGACTCCCATATGCATTGTAAGGCATCCTGACCCTTGTGTTCCCTGTTCGCCACCCCATAAACCAATGTTTATCCCCCTTTTCCTCAAGGCTTCTCACACATATACAAAATCTAAACCTTGCTTCTTTTCTGTACACTGCCCTTCCAGGCATCATATTAGATGCTTGGGCTTAATTGTGAAGACTCATCTGCATTTCAAGGCACATTCCAACCTTACAAATGATACTGAACTGACAGCTCATGGGGAAATGTGCTTGGCCCTAACAGTTCTCACAGGCACAAATACTAATAGAGGGGGACAGATTTACACACACACATATACACATATATCAAAACCAAAACAAAACCAAACAAATCAAAACCAAAAAGCCACGCTCAAAACACTACCACATACCTGGTAAGTATTGTCAAAACTGTCATACATAAACCTGGTGATCAGAGAGGTCTTCCCAACTACAAAAGAAGAGAAAAATTACTTTCAAGCAGCAGTGGGAAAAAACCCAAACCACCACTGCTTTGGGACGAATGAATCAGAACGAAGCTGCCAATCTAAGGCCATTTCCCAGCCACCCCCTCCTGTGAAATAACCACCTAAGAAAGTCATTCACAAAATGACAGAACTATGTTAAACCAAATCAGTCTCAGTAGATCAAAAATAAATCATGACTATCACTTGATCCTCAAATTAGATATGTTGTGATGCATCTGATAAAGAACTATTGGTTTGCTTTAAGCAGGAAATAATCTGCTTCGTTACTCATATTTTGCTACTTATGTAATCACCAGGTCTAAGACTTACAGGCATAAACATCAAATCAATACACAGTGATGTCCTGGACACTGTTTAGCTGCCTCTGGCTGGATGGAAAAGCAACATTCAAAACTTATATCCTTTCCTCACAATGAGATTTTAGATAAATTTTGGTGGCTTGATTAAAAACTTCACATGTGCATTGCCAAATATTATCAAAAGACAAAGTGCAGAACTGACAAGAAAAAGGAACTAAAGGTAAGAGCTCAGATTCTCTCTCAGGAAGCTGTAGGAAGCCAAGAAAAATACAAAAGCCATGGATAAAAGAAGAGGGTAAATCACCCAGAAAGGTAGTGAAATTGTAACCACTAGGGAAGGTTAAAAACGGGTCATTCAAACGTCTATCAGCATACCCCTGATCCCACCTTGGTAAGGCAGGGGAATTAAGGCAACTTCTGGGAATTCCTCCAAAACCTACAGTTCTGGGACCGAGAAGGGGGGAAGCAATAAAAGATCTAAAGAGAACAATGCAGCAAATACCACCATTTCAAGAAAATTATACAACTCATCCATATATTGTGAAGGCAGGGGTACAAAAGAGTCAACTTCAGGTAAAACAAAACAAACGAAGCTCTAGGCCGCTGCACAACCACCGTTTTGCCATTTATTCTCCCTCCTGTACTTGCCATGCAGCCGGCGTGGACACGGCCAGAGATACAACACCCGGGGCGGAGCAGCAGCAGCCCGAGAGCCCCCCCCCCGACTCCTCCCCGCCCCGCCAAACCCCGCTGCGGGCGCACTGCGGGCCGGCCCCGGTAGAAGGCCCAGTCCCGATCAGCGGGAAGCCAGGCCCGCGGGGAGCCAGCGCGGTGAAGGCGGGAGCCCCGGGCGCTCACCAGGCCCTCGCCTCCCTCCGACGGAGGCGCAAGGCCGGACTACGGCGAAGCCGCCTCTCCCTGGGGCGGGCGCCCTCTGGCCGCCGCCTCCCGCGTGGGCCCCGGGCGGCTCGCTGCCGCCTCCCTCCTCAGCAGAGAAATGCGCTTGACGGTTCTGCCGCTGCCAGACCCTCACGGGTCCCCACCCAGCGGCCCTCAACGGATCCTCAGCCCCCTTCCCGCAGAGCCTTTAGCGCTTTCTGCCCCCAACACACACGCTCCGAGCCCTTATCGGCCGCTCGCCGCCGCCCGCAGCGGAAGGCCCGTGACGGCTCCTCACCTCCCCCCCCCCAACCCCGGCGCCAGGCCGCAGCCGCCCGCCGGGCCCCCGCCCCGCTCACCGCTCTGCTCGCCCAGGAAGACGAGCTTGAACTTCCTCAGCGGGTTCCCGAACTCGCCGCCGCTGCTGGGCGCGGACATGGCGGCGCGGGGGGGCCGAGCCGGAGCCGTGACTGAGGAGAAGGAGACACCGCCGAGCACACACCGGCACCACCGCCGCCCCGCGCGTCACGTTCACCAGCGTCACCGGAACGTCACCGCGCACCGCCTTCCCGGGGCGGGCGGTTGCCATGGCGACGGGAGCGGTCGCCCCTGAGGCCTGTGTGTGGGGCCCGCGTCCTGCAACTTCCCCCTCCCCGCCCTCCTTCCTCTGCTCCGAGGAACCCCCAGTCCGCCCGCTCGCTTCAGGCTCCTCCGCGGCCCCGGGACCACCACACGGAGCCTGCACCGGGCCACTGGGGCGGGTTTATTGATAACGGTGTCACAGAGTATTGCAGCACGCAGGCAAACGACAAACACGCTGATGGCGGTGGGCTCCGGCCCACTCTCCCCGTGCCTTCGCTGGCGCCTATGGGTGAAGAAGGTGCGGGCACCGTCCTGCACGCACTCGGGCTTTCCAGGGTACCGGGAGGAGATGCAGCGGCTCCTACCGCCCCAACCAGGGCTTGGAGTCGGTGCAGGGAGCCTGGGGAAGGAGGTGCAGCTAGGGGAACACACGGCAGGGTCTGCACCGCGTGTGGTACAGCGGGGAACATGCTATGGGCATCTATGCCCCAAACCAGGGCGGGTGGGACGGGTGGCTGTATGTGCGAGCAGGCGGCAGCTTAGCTTTCCTCTTTGTCAGCCTCCTCCTTCTCATCTTCATCGTCTTTCTCCCCCTTGAGTTTGTGGCGAGCGAATTCCTCGATGACGATGTCCTCCTCGCTGGAAGGGAGAGCAGAGTGTGGTGAGCATGGAGAGGTGGCCATGGGGCGCCCGCTGGCTGGATGCCTGGGGCGCACCGCAGTGAAGAGGGCAAAATCTTAGAAGACTGAGACTCCCTTTTTACAAGGGGTCACTTGGAAAAGACGAGGAGTAATGGGCACAAGTTAAACTGAGGTGGACACAAGAGGAAAAATTTTCCCAATGAGAACAACCAGCTGTTGGAATAATCACCCCTGGGAAGTGGTGGATTCCCCAGCACTGGACACTGTTAGGATTTGCCTGGACAAGGTGTTTGAGTGTCTAGACTAGGTCATTTTCTGCTTAGGAAGTTGGACCAGATGATCCTTGAGGTCCCTTCCAACCTGGAATTCTATGAAATCCCTGCTGACACCCAAACACCCACATCCTAACCCTGTTTCTACTTGGGGATAATGCAGTGCTCACCTTGCCCTGTCACCCCACACGCTGCAGGGGACAGCCAGCTCACTGTGCCCCACAGCCTGACCTGAGTACACAAACCCAGGGCTGATCACTGGCTTAACTGTGAGCGTGCGTGACTGGAGGAGCTGGGCTCCCGCCTGTGACTTTCACCAGTTTTTAAGGACAATATTATACATTGTCAAGGGAAAAAAGAGAAGGAAAAGAAATTGAAGTGGAGACAAAGAGATTAGTTACCTTCTTGCGAAAGGCAAGCAGCAGATGACATCAAGGGAGAGCCACATAATGAGAAGTGGGCAAAGAAAATGGAAAAAAAAGAGTCAGCAAAACTGATTCCAAAAGCTTGAGAATGTGAAACCCCTTGACAAAAATCTACAGGGAGTGATGGTGGGGACAGGCCAAGAGACTTCCTCCTCTGGAAGTTTAAACATCCTCGCTGAGCTGGGAAACCGATAGGCTTTGGTGTGAAAACCTTGCAGTTACAGCCTGAGTTTCCAGGCCCCAAATCCCAGTGCTCAAGTCCCGTTGCAGGGTGTAACCAGACACGAAAGCAGCCTTTGGGGGCTTTGCAGGCCAGGGCCGGCTGTGGGGCTGGTTGGTGGCTGTGGCTGCCAGGCATGGCTGCCAGGAATGGGTTTGGCATGCTGCAGCTTCCCAGAGGGAAGCAATCCCAGCTGTGGCTTCAGCTGGAATAAGCTCATGTGGTGGGAGGAGGACTCTGGCAGTGAGGAGTGCATGAGGCCATAACCAGCCCTGCTTCCAGCAGCTCAGGGACCTCAGCATGGGGAGGATGGGGACCAAGGCCATAGGGGACATAATATCCAGTGGTGACTGGGAGACACAGCACTGCCAGCTGCTTCCAAGGGACAAGGCAAGGCCTGGGCTTGCTGCAGAAGATGCTGCGTGTTTGGAGCAAGGAGAGTTGTAAAATAAGCCCTGAGAATTTGCAGAGCGTGTGCCAAGCCCAGCATTTGAGTCCTCCTAGACTGTGACAATGCTCCTGCTGCCTGCTGCTGTGGGGGGTGCCATCCTGTCTGCTGCTGCATGGGGGCTCAGAGCTTTGGGGCATGGATGATTTAATCCAAGGATGTAACCTCAAACTGGAATGAGGCGTCACATCTATTTGTGATGGGTCTCTGTGGTTTATATGTTAGAGGAAACACTGGAAGTGTTTCTTTACCTTGGCTTATCTGTACTCCATTGATAAGCACAGCACAGGGAGGCAAGGATTGGAAGAGAGACAGATGTTAGTTAGTACAGAAAGGACATCTCAGCTAACATCTCTTCTTAATGCTCAGGTGTGTTTCTGGAAAGAGCTGTTGGGATGGGTGGCAGCTGCTCCCACACTGGTCCTGGACAGAGGCTGCCACAGAGCCAGAGGAGCTCTGCCTGTCACACAGCCACAGTCACACAGTCCCACTGCACAGAGGCACTGCTTTTACAAATTCACCTCTGAATGGGGACTGCCTTTTCCTCCCCTGAGTGTCAGCAGCATCCAGGCACTACTTACCATCGGCAGGCTTTGGGTGCATCAGGATGACAGGCAGCTCGACGCCAACATCGCTGGAAGGGAAAACATGTGTTTCAATAAACCCATCCAGTGCCACATCGTGCTCAGCCCCACAGGCAGCTCTCCCCTTACCTGGAAGTGAGATCCCCCAGGATGCTGTGGCAGCAGGAGAGAAGGGACAGAAATCAGCCAAGGCAGAGGAGGGGAGTATTAGACTTTGCTTTATAACAAGGTAGAAGATGATGTATAATAGGGGTGAAGGGCAGAGATGATGGGGCCGGAGGAGTGGGAGTCAGAGGACAGCGCAGTGCCCAGCTGCTCCATGGCCCAGGGAGGAGGGGAGAGGCCAGGGGTGTGAGTCCCTTTGTCATCTGCCCAGTGGTGAAAGATTCCACATCACAGCCCAAGAGGATATTCCCTGACCTCACGCCCGCAGTCTCACCCTCCTCGGGACACCACCAGGTTGACCTTCACTTTGTAGGACACCAGGATGCCCAGCACCTCCTTGTCCATGCCAGGTCTCAGGCTAGGAAAAAGGCAGAGTGGGGTGGTGAGGTGGGCAGTGCTGCCTGCATACCCTGTCTGCTCCCCTCCCCAGCAGCTCCCAGGGCTGTCCCTGTGCCCTCTTTCATGTGGGTGCGCTGGGGTTTAGCACAAGAGGACAACACAATGTGGTGGGAAAAGAGAGGTGAGGGCAGGTCATTTGGCTGAAGCCACAGAGCAGTTTCTGGAGGTCACTTGAGATGTGTGAGCTGGAATTTACTCCGGAAACAAGACCTGATGCAGCTGTGTAGAGGGATACAGGGGCTTTGGACAGTGGTTGGGACTGGGAGGCTACGCCTCTTCTACAGGATGGAAAGGTGGGTCTGTGGTCATGTCACATTTTCCAGCTGGGTGGACTGGGTTCAGGCACAGGAGGTGTGGGGGATCCTTGGTGGGAGCCCAGAGCATCCTGAGCAGCGGGAAGCTGCCAGACTCAGGGCAAGGCATGGGTCCAGCTGTGGTGGGGAGCAGGGGGAGCCCACCTGGCTCTTACATGGTAGTGGAGGCCAGGTTGGTGTCCTCGTGCTTGAGCTTGCCATCGAGAGCCAGGCCTCGCTTCTCACGGTTGGCCGAGAGCAAGGGGGTGACAGAGTACGTTTTGGAGAAGGTGGAGTTGGCCGCCACGGTCTCACTGGAAGGGGTTGGAAAGGAGAGTTCAGAGCCAGCACCAGCCTGCTGGGTGCTCAGCACTCACTGGGGATACCCAACATTGTGCCAGGCACGCTGGCAGAGCCAGACATCCCACCCTGCCCTCCCCACGCAGCTGCCTGGGCCTGTTTCCTCCTTTCATTCCCATGTACAACCACTTCTTTTTTCTGTCCCCCACCTCTGCCCTGGCCCTCCTCGTCCTCAGAGGTTCAGAGGCTGTGGCTGGCCTCAGACATGCAAAGTGAGGAGAGGAAGTGGCCAGGGGGCAGCTGTGCACTGTCCCCCAGGGACCTCCCACCTGCTTATGCTGGGGGCACAGCATCCACAGCCTTCCCTCTCCTCCGCTTCCTCTGCATCTGCTCTGCTAACCCTGATATTTCTGCTGCCTGATGTAAAACCATCACTCTCCCCTCCTCCTCCTCCTTTCTCTTCCTCCCTCTGGCTGTGATGCTGCACCATCCCCAGCCCCTTTTTACTTACTTTATCTCCTCAGTGCACACAGTCTTTGTGTATTTATCCAGAGAATAGAGGACCACGTCTGTGATCTGCTCAACTGAGGAAAGACAAGTGGGAGCAATTTTGGTGATGTGGCAGAGGTCCCCATGTCTGACGGGGAGGCTGGGATGTGGTGAGTGCTGTGCCCCTCCTGCCCCTCTCACCTGAGATCTTGATTTTTTTCACGATCTTGTTGGTGGTGTTGTTGATGTTGACGGTCACATTGATGGGGTCTCCATGGTAATAGATCTGCAGTAGGAAGAAGCTTGGTTGTGTGATCGGGCACCCTGGTCCCCATCCTTGGGGATGCACATGGTGGCACGAGCCAGGGGATAGGCTCTGTACTGACCTCCTTATCCAGGGAAGCTTCGAGGTGCAGGGGCTTGTCAGACATCATGAACTGCCGGGTGGTCTCCGACTTTGGGGCTGGCCCCATCTGCAGGGGTGCAAACTGGATCTTGCGGATGATCAGGCGCACCGAGTTCCTGCGGGACAAGAAGCGGTCACCCCCAGTCTTCTTGGCAGGGACATGTCAATACAGCCTTCTAGGGGGGCACTTTGGCCATCTTTGGGGACATCACAGTGTATCTAGCAAAGGATGCAAGCTGCAGCCTGCTCTTAGGACATGTTGGATACTGACATGGGGATCACTGCCACTCCTTCAGGTGAAGTACCTCACCCAAGCACGGCAGAGGCTGATGGCACGTCCTTGGCCCAACTCCTGAGATGGTTACCCCAGAATGATCCCATGGTTTGGTTTTAGGGTCACGGAGCAGGAAAGGGATCCCTTGCAAATACCTCTTGTGAATTTTCTCCTCCAGATTTTCAGCGCAAAATCCTTTGACCTCAAAGTCCACACCACAGGCCTGTGGGGACATGTATGGTCACTAAGCAGGGGGAGCTCAGAGCTACTCCTCCTTTCCCCACTGCATCCCTGGAGATGCTGGTCCCAAGTCCATCAATCCTTCCCCCCCAACCCTCACCCATGGGCCATAATGCCATGGAAGAGAATTAGCTTTCATTATTTGCACCCCACAACCTAACCTTCTGCCAGAGGGAATGGGTTCAGGGACATGGGTCAGGGACAGCAGCTCACCTTTCCCACATCATCTGGTCCTGGCTGGAGGGTGACCGAGCAGGGCAGGTTGGTGGCAATCTGGGCAGAACAGGGAAAGAGAGAAGAAAGTGAATAACGAGTGTGCCCAGAGATGAGCCCTGGTGCACACCATGGGGGTGTGTGATCAGGGAGGGTAGAGCATCCCCTACCTCAAAGGTGAAGGGGTAGGCATTCTCCCCAAGCTTCTTCATCAGCTTCTCCTGCAAAGGAGTGAGGGTTTTGGGTGTCTGGTCCGGCACCGGTGGGAAGATCTGGGTGGTGAGGACATAGAGGTCCTTCCTGAAGGTCAGTCCAATAACGTCAAGGTCATCTCGGCCATAGCGAAATGCGCAGGTCAGCGTCACGTACACTGAAGTGGGATGGAAACAGAGAGGAACAGGGTTAGGAAGAAGGTAAGATAAAGGGGAGGCATGGGGAAAGTGTTAAATAAAGAAGAAAGAAAGAAAACTACTTTAACATCTCTTCAGCAGACACACGACTGCTTTCAGGACCTGGACCTCCAGCACTAAGTTTACAGATTCACTTGATTTACAGATTGACTTGATGAAGTTAACACATCTTTTTGCAAGACACAAGTAGCTTCAGAGCCAGTGCCCCAGGCAGAAGAGATGAGAGGAAAGAGGCAGCCTTCCCCTCCAGGTCAGCTTCCAGGACCCTGATGTACAAGGAGCTATATATGACCCTGTAGACATGGCAGCTTTAACCTGCCTCCAGTCCCAGGTTGCTGAAGAGCTTTGCACTGCTTTCCATTTCTTCCCCTTAAAATGTGGGGGTTTCTGTATTAATACCTTTTCTGTCCTTCAGGTACTCCGGGTCGATCAGGCAGACACCATCTGCAGACAAACAGAGAAGAAGGGCCAGTGAGCTCAGCTGCCTGGGCAGATCCTTGCAGAAACACAGCATTTCCTATGTTCCACCCATCTGTCCACCAGCTGGGAAGGTGACCAAGCGTTGCCTGTGCTTCTCTCTCCACGAGAGGCATGGCTCCACTCACCTACAGAGTCCACTGAATCCACGTGGTCCACAAAGTCTCTCTTCCCCAGGTAGATGGATAGCTGGAGGCAGCACATGGTTAAAAGAAAGAGGGAAATAGGTGTTTGCCATTGAATTATCCAAAATTTTCAATCCTTGAGTTTTATCATGGGGCTCATTAACCCTGCTGATAGCATGTTGGACCAGGCCTTGCATTTAAAGGTTCATAGAGTTGGGTTTTTTTCATCTCTATTTTGAAAAGTGAGCCCTATGATGGCATCAGAGCAGGCATAGCAGGAATCAGTCAGGTTTCAAAGGGAAGGGAAACCCAGCCTATCTCCTATCCGATGGGCGAGCCACCTCAAAGGAGACCCAGCACAGCCCGCACTTAGGCTGACTCACACCCAAGGATGGGGTACGTGGTCCCCTCTCTGTGTGCATGGACTCACCTTGCTGTTGGGGCTGGTCTTCTTGAACACCCTGCAGAAGAGACACAGACAGACATGTTGGGAACCCTGGATGAGGCTGGATGAGGTGGCACATCCCACTCCCAGGACAGGGAGGGAGGGGGGTTACCATTCTTCTCCCTGGAGCAAGGAGAAGCAGGCTTCCCTGCAAGCCTGCAAGCATGGTGCATCTCCAAGACCTGTGCCAGAGCATGCACAGGATGTCCTGCCCTTGGGAATTTTGGTATCCTGCAGATTCAGAGCCAAACCCACCCCATTCACCAGGCTACCCACGGAGATGTCATGCTGCTGACTGAGCTCCAAGCATGGCTGTTGAGGAGGGGGTGCGTTAGCTGTCTGTGTCTTAAGAACAAGTGAGAAAGCACCAACACACAGAAGAAAAGAGAATGTGTTTTGTTGGCTCTACAATGGCTCAATCTCTCTACAGTGAGCTCATGTATTGGCTCATGAGGGGAGCCAGGGGGTTCCTTTTCTCCCTCTGCTCCTGTCCTGCAGCAACACTGCTCCATCCCAATTAAAACAAATCAAACAAAACACTTACTTTGCTCCGTCTGCCATTCTAAGTCAGTGGCTGTGCAGGTGGGGATCTGTGGGGAGATGGAGAGGTGCTGGGTGAGGCGGTGGAGAAGGGGCAACTGCAGCAGGACAGAATCATCCCTGTCCTAACACACTTGCAGAGCACTGCTGGGCCTTTTGCCTTGGCAGCGCTCGGATGCTCCAGGTTCAGCTTCGAGACAGCACATGAGGCACACGGTAGTTCTGTGACCCAGTGGGGCAGCCAAGCTGAGAAAACCCCTTCCCCCTGCTGAAAAAGTGGTGAAGAGGAGGTGGAAGAGAAAAGGGGAGAGCAATGCTCCAGGTAGGCAGGCTTCAGAAAATAGGAAGCTCACAAGTAACTCTGAAGGGATCAAGTTTGGAAAAGGCAGGAAAATGAGCAAAAGAGCTTACAGAGTTTCAATTTTATGAATTTCTGGTTTCTGCAAGGAATTGGTGGCATTGCTGAACAGCAGGAGCAGGCTTGTTTTGTCCCCTCACTCACCAGTGAGTGAGGAAACCATAAGCAGAAAGGTAAAGGGCACCTTAACATTCCCCCTGGGGGCAGGGGGATTCTCGGGGTGCATGGCCCCAACCCACAGCCCCTCCATCCCCATTCCTGGTTGGCAGTGCCAGGGATGGCTCCGGGAGGGCAGCTCTTGCAGGTCTGTCTTCACGCTGGCCAGTTGCTCACTGGTGCTGCCTGTGTTTTGGTTGCTTGAGCCTGATGTCCAGAATTAAACCATAACTACCACACTGATCACCAGCTGATCACCGGGATATTAGATGGGATGAACTCAGCTTCTTAAAGTTAGGTAGCTCTTGACGTTAGCAGAGCTTAAGCCCAGGCAGGATTCTAAGCCCCAGGGGCACGTGGGCACATTGCCTCTTTACACAACCACAGGGACGCTGAGGAGAAAGAAGTTGATACAGGGGGGAGGAGATTATCCTCTTCCCCATGGAAAAACAAGGGATTAGTCCCAAACACAGGATCTTTGATGCCATCAAGTGCTTTGGGATGTGAAGCTTGGGCATACTCACCTCTACGGTTTCTTGGGCAGAAGCAAGAAAAGTTGTGAAGGGAGTGGGAGCAGCAGAGCAGTGCCACAGGTTCAGCCTTCTCCAGGATCCAGGAACTGGAGATGAAGTGATGAAAGGTGGAGGAGAGAAGAGCTGAACTCCATATCTCCCAAGATCCAGAGAGGGGACTTGTCCCCTCCTACTTTGCTAAGCTCTCTCTTGCTGCTACTGAACCCCTTCACCCATGCCCTCTGTGTCGGCCAACACTGAAATCCTTTTGGCCACATTTATCTCCCTTCAGCCCCAAACCACTCTCCTTCCAGCCCCAGTCCAGCCCCAATGTCCCTGCTGCCAAGTGTTCGATCAAACAGCAGAATCAGTGCCCCAGAGCACCTGCAGGGCCCAGGCAGCACTCACCCGGCAGGTGGAGAGACAGGCAGACAGGCAGGCAGGCAGACGCTCTCCTCTTCCTCTCCCAGCACGTCCTGCTGTCACGCAGTCACAACAGAATGCTCCAGACCTGAAGCTTCTTATACCCCTCTGATGGTCCCTCCCCTGGCATCTGATCTTTGGCTGGAGATGCAGGGGTGTGTGTGTGTGTACCTCGGGAGAGGTACTTTCAGGAAGAATCCTATTAGTTTATTAGTTGGAGAGACGCTCCATAAGTAAGAGTGAGCTATAAATACAGCTTCGACTAGAGTCCTGGGAAAGCCGCTTATGGAGATTGGCAAAGCAGGCTTAGGAGCAAGGTGATGGTAATTGAGGTGGAAGCTCTGCTCCTGGTGGGCAGGGGCAGATTTCCATGGCAACTGTTTATAGCTGCTCCCATGGCAAGTGGAGCAGGGCCAGCCCTGGGCACAAGGGTGGATGGAGATGGCAGAGACAGATGTGTCCAGTTTTATCCCTCCCTCATGCACTTTGCTGGATGGCCAATTGATGGACAGGAGGTGCAGGCAGCTTCTTGCATGGCCAATATGCCCATGTGGCTAGACACCTAGTGGTGATCCACTGCTGCAGGGCACATGGGACACCCTTGCTATAGGGATGCTGGTGTACAAGATCAGAGACACACATGAGGCTCAGGGCTGCAGTGGCAGCTGCCACACCAGGGTGTTTCCCCCTGCAGGCAGCAGGAAAGGGCCAGCCATCCCTCAGTGATGGGACACAGACCTGTCACCATCCCCCAGCACCCCTGGGCAACCTGCTCAGCCCCACATCATTTCATAACACCACAGGCTGTCCTCACCTGACCCTATTAGCACATCATTAATTCAAGGCTTGCTGCTGCAAATAGAAAACTCTTGAAAGCACAGAGTGAATTTGCCTTATGCCAGCCAGGAGAGAAGCGTTCCTCACTGCTGTTCTTCCTTGGCTGCAGCCAGTGCAGGGGATCCCAATCCCAGAGAGGTGGCTGCAGGATGCTCATGGATGCTGCCCCTGAGCTGACCCTAGGGACAGAGCACAGACTATAAGGGCAGCCCAGGGCAGCCTGCAAACTGCTCCAGCAAGGCCCCTCTCATCTTCCTCACCTCCAGCATCTCTCAAGCCCTTGCCTGCTCAGCCAGACCCTTCACTTCGAGCACACACTTGGTCCTGGCTCAGACCCCAGAGGGTCAGGATGCCTTGGGATGGAGACACAGCCATAATCTCCTCCCTGCACTCTGCATCAGCCTAACAACCTCCATCACCTGGGTACCAGCTCCTCTCAAACGCAGCCCACCTGTGTCCCTATTCCTATGGGCCACTGGTAGCCACCAGGGGCCACCAGGACATGCCATCCCCACCAGCCCCACTGCCCAGGGCTTTAGCTGTCACACACGTTGCGCAAAGGACGGGACTTGTGATCTCTTTAATTGCACACCGGAGAGCTTCTTAGTTTGCAGCTTAGTGGGTGCTATTTCTGCCAAGGTCAGGGGGACACGTGAACTGTGACCTCCCCGCTGGCGAGGGGAAGAGCAGGAGGAGGCAGCCCCACCTGGACACCGGGGGGACAGCGCAGTGCCCACCCCCAGCGCCATGCCCCGGGCACCTCGTCCTGAGCTCTCTGTTTGCTGCTCTTCATTAGGCTCTTAATAAGGCCCCTGAGAGCGGTGCTGTTCACAGGCGCTCTGGCTGCAGGGGCTGCGGAGCATGGTGAGCTTGGAGAACAGATTGCTTCAGCTCGGTTTAATCCTGACTGGGTGGATTCAGCCAGGGAGACCCCCCTTGCCCATGTGGGGGGAAGATATTTCCCCTCCCCAAACCAGTGGTGAGACAGACAGGCCACATCCCTTCCCTTGCACTGAGCTCTGAACCAAGCACCGGGGAAGAAGCTGGGGGATGCAGCACCTTGTTAAAAATAATAGGGAAATGAGAGAGAGCTTCTTCCTTTTTCCTGTTTAATAAACGGCCAAAGGCTGCTCTCATATGTCTCATCCCACTTGTCCCTCCAGGTCTAGGTGCTGTGATGCACAGCTCAGACATCTGGTTTATCCCTGGCATCCAGTGCCCTTAAGTGTCCTGTCGCCCAGGGAACAGCCATGGAGCCTCTCACATCTTTCCCACTTTGCCTGCAGGGTCTGTCCTCTGAATCATGGAATCAACCAGGTTGGAAAAGACCTTTAAGATCATCAAGTCCAACCTTTACCCCCACACTGCCAAGGCCACCGCTAACCCATGTCACTGAGGGCCTTGTCTGCACGGTTTGTGAACACTTCCAGGGATGGTGACTCCAGCACTGCCATGGGTGGGCATCAAGTTCCAATGCCTGAAGGGAGCCTGGGGGGAGCTGGAGCCACCCAGCAAGGTGGCACTGGTGAACCCGCATTACCATCCAAGTGTCCGCGGTGCTGGCAGGGCTCCCTGAGTGCTGGTGCTTCTGGCAACGTCCCTGCTCCGCACCTGGCACCGCAGACCGCAGCCACCTTACATAAACACAGACGATGCCGCTGATTCCTCAAAGCCCCTCAGAGCTCCAGGGCTTCCTCCCCTGATCCAGATTAGGTGGCACAGACGGCGTTAATCCGAAGCCGGGCACCTCCGCGC
This sequence comes from Neopsephotus bourkii, assembly GCF_033783945.1. NCBI lineage: Eukaryota > Metazoa > Chordata > Aves > Psittaciformes > Psittacidae > Neopsephotus > Neopsephotus bourkii. The sequence goes on from NW_026901555.1 coordinate 3,040,233, forward strand.
TGCCGCTCTGTTAATAACAGAGAGAGCGGTGCTGGTGGGAGCAGGTCTCTGGCAGGATGTGGGTCTCCGGCAGGAATGGGGGTCTGCTGCTGCCACCTCTGCACACACCTGCCATCACTGTGTGTCCCCATGGCAGCCACTGCCCTGTGGCCCAGGGCCTCCATCCCAAAATCAAGCAGACTGCCTGACTTCTCAGTGGGCCCTACCACCGGTTCCTCTTGAGGCTGGGAGCCCGGTAGGAAGCCATGGCAGGGGCTTTTGCCATGTCTGCACCAATGGGCTGGTGGCGAGGAGCAGTCCCTTTGCGTGGCCCATGGCTCCTGATGCAAGAGCAGCAGAAAGCCAGGAGCATGGCTTGGCAGGGCACTCCATCCTCACCCTCATCCCCCCCGGCAGGAGCCCATTGTCCTGTCTCCATTCAGAGCAGCCCCCATGCTCCTGAGTGCTCTGGCGGCAGACGGTGCTACTTACCTGTAATTAACTTGTGCTAATCACCCTAGCAGCAGCATGCGCATGGCTCACTCATTGCCACAAGGAGCAAAACCTCTGGGTCTGTAGGCAGGAGGTACCAGGAGGGAACCCCGGTGCTGGTTACAGCCCTGTGCTCTCAGGAAAAGCCTTCCTCCTTCCTGACCCCTTCCCAGGAGCCTCCAAACCCCACTTCCCTTCTGCCTGCAGGCATTGCACACACAGACAGCGTGACATGAATGCCACTGTGGGCGCCTGGCTCGCTTGGCCACCCGATGCCCACAGCATCTCTGCCTCCACGCAGCCAGCAGCAGAGCTCAGCCCCAGTGCAGGCAGCAAGGTTTCCAGCAGTGGGCAGCTCAGTCGCTGCCTGTAGGCTGCCCACCACCCCAAACACACTTCAGGGGCTTGCTGTTGTCCCCCACCACTGTCCATCCCTTCTCTCATGGTCCTGCCCAAAGGACTGGGCTCTGTCCCCCACTGCCCCTTGCCCCAGGATACGATGAGCAGTGGGGGGCTGAGCCCCTGCTCAGGACTGCTCCTGCCTGCACCCGGCCATGCTCAGCCCCAGGCTTCCCCCCGTAGCGGGGCTGGAGCTGGAGGAGGAGCGAGAGGCTGGTCCCGGCAGTGCCGAGAGCAGAGGAGGAGGAAGAGCGCGGCGGCGGCCGCGGTGCCGAGCGAGCAGCACAGGGCACGGAGCCGCGGTCCCGGTGGTGGGGCACAGGCTGGGTCCATCCGTGCGGGTGCTGCTGACCCCCCGCTGCCACCCCTCCGTCACCGTGTGACGGGCAGAGCGGCCCCGCGGGAGGGAGCCCCAAGCGGCCGGTGCAGCATCACAGCTCCGCTCCTGCTTGGCTGCACCCCGAAAGCTCGGCTCCCTGCCCACAGCACCCCACAAGAGCCGCAGTAGCCCCGCACTGCACCTGCGAGGGACGGTGAGTGTGCTGGGGGAGGTCTGGGTCCCCGCTGGGACAGCAGCATGGCCTGTGCTGGCCGTGCACTGAGGCAGGATGGTGGCGCTGGGTGACAGCAGGGGGGTGATCCCGGCCCTCCAAGAGAAAGATCCATTCTCTGATCTCTGCTGCTGTACACCTACAGGCTGGAGCCTCCCGTGATGCAGAGTGTCAGGACCCCCAGCCTCCAACAGCTGCTCCGCTGGCCCTGCTCCTGCAACACAGCCTGGCCACGGGGTACCCCATCTCCATGAGCATCACCTCGGTGGCTGCCCATCACCTACGGAGACCTGCAGCCACCAACTCACTCGGGTACCAGGGAACTGGTGTCCCACATCACCCCCGCCTTCGCCTTCTCCAGCCCACCCCGTGGGCTAGCTGATGGCCAGTAGCCGCTGCTGAGCCCAGATGCAGGGCTGGGAGAGGGACCCAGCACAGCCACTGTCCCTGTGCTTCAGAGGATGGCGGCAGCAAACTGGTACCACCGGGACATCAGCCGTGTGGTGGCAGAGGAGCTGCTGGCCAAGGCCGGGCGGGACGGCTGCTTCCTGGTGCGGGACAGCGAGTCGGTGTCAGGAGCATATGCCCTTTGCCTCCTGTAAGTCACCTGCCTGGCTTCTGCTTGGGGCTTCTCTCTCTTGTCCATCACCGGGTCCCTCCATCCCTCTCCCTGCTCCTGCTATGGCCAAAACCTGCTGCAGGGATGCTGGTGGGTGAGCTGGCTGCCAGGCTCTGGCACAGGGGTTTTGGAGCGATGCCCATGTCAGGCCAGGGGAGAACCCTGCATCCTTGGGAGCAGGCAGGAGCCTGGGCCCACAGCCCTGCCCAGCACCAGCGCTGCTGAAGGAGGAACCCGAAATCCAGGGCACGCCAAGCCATTTTGGGCTGCCTGCCTGCTGTGGGAGCGGGAGAGGCTGACTCAGAGCTCTCTCCCTCTGCAAAAACAAACATCCCCTCTTCCTCCAACCCCCAATGGCCACATCTGCACCGTGACGTCTGCTGTTAACATCTCAGATGCCGGGACTTCAGGGTTACATCCCCTGCCACTCATGGGGCCCGTTGCCATCCCCACACCCTGAAAGCACTGCTGCCAGGGCTGCCTGCACCCCTTCCTGCTGCCTGCACCCTTCCTGCAGCTGAGCGACATGTCTGCAGCGCATGGGGCGGTGCCTGGTGGGGTTGCAGGGATGCCACCCCCTTCCCTACCGCTGGCCTGGCCCAGTGCACGGGACAAATTGCAAACACATGGTGCTGAGGGGAGCGGGGAATGCCGGGAGCTTAGCCGGCATCCGCCAGCATCCCGACACTGATGCCGGACAGGATGGTGGCACAGGCAGGGATGTGCAGTGGCCCCAGAGCGAGTATGACCATGCTATGGCAGCCGTCGGCTGTTGTAAAATGGGCTGCCATGAAACCCTCACTGCCACACAGTGCCGTGGGGTGCCCCACTGAATGCTGGTGGAGATGTGGCTGAGCTCCTGGCTGTGCCCACACAGGCAGAGAGCTGTTTGGAGTTGAGTGGACACTGCGCATCCCCCCCTGCAAACCGGTACAGACCCAGAGCTGAGGGTGATGCTTTTATGAAATGAGAGTTCCTCCCTCTGCAGAAGGAACGGGGTTTTTGCATCAGGGCTGGGTGCTGCCACACACCCAGTGTCATGGGGGCTGTGATGGAGAACCCTCCTCTGCTCTCTCCCAGGTTCCAGCGGCACGTCCACACCTACCGCATCCTCCCCAATGATGAGGGGCTGCTGTCTGTCCAGGTGGGTGCAGCAGCGGGTGTCCAGGGGCTGGGTGCCACTGGGGTGCCCTCCCGGCCCTGGCTAATGCCCCTGGGTGCCTGCCTGGGGGCACAGGCAGGATGCAGGTGCAAAGGGCAGGGATGCTCGCCTCCTCACAGCACACAAAGAGGTGGCATCCGCCTGCCCTCCCCGACACTGCGGTTTGCGCAAGCTGCCTGCAGCACCGAGCACCGCAGGATGTGGGCGCTTTGCAGCCACCCCTCTGCATGTGGGGCTGCCACCATGCAGCCCAGGGCAGCACAGCAAAACACTTGTCCCCTTCCTGCCACTGTCTCCTGCCCCAGCCTGGCCACACAGGTCCCATCCCTATGATGTCCGTCCCCGTGATGTCTGTCTTGGCTGCCTGACAGCTCAGCATTGCTTCCCCTCTTTGGTGCCACTTCACAGTATCTCCTGCCACCCAGCTCCCTGCAGCTCTCCTCTCTAGCCCCTCAAAAGAACATCCTGAAGGTCCCTAGGGAGCATTCCCATGTGCTGCATGGGGCAGATGTTTTCCTGCTCTCTGCTGCCATGCAAGGGGCTGGGGTAAGCTTCCCATGGGTCAGGCATCCTGCTTGCCATGGGCTCATTCTGGGGGACAGCCCCACTTGAGAGAGCAGGTTGGGCCAGAGCCTGCCCAGGCACTGCCTCAAGCACATGGAGCCAGTGGAGGGAGGGACATGATGGTGCTTTTTCAAATACATGGCAGGTAAAACTAACACCAGAGGCAATGTAGGCCCGCTGATGAACGGGACGGGTGCCCTGGTGACAGAAGATACAGAGATGGCAGAGTTACTGAATGCCTTCTTTGTCTCTGTCTACTCTGCTGGAGGCAGTCCTGAAGAGCCCTGTACCGCTGAGACCCCGGATGAAGACAGGTCAACGGAGTGGTCTGCCTTAGTTGATGAGGAATGGGTTAAAGACCAGTTGAGCAATCTGGATATCCATAAATCCATGGGTCCAGATGGGATGCACCCGCGGGTGCTGAGGGAACTGGCGGAGGTCATTGCTAGACCGCTCTCCATCATCTTTACCAAGTCTTGGGAAACGGGAGAGGTGCCTGAGGACTGGAGGAAAGCAAATGTCACTCCTGTCTTCAAAAAGGGCAAGAAGGAGGACCCGGGTAACTATAGACCGGTTAGCCTCACCTCCATTCCTGGGAAAGTGATGGAACACCTTATCCTTGGTGCCATCTTAAGGCATATCAAGGATAAGAGGGTTATGAGGGGCAGTCAACATGGCTTCACCAAGGGGAAGTCGTGCTTGACCAATCTTGTAGCCTTTTATGAGGAAATAACGCGGTGGATGGATGATGGCAGAGCGGTGGATGTGGTCTACCTCGACTTCAGCAAAGCGTTTGACACGGTCTCCCACAGCATCCTTGCGGCTAAATTGAGGAAGTGTGGTCTGGATGACCGGGTAGTGAGGTGGACTGTGAACTGGCTGAAGGAGAGAAGCCAGAGAGTTGTAGTCTATGGGGCGGAGTCTAGTTGGAGGCCTGTATCTAGTGGAGTGCCTCAAGGGTCGGTACTGGGACCAGTATTATTTAATATATTCATCAACGATTTAGATGAGGGAATTGAGTGTACTATCAGCAAGTTTGCTGATGACACTAAGCTGGGAGGGGTGGCCGACACGCCAGAAGGCTGTGCTGCCATCCAGAGGGACCTGGACAGGCTGGAGAGTTGGGCGGGGAATAACCTGATGAAATATAACAAGGGAAAGTGTAGAGTCCTGCATCTGGGCAGGAACAACCCCAGGTTCCAGTATAGGCTGGGGAACGACCTGTTAGAGAGCAGTGTAGGGGAGAGGGACCTGGGGGTCCTGGTGGACGACAGGGTGACCATGAGCCGACACTGTGCCCTTGTGGCCAAGAAGGCCAATGGCATCCTGGGTTGTATTAGAAGGGGGGTGGTTAGTAGGTCGAGAGAGGTCCTCCTTCCCCTCTACTCTGCCCTGGTGAGACCTCATCTGGAATATTGTGTCCAGTTCTGGGCCCCTCAGTTTAAAAAGGACAGGGACCTGCTGGAGAGAGTCCAGCGCAGGGCAACTAAGATGATTAAGGGAGTGGAGCATCTCCCTTATGAGGAAAGACTGAGGGAGCTGGGTCTCTATAGTTTGGAGAAGAGGAGATTGAGGGGTGACCTTATTAGTGTATATAAATATATAAAGGGGGAGTGTCACGAGGATGGAGCCAGGCTCTTCTCAGTGGCAAACAATGAAAGGACAAGGGGTAATGGGTACAAATTGGAGCACAAGAGGTTCCACTTAAACCTGAGAAGAAACTTCTTCTCAGTGAGGGTGACGGAACACTGGAACAGGCTGCCCAGGGAGGTTGTGGAGTCTCCTTCTCTGGAGACATTCAAGACCCGCCTGGATACGTTCCTGTGTAACCTTATCTAGGTGTTCCTGCTCCGGCAGGGGGATTGGACTAGATGATCTTTTGAGGTCCCTTCCAATCTCTAACATACTGTGATACTGTGATACTGTGATACTGTGTGCTTCCCTTTCTCTACCTCCCCAGACCATCCAGGGCATCCAAGCCAAGTGTTTCCGCACCCTCCCTGACCTGATCAGTGCCTACCAGCAGCCCAACAACGGGCTGGTGATGCCCCTGCTCTACCCCGTGCACCGGGCAGGGCAGGCGGCCGAGGAGGACTCGGGTGAGCCAGGGAGGGGACATGGGGGCCATGCAGGGTGTGAGCATGGAGGGTTCCTGCTGAGCCGCTGTGCTCTGCCCGCAGACGGGGAGGATGCCCGGGGCACTGGGCACACGGTGAGCGCGGTCCCTGCCAGCGCAGCCGCGGCAGGCTCATGGCTCAGCGCTCCCATCACCACCCAGACCCACATCTCACAGCAGCTGCACCAGAGGCTGCAGGAGCAGGTGCACAGCAGGTAAGGCAGCCCTGCACACCCCGCGCTGGTGGAGGTGATGGTGCGGGCATGGCCGGGGAGGGATGTCCCCACTTTGGAGCACTGTGTGCAGTCCTAGTGTCCTCAGCGTAAAAAGGACATGGAACTGTTGGAACAAGACCAGAGGAGGCCACGAGGATGATCAGGGACTGGAGCACCTCCCATATGAAGACAGGCTGAGAAAGTTGGGGCTGTTCAGCCTGGAGAAGAGAAGGCTGCGTGGAGACCTCATAGCAGCCTTCCAGTATCTGAAGGGGGCCTATAGGGATGCTGGGGAGGGACTCTTCATCAGGGACTGCAGTGGTAGGACAAGGGGTAATGGGTTAAAACTTAAACAGGGGAAGTTTAGATTGGATACAAGGAAGAAATTCTTTACCGTGAGGGTGGTGAGGCACTGGAATGGGTTGCCCAGGGAGGTTGTGACTGCTCCATCCCTGGCAGTGTTCAAGACCAGGTTGGACAAAGCCTTGGGTGAGATGGTTTAGAGCGAGGTGTCCCTGCCCATGGCAGGGGGGCTGGAACTGGATGATCCTAAGGCCCTTCCCAACCCAACCTTTTCTATGGTTCTAAGATGCCCACCTTCCCTTGCAGCCCAGCCAGCGACTTCATGGGCTTCATGGCTGAGTACCTGAACCACCACGTGCAGCTGGACCTGGAGGCGCTGCGCCACGGGCACCCGCAACTGCGTCACCTCAGCACCGCGCTGGTCACTGCCTGCCGCGCACTGCACAGGCGAGCGCACCCCTGTGCCCCCATCCCCTTCATGGTGCCCGGACACCGGCACCCAGGGCTCAGGAGATGCCTGCTCCATCTCTCACCCGCTCCTCTCCTCTCCTCCCTTCTCCTCCCCTCTGCAGTGAGATCGACTTCACTCTGGCTGGTCTGGAGACACTGGCCAGGATGTTCGACCCCCCCATGTCCCCTCACAGCCCAGCCAGGGAGCAGGTGACCCCCCCCGCGGCCACCACAGCCCCCAGCCACCTGCAGGTGTGTCCTCATGTATGGCTGGGTGCCCCTGCTCATTGAGGAGGTGGTTGGGGTGGTTTCGGTGCCTGTCAGCACCCAAAGGTGCTGCACACCCCGCAGCACTGCCAGCGGTGATGGGTGCTGCGTGCCATGGTCCCTGCAGCCAGTGGAAGGCACCTGGTGCTCTGTGGCCCGAGGGCAAGCAGGGATTCATTCCTGCACCCAGTCCAGGGTGCAGCAATAGAGGAAGCTGCTTCCCCTGCCAGACCCCAGGGACCCCCATGTCTCAGGATGCAGCCCAAACCCACGAGGAGGAATCCACCAGTCTAGTGCCACTGTGCTGCTCCAGGAATGTCCATCCTTCTCCCCAGGGTCTCCTGACCAGCGACCCAGACCTTGAGCTGCTCCTCAACAAGATATCTGCCGTCAACCATCTCCTCTCTTCACTGGAGAAGAAGGTGTCTGCCCCATCCTGCCATACTGGGCTTGGGAGGCGCGACATACTGGGTGCAGGCGGAGGCATGGCTGCTGTTAACGGCAGCCACTGCCCAGCTCTGAGGGTGCCCCAGGCTGGGGAGCCTCACTGTGCTCCAGTGAACCCCTCACCTAAATCAAACCCTCTGGCAAAGCAGGCTGCCAGCAGCTGCACAGCCCCAGGGTGCCCAGGGCTCCCAGTTAGCCCAGTGCCCCCTGACCAGGATCCATCTCCCGGCAGGTGCTGAAGTCGCTGCAGGAGACGGTGTCAAGGCACAACCTGGCACTACCTAGCATGGCAGCGTCCCCCCCGCCAGCCGCCAGGCCCCTGGCTGTGCAGAGCTTTGAGGTGAGCGTGGAGGATGCAGCAGGGCCCCAGCGGCACTGCCCACGCTGGGCAGGCCTGGGGCCAACCCGGGATCCTCGTCCCTGCCTGCAGGTGAAGGTGGGCAAGTCGCAGCGGGCAGCCCTGACGGTGGACGTGCAGTCGGGCACAGTGGCCATCACCAAGCAGGGCAGTGGGTCCCCGGAGGAGACCATCCCACAGGACAAAAGTAAGGGTCGATGATGATTGGACTGTGGGGTTCCCTGGCACAGGCCTGATGCCAGGGTGATGGGCTGCAGACCTGGTCTCATCCCAAGCCCCCATCCCACACTACCTGCCGCTCCCGTGGTGGGAGGCTGGCAGCCACCGTTGACCCCCTCACACCCAGCATTCAGTCCTGCAGCTGATCAAATACCAGAGCGTGCAGAGCAAGGTGAGGCTGCTGTATGACCGGGAGCCACAGAAGAGCCTCAGCAGAGACTTCATCTTTCCCAGTGCACGGGTAAGCAGCACCGGCTGCTCCCTGGGTGTCCTGGGGGAATCCAGAGCTGTTATGCACCATGCAGCAAATCAATGGTCTCAGGGCTGAGAGCAAACTGGCTCCTGTGTCTGGGGGTGATGTCCTCTGATCCCACCACCAGCAGCTTCTGGGCTTGCTGTGGCTCCCGGCTCCCCTTTGGGACCCTAAGACACTTGTATTGTCCCACAGAAGCGAGAGGCCTTTTGCCAGCTGCTGCAGCTGATGAAGATCCAGCACTCCAACCTGGAAGAGCCTGACCTTATCTCAGTGTATGTCGGGACGTGGAACATGGGTAAGGATAAGGTCACATTGTCCTGGGAGGCTGCCATGGCTCATTGTGAGCATGGGTGGGTTTGGGGGCGTGAGAGCTTCAGGGACCTGCCCCAGGAAACCTGAGGTCCGAGCTGGTCCTTGGTGGGAGGAGGAGGCTGGAGAAGACTGACTGCTTTTGTGTTTGCCTGTCCTGTCATGATCCGCTCACCCAGTGGCTGTCAGGGAATTGGAGGACCTGGGATACCTGGGAGGGTTTTGGGCGGTAGCAGTAAATCCCCCATCAGTCTCGCATGAGCATGGCTGAGCTGTAGGGCTGCCATGAAGCTTCTTGCCCTGGCAGCTCCTGGAGGTGCATAGGGTCTGTGGCTGGGGACAAGCCGGATGAGCCTGGCATGCCGCCCTGGTGACCCGCTGTCCCCTGCCCGCAGGCAGCACGCCGCCACCCCGCTCCATCGCCTCCTGGCTGACCTCGAGGGGCTTGGGGCGCACGCAGGATGAGACCACTGCCTGCATCCCCCATGACATCTACGTTATCGGCACCCAGGAGAATTCCCTGGGTGACCGCGAGTGGGTCGAGTTCCTCCGCGCATCGCTCAAGACCCTGATGGCCATCGACTACCGAGTGGTAACGGCGGGTGCAGCCTGGACCTCTCTGGCTGTGCCTGGGGAGGCACCCAGTGCTGAGCACGCTAAAGGTGTCCTGCAGCAGTCTCAGGGCACTGGTTACCAGCAGCCATCACCCCAGGGATCCTACCCCCAAAGCCAGGGTCCTTTCCCACCCCAAATGCAGCCCAGGGAACCCCTTACACCCCGCAGACTCTGTGTGCCCTCCTCAGCAGCCACCTTTCAGGGATGGGTTGGCTGACCTTGCTGCTTCTCCATCCCCACCGCGCTCGGCCATGGGGTGGTATGGGGGGAGCAGGCAGACTCACCCCCTGTCCCTCCCCGCAGGTTGCCCTGCAGTGCCTCTGGAGCATCAAGATTGTGGTGCTGGTGAAGCCCGAGCACGAGCGGCGCATCAGCCACGTCCACACCTCCAGCGTGAAAACAGGGATTGCCAACACCCTGGGTAGGGATGGGGTGTGGGGTGCCCCAGAGAGCCTGAGAGCCACCCCAGGATGTCTGAGATGCCCCAGAGCTCAGTGCCCAGCGCATCCCTGCAGGGAACAAGGGAGCTGTTGGTGTCTCCTTCCTCTTCAATGGCACCTCCTTTGGCTTCGTCAACTGCCACCTGGCCTCTGGCAGCGAGAAGACCCACAGGTGATTGATGGAGGGGCTGGGGATGGGGCTGCCCCACAGCAGGCAGCTGTCTCAGGGGGCTGTGGGGATGTCCCTGTCCCCACCACCCAGGAGCAGGGTGAGGATGAGGTGTCAATGATGTGGCTCACATGGTGCTGCTGTCGTCCCCCCCCGCAGGCGGAACCAGAACTACAGTGACATCCTGCACTCCCTGGTCCTGGGGGACAAGCGGCTGGGGGGCTTCGACCTCACCCTGCGCTTCACCCACCTCTTCTGGTTCGGGGACCTCAACTACCGCCTGGACATGGACGTGCAGGTGGGACCCCATGGGCACCGCAGCGGGATGCTGGCACGCTGGTGGCAGTGCTGGTGCCGCTGCAGGGATGGGAGGAGCTGGGGCTCACCGTGCCTCCTTCCCCGGCACAGGACATCCTTGCCCACATAACCAAGAAGGAGTTTGAAGCTCTCCTGGCTGTCGACCAGCTCAACCTGGAGCGGGAGAAGAACAAGGTGTTCCTGCGATTCAGTGAGTGTGGGGACACGGGCACCGAGATGGTGGCACCCAGGGTCCCTGCAGACCTCTCCTGTGCCACCTCCAACACATGGTGGAGCCCTGGCCTGGCATAGCCCTGTGCTGAAAGGCTGGGGATGTGCAAGCCCCAACAGGGCAGGTCCCTGCGCTCTGCATCCCAAGAGTGTGCAAGCACAGGGCCCTCAGCCATCGGTGTGAGCACAGGATGATGCTCCATGGGGCCTGTCCCAGGCTGATTGCAGTGGTGCTGGCCCCTGTGCCACCTCTGTCTTGGTTCCCAGGTGAGGGTGACATCTCCTTTCCCCCCACCTACCGGTATGAGCGGGGCTCCCGGGACAGCTACATGTGGCAGAAGTTCAAGCCCACAGGGGTGAGTTCATGGAGCCTCTGCCGAGCCGCAGGACATCACTGTGGGATGGGGACAGCCGGCTCAGCTGGTGCTGGGGAAGAATTGCATGGTGATGTTCAACCCCACACCTCCACCAGCCTGTTCCATCTGCAAAACGGGCCTGGATGGGAGGGAGCTTGCTTTTTGGGGTGCACCCAAGGGGACACTGAAGCTGGCTGCTTTCCTGTTTTCAGATGAGGATCAATGTCCCCTCGTGGTGTGACCGCATCCTGTGGAAGTCACACCCGGAGACCCACGTGGTCTGTAACTCCTATGGTTAGTGAGACCCTGGGGCTGGGGGCCAGCGCTGCCCGGGACCCCATGGCTGGGGACCATCACCCAGTTGCTCCCTGCCACCCTCCAGGCTGCACCAATGACATTGTGACCAGTGACCACTCGCCCGTCTTCGCCACCTTCGAGGTGGGAGTGACCTCGCAGTTTGTGCCCAAGAAGGGTAAGGGCCTGGGGCCTGTCACTCCCGCACCCTGTTTGGGGTGAGCCCTGGCCATGGGCTGAGCTGCTGGTACCTGCCTGCAGCTCCCGGCTCCAGCCCCGAGCCCCTGGCCTGCATCGAGTGGGAGAGCATCGAGGTGATTGTGAAAACCACCAGCCGCAGCAAGTGCTGCATCGAGTTCCACTCCTACTGCCTGGAGGGTGAGGTGGCCCTGCGGGGTGCTGGGGTGGCAGCGGGGTGCCATGGGGGGGAGCCAGCCCTGGCTGGACCTATGCCCGCTGCTCTCCCTCGCAGAGGCCCAGCGGAGCGGGGAGAACACCTTCCAGAGCTGTGACATCCCCGGCTTCCTCAAGCTGGGCTGGTCCGCAAAGCATCTGCCTGTGGTACACCCCTGAGCATCCTCCTCCCTCCTCTGCCGCATCCCTCCTGCTGGCTCCATACCCTGACCCCCAAGGGGTCCTGGGGGCTGTCACCGTCCCCCCCAGGACAGTACCACCTTGTACCACCCTACCTTGCAGCAGCCCCCCCGAGCACTCCTCTCTCTGCATGCAGCTGAACCCCATTCTGCCAGACTTGGAGTACCTGGTGGACCAGCACCTGCTCCTCAGCATCAAGGGTGTGGAGAGCTGCGAGTCCTATGGTACGTGCGGGATGGTGGCAGGGGGGAACAGCCTTCTGGGTGTGTGGTTCTGCAGCTGGAGCTTGGCAGAAGGGACTGTGGAACTTACCCTGCTGCGTGCTGTGCCTGCAGGTGAGTGCTGCATCGCAATGAGGTCAATGATCAGCAGCATGGCCCAGCAGTTTGAGACCTTCCTCTTCCACCGTGGCGAGGAGACGGGCTCCATACGTGGCTGGATGAAGGTCCGGGTCCCCAAGGACACGTGCGGCACCCGTGAGAGGCTCTATGGTGAGGGTGGCCACACACCAGTACCCTCCTGTCACCCTGGGAATGGGGCACAGTGCACCCCAGGCTGCCCCCCCGGACCCCAGCAGCGGTCAGGGGCTGTGCAGTGCCTGGTGGGGAGATGCCAGACTCCAGTGCTCTTGCAGAGTGGATCAGCTTTGAGGAGGAGGATGCTGAGCCAGCGGCAGACACCCCAATGTGCCCCAAGCCACCCCGGCAGACCCTCAGGTACTGCAGCCAGGCTCAGCCCCACCACAAGGCCTGGTTGTGGGGCGATGCTGAGTCCTCTCCCACTGTGCTTTGCAGGAGCCGGCCCCGCAGCCTCCCGGAGCCGCCTGCTGGCTACACCAACCCAGCCTACTTCATCTTTGAGGGGGTCCCCAACACATGGGGGCTGGCCCCTGGCACTGGTGAAGCCCACACCAAGCAGGCAGAGAGCCCGGCCAGGGGTCCGCAGCACCAGAGCCCCCTTGGGGCACGGGCCCCTTTGCCCTCGGAGGAGCAGCAGTGGGGCAGCCAGCCCCACCGTGTACCAGGGGGTCCACCCCGTGAGTGCCCACTCAGCCCCCTTCGTGTGGGCCAGCAGAAGAGACCCAAATCAGCCACGCTGGTGAGGGACACACCGGGGCTGGGCGACTGCTCACTGACAGCGCTGCACATGGCCTCCTGCCTGAGCCAGATGGACTGGGCATCCCCTGGGGATGGAGGGGACAGCCAGGAGAACCTGCTGCACCCCAGGACCCTGCTGCACCAGGCCCACAGCACCCTGGAGCCACCCCCACGGCCCTGCCGGGAGGTATCGAGGTGCCTGCCAGGTGCTCGCCAGTACAGCCCCTCCAGAGAGGTACCACTGTGGTCCCTATGGGGCTCTGGAGCTCAGCTGAAGGGCTTGGGGAGCTGAGGGAGGGAGGGGACCTGCTTTGGGCCATGGGGTCACCATCAAATGCAAGGTCCCATCCCCAGTGCACTGTTCTGCCTGATGGAGGTGCCCAGGCAGTGGGATAGCGGAAGGTGAAGGAACAGCAATGTGCCCCATTGACCTGGGGTGAGGACATGAAGGCGGGGACTTCATGGTCCTAGTATGACCCTGCTGGCATGTGTCCCTGTGCTTCTCTTCCCAGTGGCCTTGCAAGAGGGGTGAATGGTCCCGCAGCACCAGTGGGTGCCTGGGCCACCTCAGCTTGCAGCAGGACAAGGAACGGCTGCAAGAGCATGGCTGGGACCACCAGGAGATCTTCAGGTACCCCAGGCCCTGGAGCCCAGGAAGGGGGCACAGTGCAGATCAGCTCCTGTGGCCCCACAGGCCCTGGCAGAGCCCCATGCCCTGGTGGGGAGGAGAGGTGGGAATGTGGCAGGACAGGGGCAGGAGGATGTCAAGTCCACGATGGATGCCCTGGGGCTGCGTGGGCTTCCTGCTTCCTCTCTGTGGCTCCCCCAGCACTTGCTCCCCCTCACAGAGATGTCACGGAGCGGGACCTGCCGGAGGCTGGGGCGCTCAGCCCGAGCCATCCTCAGCTCATCCATGGCACCGTGGTGAGCCTGCCGCAGAGACCCAGCCTCGGACCCAGCGCCTAGAGCATCCATCCCCACCCCAGCACCAGTGTGCGCTCTCCTATGGAGCTCCCAAGGAGGCAGGGCTGCCGAGGAGGATGGGGCAGGAAACACCCAGGCCATGCTCCCAACGTGGTTGGCCTCACCAGCAAGTGACTCAGTTGGGGGTGTCAGGAAGCTCCTACAGACACTTTCCGTGTCTCAGTGCCTGTTTCCATCCTTCCACCCCAAAGTGATGGAAGGACCATGCTGAGCCCCACCAGCAGGGAGGGATGGTGGACATAGGAGATGTTGAGGCCATTTGGAAGGTGGGACCACATTGGACCTTAAGGCTCAGCCTTTTCAGGCAGCCTGCAAGGGCACAGTGGCACCTGTGGCCAGCCCAGCTCCACACACCCTGTGCCTTTGGCCTCATCCCTCCTCCCCAGGCCCAGCGCTGGATGGACAGCATTCCCAGATTACTCCAGGATGGACAGCATTCCCAGATTACTCCAGGATGGACAGCATTCCCAGATGGCTTCATCTACAGCAGCTGCTCCTGAGGCTGCGGCACCATTTCCTTACAAGATGCCCCTTGCTGTTCCCATCCAGAATAAAGTCTCAGGGATGCTGGGGTGCATGTGTGCAACGCCTCATTCTGTGCACAGGCAAAGGGGGAGCACCAGAACATTGCCCTCTGCCTCCCACTGTTTACTCGGGGACCCTGCAAACCCATCCCTTGGGGCTGCCCTCAGTGGCACCGTTCCCTTTGGAACGCACTGATCTACCTGCTCATCCCAGCACACCCAGGCTCCCCCAGGCTCTCCCTCTGTGTCCAGGCATTCTCGGGCTGCCCCTGCACCACCCCTCACACCTCTGCTCCTCCCCAAACCACCCCGCTCTTGGCCAGGGTCCCCAGCATCTCAGGGCGCACCCGTTCACCGCCGGCATGCCCGTTCATCCCAATACCAGTGCTTCTGAACAGCACACGCTTTTAACCCGCCTGACGCTCGCAAAGGAGTTAAATCCCCCGACCAGGCAGTGCTCTGCAGGCAGTGGGGGCACACGGTCCCCCCAAAACACAGGGAGACCCCAGCCCAACAGGGCTCCGGCTGCTGCTGCGCCCAAGGTGGCCCTGGTTTGGGGGACACTATGCCCAGGCTGGCCTCAAGGTGGCAGTGGCCACCTTTGTCCCTAGCGTTGCCCCTCAGGGCTGGGATGCCAGCAGGGCAGCACCCTGGGGTGCGGGCACTGCGGGACATGCGTGGACCCGGTGGGGCAGGGGGGCTGCCGTAGGGTGGGCAAGGGGCCACGGTCCCCACTGGCAGGGGGATGCGGTCCGTACGGATGAGGGGCTGTGGACCTCACGGCTGAGTGACTTTGGTCCTCAGGTGCGAGGGGCGCTGGTCCCCATGGCCAAGGGTCCTTGCCTCCCACAGGGCTGTGGCCCCATGGGTGAGACCCACGCGTCCCACGGTTTGGGGGCTGCTGCAGGGTCTGCAGATGGCCCAAGGCCTGCGAGGGCGATGGGCGGGAGGGGAGCGGAGCGGGGCTGAGCCCTGCGGGCAGCCCCTGGGGCGGGCAGGGACACGGGCAGGGATCGCTGCGGGCTCCTGCCCCTCCTCTGCCCGCCTCCAGCCCTGCCTCTCCCGGGCACTTTGCTCCCAGCGGTGGGAGCGCAGGAGCGGGCACACGGCGCGGCAGGGCTCGGCGGGGGCCGCCCGCAGCCCCTCCAGCAGGGCCCCCCGGGGCCCCGCTGCTGAGAGCCCCCCCCAGGCAGGTCCGCAGGTGAGCCGGGGCAGGGGCAGCAGCGGGACGGCCGCACCACAGCCGTGTGAATGCAGCTGGGCACTGGGGGGACGCTGTGAGGGGCTTTGGCCCTGTAAGGGATGGAGGTGGGAACCCAGGGCCGGGTGGGTGTGGGTCAGCCAGAGCTCCCCATCCCTCCAACATCCCCAGATCCCTCCGTGCATCTTCCTCCTTAACACACCACTGCCTTCCTCCATCACCGAGGGCTGCTGTGCGCCCACCTCCGCTCCTTCATCTTCCTCTCCTCTTCCTCAAATTGCTGTTTCCCTGCAGGGCAAAGCTGCCCTTGGGCTGCTGTGGCTTAGCCGGATGCTCTGTGCTCCTGCCCTTCCCTGGGGAGGCAGAGGGTCAAGGAACAGCCCACCCAAGTGTGAAGGGAAACCCTCACCTCCCACCCAGCTGAGAAAGGGGTCACCTCAGAGCAGGGAGGGGATGTGGTGGGCAGAGACAAGCACCCGAGCTCACTGGTGTCCTTGGGGAGGAGGCACCGGCACCCAGGCAGCGCAGGCGGGTCGTGCTTTGGCTGCTCTTGCAGTCAAAGGGAAGGATTGAAAAGAAATGAGGTCACGCTCCCCTTGTGCCGGGGCTTTGGCTGCACCAAGCCCGTGGCGATTAGGGACAAGGGTCCTGCTGCAGGATGTTTTGCACAATTTCCCCTTGTTTTGCAATTTCCGAGCGCTTGGGCGAGAAGCAAAGCCCTGCTCTCCCCGTGCTCCAGCGGCAGCCGGTCCCAGGCTCACCCAGCCACGAATCCCCCAGCGGCTGCTCCCTCCCCTCCAAAATCCACTCTCTCGCCCCTCTCCAAAGCCCCTGCTCGCTGCACCACGATCCCCGACCCCTATCCGGTCCCGCCGCCGGGCAGGACTTTGGCTCCAGGGCAGAGTCTGCCACCGGCGCTGCCCCACTCATTCATTTCATTGGTGCCTTTCTAACATCCCAGGAATCCACAGGGCAGGAGTTCTTGGCCAGCTGCAGGGGCAACAGGGCTGGGGGCAGCTGCTGGCCCCCACTGGGGCCAAAGGACGGGTTCAGGCTGGGCACGACCATGGGGCCAGGAGCCAGGGCACAGCTCTGTTCATGCAGCAAAGGGCCAAGGGCAGCGTCTGCCCCCAACCCATGGCCCCACACCAGCTCCTGCTCTTTCCCAACGGTGGGTGGCCACGCAGGGGGTTTGCAGGACCCTTCGCTGCTTCCCAGGGCACTGCAGTGGCCAAGCTCACATCTGTGAGGTTGTGCTTGCCATGGTGAAGGGATTTCCCAGCCTCACAGCCCTCCAGCATGCACGGAATGGGCAGGGTGGGAGCTGGCATCACATCCCCAGCTCCATGTCCTTTCCCTGCAGCGTCTCCCATCTCCCACTGTGGCAGTGAATGCTTGGCTCAGAGGTCACCTCCTTGAAAAGCCCACTCTGGAGAGGCCACGGCCAGGGAGGGCCTTGCTGGGGACATCAGCAAGGAGCAGGAGGGGGCCTGGTGGTGACGTGTCCTTGGGTGCACTGGTGCAGGAAAGAAAACCCCTGCAGGTACATTTTTATGCTGGTAAGATTCCAGCCCAGGTTGTTCTTGCACAGCTGGAGTTTGCTTTTTCAGGGGGTTGGAACTAGGTGATCTTAAGGTCCTTTCCAACCCTAACCATTCTATGACGTGAATCAGCAAGTTAAACCATGGATTGTGATCATGACTAAGATGAGGAAGCAGCAAATCTGTTGTGATAAAGCTTGTCAAATGTCATCTTCTTTTGCATTTTCATTTTTTGGTGGTTATCCTCAAGGGAAGCTTACTTGGGAATGGTGAAACCATGCTGCTGAGCACTGATGATGCTCGGGCTTTATCTGCCGCCGGAAGCTGTGTAGATGCACTCTCCTCCAAGCAGTCTGGTACCACAGAGCTGCCAGGCTTTCTCCTTATGCATTTCTCACACCGGATTTACTGCCTTATTCATGTCTTAGTTGGTTGTTGACCTATGTCATGGGCACTGACTTTGGCCACTGAACCCTGCAGCGCCTCTGGTCTGGTCATGCTCAAGGCTTCGTGCTCACCTGCACTTAGAAAAGGGAAATAAATCTCCCGGTGCATCATTTCTTCAGCAGCATCACAGACTGAAGAGGTGCAGCCGCTGGGCTGGGACCAGCACAACCAGCACAGCACCCCAAGGGCCACTGCTGGCACCAGCGGTCGGAGGCTTGGGGTTTGCTACCTGGTTCTGGGAAAACAGTGAGTTCTTCCCATTGTTAATGTTTGATCAGGACCTGCCTGTTGCTCTCTGAACTCATCCCTGTAATAAAGGAGTTGGCTGCCTGCACCGGCCGCAGCAGGAAGGAAGCTGCAGGGTGTTTGATGTGAGCCTGAAGCTGTGGCTCAGCCCACTCCTCAAACAGAGCACACAGAGGTGCGTGTGGCACCGAGGGGCTGGCCCTGCAGCCTCCTGCTTGCCCATCTGCCTCCTGATCGATTTATGGTCATCTCTGTAAACCCAGGGATGTCTCTGCAGGTGAGGCTTTGCAGGGAGATGGATCACACCTCAGCTGACCCCATGGGTACACCCTATGGGATGTTCTTGCCAACAGCGCTTGCCATGAGAAGCCATCCACTTGCACATCTCCATGGGAAAGGCAAGGGGCAAACAGGAGGGGGATGACGAGGGAGCCAAAGGATCAAGGAGGCTGATAGGATGCACCCTGATGCCCATCACCTCCTGGGTGAGCTCTGGACCAACAGCAACTGGAGACACCCCAGCGCTCCCTCCGTCAGATATGGTTTGGGTACCCCCTCATCTCTGCCAGCAGCATGGCAGATGCTCCTGCTCCCAGGTTACTCATCCAAGTACCCACCCTTGGCCAGCAGAAGTGGCTGATCCAGGATTGCTTTGCCAGGAACAGTGAGAGGTGTGGAGAGGCCAATGCACAGGCAGCCTTCAGTGGTGCTTTGCTGGACACCATGATGGTGGCAGAAGCTCCTTCTTCCTTCAGGTGGAGTGGGCTCTGAACTCCAGACATCCTGAGACATGAACCCTTTGCCAGCTCCCCCTCCTGCCTCAGCGCTGGGGCCCAATCTGCCAGGAGGATGAAGATCCCAGCCTCTGATCCTAACACTGAGCAAAAGGAAACATCCTGCCTGCCCTATGAACTTGCACTGTCTTGAGCTGGGACTCGGCTCTGGCGCAGCTCCTCTCTGCAGGGCTTACATCATCCCTCTCCTAGGGAGAATACCCGGCAGCTGGAGGCCCCTCACCGTCCAGGGACACTCACTCCCAAAGGCTCCTTTAACAGCCCCCCGAGGATTTCTCCGGGCCATAATATTCCCCCAGACAAGCCTTTCTTCTCCTCCTGCCTTTCTTCTGTCAAGGACCCCTCTGGGACAAGCAGCATTGTCAGGATGGTGCCAATTAGGCTGAGCCGGCTTCCAAGAGGCTGTGCTGGCACTGGGCAGGGGCTGCTGTTGCTTATAAAGGTCTCATTGTTCGCCGCGCCGTGGGGCTGCTGCCCTGCGGGGCCGGCGTGGTCCTCTGTCTCAGGCACGCTTCCCGGCTCCACGCGGCGCTGGTGTCACTGCGCGCTGCTCAAAGGGATGATTAATGGGTGTCATTGCAGGGGCTGCGAAGGGGAGGATTTGTCAAGTCCCCCTCAGCTCCCCGCGAGGCCCGAACGCACAAGCTGAGAAAAACCAGAGAACCATCAAAGTGGCCGAAGCTCCTGGAGGGGGGGCAAATCTGGCATCTTTGGCTCCCTTCCATGCTTTGTGCCTGACAGTGGTTGGGATCAACGACTAATGCACTTTTATTAACTGCTCCCCTAGATCTGGCTCGGAGAACATGGCCACTTCAGTGCGGACGTTCCCAGTTGCCCTGTGGACACCGACACCAGCTTCCTGGCTAGGAGGAAACACCACCGCAGCTGCAGAGGCAAAGTGTGTCTTCAACGAGGAATTCAAGTTCATCCTGCTGCCCATCTCCTACGGCATCGTCTTTGTGGTGGGGCTGCCCCTCAACTCCTGGGCCCTGTGGATCTTCATGTCCAGGATGAGGCCCTGGAACGCCACCACCACCTACATGTTCAACCTGGCTGTCTCTGACACACTCTATGTCCTATCCCTCCCCACCTTGGTCTACTATTATGCTGACCGCAACAACTGGCCCTTTGGGCAGTGGCTCTGCAAGGTGGTGCGCTTCCTGTTCTATGCTAACCTCTACAGCAGCATCCTCTTCCTGACGTGCATCAGTATTCACCGCTACGTGGGCATCTGCCACCCCATCCGCTCCCTGAACTGGGTGAAGACCAAGCATGCCCGCATCATTTGTGTGGGTGCCTGGCTTGTCGTCACCATCTGCCTCATTCCCAACCTCATCTTCGTCACCACCAGCTCCAAGGGCAACACCACCCTGTGCCATGACACCACCAAGCCCGAGGAGTTTGACCACTACGTGCACTACAGCTCCTCCGTCATGGCCCTCCTCTTTGGGGTCCCCTTCCTAGTGATCGTCCTGTGCTACTGCCTGATGGCCAAGAGCCTTGGCAAGTCGAGCTTCTCCAGCCCCAGCCCCCGAATGCCCTCCTACAAGAAGCGCTCCATCAAGATGATCATCATCGTGCTCACTGTCTTTGCCATCTGCTTTGTGCCCTTCCACATCACCCGCACCATTTACTACACCTCCCGCTACTTCCAAGCCAGCTGTCGGACCCTCAACATCATCAACTTCACCTACAAGATCACTCGGCCCCTGGCCAGCATCAACAGTTGCCTTGACCCCATCTTGTACTTCATGGCTGGGGACAAGTACCGGGGGCAGCTGCGCCGGGGGCCAGCCCATCGCCTTCGGTCCGTGCCCACCTGTGACCTGGCCCTGGTGTCCCCCTCCATGGAGAGCATCCTGGGCGGCAGCCACACTCCCAGTGACACCTGTGGGACTGGGACAGCACGGAGCAGAGGCGGGTGCTGAGGGGCCAAAGGGAATTGTAGTAACCTCATCCCTGGTCTCCATACATTGCAGCCCCCCGGGGCTCCATGTGGGCACCCTGGCATCCCCAGGTCCCCAAACCTGCCCTGCCCAGCCTCTGCGGGGGCAGACACTGCAGGGCTGAGGGCCGGTGGCCATGGGCCTTGTCCCAGCCCTGCCCCAGAATGCCATAGGAAGAGGGTGCTTGTGCCAGCTGGGGCATGACCACCTTTGGGGGACCCATGGGAATGGGAAAAATGCTGAGAAATCTATTTTGGGGAGGCAGCTGGTATCCCATCCTGGGGTGCTCCTGGGGATGTGGGGCACCAAAGAGAAGGGACACTGGTCCCTTCCTGGGCATGCACAGCCCTTCCAACCTGCTCAATAGCAATGTGGGGGGACCAGACTGAATCTGTGGATGAAGCCGACACCGGGCCCTCTGAGTACCTGGTGGAGGTTGTCAGAGGTGCCCCTGTTACACTGGTGGCCTTGGGAAAGGTAGGGAGGGATGCAGCATGGGGTACTTGCTGCCCATCACCCCTCAATAAAGCCCCTTCCCTTTTCTCTATGCTGTTTCTTCCTGTAAGAGGAGGGAGAGGGACCTTAACCCTTACCCCCTTTACCCTATAAAGTGTCTGAAAGTGAAGGAAAGCCAGCACCAGTCATCCAGAGGGAGGAGCCAGAGCAGTGACACCTGCGGTGACGAGAGTCCTTGGGAATCTGCCTTTATGGATGTTTGCTTTCCAAATGTTTACTCAGCCCTTTTGTTTGACCAAGTGCCTACGCAGACAGCAGACCAGAGATGGCTATCAGTACTGTTGACTCTCACACACCATCTGGGATGGGATGGGATGGGGGTGTCCCTGTCATAGGGAGCCCAGGAGGGACTGTCTCCCATTGCCCCCATGAGCCCTGCCTGCAGTTGCCTAGGGAAGGGATGCTAATAGCATTATCGGGGCATCACCCCCCCCTCCCCCCCATGGCACTGGCCACACACAGCGCATCCCACCAAGAGGTACGCAGGTCACCTGGGGGGAAAGAGGTCCCCAGGGATGCCATATCCCACCCCCCCATTCCCATCCCACCAGACAGTGATACACAGAGAACCCCCTACTCACTGCTCAAGTGGAAGCAGAGAAGACAACTTCCCTCCTAAGCTCAGTTAACGCAGTACAAGCAGCTGTGGCATCTCACCTCCCATTATACCTGATGTGGCCCAGGTGGTCCCTGGGAGCTGCTTGGTTACACCTGAGCCATGCAAGGGTCCCCATTAAGCACAGCCCCAGCCCTGGAGATGGAACTGCCAGCAAGGGGACATGGGTGGCAGATTCACCCACATGGGAAGTGCAGGGTACACCTGCAGCGCTGCTGATCCTGACCCCGCCACACACATAGGAACAGCTGCAGGGTTGGAATTCTGTATTGGGTACAGAGGTGGTGGAAAAGGCTCATCTGGGGCCACAGCAGCACCCACCGCTCACCCAGGACCACATGGTACCGGCTGAGGCCACTTGTCCCCAGGTCCTGGAGTGTCCCTTCCAGGGGGGGATATCTCCCCAGCCTGGTCCCACTCACCATTGGGATGCTATCCCAAAGAGCCCATCTTGTCCCCTCCTCACATGACACCTCTTCCCTAAGCTCACAGTGTCCTGGTTATCTTGAGGGAACCATGCCCAGCACTGGCCCCCAGCCTTTCTCCATTCCCCCCCCATCAGCCCCACATCTTCAAGGGACACCCACAGCCCCTCCAAATCCCTTTCAAAGAGGACTCTTTCCCAAGTTCCCCTTCCCTTTGCTTCCTCCTCTCCTGCTTCCTGCTCAGTTTTTTGGCCAGAGGAGCCGAGGGCCAGAGTGGGGACCGTCCCCTGTGCATCCCCCGTGTGTCCCCCATGCCGGTATGGCTGAAATCCCCACCCACAAGAGCACTGCCCTTGTGAGCCAGGATCTGGCCGCCGGCCCCAAGCCGTGCTCAGAGGATGTGCAGCTCGTCCATCTCCGACAGACCGTACTTGGTCTTGTTCTCGTTGAAGAGCTTGAGCAGGGAGCGGATATACATCTCGTGGTACATGTCCACCACCTCACTGCTCGGGTCCTCGATCTTGGGCACTGTCACTGGCTCCCCCACTGCCAGGAGAGGAGGAAGGTCAGGTTGGCCCAGCTTATTGGGGATGTACAATACATTGCCTTTGTATAATACATTGCCTACCAACACCACCCACTGCGGGGTGTCCTCCTCCTCCCCCCCTCCACTTTTCGGGTATCCCCTCCTCCCAGGCAGAAGATGCTCACCTACGGTGGTGATGGGTTTGGCATAGGGAAGGAAACCCCGAGACTGGATGGAGGTGAGGCCCCGACCGTAAAAGACACAGGGAGCAAAGCCCATCATCTTTTGGAAGCGCTGCTGGATGCTCCTCATCCAGCTTCCCTCCTCAAAGACCACCTGGCGAAAGAGGTCATTCTCCCCAAAGGAGAAGGAGGGGACGAGGTGGGCCCTGTGGAGGGAACGTGGTGAGTGGGGATGGGATGCCAGGACCCCCAGACTCCCATAGAGGTGGCGGTGCCCGTGACCCACCCGTGCTGCAGGGCCAAGCGGACGAAGCCCTTACGGTTCTTCAGGGTGAGCGTGGTGATGCCGGGACGGCAGGAGAGTGACTCGGCCGCGCCGCCGATGACGATGGCCACCGCATTGCCGGTGCCGTTCTTGGACAGCAGGTACCCGATAGCACGGCGTGTCACTGGGCACAGCCCTGCAGCAGAATGGACCACTGGTGCTGTGGGACTGCCAGCCCCTGCAGTGCTCGGGGACCCTCTGAGGGACCCCGCAAGGGACCCTGCCTTCTGGGACCATGCAAGGGACAGAGCAAGAGCTCCCCCTGCTGCGGCAGGGTTCCTGGAGTGGTTGGGTCTGCAGGAGCGGGCTCTGCCTGCCCTGCAGGTAGAGCACAGAGGACATCAGACCCGGGCTTCCCACAGATGGGACTGGGGAGCTCCCTGCCCACGGGTACTGCACCCTCTGGGTTCTGCCTGGCAGCAGCAGAGCTTGGCAGGAGCGGGGCAGGGAGTGGCCGCATCCCTCAAGGCAGCACAACCAGCCATGCCTGCAGGGCAGCCCATGAGGTAAGCAAGCACAGAGCCTCACCCCCACTCATCAGGTACTCCCTGAAGATGGGCAATCGAAAGTTGCCCGCCAGGGTGGTGAGGAAGGGCCGGATGCCCGGGAACATCTCCTCAAAGCCCGTGGAGCCCGTGATGAAGTTGCAGAAGGCGCCAACGCAGAGGATGCCGTGAGGGTGGGAGCCAATGATGTAGTTGTGGCTAGGGGACAAGTCGTGTGTCTTCACCAGCTGTGGGGATAAAAGGGATTGTGGGGACATAACAGTGGCATGTTCTTTTAGGTGGTGCCACCACCACCTGCACGAACGTCCCATCCTGGCACCCTGGCTCCCTGCACTGTACCTTCACAGGGAAATAATCCCGAAAGTGCCTCCACACAGTCCAGCGACGCAGGCATGGCAACCTCCTGCCACCTGCAAACCAGGGAGGGACCACAGGAGATGATGCCCACCCCAATAGGCAGCAGGATTCATGGGAAACACTACCCACAGACCCACCACGTCCCTCTTCCCACCATGGCGATGATGATGGGGCAGAGGAAGGAAGGAGCAGGTGGAACGTGGTGCTCTCCAATTGCCATGCTGGGATGGACTCCGGGAAAGAGGAGACCCCATGCCCCATCCTGCTGCAAAGCAGGAGGAAAAGGGGACCTGTGCCCATACCCACCCTTCTCCGGTGTTTCCCAGTCAAAGATGATCCAGGCCAGGTAGAGAGCAGAGATGGGCCAGAAGCTGGTGAACACAAGGTAAATGAGGAGCAGCAGGCTGACAATCCCTGTGGGAGCAGGAGGGGGTGAGTGGGTGCATTCCTGCCTCATGGGACCCCCTGCAGTCCCCTACTCACTGACCCAGCAGCAGGAAGCTGAGCACCCACTGAAGGACGGAGAGAAGCTGGAGCCAGGAGTGGATATCCCGCTGCGAGGGCCAGGGCGCTGTGAGCAGGGTGCGCAGGGTGGCCTGGATGCTGGCGCGGCTGCCTGTGAAGGGACATGGCACCCAGCCCAGAGCAGCACAGACTGGATCGAAGATGCTCCACTGGGCTGGCAGGGGGTGAATCCAGGGGCACCTGTGGCTGCTGGGGCTTTGGGATGCAGCGGTGAGGTGGGAAGTAGGATGGAAAGGATGAAGCAGTTGGGTGAGGAGGGGTGGGGTGGAGGACGCTCATCCTGAGAGCTCTGGACCATGCTGGCTGCTCTTAGAACAGCCTTGTGCTGAGCAGGGGGCAGGCTGGGCACCCTGGGCCCAGACATGCCCATGAGCTTGGGTGCAGCACTGGAGCAGAGTGCAGTGGCACATCCCACACCACGCCCAGCTCCCCAAAGGCCAGGACCTTTCCCATGTTCAGGCTCCCAGAGAATTCGTGTCTTTCCCAGCTGGTGCAGGGGGAGGCGCAGGGCAGTGTCCAACCCCAGCTCGTGCCAAGGACTGCGGCAGGGCACCGAGCAGGGTGGCCGAGGCTGGCTGTCCCCACAGCTGTCCCCATGGAGCATTGCCTGCAGCAAGGGACAGTCCGGCAGCTGCAGCAGCTCCACTCCCCCCACCGCCCCCTTCCCTCCAGCTGACCTTGGTGAACCATTAACTGCCCCAGGCCAGGAGCCAGGATCCAAACTCCATGCACGGCCCCATTCCTCCTCCCCAAAACCATCCCAAGGTGCCTGTTCTGCTCATGCACCGCTCCTGGCCAAAGGTCCACTGTGCCCGAGACCACCCGGCACAGCTGCTGCTGCGGGTGCAAGCGAGCTACCCCTTGTGCCACAAGAGCCTTGTTTTCTTGGGAAAACAACCCAAAACCAGCATGTTGGCTAAGAGCAGACCTGTCCCCATGGCTCCCCAAGCTGGAGACCCTTAGGTCTCCTGTGGGACCTGCAGCTCAGAGGAGAATCACCAAACCCTGCGTTCAGTGGCTGGTTCCACTCATTCAGGCTCAATCCAAGTCATGAATGGGACAACCAAAATAAACACCAGAGGCATCACCAGTATTAAAGAGTTGTTTCCTCTGTACCCCAGTCGCTCCCTCCTACCCACCCCTGCTCGCCCTCCAGAAGCCCTGCTGCCCTCACAGCCCTGCCTACGTCAATTTTCCAAAGCCCTATTTGTTTTCCAGGGAAGATGCAAAGCTCTGCTGAGAAAACTCATGCCCACCAAAGCGTTGCTTTTCTTAGTTCCTTTTCCCAGCTCCCCTCCAAGCTCTCCATGAATGACCACACCACAGAGAGAAAACGGAGAAGGCCCATGGGCTCTGCTGCTGGGCCCGTCTGCAGTGAGAGGAGCCTCTTCAAACCCAGGAAGTTGGACTCACAGTCCAGGGCAGCAAGGAAAGAGAAAGGGGAATTTGCAGCGTTCTGGAGCACGTTGCAGGAGTAACATTACTGAATGCATTGTCAGAAATTAATTCCTATTGAGCAACTGTATGTTTTCCTCTGGTGCTGTGAACCCCAAATCGCTCCAAACATCTCCCTTTCCCCTAAGTCTGAAGTGGACAGACAATAGTGACAACAAAAGGCAATTGCCTGACAACTCCTCGCATCTCCAGAGCACCAGAAACCATTCAAACCCATTTTGGAAGTATCTTACCACTAAGATTTTGAGAGCAGGCTGCAATAATTGTTTTCATGGTGGCAGGGAGTTCTGCGCCAGCCCCTGGATCTGCAGGTTAAAAGGTGAGTTTGGAAATGCCGGAGGGTGACTGTGTATCCAGCGGCTTTAACCAGCTGATCCAAGGTAAACCGTCCACTGTGGAGGGGAGCAGACCTGCTCTGGTCCTGGCTTGCAGAGCAGGAAGAGCTGGTGGTCCTTGGGAGGACGAGGAGTCACGCTGAGCAGTGAGGCGCTGCTGTGGCAAAAGACACCCACTGCTCTTCAGAAAGGCACCGCTGCCGGCACCAGCGGCGGCTCCGTGGGAGCTGTCTTCCCCTGGTAATGGTACTGTCCGTGTGCTGGGTATTTCACAAACCCTGTTCTGCTCTAAACGTCATCCCGAAGCTCCCCCTCTGTGGTATGGGAAGGCAGCCCGCCTGACAGGCCTTGACCATCAGCCCCAGCACTGTCCCCTCCTCTTCCACCCCTAAAAGGGCCACTGGAGTCAGCCAGCCCAGCCTGCTAGCTCAGCCAAAGTGGAGAGGAATGGGGGATAAAAAACTGATAAGAAAATGAAACAAGAACAGCACAAAAGCAGCACTGAGTTGGGGCTTGAGGCCAAGAGCCAAAGGAAAGGTGAAAATCCACAGGAACTGGTTCACTGGAGCTACTTCTCAGGATCTACCTCTCCAGAAGTACTCACAAGGAAAAGGCAGCTACCATCAAAAGTAGGAAAGGAATAAGTGCACATGTAGGACTGAGTGTGTTGTTAAAGTCTAAACCATGCTTCATGGGAGAGATCTGGAACCCACAAAAACTCATCATCTGCTCTTGTAAGGGCTGTGTCTGGAAAAAAGGGTGCAACAGCATTCACTGCAGGCTACAGCTTCACAGGGGCAGGTTAGTTAAGAGCTGAGATTGCCAAGTATAAAACATCCAAGTTCTCCTGTAGCCTAGCTGGCCTCTCAGGTGTGCCTGAGTCACGCTAATAGGAAGGAAATCTCACTCCCTGGACACAAGAGAGTGCTCTGCTGATGAACCTGACTGCACCAAATCAGACAGTGAACACCTTGTGACCTCCTCCAGGTAACACTGCCACACATGCAAGTAGCAGTGATGATTTCTCTGGGGTTTTATCCCAACATCTGTAAGACATTTAGAATAACTGCAGCCTCAGCTGCCAGTCCCATGCTGGGCAACTCCAGGTCTTCCAGCCACAATTCCTCACTTCCTTACCCAATGACATGCCTGCTGCACACCAGGTCAGTGCCATGTAGGGCAGAACACTCATGCTCTCCCTTCTCACTCAGTTCAGGATTAGTGCTAGCAGCTATTTAAACCAGTTTCAGAGGAATCCAGAAAAGGTTTTCACCCCTTCAGGGTTATTCTGGCAGTAGATTTCCAAGCACACTGACCACCAGTGCAGTACTTCACTTCTGAATATGGCACTGTTGGCCCCTGTAGGGCTCCCTGCATATCACACTGTATGTGTTACGGCCATGCAGCCCCCATGTTACTTTTGTTATGAGCAAAAGGACAAGCATTTCTATTAAGGCATTTCTACAATGTGTAGTATCAGCATTTCAAGACATTGCCCTTAAAATACCCGATTTACATCACATAAAAATAACGCCAACACTTCAGTCTGCATGCTCAGGAACAGCAGAATTCAACTGTGGAAAGCTCATGGAGCACCCAGCTGTGCATGCAGACCTGCCTGCCAAAGTGAATGCATCCGACATCTACCATCTTGCATTCCCAACACCCTGGTTGTTAGAAACCAGCTTTACAGTTTTGCTCTGGAAGAGCCTGGCATGAAGAGTGATGAATTTTAACAACAGGAACTAGGCAGCACAAGAGTTTTTACTTATTAAATATTTATATATACATATTATTTTGCCGAGGTGAGCAGCTCCAGAGAAGACACTTCCAACACCAGAGGGACAGGAAACACAGGCAGGAGCTTCAGTTCTGAGCAACAAGAGCCACCCAGGGAGCATCAGGCCCTTGCTTGGCCTTGTCCAGAAGCCAGCAGCTCCGCTGAGGCGAGCAGCCTGAGTGGGAGAAAACCCAGGCCAGGAGCTCAGCGAGCAGGGTGTGACATGGCAGCGTTGCCTACCAGGGGCTCAGATCAGGGAAGTTCCTGAGAGGCTGCCTGGTCTAGTAAGTCCTGTTGATCAGGGTCCATGTGGGTGCCAGTGATATTGACAGCAGTAGCCTGGGAATCATTAAGAAGGACTACAGAGCCCTGGGAAAGGTGGTTGGGGCTCTGGAGCTCAGAGAGTGTTTCCATCAAACCTCCAGGTCAAAGGGGAGGACCTTGAAAAGGCCAGGCAGATTTGGCAGGTTAATAAATGGTTAGAAGGGTGATGCTATAGTCAGGGGTTTGGTTACTTAGAAGACAGGACTTGAGCTGGGAGGCCAGGTCTACTGAAGCCTGGTGGAGCTCAACAGCTACTTTTGTAGGAGACTTGCCAGGCTGGTCAAGGCAGCTTTAAACTAGATGTGTTGGTCGGGGGGCATCATTCCGTCCCAACACTCCCAAGTCAATTGCCAGCACCTTTAATAAATGCTTGAATTGATGCAGAGCTATTTCAGCCACTCTAGCCAATGAGTCAGCTTCATTTGGAGCTCAGCTCAGATGCCTCTATACAAACACCTGTAGTATGGGCAACACAAGGAATAAGAGATGTGTACATGGCTACAGAGATATGATATCACTGGCATCACAGAAACATCATGGGATGGTTCCGATGATTGGAGTGTTGGAGTGGAAGGTTATAGGCTCTACAGGAAAGAGATCCAGCCAACAGGGAGTGGGAGTATCTATATATGTCAGCCATAGGCTGGAGAGTATGGAACTCTGTCTGGGGACAGGTGATGAGTCAACAGTTTGTGGGTCAGGGTCAAAGGGAGAACAGCAATGGGGGACATTACTGTGAGGATCTGTTACAGACCGCCTGATCAAGAGGATGAAGCGCTCTATAGACAGACAGGAGCAGCCTCACACTCACAGGCCCTTGTCCTCCTGGGGGACTTAAACCATCCTGATATCTGGTGGAGAGATGGTACGGCCTGGCACAGGCAATCCAGGAAATTCCTTGATTGTGTGGAAGATAACTTCCTCTTGCAAGTAACAGAGGCGCCAACAAGGAGACATGCCATGCCTGACCTCATGCTCACCAACAGGGAGGGGCTGATTGGAAATGTGATGCTGCCCAGCAGCCTTGGCTGTACTGATCATGAGGTGGTCGAGTTCAAGATCCTCAGGACAATGAGAAGGGCACGCAGCAAGCTCACTGCCCTGGACTTCAGGAGAGCAGACTGGCCTCTTCGGGTACCTGCTTAGTAAGGTTCCATGGGATATAGCCCTAAAGGGCAGGGAGGCCCAAGACTGCTGGTTGATATTCAAGGATCATCTGCTACAAGCTCAGGAGTTCTGCATCCTAACTAGAAAGAAATGCACCAGGAGGGCCAAGAGGCCTCCATGGATGAAGACAGAGCCGTTGGGAAAACTTAGAGGGGAAACAAGAAGCTCATAAAAGGTGTAAGCAAGGACAAGTGGCTTGGGAAGAATAGACAGATGCTGTCCAGGAAGCTAGGGACCAGGTCAGGAAAGCTAAGAACCAGTTAGAATTACAACTGGCAAGGGATGTGAAAGGTAACAAGCAGGGCTTCTATAGGCATGTTGCAAACAAAAGACAGACTAGGGATAATGTGGGCCATCCCTGGAAGCTATCAGGAGAACTGGATACCCTGGATTTGGAGAAGGCTGAGGTTCTCAATGACTTCTTCGCCTCCGTCTCCACTGGCAAATGCTCTGACCACACTGCCCAAGTCTTGGAAGGGAGATGCAGCGACTGTGAGAATGAAGACCTTAAGGCCCACTGTAGAAGAGGATCAGGTTCAAGATCATTTTAAGAACCTGAATGTGTACGACTGGAAAAAGGAAATATAACTCCCATTTTCAAGAACAGGGAAATGGGAAGACCCAGGGAACTACACGCCTGTCACTTTCACCTCTGCCTGGCAAAATCTTGGTTTAGTGTGACATGGTTTAGTGTGTGGTGTCCCTGCTCATGGCAGGGGGGCTGGAACTAGATGATCTTAATGTCCTTTCCAACCCTAAACCCTATGATTCTATGATACAGAGGGAAAAGAAAATAAATACATCCATGCACAATACAAAGAACCGTTTCCAAATTCATGTACTTTTCTTGCAAGGACTTCCTCTGACTGGGAGAACAGAGGCAGTCTGACCCCTCGGAAAGAGCTCCACCTGACAGGAGCTCTGTGGCATCACTGTACATAATCAGTGCACTCAGTCCAACATTTAATGTAAACCAAAACAAGCGGTCATGTTTACTCATCCAATTCCCTGCCTCCCAGGGAAGCCACGGATACCTCTGCGTATGTACAGTGTCTTTACTCCTGTATGGCCAGGACACTGGCTATCCTTACAGATTTCCAGGATATGCTCCCTCTGCAGCAAGAGCATCAGCCCATGTTATGCCGGTTGCCATAGCCTCTTGGGTGTGTATCTTTCCAGTCATCCATGTTCCGAGCTTTCTGAAGAGCTTCCTCGTCATCCTCCTCCTCTTTCTTCTCCTGCTGCTTCTGCAACTCTTCATCAGTTACATCTGCTGAAGACAAGAACATGAGTGAGGGGCAGTAGGACAGTGGAAGATCCATAGTCAAGCTCTCAAAAGCTGGTCTGAACAAAAAGCAGGAATTGCCAAATGAGCAACCTAGTAATCCAGTTATTCTCACAGCTTTATGAAGCCAGCTCTTACTCTTCCTCAGTCAGCGGGTGCTTTACACTCTCAACACATCCCCATTCACCCTCCCCCTAAGAAACTTCCCAAGTTCTCCATTCCAATCTTTGCTTTGCCACCCTGTACCTGGAGGCATGCTCTGACCAGACAGCACTCCTTGCCTTCTGCGTTGGTCATACCAGTCATCCACAGTCATCACAGGCAGGCTGGGATAACCAGCACCAAACACTCTACAGGAAGAGATGGACAGTCAAAGAAGACACTTGACATTGCTATGAACGAGCAGAAACATAGACAACCCTGCACAGAACTACTCTGTAATCCAATCTGTACTAACAATACAAGGCATGTTATCAAAGAGGGCTTGAGAATATTTTTCTACAGCCTGGCCCTTCAGCAAGGCTTGCCAGTAACCCAGCCATAACAGCATTTAGAGAGTTCACCATGCTAATTTAGAGAGGCAAGGATTGTTCTATTCACAAATCACTTCACCAGCCCAAAGGAGTCTGTACAGCTTGCCAAGGAGGCCCCAAGAACTGAGTTAGGCACAGCTTGGCAAAACAGATTAATGGAAGGTTCAGGGCAAATAATGTCAAAAGCATGACAAGAAATCTGGTTTCTATCCCAACTTGTGCTTTAGCTGCCATATTCCTCACAAGAATCTCATGGTGTCACAAAATATTAAGATCTGGATAACCTAGGGAAAGACTAACAGTTGAAAACCATACTACCATGACTGATTATTCTCTGGTAGGCATCACATCATCCCAGCCCCCCAGATCACTTATTTGAATTCACTGAAATACTCCAGAGTTTACATTGGATTAAGAGATCACATGTGCTTTTCACTACTGGGCTCTTTATTTTAAGAGTGAAGGAATCCTCTTCTATCCCATAGAGGTTAGAGGGGCAGATAAACATTGCCTCTCTACAGAGTAACCAGCAAACACAATGCCTATAAATTAAGAGTAATTATCTGCTAAATACAATCTCCTCTGCCATCCCAATAGGAGGAAACAGCATCAGCCAAGACACTGCAGCATGCTGGTAACGGAAGAAATCAGAAAAAGTTCAAGAAATCCATTAAATGCTCCCCTCACCCGCTACCCAGATGCAAAGCCTGAAAGTAACAGCTGGTTTTCTGCATTTCAAAGAGTATCTAACATGAGGACAGAGCATTGCCTCTAAATAATCAGAAATCAACATACTTGTTCTGCACAGCATCCCGGGTGAGAATGAAAGGCTTCATTGGAGGCCTGACTTGCCGAGAAGTACCGTGTGGTGGTGCTGAAGACTGAACATGTAAACAATAGTCACAAAATAATCATGTAAATGAAAATCCCTTTCTCTGCTTCCCACCCCAAACAAGTCATTTGAGGTCTCCTAGAAGAGAAACGCCTCTGCTGTCAGAGCAACATCCCAAAATGGACAATTCACACCTTAATCCAGTTTAAATCATGAGCTCCACCTGTGAGCTGCTACAAATCACTTCCTTTTGTGCCTCTGTTACATCCCCTCTAATCAAAACAGAAAGCAGACAAAGCTAAGCCAGATCAGTTCAGATCAAAGCATGAAATACAGCTTATTTTTCCCAGGGATCAAACACAATACACTCTGAAGCAAACAGAGCTCATCATTCAGAATGATATCACCCAGGGCACTACAGAGGAGCAGAGTTCTGCAACACCAGTAATGAACTGCACAAACCAGCTGCGCCAACCAAGCTGGACTATGGTCTGTGTCAACACATTATGATTTTTCATTTCTAGACAGATGTTTTAGATGAGGAACAAAGCTCAGGAACACTATTCTACACAGGAACTGCAGGTCTACGAGAAGCTTCATCATTCAGAACAGGCATTTCTTTCTGTAACACCTGGCCTCCTTATACATGAGAAGTATAGGTTTGAAAGAAATCACAAGGATCTCTTTTAATTTACAAATGTGGGTACTTCTTTAGAGTTAAGGGTCTGGCAGAAGACAGCAAAGGGGAGAAAAGCCTTTGCACGCAGACTGATTCAGCTCTGATACTCAGTGCTCTCTCATTCTGCGAAACATGACTGTCTAAGAACATAGGGCAGAAGTAGACACTGACCAATTAAAAAAATCAGACACTGCCCAGTCAGAGTGAAACCAAATCCCATCTGCTTGTGCTGTGAATGACCTGCAGCTCAAGAAGAGGTCTCATACCTGTTTTGCAGTACCTCTGCTCCTCAAGATGACTATTTCTTGGTCAACACTTTCAATTTCCTCCAGGCTGGTGTTGATCCACTTCTGGGTTTGTAGGATGTGAAATGCCCGTATCTGCTCCTCATCTGCTTGCCCGCTATCCACAGAATTTTTCATAGAGGCCAACCTGTTCTCCAGTTCTTTCTTCTGCTTATATCTGTCTCAAAGAGAAGACAACCAAATCATTAAATTACCTTTGTACAACCCAGCCTGGATACTGTGATTTCTAAAGGAAACAATTTCCTGTTTCTTGAAATTCAGTCAAATGTAGCCAGAGAACCAACTCCTGCCTCAGTTCAACTCAATCTTGCCTACCCTGTTTAAATGCTCTTCACAGAAGCGCCAGCTGCTGCCCAGCTCTCCTCAGGGTATGCAAGTCCCAGACATTCATAAATCTCCTCACGTCTTTGACTCATTTCTTGGTGTAAGGAGAACTCATTTAACAATTCAGTAAGACTCCTGCAGAAATAAAGCAGACTTACAGGAATGTACCCTTTAAGAGGAAGAGGAGCACTGGCAGCACCAGACGATGCCAGCTTTCATTTACTGATGACCTCTAATGACACATAAGCAGGAGGCACTGTGGGGATCCATCTCCCCTCCTCATCTGATTGACAACAGAAGGTTTTTGACAAATGAAATCTACAGAAATCAGAAGAGTTTCAATCTGCTTAAGAACGGCTTTGAAAACGCAGTTATATACCTACATGCACCACCAAAATATTTTGTTCCCATCAACGTCATTGCTTCCATCTGTCAACACAAATTCAGACATTACATAGGATGTTTACTACTCTGTGTAAGAGGTTTAACATGATTTCATGTATTTAAAAGTAAAGTTATATAAAAAAGGAGAGGTTGTAATGAATTACTTTTGTAATTTAAGTATCTCCTGTCTATAAAAAACAGCTTTAAGATACTTTTAATGTATGGGTGCCTCTGTCAGTTTATTTTTTTTTCCTCCTAAAAGTTGAGCAAACCAGGAAAATTAAACCTCCCAGGTACAATTCTGCAAGCCTGGCAATGTTTGTCTCCTAGAGAAAACAGTGAAGGGGCCAGCCAATGGTGAGTTAATGACCTTAAAAAAGCAATGTGATAGTTATATTGAGTTACTTCTACATGACAGAAAGACTGAGCTTGTAAGGCAGGTTAGAACACTCTTTTATTTCTGTCTTGGGTGTTTTTGTGAGTGCAGGTACATAACATACTTCCAGGCTAAATCCTTCAGCTACACTGCTACCTGAAGAACGAACAGTAACAAGCAAGGATTGGAAACCTACAGGAGCTGAAAGAACAAGGAGCATACGAAAGGTCTTCTAAAAGCCTAACCCATTTACAACTGCTCCACAAGGAGGCTGAAAAATACATCTTAACTGGCCAGGCCCATGCTGCCTCACAGCAAACCGAAGGGATGACACAGACCTATGATCTTCATGCAGCCCATGTGTTCTACTGAAAACAAATAGAACTGCAGGGTGTCTCACCCTGATCAGGTACCAACTTGCTTGTGACAGAACTCACAATGCAGGCACCTCCCATCTGCCTTCCAGTGGACACAGTCACGGTACAGGCAGACACCAGCCCACAGCAAAAGGGGGCTTCACAGGTAACCAAAGCCCAACCTGCAGCACTAAAAAGCTCAGCTGGGAGGAGATATTCAGCTCTAAAAAGGCTTTGCTGCGCTGATCCCAAAGGTTCTGACATGGTCTAGTACCCCAAACCCACCTCAGTTAGGTTAATATCTAGAATATAAATCGTATTTTTGTATCCATGCCATTCAAACAGCTCTCCAGCCCAGCCTGGGCCTTTCAGTGCTACCACAATAAGCAACAGCTTGTCAAAATCCCCAGCAAAAAGATAACAAAGAGACATCAACCACCTCTTTTTTAAAGATATAATAAGCCCTTTGGTAGGTAACTTCCAGCATGGATGGTGTTATGCTCTTAGCCACAATTAAAGCACCAGCCAGAAGAGCTTTCATGCAGTTCTTCAAAGACCAGAAACCAAAGATATAAATGCAGCTCTGCAGTCCCTAAATAATATGTGGTTCATATCTTACAACGAATGCTTCACAATCAAGTGTATTCTGGTATTAAGGAGGGTGCTTCTTTCCTGGCAGTCCTTGTCTGTACAACCGTGCACTGCCCCAGGCTTTCCCCTTCTCTGAAATCAATTCCCACAGACTTTAAACGCCACAAACCGAGAGCCTACCTTTCAATTTTGGCTTGCCTGCTCGACGCCATAGCCACCAGCTTGTCCTGGACGGCAGCAGGGCTCCTCCGGGGCGGGCTCCTGTCACCCTCCTCTGCCGGGGGGCTGGTGGCGGGGGGCAGGTGGAAGCTGCCCAGCCCGTAGCTCTTGCACAGCTTGAGGAAGCTCCAGAAGTGGGCCCGGGCGCTCTCCAGGTGCTCCAGCCTCTTGCTCAGGTCCACCTGCTTCAGAGTCATGGCCCCCAGCAAGGCGGGCAGCAGCAGGTACTTCAGGTCGGCCGAGGCGATCTCCTCCAGATCCTCGTTCTCACTGCAAGGGCAGAGACGAGCCTCACGATCCTGTTCCCCCTCCACCTGGGCTTGGCCAAGCCCCGAAGGACAGAAGACCCTCACTCCGCCTCACTGGGTGCTCCCAGGCCCAGGCTCATCCCTCCCCTCCGCTCCGCTCACCTGAACAAGTCCAGCTGCGCCACCATGACGTTCGCCCGCCGCAGGACGTCCAGCCCCTGCCGCACCTTATCCTGTACAGCCTGGCTCCCCGAGGACGGCGCGGTGTCGGTCTCCAACTCTTCCCAGAGCTGCCAGCCCACCGCCAGCAGCTCCGCCAGCTTCTGCCCCTCCTCAGCACCCTCCGCCATGTTGGGCTGGGAACCGGCTACCAACAAATCCCTTCCGGCGGCTACGAGCGACCCGCCCCGCCCGCCATCTTGTGAGGGCAGAGCGAGAGTGCCGCCATCTTGGTGAGGGCGTAGCCGGGGTGCCGCCATCTTGGTGAGGGCACAGCCAGGGTGCCGCCATGTTGGCAGCTGCGGCTCAGCTGCGCTGGGAGTTTCCCGAGTTTGAGCAGCTTGCTTAGCTCCTTCTTACAGTATCTCCGACTTTTAAAAGCGAATAAGGCAGGCAAAGGTTAAAGCTGGGGATTTAGGATGAGATTAGACAAGCAAATAAAGAGAAACTGACGGAGGGGAGAATTAGCTTAGACACTTGGAAGTTGTTCTTCCCTACGAGGGGGCTGGGCGCTGAGGTGCCCAGAGAAGCTGTGGCTGCCCCATCCCTGGCAGTGTTCAAGGCCAGGTTGGACACAGGGGCTTGGAGCAAGCTGCTCCAGTGGAAGGGGTCCCTGCCCGTGGCAGGGGTTGGAGCTGGATGAACTTCAAGGTCTAACAGTTCTGTGGTTGTTTCTATGATGTTGGTCCCTTAGAAACACAGGATTTTGACCTGCATGTGAGAAATGTAATAGTAATTCAGGGCCTGCTGGAAGCACTCAGACTCCAAGAGTGAATCAGTTTACTCTGTTTTCTTCATACCTACTGAGATAGGTCAATAAAAAGTCACTCATAAGAGCTAGAAGAGCTGTTGGTTTAGATGCTCGCTCAGCGTGCCCTGAGTATCCCCCAGTGCGGTGACTGTCCTGGTAATGGGAGGTATGGCAAGAGCTGACTCTCATTCTGTACTGCTAAAGGAGGTAAACAGCAACGCTGTGTCCAGCAGTGTGATCAGTAATGGGTATTATGACTGGAAGTGGACTGGGGCCAGGAATCTACAGCCTTTTGATCTCCACTAGCATGCTTTGGCATACCCAGCAATTGCAACCAGCTCACTTCCATCAGAGCAATACCCCTCTCAACACAGCACATTTCACCTTCATACATATTAGTTAAAAGCTACAGTACACCAATCGCATCATCACCCTCTGTAACCACAAAGATTCAACACTTCAGCAGCACTTGTAAGGATCAGAGCAAAAGAGACTGCTGGAGTGAACTCCTCCGGAGTGTTCTCCTTAGTGTTACACAGAGACTGGCAGAGCACTTCACAGATCACCCTCCCATAGCATATCTATGTTTAATCTTTAGCAAACATCTCCTTAGGGTGTTCTCCTCAGAGACCTCCACCTCTCCGAGGGGCTCACAGGCTTGCTTTCCAAGTACTTGTGAATAGGTTGATGATGGAGCAGTGTACCTCAGCTGCCCCCTCCTGCCCTCAAAAGTAGGGGTGGTGGGAGCGGAGGTAGTTTTGACCCAGGTTGTTGGAGGCAGCACAGGGCAGGCCTTGAGCAGCACATTACTGTGACTCACCAGGGAAGCCCGACCAGGAGAATAGGAAATCCATGTGAGGACTGGTTTCCTGTGAGCTGCAGAAGGCTTTCCCTCTTAAGACCCAAGTGGTTGGAAACTCCCGAATCTCCTTGCTAGGAGCTGAGCAGTCCTGTTTTTGTCTGCTGTCCCAACTGTTCAAGAATAGGTTTCATTTATACCTTGGGAGCATGAATGAGTAAGGGTGAGTGACCAGATTTCCTTGCAGCCTGCTCTCTGCACATATCCGTGTGTGTTGTTCTCTTCCTGCGTGAGGTCCACCTGGCAGGGTTTAGAGCTGCCCTTTCTAATTACAGAGTTAATGCTCTCAAGACAAGGGAAAAATAAATGCTTCTTTGGAAGGCATAATTACCCAGCTTGTACCTATTGACACCACAATGGGCCTCAAGCTGGAGACTACAGGAATAGTAGCTGTGATTAGTCCCACTGCATGTGAAAAGGGGAGTTCCGAAACCATTGGCAAACTGGGACCAGTCTCTCCTATTCCCAGGTTTGCCGGGTGTCTCGGTAATGTAGGTTTTGGGCATGAAGTCAATGTCTAGGGATCAGCCTCAGCTTCTGGACAGTTCTTACATTTCCATCTCCAGACATGAAGTGTGCCTGTGTGCTTTTCATTATATAGATAGTGAAACCTACCACCACGGT
This sequence comes from Neopsephotus bourkii, assembly GCF_033783945.1. Classification (NCBI taxonomy): domain Eukaryota; kingdom Metazoa; phylum Chordata; class Aves; order Psittaciformes; family Psittacidae; genus Neopsephotus; species Neopsephotus bourkii. Next base: position 3,078,339 of record NW_026901555.1, read on the forward strand.
ATATTGCATTTGATGCACATGTGTAGAACATCTGGCCGTGTACATCCAGAAGGCCTGTCTGGTGCTTCGCAAGAGCTCCAGCATGTTAGATGTACATCAGTCTTCCTGGAAGGTGTTAGAGCTTCTGCATGTTGTCCTACAGCACACAAGTGCGACTCCAGCCCTACTCCAGCCAGACTGAAGGATGCCTGGAACTTCCTTATTCCACCACAGAGCACATGGATCGTGGTCACAGCCAGCATATATGCAACATGAGAAAATCCTTAAAATCTGTAGGGCCCCAGTTCAGGGCTAGTGGGAATATGCTTCTGGGAAAGCCCACTTGGATGGCAAACCCAGGGTGGCTCATGGGCCCACGTCAGCTTCTGCTCTGGGGAGGAGACTGTTCTGCAGCTCCTGCCCTGCCTTAACTCACCTTCTGATGGACCTCGCAGCCAGCATCTCCAGGAATGCACAAAGGGAAGATGCTATTATTGAGTGATTCAGCAAGGTGTCCAGGGCACCTTGGTGTCATGGGATTCCTCCACTCTGATTGAGCAACTTGCTGAAATACAGGGTTCAGAGGTGGGAGGTATGTCAGCCTGGCCAGCCTAGGGGAAGGGATGGAGATCTGCTTCCCCTCTGAACCTCACACACACATTGCTGAAACTCTCCCTCAAGCTATGCCCAAAGGCCCTCAATCAGCAGCATATTTCCTCCTCTGGTCTTATGACCCTTACTCACCTATGCTGATTTGTCCCTGTCCCTCAGCTGAAGATCCCTATAAGGACAATCCCTGTTATTAGTTGTCATCCTTGGGGCATCATGATGTAGCTGAACACCCCAGAAATAAAGGAGAACAGAGATGCAAGGGGTTTTCCCTATATATATGCTGTTCTCATGTTTGTGTCTTGTGTAAATGTAGGCACCAAGCATATCAAAGGTCAAAGCAACATCCCCCATATATTTACAGCAGTACAGATGTTGATCAAGAGCTGAGCCCTCAGGCTATGGCCCCATCTCACACCTCCTCCTAGTTCTGGCTCAGCTTCCTTTGTGAAGAGCACAGGCAGAAAGCAGGTGGAGGTCCTGACCCATGGTCTGCTTTGAGCTGCAATCTGAGGCTGTGGGGAAGAACTATCACACAGAACAGTCCTTGAACACGGAGTCATTCCTCCTCCAAAATGCTTACTTGATTACCAACAGTTTGCTGCCCTTGCTCAGATTATCCTCCTGGAATAAGTTATACAGCATCCCTCGAGGATTAAAGAAATAAAAGGGAAAACAACCCAAACAAACCAGCAGCAAACTCTGCTCTTTAGCAGCAGAGTCAAAAGTCCATGAAAATCACTCACCTTTCTCCAGACTTCATTGTCTGCACAAGTCTGCACAGCAGGGAATGATCACATTCATACCAGCATTACTCCTTTGAAACCCAAATTAAGATCAGTAGCCAAGAGTAGGCTTTTCAGAGCAAACCCATTGCCTGGTTCTCACCACATTTCATGTAGAGGGATGGTTTTCTTCTATGCACAAGGCATTTCAGAGCCATCTCTCCCATGTCAGCTCACAGCCCCAGAAACTGAGAGACTTCTGCGATGGCCCTGGAGACTCTGGGGAGTCTCATTTCCAGAGAAACAAAAAGCCACGAGACATTGGGAAGAATGGTTAATGACAGGAAAGTCAAAGAGGTAGATCCATCACATTAGCCTGTGAGGGTTGGTGAAGCAGGGGTAATGACAGCTGCCTTCCACAGCATAGAGAGGCCCGATTGTGAAAGCAGGGCAAAAGCAGTGTGTGACAAAGTGTCTGAAGGGCCACAAAGCCACAGCTGTTACAGGGATGCTTTTGATTTCAGGGATATTGCTACTGTCCTTGCCTAGGTTTTTCTGTGTCCTGAAGGGCTACCTGCCAGAACTGGAGATGTTTTGGGGTGAAAGCAACGGTGCAGAAGGTTAGAGAAAAGCCTTCTTGCACCAGTTTGTCTGGCATAGTGTTGCACTGGCTGGTGCTGGATTTGGGATATAAGGGACCAGGTTTTCCCATCGTTCTACCTCAGAGGGTGCTTGTGCTAGCCCAGGCTGAGGGAAGGACTCCATGCTCCCCTGGCACCTTCCTGCTGGCTTTTCTGTCCAAGGAGGGTTAGAGAGAGAAAATGCATCCACTTAGATGGCTCCCCTAAGCTCCTGGGGTCAAACGTGGGGTTTGTTCCCTCTAGGTGCATTGTGTAATGCCAACTCCTTGCCCTGCCTCTGGATCCCTGGGAGGCTCTCCCAGCCCAGCATATCTCACAGTCCCGCTAAATCCAGGTGTGGGCCCAGATTACAACACCTCCCACTCAGAGCATTGTCACTTAACTGTCACCTCACCACCATCGTCCTTCCTGCCAGCCTGACTGACCCTTTGCATCCTCCAGCTAATCACAGTGCCTTCCGATTTCCCACAGGACACAAATGGAACCAAAGCTCCTTGCTGCTGAATGACCTCTCCAGTCCTTTCCCAGCTCTTCCCTGTTGGGATTGCAGTGGAGATGCAAGAATCAAGAGGAGAACTCTGCATATTCAGCACTTGACTCTGCTTTTTCCCAGGCAGAAACTCGAATGAGACCTCTCTAGGAGGGGATCATAACATCTCCCCAGGGCATTCCTAGCTATTGTGCCTCCTCTCCTCTACCCCAGGCTGTGTGTGTTTGTAGTTACCAAATGCAAATCACATTTCCCACCCTCCTGGCTGAATCTCTCACTCCACAAGATGCTTCCCCTGTTTTTTTCTCACCAGCTAGTTTTGCAATGCTCTGTGGAGTTCGCAGCCCCTCCCGGTTTCACTTCCCTCTGATCTGGGATGCATAACGAGGTGGCTATAGGGAAGGTGTTTAAGCAATCCTCCTCATTAAGTACCTGCATCACCTCTCCTGGACACAGGAACTGTGGCTGATTTGCAGCCTGGCAGCTGAAGACTCTCTTTTCCGAGGAATGCTGGTGATGAACAATTAATTGCATTTTAAAAGGAGAAGCTCAAGATAGCTTTTTGGCCTTGGGCAGCTGTGATGGAAGCCTTGCAGCTGTGGCTTTACTGTCACTTTGGAAAGGCTAGATGTCAGCAGCCAGCTCAAGTCAACGGCACATTAACAACTGATAATGATGGTTAACTCACTTGGTTCATAGGCTTCACCTCTGAGCATTTCAGCTTCCACCTCCCAGGCTTGTCTCAAGCCACCTTTGACTCTTGACTCTTATTCACTGTTAATCCAGAAACCTGGAGCACATTAAGTGGAGGGGACAATGAAATGGAGGTTTGCAATAAAAGCTCATGAATTGATTCCGTGACCCAGCAGAGGCTATTAAAAATGATTGAATGAATATGGAAATGAGTAATCCTACAGCTGGACTTGGGGCTGAATGCAGCCAACCCCATTCAGTGCAAACCACAAACAAGCCAAGGCGCATGCAAGCAAACCAAAGCTGCCAGACTCTTAAGGTCATGGTGTGAGCTGCAGGAAGTTGCTCTTGGATTTCCATTTCATTTATCTGTCAATGTGCTGTGGGTTCTCCTCAGCACCTGTGTGTTTAGACTCATCCTTTCTCTCCAAAGACTGCCTGAACAGGAATCTCTTATCCCATGCAAGTGCTTGGCCACATCCCATGCTAGGGGAAATGGGGGCTGTCAGGGCCACCATCACTGGCTCCCAGGTCCTTGCTGTTCCCATACGTGTGCTTGGCTAGTCCAGCCCACATTCACAAGGATCTTAAAACGATCCTGGACTGCCTCAGTTTCCAGCCACCAGTGCTGAAACCCAAGAAGCTGTATTCCTTGCTGCCTAGCCAGAAATCTGAGGAAGCGGGAGACAGGAACCTTCCAGCAGGTTTTCCATATAGGTACAGGAGCTGAGGCTGAGGGATACCTGTAGTTAAAGGAAAACCTGGGCCAAGGAGCAGCAGAAAGAGTTAAAACAGAATCGGTCCCCTGCTGCAATGTAAGGGCATGAACACAGGGCTTTATGCTCTCCTTGCAACCTTGCTTTCTCTGTGGCCAGCTGAGAAGGAGATGGCGAAAGGAGGTCATCCTAGGAAACATGCCATAGAGAGGTAAGATATAATACATTTATTTATAAAACACACACCAGAATCCCACTTACATTAAGTATAGAGACTAGAGGTTCATTCTTATTTCACCAGTTGCATGCTCTCTCCAGGCCTGAGTGCCAGCACGCCTGGTATTAAGGGGGTGGAAGGAGTGGGCTGAAGACCTTAGTGGTCTGAACAAAAGGGCAGGACAAACAAGCCCTGAGCATGCCATGCACTGAGTAGGCTTCCACCTCCAACAGAAGCTCAGAGTGCACAAGCCCTGTTACTACAAGGCTGCTGGGTGCAGTTTTGCCATGCTGCCCTGCTTCAGCAGTCTCCAGGACTACTCCTGTCCCTAGATGTGTCTGCTGTCTTCAGTTAGCACTGAGAGCAGCAGTAATCTCAATGAAGGTCATGGGGAGAATCAATGAGTCCTGTTTCCTGAAGCAATAACTGGTCCTGCATGTGTCAAGCCTGGTCTTCATTTCAGATGCTCCAAAGGGCACTGGACCAGTGTTTTCCCTGAGGAGGAACAGTCAGTAGTATTGGGTGAGCCCACAGTGGAAACCTACCCCCCGAGGAGTTGCCCATGAGCCCAAGCAGCTTTGTTCCCCTGCAGCCTTCTCCCAGTGGACGACTTGCTACCCCTTTTTCCAATCCATCACTCCTGGCTTTCAGGCCACTGTCAGAAGCCTCCTGCAAAGAGACAATGGCAGCCCAGACTCCCCATTCACCCCTGGAGAAAAGGGCCTGTGCATGTGGAGTGATAAATGGTTTGTCCCCAGCTGGAGATGAAGGGTTGGACGCTCCTGATCAGCTGCAGGAGGGCAGCCCTTTGTCTTGCTCTGGAGAGGTGGAGCGGAGGTTGGCCTCTGGCCTTAGGCTTCCTGGCATCTCTCAGTCTGAGGTCTTCCATGGTAATGCTGGCGCACAGGCTTCCTGCATTCCCCCTTCTTGCCACAGCTCAGAGTATCCCTCATGATTGGTGCTTGGTCTCCGTCTGTATCATCTCCAGAGGATACCAGTGCAGGAGTCCTCCTACCTGCCACGACGCCTCTGGTGTTATTTACAGACGTATCTCTCCACCTTCCGCCGACACTTCTTGCACACCACGTAGCAGCACCAGTGATATTTACAGTGACATCTCTCCACCACCTCCTCCATGTAGGTGTTGTAGCCACGGCCACAGCACATAAGGTTGCAACTGTCGCTGCCCACGGAGGTCTTGTTGCACTGCCTGCCAAAGGAGGATGTGCAAGTGGGAGCTGAGGGAGCATGCCCATGGAGGGGTGCTGACCACAGCTATCTGCCCAGGCCTCCTCCCAGGGCTCACCTGCCCATACCAGGAGGCAGTGAGTTGCACAGGTCTGCTTGCAAACTGGGGTTGATGTCAGCTCATGCTGCTGTGACTGTGTTTGAGCAGCTGTGGCTGAGATTGGGCGCACTCGTGTATCATGTTGGGGGCAGGAACTCCCCACGGAGAAGGAAAGGTGGATGGCCAGGACCAGGAACTGCTGTTACTGCTAATTCTGACAGGACTGTAAGCCACAGGCCTGAGGCAGCCCTGGCTCAACCTGCAGGTTTCCCCATCCCTCTAAAAACTCCCTGCTGCCTGGCAGTCACTCCAGAAGGAAGACATTTGGGAAGCACCACAGACTCCAAGGGCTGCTGAACCATTCTGGTTACTGGCAGACAGCACTCAAAGGTGCGCAGGGAGAGGAGGCATTTCCCTTTCTGACCTCGCAGTGGATATATCCTGTCCTGGAGAGTGAGCTGACAGACTTTCAGTGGGGGCTCTTCCTTTGCCTTTACACCTGCATAACTCTGTAAGATGATATCTGCCTTCCTACCCTCCTTGGGGCTTTGAGATGCAAAGAGTTCACAGCAGTCTCCCTGCCGTCCCCATCTAATAGGGGACTGCCCATCCACACCAGCTTCCCAGAGCATGATGATGATACAGACACTAATGAAATTAAAGGCTGAGTTATTTACAGCAGTTTCTTACCTATCCTGTGTCCCCAGAGACCCCAGCTGGAGATTTGGTGTGCAATAGTCAGGAGAGTTGATGAGATAAACCAGATCCATCTCTTCCATTGGCCTGACCTCCATTTCCTTGGGTATCAGCTGCTTCCTGGGCCCTATGAGCCGATGGGTCACCTTGATGGCTGCCAGGTACTTGGACTTGAGGTCAGAGGCTATTTCATCGAGCTTTGCCAGTCCCTTCCAACAGGTCTTCACTGAGCAGGAGCCTGAAACACCATGGCATTTACACTTGGTATCCAGGGAGTCACTCAGCACCTGCAGAGGGCAGGAAAACAGACTAATGTGCTTGTGCTTTCTCTTGGTACCCACCCTACAGATTGATTTGCAAGAGCATCCATGGGAGGTTTCAAAAGCTCAGCTGCTTACTGCCACCTTTAAATGAATATAATGAGGCGATCAAGGACTAAGCCCTGCTTCATTCCATGTACGATAAAAACCTAACCCTTGGGGAACTCCCAAGCAGAGGCACTGGTGGCTTCCCTGGCCAACATGGGTGCAGGACAGCCATGGAACGGGTGTGCATGACAGTGTGAAACCCTGCAGTTCCCTGTGGGGCTGGGGAGCCCAGCTGTAGTGGAGCAGAATGGGCCTCTGCTTCCCATGAGCAAATGGGCAAATGTGCTGGTTGTGGAGAGGGTGCAGGGATGGTTGGGGGGGTGGGTAGCAGTGGGGGGTGCCTCTGCAAACACATGTAACTCTTTTTAACCAATTAGTTGCCTCCTGACTTTAAGGACAGCATCCCAACAGCCTGGCTGGAGTCTACTGCCTTACATTAGGCCCCTCTGCCCCCCAGTGCTTTGTAAGGTGCCTGAGCTGCAACAGTGGGGTGGACACGGTACCCACCTGCCGACCCACTGCACTGTTATGCAGATTCATGGCCTTGAGCGCTTGTGTCCCCAGCTTGCTGGATTTTAAGGGGCTGTCAGCAAAAGCAGCGCCGAGCTGGAGGCCATAGCTCAGGTTGTCCCCACAGCCACCCCATCTGAAGTCAGGCCCAGGGACCTCTGAGGGGCCGGAGCCACAGGAGCAGAGAGGGAGCTCTCCCGAGGCACAGGCCCGGGCGATGGAGTGTGCGATGGTGGCGGCGGCCAGCGCGTAGACAAAGGCAGATTCCCGGGTTCCTGGGAAGAAGAGGGGGAGATGTGCTTCCTCCCTGCCCAGCCAGAGCTCCTCGCAAGGCAAATGAGGCTGGGTTTTTTCTTGCAACAGGATATACCCAAGTCCCAGTGTTTTTAATCTATGATATGCATTATATTACATATTATATTGGATTATATCCCTTGCTCTTCCCCCCCCCTTTTTTTTAAGCCTTCAGCAGCTTTCAGTTTGAAATCGAAGTTACTGCCTGTCAGATGATTTAAGTTGCACAAGATTAGCACCAGTGTATGGCAGTAAGTTTTCCCCAGAACATGTATCTAAGGCAAAACTGACATCTATCAGCTGAACAGCAGTGCTGCTTGCCTGGGGCAGAAATTGGAATGCCAACACACCAGATGAAGGGTCCTTTACCTCTCAGCAGGTCAGGCCCAAAGCTGGGTGCTTGCTGGATGGAGGAGCAGTTCCACCTCATGTCTGCAAAGGTCTTCTGGCAGCTGCTCTTGGTGTGGCGGGCGGCCCGGACGATGCTGGGCATGACCTCCAGGTTCCTGCGGCACATCTGGAGCTGGTCGGGCACCAGCCCGGAGAGCAGCCGGCAGTGGTGGCTTTCATTCCAGGCCACCCCGCTGGCGCTCTCCGTCAGCCCGCTGTGGGGAGAGGATGGGTGTCAGCGGGGTGGGGGGAACCATGGGGCACCCAGCCGGAGAAGGAGAGCCCCAAAGGGGAGGGGGGCATCCCCTCGGGGGCTACTACTCACAGCCACTGGATGGCCGCGGAGAGCCCCAGCTGGCAGAGCAGCGCGGCGGCGGCGGTGGCGGTGGCGGTGGCGGGGCGGCCCATAGCCGGGACCAGCGCTGGGGCCGGGGCTGGGGCCGCCGCCTCCTTTTATAGCCGCGGGCAGCGCGGTCCTGCCCCCCGGAGAGGGGAACAAAGGCGGTTTCGGTGCCATTCACGGCGGGCTGGGGCCGGGGAGTGGTGGTGGTGGGGGTCAGTTGTTATTAGCAGCGCCTGGGAAGTGATGCGGAGGTGATGGGGAGCTAGAGCTAAGCACTACCAAGTGCTCAGGTGCTGCATACCCCTCCGTGCTCCCCCATTCCCCCCTCCCCCCGGCTTGGGCTAGAGATGCTGCACACAACAGGCCCCCATATTCTCACCTTTAGCATCTTCAGGAGAGCCACTGGGTCACAAAGCAAATACACGTGTCTGCTCAGCATGTAACAGCTCATCTATGTAACAGAGTGGCAGGAATCACACAGGGAGAACCTTAGTAAGGGACAGAAGGGATTGGTACAGGCTGATTGTAATTTCTGATTATTTTCTCTGCAAGAAGCTTTAAAAAATACATTTCCTTGACCCACAAAGAGTGAAAGTCTCAGCTGCCTGCCTCCTCCATCTCTGGAGCCCAAGAACAGCCAGGATTCTGCAATAACCAAAACTCCAATGTACACATGTCAGTCAAGGGTGTGGACACTTCTCACCAGTCTGGAGCAGACCCAGCCAAAGGCTGTGCTGGGACTGAATGTGGGGAAATCCTGCCCCTAGACACCAACTTCACAGCTTCAGCCCCTTTTCATGCACAAAAACCATCTTGCTGAGCCATGCGCAGTCAGGGCATCTGCAGCTGCTGGGGTTTCATAACTGCAGAGAAAGAGGGTGAGCAGAAAGAGACATGTGGAAGGGCTCTCAGCACCCAGCACACCAGCACATTTCAGAGTAATTGTGTTAAAGGAACCTCTGCTGCTGCAGGAAGGTGCTGGGCTGCAGGGCCAGGGCTCCCTCCACCACAGTCCAGTCTACATCCCTGCCGCTCAAACTTGAGAAACAGCTCTAAACACAACACACCCATTAGAAAACATCTGGTATGAGCAGGATCTAACTCAGCATGGGGCTGTCTTTAGCTTGTCAGCACTTCCCACCCCTCTATAGCTGGCATTGGGCTTTCTGTTGCCTCCAGCACCCCAAAGTGCATGGGGGCAGGAGGGACAGCTAAAGAAAGGACTTGGCTTTGGTTCTGTCACTGGGCTTTGCAGGTCAGGACGAAGTGCTGATGTTTACTGCTAATTCCAGGTTCCTGAAAGCAGCATAACCAACTTCCACAGCAGTTTGCCTCTCCAGGGCAAGAAAATGAGTTAAAGTCCACTGGCTGTCTCACAGACAGCCCAAAAGGGGAGCTTGCCTGGTGCAAACTGATGCGTGCACGTCCATGATCCAGCACTGGGCATGGGTATCAGCTGCAGAAATGCCCGTTCCATTGCAGGGGCCATCTTACAGTTGGCAGAGGTGATGCAGCCAGGAAACTGGTGTCTGCTTGGACAGGAGCTGGCCTGGTGTAGCATTCCCATGGCTTGCACATGCTTGTCACAAGGTGTATTTTCCTGAAACTTTCCATTCCGTAAGAAGAAAACCAAAAGTACAACCTTGCTGCTGCGAAGCCTTTCAGGAACCAGGTAGGCTGATGCTTTCCCGCAGTGGTAGGTGATATTTGAGAGACAAATCCAGCTGACACTATCTTCTTTTGGAAGCAGTCATAGGTTGAAGACCTCTGCTTAGGGCTTTCACTTTCTCCCTCACTGTGCGACTTCCCCTCTCACTAGAAGGTGCTTTCCCTTTACAGGACATAACTGGGTGGTTTGTTAGCATCCATCCCCTCATGACCTCATTTTGACTTGCTATCATGTGCACTAAAAGTAGGACACACAGTTTGAATGGGTGACCTTCCTAAACCACTCTCTTGGGATGAAAAGGCCGAGGTGCATTGTGCTGGAGCAATGGCCCATGAGGAAGGGTCCTGTTAGGAAAGTGCTGAGGTCACTCCCAAATCCCAAGCAGAGTTACAAGGGGCTTAATTAAAGGACAGGGAGAAAAGAAAGAGATATGTCCCTGGAATTGGCTGGCTCTGATCCCTTTAACCTCCCTCTCCATAATGCCTGTGGACTGATACCAGAGGGTCTAAAGTTATGGCAAGCTGAGGAATGATTTTTCATCAGGAGTAAGAAAGACGCAGGATAAAAGCAAATTTGCTGACCTGTGAGGATGAAGGCACGATCCCAGAGTGCAAGATGGATCTTGAGCTTGTTTGGACGTTCTAGCAGGGGAGCGCAGCTACCGCATACCCATGACTGATGAACAGTACTGCCTGTATTGGGGAAGGTCGTCCTCTTTGACCGAGCACGCAGCTTTGGGAGGGATGCACGTGGAGCAGTGAGGGAGGAAGGGGACACCCGCCTAGCCAGCCAGATCACCCGAATCAACCCTGGCGATCAATGGGGTGACAGATGTCGCAGCCAGATCGCCCTCACATCCCCTTGACTGCACATTCTTTATCTTGTCTTAAGCATCCTCCTGTTTCCAAATTCACAGTCCTCAGAAATTATCTTGATGCTCTTTCTTTGGTTACACCTGATGTTCTTTCTCCAGTTCTTCCCAATTTGTCCCGTTCACGTCTTCCAAGGTTTGTGGCTGATAAGAGTCCAAATGTCCAGGTTCTCATCCAGGTCTACTGGTGCAGCTTCTTGTGCAGCATTCCCTACACTGGCCTGCTTATCAGGGCACACAGCTGGGATGTCTCTGAAGAGGGCATGTGGAGGCCAGCAACCACCATCCATGGATGTCTGTTTCAGAGTGCTCTGAGCAGGAGCCTGGCTCTGGACACCTCACGGGCTGCATTGCCACCGGTGGAATATCGGCACTGTTTGCTGCAACTCCCTGGTTTAGGGCAAGAGGGGCCTTTTTCCACTGCAACCAGTACTTACAAAATTATCCCTGAGTATTTCAGGGTTGGAAATGCTCTCCTTGTGGCAGAAAGCAGAGTCCCTGCTGCAGAGCTCAAGGGGTAATGCAAGTCTATATTCCCTGAACACCAAATCCTGTGTTTTGGTTTGTCTCCACAATGAGGACTGATTAAAATAACAACAGTCTGCCTATTTTTAGGGGGCAAGGTAGCAATGAACATGCCCTATCCTGTAGCACATGCTGCTCCAAACCCCTGCAGACCAAGCGTCGGGTACAGCAGTCCTCCAGCCCCTCTGGAACACAAGGGCAGGTCCTGCCCTACTCCTGCCTTCTCCAGACCCAATTATTGCCCTGTGGAGGAAGATGTAAGGGCAAGTCAGACGCTAGCTAGTGCAGTTTGTTATCCCCAGCTGTGGGACGTGGAACTCACAGCCTGCGGGAGGTGGAGCACAGGCAGACTCCATCCATCCATCCATCCATCCATCCATCCATCCATCCATCCGTCCATCCATCCATCCACAGGGCATCCATCCTGGGGAGCCACTAGAGCATCTTTCACTCTCTAGACTTCCTTACAGTCCCAAACACAATTCAAGCACCCTCTTTCCAGAATGCAATTTCCTTTTATGTCACCAGTAGGTGATGCCCATGAAGCAACTCTCAGAGAACTGCACCTGGCCTCAAAATACCTGTGATAAAATCCACAAATCAGCCTGAGACACGAGTGCGTGCGAAGGGTTGGAGCTGCATCGTGCCATATGAAAAGAGCCAGGCAGAACTGACAGGGAAGGGTCTCACCACTTCCCAGCTCACATACCCTAAATGTTCTGCTGCAAAGACCCACTGCACACACCAGTCCTGAGCTCTGAGGCAGCCTCAGTGCATGCTCCAAGGGCCAGAACCAACCAGCACTGTAGAACAGGAGGCAGTTTGCTCAGTTTTCTGAAAGCCCAACTCAGCTGCTCCCTCCTCAGCCCAAAGTCTCCTCCAGCCATTCCTGCTGCTCAAGCAAGCTGATGGTTGTTTTGCTCCAGTGGTACCTGAGGCTTGGTACTGCTGTCCTGTGTAAGACCAAACTCTCTCTGGCTCCAGTCCAAGGTGGCATGCGGCAGAGATGAACCTGATCTCTGAATCTGGTCTGCTTCTACCCAGGACACTGCAATGAGAGAAAGTCCCTGTTAAGTCCCTGGATTTTGCCTATACACATCACAGGACCCCAAAGATGGAGGTAGAAAAGCCTGAGAAAGCAGCACCAGCTGCTGGGGCCTAATGTTGGTGCTGTGTGGGACAAGGTGACAGCACCCTGGGGCCCTGCTGTATGACTGATGGCTCATTGCTGCAAGACTCCATTGGTAAAGCTAAGGTCCTTTGCCATATGAGGTGAGAAACTGAAGTCAGACTGGTCTCACCACAGTGGTACAGTTCAGCTTTCACCTTTCTTGGGTCAGTTCAGCCCTGCTGGTACTCACTGAGTGCTGGAAGTCCCTGGTATTTGTTCGAAATCTCACCTTCCCAATCTTGACTGTTGCAGATCCTTCTCTTACCTTGACATGAAAACAGATACGGTGCCCACACTTCTCCTCTCACTAAGCCCAAGTGCTCCTTTCACTCTAACCCCAAGGGTTTTGCTGTTATGAAATCATATTCTCTGTAAGTTCCTTTTTCACCCTTGGGGAATGGGGAAATGCTTCAGGCCCTGAGGGGGACATTGCGGGGAAATCTGAACAGCTTCTGGGGGATTAGGGCTTTTCTGACCAGGAAAACCGGATTTTGTCAGTGTTGGGAGGTGCCTGGGTGCTTTCTTGGGCATCATGTGCTCAGCAGGCAGAGGGAGGGCAGTGGCTCACAAAGCAAAGGTAATCATGGGTGCTGGGCATGTCTAAACACACATTCCTTCTTCAGACTCCAGCAGGAGGGACACAGGAACTCCCAGTCCCTTGCAGATAGTCATTTTGCCCTGGAACCCTCTGCATGCACCCTGCTAGGAAGGGCTGCTTTGCTGGGTGTCCCACTGCCACATGTCTGCTGAGGGATGAGGAGGGCTCAGTGGGAATGCAGGAGATGCGAATCCTTCCGGGGGGATTTCTAACGTTATCTCATCAGCTGCATGAAGCAGCCCCACACGGCCCAAGAAGTGACCGTCAGCACAACTAAACCCTACAACAGAGGATTTCAGACAAGAGGGTCAGCAGGCCCCTAATCTCTCCTGGGAGATGCTAAAAGGTGGGCAAAGTGCAGACCCACTCGTGTGCAGGCTGAGGGGAGGAAGGTCTAGGGTTGCTGTATAGGCAAAGATGCTTTCCAGCGGGGTGGCCCCAGCAGATACTGGTTCCTGGGGCTGTTCGTCCCCAGGACAGGACTTTGCATTACGATGTGGAGCACCCTCCCTCCCCGCCGGCTGTACGTGCTGTGGCATTCACAGCATCAGCACCTGCTTTGGTTGGTGCTGGCTAAGCATCGGGAGATGGACATCAGGGATGTTTGACACCTAGACAGGACATGGAGCAGTGTCCTACCACTGCCCAAGCTGTTCAAAAGCGGGTCTGAGTAGGCTTAGAGCCTCCAAACCAAAACGGACCTGTCCCCTGCACAAGGGGCTGACCCCTTCTCTGCTCTGTGGTGTCAGGGTAGAAAGGTGAGGGGATATTGCCACCTTCTGGCCAGTGGTTTTGCTGTTAAGGGCCACCATATTCCATCCTGGTCCCTGAAGAACCTGCTTTCACCATGCTCCTGCTGGTGTCGGTGCTGGTAAGTCTCACGTTGCAGCAGGCACTTTTTTCCCCTATTAAGCACTCCTCCAGGTGTGGATGGCATCTTACTCTGGGACCTGGAGGATACCAGCTGGGTTGCCATAGCCAGTACATAGTGGGGTTGAAAGGCAGCTGGAAATGCAAGAGTATCTGGGTTCTGAGGGGGTTTGGGAGAATCATAGAATAGTTCGGGTTGGAAAGGACATTAAGATCATCCAGTTCCAACCCCCCTGCCATGGGCAGGGACACCTCACACTAAACCATTTCACCCAAGGCCTCGTCCAACCTGGCCTTGAACCCTGCCAGGGATGGAGCATTCACAACCTCCCTGGGCAACCCATTCCAGTGCCTCACCAAGCTGTGAGTAACAGGAAAAGCTGTTGGAGAGCAGGAATGTGGAGACAAAGCACACAAGGACAGTCTGGAGGCAATTTCATAGCTTTACAGGTGCTGAAGCCGTGATCAGTGCTGTGGCAAAGGGGCTCAGGACCATCCCCTTCCTTTGGAATGTGAGGTAATTGTGGGAGCTGGGCAAGGGCACAAGAAGCCAGGGCCAGTGTAGGGAACAGTGTCCAGTGACTTCTGACACCCTCAAGCTGCCTCCTATGAAAGGTGATTTTTACCAATCCTCCTTCACAGAAAAGTTTTGCAATGACTGAGTAGTAGGAAAAAAAAAAAAAAAGGCTTCCTTTTAAAGCCAAAGTAATGCTTCATTTGCTGTCAGTTCCTCTTCTTAGCTCAATCCTTGAAACAACTGTAGGGTAAGTGCTAAAAATACCCCTTCCCTTTCCCTCTGTTGGGGAGGGAGGAGGGCAGGAGGGGATTCCCAGCCTAGGTAAAGGCTTCCCTTCCCCAGCCTGCCCAAGCCACCATGGGGAGAAAGTGCAGCCGTGCTGATGGAGCTTCATCTGCGGGTGCTGAGCAGAGGGAAAAGCAAGGGGAGGAGGCGAGGAGCAGGGAGGAACGCTGGAAAACTTCACCCCCAGACTGTCTGAGTGGTGCTGGCTGCCCTGGGGACACAGCCAAGAGGGGAAAGCTCAAGGGGGAGCTCACAGCAGGGCAAGGAGACCTACTGCCTCTGCACATAGAGCTTGCTCCGATGACTAAGCTGATTATTGAAGGAACATCAAATAGTTGTCCTGGGTGGCCGAAGTTTCATATCCCTCATTACGGGGTCTTGGACAGGGGCCAAAGAAACCCCCCATAAATGGTTTGCTACCCCCATAAGCACACAGGGATCCTTCCGCACGTACCATCCCAGCTTGCAACAGCTTGTAGCTTCCTTTTGTATAAGGTCCTTCCAGGGGTTCCCCTGCCATCAGAGTGCCCTGTGTCCCCTCAAGCCCCTGGTGACCTCAGTGCTCCCCCACCCCACGCTCACCTACCTCATGAGGAGCCACATCCTTTTGCCTGGGAAGCCGAGACGGCGCCGGGTCGCGGTGACGCAGGTGGTGGTGGCACGCTGTCATGTGGCACCAACGTCTCTCCGAGGAGGCAGGGTGTGCTCCCTGGGCAGCTCCCACCATGTCCCAGAGGTTGTGGATGAGATTCCTGCTGCAGGCAGGTGCCTGGGAGCATCCCATCCCCTCCGGAGGTGGGGGATGCTGGTGTGGGTCACCCCTGGTACCTTTGCCCTGCAGCAAAGGGTTGCTTTCCTTAGTGAAACCATCCTCTTTCCTCTTTCTGATGTAGTGGTGGAGTCAGTGACCTCACCACGGGATGGATACTGAGAAGCAGCCTGGGGGTGGTGGGGACCTGCAAGCACTTGCTCCTGTCAGCTGATCTTCTCCAGAACTACTTACACATGATGCTGCCTTCGAGCTTCACTACAGCCATCCAGTGCCCCACAGCTGGGACCAGGGACCATGGGTCTGCTTGGGGGTTTGAGCTGTAAAGAGACAGATGGTGATGCTTCATGTGCTGCTGGCAGCCCTGACAGTGTCCAACGGCAGGCAGCACACCCTGTCTCCAGTGTCCCCAGGCAGCAGGGCTGGGAGACCCAGCTGCAGAACATGTGTTCACATCTGCACCCCTACCCCCCATCAGCCTGGGACAGCCCAGGCAAGCGGTGCTGCAGAAGGCAATACAGGACTTTGTACAGCACGGGAGATGCTGGGAGCTGCCTTCCCCATCTGGCCCCTGCCAGTCTCCTTTGGCTGAAGGCCTGTGGTGCTGGAGGGCTGGTGGCAGGTCCCAGCCTGGCCAGAGCCCCACCAGAGAGGAAGAAAGTGTCATGAATAACATGCCTGACCTCACTAACTGGGCTAGCAATAGTTGCCAGGGGAGTTTTGTTGAGTCACGTAGCAGAGGCTGTGACAGTGAGTGATAATGGATAGCAGCGGTGGCTCAGCCCTACAAATAGGAAGGATGTAGGGGGTATGTCCCAGAGGTGACACATTGGGACAAGCCACTGCCATCAGCCTCCTGTCCCATCTCAAAGCTGCAGAGCAACTGCTGCCTTAGCCAGGAGCACGTAAAAGGCACCCTGCTGTGGGGAGCCAAGCTGTGGTTAAAAGGACAGTGGTTTATGAGATCAGCCACATTTGGGAACATGTATTGCAGCCATATCAGCAAAAAACAAATGAAACACTACTTTGAGGAGCTGTTCTGCTGTGTCTGTGCATGGAATTGGACTTACCTGAGCTCTTTGGTTGGTGAAACCGAGGGCAGGCGCTGCTGGGCAGAAGGAGGGAAACAGCATTCTCTGCTACAGTGGTTTCATGCCCTGCAACAACACAAGCACATTATCTTGCATTATCTTTTAAGAGAGTTGGGTGGTTTTAGGCTATCCTGTGCTCCTTCTAAACACAGAGGGTGAGAAGTGCTCTCCTTGCTTGAGGAGCGATACCTACCAACTAGGAACCCGGAAATCCTTCAACTCCTGAAGCAGATGAAGCTCCAGCTCTCATCTCCATGGAAAGAAAGGGGAAAAGGAAAAAGAGTGCCCTTGAACTGAAGCTAGTTGCAGACAAGGTAATTTCCACATGAGTTAGCAGAACAGCTGGTTGGAAATTTTTGATAAAATCTGTTTTTTTTCTGTGAAAATGCAGATCCAAATGAAATGTGGAGGCTTTCCACTGGAAAGAATGAGTTTGGCTGGATTTCTCAACTAGTCTTCACTAGAAAATTTGTAAACGGTCACAATATTTTAACCACCACTGATGGTTTTTTTTCAGACCAGAATTTATAGCCCTACTGCCTTACAGCTGTACATGACAATGCATCATTTTTGGCATCATCTCTTCATTTGTTTGAACTTCAATATTCTACAGATCTTTTGCCCCCATTTTAGATCAAGAAAAAGCTCAAGCTGCCAAGACATCCCCAGGATAAGGAAACCATTTCCTGTAAACCATGGGAAGCTCAGCCTGAGGAGCAGTGCTGAACACAAGACATACCCCCTGTACCACCAGCCAGGTCTCCCTTGACCACATGGGTAACTTGTGATGGTTTCTGGTGATGCAAATGCAGGGGCAGGGTCTAGGCCAGCCTGGTCACATCCCGTTGTCCGTCTGCCAGCACAAGCCATGGGTGCTCACCCTGTGCCCTGCTCCTGGCCAAGCTGGAAGCATGCCGCTGGGAGAAGGGGACATTGCCCTTGGAGCTGACATAGATTCACTTCTTGCAGTACTTGCGAGATCACGAACTGGAATCGTGTTTTTCTTTGAGTTGGGAAAGCACATGGACATCAATAAAGATAACAACCCAACATGCCATTTCCTTGGCTCAGTTCCTGTACCTTCGCAACCCTTCTTTGGCCTTGGGGGTTGTCCAGGTTTTCTTGTCAAAAGGAGCTTACCTCCCCTTCCCTTGCACTCTAGCAGCCTCCCTGTCCCTTAGCAAGGCCAGCGTCAATCTTCCACCTCTTTCCATAAACTTAATGTATCTCTGGGAGCCTTCCCTGCAGGGTAAAACCAGTACCAGGATACTTTCTCCTATTTTTAGTATGTGCTTTAGCAGATGCTCTAAAACCTGGAGAAAACTTTAGGCACCAGCAGCCCGCTGTTCCTTCATGGGTCAACCATCAGCTGCTGCTGGTCTGCAGGGACGCAGCACAGCCTTGTGTCAACAGCACTGGATAAACACGGCTCTGGAGTGATTGGGAAGCCCAGGGCAGTGCCTAGCACAGAACTGAGCACCCAGCATGTCCCCGAACACCCATCTCTGTGTGACTGCAAGGCTCCAAGTCTCCGTAAGCCTTAATGCAAGGAGGATGCTGGTGGAAGCTGGTGAAGCAGCAGCACAAAGGGCAGGACACCCTATGATGACATGCATGGAAAGTACAGCCTGGCAGGGGGTTTAAATGAGGAACAGACCACACAAAATGTACCAGAAACACCCACCGAAGGCAACCAGCATTTTGGGCTCTGGCCAGGCAGCCCCAGAGAGTGTCCCTGTAATGTCCCCAAGCGCCTGGGCTGGGGAAGGGGGCTGGCACAGATTTAGGGACTGGCCGAAGCTGCGCTGAACTCACTTGGTGGCCACGCAGGAAAGCCTGCCCAATTTAGAGGTCCCTTCAGGGTGGTGACATGCAGTACCAGGCTCCCCTGGGATGCTCCGGGCACTTGCCATGATGAGGCACTAGATCAAAGGGAAACTGAGGTAGTGATAGAAATATGGTGCCATCAAAAGCACTGGGAGTCCATTGGGAGCTGAATACCCATCAAAGGCCAGGAAGCTGCAGCCCCAGCAGCAATATGGGCAGCATAAGTTTTACAGCAAAAATGCCCTTTGCTTCATAGTAAAACCATGATAAGCTTGAAAGAAAAAAAAAAAGAAGTAATTGGGATTTTAAGTGACTTTCAAGCCCTTTTGCACTCTCAGCCTCTCACCTGAGAGGTATATGGAGAAGTAGGTGGCCTTGGCCAGCTGGGGACTTTCAAGGTGGAACAAAAGAGATGTGAAACATAAAAGCTTCCACTGCAGCCTTACTTTTATCCCTCCACAGAGGTGGCCCCAGCCACTGAGGTGCTGCTGTCATGGGGGGTGCAGCACCACTCCGCTCTGGGATGCTGCACATTCACACCTGGGACACACAGCCAGCCACTGTGTGTGGACCGGGAACATCACCATGACAACAGTCATCCCACATCACTGGTACAGCTCACTTAGCACCTTCTCCTGCCACCCTCCCTAGCTGGGGTCCTAGCCACCCCCTCCTCCCCACCATTAAATACTATCAATATGTGGATGAGATGCTTAGAGGGTGCCAGATGCACCAAGGACCATGGCTCTGCCAGCGCTTACCGCTGTGATTGGGACTGAGCTGCCACTGCTGGCTCGGGAGTCCAGTCACTGAGGATGGGCACATCCTGCACCCCCCTTGAAGAGCCAGTGCCCCAGCATCAACCCCAGGACTGGTTTTCTCTCCTCACTACCTCAATGGGTGAGGACAGGGCAGATTTCCTTCTGGCACCCACAGCAGTGCCTGGGGTAATATTAAGCCCTGCCAATGCCACAGCACTGTTCAAGTGACAGCCAAAGGCACAAGAGAGATGTGTAGGATCCTGCAGAAACCCCCTTCACACACTGGCATGTGGACCCACCACTACACCATTCCCTACCACTGCCCATTCTTCACAGCTGGGCTGGGGAATGCTTTTGGGAGCAGGAGCAAGTATTTAGCCAAGCTATTTAAACCTACTTAAAAGCCAAATAGTGACTGCTGGGAGAGCTGTAAAAGACTCAGGTGGCACCAATGGGGACAATTCGGTTTCCACAAGCAGAGTGTGCTGGGTTCGGAGCGGGCAGATGAAACCAACCAGCTCAGGCTCTGGTTTCTTGTCATGGATGATGACAGTGTAGGATGTCAGGGCAGAAAACTCACCCACAATTGCTTGTAGTGTGTTTTATTTCCTGCAGGGAACAGAGCAGGTGGGGGTACCTTCCTTCCCAAGGAGAGGTGGCCCAGAAACTACCTCTGCTCAGCACCAATCACACTCCCTTTATTTGGTTTACAAAACCGGGGAGGGAACGAGACCTAAAATACAATAATGTTATTACTATTATCAATAACAATTAGAGTTCTGACCCACTGCAACGGTTCCTGCTCCTCAGGGCTGGGCTACACTTTGGTGACACTGTCTGCTGGCTTTGCCTCGCCTGGCTCCTCTCGTTTGGGATGCTGGGGGCAGACCCCCATGCTGTTGCTCTGGAGTCCTACAAACCCTGGTGACTTCTGCCCTTTCTTCATAAGGCAGCAAGCCCCGCAGCTGAGAAAGAAAAGGCTCATCAGGACCACGAGCAGAGCCAGCGAGCCCATGTCCTTGGGGTGTGGACAAAGCCACCGAGGGCTGCTGGCTATCTTGGCTGAGAAGTTCCTGCTCTCATCCTGGTAGGTGCAGAGGGCTTCATCCTGGTCCAGCACACCCACCCCAGCAGCCCACAGTGTGTCCAGCCAGGCCAGTGAGCAGCAGCTGAAGGGGTTTCCAGCGATGGACATGTCCTTCAGGCTGCGGGACCAGCTCATGAGCGCCGGCTTTTCCAACATCAGCAGCCGGTTATTGCGAACGTCCAGGCTTTCCAGCGGGGAGCAGAAAAGACCTGCGGGCAAAAGGCTCAGGTTGTTGCCTGAGAGATCCAAGACTTTGAGCTTGCCCAGGCAGGGGAGCTCTGCTTTGCCGTTGTCCATCTGGTTGTCCCTGAGAGAGAGTTTCTGCAGGGAGAGCTCCAACCCTGCCAGGGCCTCCTTAGGCATGAACAAGTCCTTGTTCCCCGACAGGTCTAGGGAGAGTAGTGAGGTCTGGTTGAAGGCATAGGGCTGCAGCCTGGTGATGTTGTTCCTATAAAGACTCAGATGCTTCAAGCGAGGCAGGTTGTAGAAGGGGGTGCAGGTGCCTCCTGCATTCCCCCCCTGGCTCTCACAAGGCTGGAGGCTGTTGAAGCCCAGGTTGATTGTTTCTAGCTGAGGCAGAGAACCAAAGAACCAGGGTGGCAGCATGCGGAAGGCATTGCCATGGAGGTCCAGCGAGCGCACAGACAGGGCAACGTGCTCCAGTGGTGCTGGTGAGTGGTCACTGGGATCCATGCTGCTGGTGAGTAACTCTCCGGCCACATCCTGGAGACAGTTCATAGCCAGGCTTAGGTGATGCAGAGAGCCTAGGCTGTGGAAGAAGGTAAATGGGAAGAGCTGCAGCTGGTTATAGCTGAGATCCAAGTCAGCCACATGGGTCAGAGCAGACACAGTGTGCAAGGTCCTGTTAAACCTCGCCATCTCCTTGTAGTGCAGTACAAACTCCCCCGGGTGGCGTGAGCCTGGGATCAGGGAAGCAATAAGGTTGTTGGAGAGGTTTAAGTGTGTGAGATAATGGACTTTGGGGAGCTCTGGAAAGTAGAGCAGTCTGTTATGGCTCAAGTCGAGCACTTGAAGCAGGTAGGGCTCCGCTGCCTCCTCCGAGGCGAACAGCTCCAGGGCGTTGTGGCTGAGATTTAAAACTCGCAGCTGCGTGAGGCTGAAGCCAGAGATACAGTAGAGGGAATTCAAAGCCAAGTTCACCACCTCCAGCTCTTCCAGAGCCTCAAAGACTCCCTCCTCTATTTCCATGATGTAGTTATTGCTGAGGTGGAGCTCACGCAGCCGTGGCGTGCTCCAGAAGATCCCCGCCTGCAGCCTGGTCATCTTGTTCCTGGAGAGGTCCAGCACCCTCAGCCTGGTGAGGTTGCGGATGTACCAGCCTGCCATGTGGCTGTCCAGGTTGTTTGCCGACAGGTCCAGAACCTCCATATTCCTGAGCAGACGAAAGGCTCGTCCATTGGCGAGGTAATTGCGGTCGAGGTGGTTTGATCCCAGGAGCAGAGAGCGCAGCTGGGGCAGCTGAGCCAGGGCTGTGGCTGACACGGCTTCCAGCTGGTTGAAGCCCAGGTCCAGGTACTCGAGCTGCTCAAACCCCGGCATGGAGCTGCCTGACAGGTTTTGGATGAAGTTGTTGGAGAGCTCAAGGTACTTCACCCCTTGGCCAAGCTCCTTTGGAAGCTTGTGCAAGCCAACTCCTTTGCAAGACACCTTTGTGGGGCTCTAGAGAGAGACAGGAGAAGCCGTCAGTGTGAGAGGGTCTGCAAACCACAGCCCCAGCCAAGCCAGCTGCTGGTCAAGATGGGCATAAGCAACACAGACATGAGCACAGCTCCCTTTCCCAAGCCTAGGATGGGAAGGGAACAGACCCCTAAAGCTGCTGCTTAGAGACAAGAAGCTTGTCCCCAGGCTAAGGCGTGTTTTCACTGCTGAATTGTTCCTGAGTGCAAGAAGGAGCATCAGCCTCGGCCCTGCAGGCTGTCCTCTCATGCATCCCAGCAAGCGAGATGGGCAGAATCATAGCATAAACACACAAGATGCATCAGGTTGGTGGGGCAAACCCAGCCTCTGGAGGGCACTGGGGTAGCCCAGGGACTAGTCCAGAGCATCCCTGCCCTGTCTGGGCAGAGGAGGAACTGACACCCCCATGGCAGGGACTGCTGGAAGGTGCCACCGGCATGGGAGGGACATGGGAACAGCTGGGGGCCAGGAACCAGCTCAGAGACAGGAGAGCAGAGAAGAACTCAAAGATAGGAAGGTTTGAGATGGAGGCTGGAGGGAGGTGAGAGCCATAGGGAGGAGATGCACCCTGCACTGCACAGAGGGATGCTTCCAGCCCTGCTTGGATCCCGCAGTGCTGCTGGGGCCATCCCAGCCCAGGGGCTCCTTGGAAAGCTGCCTTACCTGCTGGCACAGTGCGGGTCTGAGCCTCACCTCCCCGCTAGACTGGGCTCTGAGAACGAATGGGAGCAACCAGAGCAGCAAGCATCCTCTTTCAGCCAGCCGGTGCTCAAACAAGAGCATGTTGGGCTGCGGGCACTGCCAGCCCTGTCCCACTCCTCCAGTGCTCTCTGGCGGGCTGGGCAGGAGCCAGGCTCTGTATAAATAGGTTTCAGGATGGGACGGGGGAAGGAGATAATGCATGTGGGTGTTTGTAGCTACGGAAGTGGGAAAAGAAAGACATAAGATTGCAGAGGGGGAAAAACAGTGCAGAAAGCCACAAGGAAGGGAAAGAGAAACATCAGGAGAGGAGGAGGCAGGGCTGCTCTGGTGCTCAGGTTGTCGGCTGGTCCAGCCACCGATATCAAATGCCAGGAGGCAGAGGTGGTACTTGGGACAGCTGAGAGCATTTGGGGGAGTTCTGCTGCATGGACCTGGTTCTTCCTCCAGCTTCCTCTGCCCTATGCCAGGGCAAGCTGTGCTTTGTACCCGCTATCCCAGGGCAGCTGGTGAGACCTTCCCAACCATCCCAAGCTGGGAACCAAGCTCCAGGCTGCAGCCACCGGGGATCACCATGGGAATCCCAGCACCTTGGGCTGCAGGTGAGCTCATTGCAGGGAGGCAGAGCAGGTTCCTCTCCCTGCGCTGCCGAGGGGACTCTCCTGCAGCATCCTGGGGTTTACCACCTGTCCCCAGCAGGATGTATAACCCTGGCACCCCCCTTCCTCCTCCTCTTCCTCCCCAGGAGTCCGCTCTGCTGCAAGAGCCGGGCTCCTCACTGCCACACGCCCACGTTCCTCTGGTCATAGAGGATGGCTGCTGGGTCATCTCTCCCAGGCCAGGAACCAGATGGGGACTTTCTCCGCGGCAGCTTCAGGTGGTGTCTGGGCTCCCAGAGGGATTGCACAGGGATTTTTCTGTGGTGACATCTCCATGTCCCTGTGCCACCTGGTGCTGACATGCTCCCTGGGGACATGCTCTGCACACGGTTCATGCAGGATTTTGGCTCACTGTGGCCAATTTCCTTCCCATCCGAATGAGCATCCCCAGGTTGCTGTATGGTTGCCCAAGGATGTGTTTTGCTGTAGTTTCAGCTGTAGAGCTGTTGCTTTAGTCCTAGATGTATCTGGCAGGGGAAAAAAATATTATATATATGTAAAATATATATGTACACACTTACATGTACGTATACACCTGGAGAATGAAGCAGCCTGGCTTCTGCTGCTGCTGCCCCTCGCCCTCATCACAGCTGATGTGGTGGGGAGCACTCTGTCACCTCCAGGATGTGGTTCAGCCTTGAGCGAGGCCAACGTCACCAGCCAGCCCGAGCACACACGGCAGTGACAGCGGCTGAGCTCAGCCCAGAGGCCAGGGCTGGTGGTTTAGGGTGATGCTGTGGTGGGCCTGGGCTCTGACAGCAGCCAGGGCCAGGGGCAGCTCTGAGCAAACAGCCCACTGCTGTGTCTGCAAGCGCGGTGAGGACAGCACATCTGTGCAGATGTGGAATGCGCAGGCTCTGGATGGGGAATCACTGACCTCTGGATGAACCTTTGCCTCCAGCGTCCCTCGTCTCCTAACAGCAGCCAAGCACGGAGCCCCAGAAGCAGAGGGTGATGCAGGGGAGGAACCACACCATGCAAATGGTGCAGCCCCCAGTGCCTGGAGAGCCCTGGCCCCCTGAACTGCTGGGCATGGCTCTGCACTGTGGGCACGCTGCTTGAAATGAGCTGAAAAGTCCCTACTTTTGAACAGGGACTTCTGTGGAGAATCCCTGGGCATTGGCATCCCAAGGCTGTGAACTCCCTTTGCAGGAGCACCCGGCAGAGTGAGCCGGCTACGGACCTAGAGCCATCTCAGGCACCCTGCAAATGCCAAGAGGCTTTTCACGGACCATGCTGAAGGCAGAGCCAATCACACAGCACAAATGGGAGGGATTTGCTCCTGCAAATCACAGGGCATCCCGTGCTTCTTGCCTGTCCTGGCACCCAGGCTGGCTCCTAGCTCTCCAGAGTGGTCTGTTAGAGATTGATGCTCCTGCTCCCCCACCAGGCTTTCACATCAGAGGTCAGCAAAGGACGGACGAAGAAGCAGCAGGACAGAGGCTTGGTGAAAGAAGGGATAAAGACATTTGCCAAACATCACCAGCTGCACTGTGGGGTGACAGATGCTCGCTCCCAGCCTGGGCATTATAAAGGCAGAAGGGTATCAGGTTATTTAGGTACATCATCTATACTTCTTTCCCAGTAAGTCATGACAGCAATGATGTTTCCCCTAACTCCGTAGAGCAGCAGGGAGCCGGGAAGGCAAATGCTGAGCAGACAGCAGGGAACCACTGCCTCTCGTGTCAGCAGCGATGGCCACAACAGCTGCACATCAAATACTCCCCAAAGGATGGAGATGCTTTGCCTTTCGGCTGTGCCCCATTGCACAAGCGCAGCCAACACACTTCGCTGTAGTTGTACAGCCCTTCCAGAGAAACTCCTGGGGTTTGGCTGGGGAAGGACGCTCCAGTGAGTACACAGAGATCAGGAAAAAGCTTTATTTGCAAAGAAAATATTGACAATTTACATAAACTTACATCCTAATTTATATACATTATGTATATTTTATATACAGATAGTGTCTTGAATAAAGATGTCGAAGCACAAAACAGCATCAGTACATCACTGTGCAGCTCTAATAGGTAAGAGAAGAGTTGTGTCTCTCTGCCCGCAACTCCTCCCCATTATGCTTTTGTTGGGGAGTCTGAGACATGATGAACATGGGGTTGGGGGGGGGCTCAGGCTTGTGACTGGGGGCAGCTACCATCATCCCTTCTGCTGTCCCCCAAAGCCTGCACCAGGACACCCTGGGGCCAGTGCCACCAGCCTGCAGCAAGAGGGAAGGACTCCCTGCACTCTACCAACTACTGGAAAGAGGGGAAGAAACACGGATCAGCAGATGCACTGTGTGTGCTCATCTCCCTCCCAGCACAGCTTGGGTGCTCTTTTCTAAGCACCCAATGTCGCTCATTCAGTGGAATGACAGTGCCAAGTCTCCCAATGGGGACAATGGGTGGCAGGGAGACCACAACTGCTTACCTGCATGAGAAAGGCGCTGGAGGGAAGCAGGGCCAGTTTTGGGTAGGGAGCGACGACCTAAAGCCTTTACTGAAGGGAATCATCTTTTCAAAAGGGGCCCTGAACACAACAGCCTCCCTAGGAATTGTCTCTGTAGAGACGAGCTTGGGAGAGAGAAGGGTTTCAGATCTGTTAATACCAGTTAGCTGCTCGCCACATTTCTGCAGCTGGAATCCAGCCGAAAGCTGGGCAGCAGAGCCAAGGCACGTAGGTAAGAGCAGAGGCACTGGAGAGGAAGGCTGGCACACGGGAAGCCAGTGGTGACTGGTTTTGTGTGCACCATCTCAAATACGCAGATGTTTGTCTATAGATGAATTGCTTCCTTCCCTGCCACACTAGGAGCTGAGACACATCAGAATTCAAATGCATCAGATGGAAAGACTGAAGAGCAAGGCCCTGTTCTTGCTGGAGTTTGTTAGAACCTACTGTAACCATCCTCCTCACGCTCTCCTGAGGAGCCAAGCTGGTTCCAGGCCTGTTGGGCTCCAGTTAAGAGGAAAAGGCACCAAAGATGGTGGGGCACCATCTAGAGAAGCATCATACAGAAGAATCAACACTACAGCCTACGTAACCTGCACTGTAATACTTCATTAATGAGAACTTGTTGCTAAAGAAGCCAAAGGGTTTCAAGCACAAGGACTCTCCATGGCTGCTACGGGACCGGTGATCTGCCCGCTCATCCCAGAGATGGATGTCTCTTGGTACCACGGCCACCTGCAGGCAGGTATTCTCTGCTCTCCAACACCATCTCCAACTCGGCTACACTGAGCTCACGCTTTGGTGCACCATGAGCACAAGAAAAAGCCTGTTAACACCTTCCATGGAAGGAACCCTTCAGCTCCTCTCCCTCATCCCAGGAACATGCCAGTGAAGAAACTTGACAGCGATGCATGGGGCCTTTAGAGAGAGAAAAGATTCTCCCTCTGCCTCCTCCTGCCCGCAGGCATAGTCAGGAGCAAATCAGAGATCCTGCCAGTGGGGGACAAGGAATGCAAAGTCCATCCATTGAGCTTTCCTAAGTCACTGTGTTATTTAAGCTTGCCCCTAAGACTTGCTGTTCAGGCTGTATTCTACAGCAATTCTGTTAACGATTTGCTTAATGTTCTCACTATACACAGTTGTCCCAATTCATCCTTGTCAGAGAAACATGTCCTTCTTAATCCATTTTAAAGGAAATAAACCACAAAGACTGGTTAAGTGAAGTGCCCCGAAGGCCCTTGCTAGTCCAACATGTTGAGGCTAGAAAGGAGAACATACTGAAAAAGAAATAGCAGGCCATTTTTCATGCAGTTATTTTACAAACTGCACGCCTCCTGTGAATAGCGAGGCTGTAGCCAAAGCTGGGTGCCCCCAAGAAATAGTTATCTCCCAATGACTGCAATACTTGGCAAGTGAGATCACTCGCTATGGACAGGGAAAAGCGAACAGAGCCAAGAATGCTTCAGTCAGGGTGGACCCTCTGTGGTTAGATCAGAGGCTACAGCACAGTGCTGAGACACGACTGCTCTCATGTCCCTCCAGGTGACCACGGCTGAGCCACCTCTGCTCGGAGATGGAGGATGTCCGTTTGGGACTCATCCCGTTTGCTGCATAGGCTGAAACTGCACTACCATCTTCAGTTTTTGAAGAAAAAAAACATGCTCTGAAATGAAATCCAGTTAAAAAAAACCCACCCAACACAACCAAGCACAAGCCAAGGCATGACACAAAAGAACAATTAGCGCTTCAGCCTCTTCCTCAGCTCAAACACATCTTATAGCTTTAGGTCTCCCCAGTTGAGGGGAGGTAACGGGAGAGAGTTGCTCAAGAAGCCAAAAGAAACAATAGTGTCCCAGCACTTCTATTAGTCACCAGAAATCGAGTTATGACTAGACTCAGCAGGGCTCAGAGAAGAGAAAAAGTGGTGACTTCATGCTGGACCAGACTTTTTAAATGCTGCTTTTTTTTTTGGTTTGCTAGAGACTCCACCACCACTTATTAGAGCATTTTAGGTAGAAGGGTGCCAAAAGGAAAGGGGGGGTGGGAGGAAGGACAAAAACCACATCTGAAAGCAGGACAGTTGCTATAAAAACAGAAAAAAAAATTTCCTGTTTGAATATTTTATTCTTAAACATGACAAACTTCTTCAGAGTGTTTTCACAAGTACTTATGTCTACGTGGCTCAGTGAAGCCTGTAGAAATGTGTTCTGGTTTGCAAAATATTCATTAAAAACACCCCCAAAAATCCCCCAAACCAAAACCCCAACAAAACACAAATTGCTGTAACAGCAGCAGTACTTTAAGGCAGCCCCTGTTAGGGCAAGGTATACCTCTGGGGTAATGGCAGGAGCTGAAAGTAGCAGAGGCGCTGGAACTGGTCATCAGCATTTTCTTTGGGGCTTGGTGATTTCTGGAATGTGGAGGCAGTTTCCTATCTGCTAAGCCTGCTCTATTAAGTATTCCTCTTCCTCTCACACTTACTTCTTTTTGCAGCCTGCTTCCAAGTTCTAGGCAGAGGCACTTCGCCTTCTTTGCTCACACTCCTGAGGATGAATGTAAACACCACTGACCCTCTCTTATTCACCTCCCTTTGCACCCTGTGGCCATTCCAGTCTGAACTGGGAAGGCAGAAAACCAGAAATCCCCTTTCCTTCTTTCATTAGCATGCAGAAGCAGGAGTGCCTGGATAGGACAATTTGGACATTAGTCTGTCTTCTCCCGCTACCGCCTGGGATGCTCTTGCTAGTGCAACATAAAAGCAGAGACCCATACAACCCTCAACAAGCCTCGTGTGAAGATCACAGAGCAGAGTATCAGTGCAGTAATACTTGAAATACTGAGACAAGGCAGACACAACAGCCTTTCTTTCTCACAATGCTTTTTGATCCAAGTCTCCATGCAAGTCACAGAAGACAATTGTGCTTCCTGCATTCACATACAGGAATAAATAGCTCTGGATCAGTTTTCTTTATGGCCGGATTACAGAACCCCCTGAAATACTGATACGCTTATGAACAGCAGCACTGTGCAGTTCTGTGAGTATCCTTGGACATGCCAAGTTCATCTAGGATGCTGGTGCATCTCCTAGGCGTATGGCCCCAAAGAAAGTTGTGTGCTTGCTCATGTTGATGGAGATGTCAGCATGGACCATTTTCACAGCAATCTTCTGCCTGGCTTTGAGGAGGCAGACCCCAGCTGTATAGCAGGTATTGAAGTTGGTCTTGCCGGTCTCAATACTCCGAGTGCATTGCAGAAAGGGCTTTTCATCCACCACCACCTCATAGCTGGCAAAATCTGTGAAGTTTATGTAGTATACCTGATGTGAAGCAGGAAGAAGAAAGGTGTTAGGGGGTTATTTGTGCACACAGAACAAGTCCATGTTCCTTTCATGGGTAAATGTATGTTCCCTCCGCTAACGATTCTTTCCTTGGCCCCAAGACACCTATACTCATGGGAGATTGACTTGTTTGAGGTAGAAAGAACCCCAAGCCAACCAAACATGAGGAAACTCTGTATTCCACTTCATGCTAACACCAGCATGCAAGAACCTGTGAATCCATGTATCTAAGGCTGAACTATGAACACTCGCTTTAGACCCTGCTTATTACAGGAAAAATTAGAAACCTTCACAGGCCTAGTTACAAACATGTATGGACAACCCTATCTGCTACAAACAGCTTCTCATCCAACAAATAGGAATATTTTAACTGAAGTCCTCTTGCACTTACCTGGCCAGTCCTGCTTTCTGGGTCCCATGAGCCTCCTTTAGTGTTGACATCAAAAATGCCCTAAGACGTACTGAGGGTTGCCTTCTTTGTAATTGGACTTGAGGTGCTTTCAAAGGCATAAGCTACTACAGGGAAGACACCCTCCCAACCTCCACAGCTTGGAAGCAAGTGCCCTTGTAGTGTTTCTACTGCTTTAATTCTTAGACCTAGTGCCTAAGTCCCTGTGACTCCATTAGTCGTTACTTAACCATCTCCCACACACTGATTCTGAAGAACTGTGAGATGCATGAGAAAGACCTGTCCAAAGAATTCAGTCCCAGGGAGCTGCTTCTTCCTGATAGAAGAAAACCAGCATCTGCCAGATGCATCTGCCAATTCTTTTTAGCTTAAACCCTGAAACCTCAGAAGCTACACAAGACTGCTTTTGCCTTGGTGGACTACAAGGGAAGCACAACATTGTGGCCAACAATTAGCATTAAGCTAATTTTGCTCAGGAAACAATTATACTTTGGCCCTGTACTAACATAGAGTTAGTTTTCCTGTCCCCATCCAAGCTAGACACGTAACCACTTCCATGGAAGAGCACCTAAACTGACACCCACAGTCCACCTTATCAGACTTGGCACAGTCCCCAGTGGGGCTGCCAACTGAACAGAGGCAAATCATGAGCAGGAGGTAGTATTAGAAGCCTGGAGCAAGGTGGAAGCTGTTTAATTGTGGTTGTTACACAGAAACCCTCTTGTCTTGCTAAAATCAGTCCCAGAAACTAGACATGTTTTTCAGCCTACAGCGGGGTGGACACCCTGCATTTCTGGAAGGGAGGAGCTCATACTGAACACCACTCAATAATTCTGTTGAGAGATTTGCAAGACCCTGGGAGCAGTGTGTTACATGACAGTCCATCTCCTGCAGTTTACTTGAATGGGGAGAGGAAATTATGTCTTAATTAGCTGATTTCTACATCATAATGCAATAATTTATTACTTTGTTTAGCCCTTCTTACAGAAGCAAGTCAGTACATCCGTCGTTGGTACCAACTAAAGCAGAGCTGAGCCATCCCACCGCACAATGTGGTGCATCGTGTCAGTCTGCAGCTACACAAAGTAGGTGGAGGCAAAACGGAGTTACCTGAGCTGGGGTTTGGCCAAGCCACCTGGGCTGAGAGTCCTATGCTTACAAAGAGTGACGTGGTTTCAAAATGATCATGAGTAGCCAGGGTTTTGGTCTGACATCTCTTTTAAAGCACAGAGCCTAGCATCCTGCTGGGACCCTTGTTCTGCAGGGAGGTTTAGATGGGCTGGTGAATGCCTGCACAGGCAACATGGAAGACTGAAAAAAGGCACTGGTGGCATGTGGGGACTGGCTGGGTGTTTCCCGTGTTTTGGGAGCTGATCTCTTGTGGCTGGTGTCACGGTGAAAGGTGTGACCTTGCACTTCGAAACTTAACGTCTTTCTCCAACACACATCCCCTAGAGCACGAAGCGGTTAAAAGTACATACAAGTTCTTGGCATTTGCTAGTTGTCTGGAGCCCTCTCGTGGTTCATGCAAGGCTTCCATTGGAACACAAAAATAGGAGTTAGGCCTAGGACCGTACTCACTTCTACCTGACTATAGATGAAGTATGTGCCGTCCACCAGTACCTCCAGCTCCCCACTGCGTGCATGCAGCTTAAACACCTTGGGATTCATAGTGATGCGAGACCAGTCATTGAGGACTCCACCTGAAAGATCTCAGTATGAGAAAATGGCAGTCACTCAGTACCTGTCAATGAAAAGCGCAGGAGCACAGAAATACAGTGACATTGCAAGGTTTCATACAAAACAGCTGCCACAGACTCAAGTTGAAAAGTCAAGTCAGACGGTAAGAAAATCCCAGAATTAAAGACCATGATGTGTTAGTTTGGACTCCCCTCCATAGCTCTAATGGCATCATCACTTGCTGACACCCATTTTGCTCAGTGCCAGCACAACTGGTTTACATCTCTTCATGTCCTTGCCAACAGTGGTTCTCCTCATCCTTTAAAATTCAGCATATAGCCTTTTGTGCTACACTGCGTTCATCCCCTTGCCTCCTCCTGACACTAAGTCAAGCTTATTACCCTATTTGAGTGTTTTACAGGCCTGAAAACATGTTCTCAGTATCATCCCCACTCTAGAGCAAAGACACTCCAGCACATTCAAATCAATCCTGCCACTGTAAGGCTGCTTGCTAAGATTTTTTAATGTGCCTGAGAGGACAGGGGCTGATTCTTCACACTATTTTTGCATGTTCAGCCCCTGATCCCAAATGACTTATGGCAGCTGTGATTATAACAGCACTTCTCCAGGTGCCTCCTGAAAAGCGTCTGTTCATAGCCCTTGTAAAAGCTTTGGTACTGGTGACTTCCCTGATATCATGGAAGAAACTGTGCAGCAGAGGCAGGACCAGGATCCAGTTCTCCAA
Organism: Neopsephotus bourkii; assembly: GCF_033783945.1. Taxonomy (NCBI): domain Eukaryota; kingdom Metazoa; phylum Chordata; class Aves; order Psittaciformes; family Psittacidae; genus Neopsephotus; species Neopsephotus bourkii. The sequence goes on from NW_026901555.1 coordinate 3,110,005, forward strand.
GAAAGACCCTCCACTGGCATCACCCACCCTTGCTACCATTAAATCTCTTCCTCTACTTCCCATCTCATTTATCCCCCTTCCCACATCTCTCTTCCCAGCTTCCACACTAAATAAAGCAGAGCTGCAGCAGAGTGTGCTGAAAACCACAGCAACAGATATGTCCTTGAGGACTGCAGCAAGGCTAGAATGACAACAGTGATTCCTCATAGGAGTGGGACTATATGTGGACAATCTCTCAGTGCTGCTGGCCTGGAAGATGTTCTCAGCAGAAGTGTCATGACACAGCCTTCACCCTCACTCTATGCCTTGAGTTCATCCCTAGAAGCAAATTAGTCCTTAAAGCAAAAGAGGCAATAGTGTTATGGGGAAAACTGTGTGCAACTATGGGAATGCACTATCTCTCAGGACACATCTGTGCATGGAGGCCAACTTAGGGTTACACAATTGATTTTAATTCTGGTATTCCTTGACTTCAATATTCTTGACTTTGTAACTAGCATTACTTTAACAAATGCTTTGTCATTACATTTGCTAGGTTTTTAAAAGCCAAAACAACACCAAAGTACAAAATCACATCATCTCACAGCACAATGACCCTCAACTGGGGTCCTCACTCAACATGGTCAGGGATTTACTGACCCATCACCCAGTCCTCTGGCACTGGAGCAGATGGACTAACTCACAACGTGAGTAGGCCTCTGTTCTCTGGACAAGCCAACAAGCAGAGGCAGAGGACACACTCCACCATGAGCCCTGAACAGAGCCATTCTCTCTAGATGCCTTGTTTCATCAAATGCAACTCTCTTCCTCCCAGTCTTCATCTGGTTTTCGCTCCCTGCCCCCAGTCACACACCAGCCAGGCTGTCAGCTGGACAGCATTAATGGCTCACAGCATCAGATTGTTCCCAAGCAGCAGGGAAGGACACTCACAGGGCAATTCCCACTCTTAGAGAGTAACATACTCTGTAAACATACTGGCTTCTCATTAATAAAGGGATAATTACTTTTTGAACATAAGCAAACCAGCATCTTTTCCATTGTATTGTTCTTGGGAATGGTCAGTTTCCTTTTTGTTTTGCAGAGCTTTTCTCCACCCCGCTGTATGCATACTTCCATAACCATGAGAAATTTCAGCTCTCTCAGCAAATGTCTGCTGAAAGAGAGAAACTGCCTTTCAACAGAAGCAGTGTCCAGCCCTCCTCATCCCATGCATGGGGCAGAAGTTGGCAGACAGGGGCTGGGTTCTTCAGTCCTGTCTCTGCTGCCCTGACCCTTGTGAGCTGCAGCCCTCCAGGTCTGGCATGGAGGTACATGCCCCAGGGCTGCTGGCCACATTCCCTGGGGAGCTGCACATGGTGACTTAGGCAGGGGACAACACAGCCAGCTCCTCTCCCGCACAGCCAGACATCGTGAGCAGGGAAGCAGCAGCTAATGAATGAGACCCAGCTGTTGGCAAGAAGAACAGGAACTCGAGCAGAAATTGGACAGGGATCTGGGAAGGAAAGAGGAGAGAAAGGAGGTGCCTGTGGATGTGAACTGGCTTGGCAGGACTTGAGCTTAAAAGCTTAAAACATTGTTGGTGGGAGTAGAGATGCACAAGGGGCCATGGAGGCTGCATGTGTGTGTGCTTGAAGCGTAATGCAGGAGGAGCCAGTGTCCATGCACCTCTATCTCCTCACACTACAGCCATGCTCTCCCCTGCCATAAATTACTGGGAACACGTGAGAACACAGGCTGATGGGGCTAAGACAAGAAAAGGATACACTGAGGGCTTTAAATAGAAGAGAGTGAGAAAGAAGGCTGGCCATTGAGGGGCTGAGGAAAACTAATGATATGACAGCAGGCTGAAGGAGGCACAACATCGGACTGGAGGTCAAGGAGAAGGGAGATTCAATGGGACAGAATTACTGGGATGTACAAGGTAGAGGTCACCTGGGAGGTGAACAGGAGAGCAGGTGAAACGGGGATGGAGACTCAACAGAAGACTTCTCTAAGAGGGTCTGGGAATCAGATTGTCTCCTGGGGAGGCCAACAGCAGGGATAATCAGGGAGTGGTGTTGCAGGATGGATTTAGACCCAGGTATGAGGCTACGGGTGCAGGATGGGCTCTTTTCAGTATCTGCCAATATCATGAGATCCTTACCATTCTTCACTTGGATTGCTGAGCCTTGGCCTTGGAGGTGGACCACAGCTGGCTGCAAACAAGAGCACAGGGATTTAAAATCAATAGGATACTGCATCATGTTACAGTCATACAACACACCTCCACAGCCCTGGTGACCAGTACAGAGGCAGGATAGTACCTTGAGATCATCCATGCTTTTCATAAATGAAAACAAAAGCTCAGAGCAGCTGACAACAACACGTTTAAGTACTGGAGAAGAGGCAAGAAGCCCAAGACAGATGAACATGGCTTCCTTTTGACCAATGAAATGGATGAGCTCAGTCACTTTGTGTAACTCTGATTTGGCACACAAAAATCCAGCCAAAGCAGAGTTTTCCCCTGGAAAGAAGATAAACCCACCTGGATGTCTCTGGAGCCGGCTTTGTCTGTGGCACCTGCAAAGTACAGTTACACATTATTTAAGAGGAAGCTTGAAAGCTGCAGTAAACACTCCTATAAATAAACTTCTCCCAAAACAACCATGAAACCACCATTTTTAACAGGAGGACAACAGTACCAGTGGTATGGGGTGCAGCTTAATGTTAAGAAGTACATAAACAAGAAAGAGTCATCTTACTTTTTCCTATTTATTCCTGCATTTCTGTCTAACATCATCAAAATTCCCCACTATTCAACCAGTTTCCACTAGAAGGAAAAATTGCACAACCCTTTTCCTGATCAGCAGTGGCAATAAAGCCTCTTGGCTGCAAAGATTACAAGTTTCACTCTGCAGTAACTCAGGTCATTCACTGCATTCAAGCTACATGCTGAAATATCTTTCCTCCGAAAGCCAAATCTCTATTAAAGAGAAGATGCTTGTGGGCAGCACTCTGGAGCGCTAAGGACCTCATGCTGCTCCTGGCTTCTGATTTGACAGTTCTAAGATATAAACTGAGAAGTCAACCAGGCTTTCCCTTGAGAGCCATGTGAGCTATAGGGTAATAGTCTCGATTTCTTTGAAGTAACATTTCTTTAATACTAGACTGTTACATATATATACATATAACATACATATAACAAACAATGTGAAACCGATGTGAACTTCTACTGATCTGCATTTTAAAGAGCTATTAAATTTAGGGAATTTAACGAAATATTTGGCACATGACTCCTTGGAGGAACAGTATGGTGCAGATACAAAGAAACAAAGAAAAAAGAAACCAAGAACTGCAGGAAAAAAACCCCATATTTTCATCTGGCTGGTATGGGAGTCAAGCTTCCTCAGTTTGTGCGGCTCCAGAGCTGGCTGAATGGCTTTGCATTACCTTAACAGGATTCCCGCTGGGAAGAGCCACCTTGCAGCCAGGACACGGATCACCAGCAGACTTCAGTAGGATGCTTAAAAGCATCTGAGGCTCCACAGGTCTTCGCTGCTCCTTCTCTGCATCCTCACCCAACAGGCACCCCGTGCCCATGGCATCACACCCTAAACCCCTGCTGCCAGGCTCTCACGGTGCTGCCTGTGGGGCTCCTCTCATTTCCCCAAGGACAAGCCCAGGAACACCCGAGTCCTACACAAGGACACTGCACCATCACATGCAGGCACTCTGCTGTCCTCAGATGGAAACCCGGAGCTCTGAGTTATTTGTACAGCACTGGCACCTCCTGCATGCAAGCAGCGTGTGAAGGCTCTGACTGGTAAAGGGGATGAGTCCCTTACCTGAGGGGCCCTGCAGCCCAGGTGGTCCCTGAGGGCCTGGTGGCCCAGGGGGGCCGGGTGGTCCCATGACGGTTGTGCCGGGAATCCCAGGGATGCCGGGAATGCCAGGGGGACCCTGGGGCCCAGGAGGACCTGGTGGCCCTTGGGGACCATTTGGCCCTGGAGGACCAGCCTTCTTACCTGAAAAACAGAAGAGTAAATGTTAGCTTCTCAGCATGCCAAGGTAGGATGGCCTTTTACCCACAAGAAAGCCCCAAGAACAAGGCAGGCAGAAGACTGGGGATGGATCATTGGTGACCGGAGGGCAGGGACAAAGAGCAGCACCCGACTGGCTCTGCACCATGAGGACAATGCTGCCAGCAGGGCAGAAGCAGGTCACCACTTTGCAGGCTCCTTCCAATGGATATAACTACATTTAAACAAGGCACATGCACCCTCCAAGGCCTCCCAAGTGATGGAGACCCAGATGGTCTCTGCCCCAAAGCTCTGGCTGCAGTCGTTCCCTGGGTATCCTACTCTTGGCACAGGGCTGGGGGGGTCCTCAGGCAAGGTTTGGACAGTCCCTTTAGACCAAGTGCGTGCCACAGTGCAGCACGGTGAGAGGTGGAGTGTTGAAAGTGGAGGTGAACCACTGCAGTTTCTCAGTTTTCTGTTCATTTTGATGGCAAACAGTTGCAAACTTTTCTACCTGCTGCATTAGTGTACAAGCCCCATGGCTTGGTCTCCTGTCTGAGGGAGAGAGGTGCCTCCAGAGGGCAGTTCAGAGCTGAACTTCAGCGACTGAGTGCTCAGGGTGTTGCAGGAGGCATCCCCACACTGCCTGGGGCCGAAGAGGCACATCTCTATGGTGGGAGGCACTTAACGTGTAGGAAGTTGATGCTACTATGCCTCAAGATCATCAAATGTGCATTCTGGGCTTTGGATGGAGAGGTAAGGGAAGCACTAACCCAACGAGGAGGATGAAAGCACTGACAAATCGCCACAATCCTCAAACACATCTCACCACTCGGTCCCAGAGGAGGAAACAGCACAACCATGTAAGTGAAGACTCTTAATCCAACTTTCAAACCACATAGTGGACTGAAATAAGGTTTGAATGGAAGGCCTGACCTGTGCTCTCCAGATGTTCCAGATCCCTGATAGAAATTATGTTATTTTGATGTAGCTTTTAAAATGCAACTATAACAGCTTTTATGCCAAATAGATTTATTAACTTAGGAAAATTGCTCCAATTGCTGCAACAAAGTCCATTGCATGACAGAATGAAACACTTTTTTTTGATGACAGCAGCAGTTAGGATATGAAATAATGATTACTGGAATGGTTTCTGAGTACACTGATGTACTTGTTTCTCTCCTAAATATTCATTTTTGTCATGGAATAAAACAAGGAAAACCCCATGTATTTTAGTTAGCACAGAAGTGGAGATCTCCAGATGAACATTAGCCATGAACAAGGACACATGAAAATCAGCATAGGACAACCATATGGTTTAGTTTCACTGTGCAAAGAACTAAGTTAAAGTAAGCACAATTAAAGTAATGTGGTATCCTCCAAGGATGGGTTTCTTACCTGCAACAAATCATTTGCAGCAGTATTTCTGCCCAGGTTAGTAGCTGTGCCTTCAAACCTGGGCTGGCAACAAGCTAGCTTTCCTCTAATCCAGCGACTCTCCTCCTCCTTGGGATAACAACACACTTTGGAAACTATCACCTTGAATCAAACCCCTTACCTTTTCCCCTAAAGCACACTTGCTAAATTCTTCTCATTCACATCCCCTCGGATATAGGCCATTGCCATGAAGGATTAGCATGCAGCACAACAGGAATCCTGCTGCAGTCACTCCCTGCTTTCCTTCCCAAGAGGGATGCACATTACAACTGGTTTAACTGATCTGTCTCAGAAAATGGGATCTACTAAATGGGCTGCTAGTTTAGTAGTTAAAACAACAGTTTCTAACTGTGGCCTGTCTCAACCTTTCAACTGTGTATTTGGAGTTTGTATCCAAAGATTAAAAGTGATCTGATGAGCTATTAAATTACCACAGACATGCAAAGCTCAGCTGCTCTTCCTGCCACAGGTCATGGTGGTGGGCTGGACCAGGAAGGTCTCCTGAGGGATGCAACAAAGCGTTGACCACCTAATGCTCCTGTAATCACATATACATTAGGTGCAATAGGCAGTAAGCAGTGAGTTGACATGGCACATGTCAACTATGCTTTGCTGTACAGGCTTGGCCCTGAGCATGCAATGCATGTCGATGCCTGTGTGAGCCCCTCCATGGATTAGGCTTCAGGAGCAGCACAGCCTCAAGCCGCGCACAGCTTCTACACTTCTCACAACCGACAACCCATTGTGATCACACACCAAGTACAGATGGTGACAAGGAGCAGAAAGGGGTGATCTGACTGTGCTTCCCTGGAATCAAGACTGCAGCATATTTGTGCTTACAAAGCAGCTCAGATCCTCTGACTCAGTCAAGGTCCTGGTAGCAAGTAAGTGTATGACCAAAAGCATTCCCCAGGAGTCCTACACAAACAAGGATGGCATCAGACAGCCCATGGAAATACGGGTGTGCGTCCTGAGCAGATTAAGTCACAACAAGTCATTGCTAAGCATTTTAAAAAATACCCAACTACATTGCAAACAGCTTGAGAAATGTAAGGAAGTCAAGACAAAATCTCTGTGGGCTGACCAACACTCAGAACAGACACATAAAATAATACTTGTGAGGTTAATACACAACCAGAAGTAAGATGCAGAGGTTATCTATGCTGACTTTGATGGGTCTGAAGGAGACCCCAACTTGGAGCAAGATGCATGGCAGGATAAGGATGAAAGCTAAAGGTGTTTCATTAAAGACATCCTGGCAAACAGCAAGTGGCTCCTGACAGCTGGTATCTTCAACATTACTTCAACACAAGGTAACTGATTCCTGTTAGTTTTTAAAGAAGGCTTTAACGAGCCCTGTGCTCCGGTTGTACAGCCCTGCCACGGCAATGTGGGTGCACAAAAGCAGCTCATGGTCTGTGTTGTGTGATCATGCAGCACGTTACTCCCTATCCTTCCTGCAGAGGGAACCTGCTGTTGGTTTCTCCTTTGCGTTGGCTAAAGAGGAATCACAGCCGGGTAATACAGGCACAGAAAGGAAAATTGAATCAAAACTCAGACTTACCCTTTTTCTTGTTTTTCACTGAACTTGGACCTACAAAGAACAAAAAAAACACAACAAACCCTAGTGAAATTCAGTGATCATTTCATCTTAGAAGATCCCCCCGCCATCAACACCCACTGATCCAGAGGGTGTTTCTCCAGAGCTGGAACAAAATTCACAACAAAATCAGTAAGCCAAAGATGTAGTCTCTTGTTTTCTACAAACCATTGCTGTGGAGGTATGATTATTTTACTGGCGCCCAGATCTTTACTCTCTCTCACATTAGCAACCCAAGGCTGGTATAATGCAAGTGAGTGAGTTTTGGTGGGCACCTCTTCCCTGTATCGCAAAGATGAGTTAAACCACGTGCCTGTGGCTGACAGCAAAGCTCTGATGACAGATGCTTTTCAGCCGTAAGCCAGAGCTTTACTCTCAGATACCAACTTAGTTCTGGCTCTGCTGAACACTGCTCAGAGTTTTGCCCAGAGATTTGCTGTATGTATCCCCCTGATGCTGCTGGTAGAAGCACAGCACATCAAACCTTCACACTGCAGAAATCCTGAGACTTAGCAGAAACCATTCAAAAATACAGTCCCTAAATAGCAGATGATTCTTCAAGTGGACAATGGATGCATCTGTGGTCTGTGCAGCCATACACAAATTGTCTCTCTTGGCTTGAAATCACAAAGCTTAAGATTTAAAGCTGACACGCTTCCCGATGAGGGCAGGTTAGAAGAAAGTTAGCATAACACAGCTCTCAGCTTAGAGCAGTAACCCAAATACTTGTGAGCCAAGTTGTTTAAAGATAATAAAATACTTGTAACAACAAAAGCAAAGGATTAGCATGAACTGGGTTTTTAAAACTATGAGAATACAAGCCTCCCTAGCAAGAAATGAAAATATTTATAGTGAAGCTGAAAAACTACATTACTTTTTGAGCAGAAGCTGAAGTGTGAAACACATCCCATTGCTTCCTCAAAAATTAATTATGGATGGGAATGAACTGCAAAAATCCCCAAATATTCCCTTGCTGTTCATCAGTGAAATCCCTCTAAAACCTGGGTTTAAACACACATCGAAGATGGAAATCACCTTTAACTGAGACAGATTTGCAATGAATGGAAGGTAAGAGGTTGCTTCAAGTTTGCACTGGTAAAGAAAGACAAATTACCAGTTAATACAGAAATACCATGTTCCGTGGCTAGTTAGAGGAAGAGAAGGACCAGAGAAATACCCAGCAACCTTACCAATGCCTCAACGGGAAGATTAATTAATTAATTGTAATTCATTAATACATTTAATTAATTAATTAATGCCTACATTCTGCTGTTGGGTCATGGGAAAAATACCACAGAATCACGAGTGTTGGAAGGGACCTCTGGAGACCATCCTGTCCAGCACGTGGCCAAGGCAGGGCCACCCAGAGCAGGTTACACATGTCCAGGCAGGTCTGCAATGTCTCCAGAGAGGGAGACTCCACAACGCTCCTGGGTGCCTCTGCCACTCTCAACATCAAAAGTTCTTCTTCATGTTGAGGTGAAACTTCTTGTGTTTTAGTTTATGGCCATTGCTCCTTGCCCTGTCATTGGGCATCACTGAAAAGAGTCTGGCACCATCCTCCTAGCACTCACCTTTGAGATATTCATATGCATGAATGAGATCCCCTCTCAGTCTTCTTTTCCCTAGACTAACCAGGCACAGCTCTTGCAGCCTCTCACCAGACATGCTCCAGACCCCTGAGCATCCTTGTGGCCTCTGCTGGACCCTCTTCCACTTGCTCCTTGTCTTCCTTGTACTGAGGAGCCCAGAACTGGATACAGCTCCTAGATGTGGCCTTGCCAGGGCTGAGTAGAGGAGGACGATAACCTCCCTTGACTGCTGGCCACGCTCCTCCCAGTGCACTGCAGGACACTCATCCCTCCTGGCTGCCAGGGCACACTGCCGCCTCATGCTTAGCTCATCATCCACCAATACTCCCAGGTCCTTCTCAGCTGAACTGCTCTCTAGCAGGTCAGTCCCCAGCCTGTGCTGGTACTTGGGGTTCTTCCTCCTCAAGGGCAGTACCCTACATCTGTCCTTCATTAGGTTTATCTCTGCCCAGTTCTCCAGCCTATCAAGGTCCTGCTTAATGGCAGCACAGCTTCAGGTGTATCAGCCACTGCCCCTTGCTTCATATCATCAGCAAACTTGCCGAGGGAACACTCTAGCCCTTCATCCAGGTCACTGATAAACAAGTTGAATAAGACCAGACCCACTACTGATCCCTGGGGAGCATCACTGACTACAGGCAGTAATCAACTGGATTCTACTCCACTGATCACAACCCTCTGAATTCTGACATTCAGCCAATTTTTGATCCACCCCACCATCCATTCTAACCCATGCTTCCTAAGCTTATCTATGAGGATGTCATGGGAGACAGTGCCTCCCTTCCATTAGATGGTATTATTCAATTTATTATTTCTGTTAATTTGCTTTTTTCTTTTACTAATCTACATCTTCACAGTACCAAACACACAGCAAGGACACCACACAGGTTTATAACAATGCCAGTCCCAGTATCTTGCTAAGGAGCAGTACTGAAGCCAACCAGCAGATCCAGCACCAGCAGATGAGCTGCAAACCCTTTCATGTTTGGCAAACACCGACAGGCTCCTCTTGCAGTTTCTGAGCTTCTGTGCTGCCGAATGAGCCACCATCACCCCAGTGATCTCCTGGCCCTCATCTCAGGCACCAGCCAGTTGATAACGTTCTCAGTGAAGAGGAAAAAAACTGTCTGGGGCATGTAATTTAAAAAAGCCCAACCCAGCAAGTAAAATGCAAGTGCTGTGTATGTGTTTCTTCAGACCTCGGAGTCACGAGAGTTTATTTCATGTTATATATATCACACCATTAGCGCTATAACCAGAGTGAAAGTACAAATAGCTGTGGCGAGCCAAACACATTTGAAATGGATGGAACCAATTAGCTTCAAAGATGAATGGGAGGAATGAGAACCACATGCGATGTCAATGTTCACAGTCTATATTACAACACACGCATCTGTTCCAGGCACGGCAGAGAGAGATGTTACGGCTGTGCAAGTGAATCTTTCGACAAACACAAAAATACTTCTGACATGAAAAAAACACAGTATTATTAGCCTTGGGAGCTTCTGAGTCTCTGGGGTTTGCATCTGTTCGTCTCCCAATAGGAGGGGGGTTGATAATTTGATTGTAGCAGGGAGCAATAAGGTTCATCCAAAACACCAGAATACTGAATTTTCCTCATTTTTGCTCCAAACAGCAAACTCATCAGCTCTTCTTCAATTTAGTCTAAAACGGTAACAAAGTCTCCTACTGAGTTTGAGAGGCAGAGTGCCACCAAAATATGAGATCTATATTCCCCTCAGTACAAAAGGTGCTGAGGCGTAAGGCTTGAAAACTTTACTTCATGAGTGCTGTCCCAACAGCTGTGTGCAGAGGAGAAAACAAACAAAAATCCTTTCTGTCGTGCTTTTCTGAGGCCACCCCCCCAATATTTAAGCAATAAAGCTTGTTAAACGCTGCAGTGGTTGAATACATCTGACCCATTGGTTATCTGGTATTGGTGGAGCAGGTTAAATACCTACACGTTAATCAAGCGTGAATCTTTCCTACATCTTCTACACTGTAAATCCCACCTTGCCATCCCATTCCTGCGGAGAAGCTCCCGGTCTTAAAGGCTTCTACAAAATTCAGGTTTATTTAGTGCAGTTTCACAGAGGCCATTAGATGATGTGATACCAAGGAAGTTCTATGAGAATACATGCTTTTTCCTGCTCCAAGATGCAGATCATAGACAGATGCACCATGTTCCTTTGCAGTATCAAAAGTCTTATAGAAAAAGAAGTTACAGGATACCTACTGCTGGTACAGAGCCCACAGGACCTGCCATCTTCATGTAGGAGGAAATTGGTTTGACTTGAATATTTCTCCACTGATCAAGGTTGCCTGCTCCAGCTCTCATCACTGCTTCCAGGGGCTTCACTGCAGTGCATTTGAGGGTTTATTCCAGTCCCAAGGGGATCTGACAGCAGCCCAACCAGTCAGCTCTTCCCCAGCACCTCTTTTCCCTTCTTTACAAAAATAACCTCAAGTTTGCTTTTCTGGACTTTTCCTGCATCACCTCTGTTCCTTGTGATTTCCTTTAAGTCTCTGTTATGAATGTACTAAAGATCAAGGTCTTGGTCTTGACTGCTGGTATTAAACATGACAGCTACCCAAGCACAGCTATTTTTCTCCATATGTGCCTGTGCTTGCCTTTTGTGCTTTTTTCTACTAATCCCACCTATTTCCCACCTCCTTTCCACATGCTGTCTGCTCATGTCTGAGGTCAAAGCAGACCCCAGACCTAGGGAAGTCCATCCCCTTTTACATTTCCTGGCTTTCATCTGAAATTAAATTTATGCTTACGCTCTAATCCCTCCTTGAAGAAGCTGTCAGCTCTATTCAATCCTTCATTTTAACTTAGCTTTGCAGAGGAAGGAAAGTTGACAAGAACTGTTAATACAGAAGAGGACTGGGAGATGAGAGAGGACAGGCTGAATGGCTTTGAGGGATAATAAGCATGGAATGAGATTCAGTCATACAAAATGCATAGTCCTATAAATTATATATACATAGGGTATAATCAACTTTTCTGCTGGATGGTGGAGCTCCTCAGATGGAGCTGCAGAGGACAACTTCTGCAGGTGGTGAGTTGCAGGAAAGGCAGAAATACAACCCTAAAATGGATCAGTGGAAATACCTCTGGCAGGCATGGGGCAATACAGATGCCTCTCAGTAGATAGCGGTGAAAAACTTGGGAATAATGTCCTGATCATCTACATTCAGAAAGATGTATCTACAATTTCACAGGAGGACTTCTGGGAAGGTCAAGAAGAGCTCACCTGATTGACCATCAGTGCTAAGAAAAGGATGAGAGCACCACTGGGAAGGAAGCTCCAAGCAATGCCAGGTCACTTCCAGCAGAAGCACTATGGCCATGGGTTTTAGCAATGAGCCAGTCTGGATGCAAGCTTCTCACTTAAGCTGAAGAGAACGTTTGCAATAGATAAGTTTTTGCTGTGTAAAACAGCAGCTGTGGCCCAGCAAGCAGCAGAAGATATCTAACTGTGCTTCAGGGAGCAGGTTCTAGCTCCCAGCTCCAGCAGCCCTAGCATCTGCTGGATCATTTCCAAGGGCTTCATAAAAAAACCCAACAGATGGTGATGCAACTCGAAGATATTATATATGACGTTTGCTCTTAAAAAGATTAATAGAGTTTACTTTCCCCCCTGTGATTTTTCTTTCTGCATGCTACACACTGTTATGATTTATTGTAAATACAAAAATATCAAAAACTTCTATACAACATATGCTGATATAAATAGTATATTAACCCCCCCCCCCGCTTTCACTTATTAGTTACGTGTGTGGATTGGCGAGAAATAGTTTAAATTCCTCCAAAACTGTTCAAACTGGTTTTATCAAGGGGAACAGATCTTTGTAATTACGCTTACTTTATATAAAACCGATAGAAGTTTGACCATTACAGAAATCAGTCAAACAAAGGACGAGTACCTAGGAAGACTTCTGAACTTTCTCAAATTCTCACTTGCCAAAAGCAGAACAAAGTCAAGGGTGTCACTTACTGTATTCCAGCAGCATTCACATTCAATACAGAACAAAGACATCTCAAGGATTTCAACCAGTTTTGGAAAGGTATGCTGCAGCAACCACCACGTTCACTGTTCTCAACATTAACTGCTTGCCCCCAGAATTATTAAGCATCCCTTTTCTATTTTCCTAGCACTAGGATATTATGGTATATCATCAATCTTCTTACCTAAGCACCACTCTGGTTTGGGGAATATGTAACACCAGGTAATACAACCGAGCTATCTCCATATTACCATTACCGTTCTGCCCCTTGAGAGATGAGAAGATGGACTCAGAAGTTACCCTCATCATATGTTACAAACAGGATCAGAGACAAAATCTTTATGATTAATATTAGTGTCTACCAGAAAAGCCACATCACTTCTCACTTATAAAATAAGCATGAGGTGACCTGAAATCATTAAGTCCACAGCTACTTTCAAGATGAACATCTAATTTTGAAGATGAAAACAGAAATAGGGAGCTCTGTATGACTTATCTAATACACACATTTTCAAAATGTTGTCAAAGCTTTGTGCAATAAAAAAAAAAGCAGCTTTTTCTTTGAAATATGAGCTTCTGGCTGTAGTTGGAAGAAGAATATTAGGTTTAATGATCACTGTACTCAACAGCTATGGAAATTTGTGTAAAGTATTTTTCCAAGCCCTGCTAACCATCTGGTTTAACAAAGAGACCGCTTGCTAAATCTCAGACAAAGCTCTGAATACTGCCCAAATCCACCAGTAAGTTCTGGAGAACAGATAGCTAACAGAATCTGAAATAAGTTCCTGGACATTAGTTGAGATACCATTACTAATGGAGAAGAAACAGAAGCCGAGCACAACAACCAGGCTGTGTAGTAGAGCAGATGATTATCCCAGAACTCAGGTCCTGCTAATCATTCAACCCATCAACAGAGGGTGTCTCCACCTCTCATAGGAAGCTCTGATCACCAAATGCCCTCCTGCTGGGAAAGTTTCCACCTCTCCAGGAAGGAAGTTCTCTGCAACTTGGGGCTTCCTAAGAAAAGGAGGTGCAAAGCATCTAATAGAATGTTACCATTCCTGAACCATGCCTGGGAATTAACCAGTCCTATCAACTTTCACAGACATTACGACCAGAAGGAACCATTATGATGACCAAGTATTAAAAGAAGTCCACCCATAAGCCTCCCATCAATCCCTCTATCTCTATTTGACCAGTACTAAAGATGGAAGGGATGGAAAGAAAAGCCAAGTGTTAACTGAGATTCCAAGTGATGAAGAATCTACTGTCTTCTTTGATGTAATTTGTCCCAATGAATAAGATCAAACCCCTCCATTTTAATCAAACCTCCAAAACTCATTTGTTTCACTTACAAACTGGTGCAATGATATTTGCTTCATTCACACAGTATGAGATATGTAAGGCTTTTCAAATATCTAAGTGTGGTGTTATTAATGCCAGACCATGGTGGAGTTGGGGAAAGAAGGATGTTAGCTCCCAAACACATGCTTAATCTAGAACATGTGGGTTTGGGGGAAGTTTGGAACCAATATGATTTCAACATTTTCAGGAAATTTGGTCTATCCAGATGAAAGCTTCTTGGACCCTACTGAAATATCAGTCAGCGATACAAACACTGAAACAAGATGGATTTTTTCCCTTCCCTGAAAAAGAAAGTGCTCTTTCACTAATTCTAGAGAAAAAGACAACAGATCTTGAGCAGAATATTTAGAAAGAATGGTAAGTTATAGATCTAGGAAAATATCCTAGAAGTAAAACATATCGCGTGCTACTCAAAACTTCTGGCCTGCCTTGCCAGAGTGTTTTTTTTTTTCTCTGGGGGGTGGAATGAAGAAGGGAGGTCTTCTGCTAAGTGTGGAGGAACGATGCTGCCCACGTTTATGGGCAGAAGGGATGCAATGTCCCCTGAAGTCAATAAATCTAAGTGGTATGCTATGTCACAGAATGGGATGCTCATTGTCCAAAGCAGTCAAAGGATGAAACAGTCCATATGAGGATGTAAGGCAAAGCCTGGGGCTATTCTGTTTTTCCTCAGCCACCATTGTTGCTTTACTCTCTGCTTTTGTTTCAATGTTGTTTTAAACTCTTCAAAATAAATGTGCAAACACAGTCACCCTTACTTGTCTTTTTCTGGTTACATCTTAAATGGAGATGCTCCATGATGACATCCCATAAAATAGTGCTCCCTCCTCATCCTACACCTAACAGCATCTTCCTTCTACAGCAATACAAGTGTCATGCCTGGAAGACAATCCCAGCCTGCTGCTCTACCTTCACGGCACTTAAACTCTGCACAGTAGAAACACAAGCCCTAAATTTCAGAAGTCTTTGTTTAGTGCTAGCCTTCATATTCTGCCCAGTCATATTCTGGAGTTATAGGCCACTAAGTCCCCAAGACTGGCTTGAAGCCAATTTACAGCTGATGCTTCTTCTGATACCCCACCCCTGTGCTGAATTAAACTGCTCAAAGCTAGTCTCCTCCAACCCAAGAGATCAAGAAGAGTTTGCAGCTCATCTTGGACTCTTTTGAGGCACTCCCTTGGCTACCACCACTTTTTGAGGCTATTTTTCATCTCTTTTATGGACTTTTTGCATGTCTCCATGTGTCTCCAGGGGACATATCCCACACTGAGGTCTCCCCCGACACTTACGGGGCACGACACTGCTTGCTCAAAAGGTCTAAGAAGAGCTTGTGCATGAACACCAAAGGCTGAGAATCATTTCTCTTGTGGTGAGCTAGGTATGAGAGAAGCCTTCTGCTGCCGCACTGCTCTTCTCTGAGCAATGTGTCAAAGGATGAGCCTACATACATGTGTCATCCAGATGACCAGATACTGCTCTAGGAGCTCCATGGATCAGTAGCTTGCTCCCTCCCTGTTCTTCTGATCCCATACACCAGACCTCAGTTCAAGCTTATCGGCCTGAAAACAAACGAAGAGAAGTCACAGCTCATCCCTACCCCATCTCTGGAGTCCCTGGAGTGACACTAGATGGCAGAGAGCCACAATCTCTCTCTTCCTCATGCAGCTTCAGATGATGTAAAATATTGCCATGTAACAGGTTGGGTGTTTTTTTTTTTTGTTGTTGGCAATTTTTTTTCTCCTGCCAACACTCAGGTTTTTTTGCCTGGTTTGACGATTGAAAAACATGCCTTCATATCAAGGAATAACTTGCTCAAGCTCATAAGGAATGGGAGGACAGTTAAATGTAAACATGCAGAGATAATGGCTAACAACAACAGCAGGTTGCTTATACCAATCTTTATAACAATCTTTAATAACATTAAAGGGAAACCAAACTTCATTTACTACAGCTTGAGATTACCAGAACTGTAAGTGTGAGCAAAAGAGACAGACCTAAGAGAGCATCACTCTACACCATTTCACTGATCCAGGTAAAGGCGTCTTGTTGAGCAACCACCTTCTGCCACAGCTGGAAAGGAGGGAAGGACTAGGATGAAGGTAATGGTTCTCCTGCATTCACCAGGTTTTTCCACCTTACAAAAGATGCTGTGACTGCTGTGACAGTCATCAGCTGCTGTTTGAAGAGACCTGTGCTGGAGCAGGTAGAGACCCACCAGCCCTGCCTATCTCCTACAGGCTTTTTACATGAGGAACAACATAGGTGCAGGGTCGTAGAAGAGCCAGGCTGGAACAGCAACTGTCTTTTAGAAGTCTGTCACCTCTGCTGTCATCACCTCTGTTGGTCCTGCTCTGGGGGAGAGGGCTGGGTCTAGTCACCTCCCAGGGTCCCCTCCACCCTATATCACTCCCCAACCTCAGCTCTGCTTCTCCAACAGCCAGAGCTCTGCTGAAAATCACTACTCACTGCCTTCTCAAGTAAGGCAGAGGTACCCTTGCTCACTGCCACAGAAATTTCCATCTCTTTATAAAGGACAACCAAGTTGATTTATCTCCTCAATCCCATCCAGACCCACTTTGGGACTGGGGTACAGGTAGCCTGACAAAGGCTTAAAAAAATATATATCGAGTATACCACAGAGCAAATGTGTTCATGAACAAAGACAAAATCCTGCTCCCAATTAACTACAGAGCCACTGTTGCTGGCAAAGTATTATTGCACTGCCTTCTCAAAAGCACAAACCCCCAATCAAACAAAAATCTCCGCCCTTCTTAGCTCTGCTCCCACATAATCAGTCCCAGCCAAGTTCCTGGGGCTCACACCAGAACCTGTGGCCATCATATTTCATTTTCCGCACTCTCACTGGCTGTGGAAGGAGAATACGATGTGCCTTTTGTTTTCCTTCAGGCATTTAGGTTGGATTCCAAATGCTGGATCTTTAGAGCAGAGCTGACAAACAACATTACTATTACTAATTCTAGTATCTGAAGGCCTTTTTTGGCTTCCTGGCTGGGCTTACAAGACTTATTTTCTATACACCACTGCACCCTATTGCTTACTTTATCAATACCACATATTTGAATTCAACAATTTAAAGCGTAGTATTACAGCTGTGTTTTTGTTTGTTTTATTCGGCTGTTGCTTAACACAAAACATTCTAACATTTTAAGTCATATCCCGCTAAGATAAACAACTAACATATGTCATGAATTCCAGTAGAAATGATTCCCAAGTGGTGCTGCAGCAAGGTTTTAACCAAGCGTACGAACGGCTCTCAAATTATGCACTGGATGCTTTAAATGTGCTCTTCCCCACCACTGCTATCCATAAGGAATCAAGGGCAAGTGGAAGGAAATCTCTTTGACTATCTTACCCCTGCAGAACTTCACTTTTTTCTTCCTCCTGTATGTAATTCTGCCTAATTGGATTGAAAACCTCTGTAGTGTTGAATGGCTGTCTGTAAAGTGATGGTTTAATTACATGGAATACCATGGGATCTATATCCAATGTTATACCTGTGTGCATGTACATGTATTTGTATGAATCTGCAAAGGGGCCTGAAGGAGATGTAAGAGTGACCCCACCACTCTTTGGGAAGCCAAAGTCAAATCCGTGCAGTAGTCATCACACAGTGAAGGCTCAGCCAACTACTGAGTCTATGCAGTCACAGCATTTCAGACAGATTAATGGACTTCACCAACCTCTGCTCGTGTTAACGAGATAAGTTACGAACCCAACAGTGTTGCCATACAAGGGCCAACAAAGCCCTAATGAAAACACGAATCCACCATGCTTCATTCACAACTTTTTCCCCACAGAGCTGTGCAGTGCCACAGTGTTCTACGGCTTTGTGTGGCAGAACTATTCTTATGGCTAATGTATCTGGTGTACTATAAAGGGAATGTATTTTTAATGAGTGCCCAGAGAGGCCACAACTGAAGACAACTTCACAGTGCCCATCACCAGAACAGAAGCTCTGGGTTTTGCTATTCAGTCCCAGCCTGGATCTCACAGACCGAAAAACAAAGCTTATTCAGCCAGAGATCTGCAGAAGGCGCAGTCACTGCAGCAGGACCCTGAGCCTGGACCTGGCCATTTGAACGGTGCACATGATCCGGCTCAGCACCAGTGCATCAGCTTTTGTGCTAGAGCTGATCCGCGACCAGATGGGCTTGGAGCATATGCTAAGCAAACTTGTGTCTGCCTGCAAAACACTCTGTGGATGTGGCCAGAGAGCCATTTTATTCACAGAAATCAAAGCTCAGCTGCAAATACTTCAGCAAGACAGACAATAGAGCCTCTCATACTGTGGGAAAGAAAATCACCAGCTACTAGTTGAGTTCAGCACTTACAATGCTTGGTGCATGGCATCCGCAGTTCAGATGTACATATAGCTCACTCAGATACAGTCACATTCCAGGCTGGAACATCTGTTCTCCTCTCACTAGTCCTGGCCATGTTTTGTAACAGAAGAAACTGAGATTCCTGAACTTCAGTATTTGTCCTGAGGCATTATGAAAAGCCCCGACTTTCAGAAGTGGAATTCATAGGGAATCACCAGTCACTTCTAATAATGTTGGTCTCTGCTTAACATGCAGCTGCAAAAAGGGCTTAGAAGTTCAAGTTTCAGGAAAGCTTGCTGCAGCACACACCATAGGCTACACACTGAAGATCCGTTAGAACAACTCTGAAATACATCCAAAAATGGAATCAGTGTAAGTAGGTGAAAATGCAACTGAGGTGAGATTCCAGCCACAGAATTCCTTCTCAAGCCTTCTGAATATCCTTGGCATCTCAAAATCTTCCAGCAGTCATCCCACTACCATCTGAACCAGGTACCAAGGAAGCACAGGCACACAGCAAAGCAGCTCTACAGATGGAACAAATCAACAGCACCTCATCACAGCTTTATAAATATTAATAACAACAAAGCAGGCTTGCTTTTGGAATAATCCACATAGCAACTGGAAGGGCTGGTGAAGAAGAGATGAGGCAAACTGAGGTTGCGAATGGACTGGGACCATCGACACTGTGAACACTGTGACCTAGAACAATTTCTCATTGCAGCCACCACACAATTAGGCTTCTCCCTCTCCCAGCAAGTTAATTTCTTTTAATATTTAACATACCGGAGTTCAATAAAGAATTTTGGACTCCATCAATTTTCACTTCTTGCTGGCTGGTGCAGCACATCCTCACAGAAATATCACTCTCCGTGCAGACTGCAGGAATGAGCCTCACCAGGCTTTCAGCATCACACACTATCTAGGTGTAAAGAGCGACTCCAACATCTTTAAGCTGAACTATCATCCTGGCTCAGGCCAAGATGTCAGCATCTCTGCTTTCCCAAGGAGCTCGGGCTATGTGGAGCTTCCCTCAAATTATACCAGCAAACTGACTGCAGTTTCCCAAAACAGTCTTCATCAAAGATTGCTAATGGACATTGCAGCGAACTTGACCTCAAAGTAACTCCAGTATTAAAAAATCATTTCAGAGTAGCTTTAACCAAGGATGCACCAAAATGGTTCCAGCTGTCTAAAAATGTATTCTCTTAAAAGATATACTGAGAGCAAGAAGACCCCTTTAAATATCATCTTCACCTTTGCTTTCACTTGTTTCCAGAAATGATGTGGTATTCATCTATCACTGCTGTAACAGCTGAAACCAGGACATCATTCTGGGGTTTTAGCCAGTTGCTAAGCTTTTCTGCACCTGTGGAAGTGTTGCTTAGAAATAAGCACAGACACAAGACCATGATCTGAAATCACTTCCCTATACATTTATCACTGTATCTTCCTGATGAAAAAAGCACCTGAGGTGTAAGACCTTATACAGATACCTGCCTTATTACCATAAGCATGGGTATAACATGTGGGTAAGGATCTGCAAATGAGCTGATCCTAATTTTACACTCGTAATAACAAGTACTGACAGCAATGCCATATGGAAGGGATGGAGATTGTCCATGAAGATTCAAACATCATCTTAATTTCCCCTTCTCCCATTTTGGGTGAAATCACAGAGAAATTCTGGGGAAAACAGAATTTTGCAAGTACTTTGTGGCAAGCCTTTCTTTTGTGACCATCTCCTGCACCCTAGTACCCAGGAAATGTTCTGTATTTACTGAATGTTCATTACCGTGGTTTCAGAGCACAATAAGGCTCCATTGCCCTTCATAGATCTGCATTCCTGGGAATGCCTGGGCCTTGGGGAATTGCACGGGGCCAACACAAAGGCACTGACTGTTTTGGAATCAGAGGGACAAACCTGCCCTTGGTGAAGGAGAGGAAGCCAGCAGGGAAAGTCTCTATTGTGGTTATTGCATGGTCAGTGCTGCCAAGGAAGGGGGAACAGCTGAGACACGGCACCTGCAGGACCAGAAGCTGCCTGGGGATGAAGGGAGCCAGGCACTGGCATCGGCTACCTGCTAAGCCATCCTAAACCACCGAGTAAATACTAACAGGGTGAAACACGGAACCCATGGAACTGGCACATCACTTCCCAAGCTCCAGGTAGAAACAGGGTTTGACATGAGCTTCTGCTCTCCTAGAATTTAATTTTTATTTCAACAAAAGCAATTTGCAGCACTGAAACCCGTGAGTTCTCATCAAGGACTTTCCTCGGCAGTAAGGACTGCCAAAGTAGTAGGAACCAAATTGTTGTCAGCTTAAGGACAGCCATCTGCTCAGCCTCTTCCCAGCTGCCATGCTCCAAATCAAAGAATGGATAACAATCACTTGTGTTTCTCACCAAGCTCAATATGAAAAAACCTAGGAAGGAAAAAAATAAAGAAGCCAAACCAGAAAGCAAAAACCAAACAAACCAGGAAAGCAGCACGGCAGGGATCTAACTGGGAACAGAGATGAAAGTAGGAGAAAAAGAAACTCTTTTTATTTCTTTTTTTTTTTTAAACAATGTTTTTAAAGAGTCCAATTGACATCTGCTTTATAAATGCTCTGTCATTATTTATAACCTCAAGAGCACAGAATTGTCTCTGTAGTTACAACCATGCTACTCCCATATTTTGGCTTTGTTAGCAAAGAGCCAGCAGCATTTTTAGTGGTGCTCTGGGAATAGAGATCTAACATTTCATACACAGTTTATTTAAAAGTGGACTAATTTAACATTCTTGATGGTTCCTTTTAGCACAACTGTTGCTAATTACCAGCTCCAGAATGATTTGTTAATCTGGGAGCAACAGTGGTTCCACAGCAGCATAAATACACCAACAGGGGAAAAAAGAGAAAAATAAAAGACAGGCACTGAAGAGGGTCAAATTTTAGTGAACTAAAGCAAATTAAGTGACAGGTGGAGTTGGTGACACAGAGTGGAAAAAACACTGTAAAGTGGAGCTATAAAAGGGGATAATCCTGGGCCTTGAGGAGCCAAAAACTAAAATAGTGGTGATTTTAAAGCTGTGCAAATGTTGGTTTTGGAGGCACGGACAGGAAGCTGGTGTGAAAGATGATCTGTGCTCCTCAGGACTGGGATGGGTATCAGCCTCCCATTAATCCTGTCTGTCTCTAGCAGGGTGACCCGTGCCAGAGCAGGACAGGCAGGGAGCGGAGAGGGGAGCCAGGCAGGCACCTCGTCCCAGGACATGACCTTGGCTTGCTCAATTGGATGCAGGGCATTGTGTGTGGAGGGACATGGACAAAAATTAAGCAAACACCATCATAAAAATGACAAGCAGGACTGAAGCCGGAGTCCTCAAAGGAGGAGCCCTTGAAATACTGGAGTCATGTCTGGAGGTGGCAGGATCCAACCGATGGCTTTGCACTATTCACACAGTATTTCATGGGGTTTTTCAGCAGGGAGCAGCTTTGCTGCGTGTGGCCTCCAATGTCCTATCCCTGTGCCTAGAGCATTGAGCCACATCCATCACCTTCCCCTGGCCCCATGAGACCAGCTCTGGCCCATCTCAAACCCACCTTTTTCACAGCAAAAGATCTGAAATGAAACTTTTAGGAATGGGACTACATTATCTTTGATGTTTACAAATCATCAAAGCCATTCCTGTTGTTGGTAGCAGAGCAGGACGCAAACAGCCGTGGAAGGGGACTGAGCAGCCTCCCTCCAAACACGGCTTCCACACTTGGATCACTGGTCTTTCACTGCATGTGTGAAAGGACTTGAAAGTTCATAAAATTAATTCCAGATAAATATTAGTGAGGCCTCAAGTGGAAAGCACATCTCCTTCCTTCTGGAAATTTATAGTTCAGCCACTTTTATCTTCTGGAGGCTCTTCAGAGATCAAAGATTTGATCGACTTTCCTTTTGCACAACTCATGGAGAAAACGGTGTTATCGGGACTGTGACATGATTTTTACTTATTTTTTTAATGATTCATTGCCGTTCTCTGAAAAGTAAAATTCCTTCATGTAGATCTGAAACGAACAAGCTACACAAGGAAGCTGCTCTCTCTATGTGCTGGTTTTACAGTTATTACAAGGTCAATCCCCACCCTGAGAGATTACACTTGTTAAATACTGCTCTACCTAATAAAACTGAGATTGCCAAATGCAAAGTAACTGCTTCTCAACATAACCTGCCATACTAATGCTGCTAGCACAATGACCTGTCACTCCAGCCATTTCCCCCCATCTCCCTCACATTATGGGGTCAAACCCCCTAACTTACAAAAAGACATATTGCATCAGTGCAAGTGTGCTATGTTTCTGGAGCCACTCAACTCTGATGCATTCAGGGAACATAAAGGAAATCTGAGAAAGGGGTGCAAGTTATAAAGTTGGACATGTTTTCACCTGGGCACAAGGATGATGAGAACAGCCCTCATTAGTCCACCAATTTTATGTATCTATTTCTCAGCGTGCAGTGATTCCCTGCACATCTGGCAATAGAAAGGCAGCCTTAGGCAGCCTAACAGGCTCATCTAATTCCTCCCAACATCTGCCTGCAGCACTCCATTTACACCACTCATACAGTGGAAACTTGCTACTTATACAAGCAACTTGCAAAAACACTGGAATAGGTTTCAAGGAGTCGGTGCAAAAGCACTTGGATCTAGCCTGAGCCATCTGAGCATCAGAGTGACACCAGCTCTAAAGATGATGGACCACACTGAGCTGGAATCACTCTGGGAGTCTGTACCAAATGCATCATACTTGTCAGCATTTTGGGAAGGAGGAATCCAGGGACTTTTATGAAGCTCTTTCTTGGAGCACAGCCACAGGGAAATACTCTTCCACTTTGAAACTGCGAAGGCTTCAGAGGAGATGGGAAACTCGTGAAGCCAGGGAGCTGGAGAGGAAGATGAACACTAGCTGAGAGGTTTATAATGCAGTGAGGACTTGGGCTTAGCAGGCATCAACCCATGCACAGACCACTAATCCAGTATTTCTTCCCTGCTCTCCCTGGCATTCAGTCCCCTTTGCTTCTCTGTATAAAAATGGATCTGTGGTTTTCTGCAGTAGGGATAATGCTGGAGCTCTTCCAG
Organism: Neopsephotus bourkii; assembly: GCF_033783945.1. Classification (NCBI taxonomy): domain Eukaryota; kingdom Metazoa; phylum Chordata; class Aves; order Psittaciformes; family Psittacidae; genus Neopsephotus; species Neopsephotus bourkii. The sequence goes on from NW_026901555.1 coordinate 3,133,468, forward strand.
GAGCTTGACATGGGCAGCAATCCTCATGCCACAGTGCAGCTGGACAGTCATGACAAGACAGCATTGGAAAGAAAATTCTCATACTGAAATAAGGCAGGATGCAAGCTCGGGGAAGGGACTGAAGGAGAAGTCAGTATCACACATCCTTGCTTTTATATTTACCAAATCACAGACAAGTAATTTTGATTTTTTGGTAACTTTCTGCTCTTTTCATACAAGCTGTGTACAACTTTGAGTTCCCTTCATGTGGGCTTTGAAGCCACCTGAGGCTCCACTGCACTGCAAAACCCTGTTACAGCAGTTACCATTTTGTACGGCAGATGTTCACAGCTGTTTGTTGGACTAGAAATAGCTAGTCTGATTTTAAGCAGACACAGGTGTACAGAATACTAAATATATGTATACAAGTACAAATTATAGCCATAAATGAACATAGAGCCTCACCATTAGAGAAAAAGAGTCAAGGACAAAATGACTAAGCAGCATTAATTTGCACAAAATCACTAGACCTAGAGATGCAGAAATCAGAACTATTGGCATTCCTTATGTGGAAAGGTGATCAAAATCAGATAGAAACTATTAAAAACCACAGATGCCATTTTTTTCCCCCCACATACACAATTCTGTACACCATGATCAGAACCATGAACTGATAAAAGCGTCAGTCTTCTGCTCCTCTGTGCAAGGACAAGACGCACAGCAGCAAGGAGCGAAGCAGGACTCACCGTCTGGCCCTTCGCTGCCTTTACTCCTTTTATTTCGACGGACACGTCTACCTTCTTCTCCGACGTGCAGCTTCTCTTCAGGGTGAAAGAAGTTCAGCCAGGCCAGCTGGAAGAAGAAGGACAAGTTTAAGCATCTCTGGCAAGAACGGCTTAGCTGGGTAGAGAAATCAGTGCTTGGACACCAAATCCTTTCTACCAGGGATAGCTCTGCCGAGCTGAGCAACAGAGCCACGGGGGACAAGAGATGGCTGCTTAGAGATGCTCAGCTCATCCCAAGGGAAACCACAGGGAACTGTGTGCCCTTGGAAACAGTCTAAGACTTGGAAAAACTCAACCTGAAGGGTTTCAGCAGGGAGAAGCAACCCCCGGAGCCATAGGAGCTGTGGCCGCAGGCAGAGTCAGGAGAGATCTATAGCTGGAAATAATCAAACACCCCACATGCCGATGCAATCATTTCTAATTATTCTCTGCAAAACTTGCTCAATCCTGGAGCTCTTTCACCAGTGCTACTCACTGCCAGTAAGTTTTTCCTCTCTCAAGCTCTCTTCTGCAAGCCTTATTAGCTACTGAGATTCACAGGTCTTCAGGGACCCTTAAATCCAGTTCCGTATACCACATAAATTAACACTTTAAACCTAGAGCAAGTACATCTTTATAACATGATTTTTGCCAAGAGGGAAAAATTTTATGTAGCAACCTCTTATTCATGAAAAAAAAAAAAAAAGAGCTGCTGCATTAAAAACTCTTTGACAGTTACTAAATCAACACCCCTACCCAGAAACTGGGATTTCAGTTTAGAAACTTCCCCAGTCCTCCCAGCTACCCCAGGGTGCAGCAGCTCATCACCAGTGGCATTTTCCCCAGCTATTTCCACTTCTAAAAATTAGCAATGTCACAAGATTAATTAGGGCCCAAACACCTTGTTCTGCCAGTTACTGCACCCACCAGCAACCAGGGCTGCTCTGACCAGCATGGGGTTCTTTTTACACTGAGGAAACCCCATCACAGTTATTTGAACCATAAACACACAGACAAGGTAAATACAGCCTAAGACAAGAATAAAGAGGCTTCCAAAAAAAGCAGCACCAAAGGTTATCAAGTGCATTATTGTTCCAAGAACAAAACCTGTGGCATCAAAAGCATCTTTGAAATAGCAGAGAAAGATAAACTCCTTCCATGAATTGCTAGTTAAGAGTGTCTCCTTCAACCACAGGTCTTAAAAATCCCTATTAAAAATAATAATCTCTAAAGGTCTCTTTGCTTTTGACACACCCTGGGGCTCTCACTCCCCCTCTCCTACCTCTTGGCTCCATACACAAACACCTATTCCCGAGTTCATTCCCACTCTTCTTCCAGGCAAAGAGCATCCCCAGTCCTGCTTCCTAAAGAGCAGCTGGATTTTACATTTGCATCTCGCTTTACTCCAACAAGATCCAATGCAATCTTACGAATAAGACTTGGAAGACCAAAGTCAGCACTCATCTGCGTAAGGAAGGACCCAACACAGAGCCAGATGGAGAGCCAAAGACTGAGTTACAACGAGTCTTAGTAAATGGAGAGAACAGGGCACAGGTCCCCACTGCCCATCTTCCCTAACCTCCCACATCCCACCTCACTGACCCAGACATGGAGCACCAGAGCAGGATGCTCGTACAGGCACTGCCAGTACTTTCCCTACACAACCAAGCAGGGCAAGGGATGAGGACAAAGTAAAAGAGTTTTTTTAAACCAGTTCTTTAAATCAAGTTGAAACACTGTAGAACTGAGGAACAAACTACATCATCATTCAGGTTAAAACATCAATGAAACCATCAGTGCTGCTTTTGAATGCTGTTATTACTTGGCTTTACAAAAGATGATTGAATAAAAGCCCTGAAAACGAAGCGGTGGGGAACCAGCCTGTGAAGAAGTGCAGCTTCCCACCCCAAACCACCCTTGCCTGTGGCCAAGTGGCACAGGAGCTGCTCCCAGCGCTAAGGCCAAACCCGACATTTTTCATCCCAAGATTTTGTAATGGCACAACCCTCATTGTGTCAAAACAAACAGGCTTCCTCTCCCTCCTATTACAAATACAATTTTAACCCAACAAAGAAGCTGCAGCATAAATTTAAGCTCAGGCAATGCCACCACCTTCTCCACATCTGGGCACTGACACAGAGATTACTGATAAATACTCTGATTTGTTTTCCTGCCAGGTAGGAGCTGTATCCTCATACGCCACCCTCCCTCTCATGCTGTAAAGAAACAGTTACTAGTGGGCTTGGAATAATTCAGATAAGAGTTTCACCTGGAAAAACATAAGGATTCGGAATGGATGAAACACCCTGATTTTTCATTTGATTGACGAGTTTTGTCACTTTCAGTGAAACAATGAAAATTCCTTAAGAGACGAAAGCTGTTCACAATCTGAACAAAACCACTGAAGTTTAGTATCAGAAGGGGAAGTACAGGAGATAGATATACACAATATGTTTATTTTCGTGGATAAAATAGCCTTTCTATTCACGAATCTCATGTTATGGAGATCTAAGCATGCTTTGATCACCATTAATAGTAACGTGAAAATTTAGATTAAAAAAAAGGTGAATAAAACACAAATTACAGCTACCAAAGCACATCACCCAGCCAGACCATCATCCTCCTCCTCCACTTCCAGGGATGGGGCAGCCACAGCTTCTCTGGGCAACCTGTGCCAGTGCCTCACCACTCTCATCATAAAAGATTTCCTCCTTATATCCAGTCTAACCCTACCTTCTCCCAGCTTAAAACCCTTGCCCCTTGTCCTGTCACCACAGGCCGTGGTAAAAAGTCCCTCTTCATCTTTCTCATAAGCCCCTTTACATAATGAAAGGCTGCTCTAAGGTCTCCCTAGACCCTCCTCTTCTCAAGGCTGAAGAATCCTAACTCTGCCACTCTGTTCTCACCCAGGTTTTGTTCGTATATCACACTTATCACTCAAAAATAATAAATATTGGCTAAATGCATTTACCCATTAAACTCTGGCACTCTACTTAAACCAAGTCAGAAAGAAAAGTTACAGTGAGGGTGAATGACTGAAACACACCTTTTACTTAGAAAAGACTACAATAAAAATAGCTTGTGACAGCAATTGTGACCATGCTGGCAATGAGCACACACTGCTTTGGGACAAACCCCCTTTCAACCAAGCTTTTCTGAAGAAGTTACACATCAGTACTCCACATTTGGTCACTGACACAATTGGTGTGAGCAAAATGAGAGTAGTTTGTCCTAGAGACTACTTCCATAGCACTCTGTGCCAAGTAACGGCATTAAAACCATGGTGCCACCCTGCAGGGGTTCAAGGAAATTTACCTCAGGTGGAGGGAGCTGTTATTTGTTGTGCCCACAACAAGGGAGAGGATTTGCAGTGCAGAATGACCAGATGTTTGTCACCCATCTAGCAAAGTATGATGCAGCCACACAGATGCGCAATGTGAAACAACCTTCAGTGACTTGCTGCTGTCTGTACACTACTGCAGCATTACGACACAGAGGTGGCTGAAAGCTACGCTTCAGAAACTCATCTGGCTTGTAAGATGGAGACTCCACACTCTAGATAGGTAAGAATAGATATGTGTGTCTGTATGTATATCATGGTTATCTTTTTAAGGTACCATAAAATAGGAAGGAGGCTGTGAAACCCAAATGTATGACAGAGTTATGGCTGGGTATACAAACCATGTGCAGTAAGAAAACCAGTGCTGGGATGCTGAAATAACTGTTACGGCTTGTGTATTTAATTGCATCCCTCTGCAAATGCCTTAATGCACATCCCTCAGACACACTTTATAGGATTGAAGGTCCCCTGGGCACCAAAGGAATGTATTTCCAACGGTCAAACAGCTTGAAAATGAGAGAAGCGGAAAAATACAATCCAACCAATGCAATTATGCACAAAAGGCTTTTTCTTTCCCTTAGGCAGAGCCAAGTCGGTCAGAAGAACCAGAGTCTTCTTCCTGATGGGCAGCAGAATTGGGAAAAGCACACACGCGTTCAGGTGCACGAGCCCTGTTCAGTGAGAAGTGCATTCTTTCAAAGTCTTGCAGAACATATTTATCCCTAACAAAACCCCCAGAGAATTCCCTGCCTGCAACTATGACAAAGTTCGCATCCAAATAATCATGAGAAAGCTTAGACCAGCCAGCTTTAGATCTAATCAATAAAACCCACACTCTCCTACAGCACAATGTCTTAGAGCACCAGAGGAAAAATACCATGAAATCATCCTCTTTCATTATTGTTTAATGTTATTGTTAAAGTCAAATTCCCTCATAATTTGCAATTTTGGAGATCATAGAAGACTAATAACAAGCCTAAGCTCTGTAGAAGCATTCTTTGCAAGCAGTACTGTTGTTTTTCTGGTGCTCTGAAGTTCAGCCATTGGAGGTTGCGGTTCAGAGCAGCAGCTACTTGAGCATCACCCCCATTGTCCTTCATCAGAAACTTGCCTCTGGTAACACGTGGTGCAAAACTAAAATTAAGTAGATTATTTATTTTCAAACAGACTAGAAAGAAGCTCGGGGAGTAGCTCTGCTTCATTGGGAAAAAAGCTCAAACCCCATTCAATGTATTTTAAGTCTTTTTTTGTCGTCATTACTTGTCCTCATAAAAATGCAAGAAGCGAAAGAGTAAACAATTGCCACTTCATCATGCCAAAAACTTATACATGATGTCTTGTCTGCAAGACAAGCCACAGATCTGAATGCAAAGCTCTTGTAACATAATACATAGCATGAGCCAGAACGTGGTCAGAGATAGCGACGGAGAGAGTAGGGATTATACTAAGCTGGAATTCTCACAACCCATCTTCCTCCTTCAGATCTAGTGGTTTCAGCCCAGCTCAGTTGCACGCACCCCTTCCAGGGCTCTGGAGGTTACATGTCGTCCTCTGCAAACCCCTCCACCAGCTTTTCTATTTTCCCCTGTGAAAGCTCAAGTATTGGCCTCTCCTTCACAACTGTCCGTAACCCTTCTTGCCCCTATTGCTTCATCTCTCACATCACTCCCAGTCATCCTTCCTCTCATCCCAATGCTAGCCACATCCCTGCTCTCACCAGCTATTCACCGTGGAGCCCAAGGTCCCAGGGGCACAAACCACCAGCTCTGAGTTGATATGAAACCCACCGCAACTCCCCCTCATTCTGATCTGCACACAAGGATCCTCACTGAAGACTTTTAGAGCCAGCAGTGATCTTTAAAGGCTTCTTCCACCCAAAGCTATCAGGCAAAACAATTATATAACCTAGAGAATGAAAGCACCAGCGATGCTTATTCAAAGCCAGGCAGTAAGACTGGGTACAGGGGGGACTGAGCTATTCCTCTGGGTGGGAGCTGTAACAGCTCCCGATCCAAGTACTCATGAGGAGCTTCATAACAAGTGACAACCAAGAAGACAAGCAGGTATTTGACCATTAGATAACAGAAATGATCTTGGTCGCATGGATGGAGGTGGACAATTCAGTGCCATGGCCCAGTGGGACTGCACCAGACTCTGACACTACCACTTTTAGAAAGTGGGTTTGAGATGCTTTCTGTCTGCCAATCCCTTCTGTCCCTGGACTGAAAAGCCTTTCCAAAGAGGACTGTGCAATCCCAGTTTTCAGAAGGACAGTGAGTCACGCTCCTTGGTCTTCTAGGCACTGTGGTAACAGAAAATCATTAGAGAACAATAAAAGAGGAGGGAGCATATTTTCCTAAGTTTTTATTGGTATTTTAATTTCATTACCCAGGAAAGCCACTGTATTTTTCAGCACAGAACATTAAATCTGACTGCCAGTTATCAGTTCAAGCCTCATTACAAAGAAACGAAGACAGTGAATTAATTGTCATTGAAGGGTATACCACAGCTCTTAAACTTCCTTTCAGAACCGAACCCTTCCCAGAAACTTTCTTCTCCCTTTCTCCTTTTTGTGTGTTACAGAGCTTTAAGTAGTACTCCTAGGTTTAGGACACCAGTCAGCTTTTAGCTTAGTTACAGCTATCAAGCTTTTGCTGTCAAAACCAATAACCTGTCCCCACAAAGGGAAACCAGAACAGATTAAATATTTTAAAATTTCATTTCAACTTCAGCAGTAAAACATGAGCTCAACCAAACCCACCAAATGCCACAGCGTTTCGCAGAAACAAGCCTACCTTCAAAACAAAAGCTTTTTTTCCCTCCCCCCTTACAAAAAGAACCTCACAATCAGGAGCAGGTCACTCTCTTAACAGCCCAAATCCCTAGGTTACATGCATATCACAACTACAACTGACTTCATAGGAGCACCTAGATAGCTAAATCTGATACTAAGCCAGCAGCATCTCAAGCCTGAATAGACTGTGATTTGTTCTACAAGACTGTTTGCCCAAATGGTTGTCTTGAGATAACCTTTTGCAGAGCCACCTTGGTCTGGAGGGCAGCTGATGCCTCCCATGGGGACCGTGGATGGAAGTGCAATGCTTCCAGCATGGCAAGCACACACAACCTCAGCTATGCACAGCACAGAGCAAGGGCTGAGGTTTCCAATGTATTACACCTGTTGGCATGGAAAGCGAAAGCTAAGAACACAACCCAGATGTGAAGTAGGACAAGGTCAAAGCCAAGTTTAACACCATATATGAAGCCACCTGTAGTAATTTTTTTAATAGCAAGAGTAAGAGATTCCTGCTGCTGGCTTCCCTGTCTGGGCACAGCAGACGTGCAGGAACTGAGCACTTCCCTGGGAACACACTAGTTAAAACGCTGAAAAGTATCAATGTCAGCACAAGGTAAGGAACTTAAATCAATTCCTTTTGTCTCCCAAGGAAATCAAATTTAGCTGTGAACCAGCGCCAGAGATCTGCTGTCTATTAGTATGAATTCTCAGTTTTTCACATTTTAATTAGCCTTCATGGTCTTTTTCAGTCCCATTTTCTGCCAGCTGGGCTACATCCCCCTCCATATGGAGGTCATGGTTTCTTCTCCTGCATACCAACAGCAATTCCTTTTGGTCTTTAGCATTTATATTATCGAAGTACTTGTCACTTCAAAAAGGCACTGGGCACACTAGCTTTGGGGAAAAACCCTGTAAGCTTAAGTGATTCAATATCAGCTGTATTTCTCCTTTTGCTCATTCTCCATCTGTGCCTTTGCTCATGCTTTCTCATGGCCTGGACCTTCTCCAGTACATCCAGGACAGTATGAGGTCAATAGCACAATCCTCCTTGAAGCCATAATGGCTCTTAAAAAAAATAGATCCCTAAATCAGGCACTGCTCCAGCAGAGTTTTAGGGCTCTGCTGCTCTACCTGGAGCACCTCTGCTACCCTGTGAAATGAAGAACTGGGTTTGCTCCAGCCTGCAAAGGCTCACCTTCAGCTACCCTTGGGTCTCCTCCTTAAGTGTTCCATTTTGCCACATTTGACTTGGCACGCTCTGTTAGACATGACAGAAACCCTGATCTCATCTGGCTTCCACAACTGCTATAACACGAACCATAATGAGACGGAGAGACCATTCCCAGTAGATGCCATTGGGCCAGCCTCCACTTTGTGTGCTTCTCTTCTACACAATGCCTTCAACCTGCACCACTTTCAGATGTTTCCTATAAGACAGGAGCCATGAAGGCCCAACATCCAAAACAGAGAACAGCTCCTTGAACAAATTGATCTCTTTCTTGAACCCTGTTTCCAAAGCAGACATACACTCAAGGTGATAAAGCCACCCCTTCTTCCAAGAGATGACCAACCAGCAGAAGAGACACAACAGATCTTGCTCTGGAGTTTTCCATAGGGGAATATGCCTGCAGCACCTAAATTTAGGACATTCCTCAGTTCTCAGGTATTTGTCCTTCTGTCTTTCAAAGTTCACCACTGCCGGAGATGGGACTAGTTGCAGCACAGAATGGATTTAGATTCACACACTGAAATGATCCCTGCAGTAGAAAGTCAAAGGAGAACACCTGCCAAACACTGGAACTGATGAACTTAATTCTGCACTTGCTATCAGATATCCACTCCTCCCCTTTCATTTAAATCTTCTAAAGTCTTCATAATTTTGAAATCTTTTTGTTAGAAACTATTCAGATAAAATTTTTGAAGACATTTTTTCTTGCTCCATAACAAAACAAAGACTTCCTGTTAGAATGCATTTCTCCTTTCAGCACATGGGTTTTAAAATCCTATTTTCTAAATCTGGATGTTAAAATTGGCCTTCAGCTATGATTAATTTTTATGACATTTTATTGGAAGGAGAAAAATGGAAGGAAAGGAAACACGAGGAGGGAATCAAGTAGTCCAAATCAAACAGTATTACCATTAAAACTAAAACAAGTCCACTGTAAATGTAACATCCATGACATAATGGATCCAATACAAGGATTAAAAAGTCCACTACAGCAACTGGGAAATAACCTCTATTAAATTATTACCAATGCATTTGAAGTAGTTTTCATACTTGAGCCCACACTGAAAAGCCAGAAACACAAGAATAAACAAACTGCCCCCTTTTTGTTGACGACTCCCATCATGCAAGCAGAGCATCCCTAATCACAGGGGTTAGGCAGCAGTGCTGTGTCCAGACCTGCCAAGCCAGCACCAGACAGTTCACAACCTTGGCCTTGAACTGCTTCTAGAAAGACATTCACTTAGACCATGAAGGCTTTAGTGCTGATTCCTGGACCTGCAGGAACACACAATACTGTGGTGGGAGATGGCAGCTGCCAGTTTAATTCTATAAAATTAATCTGTTCAAATAAATCATGCTTTGTTGCCTAATTAATCAGATCCACTGCAATTAATGTCAAAAGAGACTATGATCTCTGAAAGTGCTCGTTTTGTTTCAGGGCATGGCAATGCAAACAAGTCACCGCAAGGCACAGCCGGGGCGTGGTGTTGGGGTGTGCCAGAGATGCTCCTTCCATGCGGGAATTGCAAAACACCGTATCCCCCAAGGAAAGCTGTCCAAACTGGGACTTGTTGGAAGCAAAAAAGCCACCATCACTTCACAGATGGCACCTTCAGGAAGTACAGCCTATGGGAGCCTGGCCTCGATTGTTGGCTGTGGATCTCCTTGTCCTTCCGAATATGCTCTGCGTTATTTGGGCAGTTGAGAGAGGAAGAGGTGGCACAAAGGAACTCCGATGGCTCTGCAAAGGCAAAGGCTGTGCTTGGGATGGCAGCCGGCAGTGCCCAGTAAAGCACTGTGGCAAATGACTGCGTGAATAGTGCTGGAGTTCCAGGAACCACCATTTCACATAGAACAGCAGACAAGTGAGCTTTGAAGAAGCTAATGGTGCCTGGCTGAACAAGAAACACCAGGATATGCTGCAGAAATGGAAACTAGCAGAAAAGTGCCGGCAGGAATTCAGCAGTCTGAATTTTCCATAAGGCACTATCTCACACAGTTGAATACCAGCAATGAACACATCCCCAGCCATATTCTAGACTGAGCTCCGAGGCTGCCAAATAACCCAGCTCCACTTGCTGCTGTACGGACCAGACAGATTCATAATCAGAAAAACACTCCCCATTTACTCTCTCCATGGAAGCAGGACTGCTTTTAATAGAAATAAAGCTACACCAAGCCACGCCATCATCTGAGCAGCCGTCCATGAAGTAGGAGGTGCAGCTGGCACAGTACTGCAAGCGCATGCTGAAGCTGAGCAAAGGAATTACATTATCTTGTCGGCAAATGAACCTCAATCACACCACTCAGTCTCCAGCTGTAGGCAAGAGACACAGCAGCACTACACAAGAAAGAAGAGGTGTTAGTTTTGTGCAAGCCAAGCCTTTCTGCTTGAGACTTTGATGTGATGAACTAGGGAGCATGTCTTTCAAACAGCCGAGAGCAGCGACAGCAAGATGCTGCACACAGCAGCAGTCAGCACAGCATCTCATGCCGCGAGGGTCCATGCGTTGTCAGACCATCCAGATGTTTCCATCCAGTGAGCCAGGCCAGCTGCTGCGCAGCTGCCTTAAGTAAGTCTTTGTTTGCTCTTGTGCTAGACCAGAGCTGGGGAAGCGCTCGCTTGTGGCTCCCTTACAGGTTCTTGCTTTCTAATAGAAGCAAAATGCTTTTGTATAGTCCTACTGGTTTGTCAAGATGGGTTAAAGTATTTCAGTATTATTTAAAGCTGCTGGACACTGCTTGTGCCACTGCAGCAGCTGCTTTCTCCATTGTATGGACACTAGAAAGCAACGCACTGAAAGATGAAATGGCTTTCTGAAGGTTAAAGAGTTGGGGAGAAAAATGTCATGAAAGGCTTTGTGCATGTCCTATTCATGGAATGAGGACTAAGCTGACTTGTAAGATCTGCAAGCTGGCTCTCAAATCTTTTTGAAATACCACTTACCCTCAGCTTACTCGCAATCTTACAGTTTAACATCCAATTGTAAGCACATGCATAGTGCATGAAGGTTTTCCTGACCTGCTCCTCTGAGGTGGACCCTGACGAATCCTCCCCAGGAAAATCTGATCTTGTCACTCTGTATTTTTTACAATCATTCATTTTATCATTGTCATCTTTTTACCCAGCAAACTGCTGGGTACCAGATATGGAAGAGGAAAGTTTTCCTGTATCAACCCATGTCCTGCTGGCAGTGGGGCTTCAAATACAGATATATATATACATATATATACACACACACATACCAGGCACTCTTAGCTCTGAATCCTGGAGCTGGCCAGAAGTTTTTGCCCAACATGACTGGGAAACAGGCAATGCATCCAGCAGCAGAGGACAAGGAATTCACCACCATGTCCCACAGATCTCCAACATGCACCTTGGTGTGGCACACACACTGAGGGTCTCACTCAAGCACTCTGCATGCTCGCCCTTAACGGGAACACTGCTGTAGTGAAGGAAAACTAGGAAAACAGCCCACTCCTGCAGCCAGGGAGTATTTTCCTACTTTTCTGGGTGAGACGAACAGCTACATGGCTTGGGGCTTAGTATAAGAGAGAAAAAAAATAGATACTGTTTACAGACAGAATTTTGCAACTTCTCCAAATGTCACCCCAGGTCATATTTGGTCTGTGATGGGGACACAAAACCTGAGTAAAACTCCAAAGCCTGTGCAGCCCCATGCATGCCCAGCCTACAGCACTGTCAGCACGCAAGCATGGACAAGGACACAAAGCAGCATGTGCCAAAGAAGGACCTGTAAACCTTCTGAAGGCTTGAAACTGAAGAAGGATGGAAACTGCTTAACTTTTGCCAGGAAAAAGTATCAAATATATCCTCACTGGGTTTTTCAGACAGTTTAGTTTGTTTGTTGTATTTTTATTTTATTTCTTTTTCTAAAGCCAAAGCTGGCTTTCTAAATCACCCTAGACAGACAAACAGGGACATCACACTGGTTCAATCCCCAAACAAAAGTTATTCCACTGGCCAGGTTTTGCTACAAATTAAGTGTACTTTATTTTTCCCCTCGTACGCACTGAATCTGCTACAAACTGGTTGTGGATGCAGCCAGCTACTCCGCCTGCAAAGCCCAAGACAGGCCAAGGGCAGGATCTGGCCAAAATCCCATTCCTGAGGAGCAACAGCATCGGCGACCAGCTGGAACCACCACTGCCTGGGTCACTCCAGGCTCTTGGGATGATTGTGGTGTCATGATGTTTTATTCCCCTGACCCAAGGTTCCCACACGCCCTGAATGGAAGGGACATTTTACCATAACCTTAAATAAACAAAAAGCAGAGGAGACAAGAGTCTGCCAGGAACTACAAAAGGCAATTGTAAACACAACAGCAGATAAAGCAGATGGATGTTTTAAACAATCGTTTGCACTGGAGAACAACACATGGGATATGTCCCCAAGACCATGGGGAATAAATATAATGCAGCCAGAAACCACATTATGCAGCCAAATTTGAATTTATAAGCGTTACCTGCTTGCCCTGACAAAGTCCACAAGTAAAACCCAGGACAGTAGAAATGGATACTACTGCAATCAGAAAAAACAAATGACTGAGGATCCACATGGAGACAAGGATGCTGGAAACCCTGATGCAGAGATCTTAAGGTCCTGAAGGTGAGAGATGCTTTTGGTGTTTTTAATAATGGTAATGATCTGACACTCAGCACCCAAAAGGAGATGGAGATGCTTGGTCTGAATCACATTCAGACTTGGTCCTGGCCCTTCCTAGCTTTTCATGCAGAGAGAACAATTTGATGCTTTATTAGCAGACTGGAGAAGTGCAAAGTTGAGATGGACAGCAGAGTGACCACAGCCAACGTGAAGAACCAGCCTCTTGTGCTAGATCTTATTGTCCGACTCAAAAAAAGAAAAGCCCCATAAACAGAAGGTAGCAAAGAATAGAAAGTACCCATAAAACAGCCTTATAGAAAAGATTATTTTGGAATTACACCATCATTTAGATGATGACGTTTTGGTAGCAGCCATCCACAGGATTTGTGCCCCTCAAGACGGTTGATCAAGCTCACCCCTGAGCTTCACCCACAGCTAAGTGGCTGAATTTTTACTTCCAAAAGATAGAAGTGCTGTAAAACTGATGAGGCCCAGGGTGCTGCCTGGTCCCTCATTCCCAGATTCCTCCCTGGGATCAATGAAATCCATCTGCCAAATGCGCTGAAGCAGCACCCAGCAGCAGACACCAGCACCTCCAGTGCACCCCAGCACCTCCAGGGAGGCCAGAGCTGCTGCACACATCTGCCACTGTGCCACTGGGCGCAGTGGGAGCTCAAGCCTTCACCCACCGCCTTCCCTCCCACAGCAACCCCTCGAGCTCAGTAAAAATGGAACATGAAGATCATCCTAATGCTAATACTGGTGTAATGAGCAATACTGACGACATAGAGCAGCCTACTCCCAACACATGCCCAGGAAGGCAGGAGACCGCATTACTTCAGATCAGAGGTGAACTCAAACAACAGATTGGATTACTTCAGATACACTTAGCAACACCAGAATATGCTAGACCCCCCAGAAGAAGATGTTTGCCACTGTGCTTTGCTTTGCTCAGAGGGACAACTCAGCCTGCAGCCCTACACTGCTCTGCATGAAAGGCCCGGTCTGACATGGGAAGACTCGGCTAGTCCAGCGATGCCGGGAAGAAATCCTGCAGTACATGCATGATCTGAGTTATGGAAATTCAGAGAAACTAATGATCAAACCCCCCTTGTTACCAGATGCTCACATATATCACTCGGCAGGGAGAGCAGAAAGCCAGACAACTTTATGCAGCAAGGTCAACATTCAAAAGGAGAAGAAACTCAAGCCCTCTTTCAACTTTTAGAGCCGAAAAAAAAAGAGAAAAGGAGAAAGAGCATCTGAAAGGGATGAAATATGTACAGCACCCCAGAAGCATAAAATGTAACCCACCCCCCAAAAAAGTCAGCTAACTCTGCTAAGAAACCAATTGCACTTTGACTGGACGTGCAAAGCACTCTGCACCTCCTGAACTTGCTTTCTTCTGGGATGCTGTCAGTTTTCCATTAACAAAAGGGAGGAGGGATCTATAAAACAGCTGTTTCTGCGCAGACATGATATCCATCAGCATGTCCCAACACCTACCCCTTCAGTCCTGCTTTATCGTGTTCACCCACACCCCTTAAGTGGCTCTTTGTGAGACACCAGAGTGTTGACATATCCTGTTCTGCAAAATCATGCAAAATGGAAAGCAACAAAAGGCTGGGCTGTGCATGTTTCTGTGGATTAGCTGCTATCATCCTTCTAGCCAGAAGCAGTACTTGTACTGTGTATTTATCAAGATAATTCCCTTACACATGCATTAAGCAGAATATCCAATAAAAGTCAGCAACAGTCTAAAGCACTGTAACAATCAGTCATTGCTCTTGTGCTACCCAATGATCTAGGAGATGCACAGGTTTCCATCAAAGACCCTCCCAGGAGCGCTTTGCTTCAAGTGAGAAAGCAAGCAACCACCACTCGCTGCATGCAGGCTCCTGAGTGATTTAGGTCAGGGGAGCATGTGAGCAGGCAACCGTGGAAGCTGCTCTCCCATTTTTTTCCTGGTTTAGCATCTCCAAGTCAGCTTCCAGTATCTCATAGAGTCATAGCTCTGCTGCAGTTAAAGGTTCATGGCCCAGCATCCCTTCCTGACACCAGTGCCAGACCATATCTTTTAAGAGCAAAGAAGCATGACCAGCAGGGCAAGGAAGGAGATTCTCCCCCCTCTACTTTGCTCTTGTGAGACCATAGCTGCAGTCCTGCATCCAGCCCAACCTAAGGAGGATGTGGACCTGTCAGAGCAAGTCCAGAGGAGGCCACAAAATCCCAGACTGGTTTGGGTTGGAAGGGACCTTAAAGCTCATCCAGTTCCAAGCCCCTGCCACGGGCAGAGACACCTTCCACTAGAGCAGGTAAAAGTGCTCCATTGCTCAAACGCAATCAGATTTGAGGACCCTGTAGTCATAGACCAGGTTATGATTACCAACTGGGCTATGACTGTAGTTGGGATAATACCCTTAATAGCTGCTCTGCTCCCTGTCTCACTCCTGCCATCTTCCTGGGCAAGAGCTCATGCACTGAGGCATGAACTGCTCACAGCAGGCTTCTGAGCACAGGCTCCAGCTGCAAACATCTTGGGTCATGCTCAGCATGGGGCACATCAGCTGTGAGGCTGACCAGGGCTCCTCAGCCAAAAACTTATCTCCATTGCCTGAGCCAAAAAACCCCATCCCAATTCCCCGAAACTCCAACAACATTGTTCCTAACTTGTCATTTCTCAATAATAGTGCTGCCAGAGAAACTGACAATAAATATAGAGAGAATCTGCTCTTAAAAAAAGCACTATTACAAAAACAAATTTCAAATTAAAGTCCTATGTCTCTGATATATACCACCAGCTTGTCATGTTACCAAAACCCTCTAATTTTAAGCTTAACAACCAAAACACAATTAACAAACTCTAGGCATTAAATCCTGTGCCTTTGCTCATTTCACCACATTTCTTACCAGCTGATTAAGGGACTTGAACTGCAAACCCCAAAACATTACATTAAAAAGCAAAACCAAACAAAATGGGATGGGAATAAAGCTTTATTCCTGCCTCACAATCGGTAGTTTGGGAATGACAAATCCTTCTTAAAACAGAGACGTGCTCTTTTAGCAGACACTGACACAGTTAGCAAGATGCTCCTTCTTTCCAGCTTATCCTAAGTCAAATAGCTTGTGCAAAATTCAGTCTTACTTTCTGTAGAGCAAACACTCAGAAACTTCATTACCCAGTGGCTGAAGGGCTGGCTTTCTCCTCACAAATCAACCAAAAAACCCCAAAACGACTTATACAAGACACAAAACAAAAGTTTCTGTATAGCTTGAGGTCACCTTTGTCTTTCTTCTGGTAGAAGACAATGCTCATCTCAAGTGCATTGGGTAGCTGGGGCATGCAGTTGTAATGAAAATATGCACATGGGTTCAAAACGCATTTCGACAGCTTGAAGTCATATGTTGGCCAAGAGGCTTTACAGTCTAATTTGGAGGAGAACATAAACACAGTGCCTACATAAGCAAAGAGCCTGGGAGGGGGAGGAGGGGGAAGAAGAAAGGCTCCCGAATACCCTGGCAGGGTTTGAAAGAGATGCTGTATCAGCTGACAGTCTTTGCAGATTAACACAGATAATGCACCAATACTTGAACTTTTAAAGTTATCTTTTGAAAACAGTGAGAGGCACCCATTGGATGGAGGCGCAATGAGCTTGATCCAAAATAAAAATACTTAAAACCAGAACAAAACGAACTCCTGCTGCAGAGTGATGGAAACTTAAAAATTACCAAAAAACCCCCAAAATATAAAATCCAGTTTGTGCATGACCTGCCCAAGAAAATATAAAAATATGATTTCCACCATTGAGGCATTGGTGCATGCTAGCTTTTTTTTTTTTATTTATTTTTATTTGCTTTCTAGCTGTAGTTGCTTTTAGCTCAGTTTTTCGTGTCCTCTATACAGGCAGGTCCTTGCCAGTGGTTTTCACCCTGATACAGGAGGGATTTGGGGAGGAAATGCCATTTTTAAGGCTACCAAACTGCCCAGGAGCAGGCAAAGACCTGAAACTTCCAATCCACTTCACCAGTACCTGAATTTCCAGCTACAAACCTTTGGTCCAGACCTAATTTTTAACTACTTGTAGATTCTTCAAACTCAAACCTGTTGCTGAACATCGTCTACAGCAATACTCCACTAACTAGGTTTTGAACAAACACCTTCTGGTTTGAGAGCATTGAGGGTGCAAACCACCCTCCAACCCCCAACTTTCCTGGGCAACTCAGCATCACAGAAGACCCAAGGAGAGACAGAGACATCCTGCACCCTACCTTCCTTATTTTTTTCAACCACCATAACTTTCTGCCAGACAGACTGGAGCAGTCCCCAAGAGGTCTGTACACTGTAAATCACAGCAGTCCTGACCCCGGGCAACATGTACTCACCCATTAATCTCGGCAGCAGCTCAATACCAACACATGGACAACTCAGAGCCTTGGCTCCAGACGCTACAAATTAGTTCTAACTATGCTATAGCTAGAATTAATCACAGCCATAAACCAAGAAAATCCAAAACAATAGAAGAGAATCCAAGCCTTACCGAGAGACCATTTTCTCGCAATATAATTTTTTGTCAAAGCTTGTTCCGTAATTCAGAGCAGAAACGGCCTCAGTTTGATGACTTCATTTGAGGATGAAGATGTCAAAGCCTCTTCTATTGTAAAACAAGACTTTTCCAGAATCACCTTATGTGCTCTGCAGCAGCAGGAGGAGATTTACTGAT
Organism: Neopsephotus bourkii; assembly: GCF_033783945.1. Lineage (NCBI taxonomy): Eukaryota > Metazoa > Chordata > Aves > Psittaciformes > Psittacidae > Neopsephotus > Neopsephotus bourkii. The sequence goes on from NW_026901555.1 coordinate 3,150,924, forward strand.
CGCAGGCACACATTTGCAGTGGCCCTCACACAACTGCCTCCAGCGTCCCAGAACAGAGGGGGCACGAAACAATTCCCATTCCCTTTTCCTCAGGCATCAGTTACCACTGGGAAGGCTGATTTTACAAACTATGTTTCATGCCTCAATGGAACGGACCTGACATGCAGGGCAGAAGGAAGATCCCTGCCCTGCCAGGTGACAGGCAGCGACGGAGGCAAAGAAGTGGCATGTAAAAAAACCCCACAATCCTTTTCCATTGAACCTGATACAACGGTTAACCTGAAGCACTGGAGCAAAATATCCCCAGGTTCAGCTAAGATGAGATACGGCCCCAGATAACATGCTGCCCTTGGACAATGTGGTGCTGGGGTGCCACATCACCGCATCCACCTGACGATAACCATGGTGGTGCATGGTGCTCTGTGCCAGATCTGTTTGACCTGCTCATCTCAATGGCACGTCCACAGGACCCCAAGGCTCAGAGGAAAGGCATGACACGGTGCTGGCACCCAGTGATCGCACTAGGCAAGATCCTGCTTGAAGATCTTAACAGAATAGTCTCTGTGCCACTCCATGCAAGCCTCTCAATGCCTCCAAAACAGTTGGTAGAGGATGAAAACCAGGACTGATGGCTCTGAAAAGCCAAGCTGCCATCCTGCCTCCATACATCCTGACACAGGTTTTCAGGGTATGTACCTCTCCTACCCGAAACAGTTAAGTTTCACTTTGACAGCCTTCTGCAAGTGAAAGCTCAGCTCTTCCCCAAGCTGCTCTGGCAGTTCAGGATGCCTTTTTTTCATTAAATCACGCATTCCAAGTTGAGAGCTTTCCGTAAATTTAATTTGAGCTAATCACTTTCTTGCCAAAGGAGAAAAGCAAATCAAAGGTTTATTTTAATGCTATTGAATTCAATGCCTGTAAATTTAATTTCTATCTGTACTTTTGTTTAAACATTTTACAGTGTTAATTACAAGCAATGCAAATTAGTCTTCCAGTATAATAAAAGGCCTGTCATAACAGATAATAAATAGCTTTGAACCGTAAGCTCATTAAGATGCTGTTGAAGTGAGTGCTCTGACTCCCAGGTTAAGATCAAAATCCTCATCCTAAAACCAGGATGAGAATCTTTGCAGCAACTACAAGCTGCAAGTGCTGACGCAGAATGTCGCATTCTTTCCAAAGGAAGATCCTAGAGCAAGCAGATGGTCTGAAACCAAAAACCTCAATGTCTGGACTTAGGACTCCAACTAAGATGTTTTAGACAGGTGACCGTTTAAGTGAGAAACTTAGTGCAAATAAATGATTTATTTATTTGAATACCTGATGTCCTCAAAGCCATGCTGCCCTGATCTGCTTTCTAAGGTCTGTAGAGGAAAACCATTCAAGTCTCAGATACATTCCTTCCTTGCAGTATCTGCAGGGCAAGGTCAGAGCCTTTCTGGTTGTCCACATGGATGCAGTAAGGTCCCACCTTAACCTGATCTCAACCTGTAGTCCAAGGGAGAAACACTGACCAAGGAGGGCAGGAAGGATGCAGAGGAGCAAGCTTTGCATGCAGTTTTCCTTGCTGCACTCCAAGCTGGCTGCAGGGTAACTACAGGATATGCAGGATTTTGAGGACATCTGGCTGATCTTCCCCTCATGATCCAAAAGCCTGAGAAAGATGAAGATCGCCTGCCAACATGCTTACATGCCTGATACAGTGTTGACATGAAGCCAGAACAGACTTACCACTTCCAACAAGGAGCAGGTGATTTGCTGATATGAAATATAACAGTGCTGCTGCCAAGGACTGCATGGGATCCTGGTCTATCCGAGGGAAAGCCGTTTGGCAGCCCCATGCTGGGACAGACGGGCATCCCCAGCTCCCACAGGCATGCATGAACGTCCTCCCACCCAGTGCCAGCACATCTCGAGAAGCAGATCTGAGGCCTCAACCCACAGAGGAGCTGTGCACCAGGACGTGGGGAGATGTGAAAAGGCAAGCACGCTGATACAGCCAGCGAGCAAGAGGAAATCCTCTTTCTCACAGGTAAGAAACGAGACAGCAATAGGAATGTAAGCACCTCTCTGGTCAGCAGGACTTAGCCCCGTTCACTGGACCTTAACATTCTTAACCTGCACCGATCTCCAGTCTGGCTGGGGCCGACCAAGCACCAGCACCGAGACCCTGCCTGTGCTCCCTCCCTCCTGCCTTTTGGAAGGATCCCCAGTTCCAACACCAGATGCAATCCTCCCCCTGGTCCCCACCTCTCATAGGACCGGGGTCCAGCCTGAGCCCAAGGAACATCCTTCGGGGCAGTTTGTCCAGAAGAGAAGGATGTGGATCTTTTACTGACGGCTCCCAACAGCAAGATCAGCAAGATCATCTGCCTGTTGGATGGAGGTATGAAGGCTGTGTGTTTGCAGCACCAGCTCAGCATGAACAGATAGCTACAATGCTTATAGTTTAGTTCTAAGGGGAATTATACCCTCCTCACTGAATGGGAAATTAAGTAGTTAACACCCCCACCCCCCCAAAAAAAAAAAAAGAATCAAGGAAATCTATCCTCAATACCACTGGCCATTCTATGAATTCAGGCCATGTCCTACCTATGGAAAATGACGTTTAAAGAACAATTCTATCCTAAATATTAAACAAGTACCTTTTGCTGAAATGACAATGCTTCACTGGCAAATGCTGCTGACTGATCTCTGTTTTCCTGCCTGCTGTGGCTCAAGCAGTAGCTGAAAGGAGGATTTACTGCAGAGAGACCGCTCACAGCCTTTGCAGTCACCATCTCCCTGCCTCCTTTCCTCACCAAATACAAGAAATCCTGGGCAAAGCACCACCAACCACTCTGCTCTCACGCGGCCACGAAGGCGGCAGATTTTACAACCACACATCTGGCACATCAATGGCTTTCCTTGATTCCTTCTGCATGGTGCAAGTGACATCAACTCATTGATCTCGTAAGTTAATACGGATTTCAAAATACAACATGCAGGCAGGTGTTCTTCTCTGCTGTTGGCCTTTTGCCTCTGTTTTAAATGCAAGAACAGCTAACGAGAGCTTTAGGGAAGGCAGTAACATGGTGCCTTTGCACGCTGGGCTGGGTTTCAGGAGATCAGGGTTGAAAATGCTGGCTCAGCCACAAGCCTCTGGTGCAACCTTTGGCCAAGGAGGCTCCTTTGCATCAACAGGTTTTCTGTATGAACTAGGGTGAAACTGTCCCCGACCCAACCACTTCCTCCTGCTCTACAGAGCTCTTGCAAGAGTGAAGTCCACCCACATCCAAGCTAGGACTCAAAACAGAAAACAAAGTCTTTATTTGTAGCTAAAAAGGAAGAGCCTTGACCGCATTCTCTAGGTATATAAAATAACCACAATGTCCAAGAAAGAGGAAAGAGCTGAGACTTGGAGAGAAAATGAGGCCAAAACCAAAGAAAAAGAAGTGTTTAAAAATAAGGTACACAGACAAGCATTGTGTCCTTCTGGGGCCATGCAAAACGTCTGGAGAAGGTTGGGGTGATTCAACCCAAGGGTGCTTGGAGAGGCAATATGCCGCGAGCTCACAGTTCTGAAAACATAAGCCTCATTTACTCTTCCTGGAAAAGTATGGGCAGCTAGAGAGGGATCTGGTAGGTTACGCTATAAAAAGAGAATGGCACAACACAGACGAGAAGGAATTTTCCATTCAAAATTAATTTGTTTTCATTAACACCCAATTCCATTGCTAACTATTAGAAGAAAAGCTCTTTTGTTAAAATTTCTAGGGGCTGAAAAGGCCAATGAAGGGCTGGAAATGCTCCTCCCCAAAACAATGGATTCGCTACACGAGACTGTCCACAGAAATAAGCAATATCAGGCTTCATATTCCTGATATTTCTGAGTTTACAAAGTGCAAGGAAACCACTTAAAAGCAGGGTTTGGCCTCCTCCTGCCATAAACAGCCTAGTTATTTGGTCTTCAACATAGGAAACCCACAAACCCCAGGGAAAGCAGCAGCCATATAAAGATATGAGCATCTTCATTAATAAATGCCTTCCATACTTTAGGATCATTACTGGCATTATAAAGATGAAAGCATAACCCAGTTAAGGTGCTGGAACAAGGAAAGAAATCCAGTAGAATCAGATTAATATAGAAATGAACAGGAAGGTGACTCTGCCTTTCTTCCCTAAAACCTAAAAAGTGAACTGAAACAAATGCTCAGAATAAAAACCACTTGTCAGGGTGCAAAAGGTGTTTTTTTGGAAACTAGTATATGTTTTATAGATGAGAAATTTACTTCTGTGATTGCTTTATACAGAGTTGATGCAAAACCCTGGGAAAGCCAGAATCAATTGCAAATATTTACTCCTGATAAAGATAGTTGAACAAGTCAAAAGGAATACAATTTGTCAGAGCTGGAGGATGCAGCTTAATAAAATTCCGGAAAACCACACACAAAATATTATAAGCCAGTCTATTTCTAGGTACCGCAAACTACTTCCCTTTGGCTTCCTACTCTCATTTGAAGCCCTTTCATGGTGGATGTGAGAGTTTTGCAGTAATTTCTAGCCATTTCCAGGCCCTGTCCCGCCAAGACAGAGAGAGAAGGGACAAGGAGCAAGTGGTGCCACCTGAGCACAGTGTTTCATGCCACAGCTATGGGAAAGATAATCCACAAATGTGACACAGACCATTTTGTTATCACCCATGATAACAGCTATGGGTGTCCCATCTCAGGAAAGGCTCTCACTGCCTCTCACACTGCAAGGGATGGAAAGCTCCATTCCCAACCCAGGCTGGAGTTGAGCCCTGCCATGTGCCTGCCCATCTTCCCCACACCACTGCCCATTCCTCACCCCTGCCTGGCATCAGTGCATGCAGCTCAGTGCTTCCCAGAGCTCTGCTCCTGGCAGCAAGCTAGGACAAGAGTGAAAGATGAACTTAAATGGCATCATAGGTGATAAAAGGTGGAACAGAGTACCGGGATGCTAACATCATTTCTCAGGCTGAGCAATGCCTGCACAAGTCTGTAGCTACCACAAGACTCATCAATGCAGGACACAGCAAGACACATCTGTCTGCAAAGAGCCTGACCATAACACGGGGCTGAAAGACACCAAGCCTGGCTGAGGCAGCCCTTGACCGCGTGGTGCACCCTGCCACCCCCCCGGGAGAGGCTGGAGATGGCCCTGGGATGGGGGGAGCATCAGCAGCCCTGGGAAGGCGGCTGGGAAAGGACAGGGATGTATACGAGTGTTTCCTGGAGCGGCTGCAGAGACAGCCGGCTGTGCTGGGGACCATGTTTCCACATTGCCCCACAGCTACGAGCGCTCACACAGCCCAGTCACGTCCGGCAGCCCGGTGCGAGCTGGCAGTGGTGCCTGTCCCCAGACCCCACCTCAGGGGGGTAACCATTGCCCCCCAACCCACTGGGAACCCCAGAAAGCCAAGAGGCACCAAGCTCCCTGCTCCGCTCCCTCCGGCTTGGCAGGTCCCACGTATAACTGCACTTAGCTGCTGCCCTGCTCTACGGCCCAAATTCTGCTTTGTTAGGGGCTCTTGAGTTGTGGGATTTTTGGTTTGGGGTTTTTTTTTTTTGGCTGTTTTTTTTTAATACTATGTTTAAAGTTGTATATTGTTCCAAAGTCTCCTTGTTTCATGTCATTGTTTGTTACTGTGTTTGAAAGTTGGCACATATTTGTTCAATTAAAGATTTATTTGCACTATTTGTTGAATAAAGATTATTCTTGCTAAAAGCTAAATAAAGTTTCAAAAAAACTCACACATCCCATAAACAAAATACAATGTCCTTTCCAAAAAATCGTTGCACAAAACATTTCAAAATCACTCAATTCATTATACAATAAATCCACACACAAAATAACAAGACCTTGCCAGAATACATAATAAAATCTCATTACAACACTTTCAGACCCAAACTTCAAAGCGGGAACACAAAGACTCCATGAACCCTTTGGCCTTGAAAAATCGCAGACAGCGTGGACAGAGAGACTCCCTGGTACCCCCAAACGCCTCCACACCTCCGACAGCACCCATGGGCGCCAGCTGCCTGCCCCTTGGCTGCTCTAAAGCCTTGGTGGCTCCTGGCCAGTGGGTCCCCCTCCACCCCTGCCCCAGGCTGCCAGGCGCAGCCCATCGCCATTGTGCAGCTCCTCATGACTGGAGCGGGGATGCTCTCTCATAGCCTGAGCATCACATAAAAGCACTCACAAACCACGGAAACAGAAGGCAAGCAGGGCTTCCAGCGGCATAAGGAGGAGTCAGCACAATTGCCACACGAGCCCCGAAAGCAGAGCCCCACTCTCCATTAAAGCAACAGGCGGAGTTTCTAAAAACCACAGATCCTTCCAGAGCCCAGCACATTAATAACCAGGTCGATGACGGTTGGGTACGGCTTTCCAACGCCCAGCTACTTGAGGGGGAGGAAAAAAAGGGAAAGAAAAAGAGAAGTCCTTTAATTTTGCAATGAGGTTTGGGGCAGAAAGACGTGTTGCAATACACTTAGGGAATCCCAGCCATGCAAAAGCATCCCTTGTGTGACCACTTGCAAAATGGCAGCCATGGCTGGTTTGCTTCCACCCAGCCAAACCCTAACACTGAACACTGCAGATGTGCAGCAGCCCCGTGCTCCAGCACCCTTGACTTGCCACAGAGGATGACGAGGGTATTTGCTATATCCAGTTTCACCTGCCCTGATCACAGCAAAACTGGTTTCAGCTAAGCCTTCTCCAAGACTAAAACCAAGAAGCCGTGCTGGCGGGATGCTGCCGTGTCCCTAGGTCAGCCTGCTGCACATGAAGCCATCCCAGTGCATGGCAATACCCATCCTTGGAAAACAGCCTGGCACTTTTACAACTCCACACCCCATCAATTCTCTCCCCAGCCAGATTTTGGAAGTTGGAGAGGGTCGGTTTTGTTTAAACCCCCTCAAGTGCCATATGAACAGCAACGCAGTGCACAGGGCTCCATAGAAGGGCTATTGCCATGCACCAGCTGCACCGGCCATGCTCCCTCTGGCAGAAAACTGAAGCTTTATGGATGCACTCACCTACTCCCCTCTGAGCAACAGCTGTCCATGTGGATTCAGTTATTTCGGAGCAGCTACTCCGAAACAGCACTTGTGAGAAACCCCCTGCGCAGAAAAGCCCTCAACAAGTATCAAAGAGCACAGAAAGACAGGATGGATCACGAGAGTCAATGGCGATGCCCAAGCTGGGTGTGACAGAGCTCTCTCCTTGCTCATCTGAGCAAGGGCAATCTGGAATGAAGTTTAGGAAGACCCTAGTGAGAGCGATGAGACTATGGAATAGCTTTCCAAGAAAGATGGAAGTAGAGTTGCCTCTGCTGCCCAACAGTGAAGGGAAAATGAATAACAAGTAGCAGAATGCAGACCGCAGCAGCGATACCCATCTCCTGACAGTCCAGATGTTGATGGACACTTTTTCCACCTAGATAAGCTCCTTTATCAAAATAAGCTGTTGGAGCTCATACTACAGGCTGGTGGATGGGGGACAGACAGAGCTGAAGGACAAAGCCCCTTGAAACAGCACTTGATGGGGAGAGCTGAGATACACAAAGGTCACCCCTGTCCTAAAGCAGGGGTTAAAAGCTGTGTTCCTTCCTGCCATTTCAAGCACATAACCACTTGCCTTAGTTGCTAGAGATGCCTCCCTCCCAATTCCTCACTGAATATATTGTCTCACCAGGCAGAGGAGTATGAACTCATCGTGGTTTCCCAACCCTGACCGGGGGCTCCGCAAGCTACTGGCAATACATATAATAAGTTATTATGCAAATAAAAACTGGACTCAGCCAAGTGAAATACGCTGGCTCTTAAAGTCCCATCTGCACCACAGCAAGGATCTCAATGAACTTTAAAATACTTATTGTCACCACAATGGGCAATATTATATTCTAGTTTGGATCTGTTCCTTCAGAGCATTAGCTCTCATTTGTAGATATTTTTAGATTTTCCTATCCCACTCCTCATTATGAAACACTGAGCTGCAGATTGATTTATTTCTTAAAAGCAAGTTGCTGTTTTCCCAATAACAGATTTAACAAATTTGTTCCACCTGTTCAGTTATGCTTCCAATGTCTTTTTTGTGGTTTCATTGAAGTTTTTTTTTAATCCAAACCTCAAAGACTCTAAACTCAGCATTAAAAGACAAGCTCAGCATCATCACTACCACTCACAATTCAAATGCTGCTCCAAATTACTGCAAGCTTTCATTTGTAAGTCGATACAGACAGCAAGATTATTAAGCTTAATGGCTGTGGGCACAAACACATGCTCTTCGGAGGGCATTCTCCTACTGTAAATCCTACCTCTGCAGTGCACAGGGGCTCACTGCATTACCCTTAGGATTTTCCTCCCGTCACCTCATCTAACCTTAGCCACTGGTTATAAATAAAAGCACTGCTTAAAAATAATAATCCTACGCATATCCATCAGGGTCCCTTAAATCCAGCATTTTTCATCACTTCATTGAACTGGTGCAAGTCAGTCACTGGGATGGGGAGCTCTGGGAAAGGCGACAGCATACAGGAGACCTCCCGGTTTGGAAGCAATGGATATGGAGCTGTAAACACCTCCTGTTTTATTCCAAGGTGCAGGGCTGTGACCCTGAGACTTGAAAGAAAATCTTGGTGCTGTGATATTTCATTATGACAAGCATACCCCACTCACTGGGGAACTTCATGGGTTAATACTAACAGCAGCAGATGAACGGTCACCTTACCAGCCAGAAATCACCCTTACAGTAACTCCTGATAAGTCAGGCGATAAATAGTGTTCTTAAACCTCTAAGGCCACTCCAATTCTGAAATAGCTTGAAATAAAAGCAGGGAATGACTGGAAAATTCAGTGCATTCACCCTTTCACAGAACACCAAAAAAAATCCCGATAATCATTAACCACAATATTCATTATTTTAGGATTATATTTGTTTTAAGAGTTGAATCTAGGGAGTTCTTTGCTATCAGGTATAACTAGAGTCAAGACAATTACAGGAAATACTTGACCATTAGGTAACACGAATGCATGGAGTAACAAACAGCACAAAATCAGACAGCGATAGAAGTACTCATTCCTCAACAACCAAGAGCCATCCCAGCTGTGAAGTAAAAGTGTAAGCATGTTTATCAAAAGCCAAATTATTTCCTAACTGGCCAGCTCTCTTTGCAGCTCTCCATGGCCCTGCCAGTCCCAGCTCCACCACACCAGCGCCCCCATCCCCAGCCCATCACACCAACACCAGCCTCAACCACACTCTTCTCTACCCAGCACAACAAATTCAGCTACAGTTCTCCCCGTTCGCCTTCTTATATGTTCCCCCAGGCCTGCTGGGTTACACCTGGAGGTGTCTCTGGAGGAGTCTTCAAGAGAAGGTGCTCACCAAAACAAGGGTGGTTTTAATGACCACAGGTGAATGAAGAGTCTCTCCTGACAGCTGAGGTTCCAGGGGGAGGGAGTCCACCCCAGCAGCAGCAGAAGGGAGACAGGGTGCTGAGGACACCAGGGCACTGACAAATCTACCCATGAACTGAAGAAACGGGACTTGTTTGCCTCTCCAGAAGACCCAACGGACTACTTCTAAGAACAGCTCATTTGCTTAAACAACAACCTATTTTCATGTAGCCTTAATTCACAAACGACCATATAAGAAGCCCGACTCTCAGAATAATTTTCAGATTCCTAAAAATCATTCCTCAGCAAATATTTCTGAAGCAGCGTTTAAGTGCAGCGATTTATTGGCAGAACATGTGAGTGCACAGGTGTGCTCAAGAGTCAGCCAAAGAATTCTGCTTAATTTATGTGCAAACAGTTATGTTTTGGAGATATCACAGGGGAAAAAAATAAAACTAAGAAAACTGGGATGCTGTAAGAAATAACCCAAGGCTTTTCAATCTGAAAATGTCAGCATTATGCAATGATAGCAGAAACCTGAGAATAATCCTCATCCTCGGCATGAGGCTGGGGAAAAAGCAAAGTATTTTTATTTACCAAAGGGATTCTCAAAGTGGAGAACATACACAGTGACAGGTTTCCAACTGGGTAGCATGAAAACTTAAAGCTTAATTCAATTTTAACCTAAGCAATTTTTTAAAGAATATCTGAGGCTTGGAAATAAAGTAATATTTGAGAGGTGTGAGATGGAACCAAGGATTGCTTCTGTGTTCCTCAAAGACCCATAACCCAACCTCCCCTGAAATAAATCCACAAAGAAAATGTTTCATTCCCCTTGCAGCTCTTTACAAACACAGACAAGTGCTCCAACAGCTAAAGCGAGGGCCCGCAAACCTCAGCTGCTCTCCTTTGGCAGCACCGGGACATGGTCAGACCCAGCACAGCATCTCCTGAGGCTGCACCTCACCTCAGGTGTGGATGGTCCAGAGCAAAACTAGTTCAGATTTTCTGCCCAAAAAAAGGAGAAAAGCTGCTGAAGAGCCCTGCTGCACCAACAGAAAAAGTCTGATTTTTCAAGGGGGTTGATGTAGCCTGAGGGCGAACCAAAAGCTGAGCGCAGTAAATACCGACTCCTGCTGAAAGTCATTTCATCGGGGTCTTGGAGAACGCAGGCAACAGGAGAAGAGCAGTGAAAGGGAAATCCTGCCACAGACATACAATTAGCACATGCACTCACTTGCTTACCCAACAATTAACGCAGGAGACGTCTCTCCCCAGCCGCTGCTCGGCGTAGCCATGACCGGTTGAGTGACAGCTTTACAGGCCTGAAAGCTATTTTGTGTAGGGAATCAGCAGCATGACACAGCCCGCACAGTCCAGGCACGAGCCCCGAATGCTGGATGGTACACACAGCTGTCAACATACTTCACTGATATAATAAACTGAAAATGTATAGAGCTGCTTAGAAAAAACATCCATCCCAGCAGATTACATGCTCCACTGCCTCCAATCGAACAAACCAGTTCTGAAGCATGTCAAAGTTCGAGAGCTTTCAGAATACCAGTTAGCTGTTGCAAAACAGAGCCAGGCTGGCCAGAGGAGCAGCTGGTAGCACCATACTCTTGATAGAAAGAAGCGCACCCACAAAAGTAAGCAAAGCATCCAAAAGATTTAACAGCTCTACCAAGAAGACATCTTGTCTTTCTTTCTGTCTTTTAAGTGCTTATTTTGAGAGCCTCAGGGCTCTCAAAACCATAGTTTGCTTCAAGGCTCAGCACAGGCTACTGTAGTCCCCTCTCAAAATTACCCTCTAGGCCACTACAGAGGGCAAACTCCCCTGATGACACTGCTGGACCTCTCCCCAGTAGAGAGCTGACAACACAACCTGTAATGCTATCATCATTCCCACCCAACAATCAATCCATTGCTTCTTGACTTTCTTCAACAAGATGCTGGAGGATGCAGCAAAGTCCAATGTTGTCACTAAAGTCTCCATACCAACAAAGCCCAACTCTGATCATCTTCTGCAGATGTAACACTTGATACTTCCTAAACAGATTAACAACTCTCTCTTTCCCATGGGCAACAGCCCTGATAGATCATGTTGGAAAAAACCTTCTGTAGATGAAGAACCCAAACTCAGCCCAAACCAACCAACCACCTATTCACTATTTCTGAAACAAGTGGCACAATTCATTGTACTTAAAGTTAAAATTGAAAACTATGCAAGACTGTTCATCCTTCCTGCAACTCAAGCTGTCAAACACATCTTCACAAGCCCTCAGTCAACCTACGGTAATAACAGCTCCCTACACCAGACCTTCTTAAGGCCTGAAAGCCATTAGTACACCAAGCCCAGCTGTACCAACCAACCCAAGAGCCACCACAAGAGCAGCTGCCTGGGATACAGGACCAACAGGGCATCACTTACAACATGGCCAATCTCTTCAATCTCTAAACCGCTGGTAAACACCATAAAAATTTCCCCACAAAAGTCCAAGATATTAAAACCCACACTACTGCCCTTAAAAAAACTAAAAGACAGAAAAAAAAAAACCCCAAAAACTCACCAAGAAATTGCTCTGGGTTTTGTTACTGTTTGTACATTGCAGGCATCCATCAGCCTGACACATAGCAACACGAGAACCCACAGGCGAACCAACAACACGAACCACGGGGCTGTCCAGCCCACCCCATGTATTTTCTTGCTCTTTGTCAGACCTTTCCCCGAAGCACAATTAATCTGTGTTTTTTCCTTCACAACCAAGCTCTTTACTAGCATGAAGATTTAATTTGGATACATTTTGGCGCACATAAAGACTAGGGAAAAAGGATTTCGGGAACAGCAATAACTCCAACTCAATTCTAGAGACATAAGGCATATTTCACGTTAAGATGTCAGTTACTAACATTTAATGCTAACAGTGTCATTTGCCCTTCAGCTAGAAGAAAGGCATGTAAGCAACCCTAACTAAACTAAAATTTCCCCATTGCAAAGCATTTCTGCCAGGAATCACAATTTGAGTATCATGTTTCTTATGCTCTTCCTTGTACAATAACCCTCAAAGCCCATGCTTAAAGTATGTTTTATTACCCGGTATTAAACACGCCAGCCTTAGAGAGCATCCTACATGTTGTTTTGGACCAACTTCACATCAGTGCCTTTCTGTATCATAAAATAATATTGGAATAAAGGGGAACAGCTGGACTAGAACTAATGTCACACTTTATAACCTCAACTATTAGTATTGATTTTCATAGTGGAGAGCCCTATTTCTTAATAAAGCAATTCTGCTTTATTCTCTGAAGAAGCAAAAGGACAGATGGGGTGGCAGATGAACGCGTGGCATGGCAGCCCACCTCCTCCCACAGACCAAAGTTAATGCAAAAGCTTTCCGTTCCAGTGGTTTTAAAACTCTGGTTTTTGAACTATGTGGCCATACTTGGCCTTGCTTTAATTAACCACTAAATGCCAAGTAGTCAAACAAAGAGCAAAAATCATTTGTTATCTTGAAGCTGCATCTGCTCGCAAAACCCCCAGCGGCTTTTTGTTGCTATTGTTCTTGAGGTTTGGGCTTTTTGAGAGAGCATACTGAACGATAAAATCCCTAGGTAAATATGTCAGTGAGGCCTTCCCTGTCAGCCATAGCCTTGGGGTGTGATTTCTGCTCACGACATAAACATTTTTGCTATTTGCCAGATTTCAGATAGCAAACTTGGATCCCCTGGAAGATACCCATCACTGCTTTTGTACACCAGCAGCAGGAATATTTAACTGCTTGAGTACCTGATCCAGACAAGTAGCTTGAAGCCACACAGGACCTTCACCAGCATCTGGCCAAAAGCTTAACTGCCAAACTGCTCCCACTGACCACTGTTACCAGAATTGCCACTTATAAAATTGGGTTTCCAGCACGTTGAGATATGGGAAGAAGAAATGGTTCTGAGTCAGGAGGATCCATGAGGTGGGGGGACAACAGCCCTAGGGTCTCTAGATGTTTTCTTCTGACCCCAGATGCAGCCACCTGCATGCAGCTGGGCTCAGAAGCCCAAAAATCTTCATTAGAGAGCAGCAAGCTAGTTAATATTTCAGCCAAAATATCGTCTTGAATAGTTTGGTCCAATGTTGAGGTACCTGGGGAGAAGAACTCAAGCTATTCTCAGCTGGAAATGACCCTCAGCCCTTACCTCTGCAATGGGTTTTTAGAGGGACTCAATGGCCCTCATGCACGGTGCTGCTGGCTGGAGCAGGCTGTGAGGACAGAGGGAAGTGGACAGGGCTTTGCTGAGTGAGGGGAAGCATCACTAAGGCACTGAGAAGCCCTAACTTCTGTATCACTTCCAAACCGGCTGGTTATTCGGAAAAGCAAGAGGAAAGCAGCCTCGCAGAGTAGGGAGGAAAGAGCTGACAGCTATTTGCTGCATCTAAGTGTAACTTTCTTTGGCAAATCCAGCCTGTTGTTAGAAATGTGTGCCAGACGCCTGGATCGGCAAAGCTGAGCCTGCAGGAGCAACGCTTTGTATTTAACACTTGAAGACCTCAACTTCCGAGAGCTCATCCTACCATTTAATACCAGCCAGCGCGCAAAGACAGCACATATGGAACCGACTAAGGCGCTTGATGCAGCGCCTATAAATTGTCCAAGCCTTGCAGCCGCACATAAGAGTGCTAACAACAACTGTGCAGTACACATTTGTTTGAAGTCAGATCCTGCTTTTATTAGGGGCGTGCTGCTTTTCCCTTCAGAGCGCTGCACCGGCTGCTGCTCCTTGCTACGTGACTTCACTGCTGGCTGGGATGTTTGCAGTGAGGGGTGATGCTGAGGTAGCAGGGTGCAGCCATGGATCCCAGTCGGGAGCACCAGTGGCACAGTGCAGTGGGACAGGGCTCTCTCCGCCTGCTGCTGCTGGTGTTGAGCCTGAAATGAGAAGCAGCCCCTACGCTGGCATGCACAGGCAATGTGTGGGACAGAGCCCGCTGTGAAGGGCTTGATGTGATACGGGATCTCTAGGGATTAAAACTGCCAGCATCTGTAGTGGCACAGAGGCTCTCTCCATCACCTAATGAGCAAAAGTCTGGTGTTTCTTGCTGATGCTGTGTCTCACCAGACACGAAGGACAAGTGCAGCTGATCACGGTTGGTACTGGGCCCCATAGGCTCAGCTAAAGGAATTTTCCTGCACACATTCCCTTTCTCGTACCCTGACTGAGACAGCAACATCACTAGAACTGAAGAATAAGTCTGAATCTTATCACTGCATCAGTAAAAACAAAGCCCTGCTGCAAAGCCCAGCTGTGGCTTACTGAGCCTTCTGGTAAAGAAAAATGAGAGAAAACCCATTCACTCCCTACATAGCCTAGGCGAGAAGCTCGTAGAAGGAAAGAGGTCTCTGTGTGTTTCCTTTCCATGAGGGAAGGTCTCTTTGCTACCCATGCACCTTTCTCACTAGCAGCACTGCTGGGATTCTCCATGCTTACAGCTATGAAGAGACAAGCAAAACCAAAACAAACCCCCACCAAACACCCCAAACCCCCAAGCAACACCAGGTGATAAAAGTTTTTCCCAGAAGAGTACTTGTACACCGACAGAAGCAGCACCAGTACAAAGTGGTCTCACACCGCAACCTGACTGGGGTTTTCTTCTCCTTCAAAAATAAAACAAAATAAATGAACAAAATCCACCCCAAACCCCTTAAAGCAGCAGCCAGATACACGGTTTGTGGCTACACTGTGCTAGTGACTACCAAGCAGATTTGGCTCACAAGCCTTGGTGTGGAAAACACCTTTTCCTCACCATATGCATACTCTTTGCTACCACCAGAGCCCAGAAAATGGCAGAGATGCTGCAAAAATCACCCATCCTTGCATCTGACCTCAAATATTCCAAGTGCAGCTTACCCATAGGATTGGGCTTTCAAAATTGAATTTCTGTGACCTGCAAAACCAAAGGGGCTTTGGGAAGGGATGCAGACGGGCCACCAGCACCAGCCACCACCACTGCTCTGCCAGAGGAGCTCGGATGGAAGCACAGCATCGCCTATCAAACAGCTGCACTCTCCTCATAAGCTTCTTCTGCTGAACACCACCGACTCTGCACAGCCCAGGCATCTCTGCACAAGCCATGTTCTGAGTCAGAACAGCTCTTTCCCACAAGAGAAGAAAACTCCAAGTCAGCTATAAAGACATTGCTTAAAAGAACAATAATCATGTAATGGCTTGGGTTGGAAGGGACCTTAAAGCTCACCCAGTCCCAACCCCCTGCCACGGGCAGCGACACCTTCCACTAGGGCAGGTTGCTCCAAGCCCCATCCAACCTGGCCTTGAACACTGCCAGGCACAAGTCTTTAGGCACTGGAGCTGCTCTAAGGTCTCCCCTTAAGGACCCTTCTCTTCTCCAGGCTGAACCAGCACAGCTCTCTCAGCCTGTTTTTCATCCTTTTAAAATGAGAACATCCCTTAGAAAGGATCACCCGGCTTCCCAGCAAGAGTTAACACCACGAACTCCACAAGCACAGACAAGCCTATCCACAGCTCAAAGGCAGACAACCTACTAATTTAGTTCATTATCACTAAAAAGATAGTAACAGCTGCAGTTAAAACCAACTGTTTTCTTCACGTGTTTTCATCCTGCTCTCTAGATACACCTCATCAGCTGCACATCCAGCAATTCCTATTTTGATCTGATTTTTCTGCCATAGGGTATGTTTAATGGGAAAGCCTGAGAACTCCAGCTTTCCTGGCAGAATTGCCACCCCTCAGAGCTCCCGCAGCCCCAGGCTTCTCAACGCATCGACAGGCAGAATGGCAGCACCCTGACACTGCGGTTAAAATGACAAAGAAAAATACCTTTGTTGAGTCTGAACTGTTGTTTTGTTGTCTCAGCAGTCAGCAACAGTTCCACATACCAGCTTCAAATGATTTATCCTATTTTGCTGTCCCATAGGGAAAGTTTTTACAGTGCTGGTTAAGGTTAGCAGTAGATCAGCAGCTTACTTGCATGGCTGAAGGAAATAATTACTCCAAAATTATACCCTGGATTAATTTCATTGATCCCAGCACATGGAGAAGACTGGAAGGACCATGCAAAGTGTGCTTAGGCCATTAGAGCCTGCCCCGTGTGGCTTCCACAGCCCCATGCAGAATTACAGACATACGTTCACTGTAACAGAGATGGAGAACACTGAAGAGAACAACAGAAAGAACAAAAGCCAGGGGAGGTCTCTTGCTCAGCGAGCACCCAGCTGCCTCCTGCTCCCCGGCCAGCACAGTTGCAGGGGGCTGCGAGGAGAGGAGGGTGGAGGAAATGCTCTCTGGGAAGGAATGCCAACATTAAAGTAATTCAAATTAAGAAATGGAAAAAGAGAAGGGATAACACAATGGAAAAGTTGATTATGAACCGTAATGAGGTTTACCCAGGGACTAGCACCCAGGTTAACTCTCGTGGGACAACCACAAAAGCCCCAGCATGTTCTGGAGCAGGGCTAGGAGAATCAGTGCTGGTCCAAGGATGGATGTGGCTCAGCCTTGGCCATGACACAGACCACAGCCCTGCCACAGTAGCTCCCCAACTCTTCCACCCATATATAATTTACAATTACAGAGCTGTTACATGCTCTGCAGTGGATTTCACTTCAAGTACTGGCTTAAGAAACTTTCTCACTGCCTTTACATGTCTCAAGAGAGATTTAAAGCACAGAAGTAAAATGAAATTGCAAAGCCATGCAACACAACACGCAGGGACCCCAGTCCCATGCAATACATCACCATGTCACGTAATGCCTGCTGCAACACCATGTACAGCAATGCCCAGCATGGCAAAGCCATGCAATGCAATGCCATGCAGCATCCACCTCTGCAAAGCCACATGTCACACTGCTCAACACTCACTGAGGCAAAGGCATGCAATGCAATCCCACCCCATGCAATGCCAACTGCTGCAATGCCATGCAACACATGCAACACAATACAGCAAAGCCATGCAACGCAATCCCATCCCATGCAATGCCCACTGCTTTAAAGCCATGCAGCTCAAGCCCACCCCATGCAACACAATGCCCACTACTGCAAAGCCATGCAATGCACGGGCACCCCACAGTTTTCTCAACACATTCAGGTCTCCTGAATTAATGGGACCAAGAAAGCAGCACTGGAGGCAGCAGGATCCCTCCCTTGCCATGCACAGACAAGAGGCGCAGTGCGAAGAGCTAAATCACTTGCAGATTTACGTATAATTTCAAGTTGCTGCTCTCTTTCTCCTACTGCGAGTGCCATTTCTGAGAAAGTGCAGATAGACTGGAGAATAACAAGCTGCAGTTGAGGTGCAGCTTCAGCAGGAGGACACTGGCACTTGCCATTTGGAATGCATTATAGCACTGGCATCTCATCAATAGAGTCTTGCATATTTAGTACTTCGCACTTACAACAATTTTATTTGGGCTTATGGAAAGAGCTCATTTTAATATCCACCCATCTGTGAGTAATTATTTCTGTTATAGTAGCATTCAGGCCCAACTGGCATCAGCACCATCAGCATACAAAACCAGCGCGTTTCCCCAAGAGTTTAACAAGAGAGCACTTACAACTGCAACTGTCCTATAAAGACAGTTAACTATTTTGAAATTGCATCCAAATCTCACTGTAACGCTGTATTTGTGTACAATGAACTCTGACAGATTACACATCTTCACAGACACACTTACCACTTACTCATTGCACAGAGTTTACTCGGTGCCTTACATCCACACAAACCCCTCAGCCTCTCACATACGGGTTACCTTTTGCAGCCAGACACCTCTAAAAATAACATCCTCTTAAAGTGTTGAAAGATATTAAAATACAAAGTCATTAACATATAATAAGACTGGAATGAGAGCTTTGCATGCTCTGAAGCTCTCAGGGTTTGGCTTCCAGTCAAGAAAAATATATTGGATTAGTATGAGAGCAAAATTAGGATGGTGTGCAGTTTAATTAGCATTACAAGATGCTACATGTGTATGGAAGAGCAGACAAGATTTATAGTATTATGTGGTAAGAAAAATAATGTTAAAAGGTTAGAATAATATCAGTTTGATAAAGCACTATGTACTCTGAGGTTAAGTGAAAGATAACTTTGGAATGCCACCGAGTGTTCTTAAAAACACGGGTTTGAGTGCTTGCCAGTTAACTCATCTAAAATCGTGGAAAAAACCCTGCAACTTCACTCACGTGGCAGTCAAACGCTTACTTTGGCAACAACCACGTTCTCCGTCAGGGAATTCAATAAATGCTGATAAGAAGTCCTAGTCCTTGCACAGAGCTGCAGTGTTTATCCTTCACGGAGTGAGAAGAAAATAAAAATACAGAAAATACACCAGAAAGCTCAGTTCCAGAAGGGGAAGACAGGGCAGAGCTCGCAAGAGCCTGGAAGAGATGCAGGCACCGTGGCTCCATGCACGCGTTGTTAATTACATCTTGCTCACTTAATGATTTCTACAGCACACGCACACTTGGTGCTTGCTGCTGCGTGCGCCCCTCAGCATGGACCGGATGCTGGGGCCAACACCGTCCTGATGCATTATTCCTCTGTTATTTGCAGTTTTCTGTTCCCAAGAAGGTATCAGTGTTCCCATATTCCTCCATGAGCTGAAGCCTGTCCTCCTCTTCTCCCTGTGCATTGCTGAAATCACTTCACACTGGTCCCCCACTGGCCAGGGAACGAGGCTGCCTCCTCTCGCTGCGTAGAGAACCCACCTGATGCTGACACAGGCTTCGTGTCAGTAGTTGCAACCTATCTTCATCATTTTAAATATATTTATATTTTTCCAACTGCTTCTTCTCTCCTAGATGTGAGATTTTTCCTTTTTAACCTCTTTGCTATTCTCACCAGCATCCCCAGCACGTTGAGATGTCCCTCCCTGGTGAGATGTGCTTGCAGCCAACCTGTGCTTGGAGACCCCAGAGCTGCAGCTATTTCTGTTTTTCCTCACTGCCTGTTTCCCCCTTTCCAGTTGGGAACTCCTAAGCTTCAGCCCTCCCAGCTGAACAGCTCAAGAGCGGTGACATCCCAGCTCACACAACAGTGCCCAAATCACCTGCTCGGTGTAAGGACATGGAATGAAACACACCTGAGCAGCACCATAAATAAATAAGCAAGCCAGGAAGGTGTTGCAGGCAGAGCGGGGCCCCAGCATTGCACCAGCCCTGCAGTCCCTTCACAGCCAAATGTGATGGTTCCTCCACACACTGTGACTTAAACCTGCAACACACGCAGGGATGCACCTCAAACCCCTGGGGCAACGCTCCCACTATTCTTCATTCTCCAATTAACACAGCAGTCACTGCCATTCTCCTGACGCTCGGTACCATTTTCTTGTTTAAAAGGAGGAGTTGATGGATTCGTGCCAGATTATGCAAAGAATATTCATAGGCATAGTAGCAGAAATATGTTTTCTATTTGATATCAGGCAACCCCGCTCCAGCCCCCTCTTCCCGGCACAGAATCCAAACCTCACGCTGTCTCAGGAATGTTATCCTCTCAGTCGAGGGATAGGCATTATTAAGATGTGAATGAAGGTTACCAGAGCCCCAACGTGTTATTAGCTAGATAACACACTGTGGTCTCCCTTTATTGCCCTGTAAGAGCTTCCTCCAGCTACAACCAACACCTCCAAGTGTAATTCGAGGGAAAACCTGTGATGAACTGCATGCATAAACACCATCTTCTTTCTGCTCTATAGTCCACCTGCACCCATAGCCTGAGATCAGAAGCCCTGAAGCAGGAGCCCTGAGCAGATATTTAAAGGTTTGTGCCCTGCAGAGCTCTGCACAGAGGCTGCTTTCAGAGTAGGCTAATATTGAAGAAGTGTCTCCAACACAACACAACGCTCCACTCAAAGCTTTCATCATACTGTCAAGTTTCAGCTCATTCCTGATCCATCACGTGCTGGTGCAGCCTCCCGGCTCGGGATGCAGGAACCAGGTACAGGCACGAAGGTGCATGGATGAGTTTGGGGAAGGAGAAGTCTCTGGAGCTGCATTAATGCCTTTCAGATCCTTTGACAGCATGCTGTGCAAATCACACCTGAATGCCTTGACTCTGGAGCTGGAACTGGTGGAAAAAAGGGCAAAATGACTGCACTTTCACGTTAGGGAGGCAAAAACCACCAAGGTGCCTCCACAGCCAAGCACCAATTCCCTTCTGCTTTTACACTTAGGTGAGTCTTGCCTAGGTGTTCTGATCAACCTCTAAACCCCCATTTCAGTGAGTTACTCACACTAGACTGACAATGCTACTTAGAGAACAAACAGCAACAGGCACCTGCCCATCATGCCCTGTTTTCAGTTATGACCATTCAGTGGCAGAGGGTGGACAACAGACTAAGTGTAAACGACAATGTGATGTCCATCTGCCCCCTACAGCCAACAGCCCTTTCCCATGGCCAGTTAGAGGCCAACAGGCCATAACCCTTCTCCAGGTGAAACTGCCCAAAGAACTCGCCAAGAATGACTCTGCCACAGCATCCTGACCAGAAACAGAAAAAACTGTATTGCTCCCTAGGACTTTTCCAAGTAAAGGCAGTGATTAATTTTCACTCAATATAACAAAAAGCAGCACGCATCGACTGAGTTGCAGACTCTCGCTGTTATTTCTTTACCTATAACTACAAGCAAAATACTACTTCACTTCTAAAGCTTTTTTTCCTGTAATTTATCAAACGAGCAAGCAGGCTTTTAGGAGACAGGTATGAATTAACATGGGGTTGAACAGCCTAACGACTGCTGGAATCAGAGGAGCCTGACTTTCTTCAGGAGATGGAGGGATACGGGTGGGAAAGGGAAGAAACTAACAGTTTGGGTGTTACACGTGTTGCACTGGTGGAATTAAGAATACTGGCAGGAAAGCAATGGTATTGTCAGGAACAGTGATGGAAGCACTCCTGTCTCCCTCGTTAAAGGTGAGAGATGAAGACCAAGGGAGACCTTTGGCACTCATGATGGTGAATGCTGGTAACCCAACTGATGCTCAGAACATTCCTTCAGCTGACTCGGCAGCCCCCCCTGGCCAGCCAGCCCCCCAATTAGTTTGATCTGCCATATCTGATGGGTACTTGTTCTCATGCCAAGAGGCAGGCTTTGGCAACTTTTAAGCCCATCTCAGGACACTCACAAGGGCCCGTGCTTTGGTCGGTGCTCTCAAGAATACAAGTGTTTGTAGAAATGCAGCATGGCATGGGCTCGCTTGGTGAAAAAGCACAGAAACATTGCTCGTGAGGCTCAGGCGTTACAGGGATGATGGGTTTTGGATCTAGTTTAGGCATAAGCTATTCTAATGAGGGGTACATAGCACCCTGCTGCCCATTCCCCATGAGCAAACACTAATGAACACACCAACTGAACCACTGGGGTATTCCCCAGCGCACCCATCTGGAGGGATTATGGGGAGTCTATGACACTGGTCAAGGCTGATCGCACCACCGCTCCCCAAGTCGCATCTCAGAGGGACAGCAACCGGAGAGTCGATGAATTAAAGCAGCATTAACAAACTTTTCATCTTGGAGCCAAACCGGTGATGCAACACCCCGCAGCTTCTGGGACAAAGATGTGAACTACAATGCCTCAATCTCTGCCATGAAAAATTGCCCTTGTATCTTAAATGAGTTACATATTTGAATACCCTGTAAGATAGGGAAGCGGGGCGTTATCGAGCTGCCAAATCTCACTCCTGTCATGAGGTCATTTCTGGCACACAACCAGGCGAGATTTCAGCCAAAATCTCAGTGATGACCATCACTTCCCATCCTTCCCCTGCTCCTCTCACTCCTGCCTCAGGTCAGGAAAGGGGGTTGGGGGGGAACTATTAAAACAAAACAAATCAACAACACATTAAAAAGAAAAACCCAAAGCCCCTAAAAATAAAAAAGAAAAAAGGGTCAGGGAAGGGAGCATTCTTTGGTTTTAAATCAGCTTGTATAATCACAACACATGCAGCCATTCCTCAGCCTCTTCACTGACGATACTTCGCATGGCTGAACACAGCACAAGGCCTTTTGGAGGGTCCTATCTCAAAACATGGGGTTTGGGATGCTGGGTACCCCCAGCGCACCACAACTCTGACCATCCCATGGAGAGAAACATCATTGATCAGACTGCTTGAAAGGCTAAGTCATTTCTGCTTCATTTAGGTGAGCATGTCTCCTTAGACATGTGCATGGGACTGCACTTTGGATTAGGAACAAGCACAACAATGGGTTGGGAAGCAGCTAGGAACCCCCTGATATTTGATGATAACTTTTCCAGCAAGTCTCTTTGCAAATACCTCATTTATATCTCCACATTCACAGCACCCAAGACATGGAAGGCGGCTGGTTTTCGCTTGCACATCGTCTCATGTGAATGGCGAGGCAGAAAACTCGGTGAGAAACGGGAGAGCAGCACTACTACAAATAGTGTTAATTACATGTTGTCACAGCACCAGTTTCCAAACCGAGCGGTTTCGGTGCCAGCAGTTCAGCTGTGAGCTGCGCGCTGCCCGTTAAGCCCAGTGCTTCGCGTGTCCTTACTACAAGGAAACTTTCTCTCACAACCAACTGCTTCAATATGTCCGGAAGAATTTTTCATCTTATGCCTGACAGGCCAGATGTAAAATGAAGAAATAAAGAATTAGCGTTACCTTATCTGGAGTATGTCAGCTGTACGCGAGCGATGCTTGGATCTTCATACACATCCAGAGACAAATTATCTGACACCGTAATTTATGAATGCCTCAACTATTTACCCTGGTATTTCATTATACAGTCGCTGGAAAGAAGAGCTCTAAAGACTAAACAGATCCAGCATGATAACACGAAAGCAACTTCAGCCGCATGCTATTACAAGGCAACCTAAGAATCCCAAAACAGCATCGAGCTGCTGCAACTCACTTCATGTTGACACTGCCCGAGCACTGAAGGGAGAAAAGCGATGACCAGATAGCTCAGGTTCTCTCCAGTTCAATGCTCTCTTAGGTTTCGTTATTGGAAGCTGCAGAATCCAAGTGCCAACTGGAAGGCACAAGCCTGGCTTTCCGGGAGCAGCCGAGGCCAGCGCAGCCCATTGCCAAGTCAGAGGAAGAGGTTCCAAACTCGCAGTTTTATCAAAGCTATTTTTCCCTGCCGCCCACCCCTGCATCGATAACCGGCAAGGCGAGGACTTGCTGGGGCACTGAGGGAGGGCTTTGTGCCTCTGCTCCCCCAGACCTTCATTAGGACCCCCCATCAAAGCCAGCCGGCACCTTTACAGAGTGGGCCATCTGCTCATGAGGCTCAAAGGGGAAGAAACTCCTTCCTCCAGCTTACCCTGCTTGCAGCGAGGTTTCGTGCCTGGAAAAAATGACCTAAGTTTGCGAGCAGAGGCCCCAGCTCTGCTCCTGCTCTCTGGACCAGTGAGGCACCCGAGGCACCCCTACTCCCCAGGGCTCCATGCACCAGGGAGGTGAAACAGTGGCAGAATCCAACTGTCCTGCACGGCTCTGACTTCGAGGCAGCTGGGGGATACAGAGCCCCCAAAGGCGGCTACATCTCGGTTGTGGGGCAGGCGGCGGGGGAACAGTTCAGATAATCAAACCCACCCCAGGAGGACAGAGGCAACCACTGGGATCCCCACCACGACACGAAGTTGCAGGACCCCCCCGCCGGGTCGGGACCCCCGCGATGGCCGGGCTGTCGGGAGCGGAGCCGACACGGCGGGGCTGTCACGATGAAGCGACAGGAAAAGGGCGGGCAGCAGGTGGAGCGCCCGCGGTCCCGCCGAGACCCCCGCAGCCCCGGCTCCCCCTTCGCACCTCCCACCCGCGGCAGAGGAAACCCCGCTCTCCGCAGGTTTAACTCCCGACGGCGCCGTCTGGGGCTTCTCCCCCCTATTCAGAGCTAAACGCAAGAGAGGTTTCCTGGCTAAAAGCGCTGCGGGCCGAGGGACGGAGTCACCACCGCGGGGCTCCGCCACCACTGCGGGACCACCCCCGCCCGGCACCCACCGGTACCCACCTGCTGCCGCCTCTCCGCGCCCTCGGCGAGCCGCTGCGGCCGCCCCGCAGCCGGGGACCCCGGCGCTGCCGCTGTCCCGTCCCGGCGCGGCGGGGCTGCGGGCTGCGGGCCGCGGTCGCGGCGGAGCTCGGAGCGCAGCTCCAGGTAACAGCCCAGCGTCAGGACGTGCAGCGCCAGCGACAGCGCGAAGAAGCCGAGGAAGAGCCGCCAGCTGCCGCCGCCGCAGGCGCAGCCGCCGCGGGGCGCCGCCGCTTCCCCCCTGCGCTCCGCACCCATGGCCGGCGGTGCGGGGCAGCGCGGTCCCGAGCGGCGCAGTACGGAGCGGCCGGGCGCTGAGCCGCTACTGCTCCATGCTCGGCCGGGGCGCGCCGTGCAGCGCGGCTGCCCCAGCGCCACGCCAGCGGGCGGGGCTCCGAGGGGGCCGGGCCGGGCCGGGCGGGGCCGAACAGCGGCGGAGTCCCGCCCCGGGGCGGGCAGAGGGTGGGAGAACGGATGGATGGACGGACGGACGGGCGGATGGATGGATGGAAGGAGGGAGGGGTGGATATTTGGAACGAGGGAGGGAGGGAGGGAGGGATGGATGGATGGATGGATGGATGGATGGATGGATGGATGGATGGATGGATGGATGGATGGATGGATGGAGAGATAGCTGGCTGGCTGGCTTGGATGGAGGGATGGAGGGAGGGAGAGAGGGAGGGATGGAGACATGGCTGGCTGGCTGGCTGGATTGGATGGATGGAGCAATGGAGGGATGAAGGGAGGGAGGGAGGGAAGGAGGGAGGAAGGGAGGGAAGGAGGGATGGATGGAGGGAGGAAGGGAGGGATGGATGGGTGGATGGAGAGATGGCTGGAGAGATGGCTGGCTGACTGGCTGGCTGGGAGGGAGAGAGGGATGGAGGGATGGATGGATGGAGTGATGCATGGAAGGATGGATGGAAGGATGGAAGGAAGCAGGGAGGGAGAGATGAATGGATGGATGGAGGGATGGATGGAAGGAGGGAGGGATGGATGGAGGGATGGATGAAAGGATAGAAGGAGGAAGGGAGGGAGGGATGGATGGACGGTTGGATGGACAGACCGATGGTTGAGATGGACAGACAGACGGACGGATGGAGGGACGGATGGAGGGACGGATGGATGGATGGATGGATGGCTAAGCACAAATACACAAATAAGGGCATCACTGGCAGAGATAAAGATGTCATCATGCCACTCTCCTTGGCACTCGTCAGGCCACACCTGAAATACTGTGTTCTGGTTTGGGCCCTGCTGTACAAAATAACTATGGACAGGCTGGAGAGGGTCTAGAGAAAATCCAAGACAGGGCAGCCATGTGAGGAAAGACTGAGGGAGGTGGGCTTGTTCAGCCTAGAAAATAGGTGGCTCAAGGGAGACCTTATCATCATATTCTGGTATTTAAAGGATGGGCACAAAGAAGATGGAGACTTCCTTTATACAAGGAGTCACAAGGGGTGATGGGCACAAGTTACTCCTGGGGAGATTCCAACTGAACACAAGAGGAAAATTCTTCCCAATGAGAACAATCTACCATTGGAATAAATTCCCTAGGGAAGTAAGGACTCCCCAGTTCTGGACACTGGATAGGCTGCTGGGACATCCACTCTGGGTCATGCTTGCCTAGAAGCATTGGACCAGATAATCCTTGAGGTCCCTTCCAACCTGGCATTCCATGACTATGATTCTATGAAATACAGGCTGTGAGGAGACTGGGCTGAGAGCAGCCCTGAGAAGGGCTTTGCAGTGCAGGTTAACAAGAAGCTCAGCATGACCCAGCAACGGGCACTTGCAGCCCAGAAAGCCAACCATGTCCTGGACTTCATCAAAAGGAGCGTGACCAGCAGGTCGAAGGAGGGGATTCTCTACCCTGCTCTTGTGAGAACCCCTTCCATCCTTCCCCCTCCCTCAGTACTGCATTCAGCTATGGGGCCCCAAACACAAGAGCTCTTGGAGTGAGTCCAGAAGAGGCCACAAAGATGATCAGGGGCTGAAGCACCTCTGCTCTGGAGCCAGGCTGAGAGAGCTGGGTCTGTTCAGACCAGAGAGGATAAAGGTCTGGGGACACCTTAGAGCAGCTCCCATTGCCTAAAGGGGCTACAAGAAACCCGGAGAAGGGCTTTTAACAAGAGCATATAGGTATATAGGATAAGGGGGATGGCTTTAAACTAACATAGGGGTGATTTATATTTGATATTAGGAAGAAATTCTGCCCTGTGGGGATGGTGATGCCCTGGCACAGGGTGCCCAGAGAAGCTGTGGCTGCCCCATCCCTGGCAGTGTTCAAGGCCAGGTTGGACACAGGGACTTGGAGCAAGCTGCTCTAGTGGAAGGGGTCCCTGCCTGTGGCAGGGGTTGGAACTGGATGAGCTTTAAGGTCAGACCATTTTGTGATTCTGTAATTCCGTTATGTCACATCTGGAGCCACAGCTGCTTCTCCAGGCAGCCTTTACTTTGTATCTGCATTACACACTGCCGGTCAGAGATGCTGTTTCTTTGACACAAGATATCGTGGATGCTGAGAGCTCCCAGGAGATGGGATGCCTGTGCAGGAGCAGAGCCCACTGAGGGGTAATCAACACCCATCGGTGCCCGTGCTCCCACCATGTGCTGCATCACCTGCTCACAGGCATCCTTTGGCAGCTGCAGCAAGCACTCCGTTGGGCTGCCAGATCCCTGGTGTGGGCCAACATCATCTTTGCTCCTTTCTTAAAGCAAATAGAGTGAACAGTTACAGGCTGAAGCTGAAAACAACCAGCTGGGCAGTTCCTTGGCACTGGTTGTACATCGCTAGCATGGGAAGCAAGATAGATGGGGTTGGGAGCCTAGAGCTTGTCTCAGAGGAAGGGCAGTTTGCTGCAGTCCCGTGGGATGTGAACACCCTGGAGTGGGGTCCCAATAGGTAAATAGTCTCTTGAAATGAGTTTCATTGCCCATTGGCTGCAGATTCTCCACAGTGAGAAACCAGAGGAGAATTTCTCAGAGCAGATAACAAAGGTGCCCAGAAGCCAGGGCTCAGCAGGCAGACTTTAATTCTGGCTCAATGGAAGGGGAATGCAGCTGAGCACTGAGTGCCCAGCAGGTTTTTGACTGTGTTGATGCAACTGTTGATGTCTTCTCCAGCTTTTCAAAGGTTGCTTCTGACTGCTAGAAGCAAACCGGAGATGGAAAGCTGCTTGGGCAGAAGTTAACAAGGAAGAAGTGTGGGGTTTTGAGAGGGAAGCATGTGAACTTCAAGAAAGCATGAGTAATCTATGAGTTTGGGTTTATATCCCTCAGAAAACAAGGGGCAAGGGAAGACATTCAGGGAGTTGCCGGTTTCTTATTGGAATTGGAATAATGGCACATCTGCAGACCATCCCAATGCAGAAATGAGATAGAAAGAATAGCATGAGATCAGCTTGGTCATCTCAAAGACAATAACCAACACGCACTGAAAATATAAATCAGACCAGTCCCTAATACCGGCTGTCAAAAATAACATGAGCATGTGGGGACAGAGCCACAAGGAGCAAGGCTCCGACCATGGGGGAGCACGAGGACAGGCAGCAAGTGGCCTGGGAGATAAGGAAACATCAGCAAGTATGTCAGTGAGCAAGGAGAGAAAAAACGGGTGGCTCTCCTCAGCAAGGAGGAACACGAGCAGCTCGTACAGCTGAAACAGAAGCGAACAGAAGGGTTGGGACTATTCAAGTGAGAAAAGGGGTTCAAAATAAAACCATTCACATTTCACTCAGGCAACTGCTAACACCAGTGACAGGAAAGACCAGGGGAGGAGGAGGAGAGTCAGAAACATGAGGATTTCTGCAAATACCTAGGCCTAATGGAAATGGTGTTTTTGCCATATCATATGAGGTTATCACTGGGAATTTGCGGGGACAGGGAGAGTTTAAAAGACTGGGTGAGGATGAATAAAATGTTGGGATATTATTACACAGCTTGGCTAAATATCTCACAAACCTTGCATGTAATCGAGGTGTTTGTTAGCATCTGGATGGTGAGATGGAAAAGGAAGAGAGCTAATAGGGATTTGTTGAGGGTGATGTTGCCAGGCCAGGCTGACCTCCTTGGTGAGCAGGCGCAGCAAAGCTGGCAATGGCTTTACCTGGATTCCCATGGTGCCTTGACATTCCTGCTGCTGACCCCTTCCCTCCTCACTGGAGGTCCCACCAGCGCCTGGGCTTGCAAGGGCCAATGCAGGAGGAAGGCAGGAACCCAACCCCCAGCTGAGCAGGGGAGATTCCTTAAATGCGCATTTGCACTGCAGGGAGCAGTTTATTGATAGCTTGCAGTGGAGGAAGCAAAATATCCAAAGGAGTTCTGCAAAAGCTTTTGCTGGTTCTATTACCAATCAGTGTTTTGACTTGATAATGAAACAGAGAGAGATTAATAAGATTCTCTATGATGCCTGCATGCAAGGAAGGTCGAATACAGTGTTAGGAATTATCTTAAGAAATTGAAGAGGTGGCCTGAAGAAAATAGGATACGATTGAAAGAATAAAAAACGGTGGGGGAAGGAAAAAGTGCAAAGGTCTTAATGGAAGGAAGCGGAGCAGCTGAGGCAGGGTGGCTAGGTGGCACTGCTGAGGAGCGCTTCCAGCTGGTTTTAGATAAAGCGGAGCAGATCGTCAGCGCTGGGGAAGCAAGCACTGAGAGGGAATGATTTGCTTGCTGTCAGATCTATAGGAAGGGCAACTGCACCAAGGACTGCGACCAGCAAATCCCCCAGGCTCAGAGCTCTGGGTGATGCTCCCCTGGCACATCAGGGCTGACGTGCTGCAGGAAGGTCTTGTGTGCCCTGGGATGCTTGGGACTGTGCCCAGGTTCCACTGCATGGCTCTCAGTTTGGGGGGCTGGGAGGTCCCTTGCAGGTCTGCATTCCCATGCTCCGTCACCCCACTGGTAGGGTGACCCTCACACGAGGCTGTCCTTTCCAGGAAAGTCTTCCAAGTGCTGGAGCAGATTGCCTGGGAATTTGTGGGGTTTTAATCGCTCAGTATTTCATAGAATACAGCTATAAAAAATACTATTGTTGCTGTTTATCCTGCCTTTGGGGAGGAGGATGAACTAGGTGGCCTCTTTGTAGTGCTTCCTAGCTGTATATTTCTGCAGTAGGTTTTTCTTCTTTAAGGTCTGTGTAATATGAGAGACTGTTTTCATTTAAGCTAGAAATATTTCCCTAATATTTGTGAATTAAAACCTGGAAGCATTAACCAGTGCCAACCCTAACAGCTCAAAAGCAAGAAGCAAATAAAAGCAAAGGAACCATCTGTAAAAAAATCTGTAATTATTTTAGGACAATTTGTAATTATTTGAATACTTAGGGTTGTCACTGTTTTCCAAGATCAGGATCCAAATTATTTAAAGGCAATCATACATTGACCTACTCAGTCTTGCAATAGCCTTGTTCCATCTTCAAGGGTGATTTATGTTACTTTTAAGATTCGTTTTAGAGGTCAAGCAAGCTCAGAGGTCCCTGAAGTACTTTGTACTTATTATGTTCATAGGGTCTTAAAGACAGGTTCATAATGCAAATATCTGAAGTCCAAGCTGTGTAGCTGGGTCAATCAGTTATTAACTGTACATAACAAGTGAATTCACCATTTCCACTCAGATCTCATTGGGGACATTTGCCAAACCCCCAAATTAAGGTACTTCTGCCTCCCAGAGAGAATCGTGGTGCAGTGTCCTACCGATTAAGAAGAAATCCTATCTGATGATGTAATTGATATATAATTAATATGTGTCATCTTGGACCTGAGAGGTCCTCATGCATTGACCATGTGGCACTGGTCAAGCTCCAGAAATAGAGGTTTTGCACTGTTCTCTCCAGCTTCTCACTCGCCATGGCTGCAGAAGTGACGATGGATTCGTATTTCTTGGATGCAAAATGCTTGGATTCTTCAAAGCATTAGGAATGGATTCGCAATGCTTTGGATGGGCTGACCAAAGGCAGGGTCCACAACAGGGAAACAGAGTCCTCGGAGGGTGAGCAGAGGCTGAAGAGGGGAACAATGCACAGAAGCCACATCTCTAATGCTGGGGGGACTTCTCTCGATCCCTGAACTTGCTGGGTTCTTCAGCATCACAGTGCAACAGAACCTTTCCATCCATGTGGGATTTAACCAAAGATGGGAGGAGAACCTGTTATAGCAGCCGTGCCACTTTAGATCTCCCTTTTCTTTTGGAATAGGTAAAACTCTCCCAGCAGAACGCAGGGCACCTTATGGCAGGTCCAAGCGCCAGTCGCTGTGCATATTTAACAGATCAGGGGATCTCTTAGAAGGATGTTGTAAAGAAGATTTTTAGCCCATTTTCCGTTTACATTTTGGCAACAGCTGTAACATTTGCAGCAGCAATGGAGCAGATTTTAGCACGTGTGACCTAAAAGCTTTGGAATTCATGACTTTCCTTTGAAGAAAGCTTCACTAAATTGCAGGAAAGCCATCTCTTTTACTCTCTTGGTGATGTTAGCAACAACATCAATACAATAAAGTCTCCTGAAACCTGAAGTCACGGCATACCAACAGTGTGTCCTCAAATGCATTTATAAGCCCTTAGGATGAAGGATCCTGAATTTCATAAAGCCTCCACACATCACTGCAGCTGCAATTATTTCTCCTCAGTGAGAGCCGAGACATTTCATACAGACTGGTTTATTTAAGATTGCCTTTTCAAGAACTGTGAGCTCTGCCTGTGCAGTAAAAGTAGCTCTTTGTGTCCAACCACTTCCACAGAGGCACAGGCTGAACATTATGCTCATGTTATCAGGGCAGCATGTACCAAGCAATGGCATTCATTTGATGCCTCTTTCCTGGCTCCATCTATGACTTTTCTGAGATTGTTTTCTCTCAGGACATCTCTATCTCTGACCATTTGTTGTCCCTCCCATCTTACTCTATGAATTCTTGTAACTGCTATTTAAAATGACGCTTATCAAGCTCCTCACCCCTCTCCTCAAACTCTCCTGCACCAGGATTGTCCCATTTCCCCACTTGACTGGCAGTCCCTGTAACAGGCTTCAACAAGATGTGCAAGACAGAGAACAATCAGGAAACACTCGATATCCCAGTGTCAGCTTGGCAGCTGCTGCTTTTGAAGCCTGGATTATTTTTTCCCTCACAAGCACTAGGCAGTGTTTACAGAGCACAGCACACACGGCATCACTCGAGGGGCCATTTTACATCATTAAACATGAAAAAAAGGAAAAGCAAAACCTACACTATGTATTGACTGATATTTTTTCCTTCAAGTAATTATCAACACGCAATAATAACAACCAAACAGTTACGTGTGCTTGTGTTCTTTCTACAGAGAGAGAAAAATACTCAGGTCTATCCATTCTTACTGTGCTTATTTTCACGTGTCCTTCCCCTTGTACTACTGAGTTCTAAGAATTAGCTGCACATTGACATTTAGCTTTCCTGTACAGGCAAGGTTTTGCTTTGCTTTCTGTTTAAAAGGAAGATGGAGGCCTGATTGCTCAGCCAGCGTTGCTATTTCATTTGGTTATAGAGTATACAAGGAGGAGGTTTGGCCAAAGAATCCTAAGTTAAGTCTAAACACAGCTACTTCTAGAGAGGGTAACTAGGATGTTGCTCTTGGTTCTGTTGTATGTTTATTTATATGTTATTTGGTGATAATGAAAAACAAATGTTAGGAATCTATTCAGTTCTTAAACTTTTATAGACTTATTGTCTTTATTGTCAACCGTGCAACTGTCTCTCAGCCTCCCCCTCCCTCAGACACATGGAAGTGCAGTCGGTGACCAGTGTCAGCTGTGCTCTTACTCATCCTGGCTGGAACAATGATATTCCACACCACATTATACAACCTCCCCGGTACTCATTGCCCCCGACCCCCTAGCTCCCCGCATCACAGGTCACTCAAGCGAGCAGGCAGTGGAGAAGTGTTCCAAGTTATTGTCCTGGAGTGCCAGTTGCAGGATTTGCTGTTGCCAGTGAAAGAGGATATGATCTTTGCCTTGAGGAATATACATGATATAGGACAGACACCCTTTCAGAAAGCCCCAGCGCCTGCCTTGCCCCATGTATCGGTAACACTCGCTCACCACCAGCCCACATGAAAACAGGGAGGAGGGAGCTGCACCATTCAGCTAATGCTTAGCTTGGAGGACCAAGAGGATGGTGCTCCTCTCCTCTGCCCATTGCCAGATGATGACAGGGGTTTTCCCAGGCTCCAGCATTTCTGGTGCAGCCCCACCAAGGAACATGGTTCTGGGTTTGGTGCTCCTCAGGGGAACCTGCAGAGCCACTGTCCAGGTAGGAGACCCCTGAAACACAACCCTTCCCACCTAAACCAAAATGCAACTGCCCTCAGAGCAGACACAGATGGGTCTTGCAGAATGCTTTGCCCATAGTGGGGCTCAGGCTGTGGCCCATCTGCAAATTATTTCAGTCACCTTCATAGAACCCCAGCCTGGTTTGGGTTGAAGGGACCTTAAAGCTCACCCAGCTCCAACCCCTGCCATGGGCAGGGACCCCTTCCACTGGAGCAGCTTGCTCCAAGCCCCTGTGTCCAACCTGGCCTTGAACACTGCCAGGGATGGAGCAGCCACAGCTTCTCTGGGCACCCTGTGCCAGCGCCTCAGCACCCTCACTTTATATTTGTCTCTGTTAATGCACTGCACAAATTACCTCTTTGGAGAAGCAGCCCTGATTAAATTATCACTCACAGAAATTACATCTTTAAAACAAGAGAAGCAGAAGCCAAAGAGGCTGAAAATACACACACACCATAAACCTCAGATAAGGGTTTTCCAGGACATCTCACATCAGGTTTCCCTCTATGTGGAAGAG
Source organism: Neopsephotus bourkii (assembly GCF_033783945.1). Lineage (NCBI taxonomy): Eukaryota > Metazoa > Chordata > Aves > Psittaciformes > Psittacidae > Neopsephotus > Neopsephotus bourkii. Next base: position 3,184,164 of record NW_026901555.1, read on the forward strand.
ACACTATGGTCATCAAACAAGCATTTCAACCTGTGTATAGGGAAAGCCTATGCCAAAATACAGTACAACGTCAGCTAATTCTAAGTGACATAAGCTCAATCTCTGTGAAGTACACGAGCTCAAGTACTGCCCTGTGCTCACATCGCTCTTTGCTGATACAACCCAGTCTAAAGGTTCTTCTCAGCCCAGCTGAGCCACACTGCACTGGCCCTGCAACCCCATCCTATTGCTCCACATACCTGATGGTTTGGTCCTTACTGGACTAAACCCACATGCTTTCTGCACCTCCAAGGAAAGCCACAGACTCTTCTTGAACTGCTGCAGTTTCTCGGGGTATTTCTAGATGTCCATCAGGACAGTGGCTGTGGCACGGCTCTTACCAAGGTTTGGTTTGGGGTGCTCCCTGGGACTGACCAATGCCCCATCTCCCCACTGCTGATCCTTTTTCATGGAGCAGGGGCTCACAGGGTTGATGGCCTCACATGTAGCCAGCTCATGAAGCACCATCACTTGTTACAAGGGAAGCGCTGTGGGCTTCAGGGTGTCTCCTAGCCTGTTTGCCCTCCAGATCCATCCCTTAAGCCACCAGCCCCAGGTCCCTGCAAGGAGCGCTCATTCTGTCCTTCCTCAAGTGTATCTGGCCTGCAGCTTCCATATCTGTGACATGTTGTGTGTATGTACTCATGGTGCTTCATTATTAGCATTAAAAAGCCCAGGGTCTTGAGGAGGCCTTAGCCCTGTCCTTCTTAAGGCAGCTTTCATTCTGGTACAGTAACACAGCACATATCTCTGGTCACAGCTGCACAGATGATTTCAGCTGCCGTGTGCAGCTCCTCCAGGCTAAGCATTAAAAAATATAAATAAATAAAAACTGAATATTATCGAAGGAAAACGAAAACCAGGATGAAAACCAGCCAGAGTGCAGTGGGTTTTGGTAGCACAGTGACCAGCATGTCCTTGTGCCTGATGCACACAGCTGCACACACAAATACACTGCCTCTCAGCAGCGTTGCCTTGACAGCCAGTGCAAAGCACGGTGCCAGATGTGGAGGCACTGAGATAGGGGAGTGAAGCCCCCCTGTCCCCCACATTCCTGAAGACCCCCTGTTCCTCTCTGCCCACCAAAGCTGTCTGTGCTGAGGAGCCAGCGGGGAGGAGAGTCAATAGCAATTGGGAGCCAGAGAGTAGGGTCTTCCCACATAATTCTGAGCTAAACTTGAACTAAGCATCTTGGGGTTGGTCACGGTGAAGAGCTGAAGCCCTAGCTTTGAAAAGGGTAAATCTGAGGAATTTGTATCAAAGCAGGAGCAGTCATAAGGAGGACATATGGAATTGTCTTTTTCAGCTCACTTAAGTTACTGGAAACCGAACAGCAGAGGCCCTGATCCGTCTAGAGGACCTCTTTGCAAGTGGCTTTGTTTCCAGGTGACCTGGGATTTCAGTGATTTGCAGCCTCGAGACTGTTAATATTCCATGACAGCAATAACCAGGGGAAGGAAAATGCAATTGTTTGTTCTTAGATGCATGCCAGCCGTTGCAGATTGAGGTGAGGAGAAAGATCACAGGGCTCAGACATAACATCCTATACTAACACAGCCTTAAACCAGCAATTTCCTCTGTGGAGCCCATGTCAGATCAAGGCTTGATAAAGTACCGTGTCTGAGCATAGGTTAGGGGATTTGGGAAGGGGCAGAAGCCTTTTGTTATGGTATGGAATAGTAAAAATTAAATTGCTTATTACAAAGGCACATTTCAATCGGCAAACAGATACGGCCCTAATGAGTGCCATTTGCCTTCATCTCTTCTTACAGGGCCAGGAGTCACGGCTCCACCAGCTCTGGATTGCTAGCTTGGGGAAGTGCTGCATTTCTAGGCGAGACCAGCCAATTGTAAACTTGTGTGTTTCATCTCAGAATAAAAAATTATGATTGAAAAATAGCAAACCATGTAATTTTTGAAAGAATTAATTCATTTGTGATTCGAAATAACATACTTTTGGATGTGCCGGCCAGCTTCTCTGGATCAACTGGATGAAGGTATCTGCTTTATTTCAAAGTGATCTGAAGAGGCAGGACTTGACAGCTCTTTGTGGAAATCTTTCCTATCTCCTTTGTATATCTAAATTACATTTATTGATATACAATGTTGACATTTTTGTAATACTTCTGAATCTCATAACCTTCTGTTTCAAATTCACAGTCTTCTACTTCTTAAGCTATTATTATTTTTACCAGTCCCAAGGGTGTGCTAGAGTCTCTTTGGTACAAATTAGAAAGGCTTTCATGAAAAACTTACAGTTTACATAAAAGAGGTTCTCTCTTTGGCTTCCTAACTCCACCATCCCTAATGCCAAAGTAGTGACAGCTTCTAGCATAGACTCACCCAAAACGGGTCTCCACGGCATCTGGTGTTTTAGCACTGATGCTAGCCTTGTTCACAGCTAGGCTCAGAGGAGCTGAAATGGTGCTAGAAACAGCAGCAATGTTCCCCAAGAGGGAAAAAAAAGCCAAATGTTGACAAGCTTGTGAATATAAACATGTCAGGGCTCTTCTGACAGCAAGACTTTGCTCCAAGCTAGTTGCAGGCTTACCTGGAGCTTTACTGTAGGCTGGTGGTTAACCTGGGCTTAGCACCAAGTGAGGGAGAGGCGGATTTGGGGAAGACTGAGTACCAACGGATTTTGCAAGGAACAAAAACTGGGGTAGAATGATCCCTGTGTAGATAAACTGTGGGGCAACACCAGTGAGTTTTGGAGCAAAGATCAAGTCGCATGCAAAAAGGCTGAATGATAGAGAGGAGGGTGGTGGAAGAAACCAAAGAAGACTGGAGGAAGAGTGTGAAAACTTGCTAGAGCAAGCCTTGGAAAACATGACAGATCAAGTGTGAAGGGTAGCTAGGAAGCCCAAAAGAGACAGAGGATATAACCCTAATTATCACACCCATGGGACTAATTTTGTGTTAGTAACGTGAACAAGACAGGCAGAGAAAAGGAAATCAGGGTGTAAATGATGTGATGTGCCACAGGTAATACAAAGATAACCTCTCCCTTATGTGGCATTGCATTGCATCAGTTTCTGAGACTTGGTTCAGGGCACTTGTTTTGACGTTTCCTTGTTAAGAAGAGGAAGTCTGATGTAACTTGACATGCCCTGGATATATCAGGTCTGTGATCTTCGCTTGCACTTAACACTTCTCTCTTCAAAGTAAAACCAGATCCTTCACCCTTTTCCTTACAGGAAGCTGGCCAAAAGGCAGTGCAAGGGATGGATCAGTACTGGAGAGAATGAGATGAACAAACTTGGTGTTCTGGACGTGCCATGTCTGTGTTGCTCCCCTAACACAACACCAGTTCACCTCCAGAATCTCCTGCAGACCCTCACCTCACCAGCAGAAGACTCTCAATTACTCACACCAGAAGCAACTTTTCTGGATGTACAACTGATTTTGTAACGGGCGAGATGTTTGTGGAGGAGGACAGAAACAGAACACTGATCTGAGATGTCATGACTGGAACACGGCTGCAAGGAGACTGACTCCTTGTGGCCCAAGGAAAGCAGGGGGCTTAACAGCGAATAAACAACAGCAGGCTTCTTTCTGGATAATACACTTGGATTGGATATAATGCTAAGCACATCCCACACTCCAGATCTATTTTCTCATTAGGGCAACAGGAGCATTGCATCCAGTCCTTCCCAATCTCAGCCCACAACATCCAGCCTAACCTCACCAAGCCTCTCCTGCCACTATTGAAAGAGAAGTCCCCGACGATGGGACCTGCACATTCCTGCTGACCACCACTAACTTTTCCCTGCAGCAGGACATCTGCCCTTCTGTAGAAGGGGAACACAACAGCCAAGGCCACCCACTCCCAGGGATTCACTCTGAGGCTTTTGAAACTCTTTTCAGAATACTGGGACCTACAGGTTCACCCAATGTGGTTTTATTAACAGGGCTTCCGGATGAGCTCAGGGCAAGCTCATGAGAGCGGATGATTATCCAAGTCCCATACAGCACCAGCACACCTTCTCCTGTGCCTGACCCTCTGCCTTGAAATATACATCTCTCTATATTTGTACATTTATCTCTGTATATTTGTATAGATATAGATGAAAGAAATAAAAAGAACTTCCACTGCTTTCACGTGAAGGCAGAAAAACCTCTTCTCAGGCCTTTCTTGTCAAGGGGTTTGACTTGAGTACAATTAAATCTGAATTAATAAAGACACTGATGTTTTCAATGGAAGAAACACATCACTATGACCTTGATCTTCCTCAGCTACTAAACCAGACCTAACAGGATTACACAGACCCTTGTGCAGTGTCAAGGCCATGATCCAAAGTGGAGAGACCAGGAAAAAGAGAAAAAGAAGTCACATAGTAAAACCCAGCTGGATCACAGCCTTTAATGTATAAACCCATATAAACCCACCTCTAACACCCCATCCAGGCAACTCCTGCTCTGCTATGCCAAGGGGGTTGCTGATGAAAAATGAACTGTAAGATCCTACTCAATGCAAATCTTAGACAAAAAGAAGTGATCAAAGAAGTCCTCCAGGCAAAAAAATGGGGAGAAATATGATCATTCATAGTTTCTTCAACTCTGAACTACAAGATTTTCATGAGTTTTCCGAGGTGGCATCGCAGTAACTTCCCAGCCACAAAATCCAACAAAATAATACTTGTTTGATCACACACAAATAAATTAAGAACTCCTCACCAACATCAGGGCATTTCAGTTTGAATGTATCCAGAACATAAAGACTTTGAAAGGCCTAGAAATATCCTTGAGCTTCATGCACTGCCTGAAACTGCATCGTTACGATCAAGAGTTGAAAGGACAATAGAACACAGGCTCTCTTCAGTCTTCCATGTTCAAATGCTGCTGTGAAAAACAAGGCCCTCGAGCACATTTTTAGATTCATGGTAAAAAAGTTGCCTAATTTTGTAAGTCCCAAGTACTCCTCTGCCCAGGGAAGACTGAGAAACTCATGGAGCTCTGACATTGCTCAGAAACACAATCACACAGAGTGTTTTCTAGATGCACATGCTTGAAAAATGGTACCTTTTCCTTGTTTGATAAACCAGAATGCAGAACCTTGTATGTCATCTTTTAAGCTATATAAATAAACATAGGAACAAAGGGAATTCCTAGCTCGCATCCAGAAGAGATGGTGTTAGAAATCCCAACCCCACACAGATTTCAGTGCCTGGGGAGTCCCATCTTGTACCTCAAAGCATTTCCAAGCCTGGAGTTTCATTTAGGTCTGCAGCTCTTTGTGTTGTTTTCTCAGGGGTGCAGCATTTTCCATGCTCTTTCCAGCAGTAATATTTTTTACATTGCCCATTTCAGCTTTTATGGAGCCAAAAGGCAAATTTACAGCTGAGAAATTTCTCTCTCATTCCATCTTTGATGTCTGCAGGCCTATAGCCATAAAAATGTATATCTGCTTAATTCGCATCAACTTCAGACCCCTGCTAATGAAATCCCTGGGCACTGACATGTTCCTGAGTGGATTTTCAGCTGCTGCACCAGTTCAGGCACCTTGTGGCCACCGAGACCCTTCCCTGTGCTTTACCTGATGCTCACTGTGAGCTCCCCAGGCTGGGCAGTCGTGAGCCTTCTTGCTCCCTTCTGCAGCACCATTAATCTTGAGGTCTTTTATATGGTAGCCAAGCCCCAACACACACCTTTTTCAGGGCATCTGGGAGGTGGGGAGATGGCTCATGCTTTTATGGTACCTCTCTTCTTGGAAAGGCAGTGACTGGGGACAGGGATGCTTGGGGACTGAGAAATCATGAGAGGCTTGAAAACCTGAAGAGCACGGGTGAGGGATGTGTGTCTGGTGACAAGACACAGGGCATCAAAAGGAATTTTCAAGAACAAGTAGCATCTCAAGCATGCAGCACGGCACTCCAGCAGTCACTGCCACGGGACAGGGATACCAGGGTCTGAAAATGCAGCTGTACCAAAACAACAGTTGAACATCAACCCAGAGCTGTTACACAAAGAGATACCAGCAAATCCCTTGCAATTGACTCAGAAATCCCATTAATGCGTGCTGATGTATGGATATTTCAGGAGCAGCACTGCTGTATGCTTGCCCTGCTTTCACAGGGCTTCCCTAAACCTCTGCCACAGCACGTCCCACACCTGATCCCAGCCACACCAGTGTTCATTTCCTGTGCGCTCAGTAAGCATCTTAAGCTCTCACCCTTAGGCTGTGTTACCTGTACCAAGCCAGGGACTCAAACTCTTAATCTCCAACAGTAGTTCCATTTTGAAAGGCTTCATATTAAGCAGCTACCACGTACCCAGTGTGGCAGAGATCCCAGCAAGTGCTGCCTCATCACTGCAGCAGGAGAGTGATAGGAATGAGCAATGGCACAGGGCTTGCTGGGACCTGTCCTGCCAGCAGCGCTCCCAAAGGACAAAGCAAACCCAAACACGTTCCCTGAGCAGCTTGGTGCTGTATTCTGAGAGTATTTAACAGCTCAAGACTCCTGCAGAACTCTAATAGTTTCTAGAACTCAGCTGAGGCCCCGAGCTGCTCAAATTTGGGCAGTTCAGAACACACCCACAAGGAACCACTATTGAAAGTACATTTAAAGCAAGCGGGATGGGGTGGTGCAGACCTTAGGAAACGGCTGAGTTGGATTTAATTGCTTGCAGCAATGTGCTAACCTGAGACACCTGAGTGCTGTTCTAGAGATAGCCTCTGCTGTGTGCCTTTCTGTTTGTCTGTGGGGCTAAGCATCATCCCCTCTATGCAGATAACCATCCCCTCATTTCTGTTAGCTGGCCATCATGCTTCTATGTTAGAGTTCATGTTCACGTTTTGTCCTGGAAACCATCTTGGCTTTGCCTTGGTTTTACCCTTTGGCAGTACCAGAACATGGTACTCCCTGAAAATCAAAACACTGGGTTGGCAAACACCGGGACAAATGGATTTTAGAACAAAGAACCCCACTGTCATTGATTTGCATCAACAGTGCTCCTGTACATATACATATATATTCTCCCTGTCTGAGCCACAAAAGAAACTTGTCTCCCATGGAGACGATTCAATCCTCTTTGGGCAGAGGTGAACAAGGATCCTCATGGGAGGCCAGGAGACACTTCTTTAGTCCTAGAGGTGGTACATCCCACTCATCGTCTCCTCACCCAGCCCCTCATTCAGTTACACACCAGGCACCCACTCCCCAGCCATGCTCTCCCCCCTGCACCCACCACTCTCCTGGTTTTACAGCAGAGCCGGTGCCTCCCCTCGCATTTGCCCTCTGCACCAATCTGCTCTTTATAAAAATGACTTCTATCGCTGTCCAATTTCATCCCTTTTTTTGTGCTTTCTTTTCATCTTCTTTACAAACTGTGAGTTTCCAGCTCGGGGTAGGAATGGCCAAAGTGTAACTTTGGAGTTTTATTACATGGCCTTTTGCAGCCTGGCATGCAGCATTCAATTTGGAGCGGAGTGTCCTAGCTCTGTTGCATGCCGAGATCTGTTGTCCAGATGAATTAATTCCAGATTATATGTGGGTGTGGACTTCAGCTGGGCAAAATTTGGATACCCTGGTTTAGTCATTATTCTCTGATGAATCTCTTGGTGACAGTCTTTGCCCCTATTGTTCTGAGGTGAGCCCCATGGCAAGAAATGTGAAGGCAAGAAACAAAAGAATATAAAGAAAGGTTACGAAATCAGATTCAGTAAGGCAGGGTTATTGTCCCTCCATTCTGCCTCTTCTGTCCTCCATTTGAGATTGGATTTTGCAGGCAAAAAGCACCCGTAGGACAGACAGACAGAGCGGGTTTGAAGGGCAGGTTCTGGTGGGGAGCCGGCACCCGAGCCAAGCCACCACATCACCCCAGCCAGTGAGCACCACGCTGGGACCTGCACGGCCCCAGTTAAACCACAGAGAAAGGGAGGAGGAAGTTATCATCAATTCTTAACATTTTATTTCTTTACTGGGTTAAACAAGGAGCGGAGAAAACCTCTGCCCCAAAATACAACAGAACTGAAAGCATTACAGGTACAGAGACTATTGAACACAGAGAGTAGTAGGATAATATTTTTAATACAACTGAATTATAGCATGGTTTTTGTGTTTTTGTTTGGGTTTTTTTTTTTTTGTCAAACCATTTTGGAAAAGAAATGTAATAGGAACTAGTGCAAAAAAGTTCTAAACATGAAGCACAGTGTATAAAATGGCATAAGAAAACTGTCCCCTCGAGGACACAGTCACTTTCTTATGACAGAGGGGAGAAAGAGAAACAGAAGGGGGGTGGGAACAGAGAGGGAGGGTTCAGGAGGCAGAGGAAGAAAGCTGGAAAGAAAGAGAAACCGGGCAGGGGGATTAGAAAGAATATTTTGACTTCAGCAGTATGGTTTGTTTTTTGTTTTGTTTTCACCTCGCCACCACGTTCTGTAAAAGGGCCTTTTGTTTTGTAGGTCTGAGCTCTGTAACCACCGACATGTCACAAGCACTTGAGAAGGGTTCGGTCACGAGCAGCCTGGTCCCCTACAGGCAAAGCTGCCCCGGTAGTGGGTGGGCTCTGGGCCCCACCGAGGTCCCCCCGTGGCAGAGGGGCAGAGGGACCTTGCCACGGCTGCCAGGAGCAGCATCTCCCGCGCTCGGGGTGGAGAAGGGCAAGAGGGCAAGGACACTTTCCTTGGGGGTTCTTCCGAACTCTCCCTCACACCGGGTCCTCTTGAACCGCGGCTTTTCCTGCTTCGCGCCATTCCGGCCCGTTGACTTGCTTCCAAATTTAAACTCCCATAAGCACACAGGAGCATCACCAGGTTTGAAGGCATCCCAGAACTGTGATGTCCGAGCGTATCGGAGGCTAGAAGATTCACTCTGCATTTGTTTGGGTTTGGGAAAGAAAACAGAGGTTGGTTAGAGGGATGGCTGGGGGCTCCTACCACTGGCTGAGCTCCTAGAGAAGAGAGGATGCTTCCTCCTGGGTAGCAGCATCTCAGCAATAGTTCCCTGGGAGGAATGTGCCCATGCAGCTCCCAGTCCTGGACTGAAACCACCCTGGTAAGAACAGCAGTTCTCCAGCCTGCTTTTTCCATGGAACCACTCAGCCTACTGCCCCCAAGAAATTGGCTGGATGCTATTTTAAGTCAAACTGGTTGGAATTCTTTACAAATTGCTATTCTCTCTGAATCCGCTGCCACCAGCTCCAACTGTGTGAGCAGAAAAAGTGTGATTGATTTTTTATTTTTCACTTTTTTTTTTTGAAAATGAAAGGTTTTGTGGGAAAGGGCTGTTCTTGATACAATTCTCAATTTGGAAAAAAAAAAAAAGGTCATAACTATCAATATATCTTGTTTTGACAAGTTTCAGAAAAAAAACAACCAACCAAACCAACAACTGTCTGGCTTGAAATATCTTTTTGTTTTGCAACTCAAGCACGTACAGTTCCCAAATACATTTAAAAATGGTAAAACCAACCCCAAATTTCATAAGCCAAACCTATTCTTTCCTTCTTTTGAGTTTCAGTTTACAACAAGCGAAGCTGTTGACTTTCTGGGCTGAAAACAGAGTATCATAAAACACTAACAAGCCTGGAAACCATGCCTGACCTTGTTTCCAGCAAAAGTACTAGATCTGCAGTGTAGGAAAGGAAGCTGGAGGAATGGTGTTCATGGGTGCAGCCCATCTCCTGTCCATGAACACCCCATCCTGTGAGCAGAGGCCAAGAGCTTTGATAAAACCCCAATAACTTTTAAAGGGAATTATTTATGATTTTTGTTTCTATGATCCTGATTTGAAAATGATTTATTCTTTGCATCTTCTTTGCTCCCTTCATCCCAGTTGGGCAGAACTGAAGGTCCCTTTGGAACCTGTCCTGGTGGAGCTGACGCCTCTGGCCTCTGCCACATGCAGGGAGTCCTGGTCTTGGAAAACTTGTTTTTGGAAGGATGTTCTTCTTCACTCAGCCATGGGGAGCATGGGCTGGGCTGGCTTTGCTGTTTGAGATGAAGTCAGAATCTGGCACTCAGGACAAGCAGAGCAGGCTCTCCCTGTCCCTGTCCATGCAGCAAGGCACAGGATGGGGAGCAGTCACCCGAAGAGCCACATGGACCAAGAACACTCAAGACCAGCTGCTGAAAACCTCCACTCCTGAAATAAAACTAAATGATGCCTGGACGTGTGTACCCTCAGCCTGAGCTGCCATGATCCAGGAGCTGTGACCAGGCTTCTTTGGGTGCAGAAGGGATGATTGCAGGGTTCGTAATGCAGGTACCACTGTCACCCCACCAGGATGCTCAAGAGCTGGCTTTGTTTGCTGGGCTGGATCAGTTACTAACGTCCTGCCTAAACATTAGACACGGCCCTTCCTAACCTTTCAAGTGCAATCCCTGTGGATGGGAAGCCATAGGGCAGCTTGGAAAGTCTATGAACAAAATTGTCTGCCACATTGCATAGATTTTAATAGGGATTTTCGCAGGAGCTGAGCATGTTTCTGTCCTGATTTTGTCTCTATCCATTTCTATAGGCATTCCTTTCTGGGGTGGCAGGGAGGTATCCTATTATAATTCATCACAAGCTGCTGCATGACTTTTTGCAGGCAGAGACTTCAATAGGCCCTGCTCTGCACTGTAAATCACCTACCTCCCTCTGAACGTGGCACAGGGAGACTGCGCCAGCTGGATGGGACCTACAGAGCTCACTCGGCCATGGGAAGCTCCATGGTACCACTGAGGAGGATCCTGCTCCAGAAGCAGCAGATATCAGGGATTTTCTTTTGGCTTTTTTAAACCATCTCCCAGCATCGCCTGCAGTCCTGAGTGGCAGTGAATGAACTGCCCTGACATCTCCTATTGAAGCAAAGCAAAATGTGTTGAACAAAAACCATTTCAAGATGTTTTCTGAGTGTTGCCAAGTTACTCAACATGTTCTGCTTTAGTTGTCAGATGCTTTCAAAGCGATTTCCCTAACTCAGAGCACGAATGGTGAGGGCTCTCCCTGGGAATCTTTTGCCTGGGGCTACCATGGATCTGTATTTTCATAAGAAAAAGGCTCAAGTAATGATTAATCTTCACCAGAGGAAGCAGGCCCTTTCTTTGCGATTTTTCTTCAGTTATTTTTAATTAATTTGTACAACTGGCAGTGACATTAAAGTGCAAAACCCAGCACTAATGCTCCGGCCAGGCAGGACCCAAATACTTTTCTTCCTGCACCCCTGCTTGCACTGTCCCTGCACCCAGACCCTGTTGGGATAGCACTGCCCCTCAGGAAAGACAAATCTTGCCAGGGATGGCAGAGAGGAATCACTGCTTTCCAATAGGCTTCTGCTCCAAGCAAAGAGTCTATCCACTGAAGAAAAGGCTGAATTTTACACATTAATCCCAATGCACAGTGCCTTCCCTAGGGAGAAGAAATAAGATCACTGAATGAAAAGGAGAAAGCACCTTGGTTTTAAATTCCTGGTAGGCTAAATCCATTTAGACCTGGTGTTTTCCAAGGTGGCTGCAGGAGCGTGGCTCTGCAAAGGGCTCCTGGGCAAAGGGAGAGCTCAAGTTGAAGTGTATCTACACACATGGGCAGAGAAACCCTCTTGCCTTATGAGAGGCACATTCACTCTTTGTTATACTAAAACCAATGTCAGCAGTTTTAACTGAGACGATGTTAACATGTTCTTTCTGGACTTTTCTCTTGTATAGCAAAGAGAAAGCTAATATGGATGGAGGATTATTAAGGTTGTAATGTCAGACCAAAGAGAAGATTTTTATCCGACAGCCTTATAATGATGGACTGCGACATACACCGCTTCCAGCTGCTCTGTCCTGTTCTGTGAACAGCCGAGTCTGGATTCATTTAACGAGATTGGCAAAGTGTTGAATACAGCATATGGTGCCCTAAAACCACAAAACTTATTGACAGCAGCCCAGACTCACTAAATAAAAGAACTCCTTCCAAAAGCCTCGGTCTGTGAAGACTCAGCACTTTCCTCCCAGTCACACTAGGTAAAAGCTCAGCCCTGCGCCTGCCAACGCAGCTCCGCACCCCATGCGCTCCCCCTGCCCGGGGACCCTGCACACTGGCCTCACGTGAACACCTCCAGGGAAGCCGCAGCTTGGGGAATGTGTGGATCTCCTGTGGCTATGGCAGAGCTGCCCTGTGGAGCCTCGCTGATGAGGGTGACAGAGTTACCTCTCCTCAGCAGTCACACTACAGGCCCAGTTTGGAAATGGCTCAGCTTTCAGATTCAGTGGGATGTAGCGCTGGCTCCCTGCCTCCTGAGGTGAAGCTCACCAGCTGAAGTTATGGAAGGTAAAGACATTTACCTAATGGATTTAGCAGAATGTGTCCGTTACTTAAAGCAAGATGCTCTTGAAGATCCCTTCCAACCCAAACCATTCTGTGATCTATATGATTATCACAGCTCCCAGGTTATTCCAGCAAAACCCTAGTTCCTGGAGATAACCTGAGCTATTTGACCTCACTCCCACCACTCTCTGGACATCACCCATCACAAACCCCCAGTGCTACCAGAAGTCCCCCAAGCCCAGACTGACACCAACAGCCTGGCCTGCGGCTCTGCTCACCAGCATGCAGAACAGCCTCGGAGCAAGCAGGAGGGCACAGGCCCCTTGAGAACAGTCTTAGCCCTGGGCTCACACACACAAGAGTGCAGCAGAGAGAGCCCACAGAACACCAGGCTGCCCGCCTGCACGCAGGCTGGGCACTGCTCAGTGTCACACCAGCAGACAATGAATAGGGCCAGTGACTCAGGGCCACTTGCTGACGCACCACACTGGGCTATTCTTCTCTCTCTAGATGAGTCGCTCAAAGATTGGATGCAGCCTATCTCCGAGAGAGGCGCCTGGAATTAGCTTAACTCTTGGCAGTACATGAAAAATCTAATTTCCTTAAGAGCGAACTAGATCCGGCTGTCTCTAGGCAGGAACAGGACTGTGCTCCCTCCCTTGGTCTCGCTGTATGCTTTTGCTAGTCATCAAAGCAGCTACACAACTCATTTCTTAGCAGCAGAGCAAAATGAGGAGTCAGGTCCCTATTTGCTGAACTGTTGCATGTCCACATGCTCAGACTGGTGTAAACTAGACTGAAAATATATAGATGCTGTGAGGAAACACTAAAGAATCATCCTGTCGGTTTTGGGCAGCAACAGCAAGGAGCTCAGGGAACACTGCATCTCCCAAGAACACCACCTCTCCCATCCTGATAACCAAGGGACAGTGGGTTCATGGGCTTTGTATCTGTGGGACTTTGGTAACAGGCAACTGATAACGTGTAAACATCACCCCAAAGCTCTGAGATTCAAGTCAAAGCAGAAGTCAAACATTCAGCTGCTTCTCAGAGCCTCTTTGGTCTGCAAATGGGCTGGAAACATCAGGAAACCTGTCCTTCCCATGATATGCCCGGTACTTCCTTCTTCCAGCCGGGCAGGAAGTAGCTTTGCTCATGGGGCTCTGCTTGGTTTTGCTCCACCTCAGCAGACCAGGAGCCACAAACCAGCCCTCAACTCTGTGACTTCTTGGACCCTTGCAGGGATCTGGGATCAGTCTGAGATGCAGCAGGACATTTCTCCTGCTTCATCCCTGCCTCCTGGCAGGGCTGCAGCTCTGCTCCCCATCAAGAGGCAGCCTAAAAACAGAGGGACCATCACATGTCCTTTGTAAGCAATGAGAAGGTTCACATCCACATTGCAACCAGCACATTTCATGCTAAAACATACCTTCCTCTCTCCCCTCACATACCCCTAGAATGAACTTTGTCCCTGGTGCCTGGCCTGGAGGCACAGCACCATTCCCCATGCAACCACTCTGCAGTATTCATGCTGGGAACAGCTCCTGGTGGGTGAGTGGAGAACTTTGGAATTTCCTAAGAAAGCAGGATCTGATTTCTGTTTGGGGCTGAATCCCTGGCTACACTGAGCTCAAGTAAGCAAAATGAGGCTGCACCAGCCATCACCTTGCCCAGCTAAGTCCAGCTGGGTTCCTAGAAATCTTCTGGTTTGGGGGGGGGAATCATGGATAGGCAGTATTCACAAAACCTCTCTTCCCCATTTGGGCTTTATTAGTGCCTCTTCTTTGTGTGGGAGACTACCCCTACACGCCAAGTTTCTCCAGCTCTTTTGCCATCCAGTTGATGACGTGTGGCTGGGAAGCATGGAACGATGCGTTCCAGTGCCCTGCATCCAACTGTAACCATGCACAATCCCATTCCCTCACTTAAGCCTGTGCACTGCTGGAGTCACATCTCCCTAACTCCTCTCAGAGACCAGCCGCTCCAGTCAGGAAAGAAAGCAAAAAAAGGTTAAACCAAATCATCAGGACACTTGGCAAAGTGGGATGTGGGAACACTGGGGATGTCCCTCCTGCTCTGTGCCTTCTCCCTGCCTCTCCACTTCCTTGCACAGAGGAGTGGGAGAAGCAAGGCTGGAGGAGCAGGTTGGGAACATGAGACAAACCCCCGAGTAGTACCACAGTGTAATGCAGTATTATCCCACTCCTGTCCCCCAGATCCCATAAGCAATGGGAACGCCATGCTGAGGACATTGCACCTCACAAGGATGGCTCTGCCTTGAGTTGGTGCGTTTCCCTGGGACAGGAGTGGGGGCCAAGGCTGTGCCAAGAGGTGCTGCCTCCTGCATGCCTGGCCCTTATGGGGGGACTTACAGACCAAGGAGGAAAAGAAACAGGGGCTGAGCTGTCAAACCCTTGGCATCTCGCTGGCGGGTAAGGTGCGGGTGCCCAAGGCACTCGCGGCAGGCAGCTGGGAGATGCGTGGCAGTTCCACAGGGACACCTCATCCAAAGGAGCCCTTCCCCTCCGCTCCCCCACCCCTGTGCCGTACCTTCCTGCGCCGGCTGCTAGTGACCGAACCCTTCTCAAAGCCGAGTCCCGCAGCCCTGTGCGCATTAGAGACTCTTCATCACGGGGATGCCCCGCGGCGAGCAGCTCTTGGGGGTATGTGCAGGGGTGTGTGTGTGTGCGTCACCCCCAATCCCGTGCCTCCCATTGGAGGAATAGCATGTGCCCCCCTTCGTGGAAAAAGATCTGGCGTTCTTCTTAAGAGGTCGGCTTTCCCCTCCGTGTCACTCGTCCCGCGCCACGCTCTCCTCCAGGGCAGGCAGGGCCTCCAGGCTGAGCCCTCCGCCGGCCGCCCCGCCGCCGCTGTGCACGCTCGAGAAGGACACCATGGTGTGGAGAAGCATCAGGACCAGCACGCACAGTCTGATCCTGCTGCTGCTGAAGCGAGACCCTGCGGAGACCGGCAGCAAGGATGGGGAGTGGGGCTGGTGGTACTGGTGGTGGTGGTGGTGGTGGTAGAGGTGGTAGTGGTTCTGCCGCTGGTGATGGAGGTGGGGGTCGTGGCGGTGGAAATGGAGTGACTCTGATGCTGTGGATTTGGGGGATGTGTTGTCGTTGCTGTCTGGTGGGTGGTCGCAGGAGTCCCATTGCACCTCGCAGCACTTGGCCTCCTCGTCAGGCAGCTGGTTCTCCAGCAGCCCTGGGGGAAGGAAGCAGAGGAAAATGGTTAGTGGGAGACTCTGGATGGGGCTGTGGACAGAGCCAGCCCCGGTTCTTGCCAGCCATGCACTAAGGGACAGGCAGAACCTGACAACTGGGACACCCAGAGACCCCTGAGACTGGCCCTCAATGGGGCTGTAAGCCTGCACAGATTGGCAAGCAGAGACCACAGCCCTGAGGCATGTTCACCCCAGATGCTGTCTGTAGCAGTTAAATGTCCCAGCCCTGCTTTAATCCCACTACCTTCATTCCCTTACGTGCTTGCTTTAGGTTTCAATTAAGAGTTTGGGCTTTCATTTCCCACACTAAGCTGCTGGGCAGCTGCTGTGTCTCCATTAACCATTTACACCTCGGTCCCAGACAGTCGCGTTTCAGCGATCAGGCACTGCTCATGTGCCTCCACACTGTACCTCCTCCCACTCTGCCCCAGAAAGCCTTCAAAATGTGGTGCATAGCTTGCAAGCATTATAGGACTCGCCAGCACCCAGCCCTGCCCCATCTTTCCCTGACCCCTTGGATGTGCAAGAGCTCAGCCCCACTCCCCGGATCTCCTTACCTGTACAGATGAAGCCAGGCAAACCTCCATAGATCAGCTCATCATTGTCCGGTAACACAAACGGGCACCTGGTCTGCACCTCCAGGCAGTATTGCTTGCATGGGATCCGGTGTCGGCACTGTTGTTGGGTCACGTTGAAATACTCGGAGCACAACCAGGCCTTGTAGACAGCCTAGGGGAAGTCACCAAGAGGGACATGTTACCTCCAAGGACAGCTGGGTAGCCAAAGCATTGCAGAGATAAGGGGTTAAATGTGTGTCAGTACATCAAGGCTGCTTACTGAACTCACCGAGCAATCAAAATAACCCACTGAAGTGCTGGGAGCATGGCACCCATCTAACACACTAAATCCACCACAAAAGTAAAGCTTTTGTAGATGTTCTCTACAGACACACACTGCAATGCACCACGGTGACTGTGCCACAGCTGGTGGCCCAAGAGCTTGGTCCATCACACGGGAAAACTCAAGCACCACTTACTGCCCATCCCAGATCATCTTCCTCCTTCATGAGACACCCCACCAGTCTCTCAGGGCAGGGTAGGGACCATTTACGCCTCCTCTACAGCACTTTTGCCCCCATCACCTCTGAACAAGGGGCATGGAACAGCAAGACAGACTATGAGCTGATCTTCATTGGGAATTTCCAAAGGTCTCTCCCTCCTGGAGAAGCTGCTGGCCAGAAGCAGGCAGGCATCACTGGGATACAGCATACACAGCCGCTGCAGCCTCAGGCTCGTCCCTCCTTGCCACCAAATAACATCTTCCCCACATTCCCTACGTATCTACCTGGTGCTGGGCTAGAGTCCCAATTCATGGAAATCTGTGATTTTTCTCTGTGCCATTTCTTTTGACTCAAATGGGCAGACCCTGGGGGAAACTCATTCATTCTACAGGTGTATTTGACACTCTGATGGACCAAACGGTGGTTCAGATACCTGTGTGTGCTCCAGTTGCCTTTCCACTGTTTGGAGCTGTGCTGAGAAACATTTCCAGAAGCAAAAGCAACCCAAGGGTTCACCTGCAGCTGCAAGGCTGTGCCACAACCCCTGCCCCTCAGGCTGCCAGCTCCACTACCACAGCCACTCATAGGAGCAGGGCAGAGAAAGTGGTTTCCATCTGCAGCTGACCAAGATGCACCAACCAGCTCTTCCCTTCCAGACTCCGTGTGTTCGTGCCCATTGCAACTAGCCCAGATGGCTTTGGTTAAGGCCGTTATCTCCCACATCCCTTCTTACCCCCGAGCATCAGGCACGGGTGGAAATTGTTTGTCTTCGCTTGCTTTAACAGGGAGGGAGATCTCCCATTGCTCCTGGTGAGCTGTCATTCCTCAGGCTGCAAGAAACCCGTGACATCTCTGGGAAGAGCAGCACCCTCCGTGGCACTTCCAGCTCATCTATGAATATATCTAGGCACTAGTGACAGAGTCAAGGCCATGCTAATGACCACATAGAACTTCCTTTGAAACCAACTAGAAAGGACTCCCCGTGATTCAAAGGGAATGAATTTTCCTCCTCAACGTGCTTGGAGAAAACCCCATGCTCCTCCTTCCAGCTGCATTTTTATTTTCTGGAGGCTTTAAAAACATCACTTCTTTGTTTCCCCATGTTTTCCATAGATCCTTATCATCATTTGCTTGGACGATGGTAGTGTCTCAGGATTAAAGCTGGTTGGGAAATTCTTGGCATGATATTTTATTTCCTTTTTTTTCTCCTTGGAAAATGCCAAATCATGAAAACCAGAATTTCCACGGAAGCATGTTAGTTTTGGTGAAACTTTCATCACAAGAAGTTTAATTGGGACCAGGACACAATATATGGAGCAAGCACTTCAGAGCAGTCAATAGCCCTGTGGTCAGGGCTTTCAGATGGGATGTGGGAAATTCAGCTGCGCTCCTGCTTTTACTCCGTGGCCCGATGGATGTTAATTACTTAGACAAATTGGAACAGCTTCAAAGAAGGGACCGACTCAGCAGAGAGTCAGGATGCAACCCGGAAGGGGAGCTTCAAGTTCTGCATCTGCCCAAAATGAGTACCCCAGGACTGAGAAAAAGGAAGAGGGGAGATGGGGAAACAGGGAGGACAAACACAGCCTGTGTCCCAGAGATGCCACAAGCCCCACCACAACGCATGTCCTTGCCACCAGCCTCCTCAGGGACAGCGTCAGGAGCAAGGTGAGAGTGGGGCAGTGAGGAGGAAACAAAAGGACCCAATACCTGAAGCTTTCCAATACCTAAAGGGGGCCTTACAAGAAATCTGGAGAGGGTGTGGGTGGAAGCACCACACAGGACACGCTGAGTGCCTCCCTCTAACTCAGCCCATTTTCCAGGCCCTCATCTGGCTTTGCGCTAAGCATCTCCATCAATGGGACTTCCTTGCATTTCCCAAGGAGGTTGTTCTACCGCTGAAACCACTTATCTTGCTGCCTACAAGTTTTCTTTCCTACTTGACCTACATTTTCCCATCCAAAAGTTCATTCCTTTCAATCATTCCATAAACCATCACTCTCCCTCCTCTCTGTTTACACATCTCTAATATTTGCAGATGTATCATGCTCCCCATTTAGTCATAACATAGGCAAGCTCGACTGATTTACTCTGTCATTTCCTGTGAGTTTCCCTCCCAGCCCTTCAATCATCCCTGACTCTCCCCCACACTGCTTCCTAGACCCTGCTCACATTCACAGGGGACCCAAACAGCCTGCTGCTGAGGGATGCTACAGCCAGTTCCCTGGCAGAGGACCATGGCTGTCACCTGCACTGTCCTAGCTACAGCTCTGGGCTGCACCAACCCGCTGTTTGGCCCCACAGGCAGAAGGAGCAGCCAGCACAGGAGACTCCTGAGAGCTTAGTAGGAAGGAGCTCGGGCTCATCCAGCTCTCCTGATTAAACACAGCTTGCACAAGCAGACTCGGCATGCATCTGCATGTTTCCCCCCTAAAATGCTTCTATTGACTCTTATCAGGGAAGGCTGGTAGAGGGTTGGAGGCTCACACAAGGACATTCCATGAATTCAATGAATTTCACTGCAAGGAGCTGGTGATACCTCAGCCACCAGAGAGTGCAAAGGAGGCGCTCCCACCCAGAACCTGCACCCAGGCACCAGGATTTCCCTTTTCCCTTCTCCAGGGTACCCTCCTGCCCAGAGGGAAGTACTGGAGCCATTCAGCTGCCCAGGTCTCAGCTGTCCCTCACCCTCACCAGGCTGTGGGTCCTCCGGGTGTTGCATTCCCACAGCTGTGCCCTACAAACCTGCCCAGGTCTGCCCAAAAATACAGCAAAGACTTGCTGGAGCAATGGGGCTGGCAGATGTCACACTCCACTGGGATGCAGGCAGATCTCTAAGAGACACCAGCATCCACTCACATTGCATACCTGCAAAGATCAGCGTTGCAGGCAAGAAGCAAACTCCATGGGATGTTCCAGCCTCATGGCTTTGGCTTTTCAACAGCTTTCAGTGTTTCTGAGCTTACCCTATGCAACCTGCCTTCTCCTGCTGCTAGTAAGGACGTGAAAGAATTTAGGACAGGAAGAAATTTATTCTATTTAGATCAATGGGGAAAGCTTTCTCAGGAAGTGAGTTTGGTTGCAATCAGCGTTTCTTCCATTCTGTTTTTGCTTTTGGCTGATCTCCAGCCTGGCCAAGTAAATAGAAGTGACCTCAAATCCAAATAGCTCTATTTTGGTGCCCTCTTCCTGCATTTTTAGCTCAGAGGACTGGCTAGATGATTCCAAGAAAGCACAACTAGGAAAGGGGCCAACTCCAGACACCCAATTTATATGCGAGGAGGAGGAGGACAGGCTACTTATCTGCATCTGAATTTTGCAGGTGTGCCCAAACATCCCATCATAAAAGGCATTAAAAAGAAACAGAATGAACTGGATTCCCAACAGCCAGCTAATTAAGCTACCTGCCTGCTCACACTCCCAGTGATATCTGAAAGCAGCAGTCAGGGACAGCCTTCTCACAGGCACTTCTGTGCCAAATTGAGTTCTTCACTGCCTGCACTTCTCCCACTGCCTCCTGTCAGTACCAGTATAACATCCCTCATCAAATCACTTTTCCAGAGTTTTTCTGCACAAAATAATGTACTCATTTTTTAAAGTAATTTGGCCATTTCAGTGCTGACCTACTTGCTGCTAGTATTTTGTAAGCACTGGCACTGCCTGTTGAACCCCCCCAAATAAATGCGAGGAGCACCAAGGGATGCAGCAGGAATGAAGCAGCATCCTTGGGGTGCAACACCTTTGCAGAGGATGTGGCACTTGGGACAGCCAGGATGCCCACCAGAACCAGCAGGTGTAACTAAGCCAATGAGCTCCTGCTTTCCCATTAGAGCAGGAATCAACACTTGGGAAGTTTCCTCCAGGAAAATCCCACTAATAGCACGGGTGTGGTGGACCAGCTGTAACGAATCCTTCTCCTTAATTAGAGGCAGCAACACCTGCTTCTCCAGGGGGGATTTGCAGAGTGGAGAGGGATAATGAAGGCAGAGGGGGAAGCCCTCCCCTACAAAATAACCTTGTTCCACACAGGCAAGGCAGGACCTGGTGCTCACCCTCTGCAAACCTCACCCCTGGTCAAGGTGGGGAGTTCACCCACTCTCATGCCCGGGGCCACCATCCACACGGCACGAGGAGAGCAGAGCTGCTGCCCAGCAGTAATAAGCAGTTACACCAGGTGCAGGCAAAATTGGATGCTTTGAGAAAGCGAGCACGGGTTTATAGCTTTGCAGGGCTGCCCAGGGCTGTATTTAATTGCAATAATACTGGGCTCTGCTGACTAATCTGAGGAAGCGCTGGGGTCAGCTCTGGAAGGAGACCCTGGAGCGTGCTCGGGCTGGTGGCTGGGGTTTATGCTGGAAGCTGCTGGGCTCTGCTGTCACAACCCTCCTCCTCTTTGCTGTTGCTGAGGCCACAAGTGCTTGACGTGGTCGCAGCTGCACAGGGCTGGGGTGGTGCATAAACATCCCACAAGCTCCTGCCAGCCCCACTAGGCTTGCTGCTCCCTTGGACCACATCCCACCCATGTCAGGGAACCTGCCCGAAACCCTCCACCCAAAACCACCGGCAATCTCACGTTTTGCTCAGTGGGACACCACATGCACCCAGCCACCAGTTTCCAGGTGGACTGGAGGGAGAAATACCTGCCTACCCCTGCCAGACCCTCCTCTCCAGCTGAGAACTGGCCCCTTCCCTCCCCTCCCAGAGCAGTTCCTGGGACTCACATTTCCATCATGGCCTGAGATGAGCATCTGGAGTGGCTGTGCCTCATTAATCTTGGACACAGGGAAATGAGTACTGCTAATGAGCCGCCTGGGCATCTCTCCAAGCTCTGGCACATCAGGATGCAGCGCAGGAAGCAGGACACGCAGGGCAGGAGAGAAGAGCCCCCTTGGATGGCAGAGGATTAAGGGAATTCTAACGTCCATGGCCAGCCAGGAGGAGTCACAAACACAAGCTGCAATGTCCAATTACCGCTGTATTCAATTACTGCCGCCTGCAATTCTGACATTAACAATGTCGAGCTTTTAAAACAGCTTTTCTTGTTTTTTTTCTTTCCCTTTTAAATTAGCTTTGTTATAGCCTGTTATAACATCACATCTGTAACAGCTGGGGTTTTGGTCACTTCTTTGATATTTCCAGAGCTGCGTTATCCCTGCCTTACCACATTCACATGCTCGAATCCCCAAAACCCAACAATTGTGCATGATTTTTATTTTTTTGGTATTGTTTTTACTCTTTTTTTTACTCTAAACTTGATTTTGCTGGCGATGACAGCGCTGGAGCCGCAGATCCTCTGTTTCACAACCGGGGGAGGCAAGAGCTGGGGTGCCTCTGCCCATTGTACCCCGGCACCGTAGGGCATGGAGGAGAGTCAGCATCTGTGGCTCCAGGGATCATGATGGAGGCTGCCAGCAGGAACGGCGTGAGATGAGGACGGGTGCTTGGTGGGAACGGGGCCGGCCACAGGCAGGCGACAGGGTGCTGGGAACAGCACCAGTGCAACTCCCAGCTGCTTGCTCCTCAGACACCACTGGGAACACCACACAGTGCTGCTGGACCAGCATCACACCTGCTGCCCGTGCCAGGCTCCCCACTACCCTGTGCTCCCCCCCCTGGGTTTATTTTCCCATTAGTTTTTCCCCAGCCATCCTATGCATGACCCTACTTTTCATCCTGGTTCATCATCCAAACAGGCTGTGCCAGGCTCCTCCTTAGGGAGGGTCCCAGGAAGGGGAAGATGCTGTGTGCTGCCCAGACACGGCTTCCCACCCATGTCCCGAGACCAGACCCGCATCCCTTAACCTCACTGATGGAGTCGCTCCCAAAGTACCCAGAAGCAATGTAAGTCAGAGCAACCTGCTCATAACACCTTAGCGACTTCATGGAGTACCTCATCAATTTTACATTTTTAATTCCCAGTTCTTGGATTACAGACTATCCGAATGCCCCTTCTTCTGCAGGGGGGGAAGGCCCCCCAAATAAACCCCCCTCTAAACAAGTCTAAGACACACAATTCCCTAAGCCTTCATCTATCAAAATGAAAATAGATTTAAAGCATGACCATCATGCACCTTCGACACTCAAAGCCCAAGCATCAACCCTATAGCACTAAAGCTCATGATATCTGATAGCTCAACACACACCTTGGGAACACATCGAGCAGGCAAAGGACAGGAGAACAAGCATCTCAACCTGCCTCTGCAAGACATGCACACCTTCAACACCCATGGACATGCTGGGCCAGGGCAGGAGCTGTTAGCAGTGCCAGCTCCCAACCCACGGATGTTGTCAGGGGATGGACAACACATTTACAGGCTCATTTCTTTTCTTACCAGCTCCTTACAACCAAGGGCTGCTGTGCACAGAGGCCAGGGAAAAGCCTGGTCTCATCCCAGAAGATGCAATTCTCAGCTTGGAACAAATCCAGGAGGAATAGCCTGGAATTAGGGACTGTAGTGGTAGGACAAGGGCTAATGGGTTAAAACTTAAACAGGGGAAGTTTAGATTGGATATAAGGAGGAAATTCTTTCCTGTTAGGGTGGTGAGGCACTGGAATAGATTGTCCAGGGAGGCTGTGAATGCTTCATCCCTGGCAGTGTTCAAGACTAGGCTGGACCAGGCCTTGGGTGATATGGTTTAGAGCGAGGTGTCCCTGCCCATGGCAGGGGGGTTGGAACTTGATGATCTTAAGGTCCTTTCCAACCCTAACTATTCTATGATTCTATGATTCTATGAATTGCGGTTTGTACTGAAATGGGAAGCATCTCCCGGAATAGAGGGGCTGATGGCCTCTCTTCAGACACTGGACATGGCCCTTGGCATCCCAGCATGGCTGTGTGGCTGCATCTATCTATTACACAGCAAGCAACAAAAACCATAATCACACCAATTAACATCGCAGCTGGACTAATGGAAAGGCAGAGACCACTGCCAAGCCCCCCTGCTTCCACAGCCAGTACAATGTGCCTGCATGTCATGGGTCCCCCCATTTCCCTGCACCCCCATGCACCCTCCAGCAAACACCCTGCACTGATTCTCGCTGTGGTGCACGGTCACAGTAGCTGGTGCAGGGGCTGATGCTGCAGTCACAGTGATGCAGGATGCAGGGGCAGATGTGCCAGACCCTGGACCACAAGGCAGACATTGCAGTCTGCTCCTTGAAGCCCCTTCCCTCCCACCACATCTCTCCCTTGACCACAGGGGCCACCGCAGCAAACCTGCACTGACCAACTGGGTCCTAGATAGGGTTTACCCCCATGGTCCAGCTGCCCACCTTGCAGCCATCCAGCCCTGCACAACCACTCCTGCAACCCCAGCCTGCTGCAGTAGGCTTTTGATGCACCACTCAAAACACTACAATTCCCATGAATTAGTATTTCTGTTTCATTGTAAATTGCAT
This sequence comes from Neopsephotus bourkii, assembly GCF_033783945.1. NCBI lineage: Eukaryota > Metazoa > Chordata > Aves > Psittaciformes > Psittacidae > Neopsephotus > Neopsephotus bourkii. The sequence goes on from NW_026901555.1 coordinate 3,208,124, forward strand.
CGTGGGACAGACACATCCTTCCTCCAAGGGAGGATGATGATGGGGTAGAAGCACTCTGTTCCCTGCTGCCCACAGACCCCCAGCTCTTGCTCCAGTGTATGCAATGTCAGCAGCATGTTCAGTCGTTGTGTGTGTCCGCCCCCCCCCGGGTCTGTCCCCTCTATTTTCCCTGTGATTTCTTCTGACAGTGACTACCCGTGCTTGGATGGTGTCTAGTACAATGCGGCCCCAGTCTTGGTGGGCTGCCTGCAGGCGCTGCTGTAAAACACCAGCAGCAGTCTCTGTCCTGAGAAACGTCTGATGCACACAAGCCCGACAGCACAACGAAGGCAGAAAGGACCAGCACTCCCACGCTGTGCCCGCTGAGTGAGAGCAGCAACAGTAAATCCAGACTGCTGTTTTATGCTCTCCTTTCAAGAAGGGTTTTGGTTAGGGTTTAGAGAGGAGAAGACCAGCTCTTTGGGAAGGCGAGGTCAGGATGGGAACATGAAGGTACGCTGCATGGGAAGGGAATGGTCACCAGGAGAGCTAGCTGAAGACTGGGACAACCAACCAGGTGGCCAGGGAATGAGCAGCTTCTGAGCATCTGGAGGGGTTTGTCCTTCTCCACCTACCATGTGGCCGGGACCCAAAGGGTAAGGTGTCCAGGGCTGTGGGGAGGCCAGGCCATGCAGGCACTAAGCCCCCTCCCTGGAACCCCAACCCTTTGGCTTGTGAGGGCCCCAGCACACCAAAAACAGAGCAGCATTACCTGGCTCAGATATACCAGACCAGAAGGGACCCTCCCCAGCCTGTCCCAACTCTGCGGGTGGGCCACTGAGGGGAAGGAAGAGGGGACAGCTTGGTCACCCAGCCATTGCTTGCTGGGGTTGTGCCAAGACCTCCCCCCCAAACCCACTCCAGTTACTGTGCAGCTGGGGATGTATCTTCCCAGCCGCAGGAACAGGGAATCCAGAGGAACATTAACCAGCTTCCTAAAAAGAACTCAAGGGGGGTTCAGAGTGCCTCAGAAGGTGGGAGGGCTGCTCACAACACAGCAATGTCTCTGCAGTAGCTGCACTAGCCAGCACAGCTCTGGAAAGGTGTGTGACCATCACTCACCAGCTAGCCCCTGGTGAGGTTGCAGGTAACGGGTGGGTTACTTAGCAGCCTAGTCTGCTATCAGCCCAATTAGTTAGAAAGTAATTAAAGACCACTATAAAGCTGAAGATGAACACAACCGAGTTGGGACAGAGGGAAAGTCAGGTCCCTGCAATCTATCAGCATCGCTTGAGGAATTCACTCCCATTAGATACTGCCGCAGCTGGGAGCAGGATTCAAAAGTAGATTAAACATTTATTCAGATAATGGGAACATCCTGTTACATTAGATAGGATATAAAAAAATAAAGGCTAGACACTTCAGTGCCACAAGCCATATATTACCCACCAGCTGATGGGGACGAGGAAGAAGTTTCCCTGCAGAGCAAATACATCTACCTTCGAAGGAAGCAGCTGGGATGGAGCATCATTTTCAGGAGGGTCTGAGTGCCCAGCCCAGCAAGGGCTACACTGGGGCATCATGACAGCACTGCCCTTGCAACCTATACACATGGAAGGGCCCAATCCTGCACCTTGTCAGAAGCCCTTTGCTCTCAGATGAGTGCCTGAATGGTGCGCAGCATCCCACTAGGTCCCATTTTGTGTGAATTGGAACACAATGTGGTACAGGGTCTAAGGGACACCCCGCAGCAGGAGGAAGTCTCTGCCTTGCATGCCTCACAGAATGGAGTGAGCAGCAGGACCTGGCCCAGCTCCCTCATACAGCAAACAGGGGGAGACAGCCCAGCTCCCAGGCACCTTTCATGGTCAGACAGAGATGCAGTCTCCCAGGCCAATGCTGGAGTTTAGACAGCTGGAGAAGCCTGCTACACTTAACTTGTTCACAGAAGTCTCTTAAATGCAGGAAAAGATGATCTCCTAGATGCTTATCACCACTTCTGATGGATACAAGGCGACTGAACATGGCTCATGTCAGACCTGAGAGCTGGAACCTCTTTTCTTATCTCCTGATGAACAGCACTGGCAGAAATCTCCCTCTCTCTTCCAGGTGGAGTCTTAATGCACCCAGGAGGTGGGAAAAACCCAGGATAACTCCCAGTCTCCATGGTGAGCAGCAGGCAGATGCTCCTAGCCAGCTATACTCCTCAATCAGCGAGCCTCAAGGGATGTGCTCCTGTGCGGAAGCCCGGTCCTCACTGCTCTCCCCTGGAGCAAGCCCAGGCGAGGCTGGGGCTCTCCTCTCTGTAAAGCTGCCACACACAAACACAGCCACACTGCTCCATCCGCCTGCCAGCTCTGCCCGCAGGCTGCCTCCTCCTCCCAGGCCAGGAGCCAGGATCCAGGCAAGCCCTGGGGCTCCCTGGGTGCTGCTGCCAGGCTTATGGAAACACAGCACACACAGAGCACACAGAGCCTCGGGGCTGCACGCCCAGCACCCACAGAGCAAATGGGTGCAGGAGGGAAGGCAGTGAATTGCAGGCAGGATGCTGCAAGACAAGGGGGTTAGCCCCTCTGGTAACACTAGAACTTCCAAAGCATGGCATGAAGATAAATTATCCCCTGCAGAGTGGAAGTGCTTCCCCAGCATTTCCATGAGGAATAAGTGTCCAGAGAGATGCCCATGCCCAGGGCTCTGTGCTGCCCCAGGACCATGCTCCAAGCCAGCCCTCTCCCCCGGCAGCTACTGCTGCTCCCTGACAACCTCATTTTCACAGGAGAGCAATGAACGATGACAAACAAGTAATACATCATAGCAAATAAAAGCTGCTCTTGCATAGACTTCTGTGGGCACTGCTCTGCCAGCCCTGCTGCACATGTAACAGGAACACCAGGCAAAGTTCATCAACACCACTGAATCAAGTGCCCTCATTTTCACTCACATATTTTCCACGTGCCCATTCAATAAACTGCAACAAAGTGCTTCCAACCCAAGGCATGACAGCCAGCAGGTCTGCTTTATGGGCTTAAAGCACAGAGCAAGGAAGCTCTGCAGCCTGCAGAGTTACTGGGGGCATTAAAAAGATCCAAACAACTTACAAGTGTATAGATCCAAACCACACTCCTAGAATTCACCTAGAAACTGCACAGCAGGCAGCAAAAATCACAGAACTTTGCTGTTGCATGTGTCTTGCCTGCACAAGCATCCCCCCTCGACGGGCAGATGCCCTCCCTGGACACAGATTCCCGATGTCCACCAGTCCCATGGGAAGTGGGGCTGCACTGGGCAGGTTACAAGATTTTGCCAAACACAAACAACAAACACCATTTCTACAGATGGTGTTTCTGCTCGCAGCCATGCCCTGAAGAACCCCAGGGATCAAATAAGGGTCTGGGGCCCCTATCCAGGAGCAAAACCACCCTGAGAGCACTCAGCAGACAGCAAAACCCCCGGTGCTTCTCCATCCCAGCAACACCTCTCTGTCACCTACCTGTGCCTGCTCCCACCAAGCAGCCTGAGTGGGACCAGGAAGAGCAGGTGTACCCCGACACATCAGAAACCTTTGGGATGAAGGTGGAAGCAGGGATTGCAGGAACATCTCAAACATACTGTTGCAGAGTTCCAAGTCAACATCTGCACATTCACATATCCCTTCGCCCCATGCTGGGGGCTGCAGACCCCAAAAGGAAGGAAAGGGGGAAGAGGACAACTGCTGCTTGTGAAATAACCATCACAAGCACCTGAGGTGGCTGTGGGTGAGGACTTCTCCCTGCCTCCACGAGTATTTCCTGTCCTGGTTTGCAGAGGCAGGTCTGAAGCATCCATTGGTAGCGTGGCTGCCGGGAATGTTCTGGCTGAAGGTTTTTTCTACTTTCTGAAAATGCCAGTTCTTGGAAACTGAAGCATCTCATGGGAAGACTGTAGCTCAGAGATGCTTCCCTGGTGTAGAATGGTAATTCTAGGAAACCAGGTGGAGGTCCCCGTGAATGAGGCCGGAAGGGTTCAGGGGATAAGAAAGGATTCCCCACAGGGAAACCTGGACATGCCCCCAGCAGCCACCAAACACAGGGGGTTTGGAGATGGTGCTGGAGACCTTCCTGTGAAGAATAAACCATGCAGAGCAAAGCTCCCATCTAGTTTCAGGCTGCCTGTAATTGCTTTGTATCCTAAAGCACGAGGACTTATCTCCGCTTTACAGCTTTTCTCTTGGTTATGGCATCATTCTTACCCTCCACCATCCAGCTCCATGGAGTTGCCACTGAAAACTAGGAGCAGGTCAGGGGGAGATCCAGGTCTGGAAGGGGTTGAACTCTGCACCCTTATGTTAAACACACAAATACAGCTCTTGCTCCCCCTACACCGATCAGCTGCAACCGCTCCTCCCAAACAGCGTCTGGCTGGGAACTTGCAAGAAAATCTCTGCTTGTCACCTCTCCCTCCAGAACAACGAGCTGTGGAGAGTGATAGGGACTGGTGCAGCACGATGCCTGCAGGCACAGGATGCACAAAGCTCCCTGTTCCAGGGAAACAGGTACTGGCACAGTCCTCACCAGGCCCCATCCCTGCCACTGGTGCCAGCCTGAGCACCCCCTCTGCAGCTCCCCTCACCGCTGCACTCACTTTGCCCTCATACAACCTCCATCCATCAGAAGTGCTGCAGAAGCTGTCACACACAGATAAGATGTCAGCCGAGATGCCAGGTACATTCATCTTTTATTCCTGGGGGCATAATCAGGGCTCACAGTGTTTCCTTCTCCAGCCAGGACCAGGAGCACCAGGATGCTCACACAGGCAGCCAAAAACTTGCCAGTGATCTTTTATGCTGTCTTTCTAACACAACAGCCACATCATCAGAGTTTGGGGGCACCCATGCTGTCTGTCTGCACCCAGCACCACTCCTCCCTCTGATACCTCAAGAACATGGCTGGGAGAGAGGCCCTGGGGAGCAAAAGCCAAGCAGGGAAGAGGATCAGGGCTGAGCTGGTTGAGCCTCCCCAGGCAGGCTGCTGCCCGCTCTGCCCATGGGAGCAGCCTAGACAGATGGCTACTTCTCACCCAAGCAGTTTCCGTGTCTCATTCACAGATTTGCTGTCCCTGAGTCACTGCCCTTCAAACGACAGCAGAGACGAGCTTCCTCTGTGTGGAGTTAGGCATGAGTTGCATGCTAATGCATCCCAGTGACAGCGGGAATAGCCCCTGGCAGCCAGGTGTATCCTGCGCTCCTGCTCCAACCCTGGCAGACAGCTCTGGAGGCAGGCAGCAGAGGAAAAGCCCCGTGGGGCATCTGTGGGGCCAGGCCTGGGGCTGTGGCATAGCTTAAGGAGATGCCGAAGGGGCTGTGGCTTCTGTGTGTGGTCACTGAGGCATCCGGGTGCTGAGCCCTGTGGTGGTGCCCAGGGTCTCTGCAACAGTGGGAGGCCAGGCTATGTGTGATCCCCTGATGCCCACAAAAGGCTCCTTTCCTGATGAAAAAGATGTCAGTTCCAGGATAGGGACCACAATAAGCCCTTTGCGTGAGCAGGTCCAGTGATGGCCTGGGTTCAAGCAGACACCAGTGTGCATCCTCTTCCCTCTCCTGGTGCCTGGCTATGGGGACGGTGCTGCTGCCTCTCCTCCGGCAGCACAAGGGTGCTTGCAGAGCTGGCAGTCAGCGTGACACTAGCAAATCCCGCTGTTGCTACTAAAAGCAGCATTGCAAGCCTGCTACTAAAAGCAGCATTGCAAGCACTCCCCAGTATGGGCCACCCCAGGCAGCCTGTGACAATGGATGTGTACAGCAAGTGGGGGACCGAGGAGGTTATGTCATTTTATCAGGTCACACATTTTGCCAACACCATCACACACGCTTCTGAGCTCCCTGACTCCCAGAGGCTGCCTGCACCCAACAGGACCATGGCAGCCCGGATGCTTTCCAAAGGGCATCATTAGTGAAGCATCACACTGTGCCTCTCCCACTGAAGCACAGCCTGCTTCTCTGAGGAGCTGGTTCTACCCTGCCATGGAGCCCCCGTGCTCCCAGGGACAGGCACACGCGAAGAGGAACCTGGGCTCCTGCACCCAGCACCGGCAGCAGCAGGCACAGCCTGAGCACATGGGTGCAGGAACAGGCGCTGGCACCTGCGTCACTTGTAGCTACTTGGTGACAGTTTGATGGAGAAGGATCTCTCGCCCTCCCTCACACTTCCCTGCACCATTTGCCAACCTGCCTGTTGCTGCGCAGGGACTTGCTGCCTAAACTTCTGCTTTTTCCCCTTAAGCACCACCACCAGACATTAACAGGCAAGGACTAGTAGACAACAAGCCAGCCCAAAGCAGGCACCCAACCACCACCAAAATCAGTGGTGAATCCCCTCCCATTCACACCACCACCCAACAGCCCCACCAAGTGCTGAGGGAAAGCACTCCAAGGCTGCTTCCCCCATCCCTGGCCACTTCACCCCACAGGAGTCATGTGGGTCCAGCTGCCAGCACTGTGTACCCCTCAGCATCATGAGACATCTAAACACCAAGCAAAGAAAGGGCCTGTCCAAGCACCAGCTCAGCATCTCACTTCCTTCCTGGCTCACAGTGCTCCCATGCATCCCAGGCACCGCAGGAGCCCTTCTGACACCTTGACACTTCCTTTATTACAGAGCTAACTCCTTTCATCAGTTCAGTTTTTGATTCCTCTGTTTTTCAGTCTTTGATCTCTGCTTCCAAGCATTTGGGTGGCACCCAACACAAGGCACAAGGAATTCGGCCGTGCCAGAGGCTGTGGCCACAGTAACCGCACACCTACTCCAACATACTCCTTTTGTTCAAATTCTTTCTACAATGTAATCACATCTTTGTTTAGGGGTGAAAAAAATTACCTTTGCTTACATGGCATTGGTGTGTTAATGTGGAGCTGTGTGCTTGGCTAAGCTCGTGCACGTGGTCTTGCTAAATGACACGCTGAACCTACTCTGGAACTGGAATCTCATGAAATGCCAGTAAAGCTCCACCTCACCAGCCAGGCTTGTTCCATAGAAAAGCTCCATGTGCACACACCAAAGCTGCTTGGGTGCTTGGGAGCAGCCTCTCCCCTCCTGGGTGCTGCTGCTCCTGGTGCAGCATCCACAAGCCCATTAGCGCTGTAAGAAGGGATGCAGCTTTGCAGTCATTCACCAGCAGATTCACTGATACGAATGTAACCCCACATTTTTTGGTGAAGCCACTTTTGCTGTGGGTCTCAAGGAACCTGCCTTCTGACAGCAGGGCTCCATGCACCAGGCTGAGTAGCATTTTGGATAAATCCAGACCACACAAACTAAACTCAAGATGCATTTGTTAAGGTAAAACACTCCTCTGATTGCCTCAAGCAGCACCCGTGGCACTGGGATGTCCCCAAGACATGGCCCTCCCAAAGATTCCATCCAGAAGATGCTCAGCATGGAGGGGATGCTCAGCAGAGATGCTGATCTCTAATGCCATTTCTGGGTAAACAAGAGCAAGAAAACAGGACCCCTGTAGGGTGTTGAATCTGGTGCTGCAGATTTGCTGCCCAGCCACACAGTATGGGCTGTGCCAAGTGTGATGCCACAGCACCTCACAGCCAGAACCAGCATCCATCTCTCATGCATCGCCTGCACACCCACAGTGGGGAAGCACCAGCACATTGTGAAAGCATCAGGAGTGAAATCCTGCCCTGCCAGGCTCCCTCAGACAGGCTCTCCAGTAAGTAACATGGAAACCAGAGGTACAGAAACAGATCTGGCCAGGGTCACAGCAGGACTCAACAGCCACTGGCTCATCCGCACAGAGAAACCCTGGTAATCTAATATGATTTGAGATGCTACAGGTCCTATCCAGCCTCCCCTTCCCACTAGTGCTCTGTAACCAGCCCCAGTCCTGCAGCTCCTGGCTGTCAGTCCTTCTCCCTGAACAGCTTTGTTTCTTGCAGCTTAATGAGTCCTTAATTCAGCAGGCTTTGTCCCATAGATCTTGATTTGCCCTAGTACCAGTGGGAGCATGCACTTCTAGGAGAGCTCTCCATAGCGGCTGTTGGTGATGGAGGCAGCACACAGTGCTCTGCCTTTATAGAAGCAAACCTCTCATCTGGCAGTGGCTGAGCTGGAGCAACTCTGCTTTCTGCCTGTTCAGAAACATGGGAAAAAGGTACAAACCTGCTGCAAGCATTCTGCAGGGCAACACTTTGGCAGGGTGGGTCTTTGTCCCTGCACTAAGTCCTTCAAAGCCTGCATTCTGCAGGAGCTGCCCTCCCCTGCATTTCCCAACGGACATGCAGCTGCAACATCCACATCCCAGGGCTCTGACTTCCTCCAGCCCTTTTGAAGGATACTGCCACATGTCACCACAACCATTCAGTGCACAAAGTTCACTGTGTCGTGCAGTGAAAGGGTACAAGGCACGCAGGAAGAGGGGAGATGGAGGTGTCAGGCAGCTACTCCCGACACAATTTAATGACTTCTTCCTTAAAGGTAGAAAACCACCAGTGTTTTCCACCTGTTTTATGCACATCACCACTACCTAGCACCATGTCCCCAGCAGCTGGCACACAGGTATTCACTGCAAGAGGTGACACGTATTTCAGAAGATGGATGGACTTCATGGACCCACTTTTTCCTCTCCTTCCCCTGTTTGCATGGTGCTGGGGAACGCAAGGGCCCGTAAGTGCCAACCTCCATGAACCCACACACACACGAAATACAAACAGACAATAAACCCAAACCCCATCTTTTTCACATTTCACTCTCAGCCATTGGGATTTTTGGTGTTAGTTGTAGGAGTAGTAAGTAAAACATTTTCAGAGTGTGATTTGGAAGCTGACAGTGCTTCACGGGAATAACAACAACGTATGCAGAAGGTGGGATCTGCCTGGGAATTAGTTCCAAGCAGAAAAGAAAAAGGCCTGGGAGAGTATTACAGCAATGAGTAATCTGAGCAGCTGAATTACACAGAGACCCCACCATTTCATGACATTTTCCACAGCTCCCAGGGAGATTTTAGCCCAGCTTTCCTGAGCACTCCCCCAAGCTCTATGCACAAACAGACCCAGGGTTTGGATACGCAGGATACTGCTTCCCCCTGGCATCATCTGCCTTTCCCCTGCTGAGCACAGAGCCCCAAACTCAGGGGCTGCCCTCACGATGATTTATTAGCAGGGAAGGATGGGACTCGTGTGTCTCCTGAAAGCAGCCCGCACTGCTCAGCTGTTCCCAAGTTTTTAACTCGGGGTCGGTCAAAGCCTCTGCCATAAGAAACTGGCTGCTCCAGTGGGGCTGTTGTTGTTGTTTTAAAGCAGATGCAATAAAGAGCCAAAATCTCTGGGGTGATTTGGCTGCCAAAGAGCTCCGTGTGCGCTGTTTACTGAGCCGTGCTGCTCCTTGGGGACAGAACTACAGGGGATCTGTGGCTCTGCAGAGGGAAGGCGGTGTGCAGGTGAGCTGGAGCTGCCTTGTTTCCCCACCTTCAATTTTCCAGCTGCTGTCATGGAACAGGAATTTTGTGAATGGGAGGCAGCACAAATCCCCATGCATGGCCATATGGTGCAGGAGCCCTGCATCCACAGCCCCCAACCCCACATAATCCCTAAGCCCCTGAAATATTACTTAAGTCTACGTACAGGGCTCTCTAAAGCCAGTCTCCCGCTGCAAGGATTATGCAGCAGCCTCTCACGTTGGCTGAGCTGTCCATTATGTTTTCCTCCACTCCTCTCCTATTTTGCTGTCATTTGCTCTCATGGGTTGTTACCACCGAGCAGTGGCTCTCTGCTGTTAATTACAAGCAGGTAATATTCAGCATCTGGATAGGAATTACAAATTCAGACAGCTTTAAAAATCCCGCCAGCCAGCTTCTTTTCCAATGCAATGAGGAACTGCAGCCCCTGCTGAAGACCAGGGGACACAGAATCAGGCCAAAACTCACTCGCCACCACAATGCCAGAGGAGTTTGGCATTACCCTCGTTTCACAAATGGAGAACAGCCACTGAGATGGCAAGGCTGAGGCTCGCAACTGGGAAAGGCTAAAGTAAGGCACATAAATACGTATTGAAGCACCTTAAATAAGTGGCCTGATTTCCACGAGACACTGAAACAAGCAGGAGGTGCGAGGGCTCGCGTTGGTGCATGCCAACTCAGGCAACCATACTGGAAATCTCCTTGCAAGTGCATACAGGTTGGCCCAGCTGCTCATGCCCTCCTGTTGCTTCCCAAACACCTCCTGTGAAATCACAAAGCTGGTGATCACAGATGCTAGAAAGATGCAACTGTCAACGTGACACAGAGCAAGTTAGGAGGGACACGTCCTGCTGTCTAAGCTCGTTTCCTGCTTCCTCATCAAGGATGTTATGACCAGGGACACTTAATGACGACTCATCTAAGCACAGCTCTGTTTCTAGCTGCTTTCGAGTCCATGGGAACATCTCCTTGCCCAAGACCCAAAGGTAATGATTATTTTCTTATGTCTGCTCTCTCTCCAGGTCTCTATACCAGTGGGTACAAGCAAGTCAGACTGAGCAGAGATGGATGCTAAGCTTTAAGTGAGGGTGCTTGGAGGCTCCACTGGACAAGGCACAGGAAGACCCTGCTTCTGCTGGATCCACAGGAGCGGGAGCAGCGCAGCGGTGGGCAGCGCTGAGTCCCTTCCTTCACCATGGAAGTGGAGCAGCAGGACCAAACCACTCGGTGCAGACTGAATACTATGTACCTTTGAAACCACAGGGGGAATATGGGCAAGCAGATTGTAATTACCTGGCTTGGCACAGGCCCAGGATGCCAGCACTAGCTGCTTTCCAAAACCAGCTCCTTACAAAACTGATGCAGAACCATGGACCCGAGAGCGGCAGCTAGGATCTCGCTGTCATGCCCTTGACAAGACACCACTTTGGTGTCTCTGGTGCTGTGCCCCAGTGTCCCTCCTGCACTTTCCCAGGGGACGAGCCCCAGGCCAGGAGCTGCCTGTGCTGCCACCGCAGCTCCAAGTGTCCCTCAAAACTCCCCCAGAAGAGCAGCAGCCTAACACCATCCTGCCACCAGGAAGAAATTCTGCCACCGTCCCTCTGGGTCTGTCCCCCAAGACACAGCTCTGAGGGAGGTTTAATTACCAAGACCATTATGCTTCCCAGGGGTGATGTCCGGAGGGAGCGCACACGGGTGAGCCAGGCAGCTCCAAGGAGGCGAAGGCTGTGGGAGCCACAGTGCTGGGACTCATAAGAAAGCTGGAGAGCACCCACAGAACTGCACTGGGGGCTCCAGAGAGAGATGCAATCGTAGCTCTCATTCTGGAGAGGAGACAGCACTCTGCTGAGGCTCCACGCAACTGATGCTGGGGGAAGCAACCCATTCACTTTTGGACCATGGACAGTGCCCTGGAACTGGGGACAATCTGACACTACGGGAATGCCAAGCAGCGGACTCCGATCCCAGCATCTCTGGGCCACCTCCCAGGGAAAAATGGGTGGAAGGGCTGAAACACAGCTGCTGCATTCAGGAAAGGGGCTCTGGCACCTTGGTTCATCTCAGGTCACTGCTTGTCACTCGCAGAGCCCTGGGCTGCCCCAGCCCTTTTGCAGCAACCTTCTGCAGCAGCAGCAGCAGGCCAGAAGCAGTGATGAGGGGCCCCAAAGCTGCCCTAGCTTGGCCTGTGTGTGCATGAGTGTGTGTCTGTACACATAAAGGGGTGCAGGTGAGGCTGGCGTTGGGAGCCTGCCTGTATGTGGATGGATGTGAAGGGATGAGTGCATGAACACCCAGACCAGGTCCTGCTCTGCCCTGTTTCTCCCATCGCCCCATCCGGGCTGCCCTGAGGGCTCTGGGCTCATCTCACCAGCACTGCCAAGCTGTGTCTTTGAGGGCACAGGGAGACCTGCAGCCTGTGGGAAGCATGGCTCCATCAGGCATGGGGGCAGGAGGGCTGCAGCACCCCTCTGCAGCCAGAACCCCTGGGGCTCAGTGTGACTGCAGGACAGCATGCTGCCCACCCGTCAGCACAGCATGGGGGGGAGCCTGAGATGCCCCATCCTACCTTGCAGTCTGTCAGGCAGGATCTGACCGAGTACTCTTCCGATTGCAAGTACTTCTCCAGCAAGAGGTCGAACTCCTCGTATTTTTCCTGAGCGTGTTGGTCCAGCCGCTGGTACGCCTGGACGCAGCTGCTACAGGCCTCCCCGCCCAGCGCCCCGGCCGCCGCCACCACCAAGTCCACCATCAGGTTGTCCACGCTGCAGTCCAGGCCGTCCGGGCCGGCCATCTCCCGCAGCAGGTCCCAGATCGTGTAAGTATCACAAAAGGAGAGGTTGAAGTTCCTAAAGTAAGCCTGCAGGAAGGTCCTCTTGGAGGAGGGAGAGGCAAAGTAGGGGGCGGCGGCGGGGGGCGAGCGGAGGGGCGCGCCGGCCGGGGAGCCCCGCGGCCGCTGCAGGGCGTGCAGCCGGGCGCAGGCCGAGTCCAGGTCGCCGCGGGCGGCGGGGCAGGGGCCGGGGGCCCGGCTGAGGTTACCGAGCAGGGCCTCGCAGCTGCCGCCCGCCGGCTCGGCCGCCAGCAGGGCCCGCGGCCCGCGGCTCCTCGCCCTCCCGGCGCCGCTCCGCTCCCGCGCCCGGAGCTTGGCCCCGGCGCAGAGCCACAGATGGTCGGAGAGGAGGACGGTGAAGAAGAGGAGCGAGGCCAGCGAGAGGCGCCATTTCTGCGCCCGTTCGGGGTCGGCCACCGGCTTGTCGCTGCGGCGCGGCGCGCAGCACACCGCCCCGCCGGCGGCGCCCCCGCGGGGGTACATCCAGGCGCCGCGGATCATGCTGCGGGAGCGGCGCGGGGGGGCGGCGGCGGCGGCGGGGCGCGCCGCGCTGTTGCCGCTGTCACCTGCGGCCGCCGCGCCGCGCCGCCGCCGCTGCCGCCATGCCCGCGCCCCCGCCTACAGGCCGCCGCCGGCCGCCGAGCCGCCTCGGCCCCGCCGCTGCCGCCGCCGCTCCCCGCCCCGGCCCCGGCCGCGGCTCGCCGCCAGCCGCTCGGGGGCATGCCCCGGCCCCGCTCACTCGGCTTTCCGCTTCCCCGTCGGCTGCGCCAGCTCGCGGGCCCCGCCGCGCCCGCCGCCGCCGGGCCCCATGCCCTCAGTCTGTCGCCATCTTCGGCCGCGCCGCCAACACCTTGAGGAGCCGCGCCGCCCTGCGCCTGCGCGCCTGGCCGGCTCCCCCCGCCCCGCCGACCATTCACGGCCCGGCCCGGCTCGGCGCGGGCACCGGCGGCGGCAGGTGCCGTGGTGCTGAAGGACAGCTCCGCACGCACGGGCGCCGCTCCCGGGGCCGCGCTGCCCCGGGGAGGGGAGCGGGAGCGCTGCCGGAGCCCCGCGGGCCTCACCCCGCTCCTCGCCCGGAGCCTCGGCCCCCGCCGGCTTGTCCCGTCCGCCTCCCGCGCCGCCGGCACGGGGAGCGGGGGCCGCCTGGGAAAGGGCTGGTCCTGCGCAGAGCGGGGTCGCGGTGGGCTCTGCAGGCAGCAACCGGCGCAGAGCCCGCGGGGTCTCGCAGCTCTCCCGTGGCGGACGCGCCGGGTGTCCCGGGGGACCTGCTGCCTGCTCACCCTCAGCCCCGGGGGACCTGCTGCCTGCTCACCCTCAGCCCCGGGGCACCTGCTGCCTGCTCACCCTCAGCCCCGGGGGACCTGCTGCCTGCTCACCCTCAGCCCCGGGGGACCTCTGCTGCCCGCTCACCCTCAGCCCCGGGGGACCTGCTGCCCGCTCACCCTCAGCCCCGGGGCACCTGCTGCCTGCTGACCCTCAGCCCCGGTCGCCCCCATTTCTGGGTCACCCGGAGCGAGTTCTGCCCAGGCACTGAAGCTGAGAGGAAGGCAGCTTCGAGGGAACATCACTTCTTGTGTCCAAACCCTGCTGGCACCCCATTAGGAGTTTATTGGGGTAATTAGACTGTTAGCTTACTGGGGGTGAAAACTAAACACAGCTCAGCAACATGAAGTCCAGCTGTAAGCAGAGCAGAGCTGGCTCCAAGGCTCCTTCTCCACACATGAAGCCATCCCCACCATTGGGCACTCACCTGTTTGTGGGAGCTGGTTCAAATGTTCTTGTTTCTGGGGTTTTCATCAAGCTCTGTCCCAAAGCGAACCAGCTCCTTGACGCCACTCTAATGTGCTGACACCCTTCATCAGCAGAGGTGGTGGAGTGGGCTGTCACCCTCAGGCTGGCCCAGGCAGGAAAGTCACTGGTGGGTTTGTTCTCTCATTTGTCAGCCTGACCTGTGAGGAGAGCAAGCCCTGGGAAAGGGGAGCTCACAGTGCTCATGCAAGCACAGCAGGGCTGTCATCTCAACTGGTGCACAGAGCACTTCCCTAACGGGACCGCAATGTGTGGAAGTCCTCACGTCTGCAGCTGTCCTGATCCCAAATGCCCAGGCCAGCAGGTGAGGATTATGCTTTGCTACAGCCACCACTTGGACCCCTGCTCCTGTTTAAAGCCACCTGCCTCTGAACACAGGCCCAGCAGAACAGGGCATGGGCCACCAAGCTCTGTCTGCAACAGCAAGGACATCTTGGGGGCTGTGGGTCTGAACTCCCACCCCCCTGCCATGCAGCACACTCGGAACAAAGAGCGCGTTAATCACAGAGACCAATGTATCTGAGCCACACACACTCCAACAGTCAGGGCTGCTCTGGCTGAGGCACTGAGGTGAAAAAATACCTGGTGTAGAGCCAGGAGAGGTTTTACAGCCGGAACGAACAAATGTCGAACATCAGTGGAAGTGATATAGGGAAAACTGCAACCCAGACTGGAGACCGAGCTTCTCTGAGCCGTGGCATGGACACCTGTGGCTCCTGGAGCACAGGGCAGAGCTCGGGGGGGGGTTGCTTCCCTTTGGCTCTTTCACCCCGTCCCTTGCTGCCCCTCCAGCGTGCCCATGGCCCAGCTGGGAGGAGATGCTGGGATAGCTGAGAGCTATTCCTGCAGGTCCGGGGCTCCTTTCCCTTGTGCACACAGGATTGTGCCAAGGCTTGGTGCACTGGAGCCATTATTTCAGAGATGGATACTAACTGTTCTCCCTCTCTGTCTGCAATGAAATGGCCCCAGTGTCCCGGGCACAAATGCCTCACCGCCTTGTGCACAGCGTGAGAGCAGCGTGTCCTGCAGCTCCGGCACCTGCGCCACACAGACAGAGCTCACCGGGTGCAAAGCACAAGGCTGTGAGCACAGCAAGTCCTTGCTGCGGGGAATGGAGCCCCAGCCCACCTGGCAGAGCTCCTGCTTTCCAGTGGGAAACTGAGGCACCGGCAGGGAAGACGCACACAATCCTGGGCACACCTGATAGATGGCAGCTCTGTGCCTGCTGGCAGGGACCTCAGCTCCCCGAGCTGTGCTGCCTAGCCAAGAGACAGCACCCGTGGGACTCCAGCTCGGTCTGTCACTCTCCTGACAGGCTGCTCTGCCCCAGGGCTTTCACCTCCCCCGGGGGAGGTTCTGCTGTTTCAGCCCAAGGGGGAGTGAAGTTTCACGCTGTGCAAACCCAAATTGTCTCAAGGGCAGCGCTGCAAGCAGGAGGCCAGCAGGCTCTATGCTTAGAGCCGAGACATAACAACAGAGCCCCTCAAACCCTTGCATACCCCATTATTTAGCTGCCACCAAACCCCTTCAGCCCTAGCAGCTCCTTTCCTTCTAGTGTTCCACATTCACAGTGGTGCGTTTAGTGGCTCCTGCTAAAGGCTAGGCTGGCACCCAGGAAAGCCCAGCACTTTAGGTTTTACTTGTGTTAGCAGCATGGGTCTTCTCTTCCTTCTGCCTTCAGTGGGGAGCTGCTCCTTAAGCCTTTATCAAGCCTCTCATTTTCCACATATCTCCCCCAGGTACCACTGTTCCCATTGTAGTTCAGCTTTTCCCCAGCAAAAGGACTCTGCTTTCTTCCTGCCCCTGCACTCCTGGTCCTTTCATGCACCCCACGCAAGCAGGTACTTGCAGGCTGTATGGGAGCAGCAGGGCAGGCAGGAGGAGCTTCCTGGGAGCCCACCCGTGCAGGCACACACTGTGGGGCTGAGCTCAGCCCCAACTTCCCTGCATGCTCACACAGGCCTCTGATGGGAACAGTCGCCCACCACAGAACCTGTGGCCTGCTCAGCATCACCCGGCTGCCATGAGGCTGGATGAACACTGCCCTGCTGGGTGAAGGGCTCCGTTGCCAGGGTGCAGTGGTATTTCCACCCAGGAGTCTCCCCTTGCTGGGAAAACATCAACCGCTCCTCCCACTCCCTGCTCTCATTGTAGAAACAGCAGCTTATACATAGCCCTTCCTGACATAACGGGTTCATTTGCTCAGCCTGCCTCAGGTTTCTCTGCATTTGCTGCTGGCATTTAGGGGCAGTGTTTTAGTGATGTTTTTCTTAGACCAGGCAGAGATGCATGAGCTGGAGCAGGGTTCCTTGGGTGGCAGATGCTGCTGCCCCAAAGCTCAGGAGGCTTCCCCAGGGAGCACCAGCACTTTTGGGGATTTGGAGAGTTGCCATCATTACCTGATGCTAACCAGCTAGCTCCCTTGTCAGGCAGACCCTCAGGTGGGGACGCACCAGTAAGGACGTCACCACCAGCATAAGGCCAGTGTTTTCCTACTACATGCTGTAGCTGACAACACTTGGCTTGGCCTTTGCAGAGGGATCTCCACAATACACTTTTATGGGATCTTGATGCTCTGATTGGAAAGGCAAATTTTTAACTGTGACAGGAGGAAGCCCAGCACCAGAAGAAGCAAGGAGGAGGAGAACCCCAAGCTCCAGCTATAGGAGGCATTAGGGTATGCACATCCCCAGGCACAGCCAAAGCATCCTGAAGAGACCCCAGGGGCTGACACAATGGGGTGACCAGAGGGGTAGTTGCATCAGGCCTGTGTGTGCATCTGCTGACATAGGGCTTTTTGCAGGCACAGAGCACTGCACTACAGGGAAGCCTTTGCTCTCTGTGTCTGAATTCAGCTGGAGAAGAGACAGAGCCTGGCTGGCTGCACTGAGTCACCAAAAGAACAGTGCAAGTGTCGTGGTTTGAGGAGAATAACCCAGGGCATGGGGCCCCATGTGCTCCAGCTCCTCCAAAAGCCCTTGTTTGGTGCAGCTCAGAGGGGAAGCCTGGAAATGGGAGGTCACCAGCAGCCTCTGCCTCCTGGGGCAGAGGGAGGACCTGTAGCCAGAGGAATCACGAGGGTGACCCAGGAGCAGTCCTAGCCATGGTCATCCTGGTGTATCCTGAAGCTGAGCCTCTCAACTCCAGGGCTCTGCCCTCACCTCCCCTCCCCAGTGCTCAGGGTAGGGTAGCTGGGCTCAGGCTTGTGCTCATCCCCATAAATGTATGGGTTTGAGCTGTCCTGCCCAGTGCTCCCTCTCTGCAGCTCCCTTTACTCCTTACCTGGGCAGGACCCAGTGCCTGGCTCAGAGTCCCTGAAAACCCACCCTGAAGTACAGATCCTGTGCTCTCACTGGAGGCTGGCAGCAGGAAATGCTTTACCCATCACAGGAGCATTACATACCGGAATGAGCCTTGCATTATGATTGAACATCTCCCAGTCAGGCAGGAAGTGAGAGACCCCACAGCTGAGGTGGGCACTGCTGGGGTTTTAGGGAACCTCCTAAGGGATGCTCCCAGTGTGGGAAGATTTGTTGCAACCAGAGTGAAGCTGAGGTTGCTTAATACAGAGAAAGGCCCTGAGAGCTTCCCAGCCATAGCAGCCTTTGCTCTGGCAGCAAGTAAATCAAGCACAACCAGACATAACAGAAGACAGAGAAGAAGCGGATATACCTCCTGGACCTTGCAATGAGACTGGGAAAGGCCGGGAATCCATGCCCTGGTGCCCAGGGTTTGCCCTGCCCAACATTGCCCATGGGGGACCCCACAGTCTCGCCTGCCTGGCGCTGCCCATGCTGCTTTCATTCACAAATCCTCATCCCCGGGCTGGCTCCGCGCCCTCCCGACCCCGGTGGCCCTCGTGTGGCGCCGCTTGGCTGGGTTTCTAGACATACCCGGAGTGATGTCAACAGCGGCCAGCCCTGCTTCTATACGGCCCTCCTGGGAAAACCTTCAGACCACATAGCCGGGTCGCTGCCAAGACCTGCCAGGCTCCCGGCTCCTAGGGCAAGGGCTCCTATTGCTTCAGCTCCCAAACAATGGGTGGTGGCAGGGGCTCTCAGCAGCCTCCGGGGAATCAGCTGGTCTTCCCATTAGGTCCCACAGCTGGTGCCGCCATGTTACCTCTGAGCAGAACCCTGTGCACGGCCCATGGAGCTGCCTCACATCCCTTCCTGGGAATGGCCATGTTTGCATCCCACTTCTCTTGGGAAGAGGGGAGATGAGCGCTGGGTGCAGCTGCAGCAGCAGTGGCAGTCAATAGTGATACTCAGTGGGACTGGGCTCCCAGCACTGCCAGTGCACCTGAGGAAGGGGCTCTCATGGTGGCATCTTAACAAGAGCCCATGCTAGTGGTGAGAGGGATTCACCAGCTGCCAGAGACCTCATACAGTGCCAGTGCCGTGCAGTACCATGCTGGAAAGGAGATTCCCCTTTCCCTGTTACCTGCCCCCATTCCCTGCCTTCTTGCTGCGTGCTTCTTGTGTGCTGTTGATGAAAAGGGATTTTAGTTTCCATCATGCATTTGCAGGAGAAAAGCCACTCACATCCCACCCAGTGCCTCTCCCTTCTGCCTGTCCCATGGCTTTGCTGGGAGCATTTTGGCCCAGCAGCCTGGAGCCCCTGGGACCCTATTATCCCCAGCCTGCCCCAGCACCCACTCTGCAGCCCAATCATAAAATCATAGAATAGTTAGCGTTGGAAAGGGCCTTAAGATCATCCAGTTCCAACCCCCCTGCCATGGGCAGGGACACCTCACACTAAACCATGTCACCTAAGGCTCATAGGGTGACACAGCCAGCTTGGCCCCAGACTGATGCATCCAGAAGTAAGGAGTGGGGATGGACAGAAAGCATGGAACTCATCACCCTCCTGGTGCTACTGCCCTTGGAATAGGCGCCTCTTGTGGGTCCCCCCTGTGTGAACCCCAGTCTGCATCCATCCCACAGCTCATCCTGCTACCCTGCACCCAAATATAAGCCAGAAACCTTGCCTCTTAGAATGGAGCAGGATGTAGCACCCTCTCCTCTCCATGTAGACTTGTACTCTATGCTTTTTCCACTCCTGTAATGTTTCTTACAAACTCGTGGAACAGACCTGAAGTAACATCCTTCACCAGTGTTCCTGTGCTTACCTGGTGTGAGAGGTCTCTATTTCAGGCTCCATCACCCCATGCTCTCTCCCCCAGCCCTCTGCCCCTTGTCCCCACATCGCTGCAGTCAGGCTGTGAGTCCAAGGGGTCAGAAGAGTGGTGACAAAGGTGTCATAGCACAGCACGCTGATGGGACAGCCACTGTGGCTCCCCTGGCCCCGGCTGGCTGCAGCCCCATGCTGGTCCCAGCTGTGAGCACTCAGAGCAAGGGAGGGGAGCAGGGAGAGGGTTTTACAGCCCACAAAAGCAGATGTTGGTAGCTGAGCCTTTGAGCTGCACGCCAAGCCGTGGCATGGAGGCTCTGCCCGGGTTTCAGAACCACTGCCAGGTCACTGCCTTTGAAGACGGTGGGGGTCGAGAGAGGGAGGCCATGCACGTGTATCGGATTGGGCACAGCGCCCGGAGCCAGGCTCACAGACCTGGGTCTCTGCACCAGCCGCCGCTGGGGCCAGGAAGCTCATCCAGCTGGAGCCAAGGAGCCCTGGAGCAAGGGGCCTTGCGTTGTGCTCCTCAGCCATGGCTGGGCTAGGACAGGTTAGTGCCTTGGTGGTACCTACAGATACTGCTGGCCACCCATTTCTCTTCTGTTTCCTGTGATGGGTAAAGATGAGCTTAACAATGGTAGATCCCAGGGCTGCCTAGGAAGGAGAGAGGATCTGAACACCTGGCTTGATCAGAGCATCCTCCTCAATGGCCTGGGTGCTTACCAGTACCCACATCCCCTGACCAGCCGGTTTGCTAACCACATGAGCCATCCTGTGCTCCCAAACCCTCTCTGGCCACACTTAGTTAGAGCCCAGGTTTATTTCATTGGTGACCAGCTCTGACTGGAGAGCTGGTTGTGCTGCTGCTCTCAGTCCATGCCAGCAGCAGTTGCTCCGTCCCAGTGGGGTGAGCTGAGCACAGGGTAACCTGGGTGCAAAGGATGACACCACCAGACCCTGCAGACAATGCTCTCAGCGAAGCATCTCTCAGCTCATTTGGGGCACCTCCTCTTTGTTGCAGGGAGCTCAGACACCATCACTGTGCCTGGGCCCCGTTTTGGGGTCACCGAGGCGGGCAGCCCAGCGGAGAGGTGTCTGCATTACCTAAAGTGGCCCCTGAAGAGTGCGTCTGGGTTCGGCGGGGGGGATTCCCCCGCACCCTTCGGTGCGGGTGCACAGGGGGCAAGGGGAAGGGGGCAGGCTCCATGAGCCATCCCTGTGGCTCTGCTGCCCCCCCGCGGGCTCCCCAGCGCCTCTCCCCGCACAGCGGGGCGTCGCGTTCCCCCTCAGCCCCGCGCACGCGTGTGCATCCCTCGGCTGGGCCATGCGCGCTGCTCACACACGTCTGGGGGCTCCCCTCTGCCCGGACACGCATCAGGGCGCACATCTGAACACATCCACTCGTTTTCCTTTCACCTCAGACGCTGCCATCCTCATCCCACACCTTTGCCTCTGACCCCCCGGGGCGGCAGGTCCCCCATGCCTCAGCCCAAGGTCCAGAGCCTTCTCCTCACTCCACAGCATCTTAGTTTTTGGATCCTATCTAATAAGAGATAAGGAATGCTGGGGAAATGGTCCCAGGAGGAAAACTGGAAGCATGGCTTCCCTGCAGCACAGGACACTCCCATCAGGAGTTGGGCTGAGGGATAGAGGAGGCTGTGGTGAAAACAAGCCCTGTGCAGAGAGGGAAAGGCAGGGTGAGTGGAGCCCAGGATGCTGCAAGGAGGGCAGGAAGAAGGCACCCTTCACATTTGGAGAACCCCTGGTCTGGCCCAGCTCTGCACCCAGGGGTGGGAGGGATGTGGCACATGGGGAGGGCAGTGGCAGCACTGGTGCCACAAGCACCCAGCCAGCTGCAGGCAGTGCAGTGAAGGGCCTGGAGCTCAAACCCATCCTGTGTCTCAGTGCCCCGATGATGGTGGTGACCCCAACATAGGTGGTGCCCTCACCCCCCCCTCCCAGGGCAGGCAGCTCATCCAGCCAGGGCAAGCACAGGGCCAGATCCAGTGCTCATCCAGGCAGGAGCAAAGGGATACAGGGCTCAAGGTACGGCTGCACTGCGGCTCCAGATGCCCTGGAAGCAAAGCCAGGAATGGAAACAAGCCACAGTGGGCATCCACAACCCGACTGCAGAGACAAGTTACCTGTGCTGTACAGCTGAGATCTATCTAGAAGCAAGGGTGGAGGTGAGATGCCCACCCCAAGGACAGGAAAGTAGGGAGGGCTCCAGGCTGGGCTTAAATAGAGCTGCAGGCAGGTGTGGGGAGCCCCAGGTGAGGCTGCTCAGGGCCTGACAGTGCCCCAGGGCTCTTACAAGGGTTTAAATTAACTCTGTGTCTCCCTGCAGCATCCCCAGCTCTGCAGTAAGGACCTAAAGCCAATCTGAGCCACCAGAGTGACTACGGTGACACAGAGCTGCATCCATCCATTCGCTCAGAATCAAGTGGAGGCTGAAAGGGGTGGGAGGCTAAATCTGGGTAGATGGCTGGAGAGCAAGTGGAGGCCAGATAAAAGTTGAGGCTGAAAAGTGGCAAGGGGATGATAAAATTGTAGAGCTAAGTTTAATTTGAGATCGAAAGCATCTGATGAAGGGTGGAAGCCATTGAAGAATCGAAAGCTTAAAAGGAGCAGGAGTTGAAAGAAAAAGTGCGGACTGTTTAAAAGAGTGCATTTAATGTAAAGTGAGGCCAAAAATGTGCAGAACCCTGGGGGAACGGGAGGTGGAGAAAGGACAGAGTGGGATGCTGAATACAGCCGAGCCCCCAGATATTGCGGACATGGAGAGGGAGGCTGAAAAGCGGGAGGTGGGTGTTGGGGCAGGGCTCCCTGCCTGCCCGGCACCGTGTCATGGAGCCGGGCGTGCACTAGAGGACAGCCGAGCTCCACACAAGGAGACCCAGCCCTGCCTGCCTGCACCCTGCCCTGCCTGGAGCCCTACGAGCGCCCTGCCCGTGAGCATCCCGCAGCCCACAGCATCCTCTCAGCCCTCAGCATCAACGCCAGCCTCAAGCACTCTTGCAGCCTTAAGTAGCCCTGCAGCCCAGAAAACCCCTGCCAGCCCCCAGCCTCCCTGGCAGCATTCCTACAGCTTGGAGCATCCCCTCAGGCTGGAGCATCCCTAACAGCCCTGAGCAGCCCCAGCAGGCCCCAAGCGAGGGGGATCTGGACCTGGAGGCTGATGAGCCTGGGGCAGTTTGCTAAAACTGCTGCTGAGCACATCACAGCAAAGGTGAAACGGGGGGGCATTTGGTGTTTCCATTTTGTGTTGGGATTTCGAGAGCCTTCTGCTTTATTTAAATCCAGACCCAGAAGTGTTACTTAGGGGAAACAGTTGGGAAGGTTCCCACTCATGGTTCTGCCCTGGAGCTGACGCGGTTGCATAGCAAATATGGGAAATGTTTCCTTTCTCCTCAGTTTCAGGTCAGACGGGGTGGGGAGCTGCGGCAGGCCCCGCTGCCAGGAGCTGCTGCTTGCACTAGAATTAAGGAAGAAGAAAAGGAAATCCCAGCTGTGGTGCTGTGGTGGGCATGTAGCCCCCCCTGGGGTCCCCCCATCCAGACCCTGATGAGCCTGTCCCTGGCTCTGCAGACCAGATCCCATCTAGAGCCGGAAAGTGTTTCCTGATGTTTAACCTCCACTTCACCCCGTGCTCCACATGGACTGTGGACAGCCATGTCCTCCCGCACCAGTGCAAGCCATGAGCACGTCCTCTTCCCGCAGAGCCACAGAGGCCGGACCAGCTGGACAAGCACCTCTTTCCATGGGCACTCAGGGCTGGGACATGCCTTCCTGTTCCCTCTCCACCTCGGTGCCTGTGGCCATTACACACCATGGCAGGATGGAGTGTCCTCAGCCCTTGCTGCCAACCGAGGTCCTCAGGGGGCTCCGGACTCCTGTGGGATCTGGGCAGCGCATCCCCGCTGGCACCCATCATATCCAGTGCATCATAGCGGTCTCAGTGCGGGGACCACCGCATGGTGGGCAGGGGAGAGGGTCCAGGGTGCGTGGAGGCTGCTCAGGTTGAGCAGAGCAGCTGTGTTTGCTTTCCATCTGCTGGAGGGAACAACAGGGGATTACGATTTTTGTTTTAATTTAATTTAATGTTTTTGAGGCTTTGTGAAGTCCTCAGCAGCCAGGAACCGCCATGTAAACATCCTGCCGCTTCGCCAGGAGGAGGGGGTCCTGCCTCCCGCTCTGCAGGGCTGCCCCTCTTGGCACCCATCCACCCAGCAGCACCCACCCAGCTCAGTGTGAGCCCTGGGAACAGGCCGGTGGAGGGTGCACAGGTAACCCCACGGGTGCCCAGGAAAGCACAAGGCACCAGGGCTGCAGCCTGCTTCCAATGCCAGCACCCAGCCAAATATCCTGCAAGGAATGGTTCTGTTCTCCCTGCAAATGCAGGCTTCAGGGGCTGCCCAGGCTGGCTGGAGGGAGAGGAGATGGTGTTGGGGTGCTTTGAGGCAGTACCTCTCTGGGGGATGAGAGAGGGGGATGTCCTGGAGGCAGGTTGGGATGCTCTAGGGAAAGCCGCCAGCCTGCGTGGTGCCTGTGATGTCCCGAGGGAAGCAGAAGCACAGAAGGAGAGCACATGGGATGCAGAGTGCAGGGCAGACTCAAAGAGAGAGACCAGAGCAGCACCTTGGGCTTGGAACTGCAGTGAAACCATGGTGTTTGCTCCAAGCACCCCCAAGGCTTTCCTTTCCTGTTCTCCCAGCAGGAGCACCGGCACTCTCATGGTGGGGCTGTGGCTGTGTTGACCATCAGGGTGCTCCAGGTAGTATTCGTGAGTCCTGTGAATTGAATCCCAATGAGCAGGGACTCCTGTTTAACCCATTTCCCCCAGTCCTAGACAGGAGAGGGGTCTCTAATTCTGCATGGTCTGAGGGGGAGTTTGGAAGCCATCAGGAACACAAACCTCTCCCAAGCCTCATTGCACAGCTCTGCCTCCCTCCATCCATCGAGGGCAGCCTGAGTGCGCAGGGCTGGTGCCTCCTTGCAGCACTCTCCAAACCCCAATAACATCCCCACATTGCCTCCTGCGTGCCCAGTGCCTGTTGCTCCTAGGGTGGGGGACATGGAGGACACAGGGGACATGGGGCAGGTGGCAGCAGCGCTGGTGGCAGACGGCTCTGGAAGAATGCAGTCAATGGCTTCATAAAGATTGCTGAACCCTCGTGCTGTGCCTGTGCAGGAGGCAAAGGGAAGGCCCTTAGCACACACCGCTGCCTCTGCCAAGGCTTAATCAGCAGGTTTGTTCCAAGTTGTGGCCAGCCTGATTAATCCAGGCTGTCTCTGCTGGGATGCTGATTTCAGAGCTTGCTGCTGCGAGCAAATTTCTGGCTATTATGCGCAGAAAATTGTTCAGGTTCCGGCTGAATTATCGGTGTCCAGGGAAACGGAGCAATACCTTGGTGGGACTGATGCTAATGGATTGCAGCAGTGCCTCAGTGGCTGTTGGAAGGGCTCAGGGGGCCTGGGACAAGCCCTAAGGCTCAGAGGCACACTGGTGTCTGTGGCAGACATGACCCACTGCTGGCCCAGAGCATCATTGTCTCTGATGAGGAGAGGAAGCATCTGACTTTGAAGGAAGCATTACCCTTCCGACCCCAATGCTCAGGCCAACTGTTGACTCATCTAACATCATCCCCTTGGCCAAGACTTGGAAGCATGTGGTCAGGCAATACTGTAACCCAGCTGCCTTTGCTCCTCACAGCCCGGAGAGGGACAGGGGCTGTGCGTGCTGCCCTGGGACTGGGTGAGGATGGGGCTTTGCTGAACGTGGTGCCTGCTGTTGAGGCCATGTCCCACGAGTGGTGCTCTCTAGAACATCCATGACAACGCCAGTGCTGGGGGTGACACTGCAGCAGAGCATCCTCCATCACAGTATCACAGTATCACAGTATCACAGTATGCTAGAGATTGGAAGGGACCTCAAGAGATCATCTAGTCCAATCCCCCTGCCGGAGCAGGAACACCTAGATAAGGTTACACAGGAACGTGTCCAGGCGGGTTTTGAATGTCTCCAGAGAAGGAGACTCCACAACCTCCCTGGGCAGCCTGTTCCAGTGTTCTGTCACCCTCACTGAGAAGAAGTTTCTTCTCAAGTTTAAGTGGAACCTCTTGTGTTCCAGTTTGTACCCATTGCCCCTTGTCCTATCATTGTTTGCCACTGAGAAGAGCCTGGCTCCATCCTCGTGACACTCCCCCTTTATATATTTATATGCACTAATAAGGTCACCCCTCAATCTCCTCTTCTCCAAACTATAGAGACCCAGCTCCCTCAGTCTTTCCTCATAAGGGAGATGCTCCACTCCCTTAATCATCTTAGTTGCCCTGCGCTGGACTCTCTCCAGCAGGTCCCTGTCCTTAAACTGAGGGGCCCAGAACTGGCAGGCAACTCATGGGAGCATCCTCAGTGGGCACCTGCGGGCAGCCCCATGGCTGGGCATGAGACAAGGGCTGCGAGGAGCTGCCAGTGGGGCCATCCAGCAGCCAATGGGGCTGGGAGCCCAGGCGAGGCGCTTGGCGGTGGTGGCTTCGCTTTGTTTACTCTGCAATGTTGGCGATGGCTGGAGTTTGTTAAGGGGTCAGGCTGATTGGGTTGTTTTCCTGTACTTTACAATTTCCTATGTGGTACTTTAACAGACGTCAGGGCGCCTACAGCTACAGAGAGGCACTTTATTTTGTTTTAGAGATGGAAGCAAATAAAGGAATAAATGCACCCAGGCACTGCCTTCCCCCCGCCGGCCACCTCACTCCCTCTCTCGCTATCTCTCCACAGTCCCTCACCGGCTTCCTCTGGCTTGGGGGAGCCTTATTTAAACGAACAGCAATATATTTTTAACGAGGACAGTTAATGAGCCCCGGCCCCAGCCTGCTGTGCATGGCTGCCTTGAAGTGGGGCCGGGGTCCCCCGGAGCAGCGTGGCAGCTCGGCGGAGGCTCTTTCCTTGGTGCAAACACCAAGCGCGAAGCAAGTGGGGTTAAGGTCTTCCTAAGGAAGGGGTTTGCTGGGGCTGGGTGGAGGAGCCCAGAAGGGATGGGGAGGATCCAGGCATGCTCTCCCCTTTGCCACTGAATGTTTAATCCCGGACAGCTGCAACCTTGCAGGTGCCAGCCCCGTGCCCGGCCACAGCCATTGCTCCTGCTGCCCACTCCTCTCCCCAAGATGAAGCCATCATTGGGTCTGCGGCTCCAGCAGCAGCTCTGAATCAGGCTGAAGTGATGCTGCTTTGATGGATGGACTTGTCAAGCCTAATAAAAGCCATTACTGCTCCAGTCATGCTGGTACAAACTGGGGCGATGTGCAGGAGGGAGATGGATCCCTGGGAGCTGCACACCCCACACCACACCACATCACCCACGGCCACTGCTTGGCTCTGCTGCTTCTTCCCTTGAGGAAGAGGCAGGGCTTGGCCCTGTCATTGCACCATCACTGCCGGGGTGATGTGTCCCCGTGGCACAACGAGCACTCAGTGGCACCCACTGGCACCCTGCTGGTGTGGGTGGCTGCTGCCACCGACACTTGGTTTTGTGCAAACAGTGAGGCTGGTGTGTTGATAAGATGCCAAAGGTGCCTTTCTCTGGGCCTTTCCCTTCTCTCGCAGGCCCTGAGGGCAAACATTCCTGGCATATTTGTCATGTTCGGCTCAATACAGCATCCCTCAGAAAAGAAAAAAAATCAAATAAAAGAAAATCCGGTTCTTCCACTGCTCCCTTTAGCGTTCTTTTACACTAAAGCTTTTTAATTCCAGTTCTGAATAACACTCTTTATGGGGAGGCCTGAGAAGCTGCAGCCCTCACTCAGCTGGTGCAGGGGTGATGTTGGGGAGTCATGGCTGCTGTCCTGCTCTTGGCTTCACCAGGCACTCTGCTGTTGCCCAGCTCCAAGAATGAGGAGGAGGGAGCTGGAGGTGCAGTGTGGGGCTTGCAGGTGACAGGGACATGGGAAGAGTGGCACTGGGTGGCCTTAACTAGACTTGGAGAGCTGGGACTGATAGATAAAATGGGTTTCATGTGTATGTTTTTATTGAGGTAGGCGAAAGATGCCTTGATCCCAAGGGTGTCCGGTCACCCCTGGTGCTGAGCCTGCCATGCTGGGCTGGAGTGGTGGCACTGGACCTGTCACCCAGGCAGTGTGGGGTGGTCTCCAGCATGAACTCTCTTCTCTTCACCTTACCCCATTGCCTTTTCACTTTTCTACCCCATTCCTCTCCCCGCCCCTCCTGCTGCCCTCCTTTTCATAGAATCATGGAATAGTTTGGGTTGGAAGGGACCTTCAAGGGTCATCTAAGTCCAATCCCCCTGCAGTGAGCAGGGACATCTTCAGCTAGACCAAGTTGTTTCAGAACCACATCCAGCCTGGCCTTAATGGTGCATCCACCATCCCTCTGGGCAACCTGTGCCAGTGTTTTACCACCTTCATTGTAAAACATTTCTTCCTCATGTCTAGCCTGAATCTCCCCTTTTACTTTTGTGCCCTTTCTCCCACCAAAGCATTAAGCCCACATTCATCAGTGCTCATTTCCAAGGCTGGGGCTGTGCTGGTGGCTGAGCTTCCATCCCCAAGCCCTGTCACAAGTTACCCTTTCTGGACACCAGTGCCCACAGCTCGCCCTGCCCTGCCGCCGGCACTCCCCAGTGCTGCCCATGCCGCAGCTTGCCGGGAGCTGCTCCCTTCCTTTCAAAGGACACCTGGGTACGGGGGCGAGCGGCACCCGGCTTCAGAGAGCTCTCGGAGCTTGGGAAACAGCCTCAGAGGCTCTTCCCCAGCTGTTTGCCTCCGCGTGCATCAGACCACGCCGCTGGCGCGCTGCCTCCCACCACGCTCGGTACCACCTCTGCAGCGGACACAGAGGCACAAGCCCGGAGCTGCCAGGGGGCAGGCTGGGCTGGGGACCACAGCGTGTGTGTGTCTGGTTCCCCCCTCTGTGCACGGGGGTCTGGGAGAGGGCAACAGGACAGTGGGAAGGGGCATGGGCAGAGCCCTGCTCCCCTCCAGCAGCCAGGCACGGTGCACTGCTGGAGGCCCGGCGATGCTCTCTGGTTTCCCACTCCCTCCCTCATCCCCCCAAGGAAAGGGATGTTTTTGGAGGAGAATGAAAGGAAAGGCAGGGAATGCTCGCTGTGCTAATTCTGTCAGGGAGCCAAGAAATATGAAGCGCTCCTTTGTTTTTTTGAGCAATTATGCTCCGTGATTTGGCTTTTTGTATCTCCATGCGTGTAAAACTAGTCATTATATCCTCCCTGATCTGTGGGGAGCACGCTGCCTCCTCTCTGTGCTGCCCTGAGCTCCCATCTCTCTCCTGTCGATCACCTCCCGTGCAGCACCAGCTCCATGGCACTGGGCATCAGACCCCCTGCCATTGCTGAGTAGCAAGTCAGGAAGATGCAGGGCATCCCTAAAATAGGTCCTGAGCAAGGAAGGTCATTTACTCACAATTTCTAACCTGAGTGTTGTGGCCCTTTCCCCATCGCTATCACCTGCAGCACCTCCAGCAGCTCCCTGGAAGGGGTCACCCTTGTCCCAGCTCTAGCCCAACCTGACTTTAACTTAGAGCAGCCTTTGGGCTGGTCCATCCTGCACCAGCTGCCTGTAGCTTCACCAGCCTTTCCTCACAATGCCTGCTGCTGTGTTCATCCCAGCTGCAGAGCAAACAAAGGTGCCCCTAAAACTGCTCCACACATGGAGATAGTGCAGGGGTCTCTGCCACCAGCAGCTCCAATGCAGTACTGAGCAAGCAGGTTGCAGCCACCTGCCCCATCCTTGGCCTTCGATGCCCCAGCCACTCTCTGCCCTTTCTGCTTGGAAGGGAATTTACCCCACCCCAGTTTTTATGACTGTTTAAACATGTGAAGGTGCCAAGGGCTCCACCTGCCTGAGCCCAGCACCATGCAGAGGAACAGTGGCAAGTTCTGCTTTGCTATCTTGCCTCCTAAGGCTTTGTTTGATGGGAGATGCTCCCAGTTACCCCACACGTGATATCCTACAGATGATTTCCCCTGCAATGCTTGTCCCCATGACACTTCCTCCTTCCTTTAACTTCTTATCAGCCCTTATCAGTCTGTATCAGAGCTCTGCAGGCAGTTATGGCTGTGTTTGTCCCAGGGAAGCACAGAGGGATGAGGTGGTAGATAGCAAAGGGTGGCAGCTGCTCTTGGCCTCTCATCCAGCAGCTCCAACTTCAGGTCCCACTTTAGAACCCAGTGATAATGCAGATTCTGTAGCAGGCTTTATCCGCTACGGTGAGACTCTCCTGAGATGGGGAGTGTCTGATGCTGTGGGACCACTGGCATCCCTCCGTGGCTGAGTCTCACCCAGAATGCTACAGGGACACGGCTTCATGCTCCATGTGCTGCACTAGATCTCACCATGCACCTTTCCAAAAGGGCTTCAGAAGTCAGGTTGGGGCTGGCAAATGCTCTACAATGGCTCGAGAGCATCCCACTCCTTTGGCCGCCCCACACTTGTCGCTCCATCAGAGAGGCTCCTTCTGTGACCTCCCTGAACAGAGGGCTCCCTGTGAAACTGCTTATCTCACTGCAGGACTGGCTGCTTTATGAGGGGCTTTTCTTTAAGACACAGAGCAAATCTGTGGCTTATAAATGCAGAGCCCGGTGCATTTCATGAGCCGTGAGCACCAGCCCCGGCTGGCAGCACAAGCGTGGGGACCTGTCCACAGTGTGTACAATGTGGCATTGGAAATAGCTGCCTAATAAAAACACACATGGGTTTGCTGCCTAAAGGTCTGAACAATGTCCCTGCCTTTAGCTGCCCTCACATCTCTCCTTCTGCCATGGAAGGGGTTCGGCACCTCCGTGTGCACAGATTGCAGCAGCAAGAAGACTGGAGCACTCCATGCATCCCAGTGCAGAGTTCAGCTGCAGGGGTCTGGCCGGGGAAGCCACAGCAGGATAAACACGGCTGTGCTCCTCAGGCCGCCTGCACACCCGGCTCCGGAGAGCATCCCAGGACCCCATCCCGCATCCCGCCCCCAGCTGCAGCTGTCTCCGGTTTGCAGAGGGCGCGGGCGGGCCGGTAAACACTGCTGCCGGTCCGTAAACAGGCCAGGCTGGGGCTAAACAGGACGTGAAGCACCGCATCCGTCCCTGCGCTGCGCCAGGAGCACGCTGCCGGTGCACGGACATGGTGCTTCCCGGGGGGAACAGGGGAACGGGCTGGGTGCCAGCAGTGCTGGGGGTGCGGAGCCCTGCTGGGTCCTGCACCTCCCCGGTGCCCTCCGGCAAACGGGATGTGCAGATGCTCCATGTTCACACCACATGGGTTGTCTCTGCTTTGTTGTGATTGAAAAGGAAGGCTGGAAAGAAGCAGCATCTGCAAAAGCTGCTGGTGAAAAACAAGAAACCTGTGACTTAAATTTGATCTTTGTACCTGTCTGAAGGTGCTTTGTAGAGGCTTGGAGCAAGTGATCCAATGCAAGTGCTAATGGGATCTGCTGTGATTCTGGGAGGACTCAGTGGCAGTTATGCCTCAGCTTTTGTCCTAAAGACAGCAAGCAGCTGGGTGAGCATTGGCAGACGAGCTCAATGACCTGCTCTCAGGCTACCTGGGGGAAGAAGAGAAACCCATTTCATATTGAAATGACTGTGAAGCTCTTGCCCAAGGCAACGCCGGGCTCATGCAAAGTGTGGACAAAAATTATCTGACTTGTTTATGAGCTTTATTTCTGGATAAGGACATGAGCAGAGCTTGGGTTTCCAAGCCATTGACGGGAGACAACAGCACCAGTGGGTGCAAGTGGGTGCTGTCGGGGTAGGGCCAACACCCCCCCCCATCTGCACAAGGCAACTTATTCTGTTATCTGAAACGACCTGACCAAGCCCCAAGTGCCAGCAAACTGCTTCAGCTCAAGTAAATGAGCTGACAGCTCTATGAGACCGGGGTCTCCTGGCTGAGGCCAGTGGGGGGGGGGGACAGGCTGGCTGCTTGTTCCTTGGGAACACCTTTGCCTAAAAGCTTTAATGGCAAACACAAATGTGTGTGACTAGGTGTAAGCCAAGGAGCCTGTGCCAGGTCTTGCTACCTACTTAATACCTGGGGCCCGTTCAATTGTGAGGACTCCCTCCTGGGTAATGAATATCTTTTGCACTCTGCTATAGTGATTTTAGTGCCCAGGGAGGCGGGCTCCTGGCCGGACTCAGAAAGCGGTGCTAGGGCTGCTTGTGTTATTCCAAGGATGTCTTCCCCTATACAGATCCCCAGGGACCTACAGAATATCCTGATGTCTTTCTCTTTTATGTGTCGGGTTTGTTTCTCTCTCTGGTGGTTTTTTTACTTTCTCTGATGTAAGCGGAAATAAATCTGTGGCTTTGGAAGCGGGGGAAACCACGGGTCCCTTGCTGCTTCAGCATCGGGCTTGGGGCTCGGACAAAGGGCAGATCTGTCCCTCCTCACCCCCTCTGGAGCCTGGGGCTGAAGAAAAGGTCTGTGCTGAGAGCAGAAAGGGGGGTTTGCCCCTACCCTTTGGTCTGCGCGAGGGGCTCCATCTGGAAGCACTAAGGACAGAGGGGAAACTGAGTTTCTAATATTGTGTTTGGCTGCAATCTTGTTGTAGCGACTGCTGTTAATGCAAATCCCGTGTTGATTTTCTCCAGCTCACTTAACTCAGTCGCAAGGCAAAAAGCAGGATTGTGTCCAGCTGGAGCCGGGAGCTAGGGCTGTGGATGAGGAGGAGGAAGGGGCCAGTCAGGCAGGGGTGAAGGCATTGGGGCATCAAAGCTGTCGCCAGCTTCACCCAAGTGCTACCCCAGGGTTTCCTGTTCCCCCTGGTGTACTGGCTGGGCTCAAAAGATGATAATCCCAAAACTGCTGGCAGCTGCTGTGTCCAGGGGGATTAATACCCACACTGTGCCATGAGAAATAGATGGCACACCCTGAGCTGCACTGAGGAAGGGTTTCTGAGTGTATCTCACCCAGCAGGCACCCACTCCCTTCAGAGGGTTCTGCTTTATTTATTGCTGTTGGAAGATGTTTTTACGTGCAGGCTTAGTTAGGAATACGGGATGGTCAATGACTCCTGAAGAGAAGCTTTAAGAATGAGCATGGGCAGCTTGCCATGAGCACTGGCAGAATTGAGGCGGAATCAGCTTTTCCAAAAGCAATCCATGGCTTAGTCACCTGTTGATTAATACCATGGCTCTGCAAGGAAATACCTGCTCTGGATGCTCTCCTCTAATTCCCTGGCAGAGGTGGGCAGAGCCGATGCCACCGGCAGCTTGACGCAGAGGGATGTTTCCCACCGGCCAGGGTTGTGCTGCTGCTAACTTGGAGATGCTTTTGGATGGGAGGAGGCTGGGTGTGACCAGGGGCCGTGCTGAGGAGGGCACACGTGGCAGCCCCGGGGTCACATCACACCTTGGACTGAGCTCTGGAGAGCTTCAATCAGGAATGAGAAAAATTCATGTGACGTGGGGAGTGAGCACCGACACCTCTCTTCAGCCATGGTCTGGAGCTGCTGATTGCGGGTGAGGGTTTTCCTTACTCTCAAAGGGACCCAAAGCCGTGTGCAGCTGCCCCACATCCTCCCCTCCCTGTACTGAGGGTAAGGGCAGGGCCAGCAGGTGACAATTTGAGCAAAAACTGATCCCATTCCAGGTTCTTGAAGTCATTTTGCTTTGGTAATGTGCTAATTCCTGGGCCCAGGGAATAATTGATTCCAGATCCTAGACCTTTTTTGCAGGAGGGCAATGGCTCTCTGCAGCCCTTCCCACCTCCAGTGCCAGCAGCACGGGAGAACCTGCAGCTGAGATAGGACCACAGTGGGATGGTGGCAGCAGGGAGGGCATCAGGTCCCTGTGCCACTGCAGTGCTCTGTCCTGCAGAGCCAGAGTGGCCGTGGGTGAGCGTGTGCACCCCCTGCTCATCCTTCACATCCTCCTTGGCTGCTGCACGTGTCCCGTGCCTCAGGGGACATCTGCTCGTGCTCTTCCCCTCCCCTCAGCTCTCCGAGCCGGAGGTGCAGACTCAATCTTTCTGAGAGTTCAGGAAGTCAAAGACTTTTTCCAATGGCTCTTCCCCCAGTTGCATCAAGGCGAGAGACTCTGCATTACCCGCTGCGTCTGACCCCATGGTTAGCTCACTCCTTGGCTGGGATGTTCCCATCCCAGTTGGATCCATTCACCCATCACAGCATGCTGGGGTGCTGCCTTAGGATCTGCCCTCCTGCACACCCTTAGCCAGAGCATCTGCAATATATCTGTGTGGGAAAGCCCCCCCTGGGGCCAGTGCCAATGGATCAGTGCCGGGGTGGGGGGATTGGTGTTCAACAGCACCTGAATCCCAGCTCAGGGCTGCAGAGCAGGTAGAAGTGCACAGGGCTCACCCCACAGCATCAACGGTGGCTCCTGTGCTGTGCTCCAGGGGTGCTGGAGGTGGTGGGTAGGGAGGAAAGACTGGGGGGACCCTGCAGTGCTCAGAGCCCAAGGGGAGCCTCTGTGCAGCCAGGAGCTTTCCTGGAGAAGACTGCATTCGAGCAGAGCCGGCTTACCGTTGTTTTCCCTCTAATAAAAACCTAATAAAGGAGAAAATGAAAAAGTAATTCTGAGGAATTCGGCTGTGTCTGCCCGGCTTCCTCTGTCCGATCCGCAGGGGTGCGGATGTGCCGCAGTGTGAGATGCAGGTCATTGTGGCGTGGGTGCTGCAGTGCCAGGCATTGCATTCCCTTCCCCTTTCCATTTCCCCTTTTCTCTTCCCCTTTTCCCCTGCCTGGGCCCTCCTTCCTGCAGAAGGACAGGGTCAGCACATGATATTGTGCCAGACCCCAGCACCACAGGGTCTCAGTCCCACCTGCAGACCCTCTTCCCTGGCTGTGGTGCCTCCTGACCGTGCTGCCTGCTCTCCCTGCAGCCACTAACACCCCTTTGCAGGGGACAAACCTCTCTTGTGCCTCCCTTGTTGTTGTTTTGAGCTTTGTCTCTCTCTAAGAAAACTGCCCAGTGTAAATCTCTGCAAAGGGCCCATCCTGCATTATTTATGCTCGCAGCGGGACCCTTCGCGCTCTTTTATCCTGCCTCTTTAATACGAAACAGAGATTTTTTTGGCTTAAAAAAGTCTGCTGTGTTCCCGCTCCTTCCCCCGCCCAGCCCTGCTCCTTGGAAGTTCAGATAAGGGGAAGATTTATACCAGCGAGGAGGGAGGCAGTGAGCAGGGGGTTAAGAGCAAGTCGCTTTTGGGGGTTCTTTGAAGATAAATTTAACTTGTTCTTATCTGGACTTCATGCACTCAAGCAAACGTTAACGCTGGGGAGGCTGGCTGCGGCTGGGGACCGTGGGGGCTGGTTTTAATCTTTAGCCTGTTCCATTTTGGGTTCATTATAGCGACATTCATCACTCTGGCCAGGTAAATAACTCAGGTCCTTGCTATTGCCCAGTGCAGCCGTGGGAGCACTTGGGGATGCTGGTAGATAAACATGGGCTCCCCAGGCCCGGGTGGATAATGGGGTGGTGCTGGAGAAGCCATAAGCCCTTGCAGGATGTGCTTTCATTCCACATCCCATCTATTAGGAGGTGTTGGGCAGGGATGGGGTTCAGGGGGTCCCAGCCCGCAGGGCACTGATCAAGCACACACTCCATGTGCATTGACAGCACTGGGAGCACTGCCCCGGCCCATGGCTGGGGCTAATGGGCACTGGGGCTAATGAGCACAGGGGGTAATTAGTGACCCACGCAAGTGTGGTGCCAGGGGTTATTAAGGCTCTGCCAGCCACGGGGATCCCATCAGCAGGACAAGGCTGTTACTGTCCATGGTTTGCCAGGAGCAAGCCATGAGCCTGCCTTAGTGTGCAGGGTCTCTGCCCGGACCTTGGGGCTTCTGCTGATGGAGAAGTGGCCCAAAGAGCTTCCAGGGTCTTGCGGTGTGACCAGAGCATCCTTAAGTGATACCCTGGGTGCTACCCCGGGTGAGTTGTGCTTGGGCAGCCAGCAGCACCCTGGGTCTGCCCGAGGCTGCAAATGCATTTGTATGTTTGCTTGTTTTCCCACATTTCTTGTGGTAGGAAGTTTCTGTCTAGAAGGTTGAAGGCGTTAGCACAGGAGGACCATGTGTGAGCAAGGAAGGGACAAGGAAAAGAGGGCGTATGCATGTGCATAGGAAGTATTTACCTCCTTTTTGCCTGGCCTCTAGGAAAGGGCAAACATGGGTTTGCTTTTCCTCTGTTCCCGCGGGTCACATACCTTCAACCAGGAGCCTGCGGGGCACCCAGGGACCACCCTGAGCCCAGCACTGCGGGGTCCCAGCAGCACCCCCCAGCACAGCGGTGCCTCGGGTGGCCACGTGTCACTGCAAAGGCCACTTCCCCCAGCTCGGAGGGACGGTTTGGTGCCTGACCCGTGACCCCGGTGTCAGCAGGTATTAACGATCCCCTCATGCCTGGCAGGGAGGAATTCACTGCCTTTGGGGAGGCGATGAGCATCCCTGCGATGGGCACCCACAGCTCCCCACCGCTCTGAGCCAAAGGCTGGCTCCTATCTCTGATCTCCATCACTAATTTATGTCCCCTGGCTTTGGCTTCCAGGGCTGCTTTAATTCACTGGAGGAAGGAGGGCAGGTCCCTTCAGCCTGGCCGTATATCTGCCTGGGGTTATCTAGGAATTCAGCCCTGCTATCGCGGCCTTATAAAGGGCTGAGCATTGTGGTGGCCATGCCCTCTCCTGCCAGGGTCCTTTGCATCGCCCTGATGCACTCCAGGCCTCCCTGGGGTCACTGGCTGTTAAGCCAGCACAGGGATTTGAGGCACAGCTTTTGGGGTGGGAGCATGTGCTTCTGCATGGGGCACACAGGGAGGGAAAGGGTCCCAGGGCTGGGTGAGGGTCTTGCTGGTTTTGCTTCCCAACTAGGGTTTTATATAGCATCTTCATTGCCTCTTTGGCACAAGGGGTATTTAACGATGCTCTAACCAGCAACAAATGGTTAAAACCAGCCACAAGTGTTTGAAACTCAAATAGGAAGGAAAAATGGTGAAAAGAAAAGCTGCGGTAGAAAGGGATGAAATAAATGACTTTCCTAAGACCATGCCAGCAGGTCTAGGAGGTGAATCGGTATCTTATCCGCAGAGCAATGATGTTTTCCATGTGCTTTGTGCTCTCTGTGCAGTGGGCTGGGTGGAAAACACATAGGAAACCATTTCCTCTCCTTTTCACTCCCCCTCAAAGGTAAATGCCGCGCAGAGCAGAAGCGATTCATCAGGCTGAGGACATGTATTTATGTTTCAATCAACTGGAAATGAGTAAGTACCTGGGTAACAGGAGTGGGTATTTTGCATCTGGCTGTTGAAAGGTCGGGGACCCTGGGGGTCTCTTTGCTTCTCTTGATATATTGAGGCTGTGCGTTCAGGTGCAGTCCAGTGTCAGCCCCTCTCCACCTGAGAAGGGTTGAGGGCACCTTCCTGGAGCCAGTGCTGGAGCATCGCCCTGGGTGTGTGTGAAGGGAGGGTGAAGGTGTCCCACTGCTCTTGCTCCCCATTCCCCCTCATTGAGGCAGCATCCATCCGGAGGAGTTGAATGCCTGGAGAGGCAGGGAAAGCTCCATGTTCCCACATCTGATGTGCTCACCAGTGACCCTGTTTTCCAGTTGCAGCACTGGCAGCTGATGCCCTGCCTAAGCCCAACTGCCTGCATGGGCTGGGAGCCCTGATGGGGACTGTGAGTCATTGCTCCATGGCACTTAGGGCAGGATCCTCTGCAGAAGCCCTCTCCTACTCACCACCACCCTTCAAACATAGCCCCATGCTCTAACCTGGACCACCCCAGCATGCAGAAATGCCCCAGGCAGGAACTCAGCAGCAGATTTTGGTAGTGTTGGCAGCAATGGGGCAGTGTAAAGGCAGGGGTGCTGACAGCCACATCACTTTGGGAAAGGCAGAGTACATCAGTGCCAGTGGGGAGGACATGGGAAGCCTGAGCATGGCTGGAGAGTGGCGAGCATGGCCCTGGAACTCCGCTGGCAGAGGAGGGATATGAGTGGCAAAGGGAAAGGCAGAGGGCAGGGGCCTACGTGGATGTGAATTAAAAAGGCTTCTTTCAGCATCCAGGAACCCAGCTTGCCTGAAAGCAAGATAAAAGAGCAGTTTATGGAAGGCCAGTTGTAAGATACGGCTTAGGGAGGATACAGTAAGACTGAGGCAAAGGTAGGGAACAAAGTCCTCCAGCGTATCAGAGTGAGGGGGGCTGCAAGGGAATTTGTGCATCTGTGAGAAACACACAGGCAATAAAAGGAAAATGAAGGAGGGAAAGATGCTGCAGAGGAGAGGGGATTTCTCTGCATCAGGCTCACTCAGAATGAAGTGTGTGCACCAGTGACACCAGCCCAGCCATTGGCAGGGGGTGAAGGAGTTGTTGCTGCTGTATCGGGCTCCCGACATCATCAGCACATCAGAGAGCACCAAGGACAGCCAGCTTCCTCCAAGACTCCAGAAGAATGAAGCTGCTCACTGCTAGACTAAATACATCGGGCTGGGACCTGGCCAAGGAACAGAATTTGCTATTAAAAATGCCGATTCATCAACTTCATCATGAGCGGATCAGCATTGTTTTCTTTTTCACTACAAAAAGAGAGGAAAACTCTCCAAATTACTCAATGTTTCGCTCTTTTCTGTTTCAAAACTCCTGAAGTTAATGATAGGAAAACATATTTAAAAATAAATGGCCATCGTGACCGAAACAAAAGCTTGTGAAAACACAGGGAGAAGCATGTTTTGATTGTCCTGAGCTCTTCTTCACAATTATTTTCCTTTCCCTTGCTCCTTTTGGGTTGTTTTTTGAGATGCAATGTCCTCACTGCCCAGCTCTGGCTGGATTTGGGTGGAGCTGGCAATTTTGCCTGCACCTCTTGACTGATTTCAAGCCAATACCGAAGCTGCTTGGTGTTCTGCTCCCATGGCTTTTCAGAGAGGGATTGCAAAGCCTTTGAGACGTTACTGGGTGCTAAAGTTATAATGAATAACGTTTTAATTAAGCTTGTGGTCCCTAAATATTACCTCAGTGAAAGATTGGAGACAAGGCTGCAGAGGCAATCTCTCTCATACAAAGAGCGAGGCTGTGTGAAAGCAGTAATGGGTCTAGCAGAAGTTTTCTCTGTTGGATATAAAGTGAGAAAAGATGCCTTAATTGCTAATCCAGAGAAATTGGGAGCAACAGCCAAAATGTCCCCTCCCCAGCACGAAGCAGATCTGCAGAGGGCTCTCTGAAAGATGAATCATGGGACAGATTCATTATAAATGTGTAGGTGAACCCAAAGACTTGAGGCGCTTCACAAGGCTCCTCTGGAGAAGGGATTTTTAGTGGAGAAGAAGCTGAAAGAGGCGTTTGAGCAGCTCTGAGCAGGGAGTGCTCCTGGGCAACCCCACTGGTGGCTGCACAGGGCTGGACCAAAGGAAGGGCAAAGGTGGCATCTCCCGGCAGCCGTGGCAGTGCTGCTCTGAAGGGAAAAGCTGTGCTGCAGCTCCCCATCAGGGCCTTGTGGCAGCAGGGCCCAGGACCTGGGCAGAGGCAGATGCACAGCTGGCTGTGCCACTGATCGGAAGAGCACAGGGTGGCTGCAGGGCTGTGAAACATCCTATACAGCAAGACAGAAGTGCCTTGTCTCTGCTGTTCCCCTCCAGGGAGGGCACAGCATGTCAGGACCCAGGCTGATGCGATAGCAGCGTGCATCACAGCATGCACACATTGGTTGGGTGCAGCACCTGCTTCTGTTGGGGGTGCTGGGGAAGGAGGCTGTGCTTGGGGGGAAGAGGGCAGCAGGGAAGCTCTGGTGGGGAACCTGCTGGAGCACAAGGACATGAGCAACCCATCCCTTTCGTTGGGAAATCAGCCTCTCCAGAGAGCTGATGCTGCAGCCATGGGTGCCTGGCAACACTTGCAGCCTGGGGATGCAGAATGGTGACCCTCAAGTGCCGCGAGCCTGTAGCAGGATATCGGTGCTGATGCTGCAGGCAGGATCCTGCCTCACTGAGCTGTTCACTCCACAGCAGTGACCAGGCACGGGAGCAGAGCCGGGCTGGGGTCTTGTTTTCCCATCTTTGCAGCTCTGCCAGCAGGGGGGCCAGGGAAGACCC
Source organism: Neopsephotus bourkii (assembly GCF_033783945.1). Taxonomy (NCBI): domain Eukaryota; kingdom Metazoa; phylum Chordata; class Aves; order Psittaciformes; family Psittacidae; genus Neopsephotus; species Neopsephotus bourkii. Next base: position 3,247,378 of record NW_026901555.1, read on the forward strand.
CAGTGCCCTGACCCGTGTCTGTAAGCACTTGCGCAGCCCCGGCTGGGAGGATGCTCGGGGCTGGGGAGGGAAGGGGCCATAAGCGGAGCAGCATATGTGGTGGAGACGCACGATTTAGCGCAGCCGTCCTTCCTGCGCCGCTGCTGACAGGGTCCTGACCCACAGGGGAAGATGTGCATGGCAAGCACCCATTGTCAGGGAGAGCCATATGGCTGTAAAGACAATTAAACCGCCCTGCACAAATGTGTGCACTCAGTGAGAGGGAAGTGGTCAGTGTGGCCATGCTCTGGCCCCAGGAACCCATGCAGGGCTCACATGGGGCTGGGTTTATGTCAGTGCAGAGCGGTGAGGCATTTGCACAACTGGACTTTGCCCCTGAACTGGATGAATGCAGCCGGATGGGTGCTGCCCCTCCTGTCCTGCAGCTAAGGGAACAGTGCCCCTTGCTCAGGCAGTTGTGCTGACCCTGTCCCAGCTGACTGGGATGCTGCCACAGTCCTCGTACTGCCTGACACACAAAGCATGAAGACAGGATCCAGCCCCCATAGGGCTGATCTTTGTGGGTTCATACTTGTTTGGCATAAGCCCAGTGAGATTGCCTGTGCTGAGCTGTGGCTCGGGCAGGACCTTGTCATGGGGAATGTACCAAAACCCACCCCCATGAGCTGGGTAAACGGACAGCATCCTGCAGTCCCAAGCCATAGGCATGTGGCAACAGGCACTTTCTCTGCCCTGTCAGGGTCCCAGCCATTTTCTTAGCTGTTGCAATTGAGTAAAGCAGCTTGTTTCATGGGCTCAGTGGTTTCAATGCTGAGCTGCTGCTCCCAGGAGGACAGGGCTTGGAAGAGCCCTTTGTATAAGGGCACAGCAGGAGACTGTCCGCACTGGGTGTCCCAACAGAGGACCTGATTGAAGGTGGCATGCCCATGCACTGAAGTGCCTCGGGGTGCAGACAGCCCTGCAGCATCATGCTGAGCGCTGCCCTCATGCACTGACCCAGGGAGGCTGAGAGCCGGAGCTGGGAGGAGCAGGCAAAGGTCTTGATCAAAGATAGGTCACCCTCGTAAACACATCTGAGGCCACCCCACCGCTCCCCTTCCCACGGAGCATCTGCTGGGTAATGTCTTTCAGGTGTCCCACAAGTGCATCTTGGGGAGAGGTTCAAAGGGAGAGGTTCAAAGGGAGAGCGAGGGCTCCACGTGCAAGCCCAGGGGTGCAGCAGGGCAGGACAGCAGGAGCTTGTAGCATCTGGATGGGAAAAAGGGTGATGCTAAACAAGTCCATCCTCTGGGACTGCCACACACAGCCCTCCCCACCCCGAGAGGCTGATGTTGAAACCTCTTTTTTGTTAGCCCTGTTGTGGAGGAGTTTGGGTGGAGAAAGAGAAAATGAAAAAAATTCAAATTTTGGGAGGAGTTTTTGGTTTTTCCCCGTTTCACGCCAAGAGACAACTTCTCATTCCCCATCCCTCCCCCCCAGTTTTGATGAAAGGCTCTGAAAACACGCTGCTCGCCCTCTTTCTTACATGTATGAGAGGTGTTGGCCGTTTTATGACCAGTCCCACCCCCCCCATTTTACCTCACCCCTTTTATTTGACTGAGTGAGTCACGGGGGCCTATGGAAGCCCTGCCAGAGCCAAGGCGGAAACAGTGCGATGGTGTTATCATCACTGAACGAGTTACCCCACGTCTGCAGGGCTGCAGCGAGCCCGTGCGCTGGCAGAGACATGAGCTACAGGAGGAGATGAAAGAGATTTCTTCAGCCAGGATGGAAGGGAACATGTTTCACCCCATGTCCGCCCTGGCCGCAAAAGCTCAGATGCTGCGGCTGGGTTGGCCTGGGGTAAAACACAAGGAAAAGAGCGACAGGCGTACCCAGTACTGCCAAGGGCATAACATGGATAACTGGGATGGACCCAGGGTGCTGCTGGCTGCAGCCAGTCCCGTGTGGCTGGCACAGACTTGGCTGCTCCAGCATCCCGGGGTGATGGGGCTGATCTCAGAGCAGACACCTGCAGGGCTTGGCAAAGGGAAAACAAAGTAGGGGTTGGAGGGAGAGGGGCTCGGCGGTCACCCGGCCTCCTTATCTCCTGCAACTGTTTGCTCCAAGATTAAGTCAGAGCCTGCAAGATGCAAAAGTCCAAGGAAAGCCAGCCTGAGGAATCCAGGCTATGATGATCAGGGGCCTCTCCCCCTTCCCACTGTGGGATTGCTGAGCACCTCCACCGTGGGCTGGTGTTTAAAGTCCAGGCATATTGCTGGCATGATTTACGACTCATTATTCTTTGGTGCAAGAGTTGGTTAATGAGCAATGAGGGGTTGGGCAGGGTGCAGGGGGGTGTGAGGAGGGGGCAGGATGGGCGCACCCATGGGAAAAGGGCTTATCTCCCCTGAACAAACCCTGGCAGATGCCTGCACAGGGGTAGGGCCATCCCAAGCTGCCACTCCAAGCCCAGGGACTGGGAGCTGGCACAGCAATGGTCCCCAGACAAGCCCCAAACCAGCTAGGTTATGGCAAAGCCTGGGTGAGAACCAGCTCTGCGTAGCTGCTTGTTTCCAACCGGTCAGCAGTTTCTGCCCAGTGAGGGGCTCTAGCTCCACAGCTGGGTGATGGGGAGTGAGGATGGGATGAAGGTGCTCTCTGAACCCATCAGCCATAGGGCTTACCCACTGCCGGCTGCCAGGAATGCCTCTGACCTGCCCTTCCCAACTCGGGCACAGTGCAGCATAAACATTAACAGATATAAACCCATAACCAAAACCCTGCTGAAACTAAAGCACAGATGGGGGAGGGAGGGAAGAGCGAAGGTGAGCAGGGTTTGTCTCCTGGCAATGCCTGGGGAAGGTGCTGGAGGGAAGGGCTGTGCCTGCACACCATTCCCAATGCCTCAGGGGCACTCACCTTGCTTCATGGCTGGAGCATCCTAAAGCCCTGCCAAAGCCCAGGGCATGAGAGGGGCCAGGCAGCAGCTGCCAGACCCCCAGCCCTCTTGCAGGACTGCCTAAGGGACCATAGGGCTCCCCACTACCCTGTGGGTTTGTCTAAGGGCATCTCTGAAGCTTTGATTCAGGCCTTCCAGCTCTGTCCCAGCAGGGTGGCGAGGAGGGGCCAGGCTCTGCAGGCACTCAGGCAGATGGTTTGTGCCTGTTTGAGGCAGAGACAACCATAAATCACTGCCTGCGGAGAGATCCGCAGCCTGAAGCACTCTGCGAAGCCTGGGCCACCACAATGTGCTGCACACAGGTCATCGGCTGCGGGCAGAGGGCACTGCCAGGGCTCTTTCTGTTTGCTCTGGGAAGTGGCTCTGCAATAACTGCTCCTGCCCAATGCACACCATGTGTGCCTCAGCGCACCCCAGCATCCCACCCGCCAGGGAAACGGGCAGCATAGCTGTGTACACAGCACAGAAATCACAACAGCCTCAGATCTCCCATCCTGTGCATGGTGGTTGCACAAGCCGGCTGACACTCGTGCTGGGAAGTGCATCCAGCATGGATGTAGATGCTGTGGGCATCTCCCTGTCACAGGAGCCATGCAGCAGCCAGGGGAGGGCTTCCCTACCTGTATAGGATGCTCTGCTGCCTGCGAGGCAGGGCCCACGGGGAGCAATGTGTTTGTAAAGAGGCTGAGCCACGCTCCCATCTTTCCCTTGAAACTGCAGTTTCATTAAAGGGGTATTCAGCTGAAGGTGAGCTCAGAGCTCCTGCTCAGGCCCCTTGTGAGCTGTCCCTGCAGAGGGACACAGCACCACTGTGAGGGTGCAGAGCCCATCTCCTGCATACCCTGTGAGCCAGGGCTCAGGGTGGGACAGGCAGAGCAGCTCCCTGCTCCACTGCCAGGGCTGGAGGCACGGCTGCACGGTGTCTATGGAGCACCCAGGAGCAAAGCCAGGGCTGGAAACACATCCACAACCCCACCGCAGAGACAAGTTACCTGTGCTGTAGGGCTGAGGTCTATCTAGAAACAAGGCTGGAAGTGAGATGCCCACCTCAAGGACAGGAAGGGAGTGAGAGCTCCAAGCTGGGCTTAAATAGAGCTGCAGGCAGGTGTGGGGAGCCCCAGGTGAGGCTGCCCAAGTCCTGACAGTGTCCCAGGGCTCTGACAAGGGTTTAAATTAACTCTGGGTCCCCCTGCAGCATCCCTAGCCCTGCAGTAAGGACCTAAAGCCCATCTGAGCCACCAGAGTGACAACGGTGACACCAGATCTCCATCCATCCATCCATCCATCCATCCATCCATCCATCCATCCATCCATCCATCCACACTCGTTTCTGCAAGCAGCAAGTGACTGGTTCTGGCAAAGCCTGTTTCCTGTGGTCCAAGAGAGCTGGAGAAGGCAGCCAGCTCTGCCCCTCCAAATCCCTTCTGTTTTCTCTGTGGTACAGATGTAGGGAAATGAGAAGAAGGTGCCAGAAAAGGGATGGAGGGTCCAAATCTAATTCAAGCCAGTGCATTAGGCCAGGGGCTTTTTAGTCTGGCTAGTGTTGGCTGCAAACAGCTATCTCAGGGCAAGCACTTGGTATGAGATGTCAGGAAGAGCTACCATTCCTGAGGCCTCGGTATAATACGCTGTAATTGATATCTGTGAGGAATTAGGAAGGATTTGGAGACAAAATGGCCTCAGATTAGGTTAAACAGCAACATGATCTCAGCTTTGTTTGGAATCTGCTTTCCTAAATGGCTGGGTGCTTCCTCACAGCAGTGGGCCTGGGTGGCCACCAGCAACTATTCCCCCTGTGGCAGTACTGGGGCCACTCACCACCCTGGGAGCCTTCCCTAATCCTAATGCACCCACCGCTCAAAGCATCACCCGCAGTGTCAGGGCTCTGGGAAGGGCTCAGGGCTCATCACGAGGATGCTTCAGTCATGCTTAGTCCCTGGCCTTAAGTCCCCTCTGACGGGGGACGGAGGAATCCTCTCTTCCTCCCCAGGGATCGGATATCAGGGGAATTAAGCAAGAAATAGGATCCAAATCCTCCAGTTCCTCTCTAAGCTGCCTCTTGCACAATAAGGTGCCTCCAGGTCAGTCCATGGGTGCAGCGCCTCTCTGCCTGGTCTGGCCTGCCCGCAGCCACGGTGTCAGCCCTCACCCATGGCCCCACAAGAGCCTGGGCACCGGAGGGTGGCTCTGCTCTGGGCTCAGTGAGCTGGTGCTGCTGTTGGGCTCCTTTGTGCTGTTCTGCAGTCAGGGGGTCATGGCCAGCAGAGAGCCGAGGCTGCAGGTCCAGCGGCAGGAAAGGGGAGCAGGAAGGTGGGTGCTGGGGCTGCTTTGCCCAGAGAAAGCACCAAATCTGCCCCAGATCCACACCAACCCTGCTGCCCTTCTGCAATTGCTGTGACCCCCTTGGCTGCAGAATTAGCCTCAGGACAAGAGAAGGTTTTTACGCTGGTCCTGTTTGTGCTCCCTGGGGCACCGCAACCCCAATTCCTGCAAAGTAGGGCTGCAGGACCCATTTCCTCATCTTGCTCTTGCTCATGCCCATGTGCTCTCCCTGCAACACAGCAGCCCTGCTGCAAGGAGACCAGGACCCAGCTCTCCCTCCCCTTGATGTCACTCTGCAAGCTTCTTCCTCGCCTCCTCTTCCTCTTCCACATCAGTGTTTTGCATCCTGCTCTGTGCAGGTTGGCCCGGGCTCTCCTTCTCTCTGTCAACAAGGCACTGGTGATGTGCTCAGCCCAGTCCTGGTGCTGACAGTGCCCCAGCCCGCAGTCCATAGGTAGGAAACAAATAATGTCAGGAAGATAAACAGAGCAAACACAGCCGATTCCCCTTCAGGAGATATTTGCAGAAGGGGTGAGTCCGTCCCGACTGCTGTGAGTCAGTGGCCAGGCAGGGTGGGGATGGCGGGGACAGCGGCAGGACATTGCCTGTGCCCACGGGGTGCTAGAGCTGGGGGTGCAGCACCCACTGTTCCCCAGCACTTCTTTGTGCCTGTAAAGGGGCACCCAGTGCTTTCTGCCCTGTGGGCTATGCATTTGCATCAAAGCCTTAGGGCAAGGGTGTCTGGTTGGCACCAATGGGCCTGTGCAGACCCTGCTTCTCCTCTCTGTGAGTCACCCCACACCAGGGTGGGTGTCAGGACCCTTGTGTGACCCCCCAGTTCCCTAAGGGGATCCTGAGAGAAGCTCTTTCTGCAGCCTTCAGTGCAAAGTGAGAAGGGGGTGCTGGGTTCGGGGATCGCTCAGTTTGTTGAAGTAGAAACCCATAGTCCAGCTTCCACGCCATCCTTGTGAAGGTCCCTGCACACCTCCAAGGGCCTCAGCAGGGAATGACCATGGTATCCCCACGGACAGCATCAAGAGCAGCCAGCCTGGACAGGAGATGTTCTGCAGTAATCCGGGTGCTTAGCACTGTGATTCATCTTGCCTTGCTCACAACTCTGCGTTTTCCTCCTCTCCTCAACATCTGGCCACATGTGGCTGTGACAGCGCTGGCTGCCGCAGCACCCCTGTGCCTGCAGCCCATGTGCGCCCCGCTAATTGGCTGTGATGAATGAGGGAAGGAGCGGAAGCATGGCTTGCATCCCAGAATGGGGCTCTCGGCATGACAGTGACAGATCGGCCTCCTCGGAGCCCCGAACCCAGCAGGGAGCTCAGGCTGGGCTGCTCGCCCAGGCACAGCCTCTGGGGACTTGCAGAGGGTGTCCCAGGAGAGCACCGACCTGCCCAGGGCAGACAAGGGATGAATCCAATCTGCAAGGGCAGGTTGTGGAGGCTGCAGAGATGCTTCCCCAGGGCTTGTGGGTTGAACCCCTCTGTGTACCATCAATGCACCCATCATGCGGAGCTGGTGCAAGCTGGTGGGGCTGCGCTGACACCCACAGAATGAGTCTGCTCCACCACATCCAAGGACCTGTGATGCTGCACCTTTATCCTCCATCCAGATGTCAGAATGGCTCAGGGGTGTTGGATAACAAATGGACATTTCCTTTCCTCTGTGCTGACTCGGGCTTTTCTGGAAGATTGGTACCTCCCAGGCAGGCTGCAGAAATCAGAGGGTTTGGGAAAACTCCTACAAAACTGCAGTAAATTCTTAAAAAGAGCCCCCAAACACGTATTTGGGAAATTCCATGAAACATTGGACGTATTCCTGAAGTGCAGATGAAAAATTCCCAGGAAGCACAAAGGAAATTTTTAGAAATTGCCAGAAAAATTGCTAGAAAGGCGCTCATCTGAGGAGTTCCCAGAAAACAGTGGAAAACTCTGAGGAAAGACCTGGACCGAGGGTTTCCAGGATGGGGAAGTTTCTGAGAAGTGTTTGGAGAATTTGATAAAAAGATTCTAACTGAGGGATTTCTTGAGAGCCCTTGTGGGATTCTTGAAAGGCATTGGGATGCTCCTGGTCAGGTTGTAGATAAGGAAATACCAGGAGACTCCTGGGAAAAAAAATGGAAAATTCCTGGGAAGTTTCTAAATGGAGAAAGGTCACTGAAGTTTAGGGCATTCCTTGAGATGTTCCAGGTTCGGGAAGTCCTGTGAAGCCCTTGAATGTTCCTGGAATGTTCTAGGCACAAATCATTTAAAAAGGTGTGAAAAATGCAGAAAGGTTTGTCTGAGGATTTCCTAGGAAGAGATGGAAAGTTCCTAAAAACAGTGGCTCATTGCAAAAATGGAGCTGGGTGAAGGATTTAAAAGGAACATCCCCTCTCAGATCCATAGCTGTAGGAAAAAAACCCTCTATAAACTCTTGACATGTGGATCCCTAGAAAGCTCCAGATTTTCCCAGTAAGTTCCAGGTGAAGGACTGAAATGTGGTGCCCAGCTCGATCCTCTTCTCATTTCCTCATCCTCAAGCTCTCCGTGCAGAACCCGTGGGACGCAGCTTTCTTGTCTCACGGACCTCAACGTGTTGTTTGACTGCCATGGTCAAACAGACAAGGCACATCAAAAGGCTCTGCTGGGAACAGCGACTGCTTCCAAGAGCTGGGCAAACTGCTGGGCCAGGTTCACCGCCTGGTGCGAGCACCAGCGAGCAATCTACCTGGTGCTGATTCTGTTTCTGCTTCCTGCCTGTTCTAGGGCTGCTGAGCTGACCCTAGGGAGCCATTGGGGTGGTGAGAAGTCTCCTCTGTGACAGGTCCCGCAGTTCAATGAAGCCGCCTTGTGGGAAAAGTATTTCTCCTCCTTTGCATTAACGCTGTTGTCTAAGGATCACGTTGTCAATTCTTCCATTCATTCTTATGTCAACCTCTATGATTTCATGTTAGTCCTCTCTTCATTCTCTTTTCCAGGCTGTGGGGTCCTGGTCCATTTTAGCTCTCTCTGTATGGGTGCTATCCCAAGCCTTTGATCAGTGTTGCGATGCTTTTCTGCACCATCTCTTCTTTTTATGGCATGGGTCATTTGGAGTCGAGCTGCCGGAGCTCCATAGCTCCAGATGAAGGAAAAATGACATTTTCTCTTTTGTTCTCTCTTCTGGCTCTAAGAGTCCTTAATAGTCCACTTGCCTTTTTTGACTCTAACTAATCGTTGAAAGGATGCCTTCAAAGAGCTCCCTGCAATGTCTCTGAGATCTCTTTAAAGACCAGTAATTGCTGATACAGAGCCTGTCGATCTGTGTGTACAGTGGGGGTAATGCTTTTCATGTTCATTACTTTGCAATTACAAATAGAGAAGCTCATCTGCTGCTTTATTGCTCTGTTCCACACGATCGTTACACTTCCCTGCAATCCTTCAGTGTCAGAATCTAGGTTTGGCTGCCTGAATAATTTGGTGCCATGTACAAGCAGCACTGATCCACTGCGCTCTGCCCTTGCCTGGATCATTCTTTGGAGAGGATCATTAGAGGTCCTTGGCCAGACCCCTGTGGGACCTTGATGAAAGTCCTCTCCACTGCAGAAACAGTCTCTTCACCCCGAATCCTTGCCTGCTGTCTTTAACCAGTGATTAATCTGCATTTAACCCAGGGCAGCTCTCTTCCCTCACCAGCCTCTGCTGAGTGACCTTGTGGAAAGCTTTCAGAAAGCTCAACTATTGCACAGCAATCTCACTGCTCAAAACGTCTTACAAGAGCTGAGCTTAATTACTGTAATTGCACTCACATTACAGCACGGCTCGGTGTGGACAGACCTGCCCCGTGCCCAGCAAGCTGCCCTGGGGCAGCCAGGCTCAAGCAGGGACCACCACGCACAGAGCAGAGCTGCTTGGGGACAGCACTCAGGGCTCACCCCTCTTTCCTCCCAGAGCATCTCAAGCTGGAGGCTTTGCAGGTTTTCATCCCAAGCAGTGCATGAGCTAAGTGGCCTGGGAATACAGGGGATGGGTGCTGAGCTCCTCAGGGCTCTGCTATACGGATTCAGCTCAAAGAGGAGATGGGCTGGCCAGGATGCTCCTTCTTTAATAGCTTCCATGAACGGCAGGACAAGAATAGCAGAAGGTAGAGGGGGGCTTTTGGAAATGCAACACGGCCTTGGGAAAAGCTCCTGAGATGCTTCCCCTGCTGTCAAGGGTAACTGCTCCTGTGGCCAACACCCTGCTGAGGTGGGGCAGCTGGGAGGAAACGGGTGGCCAAAAGGCCTCTTTTTTTCCAGATTTTCTCTCTTCTTGAGTGAGGACCTTGACAGGGATTGGGATAAAGCAAACAGAGGAGCCCTTGGGGCGGGATGGGCAGCAGGCCTGCAGAGCTGGCAGAATTTGCTGAGGCTGGCGTTGCTGTGGACAGGGAGGATTAAGCATGGGATAGTTAGCTGGGCTTTCCCAGCACCCATAGGATGTTAGTTTTCAGACTTCATCAATAAGACTCTTCTCCTCCATCTCCCAAAGATGTTTATGAAAGAGATACAGGAAGGGAGGAAGATCAAACCTGCTTTAGCGAGGCCTTTCTGGCTTTATCTGTGGTTTATGAGGTGACCAGACCTTGGCGGCTCTGTTTTAACTTGTTTTGATCTGGCTGTGCTTTATGACTATCATTCTGAAATGTTTTGACAGGAGCGAGCCTCACCCGTCTGGGCTCCTCCATAGGAGCTGCATCTCCCCTCTTCAGGGCCACGCTCCCAGGGGAAGTGCTCCAACAGCCTGGCTTTTCCCCAAGGAAAAGGCCAAATGCAGTGGAGGTCACAGGAGAAATGGTGCCAGCCCTGGTGATGCTGCAGCAGGAGGGCTTTTTTATTGCTAGGGAGGACTTGATGCTTTGCCTTCCCTCCTCCCTTGGGCAGAAGAGCCGAGAGGGCACTGGGCTTGTACCGTTTAGGTCTATTTAGCTTTTCTCTTCCTTTGCATTGATGGTGCAGTGACTGCAGTTAACTGCATTGAGTGATGTGGGGATGGCACCAAAGGTATTTGGGTATCCTGGGTGCCATAGCCACGTGTGGGAGTGAGCCGACTGCGGGCACTGGGGACCTTGAGGATAGGGTGGTGCTCACCTGGCCTCTCTGCCCTGAGGCTGCTCTGCCAGAAGTGAATTTGCTTGCTCTAACCTAAGTGTTTAGCAGCTTTTATGGTGCTTTTGTTACTGGTGCTTTATTTAACTTCCCAGCAATGGTTTTCCAATGGATATTTGGGTTTCTGGTTGGTTTTGGTTTGGGTTAGGGTTCTTTTTCCCCAAACTGTCTCTTGTTTGCACACATCTCATACTTTCTTTTCCAGTTAAAGAATTCTCCACCTGCAAACCACATTTCCAGGAGGAAAAACCATGTGTGTTTTCCTGGAAAACTGGAAAACTTCAATAAATCTTTCTCATTGTTCTGTAATTCTTTTGGGGACAATAGTCAAAGATGGCATCAGAGCTGTTGGCTGGTTTTGGAGCAAAATCATATTCACCCGTGAGCAGGGTTGCTTCTCGCAGCACCTTGGATGCTGGATGCAGGCAGGTGGGAGCAGTGTGGGGCAGAGGAGACAAGCTGCAGAAGGAAAGGAGCTTGGACCAGCATCTTCTGAAGAAGCCCGGGGGGGCAAGGGAGGGCTGCAGGTACCATGGGGAGGACAGGGTCGAGCCCCGGGCACTTGGCACCACTGTGGCGCTGATCCTGCCCAGGAGAGCACAGCCCTGTTACTAGAAAGCTGACGTTGGCTTACCTGGATCAAGTACCTGCTCCCTGGTAATTAAGGATGTGTTGACATTAAAAGCCCGGTATCTCTATTTTGTTTAAGCATGTTTATGGACTAAAACCACCCTGCTTTGTTATTAGCTTTGCGGAGCGGCGTGTGCACCGTGTGATTAGAAGATGAGTGTACAATTGTCTCCTGCTAATTTATGCAGATTTCCTGCCCTCTTTCCATGCACTGCTGCCCGCTCCCCTCCTGGCTATACCCAATGCCCACATGTGGCAGTGCCCTGTCTGGGGATGCCCCTCTCTCTGGTGTCAAAAGAGCCATGACACGGGATTTGGGGTGACCTTTACCACTGGCAGCGCCTGTTGCGGCCGGCAGCCCTGCTGCTGGGTGCTGCGTGTGGCTGCAGCGGGGCGGTTAGCCGCATCCCTGCATGAGGAGAGGTGGAGGGAAGATCTTCAGGCAGTGAGCTGCGGCTGCCGTTTGCATCTCAGTGGGTGTTTTCTTCATTAAAATGCTGTGGGAAAAGGTTACCTCTCCTGCCTTGGTGTTTATTACTGCTGAGATGGAAGCAGGAGCCCTGTGTCAGGGAGAATGTAAAGTAGTTTTGGCTGAGAGGGCTTTTGGATGTGCCAGTGAGGGCACTTGGGCATCTGGCCCTGTCTGTATTGGCTGTCCATGGTGGTACAAAGGCTTCAATGCCCCTTTGGGAGAGGAAGGATGGGGCAGAGGACCCCTCCATCCCCACACCCTGACCTTTCCTGGGTGGCAGAGCCAGGTCGCTGCCTGCTGCCCTGGGCCCTGCACTTCTTCACCCTTTCTGGAGGTTTGGCTTTGGGGCAGTCTGGATTTAAGTGAGTGCCCCTTCGGCAAAGCTGAATGTCTTTGTTTATTGCTGAAGCCCTGTTTGTGTCTGTAACTTACAGCTCTGAGCCAGACTCTCCGGGAAGCCCTTCTGCCCCCACTATCTTTCTCCACGTTGCTTCCCCGGTGGTGGCTGCAGGTAGGGTAGTGCCAGTAATTATAATCTCTCCACAGGTACAGTGCTTTTGGTCTGTTGCTTCACTGGAAAAGAAAACTCATATCTCTCTCTCGCTCTCTCTCAGGTTTGCTTTAAGCACCATTTATCAGAGGAGCAGCACCTTATGGTAAAGGGGTGCGTGGGCAGGATGCTGTGGCTGTGCCCCCCCAGGCCCTCAACCTTCGAGCAAAGGCTTGGGGGGCACCTCACAGGGTGGGAAGGCTTGGGCTGGGGGCAGCAGGGACCTCCTGTGGCCTCTGGCACGGGGCATCACACTGGAACCCAGCCACCCCCTGCCCCCCCTCTGCCTTCCAGGCAGGGCTTATCTGGGCTGGACACGCTTTGGAGCCACTGCTGAAATTGATGCTGCTCACTGAACTCGTTAATTGCTTTTAGTTGTAGACTTATTAAGAAACAAGATTTAAATAACATTGGAGGGGGGGAGCGATATAAATGAGCTGCAGGAGGGAGCAGAGAACCTTCCTGGAGTGCCGGGATGAGTCTTAGCAGCAGCAGGGCTACAGCGAGGAGTCGTCAGCAAAGGCTCAGCGTGCTGCAGGTTTCCTATTTTGCCTCCAAATCTGCTTCACGTTTAAGCAAATCCTCTGATGACTGCCCATGAATAGTCATGCAAGAACTGCCTGTGCTTGCGAGCTGCCTGTGCTTCAGCTTCAGCATCCCCCAAAATGAGCTTGCTGGCAGAAAGGAGATGAGAAAAAATACAAGATTTTTCCTTGAATATTCCTTATTATTCACTGAAGACTTGTAGACACTCGTTGGTGCTTGCGCTGAAGATCTGATAGCAAGAGCAGCCCTTGCCCAATTATGGAGTGGAAACGGTTTGGGGGGGTTCGCAGCCAAGTGGAGACAGCTCCTGTGATTGGAACAGCAGAGCTGTGGTGGGAAACACCAGGCCTGCCCTCGCGCTGCTCTTGGCAGATCCAGCCTTCTTGTGTGCATGTGGGTGTCTAAATCTGAGGGAAAAAACCCCATCGTGATGATCTGGGGGAACTCCAAGTGCAGAAAGAAGCCAAAATCCTGAGGAAAAACTTCCCTTGATCACAACTCGGAGTGCTCAGAAAATAGATGAATTAAGGGTGCGCCTGGAGCGATGGAGGCAGATCATAGGATTCATACTAAGCAAACATGCTGAAAAGAGCATCAGATGGAGGACTCGTTATTTGCTTCTCCAGAGTGCTAATTGGCGTGGTTTTGGGGAGGATGGTGCTGTGAAACCCTGCACAAGGCAGAGTGAACAGTTGTGTCTGGGTGATGGGTGCTCTCCAGCGAGAGGACAGATTCACTCAGGTCTTGAAATCCCCCCCCAGATTGTCTCTCCCAGCAGAAAGGCACTTGGTAGAAAAGACATGCTCCCCACCGAGGTTTCTAGAAGTTGCTCTGGGGCTGGATGTCAATATTGTAAGTACCAAATGAACACATTTCAGCCCTACCAGCTGTCCCATCATTGTTGCATGCTTGATTAATGAAGAGAACTCAATACCATTGGTGAACATGCAGAAAGAAAATGGCTTGAAGGGGAGGAAAATGGGAAAGAAATGGGAGAAGAATGGGATGCTCACAGGGCAGGAGCTCCTGCACCCTTGGTGTCTCTTCCATTTGGGAGCCAAATGCTCTGGGCACGGGGTCCCCTTCCCCTCTGCTGAACCAGAAACTGCTCAGCCTGACCCCAGACCTGTTGTTGCCCATGCCTGAAGCTGGGCAAAGCTGAAAGCAACAATGAGATCCCTCAAGGAAAAAACTCTGCTATTTCTAAGATTAACTTTGCTCTTCCAGCAGCACTCCAGGAGAATTCCCTCTACCCCTGGACCTGGTGCAGCGGCCAGTGGAGCAAATGCATCCCCCATGGCACTCTGGCATCTCCCAGTGTGTTGCAAGGCTGGATAAGGGAAGAACTGTGGTGAGAGGGGATCCCAGTGCCTGCAGGGTGATGGAGTAGAGGGTGCAGTGCCAGCGGGGTGCTGGTTATGGGAACCGCTGCTGGGGGCTGAAGGGAAGGGGCTGTTCTGAGCAGGGCATGTACATGGCAGGTACCATGGATGCAGCTCATTAAATGACTGGCTGGAGGCGAGACAGATCGCTCGATAAAGATGTAAAGAGAAATAGAGGGTAAATACAGTAATCTCCAGAACTTCCCACCAGGGTGTTAGCATTGAGGTTGTAAATACACTGAAATCAAAGACTCATAAAACATGCAAATTGCTCTGTGTGTGTTTGTCTGTCTCCTTCCCATGTCTTTGCCCCTCACCCCCTTCCTCTGTATTTCTATCTTTCTATCTCTCTTCTTTCCATGATCTCTGCTCTGCTCCTGATGAGCCTGTTAGGGCGAGGGAGGGAGCCTTTAAAAGACATTTTTGTGGTTCTGGGCAGCGAGTCAAAAAAAATCTGCTTTTTTGTGTTTTTTTTTTCCCCATCACCCTGCCCCCTCCCCGTTCCAGACCCAGGGACACGTCACCCAATCCTACACAGCCATCAAAATAAACATTAATTAAGATATTTTCAGTGATGTTCACTGTCACAAATTACCAGCCCCACAAAAGAAACGCTGCTGTGCAACTACTCATGATGTCAGTTTATCCCTTTTGTGATCACTGAGATAAAGCGTCATTTCTCTGCTTTCCTCTCCTGCCTTTTGCCCTGCTCTGCTCCACGCTGGGAACCAGCATCTAAACGTGGCTGAAAAGCAACATCGCTGCCAAAGGCTCCCCAGGCTGCATCAGCAAAACCTGCGGCGGGTATGGAGCAATGGTCCCAGCAGGCAGCATGACACCATGATCTGCCTAAACAGGGGGATTTTATAGCCTTCGTGCCCTGGGAAAATTGGGGTCCCTTCCCAATGCCCCAGGTGGGGAGGGATGAGCCGTGAGGTGGAGGAGTGTCAGGGTGTGGGGATGCAGGGATGCAGGGCTGCTAGGATGCAGGGTTATAAGTATGATGGGGATGCGGGGGTGCAGGGACATAGGGATGCAGGTGTGCAGGGACATAGGGATGCAGGGATGCAAGGTGCAGGGTACTGGAGCTCCTGGCGCGGGGCAGTGGAGAGGTGCTGGCAGGGCTGTGCAGCCTCATGGGGAGGCAGCGTGGGCCGCCCAGCACAGGCTGGCTGCCAGGGAGCCAGAGCTGGCAGGGCAAGGTGGGGAAGCAGGAAAGGGAGCCCCGCTCCTCCTCCCCTCGGGGAGAGCTGTGGCTCTCGGCGGGAGGGTTGTGAGTACACACAGACTCTCTGGAGCCTCCCATGTAAATCCTGGCAGGACCCAGCCAGCTCTTAGCTCATTCACGTGAGATCACCGTCGTGTTCGGGGCACTTGCACGGGTAGGTACGTGCTGGGATTTCTGCAGGGACCCTGCCCTGAGCGGCTGCAGATGAGTTGGGAGCTGGGAGAGCTCAGCCTATCCAGCCGCTCTCCCTCCAGGACCCTTCTGTAGCAGCATCATGACTATGAGGCCGTGTACCGCAGTCCCCAAACTCTTCCATCCAGCTGGCTGAAACCCACTGTCACACTGAGACACAGGCTCTGACACTGGGGACAGCAGGTCTGAGGCTGAAGATGCCAGGCCTGACTCTGGGGTCAATAGATCTGACCCTAAGGACACCAATGCTTTTGTGTGCTGCCCCAGCCAAGGGGCAGAAGCTGTGGCAAGCAGGAGAGCAGCCTTGGGAGCAGCAGAGGTGTGATGCCCTGGGCACCTCCACCAGCAGCAGCGTGCCCTGGCACAACGCCGGCATGGTGTGAAGCATGGCCTCAGGGCTGCTGGCAGCTTCCCCTCGGGTAGAATACAGCCTGAGGTCACCTTCTGCTCTTCTGCCACCCTCAATCATTTTTCCTTTGGTGTTAAAACCTTGTGGGATATTTGCATGCAGTCGTGACTTCCCCTGGCCGCTACCGGTCCAAAGAAAACAGATCCATGTGTTTTAAAATCTCGGCTTACATACCATTCCTCCAGCTTCTGCTCCTTTTGGGGGCTTTTCCTTCTTTTGGTGGATCAGTGACCTGAAAATGCACTTTATGTTTTCCCTGGGAGAGGTAGATGAGACGAGCTCTGGCATAGCTGCATATTAAACCCGACCTGCCGTCCTCAGCAGCCTTTGCTGAGCTGCTGGCTGCCGCTCTCCCCCTCCGACAACTTTTTAATCGCTCGCCCCAGATAGATCCAATTAGATCTCCCCCAAGAACAAAATCGTTAAGTTTCCTGTGTGCATTTCTAACCATTTAGGTCCCTTTCATGTTCCTCTGACTGTGGAAGTATGCGCAGCCCTGCACATCGGGGTATCCGCGGGAATTTCATCGACAAGCTGCTTATCTTCTCCGCCAGGTCATTAACGTGCTGTTTATGCGTTCTGCCAGGTCATTAAGGAAGATGTTAACGAACGACCTCTGCAGTGCCCCCTTGGATACTTCTGACTCCACCTCTTCCAGCAAGCTCTGCACAAGTGGGTAGGCTGCTACCTACCTTATTTATATCTATATGTATGGTTATATATTCCCACCATATTGCTCTTGGGATAGATTGCTGTGCAGTTTAGGGCTGTTCAAGCTCCAGCCAATTTGAGTAATTTTCATTATGTTTTCTACAGTATTGTTCAAAGAGCTAAAAATAGCTCCGTACCACTTCTCACCCATTGCCATTACTCGTTAGAAGAGCAAGGTGAACTGCTCCTGGTGAGGATTTTTAGCTTGGCTTTCAGTAACTTCTGGATGCTCAGGACCTTTCTCCCCTATTCCCTTCGCTTTAGGGCGATGTCAGCTGCTTAGAGCAGCCCACAAGCTCTGCTCCTGTGCTCTCCCCCTTGTCCAGAGCACAGCCAGAGAAAGGAATTTGCTCCTGGTGTGGTGAAATGGGGGAATGATTTGTCCTGCTCTCAAGCAATCCGCAGCTGCTTGCCTCCTCTGCCTCCGCTCGCCCCTCACAGAAGGCAAAGCCATGAGTTCAGCCTCTCTCACCCATTTCTGAGGCCTCATTAATTTAAGCCAATATTCTTTCCTCCCCAGAGGTCCTGATGAAAGAGAGCAGCTCCATTGAAGATGCTTAAGCATTAAGCCTGTACTCAAGTTCCATTAAAGCGCCTGATTAAAGTGGTGAGTGGCTGGACTCTGGACAATGCTAAGTGCTTTCCTGAATCAGGTTCCCTGACTTCCCAGTGCCTGCGGCTGCACACCCGGCTCCTGCTTTCTGCTGCTCTTCTTCCCCCAGCTCCTGGCCAGACCCTTCCTCATTCACCTTTTACACGTTCTTTTTCATGCGTGGAACTTTTTCATCCTTTTTGCTTTAAACCTGAAATCCACGAGCGGCCACTTCTGAAGTGATAAAAATCTTATTCCCTGCCTTTGTTCGTTTCTTTTTCTTTTCAGGCAATTGTAGCTTACAACACCTTAATTATCGCGTCTCTGAAAACTGGTTAAAGAGTTTAATACTTCCTTCCCCGGACCATTATGCAGTAGACTTCTCAGCCCCATAAAATGTGCCTTCTGGAAGCCGAGCACTTCTGCTGCTGCAGTTCTGTGCTCATTCCTTGCCCTGATGGTTCAAGTGCCTCCGGCTCCTCCCTTGCCTCTGCCCTGGCCCTCCTAGCAGGCTAGGCAGGTGAGAAGCGCCAGAGAGGCAGCCGGAGCAGATTTTCAGTTAGAATGCAGGCTTTTTAATCTAAAGCACATTACACAGCTAGTGAGTTATGTTGCATCATTTTAATCAGCCAGCACATCTGCAGAAGGTGCAAGTTTCCAGGAGCCGGGGTGCAAGAATGATGGTATAAATCACGGCGAAGGCAAATCCTTGACATCACCTTCATTTCTGAATTTGATCCTCTGATTTAGCAGCGCAACGCTGGCTTTCTGGCACTCGTTTTGCCTGCCTGTTTGCTATTTAATAGCTACAAGGCTTGTCAGACATCTCCATGCATCCGATGTCCTGGCGTTTCAAAAACCCCTGTGCTGGGTTTTCTAAGACGGTTGGATTAATCATGGATTTTGGCCACAGACGTGCAGGGCTGTCTCACTGGAAGGGTTCTGCTCCAGGAGAGCGGCTGTGCCTCCCTGCAAAGCCATTTGGGACACACGTGCTGTGTGAGCTCAGCCTGGTGAGATCTCATCCCTTTCATCCCAGAAAACAGACAGGGGGAAAAATCCACCAGGTCCCACAGTGGCCGTGCCTGTGGGACGAGTGAAGTTTAATCCCCACCGATTTTTATTTAGGTGAGTTTTAAATAACTCAAACGCTTCCCTGAGGGAACCATCCCACAGCCCGACAGATTTCAGCACTAAGCAGTTTTTCCTGGTGTTCAGCCTAAATTTTCTTTTGCTCTGTTTTAGCCCATTACTCCTGCACTATAAAATGTCTCAGGTAATTTAAATATGAAGTGGCTGAGGAATACATTTTGGGATGCAGATCGTCATTTGATGAGAGTGTGACTGTGCACGGTAAGAAACTGCAAGGTACAGCTGCTCAGGAGGTGATGGGCGTGATGCTGAGCTGACGGGGAACTGTAAATTGGGGGTGATGCTGGCTTTTACCAAAGGGTGTATGATAACTTCTATTTCACCTTGTCCCTTGAGAATGAAGCAGGTGGGGGTGAATGCCCCAGATCACTCCCCCAAATGGCCTTATCATTTTAAATGAGGTTTTGAGAGAGGTGGAAGAGGGAAGAAATGAAACCCAAGAGACCAGTGTACACACATACTGATGGTGTAGGAATGGGACAGTGTGATCTAGAGGCAGGAAAGCTCTGAACTGTCTATGCACATGGCACAGGGCATCTCCTGGGCCCTCAAAATTCGAACAATGCAGGAATTAAGTGATGCCCTTTCTTTTCTCACAGGTTCCTCCCCAGTTGTAGACAAGGACTCTGGGGGAGTATCTGCATCCCTCCAGGAGCTCGGTGCAGCATCACTCTCCTGAGTGCTGGGAAGGGAGCCTTCATGGGAGCTTAGTTCATGAAACTCCTGACACCCGCAGCCATTCACACTCTTCATTCACACTCCCCATTCATGCTTTTCCATTCACTCACTTTCAGTCTATGCACACTCTCTGTGCATGCTTCTCTGCCTCTCTATGGTCAGGCCTGGCTGAGACTGTGCCTGTGGCCGCTGCAGTGTGTGGGGGTGATGATGCCAAAGGGAAGGGAGCCACGAATCCCCATGGCTTGCTGGGCAGACAGGCAGGCATGGGCAGGGCCACAGCCTCTTGGTGATTTGTCTCGTGCATCCAGCTCCTTGTGGAAGCATGAGCGTCACCCATAAAGCCTGGGATTTCTGGAGAAGTTCAAGGTGTCATTGCCCCCTGCACCTGCCCTACAACTGCTTGGAGATGCTTGCTTTGGGTCTCCAGGATAACAATCCCTGCTGCTGCTGGTGCAACCAAGGCTGGGAACCACTTCCCAAACTGCCTGAGGAAGTGCCCCGGTTTGGCACCACCAATCTCTTTATTAGGGCTGGGTGAGAAAAGCAGGATTTTGTCCCTGTCTTCGCTGTGTGGGTGTTCCCAGCTGTAGGGGCAGCACAGGGAAGGGTTGGGAAAGGGTTTTCCTGTTCCCTGAGACAGATGCCCACGTCTCATAGGTGCCCCACTGCCAGGAGTAATTCCTCTCCCCATGTGCCTTTCACACGTTGTGCTGGGTTGGTGTCTGCTGAGACATTCCTGCAAGGGCTGAGGCCATGGACCCAGCATGTGGCAATCCCTGACATGCTGGCTGTGGCTGTGCCACTGGAACCCACAGCCAGATGGCACGGGGTGGCCTTTGGGTACTCACCAGTGGCTCTGCATGCCTGGCATGCTGGAAACCCTCATCCTGTTGGCAGCAAGCTGTGGTGCTGAGGTGAGGGGCTGCGATGCCAGAGTGATGCCAGGGTGCTCCTGCCTTCATCTCCCTCTGTCCCCTGGGGACCTGAGAACGGGACAGCATCCTCCTTCTGTATTCCCAGTCTCTGGATCCCCACCTGAGCCTGTGCTGGGAGAGCCGTCATTGCCATGGCAACTGATCATGATGTCATCGGCAGAGATGATGGAGCAGGGATGGCAAGAATGGGCAGGCAGCAGGCAGGGCAGGCAGCACTTCCCTTGCCCCAGCCATGCAGGTTGTTCTCTCAACCTCCCCTCCGAAACCTGACAATTATTTTCTTTCTCTGTTTGTTTTTTGTCCTTCCTCAAGTATTTTCATTGCTTTTGAATCAGGGCATCCTCAGATGAGCACAAGGCCCAGCTGCCTGTGCTCCACACACAGAGTCACAGAACGGTTTGGGTTGGAAAGGACCTTAATATCATCCAGTTCCAACCCCCTACCATGGGCAGGAAACCTCACACTAAACCATGTCGCCCAATACTCTGTCCAGCCTGGCCTTGAACACTGCCAGGGATGGAGCATTCACACTTCTTTGGTGCCTCACCACCCTCACAGTAAAGAACTTCCTTATATCTAACCTGAATTTTCCCTGTTTCAGTTTAAACCCATCACCCCTTGTCCTGTTGCTACAGACTCTGATGAAAAGTCCCTCACAGAGGCTTTTGGGTAAAATACAGAACCTTCACCGGTGCAGGGTGCCGGAGGAGAAATAGGGGTATCAGTGAGGGAAGAAACAAGGGAGACAAATGTGCCTCAGGGTGCCACAAAACCAGGGAGTTCCGAATGCCTTTAGTTGAAAGTGAAGTGCCCCCAGTGGGGTTCATCTCCATTTGTGAACTAGAATGTGAACTGACCTGATTTAAAAAATATATTTCTTAATAAAAAGCAAACTGACTCCAGAGTGGGGGTATTTATTGTAAAGATTTTCATAATAGAAACTGAACTGACTCTGAAGGGTTTTTAAAACTTTGTCTATTAGAAAGGGAACTGACTCCAGCTGTAATTTAGATTTCCTTCACAGAAAGAAAACCGATGCTGGAGGTTTTCTGCTTATTTTTGTAATAGAAAGTGAAGTGATTCCACAGTTGTTTATTTTTAAATGTTCTTAATACAAATAGAACTGACTCCAAAGTTTGTTTGTTATTATTGTTACTGTAACATAAAGCAAACTGGGTGAGCTTTGTATTTTGCTTTTTTGCTTTCTGAATGAAAACTGAACTGGCTCTGGAGTTGGTTGGTTGCTTAATTTACAAACAATTCCTTCTTTTAATTTTATCAATAAAAGTGGAATTAACTGTAGAGGGGGTTAAAAATTAATTTTTTTTTTTTTTTTGTAATTAAAAGTGAACTGACTCCAGAGGTTTCAAAAATATTTTCTCAATAGAAAGTGAACTGATTCGGGGAGTGAATTCAGGAAATGAACTGATTTTGGGGAGGTTTTTTTTTTTTTAATTACGGCTTTATGATGATTGTGGGGTTTATTTGTTTTCTTTCTTTTCTTTTTCTCCCCAAACCCTCCAAGTTTAAAAACCCCAACACTTCACCAAATTAAAAAAAAAGTAAAAGTGAAAAACTCAATAACCTCCAAAGCCCTCCAAAACCCTTCAAAGAAACCCCAAACCACCTCAAAACCACACCAAAACCTCAAAAACTTCAAAAACACCCCCCCTCCAAAAAAACCCGAACATTCAAGAAAACTTCAACAAAACAATATTAGAAAACATTCAGAAAACCCTTATAAAACATCCAAAAACTTAAAAAGGCCCCCAAAACTTCAACAAAACTGCAAAAAAAAAGAAACCCAAACAAAAAAATCTTAAAAAAATCTCCCAAACCTCCAACAATCTTTAAAAAAGAAACCCCAGCTCCCCAGGATTCAGATGAGCTGCCCCGGAAGGTGGATCTGCAGCACCTAAGGTGAATCAGCCTCACCCGCAGCCGCTCCGCACCCGAACCCTACCGCCCTCTCCCCGCCGGTCGCTCCGCTCCCTCCCCCGGTTCCCAGGCGGGGCCGCTGCCCTCGGCGCCCGCTGGGCGGCGCTGTTGGACCGCGGCTGAATGCCGGGGCGGCGGGGCTGTGCCGTCGGGGCGGGGATGAGCCGTCGGGGCGAGGGGGCCCCGTGCCCGCAGCAGCCTGTCCGCACCGCCGTGCCCGCATCCCCTCCCACCTCACCCGGTCACCGCTCCGTGGGGCCAGGGGATAAAGCGAGGGGGGGTGTTAAAAAGTGGTACGCGCGCCCTTTAAGAGGCAGGAGTGGGCGTGTCCCCGCCCGGCAAGGCCCCCCCCCGCGCCGCTCAGCGATTGGCCGTTCCGCTTAGGGCTGCCCGTGCCGTTGCCTGCGCGGAGGAGTAGAGCGCTCGTCGCGGCGGGCGGCGCCGCTGTGCGGGAGGAGACGGCGGCGGCGTCGGCGGCGGCGGGGCGGGAGACGGAGGAGGGCGGCGGGGAAGCGGCATGGGCGCCTGACGCCCGTCCCGTCCCGCCGCCGAGGGACGATGGCGCGGCCCTGCGGCGGGCGGTGGCTGCTGGGCGTCCTCCTCGCCCTGTGCCGCTTGGCCGCGCCGCTCGCCAAGAGCCTGGAACCGGTCTCCTGGAGCTCCGGTAACCCCAAGTACGTGCAGCGGAGGGGCGCGGGGGAACGGGGGGGGAGAACCCGCCTCGGACCCCCTGGCAAAAAAAAAAAAAAAATTACCAAAAACCGGGAGAATCTGACGCGCGCACAAAATATTTTAACCAAAACCGCAGGATTTTTAAGGAAAAAAATCCCTCCCGTGAAGCGGAGCGGGCAGCGAGGAGCGGCTGGAGGCTGCGGTCGACGGACGGAGAGGAGCGACCCCCGGTTGGAGTACGGACCCCTCGGCGAGCCCCGGCTGGCGGGCCCCCGGCGGGCTCCCACCTTCTTTTGTGCTTTGTAAAATACTTTGATTTTTTTTTTTTACTAGTTTTTAAAAATTCCGTTGGGTTTTTAGAGCTTTTCTTACCTTTAAATCTTTTTTTAATTTTTTTTAATTTTCAAAACGCGTTTTATTTTTTCGAGTTTTACAATTTTTCATATACATGTGGGTTTTTTCTCCACCTTTACGCTGTTTTTGCCCCGGGATTTAAGGCAGGCTCCGCCGCCCCCGACCCGCCCGCGCTCCGGAGGGGGGCCGGGGGGCCGCCACCGCCCCGGATCGCCGCCGCTAGAGCTGGATTTACTGCCTATACTTTGCATTGGTTTTGATGGGTTTTCCCTTTGCTAAGCGGGAGGGGGGGCGGCGGTGGGACCCTCGGTCCGGCGGGGAGAGCCGGGCCCGAACAAAGCCGGTGGTGGGGTGCGAACACCCCCCCCCCCCCAGCCTTGCCGTATGTACAGCTGAATTACATAGATGTGTGTTTATTATAGATCGATGTTTGTTATATATATGTATGGGGTGTGTGCGTACGTGTGACTGCCCCGGCTGAGGAGCTGGAACAATGCGAGGGGGCTTTTCCAGCCCGTCGGGATGCAGGGTGAGGAGCAGTGGAGGTGCCAGGGTGGTGGTTTTGGTTGCCCTCTTGCTGGGCTGTATCTTGTAGATCACAGAGTGTTTGTTTATCTTAGCCCCTTCTCGGTTTGAAAGAAAATAATCCTGCCTTTAGGTTGAGGTTGTGTGTTTTTTCTTCCCACCACCACATTTGTCCAAGAAAAAAGGAGTTTTTTGGGGTTGTAGGGAACCGAAATAATTTGGACAACTGTCCTGCGTGGACACTTGTGTTCCAACCAAACCTTTATTTCGTTGTGTATGGGGAAAGCAACTTCGCAGGCACATGCTGCGGAGGTGCAGCCTGGTGCTGGGACGAGCCGTGAGGGCTCCCACGAGTTGATCCTCCTGCGTGGCGTGGTTTTCCTTCCCATCCCTTTGGCGACGGGAGCAGAAGGAGCCTTGACCCTTGGGAGCTGCTCTGCTGGGTTTGTGGATCTGTGATACTGGCGACAGGAGGCCGGTTGTTTCCAGAAAATACCTTTTATTGTTGAAGAAAGGGCAGCTGGAGGTAGAAACCTCTTTGGCTCAGTGCTGTTGGGGGGTGCTCTGTCACCCCAGTGCTCTTCGTTAGCCTTGGCTTTATTAAAGGGTTAAGTCTGGGGCAGCCGACGGGTGTGATGAGGTGGCCATGGTGGTCGATGGCATGATGGTGGGTTCCCACCACCCTCTCCATCTGCTGGGGGCCGTGCTGGGCTGGTCTTTGGGTTTTCCCCCAGGTTGGAGCTCTGTGATCGTCTGCCTTTCGCGGGGTTTTCTGGGTGCGTGTTATCCCATGTGGGGACCTCTCCCTTGGGCAGAGCGAGGAGGTGGAAGTGCTTGGAATGCTGGCGTTCCCACCCAGAAACGAATGGGTGCTATGGAAGGGTTCATGGGGGTGCCAGTCCCCGGCCATGGGCCCACTTGTGCCCCATCAGTCTGTGTCCATGTGGCCTGACCCCGGACCCTTGTCTTTAGGGTTCGCCTTTGTGGTCCTTTGCTTTCTTTCGTGCCTTCCTGCTTTGCCTTCGATGTTCGCAGGTTGTGTGGCGTTGAGTGGAGCCTCTTCATGGCCGCTCCTGCCAGCAGACCAGCCTGGGGAGCTGTGTGCTGCACAGAGCCCGTCTGCAGCTCCAGGAAAAGCCGTGCTCTTTGTTAGGCTGGGATTACTCCCCTGGATAGATGCATTAACCCCCCACATGCGCTCCCCACCATACTCCAGGCTTCCAAGCCCCTTCCTCCGCTGTTTCGTGGGCGCTGCCGTGCCTGTGCCAGCTCTCCTCCCCGCTCTGCTGAGCTTCAGCTTGTGTTTTTAGAGTAAAGAGAGCTAAAGCCTTTAAAAATAACACGGCTAAGTGGAATTTTCCAACAGATACAAGGAGAAAACGTCGCGCGTTGGGGCCGTTCGGCCTTGGTGCTATTGCTGTAAATAATGAAAATATTTTCCTGCCCTTTCCTCCCCTAGGCAGCTCGGGGCTGTGCTGGGAGCGTGTGGGTTTAAACTTCACCGGGGCGTTCCCGGCAGGTTCCTGGTCTGGTGGTGGTTATCAGAGCGATGCTGATAACGCACCTGATGGAAGGAGCGATTTCCTAATCGAGTTAAGTTTAGCTTAAGCTGCAGCACTGTCTGAGTGCTGGGGAAGCGTTTCTCTTTGGTTCCTAGGTGCGTGCCCAAATGCCAGCAATGAAATCATCACCGCCTTCTGATCGTGAATAATTCACTGTCTTTAACGGGGGAAAAACAGGCCTAGAAAAGCTTTCGCTGGGTGAAAGGTGATGATTGTCACAAACGTGAGGCTAAGTTAGATCCCCTCGGAGCGAGCTGCGTGTGGAGCCCCTTGGGAGGGGTCTTAGGGGGCCAGTATGGTCTTAATTTTATCCCATCGTGTCTGAAGGACCCTTTTGGGATTTCCTTGGCCCTGTTGCTGCTGGGCCGGGGAGGTGACTGGAGCATGTGCTTGTTGGACAGCCGGGAATAGATGGAGAAATTCTGGCAAAATCCTTCCTCAGCTCCCTTGGCTGTGATTTTGGAGAAATACTGACCCTGGTGGGCTCCTGTGCCGGCTCTTAAAAGGAAGCATTTCTAATAAAATATGGTTTGGAAAATTCATTTCAGGCTGGAATTCGCTTCTCCAGAAAGTATTTTAATAAGAAGGTGGGGGGAAATGGGACACATCATCCGCGCAGCTCCGAAGAGCGGGTTGTTTCGGCTCTGCTTTTCTCTCTCGCCCTTTATATAAAGTTTTACTCGGCTCCACTGGCTCTGTGCAGCAACCCAGAAACTTCCTACAAACAAAATAAATGCATTTATTTAATAGAAATAAAAAAGCAGGGGGAAGAGGAAAAACCCAGACAAAAAGTCTAATCCTTTCTGGTATTTTTATTCTCTTTAATGACATTATGGTGTCCTATTGAATTCTGTAAGCACTGAATTTGAATCCTGGCATATCTTTGCCATTTTTAATGCCTTTTTCGAGGGACAAAGTGCTCTCGGGAAGGCTGGTTCCAAGGGAAGGGCTCTGCGGCGGTGGGCTTGCACTTGTTGGAGCACATGTAATTTAATTACCATACCAGTGGGTGCATGAGGCGCTTCGCAGTGTAAACAGTTGGGAAATAGTGAAAACAGGCTCCTTTATGTGTAATTAAAAGTGGTTGGTTTGCAGAGTCTTTGGGGAGCACGAGGGGGCTGAGCGGTGGGGGGGCACAGTGGTCCTGTATGGGATCCAGTGGCCCCTCCACTCTTCCTTGGGCTTTGCTTGATCTCCGCAGGATGGTTTGGGCTAAGTGAGCCTGGATGGTCTGCATCCCGGCTGGAGTTTCACTCTTGGAACTGAGGAGCCCGTTCCAAGCCTGTAGGCTGCTGCTGGGTGCCCAGGAGCATGGGAGGCTCTTGCTCTCCCTACCCCAAAGCAGAAACCCCCATGCTGGGCCCATGTCTCAGCAGTGATGTTACCCTTCCTGCTGCGCTTGGGGTGAAGGAGCACGCTGGGCTCCTTGTGTGTCGTTTGGGAATGACTTCATTAACTTAAATTAAAAAACCAACAAAAAAAAAGTGAAGGCAGGGCTGCGGCTATTGCAGTAGCTGGGTAAATACCACTGGATTCTATAAAATGGATTTAACTGCTTCCTTTAAAAGAAAAAAAGAGCCGTGATGGGGTGTCTGATTGATTGTAAAAGGAGCTGTAGTTTTCTCAGAGCAAAACAGCTGCTGCAGCTCCTCGGAGCCTCATGGCAGCGGGGACGAGGATGGGGCTTTTGTGCTGTTTCAGGCCATGGAGGGCTGGGACGGAGCTGTTGGGGGGCTCCTTCCCTCTGCTGCACCTGAGCCACTTCATTGCTTTGGTTATTTCAGCTGTGCCTTGGATCCCTGTCCCATATGGTCTGCGTGTGGATGTGCCCATGTCCTTGTGAGGTGCGGCTGAGCGGGCAGGGGTCCCCTCGAGCCCTGTGGATGTTTGTTCAGGTCATAGGGATCACCAAGAGCAGTGGTGCACGTTCAGCCCCTTGCACAGCACATGTCGGGAGGTGTTTGGGTTGTCCCTGGAAACTGGGGGCTTAGTGGTAGGGATGGCCCCTTGTTTCCATGCAGGATCTCTGGGTCCCGCAGCCACCCTGGGGCACCCTGGTCCCTGCCTTGCTGGCACCCAGCGGTGGCAGTGCTGCTGGGAAGCCTTGTCTGCTCGAGGAGTGCTGGGTCCGGTGGGAAAACATCTTGTACCGATCAGTAGCACATGCTACTTGGAGTCTGGCAGCTGAAACAGGGTGGGGAGAAACAAAGCTGAAATCCATTCTGTGTCTCATTAATGATTGCTTGTACTGGGAGAGCAGGAGGAGGACTCTGGGCTCGGTCCTATCGCGGCGTCACATCTGGACAGGAATGTGGTGGCGGTGCTGCGGGGCTTTTGTTGTGCTCGCCTCGAAAGAGCCGAGGTCCTGCTGCTGCTTCCCAATGCTTTTCACCTCTCCTCCCTCCTCCAGCAAGCAGAGGGGTGGTGGTGGTGGTTCACATGCTTGCAGAGAGGTTTGGTGCCCCTCAGTGCACACCCGGCATCCTTTGGGGAGGTTTTTCTTGCCCCTTGCGTGGCATCTCCGGTTGGAGCACCGGTGCTGTGCTGGAGCCTCCGGATCCCGGTGCTCCCTGCTCTGCCAGCCTATCCAGGCTCAATGCCAGATGAGTCGGATGAGCTGGGCTTGGTTAGGCTGGATTTGTGCATGGGGTGGGGTTTGCATGGCCCCGGCACTTCCAGGGAATGGGTTTCTTCCTCTGGGGTGGGAGCTGAACCCCACAGAGGCTGTGGGTGATGCTTGGAGGGGAAGCAGGCTTTGGGGGGGCCAGAGGCTGGGTGAACAGACAGGGGGGGATCACTCATGGTGGCTTCTCTGTGCGCTCTCCCTGCCGGCGCCCCCGGGCAGGATCCCACCCGGCTCAGGTGCCGGCGTGGCAGTGCTGCCCCAGCCCCAGCCCCAGCCGAGCCAGCAGCTGCGCTTCAAAAATGCCAGCTATTTATAACCCTGGCTCTGCTGCTCCGGAATAACCTTTTCCTACCCGCAGCCGGCCCTTCCCTGGTGCGCTGCTCCCCATTCCCCAGGCTGTGGGTGCAGGGGCTGCATGGAGAAGCCCAGGTAGGGGGGGTGTGTTGGCATCCAGCTGTGAACTTCCCTTGGTGTTTTCCATGCGCTCTGTCATGCTGTGCCCACGTGTGTGCCGTGTCTGCTGGCGTGGGCACCCATGGGGTTGAGCTGTGGTGAGAGGCTTTGTGTTATCCGGGTTTGATGTGGATTGGTTCTTGGTGCTGCCAACACGGAGGTGCTGGGGGCAGGATGACCATGGGACATAGCACAAGCTCTCTAACCCAGCACCTTCAGCCTGGAGTTTTGGAAGTGCCTTCCTTGTGTTGGGCAAGCTCCCTCCCCTACAAAGGCCTGGGGTGGGTGCCCTCCCTGAAAGGGTCCTGGCTGGTTTTGGTGGCACCCAAGCTTGTCTCACCGCTCCATGTGCGGTGATAGGACACAAGCATCCCATTTCCTGGCAGTGCCTTTCTGTGCACCCAGCAGCAGCTGGTGGCTCACTGGCGTGCAGCACAAGCCCAGCCTTGGGAACTGTCTCTCCCCCCTGGCTTTTGGCATTCAGCGGCTACCGAGTAGGTCCTTCAGAAAGAGCAAAGAGTGTTTTCATGGCTTATCAGCATTAAATACCCTCACACCGTTAATGTTGGTCACCGAGTGTTTGCATGTTTTCCTTCTCTTAATGAGCTGGGAAACGTCTGTGGTTGCACATGCATTAGCGGCAAGGCTGAGACTCGACACGTCTTCTCTTTGCTACTGATTTCAATGTTTTAGTGGGTTTGTAAAACGTGTGAGCTCAGTCTGGCGTGTGGGTTTGCACACAGGGCCGGCAGCCTCGGGTCTGGCAGCAGCACAGAGTGATGCTCGGGGACGCGGTGATGCTCGGGGACGCGGTGATGCTCGGGGATGTGGTGGTGCTGGGCTCCGGTGTTCTTTGTTCTCGCTGTAGTATCGCAGCCAAACGCGAGGGGGAGGTCCGCAGCCCCCCGGCTCCCAACAAGGTTTTGGGGGGCAAATTCTTGATGGGTGTTGGAAGGGAGGAATAAGCTTAAAGGCGCTCCCCCCTTAAAGTGGCGGATGGCTGGTTGTTGCCTGGGCGGGGGTCAGGGCAGGCTCCCCCCGTGCTGGCAGGGCTGATGGCGTTGCCTGCCTGCAGCCGGGCGGACAGCATATGGAAAGGATCTGGGTGTAATATCCCGGGCTGCAGCGCGGCTTTGCTGAAGAGGCCACTTCAGCAGGGGACGCGGCGTGGTTAGTCCTCCCGGCTGACACATCCCAGGCCTTCCTCAGACTTGAAAGAGCTTGAGTTCGCCTTTGAATCTGAGGATTTATAGCCCTTTTAGGCCTCTCCAATAAAAGCACGGCTCCCTCCTCAGACAGAGCCCACCGTCTCCCTCCTCCAGGCTCATTATCCTGGGGATTTGTGTTGCTTGCTCTCGCTCTGTTGTTCGCTACTGCCGCTTTCTTCAGATGTGTGGCCGAGAACTTCAGAGCATAAAAGCGGAGCAGGAGGAGCTGTGGGTCCCGGCCGCTCTGCCAGGATGCGGCCCCTGCCATGATGTTGAGCAAGGAGAGGACCCTTCATTCAATCGTGCTGGGTGTTCGCCAGCATCTTCCGCTGTAGCTGGGGAGCGTTGGCTTCCCTTGCGCCATGCGTTCCTGGAGATGCCCCTGCCATCCCTTGAGGGCTGTGAGCAAACTGGGGTGAGTTCCTGTCTCTTTGGGTGAGAGCTGGGTGTGCAGCGTGCATCCACCCATCTGCCTTGTCTCGGCACATGTGGGCACTTAAGCATCCTCAGCTCTACAGATCATGTCTGCTTTATACAGGCACGTCAAGCCTCTAACTGTTTAAAGAGAGTCTTAGGAAAGAGTCCAGAGAAACGACATAATAATTATTGTATTACAAATTGTTTCCTTTAATGGGCCCTGTCGGATCGCTCAGTCTGCTAAACACATTGTGCCCTCCCCCAGCCCTGTGTTGCTGCGGCCCCTTTCCACTGCTCCAGCCTCCCCTCGCACACCCAGCCCGCTGGAAAATTCCTCCTGATGAGGAGCCTGGGTGATGGGGCGAGGGATAGGGGACCACGGGCACCTGCACTGTGTCTGTGGGACAAGGGGAGGATGCGGTGGTTGCATCTTGAAGAGAGGTCCTCTCCCTGCAGTGTGTGGTGGTCTCTGCTCTTTCCCATGCTCCAGAGCCTTGCAGGGCTCTGGATTCTGCTTATCCCAAAGGCGTTAAGGCCAGTGGCACACCCAGCTGATGCTCAAGGCTTAAGGGCACCTACTCACCGGTCAAAAACGTCTTGCCCTGCTTGCACTGGTGCCACGGGCAGGGCCGGATGGGCAGAGTGAGCTTCCCACCCTTCCCCGGTGCATTTTGGTGCTTGCGTGGTGGTGGTGGACGGTTCCCAGGCAGCCTTTTGGCAGCTCCCACCCCCGAGGGCTCGTGGGGTGTAAGGAGAGGAGCCACCAGCGGCAGTGCAGATTTTTTCGCTGCCCCCAAAGCCCGAACGTGTTGGAATTAAGCAGCAGGTTACGTTTCTTCAAGGCCGAGCAGCAAATATGTTTTAAATTTGGCAGCCGGCAGCGGAGAGCGGGTGGGAGAAATTTTCCAGGTATTGCGTTACACTTTCCCCTAAAAGGGCTCTGCTTTGGGGATGGGGATTAAAGGGAAGAGAGGAGGGGGCAGCCCTGGGAGCAGGGATGGGGGCCTGCCCCCCTGGGGCACCTCGTCCCTTCACGTGCTCGCAGCCCAGTATGCTCCCAAGGGTGTGATGCTAGCCCTGATGGCTGACTCAGGCCCTGCTCTGGGCAGAGATGTGCTGCAGGGGACGGCCGGGATTAAGTTTTGGGCTTGCTCCCTCTGGGTGCGATGGGAAACTTCCACCTGGCTATAGGCACCACCCTGCTCCGGCCGGGCTCTGCCTCCTCTCCTCCTCTGGTGTCTTTAAGAAACATGCTTCATGCAAGAGCGAACCTGGGATCCGCTCCCAGCACGGAACTGGGGCTCGGCCAATTAGTCAATTATTTTAGAAGAAGAAAATGAAAAGGGAAAAAAATCCTTTTTTTTTTTTTATAGGGGAAGGTCTGGCCAATGCATCAGGCAGCAGCGCCTCTCCCGCAGGAAGCACTGAATCGGGGGGAGCTGAGGCTCTGCACAGCTCCTGCCCTAGAGACCTCTGCCTGTAGTTGCTCTGCTCTGGCATGTCCCCCTGCGGTGGTGGGATGAGGAGCTGCCCCTTGCATCAAGCAAGAAATGTGCTCCTGGCATCTTCCAGTGCCCCTTGCATCAGGCTGTCCTCCCCAGCGTGTCCCCTGTCCCAGGGCAGCCAGGCGGGTGGTCCATGAGCATCCCCTCCGGAGCTGGCACTGGTGCATCCCATTGTTCCCAGCTTCCTTGGCAGTGGGAGGAAGAGGGAGATGCTTCCCCAGGAGGTGGGGAAGGGCTGTCCCAGTGCTGTCAGAGTGGGGGTGCAGAGCCCCTTCCCTGTCTTGAGCAGACTTGCGGTGCCACATTTCCTGCTGCCCAAGCAGGCTGGGGAGCTGGGGGCCAGACCGAGGTTTCAGGAAGGTGCTGTGAGGTGCAAAGGGCTGGAGGCAGCTGGAATTTCCCCTTCAGCTGTGTTTTGCTTTGTATTTATGGGAGTATTCTTTGGTGGAGAGGAGGGTCCCTCGTGCGGCCATGCCTCCTGGACCCCGAGGCCTCTCCTGCCCCTGTTCATCACACCTTTGTGCCCATTGCCAGTGTGGCTGCAGCAGGAGAATTGTTCCATACTTGCTTTTTCCTCTTGCCTGAGCTACAGGAACTCTTGTTGAGGGTAGGGGATGGGGGAAGGCTGGCCCACGAGGGATGCTGGGGACAACGATGCTGGCTGGGCTTGGTGTTCCCTCACTGTAAGCGATGAGTACGGGGCCTCGGGGGAGGCTCTGCGTGGCTCCCTGGCAAAGGCAGGGACTGGGGCACAGCCCTTGCTGGGTTTGGTGGCTCGGGATGGTACGTGATGGTGTGTAGGGCCAGCTTGCTATTGCTTTGTGTCTTGGGGAGAGGATGGCACTCTGTGGTAATGGTGAGGAGCAGCCATTACCCTCCCAGAGACCAGCTCTGATGGACCCAAAGGCTGGGATAGGGGGGGGTCCCATGCAAGTCCCTTCCCAGAAGCGGTTTCCTGATCCCAGGGAGGTTTAACACCTGATGTTGCTTTTGATCTCTGCCCTGACTTGGTTAGTGATGGGTGCTGCTTCCCTAATTACCCCCTTCATGTGGGGCTGCGCTGGGTGTTTGTGCTTACCCTGTCTCTCTCTCAAGGAAAAAAAAATACCCTGGAAGGGTGTGTGCGGGGTGGGGGAGCTTTCCCATACCAGGCAGGAATCCTACAGCGCTCTTCATATAGCCCTGGGTGCTCCCACCCACGGCAGGCAGTTTCATGCTCCTTGGCTGGTTTCGTAACATCCAGGAGAGGCACGAAAGGCTTCCTAAACCACCTCCCTTTGCTGCGTGTGGAGCCTATGGGCTTGGGAAGGCAGGTGGGGGGGTACCCCCCTCTTGGGGTGCCAACTAGTCAGTGGGGTAGGGGCCTGCTGGTTGTGCTGCCTGGCTGGAAGAGCACCAGTGCCTGCCTACAGCATCCCTCTTTGGCGGAGCTTTCCTTCTTCTGTGGTGCAGGGCATGTTGTGCCTGTGCGCATTGCAGGATGGGTGCAGTGAGTGGCATGGAGGGTGCGGGGAGTCCTGCTATCTCCAGCCTGGGGATGTGGTGTCTGGAGTGTGGAAGGGCTGCAGGGTCCGCCTAGCTCCCCTTTCCTCCTTGTTTGTCCTCTTTGAGGATGGAAAGGCGTGGGTTCAGGATGAAGATGCGTGGGTTGACGGTAGAAGCACATGGACCATCTCGTGGAGCTCCCAGGAATTCACCCATGCCTGTAAAGCAGTTGGAGTTTTGTGGGACATCAAACTTGCAAGTAAAGCATTAACATGCTGCAGCGCACAGATGGAGCAAAGAAATCTTTGCATTTCTTATCCAAGAACATTTCCTCCTTGAGGCACATGCAGGTGCCTGTCCCCATGTGCCTGTGACATGGCAGGAGGGACCTTGCCCACCCTGTACCATCTGCTGGGGGAGCCTCCGCTGCCTACTCTTTGTCGAGGAGCGGGGTGAAAATCCCTTTTCTGGTTTATTAAAGATAGAGATTTGTTGATAGTATGAATCGTTTCCTTGCACAAGGATGGGGAGTGGGTGACAGATACAAGAGCAGTGGGATAATTGCTTCCAGATGCTGCCTCCCCTCGTCGCTGTGGCCGTGTGTGTTCCAGCGCCTTGCCAGCTCCAGCGAGCTAAACCAGGGAGTCAGCCCAAGAGCTGGGGCTGGCCCGAGCGGTTTCAAGCAGCTCAGACTGCGATGGTTCTTGATTTCACCGCATCTCCTGGCAGGCAGAGCCGTCCTGTGCGGACGTGGAAGCGGGTGTGCTCGTGAGCTGTGGCTGTCCGGGTTCCGCCAGCCCCCGGGAGCTGCCAAGTGCTGCAGGACTGGGGACACAATCCGGGATTGGCAGTGCTGGCTGCATTGTGCACGGCAGGCGGCTCTCCCGGATCCGTGCCGCAGGAGGCTGCCTCCGCTGCGCCCAGCTTCACTGCAGCCCGTGCTGCCGCGGGATGCTTGTGCCATAAACACCGTGCTGCTCGGTATCTGGGCTTCCTTGCAGAGAGCATCGTTGCTAGCAGTAGTATTAATGATTATTTATTGGCTCTTAATGCCAAATAATGTAAGCATCTGGCTAACGCAGCGCACATGTTGCTCCTGCAACGTTTGGCGTTGGGTTTTTATGCGCTTTGTGAGTTAGAAGAAGGCAAATGGTGGGTTGTTTTGATAAACTCCCCTGAAGGTATAGATTCTTGAAGGGCTCTGCTGCTGACCTTCTTGTTAATTACAGCTCTGCAGTGCTGGGAGGACCAGCTGAAAGGGAGTAATGAAGCATCGTCATCCGGCGCGCTCAGCCTGGCCAGGGCCCCGCGAGGAAAACGCCTCCTCCCTCCTGCACCGGGATGTGTGTGCCTCTCTCT
The DNA here is from genome assembly GCF_033783945.1 of Neopsephotus bourkii. NCBI lineage: Eukaryota > Metazoa > Chordata > Aves > Psittaciformes > Psittacidae > Neopsephotus > Neopsephotus bourkii. Next base: position 3,281,341 of record NW_026901555.1, read on the forward strand.
GCATATTTATCAGGCTGGTTCCTCATGCCTGGTAGATTGGAGCCTCAACTCATAGGACCTACTTTAAGGTTACGGTTCTGACCTTGATTTGCTCCAGCAGTGGGTTGTCGATGTAGGGTTTTCCCAAGGTAGCTGCAAGGTAGCTCCCAAGGTAGAATTAAATCTGGCTGATGGTGGAGGTGCTTGGATGAAAAAGGAGCAGAATGGCTTGCCGGGATGTTGCTCGCTGATGGACGCAGCTTTTACTTCCTCCCAATTTCCCTTGTTTTTAGCCCCAGACAAAAAGCTTGGTGGGAAGGAGGAAGGAAAATGTGAACGGAGAATTTCACTACTCTTGTGATTTCTGTAGCGTTTCTGAAGGTGAGAGTTGAGTCACTTTGCCTGGTACCAGCTCAGCAATTCCACCTCGTCCCCAGAGAGTGTCTGAAGGCACGCAAGGAGAAATAATGCTTGGGGTTAAAAATAGACACTGACAATAGGGAGGGAGGACTGGAAAAGCTCTGTGTCAGGGGAGATGGACAGAGCCCCACGAGAGCAGCAGCATTGTGCGCTGCTAGAGCTGGCTTTAATGGGTTAGACCGGAATTAAATTGCATTTGCACTTGCCATAATGTGGAGTGGATTTCACCCTTGGGCTTAGATGTCAACCCGTCAACCCAGGGACTGTGCCTCTGCTCTTCAGGGTCTTGCAAGAGTTTGTTAGTGCGGCTGCAGTGCTGTTGGGGCCAGGGCTGGGGGAAGAAAGCAGCTCATTAAATCTGACTTGTTTGAGGAGGACCAGTGGGACACGGCTTTGGCAGAGGAGAGCCTGGCATGGGGTGGGAACGTTCCAGCTCTCATGGTGGTTTTAGGACTGATCTGGGGAGGGAGGCGCTTAAACTCCATCCACTTCATTGCCAAATGGTTTGTGGAGTTGTGCCCACGCCCAAGGTTGGGCTGTTCCAGTGCCACCAGTAGCTGCCTTGTTGGGAGCAGGATATTAAGGGCGCTGCTTGGCCAGGGATGGCGGCAGTGCCGATGGCAGGGTGCTGAGTGGTGCAGGGCTGCATCCTGCAACCCTTGCCCGAGGCTTTTGTTAAAGCTCATTAAATCCATCTGTGGTTACCGGAGCCTGACCAGAAAGCCTGGTCTCCAGTGGAGGCTGGGCAGCCCAAGCCCCCATCCCCATGGTGGGGACATGGCCAGCTCCATCCCCCCGGGGCAGCCGCCAAGGAGCAGGCAGGAGGAGATGGGGTCACAGCTCCTGCTGGAGCGGGACCAGGAGCGATTCCGGCTTCTCTCTTAGTTTAAAGCTTTTTCCTTTCTCTCCTGTTTTCTTTTACTCTGGCAGCCCGCTCGGGCCTCTCTGCCGCGCGAGATGCTGTGAGTACAATAGGGCTGTGAGGTGGGGCGGGAGGGTGGAAGGAGATGAAAGGGGAAAAGTAAAATTGAAGCATGTCTGGAAGGGCATTTTGATGTAAATGGGACTTTTTGATAGACTTTGAGAGACACCGGCAGAAAGGGCACTGGCCCCCTTCGGCATGCTGAGCTCCGGCCTCGGCTCTTTCATTTACTCAGGAAAAGGGCATTTTTTTTTACCTCCTGCTGGGTGCACCCATGGTTCCTACTGGTCCTCCCGTCACCATCACCACCGTGCCCTGGTGTGTGTGGAACAACCCTGTGTGGCTGTCTGAATGAAATTGAACAAGTGAGAGCCCAGTTCAGAATGTGAAAGTGGTGGCTGAACCTCCGGAAAGGGAGATGGCTTCTTGCAACCCGAGTGGGCAAACCATGGGTGGCCAGAAGGGCATGGCTCCATCCCACTGACCTCCCCCTGGCAGCTCCTACAAGCCTTTCCCCTCCCCAGGGGGGGAGCGATTGATCCGCTCTTGTCCTTTTGATCCCAGCCCTTGTCCTTGGCACTGTCTCGGCAGCTCTCCTGTGTTCATGGGGATGTGGCCTCACCGTGAGTCATCCTTCCTCTCTGCTGCTTTTTTTTATTTTTCCCTTTTCCTTCTCCTAAGAGAGCACTTATTAAAAGGAAGCGGCATATTCATCCAGGAAACAAGAGCACAATAAACACATGGTGTTTATAGTTTAAAAGGCATCTCCGTTGCGGTTGTTGCTGCTGGTTTGACAAGCTGGGGTGAACGGCAGCTGTGGAGGCATGGGGATGCTCAGGGGTCCCTGGTCCTGATGGGGAGCAATGGGGAGCCCTTTGCGGGTCATCGGTCTCCTGTCACCTTCCCACGTGCTTGCGTGCTTCTGCTTGGCAGCTGCTGACCCTGCCAAGGCGAGAGGAGGAGAAATGAGGACAGCAGTGCTCCCTGGAGAGCAGTCTGACAGGTTGGGGGGCTGGGAGGGGAGAACCAGGAAGGTCGGTCGGAGCTGGCATCCGCATCCCCGTGCCGTCGCAGGCGATGGGTAGCCCGTAGAGGAGACCTGTCACTTCTCATCTCCGTGCTGTCAGCTGAGCCCGTGGCTGAGCTCGTGTCCTCCCTGCACCTCCCCGCCGCCGCGTTTGCGTTCCTTGGGTTGTTGCCTTGCACGTTGGCAGCCTGGAAATTTACTGGTAGTATAAAACCGTCAAAAAACTGAAGTTGGTAAAAATGGCAAGGCAATTGCAGGGAAACTTGTTTCTTCTTCTGACAAACTTGTGAGTCAGTCCTTTAATCTCTAATCTAGGTTTATGGTCATCTTTATTGAAATGCTGGGCTCTGGGAAGAGTTGACATGTATGGCCATCATAAACCAGGAGTTATGGGAGCCCAGAATTGCCTTGATGGTCCAAGTGTCTGCAGGAAGCGTTTTTAAAATCTGTAATTGGGATTTATTGGCCATTGTGGCTGAAACTGTCAGGAGAAAATAAAATAATCAGCTTGGGACCTCTTTCCCCCTCCCCCCCCCCCGCCCCCTTTGGCGTTTGGCTCCTTCCTAATGTGCTTAAATCATTTTGTGTCTTGCCTATGTGCTTAATGCCTTTCTAACTGGGAGGCTGTGGGTGAGAGGAGGGAATGGTTGGTGCTGGCTGCCTCAGCTCCCATGCCTGGCTCCCTGTGTTCTCCCATCTCTGCACACTCTCCTGGCTCCCTGTCCTCCCCATTCTGGGCAGGTGAACATCTGCTTGGTACACCATGGTGTGTGATGCTTATGGGCATGGCCATGGAGCATGTGGGTATGGGGGACATGGAGCAACATGCATGCCTGGAGGAGGCATCTCAGGTGGCTTCTTGCCTCGGGTATCTCAGTGCTAAGAAGGACATTTGCTTTTTTGAGATTATTTTGTTGTTGTTAAAGATGTGCGTAACAGGAAGCTTGTGCTGTGGAAGGGCATCCTCCTTGGGTGAGTCAGGAAAGGGAGCAGAGAAGCTCCTTGTGTGCTCTTCTGGGAAATGGAGCCTGCCAGGATCTTTATCACTCCAACTGTCATTTTCCATGGAGTTACGACAGTACTGAGACCAGTGCAGGAGGCCAACACCGCAGCTTGTCTACAAGACAGCTAATCTATGCCAGAGCTGCAGCGGAGCCCGCGCTGCTTCACGGTGGTGTGGGTGATGCTGCGCTGCCTACTCTGCTATGACTGCAGGATCTCGGCATCAGAGCAAACACCATGGCCCATATCTTCTCTTTGCAAAGGAACTTGGAGTTAAATCTCTTGGGTTTTCTTTTTTGGATAAGCTAAACCAACCCCTTCCCCCCACCTTTTTTTCCCAGTCTTTGAATCCCTTCTGTGCTTTGCTGTTGTCCTTGTCCAGGCTGTGCATGCACTGTATTGCTCTTGATGGTGCCTGGCATCCAGAGACAAAGCTGATCCAGCCCCAAGCTTCTTCCTGGCCCTTCCCTGTTATCTGCTGTTGCCAATTTGCTCTCCACTAACCTGTGACCACAATGCAAAACCTGACAGTGCCAGGTCCTGAGTTAGCCTGGAACAGTCTGCTCAGGTTGATAAATACCTCTTGTTCTGTTTAGTTTAACAAATACCTTCTTTAATGGCAAAGCTTTTGTTAAGCTTTCTCATATTATTATCACGCTTAATCATGCAGGGTGACTTCTGAAAGTACTTTTTTTAAATGCCAGTTTTTATCCAGATTTTAAAATTGAAATTCATTTTTTATCCAGAGGCAGGATATAAATGACTCTACTAAAATTAGATTAATCCTAATAAGAATGTCAGTTATCATTTCTGAATACATTATTTTTTTATTTTTTTTATTTTTTTTTAATTTTACACGCCTCTTTAGCTATAATTGCCAGTGTAATTTCTTACATAGATGTGGTGTGTCCTCACGGTTGACAGAAATACTTAATGCAATGTCAACACCATGGTAAGTTCCAGATTAGTGCGTCGCAGTCGCTGCAATGTTTTGAACTTTCTCCTTATTAAGTTAGAGAAGGAAAAGCACCTGAAATGCCAAGCAGGACTAAAATGTGTTCATTGGGGTAAAGCTGGATGGTTGGATGAGCCCTTCAGAAGAGCCTTTCATGAGCTGGGACAGGGAGGCACAAAGGGAAGGGGAGGTGGAGCCCAGGAAGGTGATTTGGGGTCTGGCGAGTGAGGGGAGGTTGTGGAGTTATGCAGAACCCCACCTGGGTCCAAAGGGCTACAGGGCAGGACTAGGGCCATTCTTCAGCCGTGCCTCCCTTGGCATTTATTTAAGGCCTGTTAAACAAACCCCCTTTGCTGGTGAATGCTCTGAATCCATCGCTGGCCGCGTGTACAAGGTGGGTGTTTGATCTCTGTTTGCTTTCACACCTCCAGTCACTTCCAGTGCTCTGGGGAACGGGTGGGAGGTGCGCATGCCACCCAGGCTGCAGCCCTCCGCAAACATCTGCCTGCATCCCCTCAGTGCCCTGAGCCACCTCTGGCTCTGCACAGTGAGTGGGGGATTGCTGGGGGACAGTGGGATGTCCGTGCCATGCCTGGAACAATTGCCATGCACACAGCAAGCACTTTGCAGTAACATTGCAGTACAAGGGTTAGCATCAGCCCTTGCTGGCATGGTGGCACTGCTGGGACATGTCCCTGGCCTGGTGGCACTGCGTGCGGTGGGGCAAGCACCGCAGCCAGGAATGCCTGAGCTAGCGGGGTTTTTGGGCAAGGCCCTGGGGAGCCGCATCTGGCAGTGAAGCTGGGTGGGAGGAAGTGGTTGGGGGCAGACTCTGGTCTCTCCTGCGGCATCTCGTCAGCTTTCTTCCATGCGTGTGGGTGGCAAGTCGGAGGTTTTCGTCCTGGGGGGGTGGGGAGGATTGTGAATGCTCCCCATCCACAGGCAATTGGAAACTGCTGTGTGCTGGGCCAGGGCTGGAAACGGGGCGGCAGCCTGGGTGCTCTGCCCTCCTCCTCCTCTTCCTCCCCAGGCCCAAGGGCTGGTTTATGTTTAGATGTAAAACCTGAGCTGCCTTTAGTGCTTTGTTAAAGCTCCTGCGGCTGGGGGCATCCCTGGGGAAGGGGCTGGAGAGCAGCACCAGTTCTGAGACCTCTGGATCTGACAGCGTCTGTGACACCCAAGACAGCAGTGGGCTTTTTGGTTCCTCTCCTCCTCCTGTTCCCTGCGGGAGGCTGTACATTGTGTAAAGTTCAGCTGTATGTGTATCTGGCCTAAAAATAAAAGCAAGTACGAGCCAGATCTCTTTCGGCAGGAGGAGAGGTTTAAACCTGACACTCTTGTGTTGTGCTGGCCTCTCTCCCAGCTCTTCTCTCAGCTGCCGCTGTGCCAACTAGCTCTGAACTGGGTAAACTGGGAGCAGTGGAAGGGCAGGCAGGGGGGAGCACAGGGGATCCCAGTCTCTTACAGTGGTGAAGCCTTTAGGAGAGTCTTTATCTTTCCTGCAGGCTGTAGGTATGGAGGAGATTGGAGCTTTTGTGCCAGAATGAGGGAATGTGAGCAGCACTAGGAAGAGGTTGAAGGGAGAAAGGGGTAGCTTTCTTCCCTGAGTGACATCCAGGAGCATGGCCAAAGGTTAGAGGCTGGATTCGTGCTTTCTCACGGAGCTTGCTCACCAGGTTGTGGTGATCCCTTGCAGTCTGTGTGCAGGAGGACAAGGGCGGGGTGAAGGGAGAAATAATCTTTTGAGGTCCTATGACTCATCTTTAGCTTTTTCTCCTAGACTTAAACCAGACCCATCCACCCCTGTGGTGTGGGGCTGAAGGTCCTGTCCAGCCAAGTGCGGCGTGAGGATGATAGGGCTGACTCAGAGGTGAGGAATACTGTGTGACCTGGTTGCTGGGGCAGTTAGAGCAGGGCTGCAGTGGACGGCTGTTGGGGTGGTTGTACGCATGCACTTCGTTCTGATGGGGCGGTTAAGAAGGCTTTAATGGGTTCTAAGGCTGGCTGCAGCTGGGCGAGTTCCCGGTAATGACACGAGGGCTGAGGGATGGTGATTCGCAGCTGCCTGGGAAGATGGCAGCTTCCAGACTGAGCCAGGATGACAGAACTCGTTTGGCCACATCTGGGAGCCCGGAGATCAAAGGGGCTGGCAGTGAGTCACGGCGGCGCGGCCAGGGGTGACGCTGCTCCCCGGGGACCGCGGGGCTGGCGGAACCCGGGAGACCTGTTGGTGCAGGGCAGGGCATCCCGCAGCCCGGCTGCGGGTAACCATCCACAGGGATTTCTCCTCTCTCTGCCCAGTTCCTAATGCTGGGATTAATCCTTCAAGCCACAGCATTGCTTCCCCAGGGCGAGCCTCAGCCCATGCTCACAAGTGAGGGTTGATGCCATCACCCAGCCCTCAGTGGGATCTCCAGGGATGGAGGCACAGGCGCTAGCACACCCTGGGGGGCTGCTGGGTGCCAGGGAAGTGGCTGAAGCTGTAAGGCCCCCACTGCTGCTGCACCCTGGGGGATGTGTGGGCTTTAGATTTGTGGAAGGCCTCAGAAAACTGGGTGAGGTTGGTGGATCCTCTCCTTCGCTTTGAAGGCAGCTGTATGGCCATGTGAAGTGTGAAGTGGGGAGCTGAGGGGGTTTGGGGAGCCCTCCTGTACCCCTGAGGATGTAGCAGCAGCAGCTTGTAGCATTGTGGTGGCCCCGTTGGGGTGCGGGAGCGTGCCCAGCCACTGTCCCATGTGGGGAGGGGGCTGGTCTGGGGTTGTGGAGCGGAGGCTTAGCCAGGGTGTCAGGTACTGGGGTGTAGGGAGGAAGGGACTTCCTCTCGCCCAAGGACTAACCGCAGGCTGTAACTTCATCTCTTGGCTGCTTGCTTTCAGTCCTTCATTTTTCCAACTGAGCTGGAAAAGTGAGAGGTGGGGAGGATGGGGAGGGGGCGTCTTTGTAAAACACTGGGGTTGGTGTCAGGTCTGGTGGGCTGAGCCCCCCACCCCCATATCCCTTGCGCTCCCCAAACCCGCATGGTGAAGGGCTGCAGTTTGCCTCCTTTCTGTCCTGGCAGGGGATTAATCTGCATGACAATTAGTGGGGCTTGGCGGGGAGGTCTTGCTCTTGGGTTCCTTGGGCATATTCCTGCCGCTTTCCCTTCCAAGTGGGCGCCCAGCCGCCGCCACATCCCCTGCCAAAGTAATTCTTTGCTTTGGAACTGGGAGGCGAAATCTCCACTGTCTTATTTCGGAGGGGTCAGGGAAGGAGTGGGAACCCCGCTGATCCAACCTTGTTCCCTTTTAACCTGCCTCTCCCCCGCTTCCCCTCTCGGCCCCCCGTCCTCCGGATGAGCGGGGCTGCAGCCAGGGCACGAGCATCGAAACCGAATCAAAGCTGAAAAGCACACGAGGCTGAGCGGGGAACCTGATCTGCTTCCGCTGGATCATTTCAGACCTGCAGCATCCCGCACTCAGGCTTTGGGTCTGTGCCGCTTCTGGTGCCGTCTGGCTTTTGCATCGCCTGCTGGGGTTCTGGGCTCTGCTTTCCCATTTCCTCAGGGGGCTGGGGTGGTTTTATGGGGAGGGTTATGGTGGTCGCAGCTGCAGCATCCAGCTGCCAACCTCTGGACAGGCAGCTGTGCTGGGAGCAGCGGTGCAGGCAGGCAGAAGGTGAGCGCTCGCTGCCTGCGCCTCGGCTCCGCCACTGCTGCCCGCGCCTCATTGTCTCACTTCTCTCTCCATTCCTACGCCAATTAAAGAGCCGTGTTGCCATTCATGGCCCTTATGGTTTTGTTCAGTTGTCTGTCAGCTCTTGTCAAGCCCTGTCCCCTTCCCCTCCCCCGTTTTCAAAAACAAAACCCCTGACAAACCCCCCTTTGAATCCCCTCTTACCTCACTCCCAGCGTGGGGCCCCATTGACGGGAGATGCCGGCGGCGGCGGCGGGGAGACCGCTCCCCACGCTGCCTTTGTGGGCTGCCGGCAGCCCCCCCCCGGACCCCGGCCTCCCCGCTTCTTGCCAGCATTAATTAGATAACTCGGTCCGTCTTTATTTCTCCGAGGGGAGGTGCGGGGCGATATTACTTGAGGGAGAGAATATGGCTTTTTTTCCATCGCCCTCTTTATGTTTTGGCCGAGCCCTTGGTTCCATCGCTGGCGGAGTCGCTTATTGTGCTGGAAAATAATGACTTTGCAGGGGTGGGGGGTGAGCCCAGGGGACCCCCACTGCTCCTTATTGAACCCAGATGGGGTCTGTACCCCATGGGTTGGTGCTGGCAGGAGCTGGGGGTCCCCAGGGCCAATGCCACCGGCTGTGGAGAGTGCTGCAGGTGGCAGCAGCAGCCTGCGCCAGGGCTCTGGCCCCAGTTAAATCTGCTTCAAACTCCCTCAATTAGCAGCATTTTTCCTTTTGTAACTCCCCCTCACAGGCTTTGGGTTAATAGGGTTTGTTTACATGGTTTGGGTGCAGCATCCGAACGCAGGGGCTGCTGCACAGAGGTGGGAAGATGGAACAGCACATGGCTGCTCGCATCAGTGCCCGGCTTCTGCGAGGCCTGGAAGCCTTCCTTCTCTTCCTCTTCCTCCTCAGAGCACTGGTGGGGGGCAGGGGGTCAGCAGCCATCCTCTTATGGGGTAGACGGACATGGGGAGGCATCCTGTCCGAGCCCAGGAGGGCACCAAAGAAAACATCCACCTTTTGGCTGGTGCTGTCACCCACCTTTGGCAGCACTCATCCCCAGTGCGGAGGTGATCTGGGGGTACCCAGTTGTCCCCCACTACCTATGTGCATCTTCTCCAGCCACGGGGCAGGCAGGGTGCTGGAGGTAATCAAAGCCTTGAGATCCCTATCCCGACTGAGTGGATGTATTGACAGCGAGCAGGGGGCATGCAGCTGCTTGAGGGCTGGACCGGGAACCCCACTCCGGTGACGCTGGCACGGCAGGCCCTGAACTGGTGGCTTCTGTGGTGGCTCTGCTATCACTGGTGCGTGCTTTAGCCTCTGCAGGACAAAGCCCAAAGCCACCCAACCTCTGCTGAGTGTTTGTGGGCAGCTGATAGGCTGTAGTTGTGATGGGACAGGAGGGGATGTGGTTGGAAATGTGGTCCCTGCCATGGGAGGGGACAGCAGAGCTTTCTCCCTACCTGGCTGGGTGCTTTGGTAGCCACCTGAGCACTGGGGGTCTCCAGTGCCTGTCCTTGGGGCTGGTTGGGGGGGAGACTGGGGCAGCGTGTACCTTTTGCCATGCTGTAATTAGAGGATGGCTCAAAGAGAAAGCCCTTCCTGCAGCCCTGCTCTGAGTCACCAGGGCCAGCCCTGGCTGCTGGCGGCTGTGGGGATGGGGATGTCACTGCTGTGGTGGCAGCCGCTGGCCATGGACACCAAGGTGTGGCCAGCACCCGTGCCTGCTTTCCTGAAGCCTGGCTGCCAACCTGTTCTCTGCAGCACCCTCATGGGCTGGAGCCCTCTTGTGCTCGATGTCTTCTTGGTTGATAATAACCGTGGTGTAACCGCTGCTGGAACTGGTCCTAAAGCCCCTGGGAGCAGAGCGGGCTCCTGAGCTCAGCCGCTGGTGCAGAGGGCAGAGGATACCTGTAGGGGTTGTTCTTTCACCCCGTGACCTGCTAGCTGTCCCGCATCTGGACTTGCGCTGCCTTGGCATCCGGTGCAGGGATGATACAAGCAAAACCCGTACAGAGGGACTGCGTTGTTGCTGCTTGGTGGGGGGCTTTCTTGGCTGAAGAGCACCTCTAGTAATGGAAACCATTGCTGGGTGGTGAAGTGGGTGGAGTTCTGAGTCAGCCCTTGCCCAGTGTTGTTCTGGATTCCTTCTCCCATGGGAGAAGGGGTCTGGAACGGAGAAGGGGAGAGCAGACCCTTCTGCTGGCTGGTTTGCAGTTGTAACCTGGGTCCTCCTCCTGGCTTCCCGTTGCAGAAAGACACTGCAGTTGTGTGTTTTGTGATAAAATAGGTTCCATCTGGTCTTTCTCCATTTGCTAAGTACAAATGTCCTGTCCCCTTTACATTCTGTAAGGCTTTGGTCTTCAGGGTTACAACAGTGACTGTGCAACTTGTGAACAAAGCTCGAGGAGCCATGGTGGGGTCTCTCCTGCTTCCCACCTGGGATGGGCAGCTCTGCATGGAGTAGATGATATGATCCCTTGGCCTTCAGTGGTTGAAGCTGGTTAGGGAGAGATACAGCACGAAGCATTGAGTGTGAGGCTTATGGTTACTGAGCCTCTATGCAAAGTATTGAGTGGCCTTCTGGCATTGCCAAAGCCACCGACTTCCCTATGGACGGAGGCTGGGAGCTAAGACAGGGCTGGCACTTTAGCATGGACTTGCTTGTGCTGTCTCAAGCATCTCACCTCTTTCTGGGCAGAAAGAATGGTATTTTAGTTGCAGTTCCCCTTTACAGTTGGTGTTTCCTTGCCTTCTGCTTAATTTGAACCCTGGTTTGACCATGACCTGGAGTTGATCACGGTGCAGAGCTTACTGGGGTGCCTGCACAAGCGGTGCGCCGGCTTGAGCATCTTTTAGCTTCATCTCAGAAAATGGCATTCTTGGCACCTGGGGGGTGTGTGTGTCACTTTTGGGTGGGTGGGTGCTTTTACCAGCCTGTGACAAACCTTACAGCTGGCATTAAAGCAACAAAGGGGTTTTGGGGCGCAGTGGCATTAGAAAATGGCATCCCAGTGCTGGGGGGGGCCAGGGTGCGGGTTGCCATGGCAACCCGTTTATGCCTCACTGATGCATCGTGTAAATCCGTTTGGAAACGAGAAGGGTCTTTTGTCTTTGGGAGGGTTGAATGGGCCTCATTAAACCCAAGATGTGGAAAAAGGGCCTTAGAGTGCGTCTGGGAGGGGGACGGGACGGTGTGGCCGCAGGGGCTCAGCAGAGGCGATTCCTCCCCCCTCCCCAGGGACAGGGGGATGACGAAGAGCTGGGAGAGGCTGGAAGGTGCCATTGTGAATAGCTGAAAAATATCTCTTTGAGCAGTGGAGGCCAAAGGGCTGAAGGAGATAAGAGGCTTCTTTTTTTCCAGAAAGAGTTACCTGAAATTGCCAGGTTCTGTGCTCCCCACCTCGGCTCCAAAACGATGCAGCAGAAATAGAAGAGGTCTGCAGAAGGGCAGTGAAAATAATTATACGTAGATTAGCAGGGGGAAAAAAAGATCGAAGGCTCTTTTTAAAGGAGACTAATAATAGCAGAGCACATAAAAGAAGTGGGATCTAAAAGTGTGGGGATTTGCGTGCTCCTATTTACCCTCCTTTGTGGTGATGAGTAACTCGACTGAACAAGCGAGAAGGCGAGAGATACAGATGGGAGGCAGAGGAGAGCAGGGAACCTTTTTATTCAAGTTGTAATTAACTTCCTTCCATGGGATATCTTTGTTCCCAGGAATTTAACGGGAGCTGAAAAAGGGTCCTGTGCTTCCAGGTGCTGTCACTGCTCCGGGTGCTCTGGGAAGGGGCTGTGGATGCTGCTGGTGTATGGGGATGAGGTGGGCCCTTTGGTTAAGTGCATAATCCCTGTATTAGTTGCCCTTGGCTCTGGAGAGGTGAAGTGAGTTGAGTGTGGGCTGCAGTGTCTGGCAGGGCTGGCTGGGGACCCCCACAGATGTATCCAGTCCTGCTCCATCTCTGTGAAATGGGATGTCTGGTGCTCGGCTCAAGCTTTCAGGGGACCATGCCATTGTCCCTGTCATATGATGCTGTTTGGCTTCAGCGACGGAGCTGTGAAGGTACCGCCCAAGTAAGGGCCCAGTGTTTGCTGCCAACCCCTTGATGTCTCTTGCTTGGTGAAAATATGGGTTTGGCAAACGCTAAGGTGTCACTGGAGGAGCTCTGGAGGGACCCTCGGATGGCTGGAGTGTGATCTGGCTCTGCGGCATCAGGGGGTCTGGAGGACTCCTTCATGGACAGGACTGATTTCTTCCAACTGATGGCCAAGCGTTCTGGGTAGAGGAAGTCCCCTGTGCCTGGGTAGCTGCTATGGAACAATGCTGCTGTGTCCCAGAAAAGGGAACAGAATGAGGCAGGGAGAGGCAGGCATTTAATTTTGTGTGTGGCTGGGCATGGGCAGAGCTCTCGCAGGTTTCAGAGGTGTTTTTCAGGAGTACGCGCACAGTTTATACATGGAGTTTTTGGCTTTTCTGCTGGGTCTCTTCAGCTTGCAGAGCTGCTGGCTGTTTTCCCATCCCTTTTCTAAGGTGGTTCCCAGCTGCCAGGAGCTGCGGTGGCTCATGGAAGCTGTGGTCTTGCTGGTGGGACCTGCGTGCTCTGTTGGTATGGAGAGCTGTGCCAGCGTGGCCTTCGGCTGCCAGGCACCAGGAAGATGCAGGTCCCCTGCATGTTAGAAAATGCCATATGGATCTGGGTTATTGCTGCCCTCCACTTGCAGTGCCTTGCTCTACCGGGCATTGTCAGCCATCCTGCAGCCTTCACTGCCAGAAGTAAATGTTCTCCTTGGAAGATACAGCTATTTTTGGATTTCTTTGAAGAAAACAGCATTTAGCATATGTCATCTTGTATGTATGTCAGCATTAATGCTTTAGAGCATCTTCTCTGAAGAGGAGACTGTTGTTAAATGTTGTTCTGTTTCCTGTTTCTGCAAAGCCTGAAACAAGGTGAGGTGCATCATGTTTCTTGGATGTGGGGAAAGTGGTGCTGCCCCGAAGATTCTGTAGTTCATGTGATGCAAGGAGTGCCTGTGCTTGGGGGAGAGGTTGCTGGAAAGTGTGTCAGCTCATTCTTTTTTAAAAGTCATATTTTCAATCATTTTACCAGTCATCTTCTTGCTGAGGAAGAGCTGAAGGACTCTAGCTTGTTTGTAAAGGTGCTGGATGCTGTACCTGCAGGACACTTGCGTTTGCAGCTATTACTGTGAACATGTTAGCATTGTCCATGTTTAACTGTGACCCAGTCTGCTAGCCCATGCATGCCCACGTGGAGAACAGGAGCCTGCTTGGTATGTGTGTGTGTGTGGAGGAGAGAGGTATCATGCCCAGCAGGAGTTCTGAGCTTGCTCTGACCAAACCTGCATGGTTTTCCTTCTTACCTCATGTTCCTGGGCTTGTTGAGCCTCTACCAGCAGTGGGATAGAGCAGGTCATCGTTGTGTGATGTGCTGGCTTGCAGGAACCCTGGTGCTGCCAGAGCGCTGTGATGTGGCCAGTGTCCTTTCAGGCAGCCCAGGAAGCCATGGGCTTGTGATTGGGCTGGCAGAGGGTTTGCTGGGAGCCCTGCCACCCTTCCACATGGCTGCTCCTCAGAGCCAAGGTGTGAGTGTCTTGACTGCTGGTAGAAGAGCAGCATCTCTCTGCCTGTGGTTCCCTGTTGTTCTCAGTGTGCAGAGCTGTTGGGTGGGTCTGTGCCTGGCTGTTGAACCAAAGGACAAACTGAAGGACTGGATTGAACTGAAGGAGCAGCTGGCACTGTGGGGCTGGTCGGTACTCACCCAGGGGATGTGTTGGTGCCACGGTGTGGTTTCATCTCCTACGTAGCCGCAGCCTCAGGACACCAGGCTGCAATCCCTCCCTGGACCCTAGGCAGCCCCGCTGCATGTTTCAAGGGATTATCATCTATTACTGCCTCATTCCGATTCCTCTCCCCGAAACCAGCGCTGAGATGACAGGGTGACCGCCTCTGACACTGAATACTGGCTGAGCACATGGCCCGTCCAGCAGGTCCCGTTTGTAGGCCCTGGGTCATTCCATCAGGTCCCACTGGTGCTTTTTAGGTCTCTTATGGGAGATCAACCCTCCTTGCTGGTGAGCTGCCTGGTCCGCAGGGGTTGAGGGTCCCTGCCAGTGGCCCCCCAGCTCGGGGCAGGGGAGCGGCTGTTCTTTAATCCCATCTCTACTCCGGCATCCCGGCATCCCGCTGCCAACAGAGCTCCCCTTGTTTACCCAACTCGGAGGAATCGGTTTACAAGGCTCACAAATACCCTTTTCACCTTTCCCATCAGAAAACACCTCCTGAAACAATGAGGAAATAGGATGCTGCCACCTGATCGCTCCCAGGGAACCTGCGGAGCCAGGAGCTGGGGGCCGGGATGCGGCAGTCGGGATGCCTGACTGGGATGGGATGCTCTTCAGCAGCCTGCACAGCTCTGCGGGTGGGCAGCCACAGGTGCCACCAAAAAATCACCCTGAGGGGTTTTAATTAATGAAGTTGCCCATAATGGAGTGGAAGCCAGCATCCCCCCACAGCACTGTTTGCTCAAATGAATGCTGTTTGCAGCAAGAGCAAAAATACCGTGGTTTTTTAACTTGAATAGGTTGTAGTTAGTCTTTTCCACCACCTTTGCTACCAGGAGAAAAGATGCTGAGATGTTATCTGTGAGCTGCTAATGGTGGTAGCACCAAGGCTAAATAAATAAAGCTGGAGCCACCATCCTCCTCCCAAGTGGAGGGACAGGTAGAAGTGGGTGCTCTGTGCAGTTGGGATGTCGAGTGCCTGCTGGTGGCCTTCCACAGCCAGGCTGCAGCACACACTGTGCAGGATCAGCCTCAAAAGCACTTGGTCAGAGTAGTTTTAGCATTAAGGTTGAGTTGAATTATGATTTTTCTTTGTTTCCTTACCAGCTTTAAAACAGGGAAGTCAAACTGTAGTGTACGGAGGATAAAGCAGAGTCCCCCCGCAGGATGACAGCACATGCTCTGAGGGCATGATGAGTTTCACTCTTAATTTAAAAGGAGATCTATTCATTCTTCCCGGTTAAGATAAAATTGAAGATGTGTCCTTGTAAAGACAAGTCAAGAGTGATTCTTTTTTGCCTTCAACAATCCTTCTGGAGTAATATTTCTCATACCCAGAACTTGTCTGCTGTTCTTGTGATAAATGTTGCTTTGCGCCTTTTGTATTTTAAAGTATAATTTTGTGGAGGCCTGTCGCGTGATGGGAGCTGGTGTCTGCCTTCCCTAGGATGGTCATCACAAGCTGTTGCTTGCAACGAAGCACAGTCTCGGGGGGGGGGAAAGAAATCTGGATGTATGGTTGTGGTGAGGAGCTCAAAGAGCAGTGAGAGGGGTTTGAATGCATGCTCTTCAGGGGCTTATTTCCACACTTGTGCTGCCCGGACTCTCTTCATCTTCAGGGAAGAGAGGGAGGACACTGAGGGGGAAACGGAGGAGAAGAAATCAGGGAAATAAGAGGGCAAAGGGTACAGAGTGTGTGTGCGGGCAGGAATGTGGTTGGCAGGAGCAGCAGTTGGAGGGAGCACCCCCGTAAGCCCCGTGCAGCACTGCATGCGGTGACGGGCTGCTGCTTTGGCTGGTAGCTCAGTTTTGCTCAATGTTCGTGTAGGAGATCTGGAAAATGTTCCTGGGCTAATTCCCAGGCAGAAGCTGTGTGCTTCTGAAGCTGAAACCAAGCGTTCCTAGAAGAAATTAATCTTGTCATGTTACCCTTGAAACAAATAAAACAAACAGAGGCCTCCTCTGTGATTTCTCTAAGAGGAAAAGAAGTGCCAGCAGGATGTGGTGCTGGGATGTTCTCAGCTCCCTTGATTGCTTTATGGCCTCTCCTCTCATTAAAAATCATCTTGACCTGATCCCAGACGGCCGTGCCGGCAGCACAGGCTGGTGTCACATGGACCGGTTGGTTTGCTGGTGTTGGCCAAGGCTTTGGCCAAGGAGATGTGATAGGTCCTTCTGGTATGAAGATGGGGGACAGATAGGAGCCTTCTCCTCCTGCTCCGGCGTTGCAAGACATCTGCTTGGCTTGTTTGTGGCTTCCTGTTTGGCATCTTCTGGGCAGGAGGGAGCTGGCAGGGGCTGGAGGAGGGAATTTGAGTCACTTGGGAGTTCTGTGCCAGGAAGCCTCTGACTCAGCCCAACCGTGGAGAAACGAGTGTGGGATCCAGCTGCCTCTCGGGGTGGGAACCCGTGAGCGAGCGTGCAAGTGTTCACTTGCGCTGCATGTCTGCGGCCCGGCGCGGGGTGGGGAGGCTGAGCAAGGGAAGGGAGGGGCAGGGGCTCCTTTGCATCTCCTGCTGCACGGCTCCTGGGATTGCGTCAGGAGCTGTGGGTGGGGGAAGCCTTTATCGCTCCCGCCCAAGGTTTGGAAGCGGTGCGCTGGCTGGGGGCCAGCTGACCTACTTGGTAGCGCTCAGGCAAAGCATGGCTCACCTGCCGGCAGTGCCGGGGATGGAGCCGTGGGGCAGCATCCCACCTGGATTACGTTTCCTGTTCTTCCATGAGGTTGCTGCATCCCTTCTTCCAGCAGTCAGGACTTTCACACAACTTACTTGCTCCCCACAAGCTTGCATGGCAAAGGCACAGCCACTGCCATGGTGGTGCTGGGGTTGGGATGATCCCGCAGTGATGCTTTGGGTACCGCAGGGAGGATGGGGCAGACAGCCCTCTGGAATTCAGCTCCCACGTTCAGAGCGGTGTCGGTGAAGGGGACTGTTCCCCGGTCCCTGTGCCTTGCCTCCTCTCCTGGGGCTGGGTGAGGGTGACCTGGTGAGCTGGCAGAAAGGTGCAGTTGGTGTCTGTCTGTCCTGGCCATCCCTTGCCCTGCTAGAGCTGGCACCAAGCTCCGGAGCGCTTGCCAAGGGCATCGGGTTGTGCGTGGGCCCCAGCTCCGCCTGCTGCCTCCCAGCCCCGTCGGTCGGCGTGTGGAACTGCTGCGGCTCCTGCAGCCAGAGGCCTGGAGCCTGGGCTGCTCAGGCAATGGTTTCAGCTCTGTGGCTTCTTGCTAAGACTTGTACCAGAGCCACAGAGCAGGTTGGTCTTGTGTGTCTGATCTTCCTTCCGTGGTGCCTGCAGCCCCAGCCGGAGCAGCTTGATGGAGGAAGAAGGTGTCATGTCCCCCCATCTGACTGAAGGGGTGGGATGGGGCAGGGACCCAGCTGTGTCAGAGTGGGAAGGGAAAGGTGCCGATGTGCAGCCTGCTGAGGCACACGCTTCAGTTTCTGCTGTGCCCAAATTACGTGAGGGAGTTGCAGCGGAGATAACTTTGCAGGAGCATCCATTCCCACCTTATCTTCCATCAGGAATGCGTTATGTTGCCTACATCAAAGTAGATGATCTACTGCTTCCCTCCTTGTTGCCCTAATACTCTACTTCACACTGAAAAAAAATTATTCAGATTATTGCCCCACAATAATGAAATCTGAATGCTAATTATCAGTATATTGCCTTCCTTCCCTTCGCAATGCCCTGCCTTCCAGCCCCAAATAGCTTTCCTCCCTCCTTGCTCCTCTCCATCCGGTCCTCCCACGCTCCTGGGCACGCCGTTGAGCCTGGCTTGGTAGAAGTTGTCCTGCAGGATGCTTCCCTCCCTTCCATTTAAGGACAGGAATTCCTCAGGGAGCCGGGGCGTGGAAGGGATCCCTCCCTGCGCCCCATTGTCAGGGCTTCTCCCCATGCCTAATTATTGCCTGTCCCTGCAGGAAGCTCCTTGCCTGGCCGTCGGGCAGAGCCGTGGCGTCTCCAGGCTGCCCGCTCTGCAGCCCTTTGTGGGAAGACTCCATTCCCTTCTGGGTGCCAGGCTTGTGTCTGGGAAGGGTGCTCACCCCCTCATCATGGCAGGAGGGATGTGGAGTGGGGCTGAACCAATCGAGTCCATGGTTTTCTCGATGGGAGCCTTGCACTGGCTCTTTGCATGTGCAGAGGTGGTGAAGGAAGAAGAGAGCTTTAGTTTGGTGTCAAAAGACATTTTGCAGAGGGAAAACAGTAGAGTTTAAGCACGAAATGAATGGTGCGAAAGCAGGGCTGTGCACAGGGTGGAACGGGCTGGTGTGACCACTGTGGCCTGTGCTAGAGCATGTGGCTAACCTCTTGTCCTCCTCTCTTCCAGGTTCATGACTGGGAAGGGGCTGGTCATCTACCCGGAGATTGGGGATAAACTGGACATTATCTGCCCCAAGGCGGAGCCATCCAAGCCTTACGAGTACTACAAGTTGTACCTGGTGAAGAAGGACCAGGCAGATGCCTGCAGCACCGTCATGGACCCCAACGTGCTGGTGACATGCAACCGGCCGGAGCAGGAGATCCGCTTCACCATCAAGTTTCAGGAGTTCAGCCCCAACTACATGGGCCTGGAATTCAAGCGGCAGCAGGATTACTTCATCACATGTGAGTCGCTCTCCTCTTCCTCGCTGCCGACCCTGGCTCGGGGGGGCTGCAGGGGTCTGGAGAGTGTCGCCAGGCGCTTGCTCGCGACTTGGCTGGTGCAAAGAGCTGACACGCATGGAAAGTATTTCCAGCTGGATGGGAGAAGGGGTTGGAATGTGTCACTGGCCAAACGGAACGGGTCATCGGCCCCTATGTGGCTGCTCTGCTGTGTCCCTGGCCTTGCCCGCAGCCAGGAGCATGTCCCCCTGCCAGGTCAGTCCTGGCAAGGAGGGGCAGCGTGTGTCTGGAGCACCATCAAACCTGGAGCCTGTTGTCGTCTTTGCTGGAGGTGTTGCAGGGCATATCTTATAGGGCTTTGCCTTGGGGCTGGGGAGCTCCTGGTGCTGCACTTGGGATCGGGAGAAATGGTGAGCTAGGAGATGCCCACCCTCCTCACTGGTGCTGGCGCTGAGAGCAGCCCGGCAAGTGGGAAGCTCCCAGTGACACCCAATGCTTTCTGTGGTCTAAATGGCTGTAGAATTCTGCATCCTGGTGTCATCCTCTTGTTTCTTGGTGCAACACATCTTCATTGAGGGGTGAGAGAAGAAGGGCTGAATTTTCTTGGAGACAGTGGTCCGTGTGCTGGCTCTGGTGTGAGCAGAGTGTGGACTCTGGGCAGCTTGGCCATCCCCTGGCCCCCAGTCTGGCAGCGCTGGCCTCACTTTTGCCTGTTTGTCTTCTCCTCAAGCTCACTGTTACCCCTGTGAACCTGCTGTACAGCAGCCTGCAAAGGGCACGGTGGCTCATCTCTGCCCTCGCTATCACATGCCGCAGGCTCACCGGTGAGCAGCCCAGTGCAGAGGTCACAGCCCGCATGGGAAGCGAGCACTGAGCCGTGGGAGCTGGTGCTTCTCAGTCAGTAAACAGTGTATTTTTAGCCTGAGATCCCTGCTCTCGGAGGGGGTGGTGAGGGTGTTAGCAGGCAGCTTGGGCAGGAGGTGCTCTGCCGTAGTGTGGTGACACAGTGGTGCTGCCAGCCTGGATTTTCTCAGCAAGCCCTCCCTGGGGCTGCCTGTAGTTTTGGGTATGCCTGCTGCACTGAAAGTGTCAGGGCAGCGCTGAGCCCACCCTTGGTGCTGAATTTTGCTTAGTGCTACCTAACACATGGCTGAGCACAGGGTGGTGATGAAGGGGCTCTGGGCACCCATGGCTGTAGGAGGGGTGAGGACCTGGCACAAGAACTGGCTCAGCCTGCTCTGCATGGCCATGGTGCCGGCAGAGACCGCGGGCTGCACCGGGTTGAGTCACCCCTTGGCAGGGCTGGTCTCTCCCAAGAGCTGCCATTGCTTGGTCACCTTCACTGTCCGGATTTGGGCCATCTGCCCTGTGTCATTCAGGGGGCACAGGTGGGGTCACCAGCTTTGGGGGTGCAGGGAACACTGGCTGAAAGCCCAGGCGCCCTGGGGATGGGCTTGGGATGCCAAAAGCCCCAGCACAGCTCCCCAGCAGACTCTCATCTCCTGTAACATGAGTAACCATGGCTGGCACCGGCCTGACGGCTCTGGAACCCCAAAAGGTCAGCCCTTCTGCTGTCCCTCAGCTGAGGCAAGGCTTGATTCAATGGCAAGCTTTCCCTGCAGTGGGCAGAGAGTGGGGAGCACAGCCATGAATCTGCCTTTTGTGTGTCAGGCAAGCATCTTTGAGCACTTGGTCAGGAGCTTCTCCATGCTCGGGGGTCAAGTTCAGGCAGTGCCATGGTCATTGTGCTAATGAGGGCTGAAAGCGGGGTCCCACGTCATGCCCCTTTGGTAGATCCCATGAGACCTACAGGCTGCAAAGAGCCCCCATAGTCAAATACATTCCCCAGAACAAGCTCAGGAGCCTAACGAAGCGCCGGGGAGGAGGAACGTGGGGTCCCTCGCCTTGCAATGCAAGTCTGTCAGGAAAGTGCAGGCAAAGGGATTTACCGGGTTCTGAATTGCACAAGTTTTAAGGAGCTGCTTTGCATTTCACACGAAAGCTCTTGCTTAAGTTAAATCAACCTCCCGTAGCTTTCGGTGGCATTTTCACAAGCGGCCGACGGCGTGCTGCCGAGTACAAACGCAGCTCCCCAAGGGCCCCCATGGCTTTGAGCCATTGCCAGCTCCCCTCCAACGCTGCCAGCACACCTGGGTCACTATTGCTCCGGCTTGCTGCAGCTCCGACGGGATACTCGGTCGGGATTTTGCAAGCTGCACCGTGCCAGCTTTGCCAGCAGAGGTTTCGCCAAAGCTTTTAAAGACTCATTGCGTTTTTGCCCAATCTTCTTTTACATGATTCTGCTACCAGTGATGGGAATCTTCTCCCATATCTAGAAGTCTTCCCTCTATTTGCAATAGAATCCTGCTTTCTTCCCAAGGCAGGGAGAACTCCCAAGAGACTCCCATAAAATCCTATTTATCCTCTTGTTTTCCAGTCCCAGCCTCCAGTTGCAACATCTCGGAGCCTGTATAGGGCCGGAACAGGGATACAGGGAGCGGGGTGCACAGAGCATCCCTGTGGGGTGCCCCTCTCTCCTCGGGGAGCCAGCAGTGCCCTCTGCCCCCTCCTTGGACCGTTTCTGACTTTAATTTCTCTTGACTCCTCTGCACTTTGATGCGAGCCCCCTTGGCGCTGGGAGCGAGCTGCTGCTGCCAGCTGAACTTTGGCCCCTGGGTGGGCTGAGGATGCTCCTGTGATCTGGCCGTACCCCTCTGCCGAGCAGCCCCAGGAGCTCTTTCTGCCGAGAAAGAAAATAGCCAAAAAAACAAAGTCAAAAGTCTCCTGAGCAGACCACCCACGTGTTGTCTTTTTTTTTCCTTTTTCCACCCTTTTTTTTTTTTCCCCCATTCCCCCCCTTCCCCTCCCTTTCCCCAAGCTTTGCCTTGACACACAAAAGGGTTTTTTCTTCCTTTTCATTTGCCGGCAGCCCTAAGCTGGGGAAGCGATGCTGCAGTGGACGGGAGCAGGGCAGCAGCGGGACATGTGCTGCTTGGCCTCTGCTTTCCCCAAGCAGGGAAAACCTCCCTGCTGGAGCCAGGGGCTTCCCGGGGTCCCTCCCCATTCAGAGCTGCTCCTCGCTCCCGCCTTGGATATGCCAAGCCTTGTTTAAGGCCACTTTTATCACAGAGGGACATGGCCCCAGCCTTTGGCTTAGCAATGAAAAAGGCTTTTGAAAGCAAACGTAACCTCTCCCCATCCTCTCCGCAGCCTCGTGCTGAGCCCCTCTGCCACTTAAAAGCATCTTTTTCCTCGGGGCTGGGCAGGAG
The DNA here is from genome assembly GCF_033783945.1 of Neopsephotus bourkii. NCBI lineage: Eukaryota > Metazoa > Chordata > Aves > Psittaciformes > Psittacidae > Neopsephotus > Neopsephotus bourkii. The sequence goes on from NW_026901555.1 coordinate 3,302,977, forward strand.
AAGGTGATGCTTCTTCCTAAGCTGCTTCATAAAGAACAAGATGTGGCAGCTCCTGCTGCAGGTCTATGCTCGAGATGGAGGCTTGCTTGGTGGAGGATGTGAGGCTGCAGCAGGACATGGAGCATCATGGAGAAGCTGGGAATTTTGGAATTGGGTGTTTTGCTCCATGGGTTCAGGGCAGCTCTTGGTTTCTGCTGTCCTTGGTCTCCTGTGGCTGCCTCCCTGCCTGCCTTTGATGCCTGGTGGGGGTCTCTTGTCTCCTCCCTGCAGAACCATTGTACCCCATGGACAGAAGCTTGTAGTGGTGGCTGTACTGTGGGAGGTGGTAAAATGCAATCCATCAGGAATTAGTTCTTGCTTTTTGCCCCAAAAGGAAGACCTTTTTGGGGTTCCTTGGCCAAGCGCATGGGTAAGGCTACTTGGAAAGGTTGACGCGGACTCCAGGGTAGCTTGTACTTGCAGACCTCAGTGCCGACGTGATTGGTGCTGCTATTCCCTTGGGCTGGCAGCAGAGTGTGGGTCATTCATACGGTCCTCATGGAAGCAGAAGGTGCTTCTGGCTCACTAGCAGATGTGTGGCTATTCCTCCCTTCATCCTTGCAGAGCTGGTAGAGGAAAGGCTGAAATGGAAGGGAAGAATGTGTCCGAGTGCTTACAAATAGTGCATCCAGTTGTATCTGGGGCTAGCAGGAGTTACAGGAAGGTGAAAACTGACGGCTATTTTGTGACAGAGCTGTTCTAGATGTGGCTGGGGGTCCTGCTTTGTGCCTGCAGGTCATCTACCTCAGGCTTGAGAGCCTGACCATGCCGATACTTATCCTCAGCCTTGGTTTTTACCCAGTTAGATGACTTTCCCTGCTTCCATGGCTGTCTGTGTCCCACTCAAGTAGGCTTTCACCCTCTCTCCCTGGTGTCTGCACTCCTGGGATGCTCATGGGTGACTCCAGCCCCACCAGGGCTTAGCCAGCCATGCAGGTTTGGCTTTTTCCACCTCCCCTCCTAATTCACTCCAGCTCTTAATTGCATTTGCTGCTACTCTTTGAACTTGCTCCAGTTTTCCTATCTCTGGTAATGAGGTGCCTAGATAGAGATGCATTAATCCTGGTGTCCTGGCAGCTGCATGGTGTGAGGAGAAGCTCCCGGTGCAGTTCCCTAGCATTGCCACACAGGAGCTCTGGATGTGTCCCCGTGTGCCGTGCTTGCTGCCAGTGCCACGGGCAGGGAGCTACTGGGGTGACGTGTTTTTAAGCTGAGCACTGGCTTCATCCTTGGACATGGTTCTCCAGTTCATTCTCCATTTGGTGTCTGGGAGCAGTCTGGGCAGCCCTTTCTGTGTTGGATGGGGTGTGGGAGAGCAAAGACCTCCAAGCAAAGCCTTTGGGTGCTCTCCAGGCAGGTGTTTGCAGATGTGATGGGCAGCACCGTGGCCAGCCAGTGCTGTTGTATTTTTCCAGGGTGTTTTCTCTTCCCCATCCCTCTGCCGAGGGCCTGGGCACAGCCATAGGATTACACCTCTCTTGGGAGCCTCTTTAAGGCAAGCAGGCCTTGTTCGATGAAAATGCTGAAGTAAAAGCGAGGCCCCGCTAGGTGTTTGCCCCATAAATCTGATACATTTGCTGTTTATTGTTAGTCTTTAAGCCCTTCAATCCATTTTTGATGTAATAATGTTCGTAATCCAATCTAACGCTTTTTGGCAGCCGGATTCAGTGAGACCAGATATATTATCCTGAGTGTTTCTTTAAACCCCTTGTCTGGCATTTCTGTTTTTAGATGCAATTAGACTTAACCTGGCAAGAATTATCTGTTGTAAACCATTGGATGTGTGCTTCGTCCCTGGGCCTTTCCTACATCAGCATTTTTCTATAGCTTGCACTTCATCATGGAGAAGGGGTCACCTATGTACTGCCAACTGCCAGCATAATCCTTCCTCCTTGTTTTCAGGACATGTTGCCGTACTTGCTTTTCTGGCTGCACTCCCCCAGCTTCCGGAATAGCTGCTGTTGGTTTGGGAAGCCTCTAGCCCATGCCAGCATGTGTGAGAGTGTCTGCGGAGCTGCTTGAGCTCTTTCTGCAGCCCTTGGTGTTTAGTAGTTTTCTCCCTGGTTCCTTGTGTCTCGGTGTAGTGCTGTGGATGGGTGCCATGGCGGGAGGGGGGGGCCGGGTGCAGCCCCCCGGGGCGGTTTGTCAGCCCGCCAGCTCTTTGCTGGCTTTCTTTGCTGATTGCATTTGAATGTGGCCACTTTCATGTGCTCCTCATCTTCCGTCCCACAACTTGTTTGGTGAAGATGAGTTGAAAGCAAAAGTGCCGTTTGATGCCATGATGAGAGCTATGAACTTCTGCTGATAAAAACCCAATTAACCGGCTTCCTCATTCTTCACCCAAATGGGCTGGTGCTCTGCAGATGCATTGCATCCTTGCCCCACCAGCTTGCGACATACCTGGGGCAACACAGAAAGCCTGGGCAAAGCAAAGCCAACCTGGTGCCATAACTATCTGTTTTTTGGGGTACTGGCTTTCCTCCTCCTTCTCTATCCCACTGGGAGCTGGTGGCAGAGGGTAGATGAGACCCTCTTCCTGCCAGGAAATGCTGTGTGGGAGCCAAAGGGCTTGTGCCAAAGACAAATGGGTCTCTAATGGTGTCCCACTCCCAACTTCAAAGCCCGGGCACTGGACATGTCAAACCCAAATAATGGCCCTTAGACAACACGCGGTTCCTTGTCTTGGAGGCTTGTCTGAAGACCGTGACCACAGTAAATGCGATTTTGTTGAGCCCTGTCCCTTAAGCCTCTGCCTCTTTTCTCTTCTCCTCCTCCCTCCTGACCTTTGCAGCTCAGCACTGTCCCCGGACAGCCCCTGGCAGCTGATCTCATAGCTCAGCCTTTCACGGCCCTAATAGGGATGAAAAGCTCTAGCAGAAAGGGCCGGTGTCCTGCACCCAGCCAGGAGGTAAATACCCACTGCTTTGATCTGCTCCTGGGCTGGGGAGAGGGGGGCCCTGCCTGCAACAAAGACCCTGGCTGGGGTCCCGGTGCCCGCTTAACTCTCTGGCTGCTGGGTAGCCTGACCCCTGCCTGCAGCTCTTGCAAGGCCAAGGGCTCTCCTCACCATGCAGGGTGCTGGGCACCAGGTTGTGTCTGCCTGGGCCTTTGGGCTGCCTGCAGCTGAAGGTGCTCTTCCCCAGGAGATAGGGTTTCCAAGAGCATCTCTTTAACACTGACATGACTCATTAGGAGAAAGTAAAACGTGTTTAATTCCACAGTGCTGCTGAAAACTGAGGTGCCATGAAGAGGTGCCATGCAACCTGGGCAAAGGCAGCAAGGAGGTGACATCCAGCTGGCACCATGCCTGCCTGATCCTGCTGTACAACACCCACCCCCCCATGCTGCCGGGACAGTGTGACTGCCTGTCTCCCCAAAGAGGTGCCCCCTTGGCAGATGCAGAGGAGGGTAAACACTAAAGCAGTAAAGCAGTCCCTCTGGTGTGCTGCATGCCTTGGCCATGCCTCTGCCCTCATCTTCTTCCTCCCCTTCCAGCCTCTGCTCCCTCCAGCACGTCTGTAGCAGGGGAGCACGGGGACCTCAGAGAATCTCTTGCAGCTGCAGGTGCATGGACTGTGGTGGACCTGCTCTTCAGTGATGCTCACCTCCGTAACACTGGAAGAGATTAAAACTTGGCTCCTTCTGGACTAAACTTCCAGGAAGAGGCTTGAAAGGCAGAAGAACCCTTCAGCTTGACAAAGACTTGAAAAACATCCCAGCATACAGGAGCTCCTGGAAGGGCTGTGCAGTAGATAAGTTCAGGCAACTACTTCCTTGGCATATATTTCCTAATAACTCATTCTTCATCTAGATCCTTTCCGCAGGCTTTTTCCCTGAGATCCCCATTGCACTCCACTGCTCCTGTACCTGTGGAATTTTCTTGATGCCAGAGCTCTGGGAAGAGGCATGCAGGCACCACCTCAGCTCTGACCTGTTGTGTTGTAGCTTCAGCTGCAAGCTGGGCTGCTGATAGCCTGGCGTACGCAACGCTGGGTGCTGCCTGTCAGATCAAGAGCACTCTGGGGGCTGCAGAAAGCAGCCACACTTGGACTGTGAGACATGCAGGGTGCGAGGCATTAATGAGTTGTGATGTACAGCCTTTTTCCATCTCTATTTTCCAATGATCTGTGTGTTGGACGCCTCTTGACCAGGCTGGCTGTGCTGGGGAGGGCTGCCCAGGTTGTGTGTGGCACCTTTAAAAACTTGCCTTTCTGGGGAGAATGGGTTTTATTTGCCATTTGACGTGTCTTTGCCCTAGGAGGGATGGTTTTTCTGCTGCTGCTGTGTAATGACTGTGCTCTTTGATCCTGCCTGGCAGCTCGGAGTTAGTGTTAACAGAGCTAATTGCGAGCTGGCTGTGGAGGCTGGTGGGAAGCAGCAGAGCCTGGGGGTGGCTGCTCAACCCTCTGCAATGGGGTCAGCCCTAACTTGGGCAGAGAAGGGGCCCTTCCTCATCCATTACTGCATAAGGGGATGAGTCCTTGTCTGAATAGTCAGGCTTATTTAGCTTATATTGGAAATAGCCAGATCCTATGACGTGATTGCTGGAGACAGTTAGGTCCGTTTGCTAGTGTCCTAGAGAAAAGGGCTGGAACCACTTCCTGAGGTCCTCCTGGGACCCAAGGGCAACGTGTTGGCTCTGCAGCCAGTGGGCTCTTGCTGGGGCAGTGCTGGTGCTGCTGTGCTGCTCCCTGGGGAGCTGTGGGCACTGCTGTGCGGAGGTGTAGTGAGCTCCTGCTCCAGCTGCCATGGGATGAGGTGCTGTGAACTGGGGCTGTCCTGCTCTGAGCTGGGTGCACAGCAGCAGCGGCTGCATCCGCCATGGAAACAGTGCCTGGGCTAGCTCCTATCCCAGCCATGGGGTTATTTGCAACTCTGCACCGGTGTGAACTTCCCCGCTGCCAGCAGATTCCTGACGTTTATGCAAAGTTTACCTTTAATTGCAGTGGGGTTTCTTCCCAGTCATCCCACAGCACACCCTGAGCTCCTGTCCCTCCCTGCTGCCCTTGTGCCTCCTTGGCTCCCCACGCTCTGCTCTCCGGGGGAGCTTGAACTTCCAGAAGATTTGCACATGAATCAGCTTCTCCTGTCTCTTACAACTTGGATTTTCCTCTGGGTTTATTCCATCTGGGCAGTGGGGGGTGGCATCTGTCTCCATCCCCTTCACAACAGATTTCTCTGTCAGTCATAGATGTTCTGCTACCTAACTGAAGCGATTTACACCCTGTTAAAATGCAATGAGTACTTTCCTCCTCTCCTGCTCCCAATGGGGCCCACAAATGGCTCTGGCAGAGCATCAGGTGGAGAATTACATGGCACTTTTTTCCTGACCTGTAACCAGTTGCTTGGGGCTACCGCAGAGATTGTGCAAATAAACGTTCTCTTCTACTGACGCTCTCTGCTTTTGGAAGGGGATGGATAGTCCTGAAGACAAGAGGCTTTATTTAGTGTCCCAGTATCCGGCTGTGCCTGCTCCCTGGCAAGGGATGGGGATGCTGGGAGCTTGCATGGCTTGTCCACGTGCATGTCTTGGCAGCATTGGTACAAAAGGGCTTGGAATCCAGTAAGCAAGCAGTGGTCTTGCAACCAAGAAGTGCTTTCTAGCCTTGATGAAGTTACCTGCAATGTAGCCCTGACTCTTAATTATGATGCTAGTTAGGGTTGGTTATAATCTTTCCATCAGAAAGCTGTTTCAATGGGAAATTAGGTTTTCACTTAAGCATTACTTGTGTTAGTGTTGTCTTCTATGCAGTACTTCTCTCTTTGCTCCCAGAAAGTACCCGAGACAGTCTCAAACCAGCACTTAGGGCTGGCAGCGTTGCTGTAGCACATGCGGAGGATGAGTGTCGGCGTGTTATGTCCTCCCTTTGTAGTCCCTTAATCTGCCTGGTGCTGCTGGTTCTACGCTTTGGGAATGCTGCTCTTCGTAAGGGATGGGACTGATTTAACATTTCTGTTTATGTTTGTGGGGTGCTGACCCTGGCCAGGCAGAGGTGAACTCCATCCCAACCAGACTTTCATTCCTGTTTCCAGAAGTGTGTTAGAACCTGGTGCTTTTCACTTTGTGGTGTGTTTGCTGGAGCAGGAAGCATGTCTGGGGTATCTGGGTTACCCAGGGCATGCAGTGAGTGGTCTGTCCTTTGCAGTCACCCTGACCGTCCCCTGCTTACTGTGTCCTTGGGGAGGACAGAGGTGAAGCCGCTGTGCCTTGGCTGGAGGGAGCAGCACACCAGGCTCTCCCTTTGGGGGCAAAAATTTGTAGGGTTTTGCAACAACTCTAAATAATGGCTGTAGCAAATTCAGCCTGAATCAGCACCATTGGGTTGTTTCCTCATGCCTTGCTTGGAGACCCACCAGTGCTTGGCCATACTTGCTTCCCTTGATGGGAAGCAGTCCGAGGTTGTGGTATGGAGGCTGGCATTTCCCTCCGCAGTGCAGGGAGAGTCATGTGGGTTTATATATAAAATCTATTTAGACAGGCAGTTCCAGAGCAGGGCACATGATGCTGGTGGATGTTAGCATCCCACACCCCTCCAACCGCACATGGGTGCTCCAGGGCTTCCCAGGAGGATGTGGCACTTGGGAGAGCTGAAATACCTGCCAAACACCACAGTCATAAATGGGACTGTTGTATTGGCTAGAAAGTGGGTTTGCCATGTGCCCCTCTAGCTCTGTGCCCTGCTCGTTACGGGTGCACGATGGCTGGTATGGTTGTGCCCATGGGAGTTGAGCTGGGAATGCACTGCTTTGCTGTGGGGCTGGGTGAGCCCTGCAGCCCAGCTCTGCTTGTAGCTCCCTGTTCTGGGGGGTTGAGGCTGTCAGCAAAACCAAACCACAGGCTGGAGGTTGTGGGGGCAAACTCTGTGCCCATACCTGGCTCTGCATGTGAAGTGGTGGCTTTGGGAGGCTTCATGCCATTGCCCAATGCATGCTGGTGTGGGTCCCGCTGCTGCTTCTCCAGCCACCTGCGGTAATCAGCCCCTCTGTTTCATGGGGCTGTGCTGCAGGCGGAGGAAACCTGGAACAGATTGCTGGTTCATGAGGAGGTTTCGCCATTCAGTGCTTTGAAACCCCAGCTCCAGCAGCCTGGAACAGGCTCTTTTCTAGAAGTCACCCCTGTTTTTTCTGAGGTGTGTGTGTTTGTGGGACCCTGAGACCGTGAACCCTGAGGAGTGAGGAGGAGGATGCAGATATCGAACAGGAAGGGTGTTGCTCATGAAACCCCAGTTTGGGTCTCAGGGCACTGAGCATCTCTGTGTTTCTCACTTTGCAACAGCCATTGCTGTGGGTGGAGCAGTCTGGAGCAGACTGTTGTCCTGCCAAAATGGGGCTTTTATGAGTAGTGGGGAGTAGGTGATGCTGGCAGCTGCCAGGTGGGCATGCTGGAGATCCCTGCCTGTGGGGTCATCTCCTGGTGCCCACTGGGGATGGTGGGGAGAAGGACCCCAGGGCTGTGCAGGCTGGTTTGGAGTGATGGGCTCTATGTAGGTGTGGGGAACAGAGAAGTCCCAATGGACACTGTGGTGTTGGGCCCACCAGTGTCCTGCAACACTGGGGAGGGCGCACCCCAGAGCATCCAGGGTTGGTGGCACTGGGGGGAATCAGGCTGCTCAGTCCTTCTATAACAGGCCGGGAGGCTGGAGCAGCTCTGGAGCTGCCAGGAGGGTGTGTGAAACCCAAGCCTTGCACCTCCTGCAGCCGTGCAGGGACGGGACGGGGCTGCCTGGCTTGCACACACAGTTCTGGGGCTTCAGGGCCCCTTCCCGGTGCAGCTGCCTCTGGGCTGGAAGGCTGCTGCCGGCCCCGCTGGCAGCGTGACAGCGTGGGGCTCGGCTCCCCCTGCACAGCCCCTTGCCCTTGCTCTGGCAGCCGACCCAGTGAATGTGCCGGAGTTAATGGGAAGGGCTTGGGATGATGTGTGCGGCGGGGGGATGCGGGCTCATTCCCTGCAGCGGGGCCCAGCGAGGAAATCTTAGTCATATTAATAATCACGGTGATGCTGTGAGCGGCGGCTGCGTGCCCCTGCTGCCTTCCTGCTCAGACAGAAAGGAGGAGGAGAAGGGGATGTGACCAAGCTGCAGGGCATTTGTGTGCAGTGGAGCAGGCGGGTGCCTCTGCTCGGTGACCTGGCAGCAGCTCTGTGTGTCCCTGTGCTGCCAGCCCTGGCTGGGATGGGGAGATGAGGGAGCCTGGTGCCTGTGGTGGAGATGGGCACTGGTGCAGCACCTCTGCTAATGCAACACCCCTACCAGTGCATCACCCGCACCTTGGTACTGAGGGAGCATTAAACAACTCAAAAGCCTTTGAGGAGGGAAAAGGTGGTATGAGCTGGGGTTTTATTTTAAATAGAGTCTGTTCCTGGGTTCATGCAGGGATCTGCTGGCGGTGTCCGAGCACACTGGAGATGCAGGGCACATCTTTGGGGCCACCCGCAGGGTTTTTACATATGCCAGGAGGAGTTTCCAGCCCGGTGTTGGGTGTCGTGGCTATGCTGTGGCTTACCTGAGGCTGCCCTGCACCTCAGCAGGGTCAGTGTGTGCCTTCCCACCACCCTGTCTGCTCCACCAGGATCGGGGTCAGGCTGCGGTGGCACCCCAAAGCCCTCGCGGGCAGTGGCAGTGGGTGCCAGTGGGGTGCTGCTGCCCCTGCCTAGGGCTGTGTGATGGAAATGGGCATCTGGGACAGGTCTGGGGGTGAAGGGGAGGTTGCAGGCAGGCACTCAGGGTACGTCCATGCAGCGCCTGGCTGGGTCTGGAGCAGGGCTGTGATGCACAGATGGAAGAGTAATTAAGAGTAATAAAAGGAAAGAGACTTGGATTCGCTACAGTCTCAGCACATTAATTGTGCTTTGGGGCCCAAATCATAGCGGAGTCCTGCTAGAGGGAATCCAGAAGAGAAACCAAACATCTTGCTGTGTCCAAAGCTGACCATTTAAGAGACCCTTGCCTTCATCTGCTGCCAGGTATTACTTCCAGAGCCTCCCATCTGCCAAAACCCAAGTTCTCATTTGAAATATTTTAGGGAAGGAAGAAAAGCTGCGGTGACAGTCTGAGTGCTAGCGGTAGGGAGGCAGAGTGCGATGCGCTGAGGACAGCACGTGGCTCTGCTTGCTGCTGGGGAAGGAAACATGGGGTTATTGGGGCTCTCCTACCCACAGAGGCATCATCCCATCTGGCTGTGCTGTGTCACCGGGCTGGCGTGTGGAGTTTTGCTGCTCTCGTGCCTGAGGACTGGGTTGAGTTGTGCCAGCAAGTGGATGTCCTGCCGGTGCTTCCATGCAGGCCGAGCATCTCTTCTAAATTGACAAGCAATTACATGGTTAATGGTATCAATGTTAAATCCTCATCACTCAGCAGCCTGAGGCTTAATGCTTCATTAAGGCAAAGGCATCTAATAGCTCTCAGGACTGGGAGCTGCCTTTTCTTTTGAGCCTGAGTAGAAGTCATTTGTCCAGAGGCTGCTTTTGGTCTCTTGGTCCTACAATCAAACTGTAAGTCCAGAATGGAAGGGGGGGTTGGGGCAGGAAAATGCTCCCATACATTCCATGTTGCTGGGGCTGCCTGGATCAAGCCTTGTTGATGTGATGGACCTGCACACTGTAAATGTGGCATGTGGAGATCACGGCTGTTGTTTGAGACCTGCCATTTCCTAGTCCCCTGGGTGTCCCCAGCTCCCTGCCTGTCTTCGTTCATCATTTCATAGCTCTGCCTTGTGCTTCTGCCCTGCAGCCACCTCTCCCCAGGCTCAGGGCTGCTTCTCACCTCTCCCTGCAGCAACTCTGTGCCTGTGGATTTACCTTTTCCTCCCTTATGTTACTATGCATTTATTGGTGCTGAATTTCGTCAGCCATTGAGGATTGGTGATGGCTCTGCCCTCGTGAGCACAGCAGTGACTGTCACAGATGCTCTGGGCTTCATCTCACTACTCACCACGTGCCTCCTGGATCACACGTCTCTGCTGGAGCGGTGCAGGCCTGATCCTGTGGCCTTCTGCTGGTAGATCTGATGCTGTGAAAGCAAGAAATGACGTGGGAGGATCCGCTCTCCAAATCTGAGCCTTGCAGCACCCACGGGTCATCAGGGACTCCTGGCTGCAGCCCCCTGCTCCTCGCCTCTGGACCCCTGGCTCAGCAGCACATCAGTCTGTCCTGAGTGTTCGTATAAAACCTGCCAGAAGCTGCACTCTTTTGGCCATTTGGATGGGATTATGACTTTTGGAAGCCCAGCCAGCTGTGTGGAGCATCTTGTTTTGCTTTGGCCTGTTTTGGATCTGTACAGAGTGTGGTAGTGTGTGTCGTTGTTTCAAGTGGCTGCACGGGAGACTATCGCCATGGGTTTTGCAAGTGTTGTGCCTTTTTACCTGCCCCTTTTGGTGTGCCTTCAAGCAGCTGCTTCATTTTGTTCATGTGGTTCCCTTTCAAAGCTGCTTTCTCCTGTCATCATTCTTATGATCAGAACAAGAGGAGGCTTCTTGAACAACGTCCTGCATGCGGCACAGGAGGAAGGTTGCTCAGCTGTGTCCCCTGGCCTGTCCCTGTGACTCCAGCTGCCATTCCTCCATCCTGTTTGGATCTTTAATGTTTTTGTTGTACCCGAATGCAACATCTCCGTTTAACGTTATTTTGGAGGAAATGCTGTCTTCCATTACTGCTGTGTGCTCTACCTTTGCAGGATCTCATAGTTCCCTATGCTGGATCCATATTTACTCTGTGGATCATTCTGATATAATTAGGTTATTACATTATAAATAAGACCTTACGAGGTCTCGCAGAGGCTGGTTTTACAGACTGCTCTGGTTTCCCTGCCCCGCTGTGTTGCAGTGTGAATGGGTGAAGTCTATTCAAGATGGAGCAATCCATGCCATGGAGCTGGGAAGTTGTTAATGGAACTGCTTCAGGGCCATGTGCTGGGACATACTGGCTTATTTCAATCCCAAACCAATGCCTCTGGCCTGGGAGAACTGGGCTGCTATGCCTTCTGTTGGAGTTAGCTCCCTAAGATGTTTATATGGGGAGTTTGAGCCTGTTCAGGTTAAGAAGAGCTGTAGGGGGGCGTTTCTCTACATTCCCAGGCGTTTGCGTCGGGATTTGTGCTGACAGTGCTGCTGTCAAACCGCCCGGCAGTGAATCCCAGATGCGTGGATGTACGGCTCCATCCAGGGAGCTGCTGGCAGGCGAAACCCCGCCGCTGGAGAGGTGATAACTCAGCAAACGGCCCAATGACTTTCTGATTAGTAAAACATTTGCTGGTGTTTCTCACGAGAGCCTCGATTGCACAGAGGCGTTTGGACAGAGCTGATGGACTTTGAGCTGCATCCGGGCGTGATCCAGGCTCGCTTTCCGGCGTAGCCCAGCACTGAGTCCTCATCAAGGCACCCCAAGGGTCTTGCTGTGGGAAAGCCAGTGCAGAAGAAAGACCTTGCTCCATAACTCAGCCTCTGCCCATCACCTCCTCACCGACACCCAGCGGGGTCTGATGGATTCAGCCCCACCAACCATCAGTCACCCGCCCTCCCAAACCCAAGCTTTTGTGGGGTGGAGGCAGGAATTGGGCTGTGCAGGCAACCTGAAACCCCAAGGCTGAGTTTTGGCATTGAGCTGTGCTGTGCTGGCCAAATCCTGCTTTGCTTCACTGCCTTGTCTCTGTAAAACTATCCCTGTAGCTTCACGATTCTCCATTGTGCCGCCTTTCCTTAGCTCCTCTCGTGCTGTATGCCGTCACCATCCCTCTCCCAGGGTTTGTTGCTTCCCCAGCAGAATAAATCCCCATGCCTGGATTTGGAGCACTGGGATGATTTGTGTTTGCTGCGATGGACAGAGGTGCCATCTCGAGGACCATCCCTCATCTCAGGGAGAGGTGGATGTGTGCCTTACACCCAGTGCATCACCCATCCACTGGGCATAGCAACCCCTGGGCACTTGAGGCCTCATTGGGGGTTAGAAGCCACTTTGAGTGTGTTTAGCAGGGTCTGTCACTGCGGTGCTCAATGCTGTCATGCTCTAATTTGGGTTAATTCTGTCCCATGTTCCCCCTGCCCTGAGCTGTCCCTGCCATGGCAGAGGGCTGGCGGGCACGTGGATGTGTGGATGTCCCTCCCTGCGTGGTGGCAGCGGGAGGCGTGCGGCTCCCTGAGCTCCCGCAGGACTGAAAGGCTTAAAAAAATCTGTGCCGGCTAAAGCAGAAAGTTAATGTGAATTTAACTGACTTCTGCCCTGCAATTAGAGCCACTCAACCCCATTGGGGCTCTGAGTTTACATTCTTTACTGAGGCACAGTGTGTAATTATATATGTATAATTTAAACTGTGCATATGCATGTGTTCCTATTATACACCGAGGAGCAAAGGAAATTATCCAGGAATTAAAGGGGGAGGAGGGTGCAGGCATGGATAATGGTTTGCTTGTGTGGATGTGGCAGCGAGGGGAAGCTGGGGGGATCACATCCTCATCACTGCAAACATCTTCAGAAGGTGCAGAAAACAAGAACTCGGTGTTTTAAACACTGTGGGTGCCAGACTGAGGCATGAAGAAGCAGCCGCAATGAGGGGTCAGGAATGAACCTCAACATGCTGAGCCCCTGCTAGGGGACAGAGGGGACCTGCCCAGCGGTGTCCTTGCAGCTTCCAGAAGGCCTGCCTAACGCTTCCTCTCTTCTCTTGCAGCCACTTCCAACGGGACGCTGGATGGCCTGGAGAACCGGGAAGGAGGGGTCTGCCAAACACGCTCCATGAAGATTGTCATGAAAGTGGGGCAGGGTGAGTCCCTCTGCACCCTCAGGTCTCCTGTCACCAAAATGCCTTTGCCCAGCAAGATGTTGGCTCCTGAACTGTGTGTAGGGGTCTGATTCTGGGGAAGCTGAGGCCGGGCCAGCTGGTCCCTGGGAGGCTTCCGTGGTTAATTCAGCGGAATTTCATTTTTTGCTCTTTTTTCCCCCTTTTTTTCTTTTGCCAACACTTGCACATGCTTGGTGTGCTGGGATTAAAATGGAGCAGTTGTTCTGTGTTGCCTCGTGGTTTGTGTTATGGTGGGAAGCTAGCTCAGCATGGGACCCATGAACCGTGCAAGCGCATCAGTGGGGGGGGTGGCACAGGCAGTGTCCACGTGAGCTGTTGGGGACCCCAGGGGGGTTCCAGTTGGGCATGCTGGCAGCTCTCAGCAGTGCTGGCCACCACAGTGTGGGGACAGTGCAGGCTGATGGCGGCAGTGGGACACCAAGGGTACCACCGATGGAGGGACTGTGGTGTGTGCTCGTCTCCTGGAGGGAGCTCCCCAGCACTTTCCATCCCGAACTGCCTGGTGTCTCCCAGCACTGGGATGCCCCAGGCTTGTGTCAGCCCCTGATTCAGATGCACAGCTCCTGATGGCTCCTTTTCATTATTGTGTTTTCACTGTGGGGCCAATACTTATAATAAACAGAAGAAGCAGTGCTGCAGCCTTGGCAGGCTGCCTTCCCTTCCTGTTCCTCCTGCTGCCCGTGCAAGAAACTTGCCCCAACCCACGCATGGGAGCTCAGAAAACAAAAATCGGGGGGTTGGGATTAGGGTGGGGAAGCTACTTCCCATGAGCCCTGAAGCAGATCAGCCTTGCTCTGCCGCTCTCAGCATCTCACATTGCTCCTGTTATCTCCCTTCAGCCTCTGGGGGTGGCTGGCTGGGGTTGTTGGGGCAGTTGTGGAATGAGGAGTGAGCTGCTGCCATCCAGGTTGGATCTCATCTGTCCCTTCCTCTCCTTTCCCCAGATCCAAATGCAGTGATCCCGGAGCAGCTGACGACAAGTCGGCCGAGCAAGGAGTCCGACAACACCGTGAAGATCGTCACACAGAGCCCACGCAGCAAGGTCCCCGCGGTGGAGGAGCCCGGCAAGCCGGGTGAGCTTCAACAGGGACACGCAGGGGAGGGATGGAGGCTCTGCCCACCCACAGGGCTGGAGGTAGCTGCTGCCGGCAGGGCAGCTCTGAGCCAGGCTTGTAGCATGGATCCCAGGAATGCCAGGTGCTCCAGAGCAAGGACCTAACGGGTTTACCATAAACATTGTGCCCATCTCTGCCATCCCTGTGGCTCACAGCATCTCCTTGCCTCAGCGCTGAACCTTCTGGCCAGGGACCACTCAGGGCACAGTACGGGCAGTCAGGCTGCAGTGTGGAGCAGCTTGGGTTTGTTTTCCCAGCTCTGGTATGTCCTGGCAGCTGCTTCTCAGGGAAATGCTGTTTCAGCACTCTCCTCCTCCTTCTTGCTGCCCATCTGTTCCTTGCAGTACATCTGAGAGGGCTTGGAGGAGGTGAGGTCCTTGGGTTTTTGAGCTGAGCCAGTGTGAAATCCTTTTGAAGGTGGTTTCCTGAGTTCCTGACCCTGCTGAGAGAAAAGTGAAATCAGATGAAGTAGGAAGAGTTGGTCTTTTCTTCTCACCCGGTATGGCCAGCCAAACACTCTCCCCTCAGGGGGCTTGGGGCTGCCCTGGCCCAGGGGTCAGGAGGAGGCAGGGGATCAGTAACTGGATATCATGGGGCTCCAGGTATTAGAGCCTACTTTCACCAGAGCATCAAGGTCTGTTGCAGAGTGAAGGCTCCCAGAGCCTGGACTGGTGGTCACTCAGACCTGAGCAGCACTCTGCTCCATAGGCTGGGAGATGGAAAAGGGAAGCAGCACTCTGGGGTGGTGGAGAGGGCCCGTGGTCCTTTCTCTGCAGATGCCAGGGCTCCTGCCTGCCCTGCCCAGCACCTTCAGGCTGAGATGAAAGGGAGGGGTGGGTCTAACTGGGGTGGGAAGGTAAGGAGATGCTGCTGTCCCCTTGAAGGTGAGGGGGCTGCTTCCCTCCCCAGGCAGCATGGGGGGGGGGAAGCTGTGCTGAGTTTGAGGGGTGGAGAGGGGTTCTGGTGTACCGCTCGTCCACTCGCCCCACCAGTGCAGTCTGTGTGTGGACAGAGCACAGACCCCTCACAGAGATGGGGTGCAGGCTGCCTGCCAGGGTCTGACAACCCTCTCCTCTTGCCTCACAGGATCTGTCAACCAGGACGGCCAGGAGACCCAAGGTCCCAGCGATGGCTTCTTGAGCTCCAAGGTGGCTGTCTTTGCGGCGATCGGCGCTGGCTGCGTCATCTTCATCCTCATCATCATCTTCCTTGTCGTCCTCCTGATCAAGATCCGCAAGCGGCACCGGAAGCACACGCAGCAGCGAGCTACAGCCTTGTCCCTCAGCACCTTGGCCAGCCCGAAATGCAGCGGGAATGCGGGCTCCGAGCCCAGCGACATCATCATCCCCTTACGGACTACAGAGAACAACTACTGCCCGCACTACGAGAAGGTGAGCGGGGACTACGGGCACCCCGTCTACATTGTCCAGGAGATGCCCCCCCAGAGCCCAGCCAACATTTACTACAAGGTGTGAGGAGCAGCCTCGGCAAGCCGCCGATGCAGGAGCACGGGAGCGCCGAGCACAGGGGGCAGCCGCCCCCAGGGTCTCCCCACGGGCGGTCTGGCGCCAGGAGGGAGGAAGCGAAATGAACCCCACGGCACGGCGCGGGGAGCGCCAGGGTCCGGCGCTGGAGAGCGGATGGCTCGCTCGCACCCTCGCGCGCTGAATTCTCCCCTTTGTATTTAGTTTTGTAGTTCTCAGCTTTTGTAATCCCGAGACTCGAGGGTGAGCCTTCAGCATCCTCCTCTTCTTCTCCAGGACTGCGGCCGGCCAGGGGCGGGTGCCGTGCCTTTCCACGCTCGCTTGGACACTGCAAGCAAACACAGAGACTCCACCTCCCCTTTTTCGCTTTGGGATTTCCCTGTGTCACCCCTCTACGTCCTTGTGTGAAGTGCCCGTGCGCCTGGCGCCGCATCGGCCGCCGCTCGGGTCCCGGAGCCTGGACCGGCGGCGAGGAGCCTCTGTCCGAGGAGGAGCGAGCAGCTGTGTGTGGGGAGGAGGAGGATGCTTTGCCTAGGTGCCAAGATGCAGACAACTGTGCAGGGAGGAAGCTGGCAAACCCGATTTACTACTACTACTATTATTATTATTATAATTATTTTAATTTTTTTGTAACATTTTTATTTTTGTGAATTCCGGGCGGGATTCCGGCCCGCCGCCTTCGGGCCCATGCCGTCGCCTCCTTCCAGCACGCCGTCCCTCCGGCCGCGGGGCAGACCCCGCTGCTCCCGGCGCTGCCCTTTTAAACTTTTGTGTTCATAGCTGTTGACTCTTGTTTTAGTCTCTTTATAAAAAGAAAGAAAGAAAAAAAAAAATACCTATACCATGTCTCAAGCATTCAGTGCGCGAGAGTCCGGGTGCTCCTCCTGTTCCATGCGGAGCAGCAGCCTTGGCCTGGCAGCTCTTCCCAACGCCCTGAGGGTGTCCGACTGCAGAGAGAAGCGTTTGATGAGGGTTTCCATCAGGCTGGGGCAGAGCCTGCTGGAAGCAGAGTAGGGGGCAGCTGGAGACCAGGGGGTAGCTGCAGCCCCTGGTCCCGTCCCCCCACTGGTGATGCTGTGGGTGGCTGTTCTTGGAAAGGAAAACTGGAAAACAAACGTTCCTGACCCACCGGTGGTGCTGGGGAGGCTGGGAGTGCCAGGAGGAGGCTGGTGCTTGGCACTGGAAGCCCCATGGAGGGGTAACACGGGTGGCTGTAGCCCCAGACTTACCTTGCTGGGAGCTGAGCCGATGGCTCCTGACCAAGCCTGGTTTACCATGGGAACCCAGTGCCCCTTTGTGGGACCTGCCTTTGGGGACAGTACCCTGCAGCACCAGCCCCTGCCTGCCATGCTCCCCACATGGGAGCATCACCAGCCCTTGCTCGCTCTGCCCTTGCCTTGGCCTTCTCTTGTCCAGAACTGGAAGGGTTGAGCCTTGGGCTCTTCTGGTGGAATCATTCCCAGCTTCATCTTCCCAGGAGGACCTGCCAGCTCTGTGGCTGATGCTGGCGAGCAACACGGGGCAGGTGGTGCACAGCCACCCCCCTGTCCGCAGCCTGTCCAGCTTGGGGGCGGGCGGCCACCCCCTTCTCCTTCCTTGCTTTCTTTTCCTTTCAGAAGTAGCTGCTTTTGCTCAGGGAGTGAGCGTGGGGCAGGCGGTGCTGCTCCCAGGGCAGCGGGCTTGCGGTGGCTCCAGGCCTGGTTTGTCCTTGCCTGTCCCCAGGGCCCCGAAACCCGTGTTAGGAAGTGCCCATAGAGCGAGAGAGCTGCTCTGCAAAAGTGCCTTGACGAGGAGCGGGCAGGGGTGGCAGGAGGGGCAGAGCAGCGGATGGGAAACCCAGCGGCTCGATGCTGTGCTGGGGATTTAGCTGCGGTCCTGAGTGGGACTGGAGCATCCCGCAGTGTTGTGGTGTTGGTTGTTGTTCTGTTAAAGGCAGGAGGCTGGGCTGGAGCAGAGCAGGCTGCCCCTGCTCTCCTCCTGCACTCAGCATCCAGCGGCGAGGATGGCTTCTAGGGCCCTAAAATGGCTACTGCCCTCGGGAGAGAAGAGCCATAGCGGGTGCTCCCCTGAGCCTGGCCCTGCTCCCTGGTCCCTCCATGTAGCACCTTTTAGCCCCTCTCCCCCACTGCATCCATGCCAGCACTGTCTGCCCTCGGCTGCTGCTGAAGGGCTGGGGCCACCACAGCTGGGACCCCCCAGTCCCTGCTGGAGTGGGGTCTGCCCTCAGAAATCACAGCAAATTGTGTCTTAAAGAAAATCCCCCTTTCCCTCACTGGTGCCCTTTCCCATCTGCTGCGTGGTGACCTGTGGTTCCTGATGTGGGCAGTGGCGGTGGTGGATCAGGAGGGAGCAGTGGCTGGTGTGGAGGAGGTATTTGGGGGATGATTTAGTTTTGATTCGTTTTGGAGGAGAAGGGAATGAGTCTGGCCACAGTTGTGCCAAAAGCAAAGTGATGGTGGCTCTTACCTGGCTCAGTGCTGTCCCCAGCCAGGCTGCAGCTCAGCAGCCCCATCACCTCCATTCCTGTTGCTGGGGGCAGCTGAGAAACCTTGTAAATATGTGAAGAAAGGGTGAAATCTGAACTCTTGGTTTTTGCTGAGCACCTCGGTCTGCTGGGTCCTGAAATGGAGTGTGTCCCTTTGGTTCTTTTCATTGAAAGCATTGAAGTTTGGTTGGTTTCTTTTCTTTTTTTTTTTTTTTTTTTTGTCTTGCTTTGTTTGTGTAAATACTAGTCTTTTTTGGAAGAAATAATGTAAAGATGTTTTGTATAAACTCTGAATTATTTTCTGGTTGCTTTTTCTTAGAAAAAAAAACAAAGGAGAACTAAAAAGAAAAAAAAAAAAAGAAAAAAGAAACAAGAAAAAGTAATTTTAACCACGAGAACGGGTGTAAAACATTGTCATACTGCGCTCAGCCCCGGGCTGCCCGCGGGCTGTGCTGGTGTGCGAGTGCTTGGTCCCCTGGGATACAGCAGAGAGCGTGGCTGCTCCTGCCCTGGTTCCTGGGACAGCCCCAGCACCCATGGCAGGGTCAGACCTGGCTCATCCCCAGCTTGTTTCTGGCTGTCCTGGGTCCAGGCAGAGCTGCAGCCCCAGGCAGGAGACTTGGCAACACCAGGTGAACTAAAGGAGCACCAAATTTATCTCATTTTTTGTCTTAAACCAAAAAAGCCCGAACCTCAGGATGTGGAACTCAGTGCAGCATCCTGAGATCCTGATCTGCTGTTCCAGACCCGTGCAGCTGCTCTTGTTGCAGATCCTTTTCCCCAACTATCCCTATTTTCCAGTTGCCAGCTGCAAGCACACCACAGCCCAATCTCTGCTTGGTGCCTGGGCTGGGGTGGCTTCTTCCTCTTCAGCAGAGCCCATGTTTTGCACGGGACAGTGCCAAGGGTGCTTGCGCTCGGGGAGGTGTCCATGGCCATGAAAGCCATTTCTGGTGTCATCGGCATGCTGGCATTTCCCTAGGGGCAGCCAGAAGGCAGCAGGGAGCTCCTGCAGTCCCACTTCCTCATTGGAATGCCTGTGAATCTGCATTATAGGAGAGTGAGGCGGTTTGGAGCGGGGTTGGTACCTCCTATCCTCTTGTCCTCCCTCTGGGCTGCACCGCGCACCAGCACACCCCCACCGCGCACTCCCACATTTCAGAGCTGTGACCACATCTACATCCCATGCCGTTGCATCCGTGCCCTCACCGTGGTCCTGCATCCCAATGGGGGCAAAGTCCCAACGTTCCCGGGCAGCCCTGCATCGCGCCATCCACCATCCGTGGGGCTGCTGCCTTTGCCATGGTGCCGGCACCACTGGAGCATCCAGGCTGACACATTTTCCCTGTCCATCCTCTGCTGCCGTTAGTCGAGAGGTGGATTTGAACTTGGAGCTCAGGTGTGGCCGGGCCCACTGCTGGTGCAGGGCATGCAGGACTGGGGCATTGGCCCAGGGCTGGGAATGCCACTGGCGAGCAGCAGGAGCGATTTGGGTACCACATGGCTTGGCCATGAAGGGGGACGCCGGGGCTTTGGCTGTGTGGCCATGGCCCAGAGGAGATGAGGACCCTCTGTGCCAGAACCTACCTGGGGGATGGCTGGTCCCCAAGCTGCCTGCAGGGGCCATGTCCCAGAGCAGGGCTCGGCAGTCCCGCCTGGTTGATTGTCCTTGGCTCCCGGTGGGTCCCAGTGGCCACGCTCCCGGCTCTGCAGAGTTTTCTTTCTTCGTGTCATGTTCCTCTTTTTGATTCCTTCCACCTTCTCTCCAGCTCTCCCGCCCAGTAGCATATCATCGGCATCGGTAACCAGCTCTGTGGCATCTGAACTCCATGGAGCCGTGATGGAACCTGATATATTGTTAAATAAAAGGGTTTTTTTCCTATGGAAACCTGGCTGTCTCCTGTGTGCTTTTTTGCTGCCCTAGGTTATCTTCCAAAATCCCAGCCTGGTCTGAAGAGATCTGGGGCAAGTTAGCTGACTCACTCCATCAGTGGCTTTTCCTGCTGGTGTCAGAGGGAGCTGTCGGGTTTGTTTTGGTCAGCATTAAAAATGTACAGAGTTTTGTCTGATACTTGCAGCATCTCACAAGGCCCCTCTGACTTGAAGGAGTTAGAGTTCATATGGATGGCTGTGTTGGATACTCAATGGATACAGTTGGACTTGATGATCTGAAAGGTCTCTTCCAACCTGTATGATTCTGTGGCTCTGACCCTGAAGCTGGAGGCTCCCCTGATGCCACCAGCATGGCCCCAGGGTCGATGTGCCCATTGGCCCCGTCCCCTACAGGAGCTGGAGGGGCTGTGCCTGCACCAGGAGCCATCAGAGCCTGTGGGAGCCGTGTGCAGATGGCTCAGGATGGGGATGTTCATCCCATCTAGTCACTGATAATTATTTAGTCATTTCTCAATGTACCTTCGTGTGATAAATTATTAAAAAGTCATTTTAGGAAATGGGATGGTAATAAATCCTTAGCAGATGGTGCATTCGCTGGCTCCAAAATGGGCTCCACCACGGTCATTGCTTTTGTTCTCTATAACCAGCTTTCATATGGCACTTTGCATTGCTATGAAGTACCAGGCAGCACCATATGTTAGGAGTGAGAAACGGGATGTGGATGGGAAACACTTGGTGAGTTTCTTCAACCTCCTTGCTCAGCCTGGAGCCAGTATTTCTGATTTTGCTGGAGTTTGGACACCACTTTGCAGCACAGGATAGCGGGTGGCATGGAGGACTCCGGGACGGCTGAAGAAGAAAGGTCCTGGGGAATGGTAGTGACATCCTCATTGCTGGTTTGGATCTGGGATGCAGGATGCAGGTCATGGGAGGAATGATGAAGACTGGAGATGGAGCAGGAAGATGGGGAAGGGGTTGCTTCCTGGTGAGGCTGTGCTCAGGGTGATGCAGGTGTGAGGTCCCAGGTGGAGGCTACAGCTTCTGGGTGCTGCTTCCCTGTGGATCCCAGGGGACCGGTGTGGTGGTGTGGAGCCTCACTGGTCTTCAGAGTCAGAGGAAGGCTCTTAGAACCTGGAGAACGCTGGCAGGAGTGAGCATCCTCCAGGAAAGGCAAAGGGAAAACCATCCAGAGGAGGGGAGCGAGGCCAGCTTCCCTCTAGCTCATAAAACAGTTCTTTAGGAGAGGATGGCAGAGTCAAAGCTCGGCCTGCAGTGTATAAAGGCTGCATCAAAGAATCAGAGAATGGTTTGGGTTGGACGGGACCTGAAAGATCATCTAGTTCCAACCCTCCATCAATCCAGGTTGTGCCACCAGGGGCTGTGGATGCTGGAATGCATGGTTATCGCATGCAGGAATGAGCCAGGTTTATGGGGTCTTGGAGGAAAAATGAGGCCAAGGCACCAAAAGCGGGTGGAGAATGAACTTCTTGGCTGACGTGTAAGGGGTGAGAGACAAGGTGGGCCGAGGAGATCAAAACCAACGGGTTGGTTCCAAGGTGCTTGGGGCGCAGCCTGAGCCACAGGGACCATGCCAGGACGTCTGTAGGAGCAAGCAGGGGCTGATTTGGATCGGGGTCAGGGTGGGGGGAGTGGGCCTTTGGGTGTGACAGACGTGCTTATATGTGGTTTGCTGGTTTGAAAATCATCCCTCTCTGCGTGCTTTGATCCCAGTGTGAATTAAATAACACTTTTAATTTTAAGCAGCTTCGCTGGTCCCTGATGCCCAAAGGGTAAAACTGTAAGCGCCAAACTTGCTTGGACCTGCCAGAGAAGGAGAAAAGCACTTTAGCAGGTTCCTGTAATCCAGCACCCGGCCGGGGAGCGGGAGCACAGCAGGTTCTCCCCATCTCTGGGCTGCTCCAGGTGGACCCAGACAGGGACCTGGCACAGAATCAGGAACACCCACAGCAGGATCTGGGGCGCAAACCCTGTCTGACCCATGGGATGTCCCCCACTGCACCTACCCATGTAGGTCCTGAGGCTGCTGCAGATGGGGTGTACCATGGGCACAGGTAGAACAGAGCTGCACCATCCCCATTGCATGGGGCTTGGGGGAACCACCATGCTCCCCTTTAGCCCGCACCGTAATGCACCAAAAGCATCTGGGATGGGAAAGGCTTTGCTGGGAGCATCTTTGCCCTTGCCTGCAGTGGGGAGAAGACACCAACCTGTGAGTGTTAGAGCCTACGGGGACACAGGAGCCAAGGACACGCACGCATGTGGTGGCTCTGCTCCCAGGGGCCGGCTGGTAGGGAGTGGGATTGGAGGGATTTTGCCTGGGAGCCTCCAGATCTGGAAACTTCATTAAAGCTGCAAAGCTCTGATGTTTTTGGATGTCCGTCAGGCCTGGATACGTTATTTTAATTATTTAATGTAAGAGAGCTTTCTGTCAGGTTTATTAACCCACCCTTGGCTGCATCCCACTCGGGTCCGAAGCAGCTGCTGGGGTGTTTGCAAGGGCTGGGCCCTGAGCTGTGGCTACAGGAGGATGGATGCTGGAGTGCACTGTGGCCCTGGTGCAGGAGCCAGCCCACCGGGTGGCATGGCCAAGGTGGCACCCCAAGTGTGCTCCACTCTATGGAACGGGAACTCCGTACAGAAAGTACTGGTGTAACCTGGTTCAATGATGGGAAGCTCAAACTGCCCTGGGGGGAGTGATCAGGATGTAACAGATCCACAGCACTTCCAACTCCTGTTTGAGACAAGGCTCAGCTGGTGACGGGGCATCAGGCTGCCCCAGTGGGGCTGCTAGGGACCTTGGGCTGAGCCCTGGCACGGGGAGCACACAGCAGGCACTGACTGCAGTGCCTGGACCCCGGCCACAGCTGCCAGAGGTGCTATTGGATGCAGGGCAGATGCTCCCTGCAGCATCGCCTCTCACTGCACACCCACAGCATCCCTGTGCTGCAGGGAGGGTCAGGCTGTTAGGGAAGGGGAGATCACAGAGGCGGCTTCCCAGGCCACCTCTGGCCTCGTAGCCACAGACTCGCATACCAGTGGGTCCATGTAACCTGGCAGCAACCTCCCCGAATGGAAAGCAGACCGCAGAGAGAGGCTTGATGCTTTTCAGATGTTTTTGGTGTATTCTGATCTCTCCGTTTATGCAGGCGCCTCCCAAGGATCACCCGGTTTGTCCCAGCATATGGGGGGGTGCAAGTAGGGAAGGCAGCAACACTGCAGGGACTGAGCCTGCAGCAGTGGCTCCATGCACTGGTGCTGTGCAGGTAGCACTGGTGCTTTGCAGCGTGCTCTTGCAACTGCTCCCACCCTCCCGACTGCTCTTTGCCTTGCTATTTCCAGCACTGTCAAGTGTCACCTGCCCTGGAGCTTCCCTCTGCCCACAAAGCCCTGAACAATGCCTGCTGCTGCACATCCATCGGATCAGCTGGCCCCAGGAGGCAGCAGGGACAGAGCCAGAGCACCAGTGCCTCCAGCCCCTTGCTCATCCTGGCCTTGGCTGGGCTGAGGGTAAGCAGGGCAATGAAGCCCCAGTCCTCATGGATGCTCTGAGTTCCCTTTCCATTATCACACCCCATTGGCCCAACTCACCGCAACACTTCCAAGGACGCAGCCACCCTTTCAACCCGCTCCTCCTCCTCCTCCGGCATTCCCACTCCAAGGGGAGCATCTGAAAACCCCCAGCCTGTAAAAGGCTATATAACAGCAATCCTTTTTAATAAACCTCGGCCAGGCCGGCTGCTGCAATGAGGATTGGGAAGTTTATCCTTGTTTCCCTACAGTACATCCAAAATAACTAACAGGTTCCCCTGGTCGAGGCGATGGGCTTTTCCCACAGCCAGGCTTTCTGCAGCATCCACCAACTTGCTGCACCTGGTTTCCACGCTCCAGGAGCGGAGCCTGGAAGATCCATTAGGCTGTCGTGGTATGCAACGAGTCCCACGGGCTCCGTAATGAGAGCAATAACGGCAATGCACCGGAGGGCCGTTTGTCACCAGCCCATCGCATGGGCAGCGTGCCGGGGAGCGCGGGACAGTGGTCCCTGCCCCGGGGCTACATAGAGGAGGAGGAGGAGGAGAAGGACAGGAGGAGGAAGAAGAGAGTGTAGCCTGTGCTGGGTTGGAATCCAGTGCTCACCCTGCGTTCCTGCTCAGCGACCAGCGAGCAGCACCATCCTTAGTGACAGTGAAGCTGTCTGTGCCCCAAGGCAGAGCAAATCTGGGACGAGAGGCAGCCCAGCCCAGGTCCACACAAAGGACCGGCCGTTTTCTGTAGCTAAAACCAGCTGATCTCAAGTGCTCTAAGAAAGACATCACGTGCTGCCAAGGTTTGTTCTCCACAGGCAGGCCTGAAGCCAGGGTGATGGTTGCAGCCTTCTTATCCTGGCAGGGCTTCCAGCATCCCTAAATGGCTCTTTCCTGGATGTATCCCAGCGGGAAGCCTGTCCATGAGGGGGGAAGAGCCAGCCAGGACACACGCAGCAACACAGGGGTCTTGTGAATGACCCCCTCTGTTTGCCATCAG
The DNA here is from genome assembly GCF_033783945.1 of Neopsephotus bourkii. NCBI lineage: Eukaryota > Metazoa > Chordata > Aves > Psittaciformes > Psittacidae > Neopsephotus > Neopsephotus bourkii. The sequence goes on from NW_026901555.1 coordinate 3,327,326, forward strand.
CCTGGTGGGGCAACCATGATGAAAGAGCTGGGTTGGATGGGCTGAAGAGATGGGAAAGGGAAAGGACCTTAAGGAGGGGTCTGGGAAGCAGGGAAGGGAGGAGGGAAGGAGAGAGCTTTCTTCCAGCAGGGTGAGGCCTGGCAAAGCAGGGAGCTCCAGGACTAATCCAGTAGTTTTTCATTTGTTAAAAGGCATGGATACAAGTATTGCTGCACAGCAAACGTAAATTAATTATGTGCAAGGTTTTAATGTCACTGAAACACAACCCTTGGAGAGGGTCCCCCGGCTGCTGGAACAGGGTCTGAAGGAAACACAGAGCTTTTCCTTCTTCTTGTCCTGACGGAGGATGAGAGGTAAATGTGAAATGTCAGCGCTGCGACCACCCTGGGAGCCAGGGATCCTGCCTCTCCACCAGCCTGGACCACATTTATCTGGTTGCTCTGTGGTTCTGCCCCTATAGCAGTCACTCATCCCTGTAGGGAAACATGGATGGGCATGTCCTGGGGGGTGGCACAAGCTGTGCACCCATCTCTTCATCCCACCCCATGGAGAGATGCGGGCGAGCCTTTCCTGCCACCTCCTGTGTCCCTAAGGCCAGCACCCAGTGCACAGGGATTCGATTTGGACAGAGCCAGGACAAATTGCTGTGCTTTGGGGTGATGCCTGGAATGTCTCCTGCAGCTCCTGTCCCTGTCACAGCGACTGCTTCCAGCCTTGGACCTGCAAGCCCTGGTCTGGCTGGGAAGGGCTGAGTGAGGCTTCGGTTCCAGGCAGGCTTCCCCCCTAATTCCTGCAGCCTGGTGTAATCCTCCCGAGTGAGCCCAGCGCCAGGTTCCTGCTGGAAATTGGCTCTTGCTGTGGCTCTGGGGTCTTTGTGAGGCAGCTGAGCCAGAAAGAAAGAAGAGCCGGTGCTTCAGAAAGGCTGAGGAAGCTTTGCTCTCTTCCACCCAGGCTGGGGGACGGGGGGAGCTCAAGTGGGGAGATGCCCCAGTGGTGTCTGGTGTGGGGTGGGAAAACTCCAGATCCTGCTGTAGGGGCTGGGTGGGTCCAGCCCTGAGGCATGGGGCAGGAGATGGGAGGCTCAGAGGGTGCAGGAGGACATGCCTCTGCCTCCTCTCTGCAGGGTCTTCCTCCTCACACCAAGGCAAAGCAGTGATGGTGTGGATGGCGCTGGGGAGGGATGCAGGGGAAAGCTGCAGAGGTGAATGGTGGCTACGATGGCAGCATGTTGCTGGCCAGAGCCAGGAGCACAAAGCAGCCTCCTGCGGGGTTTATTTTGCTTTGCATTAATGAGAGCAAAGCGCCAGGAGGTTTCCTGCTGCCCCAGCCCCATGGCGGGGCTGCCCAGGCTGCTGGCAGGGGGCTTGTGCCCAGTGCTGCCATTCCTGCTGCCCTGCCCGGGGGCTTGGCCCTGTGGAGCTGGGGGGCAGTGGGCTCCTGTGGCCTCTTTCCCCCTGGGACCCCTCTGGTTTCACTGGATGAGGGTCCCCCTCCACGAGCAAAGAAGGCGCTGATTCCCTGACTGCCCTGGGATGATGCTCTTGCAAGAGCAGCCGTGGGCATTGGAGCTGGCTGAGGGGTGGGAGCCAGGGGCTGTGCTCTCCCATCACCGAGCCTGACCCTCATGGGCAGTGGTACCCAGCTCCGTGACTGCAGCATCCCCAGCTGCTGATCCTCAGAGCTGCCTGTACATGTTGCAGGCCAGTACCGCATTCCCCACCAACACTGGAGCTTCCCCTTGGGAAATCTTCCTCACTACCTTGGATCCATCAGGAATATGATGGACAAATGCCAGATGATGCCTGGCAGCACCCACGGCCCAGAGCAGTGATGGGGAGTGGAGGACATGGCACAGATCAGGGCAGTGGAGGAAGTTGCTTGGCATGCTCTCGTAAGAAGACATCTTGGCACATGCCAGCGGCACCCCAGCCAGGGGTTTTCAGCCATTACCTGTGGGCATCCCCGTGTCACTTTATGTGTGACCTCAACCCAATGCCCAGCTTGCTCCATGTGCCAGTGCTGTGCTGGGCCCCAGGATGTTGCAAGGATGGCAATCACTTTGGACAGACTCTAAATGAAAAAGCAGCTCATAACAAAGATGTGTGATGAACTTTGGCATCCTGCTGCTTAACGTAATAAGGTGTTAGCCATTAATTATGCTCTTAACAGGCCAGCCTGGAGAGGAAGCCTGAGGAGCAAGTGGCTGGATCATGAAGAGGGCTGAGCTGCAAAGCTGTGAGGGAAGAGGAGATGCATGGGAAGGGGTGAGCTTCATCCCAGGGGGAGAAGGCAGCTCTGGTCAGGCACAGAGGGGTGCGTGGGTCCCACTGCTGCCCCAGCTCTGCCCGTTCCCCTCCCCACAGTGAGGTCCCCCCACAAACCCATGGCCGCAGCCTTGCCAAAGCCTGACACCTCTCCTTGCCCTCCCTGGACTTCCAATAATAATCCCGGTGCCTGCTGGGCTTTGCTGCTCTTGGACGCCGGGAGTGGGGCTGGAGCGTTCGACACGTAAGGCGATACTGCATCAACAGCCGCAGCCGAACAAAGCCCCACTGTCTGCGCGCCGGCCGCGCTCCCCTGGGCGCGCATCGCCCAGCACGGGGTCAGCAGGAAATTAATCCCAGGCTGGGGTGAAGGGGTTAATGAATGCTGGTTTTACAGCATCGCCACTATCCTTCCCCAAACTAATAGAGAGATAATTAGCTCTTAATAAAAGGGAAAGATGAGCCCGGCCGTCCTTGGTGGGGGTGCCGTGCAAAGGGATGGGTGTCCATGGGGTGTGCAGTGCCTGGCAGATGCAGGGCAGCCGGAGGCTGGGGGGTTCATCCTGCACCCTGATGAAATGCCCAGGCAGGAAGCACCTCACAGCTCAAGCAAAGGTAGGAAAGCCTGGGGGTCAGGAAGATGGTTTGTGATCCATGCTGTGCAGGGTTCTATGTGTTGCCATGGTTGGTTTTGCACCTTCCCTGGCAGTCCCAGCTGCTGAAGGTGGGTTTGTGGGAGCAAGACCCTTGTGCAGGCTGCAAGGGGCTGCAGGGCTTTGCTCCCACCCATGAACGCAGTTTGTGTGTTGGCAGCCCCATCATTCAGCTGGGGATGGGATGGGACATGGGGGGCTTGGAGGAAGCCAAAGAGGCTCCCCAGGAACAGCAGCGTGTGTCCTGGTGTGTCCTGCCTTGGTGAGATGCTTCGGCACTGCCTGCACCCCTGCTCCTTCTGCTCTTCCCTGTGGCACTGCTGGCTTGCAGGGAAGCCTGGATGCGTGCACGGAAGGGAGGGCGAATCCTGCTGTGGCTGCTGTGAATGGGAGAGAAAGAGCCTTTCAGGGAGAGCAGCCATGCACGCCGCATGGCCCGAGTGGTGTGGGCAGGGAGGTGCGTGCTGGCCTGTGCCCCATCATCCTGCTGTACCATAGCCGCATGCACAGAGGGGATTTTGTGAGCCCCAGCGTGAGCCAGATTTGCAGAGCAAGGGAAGGTGGAGGCCTGTGATGTGCAGCCGGTGTGGGTTAGCTGGTTGCTTTGCAGCATCCCGACTCAGCACAAGGGCTGTTCCCTCTGTGGATGAGGTGGCCCCTCTCCATCCTCTTCCATCTCAGCCAGTGGCAAAATCTGGTGCCAAAAGCCCATTGCAAAGGCCAGCCAAGCTGGGCATTTTGGGGTGTCACAGCAGCCTGTGGAGCCCTGGTCCTCCTGGTGCTGCGGATGGGATGCTGGCAGGAGTGAGCAGGATGTTTGGCTGTGTGGGCTTCATCTTGCCAGAGCTCCAGAGCAAGACCAGGCAGCTGGGAGTCCCAGCATCACCCCAAGAGCTGGCAGTGGCAGTGAAGGTGTCTCTGTGGGGCTCTTGCCTCCCGCTGGCTCCCATCCTCTGCACCAGAAAGCAAACTGGCCATGGGAGAAGTGACCCTTCTGCCTCCTGCCTCCCTCCCCTGCCAGCAGGGCTTTAAAGAAATGCTTTTGCTCTATAAATCACATCTATTAAGGATGCACCAGCCCCTTTACCATGTCACTTCCCACCTCCTGGCCTGGGGACATGCAAGGGGCTCTGAACAGCCGGCTCACTGCTCAGCACAGAGCCTTTCTTGCCCAGCTCCCCCCTGGCTACAGGGCTGATGGAAGCGGCTTCTCTGTGGCTGCTTTTGTTTCCAGCAGAGCAGGGTGAAACATTTTCTACAAATGCTTTCCTCGACAAAAATATGCAGTTTTTGGACTGGCCTAAACTATTCATACATTCTGGGTTCGTGGCCAAAATAATGGATTTTTTAAAATATAAAAATATCTCACTTTGACATTTTTTATTTAGAATATTTTGGCTTTGCCTTTGGAGTCAAAACTGGGATATCAGGTGAAGCTCCGTGGAACCTGTTTTAAAGGATAAATCTCTCTTCCCCAAATAAACTTTGTTCTTTCTTCGGCTGTTTAATGTCCGTTTGCTTGTTTACCCTTGTGGAGACAATGGCATTTGCTTTTGTGGTGTTTCTTGTTTGCTCCGGGTTACTCGGAATGATTGGGAGTTTATTATTGTTTGGTTACTGAAGGAAACTCCAAATCAGTTATTTTCACAGCTCTGTTGCAGTGGGGTTTCCTCCTGCCATGGTGCATTACTGCCTGGTGTAACCCACCAACAGGAAAAGGGGTTTGGAGCATCGCTTCCCACAGGTGTGTTTTGGGGTTGGTGGGATGCGTGCTCTCTGTGCCGGTGGAGCACTCAGATGGCAAGTGTTCAAGCTCTGGGGTGCAGGGGGTGAGCAGGGGCGGAGGGATGCTGGTCCTGCCTTCACTCCCAGGGTGGTCAGGGCCTAGGACAAGCAGCCGGTCACCCCCGCTGGGAGGATGCTGTATCAGCAGAGCTGGTGATGGAAGCAGTGGGGGCCATGGGGATGTAGGTCCTTAGGGTTGTGCCCCACTCCACCGCTGAATGAACCTCTCCCCCTGAGGGGCAGCAGGGTAGGTGACGGGTGATGACCCACGGGCAGCAAACGAGGGGCTCCCATGTGCACCCAGACTGACCCCCTTCTCCCTGTGGTGCCCCTGCTTGCACCCTTCCCGCCTCGGCGGGTGCAGGCAGCGCTGCCTAATGCGTGCTGGCAGCTGCTGCCGCCGGCTCCCCCGAGCTGACGAGATGCATCCTGACGGCCCGGCCATGTTATACAATGGGCTGCAGCAGGGGACCAGGCGTGCAGGGAACAGGGCCCCCCTCCAAGGGCAGCCACCCATGGGGCCCATGCTGCATGCATGCTGCATGGCAGGGGGACATGGAGGGCTTCCCGCATCCAGTGTGCGACGGGCTGCTGCTTTGCTTGCTGCTCCTCTCCGTGGGGGTTCCCATGAGGATGCTAATGCCTGTCACTGGCCTTATGGGGTGGGAGCACCCGAGCTGTGGCTGATGGAGGGGATGGTGGAAGAGGAAGCTCTGACTGTGCCTGGATTACACAAGCCCCTTTCTGGTGCCCAGTCCTGAGCCCTGCACCTCTCCTGCACTTCCCAGCAACTCTGGGCCAGCTGCGTCCCCCGGGACTGGCTCTTCTGGTGTGACAGGCGTGAACGCTGCAGCAGTGACATGGCTACATGCCCTCATTCTTCACAGTGGCCTCTGTGTGCAACTTTTAATTGCTTTTGTGCCGTGGGTGGTGAGCCCGGCTGCCCAGGATTCACGGCGCCAGCAGGAGCCAGCTCTTCCTCGCTATTGTTAGCACCGACAGCGTGCTGGGTCCTGCCAAGCCAGGCACAATTCCCCTCTGCCAGTTGGGATGGTCCAAAGGGGCCCCAGAGCCGGGCGAGAGCAGATTAGGGTGCTTGGGCACAGGGGGCAGATGCCTCTGAGTCATTCCAGGTGCAGGAGAGCTTTTACAGCCCTTTCCATCCTTCCTGTCCTCACACCTGCTCTCCTCCAGCCACAGGCTGATGGCAGGGGCCAAGCGGGTGATGCAGCGAGCTGGAGCAGTGGGGGAGATGCTCATGGTCAGTGGAAGATCTCTCTCTCCAGTGCCTGGTTGGACTTGGCTGAGCTGCAGGCATGAAATATTACTTGGAGGCAGCAGCGCAGCTCTGTCCCGCTGGCCCCAGGACAAGACATCAGCTGGCAAGGGATGGAAACGGTGATGGGAAGGGGCTGCGTCCCTCGCTGCAGGGACAGGGGGACAGCGCCGGGTGCAGTGGGCACAGCGAGCCCCTGCAGCGCTCCTCCTCCCTGCCTCCAAATGCTCACACCTGGTGTGAAGCTCCAGTTTCTTTCCGGGAGGAACAGAAGGGTCCTGCAGCTCTCAGCATCCTCCTTGGCTGGTGGCTCGGCCAAAGGAGGACCACAGGAGTCAGCCTGGTTTGGAATGGGCTGGGCTCCTTCTCCCCAGTCCATCTTCTTGCACATGAGCTGGGCTACGGGGAGGGGTGGATTCCTCTTGCCGCTTCTGGAGTGATGGGATGTCGGGCAACCGTGCCCCTGGACAGGGTGACCCTGCTTTTGCCAGAGTCCAGCCTCTGCTGCCTTCTCTCAAGAGAGAGTCAGAAGGGAGGAGCGGTGTGGAAGGACACAGCCCTGCCTGCAGCCCTGCTGATCTTCCCCTTGGCAGAGGATTCTGGTGGCTGTCAGAGGTGGGTGATGGTGGGACATTGCCATCCCATGTCCCCAGCAGCCTGGGAGCTCAACAAGCCTGTAAGCATGGCGATAACAGCACACCTCGTGTGAGGTGATGGGCAGGATGCTCCTGCACTGATGTCTCGTGTCCATGCCACGGGGCTGTCAGTCCTTCTGGCAGTGGGGCCGGCTCCCAGGCTGTACCCCTGAGAGGTCCCAAGTCCCTCTGGAGGCCCAGCAGCCCCAACCAGTCACTTCCATAGCAGATCTCCCAGCTCACCAGGAGCCCAGGTTGAGAGCACATCATAGCGTGTGGGGAGGAGGCTGAGACCTGGAAGAGCCCCTGGAAGATTGTGATGGGTCCTGAGCCCCATGCAGCTTTGTGCTTGGTGTAATCAGTGTTACTGGGGATTTCAACCTCTCCTCTACTCCATGCTGCTCAGTGAAGAAGCTGGGCTCCATGATGTGCAGCTGATGGCTTCCAACTTGCACTTCCTTTTCAGGCTGAGGCAAACAGGTCATTTATTGTTATTTATAGCAGGGAGCTCAGGCTGACATCCCCCTGCTCTCCTCTCCCTTCGGGGATGCTCGTCTCAGGAAAAGCAGAGCTGTGGCATGCTCTATGTGCGGCCACTGAGCCCCAGCCCCTGGCCCTGCTCTCCTGCCTCAGCCAGCCACCTGCGGGGAAGGTGCCATTCCCCATCACAGGGACCACAGAAAATATATTCCCTCTGGGCTGTTTCAAGCTGCACAAACGTCACAGTCCTTCCTGGAGCCGGGAACACAAAAGCTTCTGTGACAATAGGGAGCGTGGTACAGCCCCATGCTGCTCTGTTGCTACCCTCTGACTGCACTCCAGCCAGCACTGGGCACGCTGCTCCTGGGATCGATGGTGCTGGAGCACAGGTCCCTTCCCACTGTGGACAGGAGGCAGCCCAGTACCTGCAGGGCAGGATGGACACAGGGAAATGGCAGCAGACAATGCACAGAGCTGGCAGAAAGCAACTGTGTGGCTGCGGGGAAGGAAGCCCAGCTTCTCCAGTGCTTTGTGGGGCAGGAGAGGGGCTTTCAGCAAAGGTGTTACCTCAGCCATGGGGCAGCTGAGCCTGGGGTTCAGGTGCTGCTGGCCCTGGGTAATGGCCCAATAGCCCAATCAAAGAGCAGGAGCTAATTTGACCTGGAAATCATTACAAGGCAGTGCCAACCACCCTGCTGAGGGCAGCCTGTGTTTCTCACTGTACTCATCCCACCCTGCAGTTCCATGTGGCAGCTTTTGTTGGAGCAGCACCGAGCTTCCCAAGGTGCCATGAGCTCCTGGCAGTGTGACTGATGGTGAGCAAATGAAACCTTTGTGTCCCCAGGCCCATTACAGAGGGAAGATCTGCTGGGAACTGGAAAGAGAGCAGAGAAGGCATGAGGAGCAATTCCTCTGTGGAGGCAGGGGTGTGGAGGAGCAGGCTGTGGGCAGAGGTAGGGACGACAGGAGAGCCACACTGCATCTTCCACCTTTGTTTTCTTCCCCGGTTGCACACAGGGGGTGGGAGGGAGCAGGACCCCCCTTCCCAGGCTATGCTGGCAGTGGCTCCATGAGGACCGTGCCCAGTGCAGGGGCTGTCGGCAGATGCTTGGACCAAGCTTGACATCTGCCTCCCTGTCCATCCTCCCCATGGCTCCCGTCTGTTCTGGCCCGGCCCTTGGCTGCCGTGTGAAGGAATGTTAATAAGTGTCGAAACGAGAGAATAAAAATGTAATTGTTCCCCTCTCCTGCGCACGTCGGCTGCCGAGTTGATGTAAGGGCTTCTTTGTGCTGAGTCGGGAGCAACACGAGCTCTGCTGTCCTCCACGCTCCCAGCCGCTTTGCCTGGTAATTGCAGGTGTATGGCAGAGCACTCTCCGGCTCTCCGGAGGTGGTAATTGGAAACACTTGCCGGGACCGCGGCAGGAGCTCCTGGAGCACCGGCACGTTGGCCACCGCTCCCACTCGCGCCGCTTGCCGCTGGCAAGGCTCCGATTCGTGCCCTGGGGATGGGAGCAGAGCCTGTGCTGCTTGCAGACCTGCCTGCTTCCCCGTGTTCATTTACACCGGGCTTTTCTTCTCGCCACCTTCAATCTGCACGACTCAGGGAAAGAATGGAATGAAAGAATTGAAGCCCACAGGTCAGTCTGTGGGGGCTCTGGAATTGCCCAGGCACACCATGGCTCCTGTGGGAGCGGTGCCGGAGCAAGAGGTGTGAAGCCAGCAGCAGCATTCCCAGCTCTCTCCGGAGCCTTGCCATCAATCACATCCTCAAACCCGGGTCCTGGCATCCTTGTCCTGCCTCCCTCACTCAGAGGCAGCTGAGTGCTGTCTCTCCATCACTCGCGGTGGATGCTGGCAGCAGTTCCCCAGGAGGGGTAGCATCTCTGCCTGCACCATGCTGTGTCCACTGCCCTTTGTCCCGGGGCTCAGTACTGCTGCGGCACCTCTTGTACCTGGACACGAATTCAGCTCCGTTCCAGGCAGCACGAGCCTCCGCCGAGGCTGAGGGCCATGATTTACCATTGCCTAATTGACATGAGCAGTGCTACCCTCACCCCCTTCCCTGCAGTCACTTTAATGACCTACTTTTAATCTGGGGACTGGGATAAATTAGGGGCAGAAAAGGCCCGGGAGAGGTTTTGTTTGGCTTTTCTGTGGGTTGGTTTTTTTCTCTCCCAGCTCGGGCAGTGCATCTGGAGCCCTCTTCACTCTCGGGGACTCTTTAAACCCTGCTCCTTGAAAGACTCCCCCAGAACAACTTCTCTCCTTCTCTTTATTGCTGTGATTAAGATCCTCTCCCCACCCCTGTATCAAATCCAGCTGCAGAGCTGAAGAGATTCTTGGCAGGAGACTGAAGACAGAAACAATACTTCAAGTGGAGAAGGGGGGCTGAGGGCCAGAGCTCTTCCTAAAGCCCTGGAGAGTGTGGGGCTTCATTAAGGGGATTTTTGCAGCCTGTGGTCAGAAAATCCTTCAACTTTGTAGCTATAAAAAGTAAATTTCTATAATCTGTTTTGCCCAACCAAATTAACATGAGCATTTCATGGCTGGCGCCTTGTGCATCACCTAAGTGGTGCGGTCCTGCTGCTGCCACGCGCTCATTCCTGGCATGTCCCTGTTTCCCCATCCCTGGGAACCTCCCTCTGCCCTGGCTTGGTCCCTGCTGGGCAGGAGTCCTGACATAAGAAAACCCTTTGAGATGGTGCTCTGCAGAGCTGGGAGGTGGGAGAAGTGTGCTGAGCACCCACTGAGGACACAGTCCCCCCTGTACCAGCCCCTGCTCTCTCCTGCAGTGATTTGCTCCATGCACTTCTCTGCTGCTAAACGCCCCGCAGATGCTGAATGCACCCAAGGACCCAGGACATGCGTTGTTTTGGGGGAGCAAGGATTCCCCCAGCTGCCAAGGTGAGGTCCTTTCTGTTGTGCTAGGCTCTGTCAAATGCTCCTCTGCGGGAAGCAGCAGCTCGGGTGGCTGCAGAGTGAGGAGGGATGGGTGGCACACTCTGCACATCACAGTGAGTAGCAGCCTTGGGTTGCCTGGGGAGGTGGTGCCTCCAGGAGCCTTCCAGGCTTTGGGGCTGCAAATGGGAAGTTGTTAATAGTTTGGGGGGGGGGGGGGCAGGAGCGGGTAATTAAAAGCCATCAATAGGCTTGACTAAGAGAGGGAGGTTGTTTCAGTGGTTGTCTATTGTTGTGAACTACTATGCTCTGTAGAGAGCTCTGCAGCTCTTGGTGGGACGTGTGGCTTCTTAGGAACCAAAGATCAAAAGGTAACTGGACAACGTCGTGATAGATAAAAGCTGGGAAAGTTTGTAACTACATTGATGAAGATATTGGCCAGGGTAGCATATCCTTCTTGCGGTGCTTTGTGTGTTTCTGCTAAGCCCCTCTGCCTGCAGAAGGGCTTCCAATGGCGCTGGAGGGCAGGGGAGATGAAGAGTGAGGAGCTGGGGCATCTGCAGCCTCTTTTGGAGGTAAGGCTGCCTCAGGCAAGAAGCAAGAGCAGATCCAGTGCAGGAATGAATGTGAGAAAAGCAGACTTTGCTCTGGGTGGGGAATCACCGAGGGATTAAAGGTTTAATAAGATCAGAGGGACAAAGCAATAATTAGCCTAAATTATGCTGTAATTTAGGAAATTAAAAACAAAGCCTCTAATGTCAGAGTAATAACCATGCCAGCAAACAGGGGGAAGAGATGAAGAGCAAAGGGGGACGTGACAACTTGGGGTAAGGAAATCAGAGGAGCGGCCGCTCTCAGACCCAGGAGGGGTGATGGGGAGCAGCAGGAGGAGGGGAGGCATGGCCCGGATGGGGGCTCAGATGGGGTCCCTCTCTGCAGTGTGCTGGGTGTGCAAGCTGGGGCAGGCCTTGCCTTCACCTCCCTGCCTGCCAGGAGCTGGTGTCTGGTGATGGTGGGGCTGCAGCTCCCATCAGGACCCCAGAGCTGCAGCTCTGCTTCCCCACTTCCCACACCTTGGCATGGTGTATCCCCTCTGCACCCTTGTCCTGGGGGTTCTGCTGGCCACTGAAAGCCCTCGCTCCCTGCCAGTGGCTCCCCAGGGTCCCAGTTATGCTCAGTGGTGGTGTCTGCCGAGCTCCTGCACTAAGGGCTGCCTGGGAATACTGTGGTACCCCCAGTCTCCTCACACACCAAGGTGGGAGCTGGGGAAGTCACCCCTGGCTGGGAGCAGCATTTTCACTGGTACTCAAGAATTTGCCTGGAGAGACAATCAGCTCAGACCCCAAGACTTAGCTCATTACAATAACATCAAGATTAAATGCGATCTCGAAACAGCTGTCCTAAAGCTCCTTAAAGGATCTGAACAGATGTAACAAAAATAGATTTACGTTTAATTTATTACGTTTTCCCTCCCTTCATGTTTAGATCATTTGGGGGTTTTTAATAGTGTTTTATTTCTGTCTGGCCCTCCCCAGCTACTACTCTCTCCCCTGTTAACCCCGGACCCTCATTCTGCAACACAGTCACAGGGGAAAAAGCCCATTTCAGGGGACTGGGGACACTGAACTGGGTGTTTTTGTTATGTTTGTATTCGGGTTGGATGCCCAGTTGCAAATGAGGTAAACATGAAGAGAAGAATTAGGGCAGCGTGATGCTCGAAGCAGCTCTGGACTTGACCTTGCTCAGACTGGGCTGCTGAAAGCATCTGCCTGTAGCTGAAATAGCTCATCTCAAGCTCTGTATCTACCATATCTGCTGGATGACGGCAGCTGAAGAGAGAGTGGTTTGTTCAGCCCTGCCAAACAGAGGCTGAGAGAGGATATAATGGTTCTGTAAACGTATCCGGGGGAACAAATGCCAAAGAGGGAGACAAACCATTTACCTTAAGTGATAGCATCAGCACAAGATCAAGTGGTTGTAAATTAGGGAAGAATTAATTTAGGCTCGAAAGTAGGAAAAGGTTTCTGACCTTCTGATGGGTGACAGTGTGGAGCAGTTCCTGGAGATGGGGATGCAGCAGCTGGGGACCAGGACACTGGCTGTGCCCAGGCAGGAGCTCAGTGGGTTTCTGGAGGAGTTTGTGCAGCTGAACATTAAGCCCAGCAAACAAAGGGTGTTTCAACAGGAATTTCAGTGTCTGATCTGTCACACTGAAGGATCTGGAGGGAGGTGATTTAGTCTCCATGTGAATTATGTTCTTACTGTACTAGCCCTACACTCCATCGGTAGTAGCTGTGCATGGAGCTCTGACTGCCCAGGGCTGGGAGCCAGCTTGTGCTGCCTGCACAGAGCAGTCCAGCCTTCGGGTGCTCGCTGTGCAGGACTGCAGCCACAGGAGCCTGTGCCAGGCGAGATGCCTGGTTCTGCCCAGGCTCTGAACCCTGTGTCAGGGTCAGAAACGTGCAAGCACCCTTGCTGTGCAGCATGGGGAGCGCCTACCCTGCCTCTGCTCAGCAACAGAGGAAGGATGGGGCATGTGAAAGGCGTTTGAGATGCTGAGCGGGATGATGTCAAGGTGAAGCCAGATGCTATTTCTAAGTTATATTTCCCCTCTACTCACCTCCAAAGTCTCGCAGGTGCCGTTGGGGTGCCTGCACCACTTGAAGAGCTCATAGATGTCAGTAAACTCATCCTGCTCTGCACAAACCCCATCTGAGGGCAGCTGAGAAGCAAGATGGTTAGCTGGGCCCTGGCTGAGCTTGGTCCCCCACAACCCCTGGTCTGCAGTGAGCGCTGGGCTGGAAGCTGAGCAGCTCACAGAGCTGTGCACTGGTCCTCTCGCTTCTCCAAAACCCTGTTTCCCTCCTCGAGAGCTGTGAACATCCCCCACAGCTGCGTTGTGCAGTGCATCAGTGTGCCTACACAGCCAGTGCCAGCTACAGGCTCCCTTTTCCTCTTCCAGGGACCCTGGCTATGCTCCTTGCCCCATGCTTCTGAACATGCTTCTGTTGCAGAGCAGCTTGTTTTCCTTTGAGTTCCCCTGTTTGTGTTCTGATACTATCTGTAGCTCACTGGTTGCTGGTATTTCTAGAGGCACATAGCCTGTGTTTACTTGGATGCTGGTTTGGACCACACTTGCTAAGGGGCTGGAGGGCTCAGGCACAGCGAACTTGCACAATAACATCTGTTAGAGCCCCACCTGCTTTCCCTTTCCTTCACTACCCAGGCTGCATTTCCCCCTTTCTTTCCTTTGTCTCTTCCCCCTTCCCTGTGCTCCCCAGCTTTTCCCTTATCTGTTGTTTCACTTCCCCCCTTGAGGAGATAATTTTGCTCAGATGTCCTGCGCATTCATCACAGGCACAGCCGCTCTCCCAGGCCCTTCGGTGGGACTCCACTTTCGCTGGAGGACCTGCTGAGTAAATTGCTTGGATGGGAAATGAGCACCTGGGCTCATTACAGCCGAGTCTGAGAGACGGCAATTATCTGCCTGTGAGGGAATGGGGTGTAGGACCTGCCAGCAGAGTGGCTGATGGGCTCCGGTGGTATCAACAGCCAGGCAGTGTGGAATGGGTACCTGTGCCGGTGACCAAGGATGCTGCTGGCAGGGGTGGATACAAGCTTAGTGACAGGCCAGTGTACAGTGAGAGCATGAGTGCCTGGCCAAGGATAAAATTCACCATCTGATGCAAAGCCTGACCTGTATCCCAGCGTGCTGAATCCTGGCACTCCATACTGGGAGCGCGGTTGGAGTTTCCAGCACCCCCAGCACAGAACCCTGCAGAAATGAGGTTTTCAGGCTTGCACTGCTCTGGGAGGGGGCTCTGTCTTGTCTCCCTGATTCTTACCTTGTACCTCCCAAGCAGCTTTTCTCATCTCCTCGAGAGGATGATGATCAGGACACACTGCCCAGCCTGGGGCACTGCCTGCACATGGACTTTTGTCCTTCCTGATCCTGCAGCCGGCCATGGGGAAGCAGGAGAAGGTTACAATCTCTTACAGTTGCTATCAAATGACAAGCTTTTTTTGCTGAGCATTTGTTTCTCTGCTAAAAGGCTGCCAGGCTGGGGCTGTTGCTGCTTACCCTCTCCTGCTCCTTTAGGAAGGATTTCAGGAGCATCTTCTGCAGCGGGGCTTGCCCTCTGCTCCTCTGGCAGGAGGAAGCATCAGCACAGCACACTGTCGGGCCGGCTCGGAGCCAGCTGCCCCCCCAGGACAGATTTTAGCCCAATTTCCAGCCCCTCTGCCACAGACACCATCTGCCAAGCTCATCCTGGCATGTCTCACAGTCCCTGCTCAGCCTCTGGTCCTGTGTCCTCTCCAAGCGCAGCCTCGCCATGGCTGTTGGAGCTTGGTTTCCCCAAGCTGCTGGGCACGTGCCGGCGGCTCAGTGTGTGCACGAGCGTCCATCTGTCCCCCGGTAATAACTCTGAGTCCACTGGCTAATTTTAACCAAACCTGACAGGTCTCTCGAGCACGTCATTCCAGCGAGTTTCCAGCAAGACAGATGCATGATAGCAAGGCAGCTACCCGACAGGGAAGCTCCAATGCCTAGGCTCAGGGAAAAAGGAGGGGGTTGGAGCTAGAGCTGCTTTTTCAAGGCAGGGGAAGGAGCTATGTGGAGACAGAACCTCTGTGCCCCTGGCTGGGGTGTGCCAGGGCCCCCCATGGGGCAGGAACTTAAAAGAGGTCTTTGGATACATACAAAGGGTCTCAGCTTTCTTGCAGCTCCCTGCTTTCACAGCCCTCTGCCCGTCTGTCAGCTCCTCTCCCCTGGCCAAGGCGTTCTTCAGCACCAGCCTATTCCTTGGTGATGAAACGGCCACTCAGCTGCTGCCGGGCGAGAGACAGTGACCTTGTGTCTCCCTTCTCAGTCTCCTGAAACAGCAGCTGAAAGATGGGGACAAGGTCAGTGACTCCTGCCGGCAGGTTTATTGCTGAGGAGGGGTGAGAGCTCGTCTCCAGGCTGAGCTGTCAGTACTGGTGGGGATGCTCACTGAGATGCTACAAGCACACACACAAGTGTGCCTGCATCTCCCCAGCTTGTGGGGTTCTGGTGGGGCAAGGGGAAGCAGTGTTTCATTGCAAGATGATGGGGGTGGTTTGGGATGGAGGGCTGGATAAGTGCTTACTCCCTTCATCCCTCCATATGTTTGTGTTTTTCTCTACCCTCAATGGCTGTTGCCAGGATCATGGTGGTAGGGACATGGAGGACCCATCAGAGAGGTGGGACATTGTGGTAATGGCGAGTAGCACCCTTTGCCTGCCTTCAGGTCAGTGTGGGCTCTGTGGGGTGGTGCAGTAGGTACAGCCTGATCTGTGACCCGCCCCTGTGGGTCTGTCCCCATCCCTCTTCCTTTGCTTCCTTTCCCATTATGTCAAAGTAATCTGTCCTTCCTCCCCTGTGGGCATGTGCGGTGTCTGCAGCATGATGGGCACAGTGAATAATCTTACCAGCTTTTACATGGAAGTGGGAATTGGGTCAGCCCTGCCAGGATGGGAGCTGGGGCGGTGGAGCCAGCACTAGCAAGCACCAGAATGGTGATTCAGAGGGTGGTGGTTTGCTTGCACTAAGCCAGGGCTGATTCAGTGGTGCTGGGGGGTGCTGCCCTGCTGCAGGCCCGGTCTTCTAGCCGTTCCCTTTATGTTGGAAATAAAGGGGGTTATTTTTGTAATTGGACTCGGTTAAAGCAAACTGATTGCTTTTACAGTAGAGGGAGTGCAAATCCCCAGCCAGGCATCCAGCGCATCCTGCTGGGCAGCTCCCCGCACCAACGCTGCATCCCGCTGAGCATCACCTGGGGACCCCTGGGGAACCAGCATCGTGTGAGGCCTCAGGCAGAGCAAGGGTCTGGTCCTCACAGTGATGCTCTCACTGGCATGCACCCCCAGGTATCATCACATGCCCTCTGTTTGGCACAGTGTGGGAATGCCCCCTGTGGAACCTTCCCTCCCTATCGCCCACAACCAGATATGGACATTCCATGATGGGGCCTCAGGGACAAATACCTTGTTTGCAATAAAATCCCTCTTCAAAGAGTTATCACAGCTCCCATGATAGGAAAAGAACTTGACTGCCTGTAACAGTTTTAAATCCATCACCGGGAGATTAAATTCTAAAGGGATTTTAGCTTTCAATATAAACAGCAGATTCTTAAGTACCTCTTCATTTTCTCTGGTTAGGAAAGACGCAAGAAAGGCCTAAAATCCTCTGAAATCCCTTAGCATCATTGCAGCCTCGAGCAGAGATGGGCTAGGCACTGAGTAGTGGTCTTGTGCCTGGGGCAGGGCACTCCCTGGGGAGCTGGTTTGTGACTCCACTTGAGGCCCTGATGACAGGGCTGTGTTTCCTGACTAACTGCACCGGGAACAGGAGAACTGGAAGGTCCCCAGCTCGCTTGGGGCAAAGACACATCAGAAATACCAGAAATACTACGGCTGCAGCAGGGAGCTGCCTGTCTGGAGCCAGGGAGAGGGGAAAGGTGTGGGGGAAAGCTGCTGGTGAGCAGGGTCCGAGGATGCAGTGCTAGCACGGAGCATCCTGGGGCATTAGGGAGGTGTGGGGCAGCTGTTGCCTGGGTGGGAAGGTGTGGGGTGCTGGGTGATCTGGCTGGAAGTTTCCCATGAGCCACGCACACCCCAGACGAGGCTGGCATGACAGTGGCTTGACAAGACACCAGCCCGCAGTCAAATTCCTGCTCGGGCTCATTGTCTTCACCTGGGTGCGGACCCAAGTCGGAAACCAAGCCACCGGGTGTGTCAGCATCCCGCTGTCTGTGGGTGCCTTCCACCGCCCCACTTTCATCACTTCCACCCCCAGCTCCGCTCTCATGGCTGCGGTTGGTGGGTTCCTGGGCTCAACACCTCCCGCTGCAGCAGCTTGGGAGGAGGCGAGATGCCAGACATTCCCCCCCAGGCCAAGGTGAGCCCGGGTGTCTCACATTGCCTGAGTCACCCCAGGCTCACACACTGACGGCCCCAGGACTGGCAGAAGTGAGGGCAGGACTGGCACTGCCACCATGGCAAGCACTGCCACCACGGCTGGCACTGCCACTGCCACCACTGCACCAACACTGGCTTGTCCTGCCAACTGGGAAGTAGCAGACATGGAATCGAGGGCTGCTGTGCTGTGCCTGGGCAATGGCAGAGGTTTCCTTCCTGGCCACCAGTTCTCTTGATGCCTCGCCTGACTTCCCGAAAGTCTCCCTTTTGAATATGTTTGATTAAAATAAACCCCAAAACACAGCAGAACGTCGCAAGGTTTTGTTGGGTTTGTTTTTTGGTTTGTTTCTTTTTTTCAAAACTGAGCACTAAAAATAAAACTGCAGCAGCTCCTCACAGGCAGACCCATGGTGCTCATCTCGCCCTGTATGGACAAGACTCTCCCTGTCCACACCTTGGATGATCCAGCTGTCCCGTGGCAGCAGAAGCCAGTGTGGAGGCTTGAATTCTGGGGGACTTTTGGTTACTGGTTTCCCCCCTCATCTTTGCCTGCCAAAGCCACTGCTGCTGCCCTGCTGCCTTGCTGCATGCTAGAACTACCTGCAGTGCTGGGACTCATGGACAGCAAGGGGTTAATGGAAATGTTGCCTTGAAGGTGATTTCTTCTTTATTAAAAAAGCCAAACAAGCAATGTAGTTCTGTATGAAAATAACCCAACAAATGAAAGAGGAGCCACCTGAATGCTAAAAGCTTGCTCTGAATTCCCTTTTTTTCCCCTTCCCAGAGTAGCTTGTTCTGCATTTTTTGCCATGAACCCAGCCGCAGAGAAGAAGTGTTGGATCATGTAAGATCCTGCACCAGTGGCTGGAGCCCAAGTCAGAGATGCCCCTGAGCAATGTTACCCCAGACGCCTTGGCTTCCCAGAGCACATCCCAGACTGGACCCGCCTCAGTTTCATAGCTGGAGCAGCCCGGAGCTGCTCTGGGGGATGGAGGAGCTGGACCTCATTGCCTGTACTCCTTTGACCCCCTGGCTTTTGGGCAAGTGGGACATGTCCATGGAGGCCAGTGGAAATGCTTCTCCTCATGGAGAAGCTGAACTTAATCCGGCTGCAACAGCGATTTGTGGTTGGAGCTGGGTCCTTGGCCATCACACTGGAGCCCTGTCCTCCCTCCAGTGTGTTCAAGCTGCTGTGTGAACCCAGGCATTTGTCCCTTTGTGTGGCATCGGGGCAAAACATGGCCAAAGCAGCAATCCCAAGGCTGGAAGGAACAAAAATAGCAACTGGATGTCATGGAAGCTGTTTGTAATCAGCCCGCGTGCTGGAGTTGATGCACATGAAACATATTTTGAGCAATTAGGAAGAGTGAACAAATTAGCAAAGAATCAGAGTCTGTTCATGAACAATTCACAAGCAGGAAGAAAGAAAAAAAAAAGGGCAAAATGCTTTGAATAAGTTGTTTGCTATAAATAGTTTGCCCAGTTTGAAGAGCTAGTGACAAACACAGTCAAGGGAAGGCAAGGATAATACATCACGAAAAGTACTTTGTTCATTTATTTGACAAGTGTAGCTAAGTTTTAATTATTTATGATTATACTCCATAATGTGCTAGCACATGTTCTGAAGAATAATTCAGTCTTAGTAATCTGAGACCTTGCTCCAGCACTGTCCGGGCTATTAAATCCCAGCGGCTCAGCAGGGAGCGGAGGACCTTCCACGCATGTGGAGCCTGGAGCGTGGGAATTAGCGAGGAGCCGATAAAGTCCCACTGTGTTTGTAACCCAGGTAAGGAACTGCATTATTTGAAAATACAGAATTGTGAACCTGACAATATGCCTTTAATCTTTGTCACTTCACATGCCAAATCCCAGAAGTGCTGAATTATTAAGTCTAAAGTTCCAAAATAAACTCTCACTCAGAAGATTATTTCCATATAATTTGAAATTTCCTGCTCTAATAACTCCTGTGCTCGGTCTGTCTCTTGCCCTAATCCTGTTTCGAAAGGCTGAGCCCAGCCCTGGGCCGAAGCAGAGCCCCTGGGGTGGGCTCACCTTCCCCTTCCCTCCCCAGATAGACCTCCATCCCCCAAACTGCTGACGGCTTAATTATTGCATGGGATAATTAGCAGGAGGAACCAGACTGAGTCCTCTCCAAACTCATTTCACTGAGGAAATCAATCTGATCCCTCCCAAAGGGCTCCATTGCCAAACTTAATTCCAAATAATTTAATGGAAATGTTCTTTAATGTTTCAGAGGGGTAAATACAATGAGATGGAGACTGGCGCGTGACACTCTGATGATGCCACTGGCCGGATGCCTGCACATACCTGACTTGGGCAGGTCTGCACAGGGACCATGCTCTCTACGGGCAGTGGGTGCTTGGACCAGTGTGAGCACCTGGCTGTCCCTGCTTTGGTAACCCAAATCCCAGCCAGGGATGGCCCAAAGGCCATGGTGCAGTTGTGGGACCAAGGTGCCCCAGCTTGGGAGGTGCCAGTAGAAGAGATGGGGAGCAGGACTGGGAGCGCTGCTTGCAGGCAGGGAGCAGGCAGGAGGTGGGTGGGCGCAGGGAAGGATTGGACCCAGACAAAGGTATTTTTTGTCATGAAAAGGAAAACTATGCTTTTGCTCCCTGGATTATATATATGTATGTTTTTCCCCCTACAGTAACTGGAGAATAGAAATAAAATACGGAATTATTAACTCTAATTACCCCCAGAATTACTTCAATAACAGTGCAATTTCACAGACGGCTGCTGTGAAGACAATATGCAGGGATAAAAGGAGGGAGAGAATCCACTTCCACCACAGGAATGTTTGCAATTTATTATTTTCACATTAGCCTTTGCTTTTTTTTTTCAGTTTCCTCATCTTTTCCTTAGTGGTGGTCAAATTTCAAACAATCTGGAGCATCATCCTCATGTGTGGCTGCACCTCAGGAGTATCCTGATCCCTCTGAGCTGCAGAGCTGGCCTTGGAGATTGCACAGGACCCGGCTCACTTGAGAGCGGCAACAGTGGAGCATCAGGGATGGAGCGGCAGAGATGCTCCTTAGCTGCACCCTTCCCCACTTGGCTGCCTGTCCATCCTGGCAGCCCTGGTGAGTCCAGGGGCTCCAGAGCCTCCCTGGCTTTTTGCAGGCTAGCTGCAGCCCTGATGAGGTGGAGGACACACTGAGAGCAGCATTCCTGAGCCTGACAATTCAGCTTTCCTGAGTTTCATTACAAATACAGAACCCAGCCTGTTTAATACCATTCTGCGTATATTATAAAGGAACTTGTGTTAAGGTTATATGGTAGTCCTCTCCTCCCTCTGTGCAGGTGTAGCTGGTTTTATTTTTATTGGCTTTCTGTATTTGCATGGGCCCTGTGAAGTTTTTCAACACGGGGGAAACTTTGGGAACTTGAAAAGATTTGATGTGAAACTGGGGAAAATGTCCCCTGATGCTTGTGGTCCAGCCTCAACGGCAATGCAAGGGCTGGATAACCCCTGCCCTCGCCAGGTTCAGGGTGCCCTGGCACAGCCTTTGCCAATGCCTTTGCCTACACCACTCACCAGCACGTCTCAGCTGGCACTTGAGGTGTCTGATCCCTGCCTGGGGGTTTGAAGCCCAGCCCAGCATGATGTTAGGTACCAGAGTACAAAGCAATACTTGGCATTGCAATGGTGCTCGGGCCCCATTTCCACAGGCAGGATAATCCAGAGCAATTTGTGCTCTGCTCTGCTGCTCTGTACCTGAACTGCAGCTCGGGGCCTCGTCCTGCAGCATTTCACAAGCACTAAATCAAACGGGGCTCCTGGAAGGGGGACAGGGTTGGAAAGGGGAAGAGGGGGAAAAAATGCACTTTACACTGGAATGTGACCAGCGGGGGTAACTCAAACCAGAAGGCAGCCAGTGGCAAGAAGGCAGCTGGCAAGCGGCTCGCCGGGCTGGCATGGCTGCGGAACTGACCTGCCAAAACCTCTCAGTACTGGATGAAAGCTGAAAAGGAAACCCAGACCAAAAAACACGCTGCATTGCTCTGTTCTTTCTGCTCCAGGCCAGATTCCACCTGCAGGCCCATCTCAAGCTGCTGAAGAGCTCTCTGGTGTCCTGGTGCTGTCTCAGTCCCTGCAGACAGGATGGTGATGGCAGTGCTGCTGCATCCGAATCAGCTCATACTGCTACTGCCATCTAATCATTGTGTGTCCCCCCACCTTGGGAACAGCCTCCACTGGGCATCCCCTTCTCCTTTTCTCCCCTCCCTTCAGCCTGTTTTACCTCTCCAGCTCCCATTCTGGCCCCCAGCAGGTCCAAGGGCCTCCAGAGGAGGAATGAGCCATTGTGTCCATGGCAGACACTGCACGCGTGCAGGTGCCGGCAGCTCTGATGGCTCCATCCTTGGCTCCCTCCTCTGTGTGCTGCTGATCCCAGCAATGAGCGGGAAGAAAGCCCTCCACGTGTGCTGTCCTAGCTGTGCTGTGCATTCCTCTTGCCAACAAGCACTTAAGTGGAGTACATCCAGCTTTCCCCAGGGAGCAGACATTTCGGCAGGGATCAGCTATTTGAGTAGCTGGCTTTGAAATGGGAAGGGAAATCCCCAGACTCTGGCAGGCTGCTGCGGATGCTGTCAAAATGCTCTGAACTCTGAACTCCAGGGCTTTCATATAGTTTTCTTTCCATGTTTTCCCCTTCATCTGCTGGTGAGCAGCCGCTGCTCCAGAGGACACAGCTGGTTCTGGGAGCCCTTCTGCATTAAGAGGAAGGCTATTCAGTTTCTATGAGAAGAGTAGTTCTCCCTCCCTGCCCATGTCTCCCCCTTCCCAAGTAGAAAAGTTCATTTACTCCTCTGACTCCTGCTGTTTCCTGCCCAAAAGCTGGCCCAGCCCTGCCCTGTAGCACCCATTCCCACAGGTATTCCCAAAGCAGCTCCAAGCACCCCGGGGCTGCTTCCACAGCTTCGGCCACGTTGCTGCCTCTCCAGGGATGCTGCATGCTGCCTTCCCGCAAGCCCTGGCGGCTTCACTCCATCATCCTTTTGCCACTAGGAAATAATTTTGCTTGATAATGCATTAAAGTGATTGTTATTTTAGTGATCGTGCTCATATTTCCTCCTCTTTGTTTTCCTGCCAGGCTTTAGGGGAAACTTAAACAGATAAATCAGTGCTGCAAGCAGGTGTGGGAGATAGCTTTTCCCGTGCTGGGAGCTAGCTGGGTGCTTTGAAGCATGGATCACTGGCTCCAGCAACAGACACGTGGAGGGACAGGCATTGCCTCTGCCCAGCAGCCACCTTGGTCACCCCGAGAGCTGTTTTCCTGCAGCTCTACCCCACAACACGATGGCAAGCTTGTCTTCTGAGCTGCCTCACTGCGTTCCACCACTGCATCCAACCTACATGGGGCAGCGGATGGCACTGGGCTCTTGCTGTGGGGCTGGACAAGTCCTGTCTGTCTCTCTCTGGGGTCCACAGCAGGAATGGGGTGCTCCTGTGGTGGGTGGGAGCAGTGGTGGGTGAGATGCTACATGGTCTGGATGGGGAAACACAGCTGGTTTGGGTGGCTGCAGCCCTCCATCCCAGAAAGGAGCCAGCCTGGGGACCACAGGGCAGGGGTCTGCACAAAGCACCCAGATGTGCCAGTGCTTCTCCATGGCCAAGCACTGCTTGTCAGCCTGCTCAATGGAAGCTTTCAGTTCTTCCTTCCCCATCCCTGCTCGCCATGCCCCGCAGCCAAGTCAGAGCCCTGCCTTTGTTCGTGTTTTTTAAAATAAATCATTTTTGGGGTGAATTCAATGTGAACAATGCCAGCGGCTCCGTGGCAGGACTATGGGGGCTCTGTTATTCACTGAATGCCAGCCGCAGGCGAAGCAGCTCCCTGGATGCTGAGCACCCTGACCTGCCCTGGTGGTGGGGACAGGCTTGTCCCGTCCCGGGGGCTGCTGTCCCCTCCCCTGCACTGCTGGGGGACCCTGGAAGTGCTCCCTGTGCCTGGGGCTCTGCTTCACATCAGCTCCTTCCAGCCAGCACCTGACGTTGCTGGTGCTTTACTGGGAAGGACTGGAGGAAGAGCTGGCACTGCAAGGCAAGGTGGAGCCAGGGAAGGGGCCTAGGACTGGGGCCCATTCCCAAAACACAGATAGCTTTGATAATTAGCCAGGACTGTGAAGGGAAATGATGAAAGGTAGAAAGGATTTGTTTAAGCACGGTGTGTTTTATTGCCTTCCTCTCTCAAAGTCTCTCTTTAAAGTGGTTGGAAGATTTTTGCTCTTATTTTGCCTCAGATGTTGAACTTTAATTACAGCCAATGCACCAAAATACCTGTAACATGAATAAATCGTGCAAAAGCTTTTCCCAGGGACTCCTGCTGCCCCTGAGCTCACTGCCAGACATGGGGGTCCTGGTGGGGACCCCAGCTCAGCCCTGTGTATGCCTGCACCCATAAGGCAGAGCTGAAGCTGGGCAGATCCTTGGCATTCAGGTGCTGCCTGTGGTGCTATTAGGCTGCTGTTGCCTGCAGGGTGCTGGGCTGTTAGGGAGGACCTGGGGGA
Organism: Neopsephotus bourkii; assembly: GCF_033783945.1. Classification (NCBI taxonomy): domain Eukaryota; kingdom Metazoa; phylum Chordata; class Aves; order Psittaciformes; family Psittacidae; genus Neopsephotus; species Neopsephotus bourkii. The sequence goes on from NW_026901555.1 coordinate 3,350,787, forward strand.
AAACTTGGCACCCTTTGCCAGCCCAGAAATGCGCTGTGTGATGCTTCACCTTCCTTTGCCTCTCGGTTGTGCCTGGAGGCAGCAGCAAGACTGAACACAAACATGTTTTGTGGAAGCCAGCGCTCTTCTTCCCAGCCTGCCATCCCTGCTGGCTGCTGCTGCACAGGGCTGATGGTAACAAACCCCTCCGGCACAGGCAGCCCCCAGCCCGGTGCTCTCAGCACCCACCTTCACGCAGCTCATTCCCACCCGCAGTTATTACATGGGATCGTTACAGCCCATGTGTGCTGATTGCTGCAATAGCTCCTTTCCTGGGAGGAAATCCGAGCAATGGTTCATGGTTTGTTTCTCTTCCCCTCGCGGTCAGCGTGGATGAGGTTGAGCTTTCCGGGTCACGGCCAAGGAGCCAGGGCAGTGATGCCACTTGCTGGGCTCAGGTTGTGTGCTCCCACCATGGTTGGTGTCCCAGGGATAGCTTCTGTGTGCCAGGCTGGTGAGGGGATTCTCAGCTCACACTGTCCCAGCTGGGACCCTGTGGTATGAGGGGGTCTGGAAAGGGGATACTGCAAACAGATGCAGGGTGGCAGAGCCGTGCCAGTTCTGCCATGGACAGGGTTATGTTCTGCCTTGGCATGATGCTGCCTCGTGCCCCCTGCGGCCCCGACTGAGCAATTCTCAAGTTATTGATTATTCTTCTGTATCTATTATTTATACTGCACTATAAGTGCTTAGGGGTTTTATAGGCAAATAAAGGCCCAAAGTGCAGTGCTCTCATAAATGACTCTGGTAGCTCCCAGAGCTTTCCAGGGCTGCCCCCCTCACCACTCACATTGGGGTGTGCACAGACAGGGCATGGGTGAGCCCAGCAGTGAGGGGACCATGGCTCAATCACTGCTCACTCAAAACGAGCGAGATGCTGTAGAAGGCTGGATAGGAAAGAGCCCAATTAAGATAAAATCACAGGGAACTGATTAATAATAAGTGGGTAATTAGTTATCTCTCTGCCATCTGGAGGGCTGAATGTGCTTGTGTGGCAAGAGGCTGTCTGCTGTGTGTCGCCCACCACCCGGACTGCCCTGTGCCATCCCTGCAACTCTCCTGCCCTATGCTGCACTCACCAGAGCTCACACCTCCTCTGGTATCTCTGTTCAGGCACCTCTTGCTCTCTGGGTTGCAGGAAGAGGCATTTGGGCATGTATTTGCTGCTTCTCGTTTTCTGGGTTTATTCTGCCAGGGAATGAATGCAGAGGAGGGAGAGCTCTTTCATGGACCCATCCCCGGGCAAGATGGCCTGAATTATCAAACAGCACATGTGTATTTTCTGCTTGAAGCTGGAAGAGACGATGCTCGGACTCTTCCCCAAAGAAGTATTTGTCTGTGCTGGAGCCAGCACTTTGAATTTTTAGCTTCCTCTGTTTGAACCAGCAAGTTTATTTATTAGATGGGCTAACTGGGGAGGAAAGAATAGATGCCAAAGCCAGAGTCTCCCCTTTGCTGCCCAGTGTTTGCAGGGGTCTCAGCCCAGTGAATGCCCCTTGCCTGGGAGGTGTTGTGGCCAGGAGCAGCCATGCCGGCTCCTCTGCTGTCATACCATGTCCTTTGAATGTGATCATTTCTACATGGCTGGCTTGCTATCCTGCCTGCGCTCCAGAAATGCTGTCAGGCATGTGACTTGCCTGGCCCCAGCCCTTCCATCCCCTCTCCTGGTGCTGGGAGAGCATCCCATCTTCCTGCAGCCTCCTCAGAGTGCCTGGGGAGATGGGCTCGCCTCTGATGTGGGCTGTGTCGTTTCCACACACATGAGCAATTGATAGCACGCCTGAGAGCACCCAGGCAGCAGGGGGGTGAGCTAGTGAGGAGAGAGCCTGATTTCCCTTAGACGACTTCTCTGGAGGGGGTTTGTCTGACAAACATCACCAGTACAAAAACCTGAAAGCTTTCCATTTAGGAGGAGGAATAAAAGGGCTTTGAAGACACAATGAAGACAAACACGATCTGCAAGCATCCAGGGGGTTTGTGAGTTACAGGGGGCAGCCTGTACCCCATTCTCCATCAATGGGGCTGGAGATGTGACCCATGAGCAAGGGCACATGTGAGGATGGTGGGGCAGGAGGGGTCACCCTGGCGAGTGCTTCAAGAAGGCTGTCATCTCTCTGTCTTTCAGAAACTGGATACTGAGATTGAGAGCATCATTTCTTCCCTCCCCAGCCCTGGTAGGTGTTGCGGAGGTTTTGCTACGAGTGGCTCATCCTCCATGAGTGCCTTGCCTGCAGGGTAGGACTTGGTGTTGGCAGAACCGTGTATTTCTCCAGCACCAGGATCTCTGGCTCACCCTTCCCTGTTTCAAGTGACAGAGGCAATCCTGAATTGGGGCCAAGGGGGTTTCTTTGGCTCTCCCTGTGGTAAGAGCATGCTGGAGAACTTGAGGGCTTTGCAAGACCCTCCTGGGGCTTTGCTAATGAACCCCTCCCTGTGCCACATATTTCATCACAAACCCAGAATGAAACCACAGAAGTCCACGGAGAAGCATTTCTGCTGCTCCAGAGACAGCAAAAATGTTCACATGCAAATGTGTCTGGTTTCTGCTTCCATTTTGGAGCCCAAAGTAGCTTCGTGCCTCCTGTTTTCTGGTTAACAGAGCCCTGGGCAGAGGCTTGAAATCTGAAGATGTGTATTGTCTTTCTTCTGGGAAGAAAACTGAAGGAGAGCAGCTGACTTGTAATTTGGAGGAAATCAAAGCCATACCCAAAGGGAACTGTACCCAAAGGGTGAGCTGTGCTGTCTTACTATCAATCTCTGCATTATCTCTGCATCTCTCGTTCTCTGGATCAGGCCCTGTGGACATCCCCAAATGAGACACGGGATTTTCCACTGCTACTGCCAGTCTGCCCACAACGAAGCACACGTTGGCCAGCTGATTGTATATCCATGTCCTTGGAGATCTGGTGCCCCAGTTTGAGAGAGTGCCTTTCAGTGTAACTTAAGTGGCATAATGCAGCGTGTCCTCAGGCAGCTAGAGCCTTCCCATGTCCTCCTGCTGACAGACACTGGCAGATTCACATCAGCCTTCCCAGACTTCTCAGGCTCTTCGGTATCCTGTCATTGCGAATACATGGGATCCTGCTCTGAAACCTTTCATTTTGCAGTGTGCCACGGTACTCTGACTGACCCTGCCTGAGGTCCCCTTGCAATGTCCCTCACAAGGTGAGGGTGCCTAGAGGATGCTCTGGGAGTAACCTGCATCTTCTCCCATGCTAGTGCTGAAGTAGTAATGGAAACCTTACATCTGATTGAATGATGATGATTTAACATTCTATATCAATTACTACTCCTCTCAGTTCCTCCTCCTCTCTGCCTGGTTGGTGTTTTGCTTATTATTCAGCATCTTTTTCCCCTACGCTGGAGATGGGACATTCTTTGAGACGAAGTTCAGGGCTGTGAAGACACACACAGCAGTAGCTCCTGGATTCCAGAGGCAGAGCAAGGCAGCCGTTTCCCATCACTTTCTGGTTCCTGGACTCAGGAAAGTCCTTGCTGCCCATTTGTCAGCCTCTGGGAAGGGGGTGAAGGAAGGCCACAGAAGAGAAGAGGCAAAGGCTGGCTCTCGGCTCCAGGCTGGGAGGGAGCTGCAGTGCCGGCATCAGGGTGATGATGGTGTTAACCTGCCTTTCCTTTATCCCCTGCCTTGATTAGCCACTTTCTGCTCTGCCTTTAATTTCTACCATTTGTAGAACCTGAGTCGTGCCAAAGTGGTTGTGAGACTTAATTCATATTTATTACCCCTTTTGAAGGAGAAAAACAGCTCCATGAATACTGAATATTAGCGGCTTGGAGAGATGGATTGATGCCACCAGAAATCCCTTGGCCAGCGAGGATGGGGTTTGTGAATGCTGGGTTACAACCTGCCCTACCACTGCTCCAACTGGTCCAGAATGGCTGAATTTTGGTGCCCATGTTGATTTGCTTCTATTTTTTTGGCTATTACTTCACCCCTGACTAAGTTTTGCCTTCTGCAAACAGAGCAGGGCAGAGCCAAGAGCAGGTGGCAGGGCATCAGCTAAATCCGTCAAATAAATGGGAAATTTCCTGCTAGCACCAGTGAGCCTGGGCTGGAGCCAGGTTCTTCTGTTGATATTTTAATGACTATAAATGCAATTAAGGATGAGAGAGAGGAGCATTAAATTAAATAAAGTACCAAAAGCCTGAAGATTCTTAGCTGATGGGGTCATAACTGTCTCTTGGGTTTCCATAGGAAAGTGGCAGGTGTTGCTGGATTGCCTTCCACCCGTAGAGCTGTTGTCCTGTCCTTCTGCCTCTCTGCCGCCTGCCATGGTGTAGATTGACTAATGTTGACCTTGTGGCACACTTATGCTGAGTGGAGACAGGCAGCTCCAGGTAATCCAAATCCTCCTGCATCCCACTCTGGAGGAGATGCTTTCTCGATGCTGTCCCTGCCAGTCTGGTGATGGGACATCGAATAACCAGCCACAAGCATCATCCCACAGCTTTGAAGCTCCAGTGGTTTGCTGGATGGGGCCTTAATAGGACATCTCCATCAGTCCCCATGGTGATGCCAATGGCCAAACACACTTGGCTCCTGAGGGAGCTGAAGAGACAAGGATGTCCAGCAGGAGCTGTGATGGGCCAGCATTAGCATTGTGTAGGGAAATCACTTGTGGTCTTGAATGCTGTGGGATTGCCAGCTTGGCATTTGCCTATCCCACCAGGGCTGGGAACACTGCCTTCAGGCACAGTGCTGTGGGCTTCCCACCTTCCCTTGAGCCTTTTATGAACAGTCACTGTTCCTAGGGACTTCAGAGCTTTCCTTAGGAATTAAAAGTGGCCTTAAAATAATCATAAAAAATGGATCCAGGAGCATTGCACCAGCCAGGAGCACCAGTTGCTCCAGCCCTGGTTTGTCCTCACCTTCCTGATGCAGGCAGCTCTACCCTGGGCAGCAGAACTGGACTCCGTCTCTGAGTCTTTGCATGCAAAACCGAGTGCACAGGGCAATAAATGCACCAGCTTGGTCCTGGGTTAATTTTTGCCTGTTTCAGAAAATTATAGCACAACTGATGGATTTTCAGGCCAGAAGGGACCAGTGTGACCAGCCAGGCTGACCTCCTGCATTCCACAGCCTTGGCAGAAAACTCATTGCTTATGCTCAAGCTGAAACATATTTTTAAGAAAGATACTCGGTCTCCATTAAAAGACTTTGAGTGATGGAGATCCCACTCTGTCCCTGGGGATTCGTTCCAATGCTTAATTGCTCTGACTGCTAAAAATGTCCTTCTTATTTCTAATCTGGATTTGTCTTGTTTCGGCTTCCAACTAGGGATGTTGTAATGCCTTTTCCTGCTAGATTAAAGAGCCGTCTGCTATCAGAAATCTCTTCCCCATGCATATGCTTGTAGACCGTGAGCAAGCCACCTCTTGGTCTCCTCAATAAACCAAACAGCCGGAGCTTCTTCACTCTGTCACCGTAATGCATATTTTCCACTGCCTTGACTCACTCCCAGCTCTTTTCTGAACCCATTCCAAGTTTTCCTGCTCTGGTTGGAAGCGCAGACGAGAGCACTGAAGGCAGCATCCTTGCAGTGGGCTCCCTGTGCCATGTGGCTGGGTAACAACGCTTCTCCCTCCTCCTTTGTGGATGCAGCCAAGGATGACGCTCATCTCCTGACCCCATGTGCATGCTGCTTGGGCCGCACTGCTGCTCAGCACTGTCACCTACCATGGTGCAGGGAGTGGGAGCCGAGCTCTGTCCTCTTGAGTGCAGGCTCTGGGGTGGTCCAGTACATGAGCAGAACACGGCAGCTTGTCAGTGGGTGCTTGTGCACCTGATGGGTTCGCAGGACTTATTCTGGGTCTACTGAGCAAAAGGTAGGGATGTTCGGGACAGAGCTACCACCAGCACTGCTTGGGGCTTGCCTGCATGCGGAACTGACCAAGAGGGGAAAAGGAGAGAGAACGCAGCCACCCATGTCCACCCCTGTAACTCCCTTCTATCTCTGTCCTTTTTCACCTAATTTCTCAAGTTTAGTGCTGAAACGAGGCTGGATATCTGAGGGCTAAGCACAGCTTGGCAAGGTTTGGTAGGGATGGCTGTGGGAACGGTGAGTGGGAGTGGAAGGGCTGGCTGTTGTCTGGCTTGTCATTAAAAGTCAGCATGGTGGGATTCACCCACTGGCTCATTAGTGCTGGGACTCTTGTAGCTGTTGGAGCTGAGAAAGTGGCTCCCTGTGAGATTAATCATCTGTGACCTATCCGGGCTGTGTTTTGGTCTCTTTTTTGGAGCCCATCCTGTTCCTGTTCCTTGCCCACCAAGCAGGCTTGGCTCTAACACCGGCCAGAGGTCGGTATTTCTCTTCCCTTCAGAACAATGGAGCGCTGGGCTGCAGCAGCCGGCACAGAGCAGTGTGCTGATGGTTGCCAGCTGTGTTGCCTTAACATCTTCCCATTATCTCCATATTGCTGGCTAACACTATCTTGGGGGGAGCTTCGTCCTGACTTTGGCAGAGGAAGGAGCCTCCCTCCCAGCATGGAAATTTGGCCGGGTGCTGGATCTCTCTGCCCTAACATCTGCTGCCGGCTTGGCGGGGAGCGGAGCTGCATGCTGGTGCTGACATGGGGTGTGCAGGAACACACACATCCCCACCACGCCGTGCCGAGCCATGCCAAGCTGTGCCATGCTGTGCTGCACACTGCCTCCCTGCACGGGCTGCAGGATCACACAGTCCCTAGCCCAGCCGGAGCCCCAAAGATGGGGGTCTCCAGATCCCCACAGCCCACCCCCAAATCCACCCCCAGCACCTGCCCCATGCACACTCCACATGCATGCAACAACTCTTCCGCATTCCCACCACTCATCCGCCTCTGCCCATCCCCTGCTGTGGGCACTGCTCGTGTGCACATGGGTGTGAACACCCATGTGCACACAGTGCATTGGTCATGTGCGTACACTGCTGCAGAGCAGAGTTGGTCCCTGGGCCCTTGAACTGCTCTACATCAAAGAGGGAACAGCCAGAGCCTCGGATAAATGCAAACAAAACCTCTTTTTGAAGCCCTTGGTGGTTACGGGTGCATGTATTTCCTCCTGTTACTTTCTCATGACGTGCTCCACCATGTGCAGAGTGGGACCAGACTGAGAAAAGCAGAATTATGCCAAGAAAAGCCGTTTCTGCTTGATGCAAAAATTCCCTCTGCTTGGAATGCAGAGGGGCTGAACCTGCACACAAATAACTCTATGGCCTTTGCTAAGGGGAAGGCTGTTCACCTGGGACATCCCCCTCGTCTTGTCTGGAACGACCCAGAGGTTTATCTCAGCTCTGTGGCAGGAGTCTGCTTGAGTGAGGACTGGTGCTCTCCAGATGAAAGAACCAGAGCCTGGATCAGTGGAGGGAGGAATTAAACCCCTGAGCTGGTCCTGGCCAGTGAGCCGCAGCGCAGGGTGGGATGCAGAGTGGCCAGAAGAGCAGGTCCGGATAAACTGGCGGTGACTGGCCACAGACCTGTGGATGAGGATGGCCGGATGATGGGAAGCAGGGAGCTGCAGGGACAGGACCTATGGGCATCAACTGCACAGGACAGCTCATTGCTTTCCCTGCTGTAGTGCACGGGGGGATTTCATCCGCTGAAAATGCAAGTTGCTGCACCTAGCTGCAACACTCGTAAGGCTTGAGATGCTGCTTTGTAGAGATGCCACATGCTCTTTGCTCTGTGTTACAGAGTGGGGCCAGGCTTGGTTTCCTGCTCTGTGCTGCCAGACCCAGCCTGCTCCCTGCTTGTGATAGGGAGGAGACAGCCTGAGCCTCTGCATATGGCACTTCTGCTGGGGCAAAGCAGCAGCCCGGAGCTGCAGAGCTTCTTCTCATGGCTCTCCAGATCTGTGGGCTGTGGAGGAGCCGTGCAGCAGGAAGGAGCCAGAGGAGGCTGGGTGGAGGGGCCCTGCCAAAATCGAAGCACGAGAAGGAAAACGAGAGTCCCAAATAATTTGAGAACCTGAATGTCTCTTGCTGTTCAGGTTTTGTGAACATCCTTAACGGAAACACATGTGAAATGTGCTCTCTGTGGATCTACCCGAGAAGCCTTTTCCGTTTTTGCTGCGTTAGCAAACTGCAGACGACTCTTTCTCTCCACTGTGAACTACTGAGCAGGGACCCTGGACTCTATCCTCCATTTTCATTCAGAGCCTCTGCCAGCGTCATAAACCCAGTAAAACGTTATGGCACTTTGCACCCACTGGGAAACCAAATGTATTTTAATGTATATTTAATAGTTTTCAGGTCTTTCTGTTATTAAATTTGCTTTTCATTCACTCCCCCCTCCCCCTCTCTTTGGTGCATGAGACTCAATGGGAAATTTTAAGTGTATTAAACCAGCATCTCACAGAAACAAATCCAGATGGCCTGGTACAAATCAGGAAAAAAATCCGCATCAGAATCTATTAGAATCTCAGCCCAAATGCAATGCACATTTCACCAGGCACAGTCCGCCCCGTTACTCAGCTCCTTGCTGCATGACAGCCAGGAAACATGTGCTTTCTTCTCTGGGCTTCTTGGGAAGGTGATGGATTTGACAGCCTGGAAGCTGCGGGCCATATTCTGCTTTGTATGCACTGGTGGAAATAGGCACTGAAGGAGCTGGGGTCAGATGGGGTTGTTCTGGTTTGCCCTTGTTCTGACTTAGAGCTGAACCCGACCCTCAGAGGAGAGGAAGGGCCAGTGAAAACCTTCTGGTCCCACAGTGTGATGCTTCAGAGACTCTTCTTGCCTCCAGATCCGGAGCTGAACAAACCTGCCTGGGTAAAGTCCTAACTGTTCCCTCCAGCCTACACCAGCAGACTTCATTCCTGCTGTTCTTCCACCAGGTGCTTGTTTCAGGGACTCCGATCCTGCAATGCTGCTTTTGGGACTGCAGAAACAGCTCAAATGAGAGGCAGGGGTGTCAATGGCTTTGGCAGGGGTTCCTCTCGCTGCTGCCTCCCAGTAATGCACTGTAGAGTCATAAAATCATGGAATCACAGGTCATCTAGTCCAACCCCCATGCAATGAGCAGGAACATCTTCAACTAGATCAGGTTGCTCAGAGCCCCATCCAACCTGACCTTGAACATTTCCCAGAATGGGACTTCTACCACCTCTTTGGGCAACTTGTAGTTGGTGGCAATCACCATCCTGCTTGGGGCTCTGCTGACAGCAGTTCTCAGCAGGTCACCCCGGCCATCCCCTCTGGGGCATGTGGGGTGGATGAGATGCATTGCAAGGAAGGACAGCCCAGATTACCAGGTGAAAACAAATTGGTTTCCTTTCTTCTGAGTGAACACCAGCAGCTGGTGAGTCACAGAGGGAGGAGGGAGCAGAGGGAAGGGCCTGATGGAGTGGGCACAGTTATTCATTTCATCTGCACTGACATTTGTGAAGTGCTCCTCAGTGGAATTTCCCCCCAGTCTCAGTGCCCGTTCCTGCAGTGCGCTCAGCTAGACTCCCTGCACGCCCCTTCTCTGTTTGCCTTCAGTTAATATTCAAGCAAACAGAACGAGTTACAAGGAGGAATGTCCATGGAAACAGTGAATTTTAAGGCACTCTTGTAAAATATTCATAGAAAGCAAATTTTGAATTAATACAGAATGTGTGCACTGAAGACCTAGTGCTAAGAGACATCTACCCAGGGAACGGAAATAATCCCATATGACCTATATGGCCAATAAAGCAGCTTGACTTTTGAATTCTTGCAGTAAACTGCCTGTGAACAAGACACAGGCCAAGAATTATTTGCAGAAATTATTCATTAAAGGCCTAATCCAAAACCCAGCTAAGTCAGTGGAAAGATCCCCCTATGTTAGGCCCCACATAATTTCGGATAATGAATACATTTGAGAAAACAGTGATCCTTTCCCAGATAATTCAACAACCAGAAAAAAAGAAGCAAACTTCACCGAGCAAAGTTATGGGCTGTAAATAACCGCCTGAGCTGCTCCCGCCCCCACTGCATCTGCTCCTCCCCAGCCGAAGGAGATGTGTCGGGTGCTGTAGGATGCACAGCATCACTTTCACCACAGCTGAGGCTCTCATGGGAATGGGGACCAGCATGAGACACCTCCTGCAGGGACAATGCAAACCTGGCCCTGTGCACTCCCTTCCATAGTGTCCCACGGGGCTCCTGGGAAAGGTGGGTCGTGGAAATAGAGAGGTTAAGGGCAAATCTGACATGCTTGCTGCACTGAGGACCCAGTGCTAAGAGTAAACCAGGCTGAAGAGACGGTTATTTTCTGTGCCTTCTCCAAGTATCTAATTGCAAAATACCCTGGGAGAGTCAGTAGGCAGCAAAATATATTATTACTGTTATTGTTGTTATTATTGCTATTCCTATCATAATGTGGCAGTAATTCCATCAACGGATCTTGGTGACACCATAAAACAGAAGAGCAAAGCTTGAAATTGCCTGAGGCCCTCAGTGCCTGAATGACACAATTAATACCTGTATATTTTTATTGCCACATCTAATACTATACATTAAGCCCCACAAATCTTGCCATATTATTAAATGCTGCTTTTTATTCTGCTTTGGTTTTGTTTGCATTTGCTTGCTACTAAGGAAAACGGATGGATGATAGCAGTGGCTGGGGGAGTTTGCTTCGCCTCTGAAAATCACATCCCATCTCTGGTGGTGATGGAGTGGAATACACCTGGAAGATGGAGGGAATTGTTCCTAAACGCCCTTGTCCTAATGGGATGGATTCGGGGCCAGGCAGGAGCCCTGAGCTCACAGATATGGGGAACCGGAGGCATGGGAACCGCAGCACCACAGGGACCGGCGGGGGAAATAGCTTAAAAAAACTCACCCGAAACAACACTGTGCTATATTTGTAAGCTATCTGTATAGAACATATCTGCATTCAATATCAGTGTAATGGGAAGCCAGTGTCAGGGAGTGTGACCCCAAGTCCATCTGGATGCAATTCTAGCCTAACATCTGAAAATCAAATACATATTTTTGAAGCCTATCAGACAAAAAGGGCTCTTTTTTTTTTTGCTTCTTCCTCAGCGTGTGCATGTCTGTGCTGTGAGTGTACGTTAATGGGGTTATTGTCACCATGGTGTGACACCACCGTTTGCAGAGACCAAGCTGCCTTCCCCTGCCTGGGTCAGCCTCGGTGAGGGCTGGGGTCCCGCTGCTTCCCCAGCCATTGATTCACTAATGGGTTCACAATCAGGGCAAGGCACCCCTCAGGCTCTTCTTGGGACCCAGGACTGGGAAAAGTTTCCTTTATTTTACTTGAGGTCATGGATACGCAGCGAGAGTGGAAATTCACGTTCGGAGACTCCCTTGTGCTCTGTATAGCTTGGAAAATTTGGATGAAGAAAGCTGTTCCAGTGTGCAGGGTTGGCAAGTCCTTCCCGGCTCCTCTTCCAGCTCTGCCCCCAGGTTTTATGGGATTTCATGTATTTGAATGTTCACAGAAATACAGTTTCCTTGCTCACTGTGCAGAGCGCCTGACTCAGGGGAGAGCCGGGAGGAGCGAGGCGAATGCTACCAACAGCGGGAAATGTCTGGAGCTGGGGAAAGGCTGAGCTGGTGCGTGTGAGCATCCACGCCGTGCTGCGCTCCGCCAACCCGGGCACAGCGCAGGCACCACGTGGCTGATGGCAGGCGGCCAATCCAAACGCCATGGTACATGAACTACAAGTAAACACAGCTTGAGTTTCACATGTCAAATATGCTCAACAAACTGCTGGCGGATAATCTACAGGCCAAGAAACCAGACATAAAAAGTAGATGATGAATCAGTTGCAATGATGAATAAATTAGGGGCTGTAACAGTTTGCCCATAGGCGGCTCAGGATGAGGAGGAAAAACCCAGCACGCACAAGACTTGCTGCCAGTTATTTGCCCAGAGCTCACTTTTCCTCCTGGCAAAACCTCTCCCTCGTGGCCCTGAGGGCTGGGGCAGGCTGTATGCTTCCTCTTCGGGGCTTTGGATGAGAGAAAAAGAGCAGTTTGTGCTCAAGTGGTGTCGAGTCAGCAGCTGCACAGTAGGACCCACTGCACCCCATGCAGAGCACCCCAGGGGGCTGCCCACCCATGCGGCATTACTGTGAATGATGCTGCTCTCACATCTTCCCCACCCCTTTTCTTGTCTGATCTCATTTTATCTTGGTGCAAGTTGGGGTGATAGTTTGGTGTGGCCAGTGCTGGGGGGGATACCTGTCCAGGGGTTGGTAGGAAGACAGAGGATGCACCCAATGCTCTCCCACCCAACTCTCTCCCACCCGATGCTCTCCCACACTGGGGTGATGTTTCCAGCCCCCATTAATTTAATTGGCCAGAGCTGTACATGGCAGCTGGAAAGCAAAGTTCCCATCTTCCAAACTCAAACAGGAAGATTCATTAACAGTAAAAATATACAGAGCCCCAGCCCTTCAAAAGCCTGCAATTTATTTTACTCAAGGCAGCCAAACTTTATATAATCTGAGATGAATGCAGGGATCAGGGAGAAGGCGAGGAGGAAGGGGGCCGGGAGCAAGCGCAGGGGACGGCAGTGGGGACAAGGTGGAAGGGGAGGAGGAAAGAGTCTATTAATGAAAGGACAGGCATCGGGGGAGCCGGGAAGAAGGGGGCTTTCCAGGAGGACGGCTAACGTGGGGGCAACGCTGAATGATTGATGAACAGGCGAGCTGAGCAATCAACATGCCACTTTATCCAGCCAACAAACCTGGAGCCGTTGGTATTTATACAGGCCCCAGCGTGATTATTATTGTAAGGGAGATTTCTCTAATCAAAACTCCAAAATTACACACAGGCCTTTCTGATTAATATTCCATGATAACAGCAATGGGGCACATCTGGCAACGGAGCTACGATTTTTGTACTCCCAGTGTGCATTTATTTGCTTGATGGAAGAATAAAAAACACCTCCTCCAGTGCTGCTGGTGGCAGGTTCCTGTCCTAAGACACTTGCCATGCTGGCTGCACCACGTTGCATCTAAAGTGATGCCTGGTTGGCACAATCTTTCTGCTCCAGGGCCTGGAGAAGCAATGCTGGCGGTGGTGCCAGCAGCCCTGCCTGTGTAACCACATTGCCTGCATGCAGGAGTTCTGGCTTCGGGAAGCTCCTGTTGAGCCTCTCGCTGTCCACGCTGCTCCCCTTATCCTTACTGCAACATGACTGATGTTAATGTGATATTTTGGGGAAACCAGGATGGAAACAGGCTAACCTCATATTATAAAATACAACAAATAGGTGCAAGGCAGCAGGGCAAGGAAATTTCGTCTCGGTTTTTGGTGCTGTGAGCTCTGCTCCACAGCTTCACAGCACTTCAGGGATTCACGGGCTGGTGATAGCCTTTGCCTCGTGTTACACCGCTCTTTAGGGATGATTCCTGCTATCCAATGGATCTGGGGCTGACTTCTGCCCCTTCATGGATAAGAAAGTGAAGCCCTGCTTTTGTACCTCTGGGATCCTCTTCCTCATTACAGCTGGTGGGATGTTAGGCTTGATTTGGGCAGGATGAGATCCACCAAGAGGAACTGGTAACCAGTTCCCATCTATCGCAGATAGTGAGAGGTGGATTCATTTTCTTCAGAGGTATTTGTTAAGCAGCCTGGGCTGGAGAATGGTGATGCCCTTCCTTGTGCTGCTGTGTGAGGAGGGTACTTTGGACTGGGAAGTACAAGTGCTCTGCTGAGCTACTGAAAACTGAGCATAAATAACAACTGGTGCTTATGCAAATCCTCCCCATCCTGCACGCCTTGTGCGCTTATGTTGGAGCAGCTCTGGGCAGGTCCTGGCAGGAAACCTGCCCGTACGTGGCACCGGACCACAGGGGAGGGTGCATCAAAGCAGAGATGCTTTTTATACCCCTAAGAGAAGCAGACAGGAGAGTCCTCTTGTTTTCTCCAAATAGAGGGATAAACTGGCTTCTTTATGTTCTGAACAGTACGCAGTGCGGAGGCACGAGCAGAACTGGAAATGCCTGTGGGGGAGAGTAAACTCATGGGAATCTGGTGTAATGGGAATCTCACAGATTTCTAGCTCAACTGGGAAGCTTAAATGGGCTTAGGAGAAGCTTTGGATAAAAACTGTATTCGGATGCTTTAACTGAACATCCAAGGCCTCACTTGACACAGGGCTCTCTTGCTCACCAGCCAGCAATGGTGGTCCTGGGTGGAGGACTATAAAAGTACCTTTTCTGCCCAGAAACACACCTCTTTCTTGTTTCTTGTGGCACTGTATCTGCAGGCACTGACCTGCTATTGCTGGCTGCTGGCATCCTCACAAAGACACGAGCCTGCTGAGTGAGACCATCCTGCCCTACCCGGCTTTTCCAGGCAGTGCTTGGACACAATAAAACATGACCCTTCATCAACCTTCTCCTGGCCTTCGTGTACCCACTGTCTGGTTCATTGGTCAGTGAGGTCCGTTTTGCCAGATGTGGGAAATGTTCCAAGTCTTGTGTGGAGCGAGGAGGGATGGTGATGTCTCCCTCCAGATGAGAGCTGGAGGACTTGAGGAGGATGGGGTGTAAGTGGGTGTCTGCTCGAGGCAGCCAGGTTGGGATTAAAATCTGTGGGACAAAAGGAAGAGGAGGGGCATGCAGTTGGAAATTGCCAGTTACTTCATGGGCATAAAGGGCAAGTGATGGTGCTTTTGAGTGCTCACTGGCCTCAGCAGCCTGAGCCCATGCGGTCTGTGGTTGTTCACCCCTTCTGCTGTCCCCCTCCCACAAAACTGCATGGGGGTAGCACAGAGGAGAGCAGCACCGAGGCTGGGATGCTGCTGTGCAGGGCATGCTGAGGGCTGGAGGGCTGGGCTGGATAGGTCTGTCCTGTCTCCGATTTCTATGTTGCTGCCAAGTTTCATTCCTTTCCAAGCCAAGTTACCTGGAGCTGATCTGCAGCCAGCACGCAGGTTATGCATTATCAGAGATTTATGAGGCATGATTTATGGGGCCGGTTGCTGTGCTGGTGTTATATACCCTGACTGAGGAGTCCAATTTTATGCATAAACTCTATTCTTGGATCACTGTGTCTCCAGAAATAGCAGCTAAAAAAAAAAGTGCTTTCTAGTCACCCCGTGTTCCCAGGCCTGGGGAGCAGAACAGGGTCTGGTTTGGTGCTATCTCATGGGCTTTGGTGCCAGGATGGAGCTCCCGAGTAGCCTCACCAGTGGGGTTGGCCCTGCTGTTCAGACACTGAGCCCAATCCCCAGATCCTCCTTTCCAAACAGAAGACCCCTGTGGCTGCAGTGGTTTGGGATGCTGCACGGCTGGTGCAGCTGGCACCAAGGAGGAGGTGGCAGTGGCCGTAGTGGGTGGCTCATCCCCAGATCCCATCACCTGCTGCTCCCGGCAGCTGCCCTTGAGAAGAAAGCAGAATCCCCATGGGCAGCGTGGGGGGAGAAGTCCAAGGACTTCTCTATTCCCTGACAGACACGGACCATCTGTCCCCTCCATCCCTGACATTCCAGCAGAGCTGTTCAGCCATTCTCTGGCTGTGACCTGCTGGCAGTTTTGCTTGTCCTGCAGTCCATTAGGAAACGTGCCATGGCCTGGGGACACAGCTGCTCCTCGTGCCAGAGCCTGGCCTGGCCGCAGTGTGCGCTCGGGTGGGATGCAGTACCCCACACCTGTTTGCACTCGATGGGTGACATGGGGGCGAGGGACGGCTGCTTTCATCCCGCAGACAGGGTCACGCTCGCAGCTCTGCTCCAGAGAGACCCGGGGTCAGGGCTGGAGGGGCATTGCCACCTGGCTCCCATTAGGAGGGCTCCTTTCTCCGGAAGAGGGCTGTGTCATGCCTGCACTCGTGCCAATTATCCCTCTAGATCTCTATTAGCCTGCACAAAACAATCCCTCCCCATCCTGCTCTCTGACAGCCGAGCAGACACATCCTTGCTGGGGTGATTTCCCCACGTGCAGGCCATCAGCTGCCCTCTCTGGGTTGTGGATACAGCAAATGGATGCTTCTGCCTTCCCCTTCCTCTGCTCGGGCCCATCAGTCTCATTTTAATTTTCTTCCTTTGCTCCTGGGGTGAGACGTGGCTCCCCAATGAGGCTGGCTGCACCGCAGGCATGCCGGGAGCTGCAGGGGGACAGCCACAACCATAAAGCTGATGGTCCAGGGCCCTCCAAAATTAAGGCAAAATGGTGGTCCTGAGTATAACGAGATAGTCCCTTGCTCTCTGCAGCATCCTGGCTCAAGGGGAGCGATGTGCTCTCAGAGGTGCCATCTCCAAGGCCCCCATTATGGTATTTAGAGCAGAAAAGCAGCTCCCAGGCTTCAACGTGTTTCTCCAGCTGCTCTTGGGCTGCTCCTCCATCAGCTCTCTGCTGCCGGGGAACAAATCAAGTAGCAAACCACTGAGGTTTGCTGCATGGCTGCCCTCCCCACTGCTCCCCAGGTAAGCATTGCTGTAATAGGATTTGGTCCACATCCCTGGAAACCCCTCTGAGGAGGATGTGGGGTTTTTGGCACGTTAACTCCTTCATGCACGAGAGAGGGTGAAACCCCACCACAGCCACATCAAGCCCCAGGCTTTGCTGAGGGCCTTGGCCAGAGCACTGTGGTTGTGGGAAAGAGCTCATGGCTTTTGGGGGATGGAGGGAGACACAGTTTTTCCTCAGGGGGAGAGAAAGGATGTGAGGAAAACCTTCCTGTGGGGACCTGGCAGTGCTGTGCGGAGTGGAGATGCCCCAGAAACCACCAGCTTCTCCCCAGTGAGTGATACCCAGCCTTTGTGCAGGGATGATGCTTGGCGTGCACCAGGCTCTGCCCCGGCACTGCCCTGGGCCACTTCTGCCATGCTCACCACAGCCACCAAACCTCTTCTGCATTTCTCTGCTCTCACCCCATTGCGGGAGCCATTGTTTAACAGCAGAAAATACCAGATCAGATCCCTTAAGCCAGCGGATTGGATCTGTGAATAAATTGCCTCTCACAAAGAGGGGCTTTGGACATGCCTGTGTGTGTGGCTCGCTGCATGTGGGTTTTGCTGGTTTGGCTGGGAGAGTCCCCGGCCCAATGGGCTGGTGCCGGAGCTGCACCTGAGTCCAAGCAAGGAGTATCTATGGCAGTGCAACCACTGTGTCTAGGGACCATGGAAGTGCAGGGAAGCAGAGACCTCACCTGATGATGGGTATGGAGGTGGGAAAGTGGTGTGAGAGCAGAGCTGGGTGCTCAGGTCTCCCCAGGCTGCAGCGGGATGGCTTCCCTCCAACCATCCCTTCATCCCCTCCCAGAGCATCCCTGCTCTGGGCTTGGGAAAGGGTAGCTTCCTAATGGCTTGTGTTTATCCCACACAGCCAGGACTTGCCTTTACACCAAGCTAGGGGTTATTTGAGGCTGCTGCCTTGTTCATCAGATCCTCATGTTCCCCAAATCAGAATTAAAACAGCTGGTTACACATTATGAGAAAACCCCTCTGTGCCTGAAGCTATGATACCCAGTGTGGAGTGCACTGTGTAAGGCTGAAACCCCAGCTATTAGCCCAGGCACATCTGAACTGAGCTCATGCTTTGGATGCTGAACTATGGAGGGATGCCCATGGGGCACCAGGTCCCGTGCTGCTGCCCACTGTGCCCTCCATGTGGCCACACTCTCCCCAGTGTCCCCAGGGTGGTGGTCACTCCTGCCCAGGTTATCATGTAAGGGCTAGGCTATGGCAGGAGGTTGCTGGGATCCACTGGGGTCCCGTCCATGCAGCCCATAGAGAAAAAGCCATCATGCTCTGGTGCAGCCACCCACTGCGGGGTGCAGGGATATGGGACCCCAGGGCAGCCAGGTCCCCAGACTGGAGAGACTGGAAATGGCGAAGATTCACAGCACAGAGACTGAGACTATAAAGGGAGCTGAGGAAACTCA
Organism: Neopsephotus bourkii; assembly: GCF_033783945.1. Classification (NCBI taxonomy): domain Eukaryota; kingdom Metazoa; phylum Chordata; class Aves; order Psittaciformes; family Psittacidae; genus Neopsephotus; species Neopsephotus bourkii. Next base: position 3,368,648 of record NW_026901555.1, read on the forward strand.
TAAGGAGGTGTAAATTGGAACAATATGGGCTGTGTCCTGTCCTGATTTGGCTTCGGGGAATTAAGAGCTAATCTTTTGCCTAAGACTGGGATTGTTGGAGTTGTGCATGCAGCACACAAGGGAGTTTGTGATCTCTGAGTAAAGCCAGCGAGGGCCAATGCAGGAGATGCAGGACTGATACTTTAGATGATTAGTTTTACATTTGGTCTTTCTGTGGTTATTGAGGTGTATGTTTAAAGTAAAAGCCTCCTTCTGCAGATTTGCTTTTTTAATAAAGGATCCCTGTGTGCGCTCAACTGCGAGAAATAGGTAACAAATTGGTGACAGTGGGTTGGAAATCGGTGGCAACGGGTTGTAAACTGGAGGCATCTAGTAGGGCTAGTATGCCAGTAATAAGAGAAATTCCCATCCAGAAATGGGGGACTGGATGTGTATGGAAGCAGCTAGGCAGGAAAAAGAGCAGTGGCTGATGCTCTGATCTCCTACCCTTGACCTAAAGTGGGGTTTTGGCTCCTGGGAGAGAAGTTTGCCTCCCTCCCTGCATTCCTCCTTTGCATGGAAATGTGAAATGAAAGTAAACATATATGTGTGCTTACATCAGTGTATACACACAAAGACATTAAGAAACTCCAAACCTTACTGAAAACTTGGCATTGCAATGATACAACACAACAGTGCAACACGGACTCCATCCACACGAATGTTTTTCAAGAAAATACATTTTCATAGGAGTTTCATTTGCCTTTTCTCCTAATTTTCTGTTCCTGCTCCGTTTCTGGGTCCTGGCCTTCCCTGCCCCTTGTGCTGTCCCTGCACTGTGCCCTGGCAGGAGGCTGCCTGCTGCACTGCAGCCCCCCAGCCAGCCCCTCTCCTCTCCTGTCAGGTTTCCTCGCTATCTAGGTCAAAGATTAGCAAAAGCAGTAAAAAAAAAGAAGAGAAAGCAAAAGCCAGTGTCGCTCCTTTCATGCGGACATTATTTGCTGCTTGCAATAGAAAGCACATCCCCCCTGCACTTCGGTCTCCAGCCTTCCCCACCTCCTGCACACACGGGTCTGAGCAGGAGGAGGAGAAAGAGAAGGAGAAGGTGAAGGAGAAGACAAAAGAGGAGGATTGCGTGTCTATGGAGGGATCAGCATGGCCAGGCTAGAGGCAGGACTGTCTGCAACACTCGCACCACCGTGACACCCATGGGTGCGCTGGGGAGGGGGGCAAGCCTGGCCTCCCCGGCACAGCCCGTGAGTCCCACTGGGTTATATGTGGGATGGAAGAGCCCTCCCAGGAAATCAAAGCCTTCCCCTGCAAGGCACCAAGTCCCATGTGCTCCTGGCCCCTGGTCCAGGGGGATGCATGAGATCAGTGTCCTTGGGCTGTGCAGGTGCTGCGGGGCAGTGCTGGTCGGGGGGGGGGGGCTGACATGCGGGAGCGACTCGAGTGATGCCAGTGAAGGCAGCACGGCCGTGCCTGCCAGCCCAGATTGTTTCAGCCCAGCGACCCCACAAGTGGCTCCGCTAAAGCTGCAAGTTGATCTCATGGAAGGAAATTGAATTGTCGTCGGGGCTGGGTTTTATCTGGGCTTTGGGCTCCGCTGCCTGGCTCGGCCTATTAACGTTTGCTCGTTGGATTACAGACACAGCTTGGGGTGAGAGGTCAGGTTTAAATCATGCCTCTTTCCTTTCTCATCAGAAAGCGTGTTGCTGAGGGGCTTGAGATGTGTGGGAGGAGTGGGGCATGGGATGGGGGGTGCCGGGTGGGATAGGGTGAGGTGGGGCTGCCAAAGGAGAGCCCCAGAAAGGGCAGCAAAGCATTGTTGAGCATCCTAGGTCACAGTTGCTCATGCGTGTTTTGCGGCCAGAAGGAACCCAGGAGGTGCAGAGGGTCACTGCAGGTCCAAAGGTCTTTGCCATGATGTCCCCATCCAAACTGCCCCGATGCTCAGAGGAAGAGGAGGAAGGTCAGCTTCCACTGCTGGAGGACTGGGGTTTTATGTTATCTCTGACCCAAAAGAATGGGGCTGGATGGGGGGACCCACAGATCCACGCATGGCCCAAGTCATGACAGTGGGTGCTGGAGCAGCCCCTCCTTGGCAGGGGGGGAGCCCAGGGTCCTTCTGGTCGTAGGCAGCTTCAGGGGTGCCACAGCAATGCTGTGTGGTGGCAGAGCACTGCTGACACTGAACATGCTGGCACTGTGAGATGGGCTTTGGAATTTTCACTGATGCAAGTGCTTTCTCTTATGCTCAATTAGTGGTGTCTGGACCATAGAATCACAGAATCATAGAATCACAGAATGGTTTGGGTTGGAAATGACCTCAAGATCATCCAGTTCCAACCCCCTGCCGTGGCCAGGGGCACCTCACACTAACCCATGTCACCAAAGGCTCTGTCCAACCTGGCCTTGAACACTGCCCAGGATACAGAATTTTCCACTTCTTTGGGCATCCTATGCCAGTGCCTCACCATCCTCACAGTAAAGAACTCCTTCCTTTCAAAATGTGTTTTTCCCTCAGTCGCAAGCATGGGTGATCTACCACTTTTACTCTAAAAACTAAAAAGGGAAAGACAGTGCCCAAAGTGCTTTTTCTCCTATAATCACAGGACTCCAGGAGCTGGAGATTTAAAGAAATACATTAACATAGCAAGAAGGTGCCCACTGGGGACATTAAGCTGCCTAAACTGAGGAAGGTGGGGACACTCTTGGGAAGCTGTGAGGACTGGGGCTGGCCTGCAGCAGGGGACAGCCTGTTGAGAAGGGCTTGTTAGTGCCGGTGGAGCCCGGCTGCCCCCTTCCTGCCCCCCCCTCAGTGCCCCTGGGTTAAGATTCTTTAATGACCTTAATCACCAGCTCATTTACAGCAGTCACTTTCCCCACCACTGCCCTCCCCCAGCATGGGAATAACATCTGCTGCCCCACATTGCCCCTATAAACCGCTCCTATTTCACATCACAAAAAATATACAGGGCATTAAACTAGGTATGTTTTATAGGGGAACCGTCAAGCATCTTAAATCCAGGCTCTGACCTACTTAAAAGTTGTCCTAATGAGGGGAGGCGTGTGTGTGTGTGTGTGTGCTGAGTTCACATCTCCACTTCCATGTGTCACCCTAGTGCTAAGGAATGAAAACGGGAACTATTTACAGAAGGGAGCAGTCACACTGTGGTAGATGATGAGGCAGGAGAGTGGTGCTGCAGGGCTGTGTGCCCCAGGGGCACTGTCCTGTGGGGATGGGACCCAACAAGGATGCAGAAGGGGGTCTCACCCAGCCTTAGAAACAGCCCCAAAGGGTGAGCTGCAGCCATCCTGCTCCCGGCCTCCTGTGCAGCTGGGATGTGCTGTGCAGGGAACCAAGCACTGGTTTACTGGGGCTGCTGAGAGAGGATGGTGCCCTGTCTGTGGGTGTCAGGCTGTTCCACTTGCAGTGCCGGTTGTATTGCCCTGCCCTCCTCTGCTGTGGCCATCTGCAGCCTGCGAGCTCTTAAACACCGGATATTTATGAAGTGCCTGTAACTCCTCTGATGGTTGGCAATACTGCCAGCAGAAACACCCCTCCCTTCTTTCCCTTCCTTCCCTTCCCCGTGCACTCCCGGCACCCCGCCAGCGAAGGAGAAGAGAAATGAGGTTTCGCCACTGTAATTCAAACCAGCCTTGAGAGTGAAAGGGATCATGGTGAGGAGGATGCTGCTCCATGCACCCCGAGCCCAGTCCTCAGCCCTGGCTCATGATCAGGGATAAAACTGTTCCCTGCAGAGCATCCTGCTGAGCTGGTGGGTCTGTGATGGGGGAAAGCCTCGTTAGGGTGAAGGGAGGCACAGAGTCACCTCTATCCCACCCCAGACGTGTCCTCAGCCAGCCTGCACCTCAGGGAGCACCCTGAGACTGGGTCCCTGATCAGTGCCAGGGGGCTTTGCGCATCTTTGCTCCCATGGGGGAGCTCAGTGCATGCCGCTGGCCTTGTCTCTGTCTCCAGCACAGCTCCGACCCCCCGGAGCTGCCCCAGCCCCTGGCCCTGTGTCTTGTCGTGCGATGGGCAGGATGAGCAAATGCTGACACAACACCGCTAATTCCCACAACATGTGCCTGCAGCCCACAACAAGTCGGGAGACGGAGCAGGGGTAGGTCACCACGGCTTCCTGGGTGCAGGGGGAGGGAAGGGCTCCCTTGTGCCCTTGGGGTGCTGATTCACCCTTCTTAGGACCATGCGCCTGGCTGTGCCATGAGTCATGGAGACAAGGAGAAGGCACCCACCCTGGCACGTGGGAGCAGGGACCCAGCCCGGATGGGGTCCCAGCATCCCATGGCACCTACTGTGGCTACACTGGGCATCCCCTGGTGGGATGGGGCACCAGTGCTGTGCCTCGCTGCAGAGCCTACAGAGAGGAAAAGCAGTTTATGCTGCGGCCTCCTTGTCAGGACCCGGGATCTGCTGTGGAGGGTGTGGGGAATTAAAATATTCCTGAGGCCAAATCCTGTTTCCGGGTAGCTGCTGTGTATCGGGCAGGGAAGAGCGGCACCCAGCCCTGGCTCCTGGGGAGTGCAGCAGCCAGCAGAGCCCCTGCCTGTGCCTGGCCATAGGGGTAAAGCTTTCAGCCAGGACATCTTGTTATCCTTGGCTGCTTTGCAGCTTGTCTGTGCTCACCCTTGGTTCCCATTCCTAGAGGCGTTTAGGACAAAATAACAAGGCAGAAAAAAGAGCTGGAGGAAAGCAGAGAGCCTCACCCCCCGGGAAAAGACCAAACCCAGGTGTCTCTCCTCAGTCCTGTATCCTGGCCACAGCGCCACAGGGTAGCAGCTCCCCCATCAGAGGGTTTGCTGGTGGCTTCCCATCCAAGCTAGGAGCCTATCTCAGCCCTTAGACAACCAGAACCTGGATTTCTTCCCCCTTGCCTCCCTTTGCTGATGATTTTGCCTATTTCTTTCCCACCATGTGCCCCCGCCTGTGCCCAGGGATGCACCGTGGGTGCACCAGGGCCGGGATGCAGCCCTGCAGCATCCTGCATCCTCACCAGCTGCTGATTCCTGCCCTTGCCCTCGGCCCCGCGCGGTGGGACACCGGGACTGCAGACATCAAAGGGGCTGTTTTTATGGGGGGATTGAGTGTTGGGGGCTAGTGCCCAGGGTATCTGCTGCTTTCCACTCCCCCCACAAGGCGCTTAGTCCCTAATTAAACTGTACACAGCATTCCTTCCCCGTCACACCTCATAAAAAGGAGGAACCCATAGAAAACGGGCTATGTTATTCTGAGGATAATGATCATGGCACGGTGCAGTGAGGGCTGCAGCTCCAGCAGAGAGCACAGACCCTGCCAGGGAAAGTGTGACCTGGGTGGGGGGTGTGTGCTTGTTTCTGTGTCAGTCACTTTGTGTTGGCGTATGTGCAAATAAGCAGTAATCCACCCTAATGAGAGAGAAAGAAAAGAGCAGATTTGCAAACATGCCCTGGTGGCCAGGGGACGTGTGATAGAGGTGTGAGGCTGCATGGGCAGGCTGCTCATGGTGTCACGCAGGGCTGGGCTCAGCAAAGACTATGCTGCTGAAGGCTGCATGGGCAGGGAGAGCCCATCGCTGTGGTTTCTGGCCTGTCCGCCCTCACTGCCAGAATCAAAGCCTGCAATAAGGCAATCCATGGGTGTTGGATATCCAGGATTCAAAGAAGGATACAAGGTAGGGATTATAATTCTGTAGTGAACCCAGATATGTAGACCTGAAATCTTCCATTTTGAAGGCTCAGTTTACACCAGGAAAACCCGGAGTCCTCCTGCTCTCTGCAGACACACAGTATACGAGGGAGTTTGTCCAGAGCATCCCAGTCTGTCCCGCTGCTCTCCCAGCTCCAGCAGAGCAATGCAGCAGTAAAACATATTACTTATCCAGTGTTGGGCTCTAGCAGGGTCTGGAGGGAACCAGGCAGGTGCTGTTGATCAGTGTCCCTGCTGGCTTTGCTGTCAGACTGGGGTGGGTTTTTGGCATGGTCAGGTACTTGCTCCTGGTGAGATCTGAGTGTCTTCCTGGTGAGCGTGCCCCATCCTCTCCCAGTCCTGATGAGGATGCAGGGTCTCGCCAGGCAGCAGAAGCTCTCCCTGATGCTCCAGTGCAGGCAGGAGCTGGAGGGCTCCTCTCCTCCATCCTGATCTGATGTCCCCCTTTAATGTGTTTTACACATGTGATGAATATCGAAGGAATTTGTTTTTTAAAGCCTGTTTTGATTGAAATCGCACAAAAAACCGGCTCATGCTTGGGGCCTTCCTGTAAGTTATTATTTCTTTCATTTTGGGAGAAGATTATGTTTCTTAGGCAAACAGGAAAAACAACAGGGAAAAAAGGCCCTGTTTGTTTCTTTAGCTCAGTCTTGGAGTGGTTCCCCGTGGTGGAGGCGACAGTGCAGACAGCACCATGGCATCCGAGGGTCCCGCCTCTGTGCAAAGCGCTGGTTTGGGCTAACGCTGCCATCACCTAAATACAGGTGACCTTGGGGGGACACAGCAGAAGGAGCTTCCCCAACCAAACCAGGGTCTTTGGAGACAGGAGTCCAACAAAGCCCATGTCTGTGTTCAGGGTTTAAATAGTTTTTTTTTACAGACAATTTGGGTGTGATATTACTTGTTTAGGGCCCTGTCCTTTGGCTTCCAATAGCCCACACATGGCACAGCAGCAGAGAGGAACACATGTTGGCGATCTATGTGTGTGAGCACACCCGACCATGCAATCCACCCTTGTGTCCTTTGTCCTCCTTTGCTCTGTGACACTTGGATCAACTGTCCTCCCCATAGCAAGGATGTGCCTTCAAGTCAGGACCCAGACCTAGCCCTGCAGTGTCTGCAAAGACCATCCATGTAACTTTGGCATGCAGGCAAGTGGGATTGAGCCAGTGGGGTACCATGGGAGGTATTTTCCTCTCTTCCTCCTCCTTTAGAGGAGGAGGGGGTGGATGGAGCTGCTAGAGGCCCTGCAGCAGGGTTTGGGGCACAGACAGCAGCCTACCTCCTAATGCGGCATGTGAAAGTGGCTGCGGGTTGGAGCAGGAGCCCCTCTTGGTGGGAACAAGGAGGCGTTTGCAGGTCATTCCAGCATGTTGTCCCAGTCAAATATTTGTCTAGTTAATAAATATATTGTTGTTTTTTTCAGTGAGGAAATGAGGAGACTGCAAAGGAAAATAATGAAAGGCCTTTCTTGTGCAGTTGTGCTCTGCAAGAACCTGGATCAGGCCCTCTGCCTTCTCCTTGGCCCTCATGCTATAAGAAACCCTGCTGCGGATTTCACAACGGCATGATTGACAAGATTAGAAATTATCTCCCCCTCTCTCTATATATAAGGTTACTGCCGCTCCAGGCACAGTGTGAAATTCCCCTTGCCGGAGCTCATTAAATGGGTCAATGGACGCGTTCCAGCTTCTCTGCAGTTCACAAAGGGCTGAGTCCTGGCCACCCCACCAAACTCTGTCCCAGGCTGTTGACGAGTAAGTGCTTCCATATGGCTCACCTCAGCATCTCCAGAAAGATAACAGAGAGCTAATGGCTTGCAGATTCCACGGATGCTCGTCCTCAAACGTGCAGAGGAACCAGGGCTTGGGGCTGCGTTCAATCACAGCTGATTGGGACAGAGGGGACCAGCGCACTCCCTGCCAGCCTTATCCCCCACAGACTTTCCCTTTGGGCTGGGGGGCACCAGGAAAGGACAGCACATTTACACAGCCATGTCGTGAACTGGGAGCAGAGGGAAGAGCCCAAGCCCGTGCACCAGGGGCTGGTGAGTGAGGTGGTACCCTCAGACACACAGCTTTGAGCTTTCGTCACATCCTCACAGTTGCTGGGACAAGCAATGACAGGTATCAAACAGGCACAAGGCTCTTTTCTTGCACTGGATGCACCCATGGGCCCTTCAGAAGCCTTCAGGCAAGAAAGCCACAGATGTGGTTTTGGTGATGTGAAGATGGGGAAAAATGCAGTGAAAGCATTTCTTCTGAGATATTTGCCCTTTTCCCCTTCTTTTTTCTTTTAATGGCACTTCAGTGAGGAGGTTGCTTCTCTGAATCATATTTACTGTGAGGAACAACTTACGAATACCTCCCTGACGTCCATTCCTGCCTGCAAATCTGCCTGTAGACCACACACTCATCCTGCAACTCACTGGCTGGCTGAGGGCATCGCCTAGTGTTTCTCCTCTCCCATAGCTGGGATGGCTCCTGTCACTTACTGGCACAGGGAGCACTTCAAGTACACCCAAACATGCCATTCAAATGCTGCTTTTGAATATTCAAGTATAAAATTTATATTTAATGAGCATGTGTGCTAGGGAAGTTTGAGCACTGGCATTATTCATGGGGAAGAGACACAATGGGGTCAAACACACAGGTGAATTGAAGTGATCCCCACATCAGATCAAGTACTCATGGGACGTGTTTTTCTCTGCTCAGGCTGCTCCATCACCTCCCAGCAGTGCTGCCACCCTGTCCACCTGTACAGGGAGGTGTTTTGGGATGCTCTGAGATACAGTGCCCTGTGCTTGAAGAAGTTAGAAAATGACCAGATTTTGGAAAGCAGGGTCTTGTTGGGCTCTCCCATCACCCGACAGACACCCGGGGCAGCCCTCATGATGCCGAGGATGGAGGTGAAGTCTCACGCTGAAGAACGAGGTATTTACCCCCAAGGAAAGTCTGCATGTGACAGAAGCAGGAATGCTCAGGGAAGATCGCCCTGCTCGTGGAGTGGTGATTGAACATACCCCTGGAGGAGCTGTGACCTGTGTGGGTTATGGTCTCCTAATTACCCAGCTCGACATTGTCACCATCCAATTAGGTCCCATCAGCCCAGGCTATTTGTGTAACTAGAGGCCAATTAAAGACTCTGCTCTCAGCTTCTGGAGGCAGCTTTCCTTGGGGTCCAGGAGTGTCACATAGTGCCTGATGAGCTCTTGACACCACTTTGGGGGGGCTCTCTTCCCAGGACCGTGGTCCCCACTCTTGTGGCAGGCCACAAGTGAGCTGCAGACACAGCTCCACCTCTGCAGGGCTGATCTGAGCTGGCACTGTTTCAGCAAACATCCCTCTCCATTCCCTTTGCAAGGGATGGGGGTAAAGCACAGCTCTGGGGAAGCTCTCCTCACTCTGCACCTCTTTTCAGCTGCAAAACAGGGTAATTCTAGTGCAGGATGCACAAGCATTTCCAGCACAGGTCTCTTCTGAAGGGAAGGTTCTCCCCTGGGACCACCTTCTCCCTCTAGAACAGCTCTCTAAGCTGCCCCACACCACCGTGGGACCCCCTCTTCCATGTGAGCCCCATGAACAGCTGGCCTGGAGAAAGGGCACAACATGGTTCTGAGAGGTAAAAGGGGTCTGCTTGCAGGTCCTGCTGCCTGCAGGCAGCTCAGCTTCAGGGCTCTGCTTTCTTCCCTCCCCTCCTTCAGTGAGAAGCTGGAAACCCCCATCCCCGTCTGCTTTACACACTGAAGCTGAAATAAATGAAATTACCTTTAATTATTCTCATTACTTTCCTTGGGAATGCTGGAGTGAAAGGCAGCATTTAGCTGTGAGCTACAGCAGGACTCTGCCCTTCCTCCTGCACCCCAGCCTGCTGCCAGGAGAACCAGCCCCCCCGGCCCCTGTTACAAGGCACGACTCAGTGCTCCAGCGCCCTGGACACACACAGAGCCCCCTTCTCCACCCGCAGAGGATGAAAGGAGGGGACAGGAGGGGACGAAGCCAGACGGAGATGGGGGCAGGCACTGGGGGAGACCTGAGAGCAATGGGGAGCAGGGGTCAGAGGCTGGGGCTTGCAGGGGTCAGGGCTGGCAGCCAGGCAGGGGGGACCTGAGCATTCCCAGACCACCTCTGGGCAGTGGGGCAGTGCAGGAGGGAGGGGGGACCCTATTCCACCTTCCTGGCTGGTTGCAGCTTGGCAGAGCCCAGGCAGGAGGGTATCTGGGCACTTCCATCCCTCTGCATCCCCCTTTCACCACTGGTCTGCCCCATCCTGTGAGGTGCTGGGGGATGGATCCTGCAGCTCCTAGTGCCACACTGCCTGCAGCAGGACGATGCTTCCAGCCGGAGGGTGCTGCTTGAGCTCCCTACCCCAGCTATGATGGAGAAGAGCTGCCAATTATTCTTCCCTGTTTAATGATTTCTGGACCTGCAGCTTCGTTACGTGCTGTCTGGCACCTTGCAGCAGGTGCTGGTTGGGATATTTATGTATACAGGTCAGGGAGGCTGGTTCTGGAGAGGCTTGTGAGGCTTCAGGCTGCTGTGCTTGTCCCCCCTTCATGCCTGTCCAGGAATAAGCTGGGAGCACTGCCATGGGCACTGGTGCTGGGTGCTCTTGCTGGCTCCTCAGAGCAGGCTTCACTCTGCTTCCTCTTTTCCCTTCTTTCCCCACCTCCTAGTCATGGAGAAGGAGGATTTTCCTCTTCCCAGCAGCAGGGATGGAAAGAAAATCCGTACCTGCTGAGCTGTGGAAGGAGGAGCACCCACCCTTGCTCATGTCCAGCAGAGAAGAAAGAGCAAATTAAACACCAGCCTTATGGGACCTCCCAGAATTGATCTTCCCTGGGCAGCAGCAGGATTTGAAGGGGATTGGGGGGTGGGAGGGTGAAGGAGCCCAGTCCCAGATGGACACTGGGCCATTCTTCTGGAGAAAGTCTTGTAACCCCCCAAGGTCAGCCGTAAGTGACACTGAAACCACTGGTGCCTTTGGGAATGAACACTGAGACACGTTCACTGTCAAATGGAATCTATTAAAAGGGATTAGATGCTTTTTTTCATCAATACCCCTGTGACACCATGATGGGTTGAAATTGCTGCACAAACATCATTATTAAAAATGGGCCTATTAGTATTAGAATGGACAGAAGCTCCTCGCTAATTTTAGCAGCAGCCACTGGAGCCGGTGCTGGAGGGGAAGCAGCAGAGGTGGCACCAGGAAGGGGCTGTGGGAAACACGGGTGAGGTGGGAGCAGAGAAGTGCTGCGGGCTGTGGCCCCCTCTGCAGTGCCACTGATCTCACCAGCACAGCCTCAGCACGGGAGACAAAGTGGTTGCTCAGAAATAGAACAAACAAGCACAACATCATATTTGTTCCAAAGTGCATCCATCAGTGAGCAAGAGATGCTCTGGACACACATGTGCACACATGCGCCTTCCGAGATGATGATCTAGTTGAGAACATCATCAGGGACAGAAAGAGACAGCTCAGATATTTGGGGTCCATTACCTATAAAGGGGTTTTAGTGGAGGTTGCACTGATGGATCCTGCCCATGGAGGAACTCCTGGACCATCTCACTGCTGTGCTACAGCCATCCACTGTGTGTGCCATGGGGTCCTGGAGACAGTGACTAAGCAGGGACACCAAATCAGCCCCTGGCTGCTTCTGCAGCACATCCCAGTAAGACCTTGCACAGAGCTGCTGCAGCATCCCAAGGCTTTGCCTGAATAGGGACAGGATGTGCTCATTGTGGAACTCATTGAACCCGCCCCATTGTCACAGGGACACGGTGTGCAGCCCCCATGAGGGACAGGGCAGCTCTGGGGGGATCGCTGAGCTCCCATGGTCCCTCGCAGGGATAGCAGCTTCTGCAGTTACAGAAGTCCTTCTTTGGAGCCAGTTTGTTTCTTTATGAGCGCTCAGGCTGATCAACAGAGCTGGCTGGAATTGTTGACAGGTTGGGTTTTCTACCAAGAAATGCAGTTTTATTAAAATCAAAGTGTTCCCAGGGAAGGAGTGGATTTTGACAAAGTTTTTGAGAGAAGCGCATCTGAACAAATCACTTTAAGTCTCCTGCTTTATTTTTCACAGAGGTAAAAATAACTCCTTGGATCTTTATGTGATATAAATTCCATACAATACAATTAATCTAATATTTATAATATCGCATCATGCATTGACTTTGTCAACTGAAACATTTAGCGGTTGACAAAAGGATTCAGAAATTCTCTTTCATAATGCTACCGGCTCTCTCAGCAGCACAGATCCCAAGCACAGGAATTCTCATGCGATGCAGATTTGCTTTTGGGACCACCTGAGTATGAAATGTAGCCCCAGGGACAGTGGTGTGTGGTTTGGAGGAGAGCTGGAGGGGTTCAGCCCCAGAGGGTCCAGCCAGGAGGGATGTAGGCAGAGGACATGCTGCATGGCCCAGGGAAAGCTGGGATGCCTGTACAGCCCCCCCTGCAACCAGCCCTCTCAGTGATTGAACCTGAGTTTGTTTTCTCCTGGCCCTTCCCAGCCTGCTGCAAAGCACCAGATGGTATCTGATATCCAGCTCTAAATGTTAGCTTTGATAATCAGCTACATACCATTATTATAATTAAGCCTCATTTGTGTGCAGGCTTTCCTTCTTTATTCTCTCCCCTCCCTTTTTTTCCTTCTTCCCTTTCACTCTCCCTTTGCCTTTCCCTTTCCCGTCCTCTTTCCCTTCCCTTTTCCCTCTTTCCCTTTCCTCCTTTCTTACCATAGGACCCTGCCCCTGACACAGGGCGGGGTGATGATCAGGGTTGTCTCTAATGAGGCTGCAGAGGCAAGTCCTGCCCCTGCAGACAGTGAATCCACTCTTCCCAGCCTGGCAAGGACTCCAGTTCCTCCAGTCGTTCCCATACAGCTTCCATTCAAGGAGCAGTGGGGGTGTCACCCAGTCCCCAAGCAACCCGCCTCCTCCAGCAGCAGCTGTGACTGGTGGGGAGGAGGCTGCTGGTTCAGGGGTGCCCGCCTGGCTCAGGGTGCAGGGGCCCTCCCCGCAGAAGGGCTCCAGGTTGCACCAAATCCATCCCCAGCTCTTGGAGATGAATTCTTCGTGGTGAAGAAAGCCAGGGCCTCCCGCTGCCGGGGTCGCTTGTGAGCAGCGCTTGGATGGGGCTTATTCCTCCTAATTGGGCTGATTCCGGTAATTTGCGCCCGGCCATTTTGGAGCGTTGTTTGTTTGCATTTCCCCCAGCTCGCTCATTTTGTGCACTAATTAGGTAATTTCCCACATAACTTGGCTGCCTCCCCCTGCTCCTGCTCCCCATGAGGACTGCCCAGCAGCACCCATTCTGTGTCCCTGGGGCTGCTGGGTTGATGTCCCATTCCCAGCTGCTGGCTGGGAATGCAGTCCCCATGCAGCCGGTGGCCATGGTGCTTTTCACCTGGGCAGTGGGATTCAGTTTGGAAAGCTCAAGGAGCCATCAGTAACACTGTATTTGAAGGGAAGGGTGGAAGGATTTTCCACAGTCTGTGCTTGCTACTCCCAACGCTCTCCTGTGCCCTCTCTGCTTATCCAAGCCTTGGGCTTCCAAAGACAAACCTCCCTGGGACTTTCCCTCCTTATCGCCCTGCCTGAGATGATGCTCTCACAGCTCTCTTGTTAAAAGGACAGGAAAACCTCCTTCTGGAATCTAAGCTGTGCTTTGAGCTCAGGCTTCTGATGGCTCAAAGCTTCTGGCAAGAGCCATCCTGCTCCCTTGAGCCCCATCTACCCTTCTGATGGCCACAGCCCTCAGCACCAGTGGAAAGGACCCACTTCTGCTCAAGTACCACCTCTGACACAGCCATTGGAGATGGACAAGAGAGACAGTCCCATTGCAATCCCTCACCTGGGGCTGGCTGTTTTGTTTGCAACCCCAGAATGCCCCCCAGAAAGCCCACAGCCCTATGCATGGGATGCCCGTACCCAGCAGCATCTCCTGCTGGCTACGGATGCCCAGTGCCTGCCTGGCAGAGTGATGTGGTGGTCGTGTGTATGGAGTTCATGGGCTGGCATCAGAAGGGCCAGAACACCAGCATACCTCCGGGCACAGCCACCTCGTAAAACAGGCTTTTTAATTAACCATAGGAATAAAGCCGTGGACAGTCCGTAACCATGGTGATGCAGAGCCAATCCCAAAGGATCCCCAGCCAGCTGGAATATTTGCTGGATGGCAAAGCTTCAGACCAACGTTTAATGGTGTTCGACTCTATTCGGGGAAACAATTACATGCTCCATTTTCAATGTAGTCAGCTGAACAATAGATTAAATGAAGCAATTTAGACAGAGGCTTCTCTGCCGCTGCCTGGCCCATGGGGCTGCTCCTCTGCAGGGCTGGACCACTTCCTTTGGAGAGCAGCTGTGAGGAAATGCTGGTGCTGCCCATGGTGAGAGCTGCCCTGGTGTGGTGGGGAGAGGTCCTTGCCATGATGGTGGCCCCAGTGCATTCCTCCTGAGCTTCCCAGTTTGGCCCAGGCCCACCCTACTCTTGTCTCTCTGGCCATACCACTGTTGGATGGTTGAAACGACTACAAAAGCCACCATCACTGCCTGCTTAACTTTGCAGACCTGGAGTATGAGGTCTCCTTTGCTGATTTTCTCCCAGCTCACTGTCTCAGCTTCTGCAGCCTGCTCTCTCCCTATGCTGGTGAGGCCACACAGCCAGTGCTGGCACAGCTGATGCTCCGCTCCCCTCCCCACCCTGCTGCCCGCTATTACCCTTCCTCCTCCACGGCACACGTGTCTCTGTTTCTCACCTCCCTTTTCTCAGAGCTCGCTTCCTCAGCTCTGTGACCTCCTTTCTTGTTCAGGAATAGCCTGTTCCCGTGCTGGTGTGTCATCACCATTGCACAGAAACCACCTCATGGAAAGGAGACACGCCGCTTAGAGAAATGCCTTTTAAGGCATGCTGGGGTTTAATTAATTGCTGCCTTTATTTTACTAGTATAAAAAAATGCAGGTCTTTTAAATATTTTCTAAGATGACATCAGTGTCTTCAGTTTAGTTTGGATTTGATTATTGTTATTATTTTAGCTATTCAAAGAATGCGAGGAGTAATGGAGGTTAGTGACTCCTTCCCTGCCACCAAGCCTTGCTTAGGCTTGTTTTTCCTTTTCCCTGACCTTAGCACATCCACTGGCAAGACAACCAACTCCAACTTTCTATGTTACGTCCTTTTTCTGCAAGCAATTGGCTTACTCCCTTGGTGGTTCATTTTATCAAGCCCAATCTGATACTCTCGGGAGCCTTCCTCCTCTGCCATGTGCTGCACGGTTCTTTAGTCCTCCCTTCTTCCTCAGCTTGCTGCTCCATTGCAGCCACTTCACCTCCAGTTTTATAACCATGGATAAGTCTAACAGTCTAATGCACAAGCCTGCTCTTGCACAATTACTCCATGAAAACACTTCTTGGATTCAGGATTGGTGTTTGCCTGGCAGTTGAAAAGCAGAGGGGCTTTTTTGGGTGCCCATCTCAAGACCTTTTAAAGCCATCTGTCAGGAGAAAGAGCATACAAAATTGATTGTGCCATCAGGTTGGGCTCACAAAATCACTGGCTGCTCTTGAAAATGTAGTCTGTTATTCTTCTGCCAGTGACTCAACTAAGACTAAGCTCTAATGGAAGAGTTATTAGGTAGGGTTACTCAAACTAGGGTTACTCAATTAGATATTTATCCCCATGAGAAGAGCTCTTCCTCCTCACTCACCCTTTTCTGCCTCTTGTCAAAGTGAACTCAAGGGCTTATTTCAGGTTCCAGCGTGTACCATCTTGAACAGAAAGGTTTGTCTCTAGGGCAGGAGGAATCCATCCAAGAGCCACCTCATCATCTTCCTCCTCTGACTCTTCCCTTTCTTCACCTGACTGTGGACCTCTGGCACCACCACACTCCCATGCCTTGCAAAGGTCCTAAAAAGGAAAGCAAAAATCAGTGTTTCCTGAAGTTTTACAAACTGCTGCTGCTCCTTGGCCTGAGCTATGCCTGGGGAGGAGATGGAGGAGGGACCTCCAGACCTCAGCATAGCCTGGTTCTGGCAAACCCCTAAGTGCAACCACACCAAAAATGAGTTTGGCCTTTCTTTCCATTCATGGAGTTCAGCAGTAGAAGACAAAAGAGAAAGAAAGAGGGAAGAGCCAGGCTGTGCTTGAGAACAAACTGTTTGTTGGTATTTTCCATGAGGCATCAGCAGTTCCTTAAAGAGGACAAAACCAGAGGGACTTTACAGAGAAATCCTTGCAGGGGCTCTGGTGGTATAATTAGTTTCTATATTTGACCGATGTAAAAGTTTATCTTTAAGTCTCCTGTATTTTTTAAATACGTCATCAATGTCTTCAGCTTTGTTTTGATTGTCCTTAACTACCAGGTTATTTTTGGGTGGTTTTTTTTTTTTTTCAACTATTAAAAAAAAATAAAAGCAGAATATTTACTCAGGGCATAAAAGTCCCCCTGAATTCTGATGTCTTTGGCAGAGAAGTGGTGGTCCCATTTGTTTTGCATGTGATAAATACTCCTGCTGCCATGTTACTCCCACCACAAATTCAAAGGTTGTTTAATTTGCAGCTCAATTTTTAAAAACCTAAATGTTCTGAGCAGAGTTAACGTTATATTAATTTTTTAAACCAGCAAGGCAAACTGGCTTGTAACATAAATATTTTACCAACCATTTATAAATATCATGGCTGCTGAGAAAACAGCAGAGTTGGTCAAAAAGCCTCGGAGGATTCATGCTCAGTGCAAGCGGTGTGGGCAGCAGCGTGGTCCAATAGGGTGCGGGGAGCTGGAGCGGGAAATGGTGATGGCAGCTCGGACCCACTGGAAGGTTTTCAGATCTGGAGGAGTTTTGCTTCTGTTTCTCCCCAGTTCATCTGTTTTTTGGAGCTGAATGTGGGGGAAACTGTGTTGCAGCTGCTCCCGACTGTGGGGAAATCTGCTCTCGGCTTGCTCCCATCCTGATCCTGCCAGGCCATGGGCTGGATCATATAGGCACTGCTGGGATGGGCATGTTGCTTGGCACGGGAGACAGACACACCACGTCTCATTTCTGCAGGGGCTGGTCCTCTGACCCCAACCTGGGGACTGGACCAATTCTTCTCTTGTTGATGCTGGATTTCTTTTTGGTTGGACCAGCAGTGCTGAGAGCCCTCAGGGTAGTGGCAGCCTCCCAGAGCCGTGCTCACCCCTGGACCTTCCAGTATGACCAGTGATGGGCTGGGGGGGATACAAACGAACTGGGAATCTTGCACAAAATCAGATTCCTGATCTCTGTGTATTTTCCAACAGGAAAACCTACAGGTGAGCAGGGCTTACCCTGTCTCTGTTGGGAACCTGAAGGGCTGGAGTCAGGGGAAAACCGAGGGAGGGAACCTGACTTCATAAAATTGACTTTCAAACAAGTGAAAACTGCATTAAACAAACATGTAGCCTTTTGTAAGGGGGGATAATCCCTCCATTCAGATGTTAACATTAAGAAGTTATAACAAGGCTTCAGCTCTTTTCTCTTCAGAGCAGGAACAGTAATTCTGTAAGTACATTTTGGGAAGGTTTCCAAAGGGTTCGGAAGTGACAGTAATAAAACCGGACAGGTACCTCTGAGAGCAAGGACAGGATTAGACAGCCACTAGCCCACGCAGACCTGGCCATGCAACCATCCTGGGCACCAGTGGTGGGCTTCTCTTGCTGCAGGAGCAGAGCAAGGGAGAGATGTCCCAGGGAGATAGAATAATAATAGCAGAAAAGAGGAGGGAGTGGGATGGAGCGGAATGGGATGGGTTAGGATGGGATGCCTCTTCTCCAGCAGGCTGAGTTCTGGGTGGGCCTGTGGAAACGGTGGGAGGTGTGGCATGTATGGTGGTGACAGAAGCACAACAGAGGGAATGGGACCAGAGCCTTTGGAGTTGGACTAGCTGAATCAAAGAAGCCAAATCCCTGGCCCGGGCCCTCTGGCTGCTTTTCTTGAGCTGGAAGCCAAGCTGGCAATTGGCTCCCTTCTGAAATGACACAAGAGAGGCAGAGCTGTTTCCTCTTCACGTTGGGTGATTTTATGGAGGTTTGCATGTTTTTCAGCTCACTTCAGCTGGGAGCCAGCCTGCAAGAGATCCCCGTCTTTCTGGGAACACATGACAAAAGCAAACACAAGAAAATCTCCCTTTGCCCTATAGGCAGCAAGCTGGTTTTGCCCAGCACCACTGTAGACTACACACAGGCAATTGGGATCAGTTTTGCTACAGGGTGCTGAGGGAATCACAACATCCTGTGCTCCCACTGCTCTGCCCGTGGGCCTGCCTGTAAGTTTACCCACCTTCTATCCCCATGATCCAACTTTAGGCATTTTGTTGGATGTGTCACTCCCCAGGCTTGTCAGTGCAATGTCTTTGCCTTTACTGGGTTCCCACAGACAGCCCTCAGCAGCCCAAAATAGAAGAAAAGGCAGTAGCCAGCCCTATTCCTGACAATGGGCTGCGGTGGAGCATCACCAGGAGGAAGATGTCAGCCGATGACGGGAAGTGCTAGGAAACACCACGAGTGTGGTCGAGAAGGGACAGTATCCAGGCATCCCGGGATGTAAACACCAAACACACACAGGGTTGCCAGAGGAGATGGGATGAAATGAAATACGCAGGCTCGGTGCCAAGTTCCCGGTGGCACAGGGCGTTTGGGTTTAACAGAGCGTCTCAAGGGTCCAGGGATGCTTGGAGGGCTTGGGGGGGTGGGCTGAGAAAAGTGCTTCAGGCACCCAGAACCCCCAGTCTTGCCGGGAGGGGGGTCTCCACTGGTCCCACCAACCTAAATGGTGAATGCTGGGGGCGAGGAACCCTGGGAAGCTTCCTGCCAACATGCTGACAGCTCTCCAGGCTCCCTCTGAAACATGGCAGCCAGGGCAGGAGCAGGGTTTCTGCTTTCTGACAATAGCTGAGCGTGGGCCAGCCCGCGGCCCCCGAGGCATTCTTCCACCCCGCTGTCCTCCAGACATGCTGGGACAGTGGGACATGAATCCAAGCCTGGATGTTTCCTCTCTGACTCCCTTCTCCCCTCCCATCCCCCTGGCCTGTCTTGTCTGCATCCGATGCTCCATGAGTATTAATAGAGTTGCAACGTCTGACGTCTCAAAGGAATCCCCTGTTGAGTAAAAAGCTGCTCTGGGAGTTGGCAGTGGGGCTGGTACATCCCATCCCTTACACAGTAGTAGAGCGCTCCTGAGCTCCTTGGGCTGCTCCTGGCACAGGACCTCGGCTGCACAGGGCTCCTGAATTTAAACCTAAATTATAGGGGGTACGGGGGTACGCCGCATACGTGCATTTAAGCATTTAATGAGGTTTTAAGCCAGCTATTTTTACAACTTCAATGCACTTAGCACTAATTTGGGGAAGTTTAATGCAAAACACATAAATGTTGGATGGGAGACAGCTGAGGTGTTTTACAGCCTCTGGGAATTACACGAAGTATGTGGGGCTCATTTCGACTTCTGATATCACTCAGCACAAAATTACCTTTCCCTGGCCGGGTGCCATGGAGCTGTGGGCTGCGGCTGGCAGGGGTGATGTATTACAGTGTCACTCTCAGAGCGGTGACCGTGGCCATATATAAACCCAAGA
Source organism: Neopsephotus bourkii (assembly GCF_033783945.1). Lineage (NCBI taxonomy): Eukaryota > Metazoa > Chordata > Aves > Psittaciformes > Psittacidae > Neopsephotus > Neopsephotus bourkii. The sequence continues at coordinate 3,387,936 of NW_026901555.1, forward strand.
CCCAGGCAAGGGCTCAAAGCCTTGTTAATACCTTCCCTAATCTGGCAGGATCAGATTTGCCTGATGCACTCGGAGCAGCTCCGACTCACATCCTCTGGTTTGTGTGGTTGCCTTATTACATGTTGTGGGGAAAGTGGAGACATCTTTGGTGCAAAGAAAACACCCCGCAGCACCGGGTGGCTGGAACAGAGGAACCCACTGTGAAAACTGAGTAGGATGCAATGGACGAGGGACCAGCTGAGCCAGCACCATGTCTCTGCCTATCCCTTCACATCTCTTCCATCTCTACAAGTCCATTCTTCTGCATCTCATGGTCTGAAGGATGGACATGACCGTTTTCACTGCTCTGTCCTCTATACAGTGGTGTGTCTCCTACGGCATGAGGGATTGCTTCACTGTCAAAGCCAAAATGAGCCATAGTTAGGCTAATGTTAAGAAAAACTGGTTGGGTCCTGGGCATGCTGTGCCTGAAGCAAACAGGGACACCAAGAAGCACAAACCCATGGGGCTGGAGGACATCCGAAATCCTGGGGACAGAAGAACAGCCCCACCACTGACCATGTCCTTAGGAAGAGTTTTGAAGGAATGTTTAAAAATTTCTGGCTCTTCTGCGGAAAGGATTTGGCTGTGGGTTTGAGCTCATCCTCACTCATTGGTTTCTGAGATCTGCCTCAGTGAAATTGTCACAGCTTGAACACCCTGAGAAACTGCATGGTAAAGCCAGTAGGAAAAGAGAAGGCTTGAAAAAAGGGCTCTGAGAGTAAATGACGGATGCCTGGGGATGGATGCTGAGATGAGACTGAACCAGATCATGTCCTGAGTGCAGGCAGCTTTCCCAGCACGGGGCTGGAACACTGTGGGCAGGGCTTGCAGCAGCAGCTCATGTCTTGGATGCTTCTCTGTTCTAGAGAAGGAGACGACCTTCATCCTGTCCTTCAGGCAGGAGAGATCATCAGCTCCCATGTGTCCCCTACACGGTATCAGCACAGCTCCTGGGTTCTGGTGGGCTGTGAAAACACCCTGCATGGCTTGCCCTGAGCATGAGCAATAATCAGTATAAGTACTATGTATAATGAAACGAGAAATTATAACCCCCAAAATTGGTTCCTCTGTTAGTCGTTTAATTTAGCAAAGGAGCCATTTGTCCCCAGGATGAACAGACTTTCCCTCTCCAGCTAATCCCAAGGAAGCTGTTATGGCTGTGGGAAGTTTTTTGTGCTCTTCCCTTCCCAGATTCACTCATTATGAGTCAGAAAATCTCATCTTTTCCAACCTTGGCCTTCAGGTAACTCCCTTGAATGGTGTCTACCAGGCAGGCACCAAACATTAGCTAATCAGGTCATGTCCAGGAGGTCTGTAGTGCTACTTCCAGGGCTCAGAGGATGAGCTAGGAGCCAAAGGTATTAAATGCCTAACCCAAGGCCAGCAGCAAAGCCAGTTGGGCCATCAGCTCCCAATCCTGTGCTTACTCCAGGAAGGCATGGCAGCTCTCACTGCAAAGGGTGGGATAGCTCCAACAATGAAGCAGCTTCAGCCACAACGTGAGATGGGCCTGGGAGCAGTCAGTGACTGCCCAGGGTCTCCACAAGCCAGTGACTGAGGCTGGACCAGCCATGGAGGGACTGAGCTGGGAGTGCGGGAGGAGGCAAGGTTGGGAGTCAGGCACCGGGGTCTGACAATTGATGAGGGGCAATGCTGGGAATGGGAAGGAGCAAACGTATCTGAAGCAGTGAAGAAATGGCCTGTGGGCAGGAGCCTCCTGCCCCAAGTTGGACCTGGGATGGTGGCTCTTCCAACAGGGCTAGAGGGAACCCGAGCAGCACAAGTGACTATGAGGAGCTGGGGCGGGCTCTGGCACTGGGTGCTCAGCATGGGCTGCTGTGGCTGGGCTGGGCAGAGCTGAATTAACATCAGTGTGGCTGCAGACACCTCATTGCACCCTCCCACGCTGCACGGACTCTGGTGCAATGGGTAGGCATGGCTGGATCCTCAGGAGTTCTGTGCTATAGCCACCAGCTTGTCAGGGAAAGGGAGATGGGATGGGTTGTCATGGCATGGGTTAGGTAGCCAACAACATCTCTCTGTCTCTGTGAGCTGTCGCAGAAGGTGACAGTCAGATCTCTGGGTATATGTGTTGCTCCTGCCATTGAAACAAGGTATTCCCACCTTTCTTTTTGCTTCAAGTCGAACCTGCTACTTTATCGTAACAAGAGGCATATCAGAACCACATCTCTGGCTTAGCAGTCATGATGTGTTGTCCCCATACAGCCTGGTTAATCTAGTTATCCTATAACCAAACTGCTTATCTATTCCTGGAGTGCAGCCAGGGAGTTCTGCTTCCTCAGCACACATCCCCAGGCAAGAGACGGGCTGTAGACTGTGCAGTGACCCCAGCAGCACAACTTGTCTGAGCGATCCTGGCACTGATTCTTATCGAGACACATCTCAGACACTCGTCCAAGCGGGGCAACTTCCCTGTTCCCGGGCAGCCCTGCTAAATTCCACCAAAGCAGCCAACCTCACTGTGCACAGTGGTCTGCTGCTCACCACGGCTGCTGTTTGAGCTTCCATCCTTGCCCCTCAGCTCCAGAGGGTGTCCTGGCACATCCTGGCTTCTTCCCTGCAGGCAGCATTGCCTCCCTTTCCCACTGCAAGGAGAGGCATGCAGGGCGCTGGCCATGTCTTGTGCCTGGTACCTCGGACAAACTGGTGCTTTGGCCCCTGGTTATGTAGATCAGTGTAAGAGCCACTTCTGTTCAGAGAAGATTTGAAGCCTATTGCACTAGGGCTACATTCTCCCTGTGGAATTCCCTTGCAGACCTGGTAATCCTTCCTTTAATTTTTCGCTTTTCCTTCCTTCATCTCTTTTAATTACTTTAAAAAGCACCCCAAAATGAAATTACATCAAACAAATTCATGCTCCCAGGGGATCCCGTAGAAGCCACCCAACTGCAGGAAATTCAGAAGGAATATAGACCATGTCTCTGAGATGCTTCAGGGCCTTTGGCAGGAGGTGTCCATGAATCTTTGCACCCTCTTCCATTTCCTTTACCTCTGGAACATCTCATTTAAGTTCCTGGGCTGGGGAGGGGGGAGCTGAGCTGAGGATGCTACCCGGTTGGCTGCAGCACAGACATGAGGAGGTCAGTCTGAGGAAGATCCTCTGCTTCCTGAGAGCTGGGGAAAGGAGAATAAGACAGGACTCCCTTCTCAGGACCTGAGCTGGCATCATGGCAGTCATGCTTTGCCCTGTGCACTAACACATGCCCCTGAGACCATGCTCATACAAGGCCATGCACACACTGTGATGTTTCCAGCGCCTGCCTTGGCACCTCAGAAGCAAACACCTCTCTTTCCCAGGAGCTGGCAAAGCTTCTTTGTTGGAGGGGAAGCAGTTAATGCCGAGCCTTGCCCTTCCTGCTCTGCTTCTGGCTGTGACTCACAGCTGCAGCAAGAGGCAGCAGGACAGGCTGCCAGGGCGAAGCCAGGGTGCCCAGGGGCTGGATGGACCTGCTGCACAGAGCAGGCACACACATGCATGCCCGTGCTGAGCCAGCCTGAGTACGTGTCCGCAGACAGGAATCAAGCAGAAATACAGCTCAATGCAATACACCCCCGTGCACACAGACCAGCACCAGGAGCCCTGCAGCATCCCCAGTGATGGCCCTTGTGTCTGCTCATGGGCTGTCAGGGTGATCAGTGTTCCCTGTCAGCAAGTGGCAGCTTCCCCCTTGTCACTTGCTCTCTTTCAGAGAGACACCCATCAGTCACTGTCCCCTGGGAGTGGAGGGAACTCCATGGACCCCATCCTGTCATGCTGCTGCTCCAGCACTGAGGCTTGTCACTGCTCCTTCCAGCTTGGTTGGGCTCCCTGCCATGGCCAGCACCATCCTGGCAGCCAGTGAAGGGACTTGGTGTGAAAAAAGGCCTGTAAAACCCAAAGGGACCTCTGCAAGGGCAGGGCTGGTGGTGGGACACAGAGCTGGGACCCCAAGGGAGCCAAGCCGTGTTGCTCTGCTCTGGGACGTAGATGCATCCTGCCCCCACCCTGCCTCTGTCCCCTTGGATGTGTAACCCCGAGGGTAGAGAACTCCCCAGCCTGCCCCAGCAGCTGAAGAGAGCAATGAGCTACGTGTGGGGATACATGCTATGGGGCTGCACACGGTCTGTGCACCCTGTGGGGCTGGAGTCCCTGCAGCAGGGTCCCTCCTCTGCCAGGTCTCCCCTTAGGAAGCACACCCTGGCAGGGGTCTGCCATGCAGACATGCACCTTGACAATCCCTGTGACAAATACAGAGAGCCACATAGACAAATACCCCCCTGGGGGCCACAGCGGATGTCAGACATCTCTTTTTCACCTTGGCTCTGCTGAATGTTTAAGCAGGCATCCCTCAGGGCCAGAGAGGATGCTGGCTTGCCCCTGGCACCACAGACCCCAGACCTGAGGGTTTTGGTGGGGCAGAATGAAGTCAGTAAAGCTCTAGCAAAGCCAGTGCAATGGGTTTGGCTTGGAGGTCAGAGGCAAGAGGCTTGGGGACAGCCCACTGTTCCATCTTGCTCTCAGCCCTGCTTTGCTCCAGGCTTCCCATGCCACCTGCATGTGAATGAAGGGAAAATAGGACATCAATTACTCTGGTCAGAAAAGGAAATGGTTTTTGAGATGGGCTGGGAGGGTCCCTGGGTGCCCGTCAGGCACACCTCTAACAGCCGGTTAGTGCAGGAGAGCAAAACACTAATTGAAAGGGTCCAAAGTTACAGCCCTGCTCACTGCTGCTCTGAGCTGCTTGCTGGGAAATGAGCAAGTGTCTGACCACTGTGCCTGGAGGGGAGAGGCCACCCAATTGCCTCTGCAGGCCATCGCATTGCTTCCACCACAGCAGGTCACAGTCCCCCTGGGACCCAGTGCCAAGATGTGGAAAGCCCCTACCTGCTTGGCAGGAGTCACTGCCAGTGACACAGTGGCACATTGCATTGGAGAGCAGGGGTCAAAGCCAGCTCAGGTGGGACAGGGCAGTCCCAGGAGCAGACACAGGGCAATAAATGTAGGGTGGCACCGCAGACCCCAATCCACAAGTTGCTCAAACATGCATCAGGCCATAAGTGCTTCCTCAGCATCCCCACATCATGCTGGGCTGAAGATGAGGTCCACAGCAAAGCTGACTCCAGGAAGCCCTGGCACCTCTTTGATCATTCCCTGGGAGAAGTTGTTCAAATCCTAAAATTCCCCCTGAACATCAAATTTTAAAAATTGTCATCAAATAAATAAAGGAATTACCTTACAAAAATTCCTCTTGCAAAGTCTGGGACTGTTTTTTGAAGCAGTCAGAGCGTTTCTGTTTTGATTTTGATGTTTCAACTAACAGGGAAAGGCTAAAAATGAAACCAAATTCCTGGACCTTGTAGTATGTTTTCATAATTATTCACAAAACACATTGATGAAATATATGTTTCCACGAAGTCATTCCCACATGTGGAATCAGCGTTTCCTGACAACAGCTTTCCATCGGAAAGTTTTTGGTCACCTCTCAAAAATGCCCGTGCTTCCCAAAGGCAAACATGCCCATGCTGCCCGTGCTCATCCCCCATGCCCAGGCAGCACCCACTGTCCTTATGGGGTGCACCCCCCGGTGCTGCTCTCACCCCAGCTCGGTGCAGAGGGCTGGGATGGGCACCTCATGGGCAAGTCTGGCCTCCTCGGGCCATGTTTGCACAGGCTGGGGCAGGAGCCGAGGCTGGCTGAAGGCAGGATATCAGAAGGGATGAGCTCTCCTTGCTCCAGGAGGGCACCTTCAGGCAGATGCTCATCACCTCCCTGCAGAGTGCCCTGTCCAACCGGGATGCCTCAGAGCTGGAGGCAGCAGGCAGCAATGGGACCTCCACCACTTCGTTAGCTCAGCAGGCACTGGGAGCCTCATTCCTTACTGGTCTTTTGGACAAGAGAAAGGATCAGCTTGACGTTAGCCAAGGACACAGGCTGACCACGCTCTCTAGAGACTCAGATGGATGGCTGTGCCCTACACAGGGCTGGCCCTCACCTTGCTTCTCAGATGATAAGATTGGAGGCAGCTTCACATACAGCTCAGAAGTGGTGTGGGTCCATTGTGCACCTCTTCTGAGCATCACACCCGGGCAGAGGGAGCTGCTCTATGATGTGCCCCAGATACATTATGTTCCTTCTCAGCAGCCAGCAAAGGGCTGTGGCTGCCATAGCCAGGCAGCATGTTTGAGTCTTTTGCTTTCATGGGATGGGAAAAGGATGTGAGTTAATGTAGGGTTGCGGGGTATCTCCATAGCTATTTCTAGCAGAGCTGTGCCAAACGCAGCTCTTGAGTTAGCAAGAGCTCTTGCTAACTCTGGGATACAAAGCACACTAAAGCCCACAGTGGCATTTCCAAGAGCCAGAGCTGAAACTGGGCCCTGTAAGCCCTTCTCCTGAAAGGGCTTCTTTCTGGGACTGGGAAGGATGACTTTGTAATTAAGTGGCTGGATGTCTCTGAGACATTTTGGGAGGGGAGTGTGTGCTACCTGGGAGAAGCTTCATCCAGAGCTGTTCACCTCTGCCTGGTCTGCACCAGACCCTCTGCAGCCCCTAGAGAACCAGCACTGGGAAACAGTCCCCCCTCCAACCCACTCCTGTCTGGTCTCTGTTGGGGTGAGTTCTGTGTTTCCTGGAACAGATGCGCCAACATTTCCTTTCCATTTAGAGACTTCTCAGCCTCTTTACCTGGACCATTACCGCAACTGGTTTTGGGATGGCTTTTGAAATGACATGCTCCAGTAGAGAGATGCAGCAGTGAAAGCCAGGGGTTTGGCTCACTGTGCTGGGTTCAGGCTGCTGAGGGGACCTGGAGGCAACTTGGGTGACCCTGATGGGTGAGCTGAGTGGAGCGGAACATATAACAAGAGATGTGACAAGGTGGATGTGTTCTATGCAAGCCTCCACCGAGGCGCTTGGGAAGGAAGCTTCTGATGCAGTGGTGGACTTGGCATGGATGTCCAGTGCTCCACTCTGGGCCCAGTCCTGCAGACACCCAAAAGCCCCATGACAGCTTCCTGGGCCACTGTCAGCGCTGACAGCGGCTGAAGGTTTGGCAGCAGTGGCACAGGGAGTCAGGGCATCTCACCTCTGGTGATTAATTATCCCCTTAGCCTGCTGACTCCTTCACCTCCAGCCATAATTCAAAGTCTCTTAAAAAATCTGTGTTTTTCTTCTCCCTGTACCTTTTAATTAGTTACACATGTCCCCAGGACAATATCTTTTTGTGGTGCACTTAGAAAATGAAAAGAAAATGGTGATCAGACTTCCTCATTACCTGCTGCTCTTGGTTCTGAGCTGCTGCTGGGTGTTTGTCCCCTTGGTCCCAGGGAGACAGGGGGCCTGTGAGGATACCCTACCCAGCAATGTCTCTGCAGAGCAGTTTGCTCTGGGGGGGAGAAAACCCTGATTTCTGCCCTTGCTGCTGGAGCTGTGTGTTCTCTGAAAGGCTCAGAGAGGTGAGAGGGGCTCTCCAGCACAAAGAGCAGTTTCTGGGGGGCTGGTGTGGTGCTTGATGGTTGTCTTCACCCTGATGCCCACATCCCACTGCCCACATCCCACTGCCTGCACCTTGCTGCCCACATCCCACTTCCCACACCCCTCTACCTGCACCCTGCTGCCAGCATCCCATTGCCTACATTCCACTGCCTGCACCCCATCCCACTGCCTGCACCCCATTGCCTGCACCTCTCTGCCCACATCCCACTGCCCGCACAGCGTTGCCAGGGCGACAGCAGGTAAAGCTGCCCAAGGAGCATTTGCACAACCTTCCCCATCAGCACTGTGCCTTTGGAAATAAAAGGAGAAAAAAAAAAACCCAAACCCAACCTAGAAGAAACAAAGACAGAAGCCATCTGGTCCTATCCTGTTCGTGTGGACAGCACCAGCATTTTCTCCTATTGTTGTACACAGCAGCAGGATCCGACCCTGCTCCCAGTGCAAATGAGGGGTTCGGTCTGCCCTGTGTAAGTCCTTACGGATTCAGTGGGTTTCCCAAGGTGGGAAAATATAATGTTCCTTCTCAGCCCAAACTGACCCTGGATGAGTTGCAAATTCAGCCTTCACCTCTGCCGCATCTGTATCCACCTTCAGCCCACAGCAGACTGGGGATGTGCATGGTGGCAAGGGGGCTGCAGGACTCAGCCTCCACCCCATTGCAGCATGCAGCCATGACGGTCCTCACTGGCTTCTCAACATAAAAAGGACATGGAACTGTTGGAACAAGTCCAGAGGAGGCCAAGAGGATGATCAGGGACTGGAGCACCTCCCATATGAAGATCGTTTGAGAAAGTTGGGGCTGTTCAGCCTGGAGAAGAGAAGGTTGTGTGGAGACCTCATAGCAGCCTTCCAGTATCTGAAGGGGGCCTATAGGGATGCTGGGGATGGACTCTTCATTAGGGACTGTAGTGATAGGACAAGGGGTAATGGGTTAAAACTTAAACAGGGGAAGTTTAGATTGGGTATAAGGAGGAAATTCTTTCCTGTTAGGGTGGTGAGGCACTGGAATGGGTTGCCCAGGGAAGTTGTGAATGCTCCATCCCTGGCAGTGTTCAAGTCCAGGTTGGACAGAGCCTTGGGTGCCATGGTTTAGTGTGAGGTGTCCCTGCCCATGGCAGGGGGGTTGGAACTGGATGATCTTAAGGTCCTTTCCAACCCTAACTATTCTATGATTCCGTGGTTCTCCTGGCACTCATGTTTCCACATGCTCCATTGGAAATTCCTCCTGCTTTGGTCTTCCTCCCGGGTCTGCAGAAGGGACTGTGTGCTCCCACCATCTCCAGTCGCACCATATCCCTTGGGACCAGCTGTGGTTTGCATTCCCTGAGGAAGGCAAATACCTGCTGGCAGCAGTGCTGGCTACCCCATCAGCCCCAAATCACCCTTACTCTGCAGAAACCAGGTGATGGAGACCCTCTACTGTGAGGGCCCATGCCTGCTCCCCTGATCCTGGCCAGTGCATTTGGACCCAGTCCAGGCTCAGCTTGTTCAGGATATGCTGTTCTTTGCCAATGCTCAGAACACTTGAGTTTCCATCCAAAACCAGAAGACAAAATACAAACACACGGGAAAGTGCAGACTGCCTCCCAGCCCAGCACTGTTGTGGGCGCCATGAACTGATCCAAAGCAAAATCTCTGTTTGGAGCTTTCCTTGCAGATCACAGATGCAGGAATTCAGCCTGTCGGGATAAGGGGTTTGCACAGTTTCTGCAGGGAAATATTTGCTTTAAAGAAGTTGGATCCCAGCCCGAGTCTCTCTCTCCCCACTGCCATCAACATGACCAGCCTGTGTCAAGGGCACGCTGCATGCTGCTGCTGGCATGTGGCATGGGGGACAATGGGGCAAGTGGCCAGCCTGCTGCATGGCCCCCATTGTATACCACACTCGGCAGCAACCTCTGCAACGTGCTGGTGCTTGCAGGCTGTGCCAGGCCTTCCCCAGACCCACAGCCCTGGGGTGATGGGACCCCACTGCCCAGTGCTAGGCACACTGGACCGCTGCTGTAACCCTTACCAGCTCCCAGCCCAGTGATGGATAGTGGTGGGTGATGTTTCAGAGATACATCTCATGGCTATATCTGCTGCATTGAGGCACTCCCGAAGCCATGCCTGCTTGGGCACCCAGCCTGGAAAGCCAGAGGGATGAGTGTGCCCTGGTTTCAGCTGGAATAGGGTTAATTTTTCTCCTGGTAGCTGGTAGAGTGCTATGGTTTGACTTTAGTCTGAGAACAATGCTGATAACACACTGATGTTTTAGTTGTTGCTAAGTAGCACTTACACTGATCAAAGACTTTTCATTCTCTAATGCCAATGAAAAGGGGCACAATGAGCCGGGAGGAAGCAAAGACAGGATACCTGACCCAAACTAGCCAAACGGGGATTCCATACCACAGCACACCATGGCCAGTATAGAAACTGAGGGGAGTCACCCAGAAGGGCAGATAGCTGCTCAGGCCAGGTAGGGTGTTGATCAGCAGGTGCTGAGCAGTTGTATTGTTCATCACTATCAGTTATTGTTTTGTTTCCTTTTCCCTTTCAGTTTTATATTCTCTCTCCTTGTTATTTCCCTTACTATCATCAGCATTATTATTATTATTTTATTATATTATATTGTACTTTAGTTGTTAAACTGTTCTTATCTCAACCCATGGGTTTTACATTCCTTTGATTTTCCTCCCCATCCTGCACAGGGAGGGGGATAGAAGTGGGTGAGGGTGGTACTGAGTTACTGGTTGGATTTAAACCACAACAGAGCCCTGCCATGCCCCCTGCCCGGTGAGCTCAGGGGAAGGCTGGCTGCAGGAAACCATTCCTTGTTGAATCCCACCGGCCCCATGTGCTGCCGAGCTCCAGTGGAGCAAGGTTGGGTGCTCTCCACAAAACCACTCCGCACCCCTCACCAGCCTGCAGCTGGAGAGAGGAAAGAAAAGGAGGAGGGAGAGAAAGGCCCCCGTGAAATGGAGATTTATGGTCACCGGTGACAAGTGCAGAAGACTTTGCGGAGACCTCCAGGTTTTATGAGCAATGGTTTAGAGTTGACTGGCTGCTTAAATAAGTCTCTGCTAATCCCCAGCACAGTGCATCCAGCTCAAATTGGAAAAGAAAAAGGTTTAGCGGGAAGGCAGGGGGAAAATGGGAGCATAAAACATATTTTACATCATGTCAGAGGAAGGTGTAGTTTATAACTATATTATGTTAAACAAACACTACAGGCAGTCAGAAGGGGGGGGGGGGGAAATGAAGCAGAAGAGCTTCTCTTTGAACAGCAAAGGTGTGTTTTAACCCAGTGCACACAGCTGAGAGCAGTGTTTCTGCTCCTCTCTGGAGAGGTGCTGGCACCAGGACCAACACATCCAGCCATGCCAGGAGAGGGGACAGCCAATGCCACCATAGCTGTGGCAAGGTGGCACAGAAGCGATCTACAGAGCCACAGGATCACCTTCATCTTCACCTTCCTGTATGACTCTGCCCTTCTCACCCAGCAAAGGAATCAGGTCTTGCTGGAGCCAGACCTTTCCTTGCTGGGCTATGTGTGTCTGCCCCAGCCCCTCCTGCACTCTCACAAGTGAGGACATGGGACACAGCAGCCCAGGGGACCTCGGACATCCTACCATGCAGCCCCAAGCAAGTGCAGGCAGGTCGTCGTGCTGGAGTACACGGCCCCCTCAGGAACAGCCTGCAGCATCCCCACAACAGCCCACTCAGCTGCTCCCACCTCACCTGCCCTGGGAGGAGATTTAAACCCTCCCCAGCCCAGCTGGAGCACAAGGCTTGGCAGCAGCAACAAAAGGTTTGCTGCAGGGACCTTCAGGAAGTTGGGTTTCCTGGAGAAAGGAGCTTCCTTCTTCATCCTCTTCTCCATTAGCATTGCTGAAGTGAAGGTAGGATGTGTTTAGGGCCCTGGTGAGAAGAGCAGTAGCTCTGGCAGGGTTGTGAGCAGCTGCAGGTAAGGCTGTGCCTTCCAAGGGATGTTGGACCTTGGGGTGAATCTGCTTCATGGGGAAAACTTCCCCTCCCAGGGCTGCTCTGCCCTGTCCTCTCCAGGTGCTTGCTGCTTTGGTGCCATCACCCCCTTTCTGGCAGCACTGCATGAAGCACAATTATGATGCTCTTCCCTCACTGTCTCTAGCAGTGAGCAGCCAACTGCTTCCGTCCACATTGCTGGCTCTGACCTTTCTCTTCCCTTCAGCCACCAACCAGCCCCGAGGCCATCATGAATAGGCAAACCAAGGAGTGACCAGCCCTGAGGCCATCTCTGATGGGCAGAGGGAGGAGTGGGATACAGGATGATCAGGGCTGTGCACTGTCCTGGATGTTCTGTCCCAGCATGGCACAAGGGATGCAATTTCGCCATCCCACCGCTCAGCCCAGATGCAGAGCTGCCAGCAGCAGCAGCAGGAGGGGGGAGGTCAGATGAGTCAGTGCCCCCGCAGACAGACCTGTGTTGTGCCGGGATGGCTTCCTGTCTTGAGAAATGCTTGCTTTCATTCACCGAGGTCTCTCGCCAGGCTCTTGCACAGCAGCCGGAGGCTACCAGGAAATTTATTAGACTTGTAAAACTTCAGGGCTCAAATCTAATTGTCTCCTTCTCCCCCAGATCCCTTAAGGGAAACTCTTTGATTTAAGCCCCGATTCCAAACTGAGCCAGCGAGTCAGCACTTGGTGCTCAAAGTCAAATGAGCAATTTATGTGAGGGCCAAAGGATAATTACAGCCCCCACTGTTCAGAGGTCAGAAACCTGGGGAGCAGCTCCTGTCCTCATAGAGGTGTACTCGTTGCTTGAGGACACAGGCCCATCTCACCCAATTGGGCCTGGGATATAGCTTAGGAGATCCCAATTCACCGCTGCAGCAGCCAAGGACAGAAATGTGGTGCTTATTCTCTAGCACAAGCACCACGTTGAAGGTGAAGAAAAAGTCCATCTTTTTCTTCAGTGGGCTCTGCTTGCATGGCTGTGAGCCCCAGAATTTACAGAGGATCACAGAAACTACCGTAATGGGATTGAAGTTGTGTTAATCTCTTAAGGACTTCCAGCCGAGCAGAGTTTTGCTCAGCCAGACAAAGCAGAACCTGCTGGGTGAGAAATGGAGAAGTAGCCAAGTACTGGATGGGGAGAGAAGGTGGCTCAGAAGCTAAGGGGCTGAAAGCTTGTGTCAGACAAATAAGTCAGCTACTGACAGAGAGAATCATAGGGTGAAAGTGAGAAAACTCATGGGCTGTGATGAAGACAGTTTAATAGGTAAAGCAAAAGCTGTGCATGCAAGCAAGGCAAACCAAGGAATTCATTCACCACTTCCCATTGCATGCAGGTGTTCAGCCATCCCCAAGAAAGCAGGGTTCTATCACACGTAACAGTGACTTGTGAAGACAAGTGTCGTCACTCAAATGTCCTTCTTTCCTCCTTCCCCAGGTTTATATGACTGAGCATGATGCCATCTGGTATAGAATATCCCTTTGGTCGGTTGGGGTCAGCTGTCCCAACATCTTGTGTACCCCTAGCCTACTCGCTGGTGGGGTGAGAGGCAGAAAAGGCCTTGACGCTGTGTAAGAACTGCTCAGCAATAACAAACATCCCTGTGTGGTCAACACTGTTCCCAGCACAAATGCAAAACATCACCCCATACCAGCTAGTATGAAGAACATTAACTATCCAAGCCAAACTCAGCACATCTTGTGTCCTTTCTGCAAGGACAGCAGGAGGTCAGGACTTGCAGCTGGGCTGAGGACATCTCCCTTGCAGAAAATGAATGACTTTGGAAGAGAGCTCTTCCTGGGACTGATGCTCTACTCATCGTGATGGAGGAGCTTCAAGGGTTGGCTGGGGGGGGCAGAGAGAGGATGAGCTGCTGCTAGGGTATCTTGTGGGTCATTGGGGCAGAGGACAGGACTTGATAGGCAGGCTCTAACGCCAGTGCTCTGTGTCACTGGCCCATCACCAGCTCTATCACTGTGACCACTGGGGCTTTGTTGCCTAAAGCAGCTTCATTACAGCAAATTATAAACTCGAGTAGATTTTTCAGCTCTGCCTGTGGCCTGCCTGGCACTAGCAAACATGCTTCCCTCAGCAGTCTCTTTCTTCCCCCTTTTATTCTCTGTTTAAAGATGAACTTTGCTTCCCTGTTCAACAATCAAACTTCGCATGAGCAGCGCTGGCCATGGCTGAGCTGCCAGGCTCAGCATATTCCTTCCATGCACGCAGCGGGGTTCTTCACCCGTCCCTGTCCCAGTCTGTGAGAGCTCAGTCCCAGGGAGGGTAGGGAGTGATGTTACAGGGGTGCTTCAGAGCAAGGGCCAGCCCTGTAGAGCATCCAGCCTTCTGCCCCCTGGGTCTCACACACTCTGGGTGCTTGCTCTGTAGCATATTGGCATGCCCACGGCAACGGCTGTGCTCAAGGAGAGGCTGGAGGATGGTTGCCAAATGGGGATGTTGAGTGTGGAGGCCTGGGGAATGGGGCTGCTGCTCCTGATGGCTCTGAGCTTGCCAGACCAAAGAAGGATCCCATGTGGTATGCACATCCAAAACCCAAACTTGCAACCTTCCGCGACTTCTGGCTTCCTGATACTCGCAAGCTGCTCACAGGCATTTGCAAATAAGAAAGGAAGTTTAAATTCGCTCACCAGAAATAGCTTATTTCTGGGGTTGTGAGTTGTCTGGGAGCTGCTCAAAATTTTGTCATTTGCAGTTGGGAGAAGGAAAAATAAAAGAAATAAAAGAGAAATTAGAAAAAGCAAAATTGAACGAGGGCAGAAAGCAGAAGCCTGGTTGGAGCCCAGAGCCATGTATTAGAGCAGGTGCCCAGGGGATGCTCTGAGCCATCCAACGCACTTCTGAGCTGTGGTCCCCAGGCATCATGCCATGGAGGGGGGTGACAACAGCCCCATCCTGGAAAGCTCTACCATGGCTATCCACCATAGTGCACTCTGCTGTGCCTCTCATTAACAGAAATAAATGGATACAGTGCAGAGAGGGGATCAGGGTAGATTTATGGGGAGGGATTAAAAGAACTAAATATACATAGTTCGGTAGAGAGACATTTAAAGGAAAGGGCATGTGTGGATAGGGAGGGAATGAAAAGTATAATAACAGTCTATAAATATTTGAAGGTGTAGGCACCAAGAAGCAGATTGATTTATTCGTGGCAATGTAAATGGGATGCAGCTAAGGGAGAAGAAGAGACACAAAGGGGAAAAGCTCTAGACCATTCCTTGTAGAAGGAGTAAGGACCCCATTGCCTGGGCTCACTAATCAGAGAGGGTACCAAGTAGGCAAGGGGACACTTGCTGCCCAGGTTTTGGCCCAAGCAGCATGCAGTGCTCTGCTTCTCTGCTGTTATGGCTGCAGATATTGCCTGCAGAGGTGGCCTGGGCCCTGTGGACCCTATCAAATTCAACACTGTGAGATTATTCCAATTTGTTTCTTCCCTAACGGAGCTCAGACAACGCCTGCACTGCTCCTCCTCCTCCTTCCCCCTGCCCCTCGTGGTGCCAAGCTGTTCATGTGTAAGGCGAACATCTTGGGCAGGACGCAGGCTCCAAGTCCTGCCCAGTTTTGCAGTGCCCCCCCCTCCTCCTTATCCCATCACGGTGTCACGTTCTCCCGCCTGAGCATGCCACGCTGGGTGGCAGAGCCTGGCTGGCATCGCCGCCGCCGCGCTCAGTGCGAACGCGACAGATGGGAGTGAGGAAGGCTCACTCTGCCTGTGCCAGGGTGAAAATGGCTCAGCTGCAAATGAATATTTCCAGAAACCTCTTCTTCCTTGGTTTATAATTATGAGCAGATTTTCTTGTGGATAAAAGGGAGGCTGGTTTCAAAAAAGAAATGACCCTGTGTGGGAAGAACTGATTCTTCTTGGAAAAAATATGGTGCTTTGAGTATGGTTAACTCTTCTGCTTCCTCCAGGCAGGAACAGATTCACTGCATACAGATTCCTGTCAGCCAGGTCCAAGCCTGAGGCTTGGCACTGGCCACCTTCTAGTGCAGGAATTGGAGTCTGTTTTAAAACAAGTTCCTCTTTGAAGGCTGTGCGTACAGGGGACTGCAATCCTTCAGTGAAGCTACTCTTTGGAGGCTCCTGGATGCCAGACACACAAAGGTCTCTGGCATCATGACCAGGAGGCACTGGTGGGAGGTGTGAGACTGTGGCATTGCCTGTCTGGCACTGGGCATGGATGTCCCTGCTCCACACAAGGGACAAAACTGCCCCCCATGGCTAACAGTGATGCCCACTGTGGCTATTGGATGGGGAATTTCTGCTGCGGAGACCACTATGAATTGGATTTGGTGTATTTAAACCCGAACTATTTTCTTTGGAGAGCTTCTGGGGCTGCTTGTTGCTGCCCCATGGGTGAGCACTATGCTCCATCCCAAGTGTGAGAGCCTCTGCCCAGGGAGAGCCACTCTCACCTCTGGAGATGAGCCAAGGGATGTCTGTAGCCACATCCCATCCCATCCCTGTGCATCACTGTTGTGCATTGCCACTTTAGCAGCGTACGAGTCAGGAGGTCTGGCAGACAGGATTCCCTTCCCTGTACTGAAATTATCTTTGATATGTCAGAAATTGCAAGGAAAATTTGTGAACAGACGTGAAAGGCAAAGGGGTCCTTGGAAGTTTTCCCCAGCGTGAGAGAAGCTCTTGAAGTTTATTCATATAACAGCCATCTTATTAAAGAGCTTCTCAGAGAACTTTGAACAGCTTTCTATATGGAAACAAATCTGCCTCTATAGCAGCAGTTTTGTGTGTTTCTTTTGATAACGATAATGATCTTACATTTCTGAACAGCCTTTCATCTTGCCGGATCTTAATGAGCTTTACAGACAAATGTGCAAGCTCTACGCAAAGATCAATTCGCCCAACAATGCCAGGCAGCGGCTGCTGGGGTGGATGTGGCAGGTGTCTGTGCAGCCCGCTGCAAGAGCAGGGATGGGAGAGATCGGGTTTTGTTGTGATTTTTCGTTATTTATTGAAAATGCAGGCAGCATTTTAGAGAAGCGGAATTTGTCAGGCTAGGATTTGGCTGGGACAACAAAGTTGTCTCTCTGTCTTTCCTTTTGGAGCTGTTCCTCCCCTCAATACATATTTCACCCTTCTCCATGCCAGGGAAGGGATTGCTTCCCAGTGGCTGAAACTCCTGCCTGGCGTGGAGGCGGACAGCTTCAGCTCTCCGCTAAATGTTTAATGTGTTTTATGGGAAGGGTGAGGATGCCAAAAAGAGAGCGCCATGCCAGGACAGCTGATGGCCTGAGACCGTGGTGCTCAGCTGAGCAGAGAGGCTTGGATGGAGGCACCGCATCCGTCACAGCTGCCCGTGGGTGTGCTTCCCACTTGTTCTCACTATTTCTTGCCGATGCCCCAAACGATGCCGTGGGTCAGGATCTGGTCCCTCATCCGCAGCCTCTGTCCTAGCAGGGTATTTCTAGCAACTGTTGTGTTCAAGGGTAGAAGCATCACCTTGAAAGCAAGGCTCTGTGTCCCTGGAACCTCATGTGTTCCCAATCCATCAGGCCAAATTTAGCATTGCCATGAGGAGCAACAGTCCCCAAGCAGAGCACATCCCCATCCATCTAGGGCAACATTTTTTTCCTCCCCACAGCAACAACCTGAGGAATCAACCTTAAGTGCAGAGGAAAAGGCAGGAGCTGGGAGCATCCTAAATGCCACAGGTTTCATTTTCGAGCCAGTATCCTGACTGGTGGTCACAGGTCAAGGAGAAAGCTGCTGCTGCTATTGCTCAGAAGTCCCCAGAGCCTTCTGCCTCCTGTGGACCTGCCTGCCTCCTGCTCTGCCCCATTGATGGGGCTGGCCTTCTCCTCCTGTTTAAGCATCTTTCACTAGGAAATTTGCTATGCCCCTCCCCAAGCAGCTAACCACCCAGGGCAGTGTCTGTGTGGCACAGCCACTGTACCTCCTGGGGATGTGCCAACTCAGTCAGGTTGTGCCCCTTCTTTTGGTCTTTTGGTTCACAAATTCTTTCAGCCCTTTGGGGTTTCTGTGGAAGCAAATTCCTTTTCTCTTCTCTGTTTCTTCCCCTCAAGCTGACTCCTCCTGAGGGCCCTTTTATCCTCCTGTATCTCCCTTTCCACCTCTTTTTTGGCTGTGGTTGGGTTAACTCTTCATTTTCTGTTTGCAGTTCACAGAAATTATGCTGGCTCAGAATGTTTTATTTTAAAAGCAAATCCCCCACACTCTGGTTGCTACCTCAGAGAAATAACTGATGTTAAATAGTGCCATGTCTCTGCTGGGAGAGCTGCTGCATGGTGCCC
Source organism: Neopsephotus bourkii (assembly GCF_033783945.1). Classification (NCBI taxonomy): domain Eukaryota; kingdom Metazoa; phylum Chordata; class Aves; order Psittaciformes; family Psittacidae; genus Neopsephotus; species Neopsephotus bourkii. The sequence continues at coordinate 3,405,731 of NW_026901555.1, forward strand.
ATGGGAGGTTGGACATGGGATGTCCCAGCTCAGATGTTTTGCTCTCTTATTCACTCCTGTTCACTTCAGCTCACTGTGAAGCAGATGAATGGGTCTGAGTTTAGAAACAGAGCAAGATACGTGCTGTGCATGGTGGCAACACCTCAAAGCAGTGGGAGGCCAGAGGTACCCTGGGGGTTCTTCAGCGCTGCTGCTCAAGATGAGTCCTGCTTCCCCATCCAAGCTTGGGCAATGTGGAGCTGGGCACAATGTGGAGGTATCACAGCTGTGGGTGCATGGCTTCCTTGCTCCCACCTGCACCTCACCTGCTGCCTGGCACAGCATCATGTGTCTCCTCTGCCTCTCCTCTCCCCTCCCTGGGACAGTGATGCTGGCACTGCACCATTTCCCGTATTTATGGCAGTAAAGCTGTAATCTCCCTCGATCCTCAGAAACCTCCAGGAGAGATTGATGGAAGCACAGGTCAGCCATTAGTGACCGCTGCATAAATCACCCTTATTAGCCAAGCTCCCTTGGCAAGGCGTGCTGATATATGGACCTGCGAAGTCTGTGAAGCATTAAGGAATCATGACTGCATACCTGGGGCAGCTGAGGATCCCTGCTGCACGAACACCTTATCTGGACAAGGGCAGGCTGGATTCTCCTTCTGGCCCTTCTTTTTGTTGTCTGCAAGTTTTTATCCCTGCCTCAAACCACTTGGTATCTTTTAATCAGTCCCAGACTGTGCTTTGGGCTGGCTACTGGGATGATGAACAGCAGCAAAGGGAAACCCACCTGGGGCAGTGGCTCCCAAAGAGAGGAAGTGCTCTGAGCCTGAGCAGACATCCCTCTGAGGAGTTAAAGGTGTCAGAGTAACCTGTCATGGGAGCATTTCCCAGCACAGAAGCTGTGGGCAGTCTCTGCCTTTCAGTCCTGTCTGCTCATCTGGAAACCTTAAACAGCAAATGGTACCAAACCCTCATGTATGTGGTCATGTGTACAGGCTGCTGCCATCCCATGGTTTGATTTGAGACCGAGTACGTGCAGGTCTTGCTGTGCGAGGGAGGTTGAGGCCAAGACTCGACATAGCGTGTGGGTGATGGTGAAGGGCTTTTTGATACTGCAGCAGTCCTGCTACCTGGTGTGTGCGAGGGCTTGAATACAGTGGGCAGAGTCCAGCCTTGGATGAAAGCAGTGAGGGAAGGGCTGTGGAGATGCCATGTGGAAGAGGATGCTTTGTGGCCAATGAGGACAGAAAAGCCTGTGGGGAGATGAGCTAAATGCTCTCTGTGGACATTTGCCCTAATAGAAATTCATCAGTCAATGCTGATCAGCAGTAAAGGGCACGAACACTGCTCTCCTAAATGCTTATTTATGGTGGGAATGCTGGAGTGGTTATCCTGAGAGTGTCTGTGGATTTGGGAAACATTCAGTCCAAGACTGTCAGGTTCACACAGCTATCCAGGTGGCATTTGGTGTGACTGCTATGGGAAGAGGCACCATGGCCATATAGCTTCTGTGGATTCCCTGTCTTTTCAGCCACTAACTCACTGCATAATGGGCAATGGCATAAAACCAGTCTGTAGATAAGATAGGCACAGCCAAGAGCCTTATATTCACAGGGTGATCTGTCTGCGGTGCTAAACATACATATCTGGGAGAGTATGTGTAGTAGTTTCAGTTGTGTTGCCTTTCTAGAGCCTTACTCAGGCAAATCTCCTGTGGAGTTCGTGGGGAACTTGGGCTGGCTGAGGCTGTGGGGTGCTGTCTGTGATGCTGGTCTCAGGATGAGCAAGGCTGTCTCCCATGCACACAGGGGCACGCTCCGGTCATGTTCACTTTCTGCTCATTTGCATGGAGATGATGGATGCTGCTACATTTGTGTTTCAAGCACTGTGGGGAAAGCTGAAATCTTGCAAAACCTGTTTTTCTCTGAGAATTAAAAAAAAAAGGAAAAAAAAATCAGGAGAAAAGCTAACAGAAATGACAAACAAAACCAGATTGGGCAATGTTTTTATTCATGTCAACTTTCATAAAGCTCCTCTCTCCTCCTGTTCTTCCACCCACCCAACTTGAGTGCTGGCCCCTGCTGAGCATCCCTCATGGGGAGAATTGTCTGTAGGAAGACGGGGTGCAACTGGGTTGTATCTGATTACAGCAAAGGGCTTATTAGAGAGTGTGCAGCTGAGGAGTGAATCTTTCCTTCCTCTTCAGCTACAGCACAAGGCCTTCTGTGCCAGCACTGGGTTAAATGTCCAATTAGTCTCTCACACTTCGCAGTTAATCGCTGTTGTTTGTTGCTGAGTGAGAGCCGGTGGGATCCATTAACTCCTCTTCCTCCTTGGCTGGCCAGCTGGCTTGGGCCAGCTCCAGGTATGCTTTCTGGGGTCTGCCACCATGGAGAAATCTGGCCTTTTTTCTCTTGGGAAGTGGTGTTCTGCGTTCACTAAGCTGATCCATCACCTTGTTCTTTCGCTGGAGAGGGAGGCACAAAGGGAACCATTGGGACAGAGTTACAAAAGCCTCATCACATTTCACAACACGGCAACTCACAGGCAAACATGTAAAGCTTTATATAGAAATATAATTAATAATCTAGTAAAAAGCTGCCTCCAGCTAGTGCCATAATGCAAACAAGGCTCAAGGGGAAAGAGGCTTTACAAGTGTGGGTCTGAGTTCATGGCTTGCCCTGTACAATGAAGCGCTGCTTGGGTGATGACTGTTCCATAACTAACCATAGCAGCTCAGGGGGTTGCTGGATGGGTACAGGGGAACTTCCCCATGACCCCGCAGCTCTGGGCAGGAGAAGGGCTCACCTCCCTGACCCTGGAAGAGCCATGGCGTGGAAAGTGTGCTGCTGGCATCCCTGTGGGACACATGCCATGTCCCGGTCAGTCGGCACCATGCCTCCCAGGCAGCTTGCCGAGCAGGAGCAGAGCAGTCCTGCCCAGCAGGTCTTTGCAGACAGGATGGTGTAGTGCATGGTAGGAAAAAAACCCTGAGTGGAGAAATCCTGGCTGGAAACACCACGGTGTGCTGCATGCTTCCTCCTTCACTTGGGGTGCTGCTTCTACAGGGATGGCAGAGAGGTGAGGCTGGACCCCAGTGCTAGCTCCCTGCTCACCCAGGGCTGGAGGGAGGAGCAGACCACTGGAGACAGGCAGTGTCCCTTGGGGAGCAGAAAGACCATGGGGAGGGAGGTGGTCTGGGTGCAGTGGCTAAGGGGCAGATCTGGGCCAGCTCATGGGGGACAGCTGGCAGTAGCAGCCCATGCTGAGCAGAAGCAGAGAGGGCTGGTGGAGCCTGTGTGATGAGGGGTGAGCTGGGAGATAACCTGCTGTGCTGTCCAGGATGAACTCTGGTTTCAGGTTAGTCCAGAAGCAGACCCAAGGCAAGGGGACAGAGGTAAGGGAAGCCTCGGATGTGTACGACTGCTTACTGCAGTGTTTGGCATTGGGTGTCGAGCTGCATTGTGGCATGGGAGAGCTGGTGTGGCTTCTGCATATGGCCCAGCCCCATGGGGAAAGGCACAGCGTGTGCCTCCTGCTCCAGCCAACCGTTCCCTGGGAGGTGGGAAGGAGCTGAACCCAGCTTCCCTCACCTCTTCTTCACCAAGTATAAAAAGCAGCATCCATCACCTCTTGCATCTTTCCTGGGAGGGAAAAGAGCAAGTGCCAGGGCATTTTGTCAGGTTCTCATCCTCGCTGGCATGGGAGCAGTGCTGTTACTCACATAGCCCCAAAGGTTTTTCATACTGGTAAACTGAGGTTAGGCTGAACTTAGCCAAAAGACTTAGACCTCTGAAAGTGGAGAAGCCTCCCTTCTGCCTTGGGCTTCACGGTGTCTGCATCATGCACTAGAGGTGGCACAAAGGCACCTGAGCGTTGACTGCCCCAGCTGTGCTCGCAACATGAGCATTTATAATGCACCTCTCCCCCCGACCACTACACTTGTGATACCACCAGGTGAAAAGTTCTTTTTGTCTAAGATGGTTAATGCACCCTTCCACCTCTCCAGCAGCCAGGTGAATATTTTACCATTCCCTTTTTATGGGCACAGAGGGGCACTTGGCCTGCAGTGAGTCAACGTCAAAGCAAGGGTTGTAGGAGCCAGCCCATCCTCTCCTCTGCAGCCAGCAGCATCTATTTCTCTCCAAGCAACATCCACCCTGTGTGAGACCAGTGCTATAAAGAACAAATAAAATGCTGTGCAAGGCAAAGGAAATGGCATCATTTAAAAATAGGCACAAGGTTAACAGGCACAGAGAGGATACGGCATGTGTGAATAGATGGTAGGAGAGCTAACAGATGAGACCCAAAGGGCTGCAGCATGTAAGGCAGTACCAGCAAAATCATCCAAGCGCCTAAGTCATAGGAAAGTCTGGCTTCTCACTCTAACTAAAGACTGTCCCAGGCAGGTGCTCAGGATGCAGATGGGCTCCACATCGCCACGTTCCCGAGGGACCGATTGGTTGATTGATTGATTTCTGCAGCACCATCGTGAAGCCCTGCACACCGATTCATCACAAGCAATTAGCTGGGAGTGCTGTGCAGCTCTGAGCGACAGCGCAGCTGGCTCCCTTCAGACTGCTCCGATCCGTCCCATACATCCCTGGCTGGGTGAGGCGGATCACAGGGAGCACTTGGAGACACTCCCAGGGCTTCAAGTCTCCTGGGGCGAGGGAGCAGAATTGAGGGATTTTTCCACCGTTTAGGAGCGTTTGCTCTGCCAGCCCTGCAGGCATGGCCTGGGGCATGTTGCCTATCCAAATTAGGCCACTGTCAGGTTTGTCGGCTGAGGTTTCATTTAATTGTCTTCATCATGCTCTCTCACAGCAGCCTCATGTGGATGTTCAGGCCAGGATGCAAAACATCTGGATAGACCTTCATCATGCTCCCTGCCTGAGCTCTTAACACTGATTTCCCATGAATATTCAGGTGTGCGAGATGCATCGAGGATGCTCTTGCAGCCAAGGATCATGGAATCTTGACTCAAACCTTAGATCTGCCATTGGCTTCCTATGGCTTCCCTGGTAAACAAGCCCTTGGCTTCCTTGGGCAAATAATTTCCCTTCACATCAGCCTCCAGGTGAATAACTGGGAAGATGGGTGAGCAGAGAACTTGCTGCTCTGCACAACTGGGTGTATAGAAGCCCAGTTCAGGGCTTGTCAGGGATAATAGCATTGCTTTTCTCTGGCAGTTGCTGTCTCACTTTGCTTGGACCAAGCTTACCTTTCTCCATCTTTGCTATTCCATCTGTGAAATATGGGAAACAAGATGGTTTCCAAAAGAGTCGTTGTGATAGAAGCAAGGATCTCAAAAATGGGTCCTTAGGGTCTCTCTATGTGTGTCAGAACTGCTTGTCAGAAATATTTTCTCACGGCCACACTTACAAAGATGAGTTTTCTGAGATGGGATTGACACGTGCATGAAGCTGGAGGTGGGAAATGTTGGGAAAAAGGATCATTCAGCAAGGAAAAAACGGTAGTAAGAAGGAGTTTAGTTAAGTTTTCATGAATGGCATTTATCCCCCAATGTGATTTGAAAGGGCAGCATCCACACATCAGTGTGGAGCTTGGCTGGAGCAGGCTATCCATAGGGAACCTCCCTGAAAGCTGGCGGTGCCTTCTCCATGGCAGGGTATTTCAGTCTGACCCCCTTGCCCAGGCAGGGGCCATGACCGCTCGCCTCTCCTGCTGCCTCTCTGCTCTGAGAGCCTTGGTTTGTGGCCACAGGCTTGGTGAGAAGGGAGACCTGGAGGTAGGGAAGGTCTTCAGTGGTGACTGATTGGTTCTGCTCTCCAGCTTGGCCTTCTGTTCCATTGCAGCCTGGCCAGCCCTGGTTTCCCACCTCACTCCTGCTCCCAGTGCATGGGAACAGCTGGATGGAACCAAATTTTCACTTGCCTTTGAAGAGCCAGCGGGTCCTGTAGCCAGCAAAAACATTTACTGAAAAAATAGTAATAGATCCTTTTCCCTTTCATCAGGGTGAGGAAGGCAGCTCTGATGTTGACGTTTCTTACCCAAGATTCAGGAATTGCTGTCTTTAAAAATCAGAGCCGGGTGTGTTTGCAAACTGGACGGGCATCTGACACCCATCAGGTCCTTGGAAGCAGCCCAGGGCTTGCAGGGAAGGCCTTTGGCTTCCCTGGCTGTGGTGGGCTTCGGATGGTTATTTCTCTGAAACCAGTGCTTCTGTTTAGTGGTTTTCCCTTAATAAGAGATTTTCCTGCTGCAAGAATGTCATCGCTGAGGAATTACTGCTGGGCCTCGTCGTTGCATCTTTCAAAACTTGTCTGTCTTCAGAGGCTGTTTCCATGAGCTCCTGAGTTCAGCCTCTCCAGGGCAGCTGCAGCAGCTGAGTCCTTCCTGAACCTCAGATTCACCTGGCTGAGAATGTGCCCCGGCACGTGCAGGATCTTCCTTGGCTCCTGGCTGAAAACTAACCTGCACCAAAGCCTGCCTGTGGTTCCTCTTTGCCTCCTCCACAGGAGCTGGTCCTTGCTGGCTCCTGGGACCCTCCTGCAGCCAGGCTGGGGTGGCACCAGGGCTTGTTGGGTGTGGGAGTGATGGGGAGAGACATTCACACACATGTCCTCAAACCCACCAGAGCTGCTGCTTCAGGGGAAAACCAGAACATCTCATCCCACCAATGCTGTCTTTCCTCTGGGGGCTCCGTGGTACTCAATGACACAGGCTTAAGAAGAGGTTCCTACACTTCACCTTGACCACATCATTTGCCTTGTCTATGCACAGATGCACACACACTCTGGGCTCCTTTTAGATGAAGTTACACGTTATGCCCCTTGCTATTCCTGCTAAGTGAGATTCTTGTCTCCAGTCTTAAACCACCCCATTCCCCTTCCTGATGGGCTCAGGGTCAGCCAAGCCCTGGGGCAAGAGGTCCAGCAGGTTCCTGAGCTGCGGTGGGAAAGGGCTTGGGGAGTGTCCTGTGGTTTGGATGACGTCCGTCTGTCTGTCTGCCTCCCTCCGGGCCTCCATGCCACTGGATTAGTAGCTACACCTCTCCAAGTGCATTGAGTCAGGCACAGCTGTCATCTCCAGCAGCCACAGGGCACTGTCAGTGGAAGTGGATTTCAGTGCTCATTAATCCCTGGCCAGATTTGCCTCCCTCCTTCAGCTGGTTTTTCCAGGAGCCTCCTCCAAGTATAATCTCGTCACTGGGTTTGCAGTGGTTTGGCAATGGCTTATAAACGCCTTGTTCCCCAGCCTCCCTCCCCTTGCCCAGTCTTTGCCCTTTCATTCACTGGAGCTGCCCTGTGTCCTTTATTTTTCTCCTTCTCTGGTTTTCCTTAGTTTTCATGTTACCAGGCACACTGGAAGGGAAATTGGCTTCTTTCCCATTTCTGATCCTGCTGTGAAGAAATGGGAGATGAGCGCATTGCTCATAGGATCGCTTCTCAGAGGATGCAGAGATCCAAAATACAACCCAGAAACTCTTGTGTGCATCTCCTGGTGTGTGTAGGGCTGTAGCCTGCGGCACACAGCTTCCCCTCTGCTCAAAGCCCTGATGCAAGTCCTTTGGAGGTGTTGGCTCTGCCGGCTGGCCATGCCAGGTCTTGTTCGGCTGTGGAGAAACTCTGTGCTGCAGAGCAGTGTCCAGATTCCTGAGGTGGAGGAAAAATTCCTTCATCCCTTTGGCTGAGGAAATATTTTGGCTGGGTCTTAGTCTGGATGAAGCCATGGGTTGGAACTGAGTGTAAAGTTGGGTTCATGTAACTGTGGGCAAACAGTGTCTTCATCTCCATGGCAGAGAATGCTTCTTTCAGATACAGCATCCTTCTCCAGCATTGCTGTATTTGTTGACCAGAGATGACAATCAAAGAAGAGGATTAGAAAACAGGGTGTTGAAATCAAGAATGCAACAAAAAGGATTAGCTGGCATTGCAGCTAAGGAGAGATGGGGAGCGAAAGCAAGTATTTCTAGTGAGTCAAATGCCCTTCCCTCACCCTAGACTTAAAGCAAGGTAGCTTGGCAAATCTTAAAGCAAAATGTAGGGAAGGGGCACCCCCAAATTCAAACAGAATATTTATTTTTTGGTTTAGGTTGGTGGTATTTTTCCTTCCCCCTTCTCTTTCCAAAGGAATAATCTCAGAAGGAGAAGTCCAAGCACTTTGTGCTCAAAATGTCCGGCTCAGCTAAGTCTGGTCTTAGCCCAAATCTGCAAATAGTTTCCATCTCCCTGGAAGTGCTGTTTGCAGTCAGTGGTGTTTTCACTCCAGTTACACAGTCCTCAAACTGGTTAAAGGAAGAAACTCCCCCCTCTTGCCTGGTGCTGTTCTGCTGTGCATCCATACTCCCTGGAAAAGTTTAAGTCAAGAGTGAATATTTTTCAGCAAGCCTTGCCTAGTTTAAACAATGAATTCTGGGAAGTGCCATGGCATATGTTCTGCAGAAAAACAGAGTAAATGACCACAATGATTCCCTCTGGCTTCATGCTCTGTGAAGCTATTGTTTGCAATGTGTTGCAGGGGTGTTTAGCTTGGCCCAGTGTGTCATCCTCTCTCCGGTCTTTGAATAGACTCTGCTGGAGAAAATGACTGGAAGAGGTCTGTTCTGTATTTGCTCTTGGCATTAATTTTTTTGTTTGTTTGTTTATTTCTTTGGGATTATTTTAAGGACCTCAAGGTCCCCACAGCTAGAGAAGCAGGCCCAACACGTGTTGCACGGCTGTCCCCCCACCAACAGCTGAGAGCCACAGCTCTGATGGCACAGAAAGGGAGAAGTCCACATCCCCCTCTCCCCTGCTGCCTATGGGGTGAAGGTAGTTTACCTCACTCTCCTGGGAGATGTGCTGCTCCCTTCTGCTTTGAGGGAGTGAGGGCACGTTTGTAGTTGCATTTCCACTGGAGGAAGCATCAACTGATGCTCACTACATCCCTCGCTTGGTGCCGCTGCCTCAGACCTGCTCTGCTGCCATGAGCTGGGTGCTCCAGGATGTGTCCCAGAGCCAAAGGCTGGAAACCCTCCTGGAGCCAGGGATGAGGTGTTCTGAGAGTCCTGAGGCAGTGTGCTGGGGTATGGCCCCTCTACCCTTGGGGACCCCCCCCAGCTCACCTCTGGCTCCTGCCCACCGTGCTCCTGTACTTGTCTCTGCTTCTAGCTCGCCTTTCCTCAGGGAGCTGATTTTGGGAAACGGCCTCTGACTGTTTCACCAGCCTCCCCCGTCAGGATGGACTCCAGGCTGTGTCCTGAGGTATGCAAGGGTCCCCCCATCCTGTCCCCAGGCAGGACCAGCTCCTCCTAGTTGATTCCCAACAGCTATTTGTCTGACACTCCCACAAGATCCCAGCGCTGGGGAGTCTGGCACTGCCCCAGGCAATCTGCTCCAGCGATTTGCTATCCTTAGAAAGGCTTTTGTAAACACCAATCTGGATCCTTTTTGCTGCAATTTAAGACTATTGTCATTTGTCCCGTCGACACAGACACAGCTTGTTTGCTTTAATTTCTGAAGTGCTGTGAGAAACCTCAGGTCTGAACAATATCTGGTTCTGCCCAGACCCCCATCGGCACCCACGGGATGTCACCTCCTTAGAAGCTCCTTCCTCATCCTGCTGCTGTCCCAGAGCAACAGGGGGATTCCTCAGCTCTGCCTTGAGAAAGAGGAAATCTCAGGTCAAACAGCCTAAAAGAAGGTTTTGGGTATGTCAGCTAGTTTGTGCAACCCCAAAGGGGCTAAGGTTTCCAGATCTCAGGTAATGGCAATCCCTTACACCCACTGGACTTGGCCAAGCTGGAGATTAAGCCCTTGCTCCTGAAGGTAGGAGCTGGTGGTGGCAAGGGAGTGCCTCTGTAAACAGCAAAGGGGAAGGAGGGAAGGAAGGAACAGATGAGGAAAAGGAGGAGCGAGACCAAAAGAATGACAAGCGAGGAAGTGGATGTGTAAGGAGGAGCTGGGAGGAGTGAAAGAGGAGAGGGAGCTGTAATTAGGACAGGTTTAGTATGCATGAATTTTGCTGGGTTTGCAGCAGGAGGCTTGCCCAGCAGCTGCAGAAATGATTTATTACATGCTCACTACATTTGCCCTGTAGGAAGGTAAATAAAATGTACACACTGTCCCATTTACTCAGACAATCAAGGGGATATGACCCAATTTCTATTTTACTAAAATGTTTTCCTCCCCAGGATTGGACCCCTGGGAGGTGCAAAGCGCCGCAGTTCTGCACAGGAGCTGCATTTATCTCGTGTCCTTGCTGTCAGGAGAGATCTTGGAATGCACAGTTAGCATTGCAACCTCCTCGCACCATCCTGCATCTCCGGCGCAGCCCCTCCTGCCTCTGAAGTGCAGGTAACCTGTGACAAGGGGAGATTACGGGAGGTGCCGGGCTGAGCATGGGGGAAATCCACCCGTACCATCTGCGTGTCGGATTAGGTGATGCTTTTCCTCTGACGGCGAGATGAGAGAGACAGGAGCTGAGAGCATCATCTGGCTTTCACATCTGCTGGCGCTGCCGGGGCTAGGCACAGCTGGCTGCACCGCGCCGCACCAGGAATGGGGGCTCAGACCTGGCTCCAGAGGAGAAAGCCCTGTGTATGCAGAGGGGCTCTGGCGAGGAACTTGCTCCTCTGGGGGAGAGCCAGGGCCCGTGTTTGTTCAGTCACTCAGCAGGTCTAGGGGAGATAAGGGGCCTCCTGCACCCTGGGATCTGCCTCGCCCGGCACAATCTGGACTGTGATTACTTTTGCTGATACCCTAGATACAGCATTTGCTGAATGTGCATGTTTTGGCAGCATGGTTTCTGAGTTCTTCTGAGGTTTTTTCCACCTCTGCTTGTTAAGTCTCCTCCAGCCTCCCCAGCAGGCAGCCCCGGGCAGCCGGGAGGCCGTGGCCGCTATCTGTAGCTCTCTGCAGTTGTGGGGATTCGTTGCAGATGTCAGGCAGCGAGGGGCAGGAGAAGCGGGATGTAGCCAGCCTTGGGCAATGAAATGGGCATAAAGTGGACACTGAGCTAAAACCCCTGTTTTGAAGATTTAAGTTCAAGGATTTTGCTGCATGAAGAAAAAGTCAGTGGGTCGTGGGTTTTGCTCAATCCAAATTTCACATGGCTTTAAGCAAATAGTCACAGGAAGCATGTTCTGTTCTGTGTTTGGCTCTATCTGCTGGGTTTATCCTGCTGCCTGAAGGCTGGTGCTCTGAAAAACACAGCCTTGTTGTGTTTGGAGCAGCCTGTCTGGAGGAATGAGGAGGAGAACATCCCCTTGCATGACAGGCATTTATAACAGCCTTCACCAGCAGGAGCAAGGGCTCAGCCCCTGTGCCCTGAGATGTTCTCGTCAGTTCCTTCCCAGGCAAGTCCCTCTTCTTGCTCCTGCACATGGGGAGATGCTCATCCCAGCTGAGTAGGGAGGAGGTTTCCACCCCTCAATCTCCTCTGGTAGATGGGTAAGAATAGGACACTGTTACTTAGCAACTACCGGAGGATGTGGCTTTAACCCCACCGATACCCAATACCACCCTCCCACCCAGTTTTCCAGAGGAATGGGTATGGTTCCCATCAGAGCTAGGCTCCAGAGTTGTGGGGTTTCCCCCCCTGTTTTATCATTCCTCTGGTCCATTCTTTTGAGCTGCATCAGACCCACTTTGCTGCTCAGTGAGCTGGGACAAAACCTGGCTCCACTGTCCTGCAGGACAGCTGCTGGCTGGGGATGAGCGGAGGCACACATGCTGGAGCTGCTGCCCCTTCTCTGTCTATTCTCATGCTCAGGGCTCCTTCCGCTGCTCCGCACTCCCACTCCTCCCAGAGCCTATAGACAAAAACCTAATTGCATGACATAAATTATAGCAACTCTCCAAATAAAAGCCCAGGGAAAAAAAAGGCTGTGGCTGGATGGACACTTGAGGGCTATTAGAAGATGCATAAATTCTTTTCCTTCAGTTTTTCATTTTTACATGTCTAATTACAGTGAAAGGAGCTTTTCAAGGGTTGCTCAACTGCCAGGGCACTCAGCAGCCCCTGGCAACTGGAGTGGGAAGAGGTGGCAGTGTCGGAGGGCCTCGTTTACCTTGGATAGAGCCTGGGGCTAAACAAATGCCAAGGGCTTGGGAAGGAGACAGGGAAAACCCACTGCATTCCCCTGCATCTCCCCCGGGAACCTGCCTTGGTTCCCTGGGGCACCCATCACTCCTTCTATGCCATCGTGGTCCCTCTTTTATTTCTCTGACACTGCTCAAGCATCTTGTAAACTTTAATTAAACATGCCTCCTAGGGGTATCCTTTACCCTCATTTTAAAGATGGACTGGCTGAAGACAAAGAAAAAGAGCAGCATTTCTGAAGACTGGGAATAAAACATGGGAGGGGGGAGGTGGTATTTTAATGGTATCCCCCCTCCATCCTTGTGCTCTCCCCAGCAGACTCTGCCACCAACAGTATCACTGGCACCATCCTCAGCAGTCCCAGCTGCCCTGGGGAGCTCAGAGAGAGCAGGAAGGACCTAGTAGCAGCTGTGGATCCCCCCGAAAAGGGAATCACAGGCTGGAATGGGGAGAAAAGCCCTTAAATCAAGAGAAATGCAGTAGGGTCAGAGGGCAGGACTGCTCCCAGCTCAGGGCCCCGGTCAAAGCACCCAGTGCATGACGAGCCACTGTGATAATTAGGGGCAATTTATACTTCCAGGTCAGGGGTTCACTCTGGCTTGTCATCGATTTTTAGGTGGGTGATAAACAGCCTGGAAACCAGAGCTGTCGGGATAACACGGGAAACATCCTATTAGAGAGGGAGCTTCTGGAGCAAGTGCTGACACCATCACCCCCTAAAGTCCCCCATGGCCATGGCCTGGAAGGGGACTCCCAAGGTTTGCTGTACTGAACGCAGTGATCAAGTATACCGGTGCTGGGTGTGCAAGGCATTGCTTTTCCTCTGGCTCACTGTCCTGCCGTTTAAGCTCTGTGCTGTGCCGATACAAGGTGTGAAGCCAGCCAAGGCGAGTGTAGGGAGCTGGACCCCCTGCCTCTCTCCTCCCCTGTCTCTTTGGTTTGCAAAGCCCTGCTTGCAGAGGCAGATTCTGCTGTTCCTGGTGAGCACAGTATGAGCTTAAATATGTTTGCTCCATCCCTCTTTCTGCAAACTGCTCTAGCAGGTAGAACTGTTCCCAGATTTATTTTCCAAGCCAAAAGAAAGCAGCAGCAAGAGGCAGCTAAATGTGTGCAGCAGCTCAAGCTTGGCGTCTCTCTTGCTAAACACACTCAGCCCGGCCATCCTGTGGATGCTCTCTGGGCAGATTTGATTGCACTGATACGATCCTACTCCAGATATGCTGCTGTATCTGGAGTCCAGCTCTGCTTCCTGTAATTAAAGGTGTCAAGTTATACCATAGGCTGAATTCAGCAGTAGCAGCTAAGTACATTACATTGCCGAGACCTTGGAGTGTCGTGAAATCGCAGCCTCTGTAATGGGTGCTCCGAACTTCTGTGGCTGAGAAGTGTCCTTTTCTCATAAAGAGGACCAAACAAATTGAAAGTGACCTGTCTGAGGAGACTCATGAGGATCAGTGTTATAATTGATCGATCTGTGTCTCAGGCCCATCTGTGGCCCTTGTCCTCTCTGGATATACCCGAGAAAGAGCAGACACTCAACCATAAGCCTTGAGCTGTTGCAGCAGCTCCATTGTCTGCAAGGACAGTAATGGCAACGCTGCTGTCTGCATGTGTGCTGTATCCCAGGGCTGCAAACAGGGGCTGGCACTGTGGGACCAACGGCTGGGCACCATCACAGTCTTCCTGACATCCTTATGTGTTGCTTTTGGTGATGCCCTCATCTTTCAGAAACAATCCCTTGTCCTGATGGAGACATAATCAGAAGCATCTGACCTGGCCACTGCTGGCCAGCTCAGTGCAGGGCTGCAGGACATGGGCCTTTCCAACAACAAAGAATTCCATTTAAAGAAATTGCCACTTACAAATGGGAAACATGAAATTGTCAGACAATGGTTTGCTGGAGCTGTGAGTGAGGTGCCCAGGGAGCACTGGTGTCTGTGCCCATCAAAAAGCAGGGTTCAGCAGATCCCCCTTGCTATAAGCTCTTGGCTAATCTCCTCCATAGTGGCACATTTGTGAGGATGCTCCTGTCATGTCATTAAATAAAAAAGTAAAGGAAGGGGAAGGGTGGCTGGGTGTGTGATGGAAAAGTGTCTCTGCACCATAGAAAGCCACCTCCAAGCCCAGGCACAGCTTGCTCCTCGCTCAGCAAAGCCCCTCTCAGCAGCAGTGGCTGGGTGGTCTGCCTGTTAATTACAGGGTTAGTGCCATGTTACTATCAGGAGAAGTTTCTTAACCTGATAATGAGTAGGAAGCAGCTGTAGCTTGGAAAATGTAATAATTGCAGAGTGGAGCAATGTAATTATAAGGTGTGTATCAACTGCCTCCATGTTTACTTAGAGAAGACTAAATCCCCTCAAAAGCAGCAGCAGTGGCAGCAGCGGGCTCCGTTTGTTGCAGGGGGGGTGTAACTGCGTAGGGAAGGGGGAAGCAGAGACAAGTCCTGGCCTGCTCCTCTCTGCTGCTGACGTGCTGGGGCTTGAGCCGAGGCTATGGCAGGATCTGAGCCCAGCAGCAGACAGCACGTGCCGCTCAGCATCACTCCAGCTGCTTGGTGGGGCATCACCAGTTTTGGCAGGCAGTGGACACATGGACCATACCTGGCGACCTCCCTCCCTTCCAGGGTTGCTGCCATTCCCTCAGGAGCTCCTTGGGAAAGACTAGTAGCATCACAACTGAGCCTTTTATTTTCTTTTCCTGATGTACTATCTGTTTCAGAACTAAATGTGCCCTGAGCACCTCCCTGCAACCTCAGAGCTCCCCCCTTCATTTCCTCCCCCACTTACCTGCACACGAGGCAATTTTTACTCTGCTGTCTCCACACCAGAGCAAATTTCTATTAGGTGAAAAAATTGCTTCCCTTTCATGCCCTGAAGGTGAAATAACCAGATGAGTGGATGTGCACATGCTGTACAGGGAAAGCAGTGCTATGCTGAGTGTTTCTCCCACTGAACACAGCTCATTACTCCTCTTTTGTCATCAGTGGTGCAGACAGTGGTGAAGGTGTGCCCTGTCACAAGTGTGCAATACATCCCTCACCACGAGCAGGAGCTTAGTAAAGGCACGAAGGCACAAAGGTGCATGGACACAGCCAGACCATCCCTCCCTCCTGCCACACTGACTGCCAGGCAATGCCTCTTCATCTGCCATAGGATCTGGAGGTATGATTTCTGTCAAGCAGTCACTAAATCAGGATAAACCTCACTCCTGAGCAGGTCTCCCTATCTCAGAGAAAGCAGACCCTGCAGCTCAGAGGCTGCTCCCCATGCTGCATGGATACAGCAGGCTCCCTGCCACCCAACCAGGCTGGAATAGGACCCTCCTCTCAGCACACGTCTGTGCTCATGTGTTGGCATGCATGTGTTCATTCTCCCTCATTCTCATTCTGGTTAAAAAAGCACTTTTGCCAACTGCTTTTCCCCTGAAAAATACAGATTTAGCTCAAACAAAACATTTGTTGCGATTTTGCTGGGTGTGCTCATTTATCTATACTTTGCTGGTGCTCAATTATCCTCCTCTTTAAAAATAATAAAAAAAAAAGATAAAATATGCCAATATGGAAAATAAAAGTGGGTCAAGTTTTAAATGAATTGCAGTAATACTGACTCTGAAGCACAGTCAAACTGTTTCATCAGTCCTTTACAATGCTCTCCTTGAGATCCCAGCACAAAGGCACAGCCTCTCTCGAAATGTATTGCTGGGCTTCATTGCCTGCACAACCTTTGCAAATGTCGTCCTTTGATCTTTAATAATTACCCTGTGCTAATGTGTTTGGGATGTGATGAATGAGATGGTGAGGAGCAGGGAAGGGTGAGAAGAACCCTTACCTTTCCCTTGTTAAGGTCCTTTTCTTGGTGCCTGTGATCTGCTCCTGCTACTGCCCCGGTCATCAGCCAGGCTGGAAAGTGGCTTGCGTGTCAGTTCAGGAGATGAACTGAGATCTGTGATGCCTTGAGAGACAATCTGCCCTCTCCATGAGCTGATTAATGAGAGGAAATTCTTCATGGCCTGGCATGCTTCCCAAATGCTCTCCCTTTTTGCCAGGGACAGGAGGGGACATCGTGCTTTCCCTGTGGGGTTGGTTAGAGGAGTTGGCAGATGTCCGGCTGGTCATCGTATTCCATCCCACACCCTCTATGAATGCTGGAGGAGGTGCCAGGCGACATCCCATTCCTTGGCAGCATCTCCTGCCGGCACTGCTGGAGAGACAGCCATAGCCTGCCTGGGCTGGTGGTCTGCATTGCCAGGGCATTGCTCTGCTCCTTGTGTGCTGTTTCCCCTGAGAACAAGCCTGAAGGTGTTATTTTTGATCCTGGCGCTTGTGCACCATGAGGATATATGCACAGAGCGCTTCGGGAGAGCTCACACAGTACAAAACTGATGGCAGTTAGAATTTGGCATGCTGTCCCTGTGGCTTCACTCTGAAAACTCCAGAGAGTGTGGACCCCATGTCTCCTCCGTGTGCTTTCTCATACTGATATAAACGCACCACGTTCTTCCTCCTGGCAAAGTCCCCATCTGAAGCCTTTGCCCTGTGGCAGATGACACTGGTGTTCTCTGTGGGAAGCTCTGAGCCAGCACAGGTATTAAGGGGATGAGAATTTCCCCAGTGCTGAGTGGCATCCACATGCAGTCACCAAGCAGCTGTGAGGGTGCAGGTCGGGCTAATAAGATCTAGCATGTCTGCGAAGGCCCTCAGCTTGTGCAAAGTGAGGTCTTCCTCAGCCTGGCTTCTGCTGAACAGTTTTTATTTGAGCATCCTCATTTTCCGGTCTCTTTAGTCAAGCTCAGGCCCTGCATGCTGGAAATCCGCAATGGAGATTAAAGCTGTGTTTGCAGATGGTTGGTACTGCTAAATCAAAGCAAGCGGATTAGCCAAACCATTTGGCTTCTCAGTTCTGCTTTTCTGCCGTGACGGTAACACGTAGTCCAACAACTCCACTAATCCAAAAGCCAACCAACCCCTTTCCTTGGGAAATCCACCTCCTTCACGAGGATGCACAAGAAGCTGGGTGCGGAATACTCATTTCGTGGCTGGCTCTGGAAGCAAGCACTGGCAGGCTCAATGCGGCAAGCAAAGCATTCACCCCAGCAGAAATCCTGGCTATTCCACCTTCCTGGTGCCATGCACCATGGATGTCAGTCCTGGATGCATCTCCCAGCTCCTCACCTGGCCTGCTCCATGCTGTGAGCACTAACTTCAAGTAAAGAAAAGCAATAGGCAATTACTCAAGGTTTACACGGTGCTTTCTTTCCCGTTACTTTATTAAAGCAATGTATACAGAGGGAGTTGCTTTGTAACCACCTGATTTTTGCATGTAGCCAAGGGAGTATGAGCAGCAAGCCGCTTCGTTATGATGGCTCACTGTTTCCCGTCACACGGCTGTTTTTCAAGGCTTAAAGCAGTGTTCACCACATTGTCTCTCTCCAGGGCGAACTATTCTGGGCTGAATTTTCCTTCCAGCTGTTCTGGCTTTTGGAAATTTCAATGGAAAAACAGTTAATGTGGTTTCTGAAGGAAACAAGCTGAGAGGACAACATCTTTGTTTTTCTCAGACTGAAACCAACAACAACAAAACTGGTGATGCTATTTCAGTGACAAAGACCTGACCGGTTGTGCTGCTTTCTGAGGGGCAGAGGGCATCAGAATGTGTCTTTTACCAAGCCAGTCAAAATCCACTTCAGTTTAGTCAACCTGTGAAATCTGAGATTGCTTTACGCAGATCGGCAAATAGATTTTGTCTTGATGCTGTCTGGGTTGGGGAAATGCTTTGCAGGGTCTGTGTTTCTTTGTGCCAGTGAAGGCACACCCGAAGGCAGAGAGAGGCTCCAGGGGAGGCTGAGCAAGGGGAGAAGTAACAGTGATCCTGCCATGGGAAAGGTGTAAGAGTGAACCATAAGAAGAGGCACCAGAGATTTCACAACCACCCTCTGTGCTGTTTTTCCCATGTCCGAATGCTTGATTTTACCACGTTGACCTCCTTTTAGCAGAAGAGCACTCTGCATGTAATGGACATGGGCTCTTCAACCTCATCTGCTAAGGGAATTTGTCTTCATCACAGCCTTGGCACGGGCTGCTTCCAGAGAGCAGGGACTCTCAAGCACAGCTAATTGCTCCCCATGGGTGCTGCAAGGGGGGCACCCTGAGCCCCTGTAGCCACTCTGTGGCTGTGGAAATGCCAGTAAAATGCCTGATTCTTCACCTGGAAGAAGGCCCAGGTGAGCTCCGTTGTGATGAGCCTCAATTTCTTCCATTGCTAGGACTCAAACTGCACCACACAGCTACAAAAAAAGAGAAACTGAGGCAAATTAAGTAACTGGGCTGCAGCCATGTGGCATACCTGAAATGTGGAGTCCCACATCCACTGCATGGATCAACACAGCTACTAACTCCCCAGTACTTACTCTGACCCCCTCCTCCATTGCTGAAGCCTTCAGAGAGGTTTCAAGTCATCGTGTGCTGAAGAGTGACAGTCCAAGTCTCAACCAGCCACTTTGCTGATCTTCCAAGGCCCATGAAAGCACTGGTAAACCTCTCAATAGAGGGCATTTTTAAGACAAATGACTCTATCACCTTGGATTCAAGCCAGCCATGCAGCTACCTCCAGTCCTTTACCATGGGCAAGGCCCCTTGCTTCATGTACTATTGCTTATGAAAATGCTCTTGCATTTGGCCTCTGTTTTCTTACTGGCAAGGATGCTCCTGTTCCCTGGAGGTAACAGCAATCAGCCTCCAGTACCTTCCACCTCCGGGAACCACTTGCTGGATGTCAATATGTATCTCAATATAAGCATGCATGTTTGTGTGTGTATATATTTTTATGTATATATGTAGAATCAATAAGAATTAACATTTAAGGAGCTGTAATACAATCTGCGTCATTGTCGGGAAATGCAGCAAGTGTTAAAAGCTTAATGGAAAGTGGAGGAACGGATTTAAGTGAGTTGTTTGCAGACTTCAGCATGCAGGACAAGAGGGAAATCAAGGAGAGAGAGGACAGGAATCTAAGGGCTTTGGAGATGTTGCCTCTGGAGTTGGTAATGGGTAGGAGTGAACAGACTGAAACCCTGGGCTGCCTCCAGAATGTGGCCCTGGCACGTGCTCTGGCACCTGCTTTAATTTTACCTGTTACCTGTTCCGACCTTGAATAAAGCACTGATTCCAATGGGAATGTTGAATTAAATCAGCTGCTCAGCTCCCCAGGACAGGTGCTTGCCTTCTCCTGTTTTCCTTACACTAGAGATCTTAACAAGTGCAATTTAAACCTCTGCTGCAAATCTGGGGAGGGAAGAGGGTTCCCTGGGGAAGAAGGGGCTGGATGAGGATGCCAGACAGAGACAATAAGGAGAGGTGTATGCGGTGGGGCTGGGCATGGCTGCTGTCTGGCACCACGAGGCTTTTGCAGCATCTCAGTGACACTGCTGTAGCCATGCATGCTCCTCATTTCGGTCCCAAGGTCCAGCAAGGAAGCACAGGAGACTCATGACCCTTTAGGAGGCAGGGAGGAACCCAGGGGTGGGTGCTCATGGACCAGCAAGACCGGACCCCCATGTCTCCCACATGTCATGGGAGGCCAGTGGCACCTGGGAGTGTGATGCCAAAGGATCAGGCTGTGGGGAGGGAGGGATGGTGGAAATTCAGCTGCTGGAGCCTTTTACACTACTCTGCCCTAGATCCCACCAAAGGGGAACCTGCAGAGAGCTGTGCACCCATCTCCTCGGCCTCTGGAGGGTTCCAGCCACAGCGCAGGAGCCAAGGGTTGCTGCGGGACTAGGAACATGGGCATGTTGCTGCAGGTGCTTGTGACATTGCTGTGGAGCTCCATGAAGATGCAGTTGTATTAATGTGGTTGTCTCACTTCTCTGTTTATTGTCAGGGCAGAAGAGAGATGGCAGCAAGCATGATTTGCTTGATTTTTCTGATGATGATCTATTTAGAGATCAATGGCTCATCCAACCCAGTCCTTTGGGAGAAACCTGGGGGCCACTGCACAGCCACAAATATTATTGAGACTTTCAACTTTGACATCAGGTTACATCCATCATGGTCTTCCTTGCCTTGCCACTGCCCTTCCTTCTCCCCATGCCCCCCAGACATTTCTCTGTGCAAACTCAACTGAGCCCCAAACAGTCCCTTTTCACCTGTTGTTTGACATGGTCCAGGGAGCATCCTCCCTACACTGGAAGGGTTAAAGCCTGCCTCCCCCGGAGGCTACGCTTCACTTGATAATATCATCAGCTTGTGACAGTATTAATGTGGGGATCAGGTGTGCGAGGCAGCCTGCATTACCCTGGAGAGAGATGAGTTGTGTTTGGAAGAGCCGGAACTGCATACGTGGCATAATTGCACCAAGGCTTGATGACGCCTTCCTGACCCCTTCCCTCTTAATAAACCATTAGCTGCCCCTCCAACGATGAACATCCTCTTGCCTCTTGTTGCATGAACCTCTCCTACTCCTCCATGGTCACATCCAACCATGTCTGCCTGCCTTCAGGATGCTCCCTCTGACTGGCTGAGCTGCTACTCCTTCCATCCTGGGAAAGAGCATCTCCTGGATGGCTGCTCTGCTGCAGTGGTGCTAAGCCAGTGCCACCCTTCCCGCTGCCCCAGCTGCACTGCTCAGCCCTCCTGTGCTATGTCCCTGCCACCCTCCCGCCTATTAAACACACTGGGAAATTTTTCAATATATATTCAAATCACTGCAGCTCTCTATGAGCTGAAGGCTGCCATCCACCGCTTATTCCTTTCAGTCACACCAGTGCTCCCAGCCAGGAAGGGGAGCGCTGTTCCAGGGGAAACCACTGCTGGGACCTGCTGGTCTCCCCAGTGTTGAATGCTGAGTGAAGGCATCATTCACCTCTTCCATCCATCCCTGCTTGTCCAGGTGGCAGGTGCATATTGTGAATGGTGAGGTGGAAGATGAATATAGAGGGTGATGACTCCTGGCACTCCTCTGGGAGCTGAACAAGGCTGGGAGTTCACTGAGGCAGAAAGCAGGACCTGCTCACTCCTCTGGCCCAGCTGTGCAGCAGTGGGGCAGCAGTTCTGCGCTTCTCTAACCTGGGATTCCCAGAACCACTTAAAGGCCCCATGTACACTGCATGAGAGACAGCCCTGGTACTGCCCCAGGGCCCAAGTGCCTAGAACAGGCAGCACCACCAGCCTCCTGCAGAGACCTGCCAGCATCATTCCTTAAGCCAGAGACCAGAGAAAGAGCAGCAGCAGCAGGAGTAGCTTCCCAGTTGAAACTGGGGCAGGATCAGGCACATTAGAAGCCCTGAATCTGCCCTGAGAAACCTGCAGAGGCTTGGAGGATGGGGAGAGGCAGAGTGGGGCAGTGGAGAGGCAGGAAAGACTGTTTCTGCAAAGCCTTGCTTTTAAATAAACAAGCAGCAGGCAAACAGGGATGAGTTTGGAGGGGAACTCTTTCAGATGTATTTGCTGTGAGTGCTTGACTACACAAACCAGACCAGCACAAAGAGTTAGTCCCTATCTTCCTTGTTCTGCATTTTGCCAGTAAACATATCTGCGATCAATGGGCTGGGTAGCATCCTTCAGCGAGGTTCTGGCCAACTTTCACAGCAGAAACTTATCTTCTCCGGTTGTTACTGGTTATTTGTATTCCACTGGTGCCAGAAGTTGTTTGCTGCAGGGCATGGAGAGGTACCTCCCCCTCCTCAAACTGGAGTTATCGAAGGAAAAATAAGCTTTTCCACACAGCGCCGTGCCTCGTGATCTAAACGGCGCAGTGAGTGTCTGCAATGGCCTCACGACACCTCCTGCTCTCTCCAGCTGCTGACTGTGCCACGTGCATCCCTTACGAGCTGGCAGTAGTTAGGATACTGCAGCATTCCCTCCTCTCCTTCCACTGTGCATCATTAGGATTTTATTCACTGACCTTCTCCTCCTTATCTGGGTATCCCATTGCTCTGGTCCTGTTTCGTATCTTCTCACAGTCACCTCTCACTGGCTTGATTCTGTCATCTGTCCTTGGGTTTGGGTGATGTTTTCCTGGTCCAGGGGTCTTGAGAAGCTTGTGTTGATGTGCAGTAACCCCGATGTCCCCCTTCTCGCAGAGCAGCCAAGGACACTGCAACACAGAAAATAAGAGTGGACGGGTAGGAACTGAGCTTACAAGCCTGGGAAGTACTTTCCACTCAAGCCAGGCTGCCCTGCCAGCCAAACTCCAGTTACTGTATCTTCATGGCTCCTTTCAACCTGCCAGTTAATATTGACATGTCCCAGTGTGGGGATTTTGCTCAGAGCAGGATAGCTGGACTTGAATGGAGAGAGTGGTGTGTCTGCCAGGTCTCCCCTTTACTTGCCATGCTACTGCTCCCAGGACGTGCTGTCTGCACAAGCGTCTTATATTTATCATCCTTTCACCCCAGTTTTTCACCTTCATGATTTGGTTGCAAATCAATTTAGAAAACTCCAAGTCACCTCCTATTTTTTAACTAGTTTCTGCTTTTTCACCTAGAGCTGCAGCAGCAGGACAGAGCTTTGCTGAAACCTTCAGCATCCCAAAGAGCCTCAAGAAGCAGTTAAACCTCTGCAGTCCCTTAATGAGGTGCAGGCCTTGCCCACATCCCTGCCTGCCTCCTCCCTCACTGCCCTGGTTCCCACACTCCCCAACACCTCAGCATCCTTCAGGGTTCCAAGTTTGGGTTTGCCCCTAACTCCCAGCTTCAGGGCTCTCCGACAGCTGTGATGTATCAGTGACAGGCTCCCTTTGTGTCCTGCTCTTGCACAACAATAGATACTCCTGTCTGTTTATACAAGTTTGAATTTGTCCTTATAAATAAGGTGCTGAAGAAACAGTAGGCTATAGATTGCATACTGACAGCTGAAAGATTAAGGGAATCCATTAACTAAACCAACTGCCTGGAAATCTTATGCAGAACATATACCTGAAAGCTATTATTGCTGTTCTGTCATACGGGTTTATCTCTTTATTTAGGATCCTTTTTGTTCAGTTGAGGGCTTGGTGTTTTGTTGGTTGGTTGGCTGTTTTTTTTCTCTCTAATAATGTAAACTTGTTCTGGAGTAACAGAGGAGCCCTTGATTAAGTATCTAAGTATTTTCTGCTGAAGAATTTATGAACTCTGAGCCAGCACTGTCCTTGCCAGATCCCATGGAGCGTAAGGGGAGGGGGCACTTGCCTGTCTCTGGGTTTGTGCTGTGAATGGCCTTGGATCAGGTTTCCTTGCAATGAACTGTTTGCATTGCTCTCATGGGCGACTCTGTCTCACTTAAATATCTGGCTGCACTTAACCTTTTTTCACCTGAGTTCTCTCCATCACTCCCGTGCTCCCTGCCCTTACCTCCGCGCCGGCTCCCCGCTTTACAACAGCAGCCCACCCTCAAGGTTACAAGAGCAGGCAGTCACTCCGCTCTCCAGAGCCATGCTGGGGCCTGGCTGTGATACTGTTGAAGTTTCTTTTTCCTATTCTGGTCTATTCATTTCTCTACACAATGCTCGTCACCACAGTGTCTGTTCAAGCTCCTTGTTCTAAACCGAGCACCACACCGGCTCCTCTCTGGTTGTCCTCCCCTCCGCCCCCCATGTCTGCAGGGGCCTTGAAGAGCAGGGGGGGTGTCTTTATGCACCTTGCTGTGTGCTGGCATGAAAGAAGGCAAAAGCGGAGACATGTGGCTCTTATAGAGTAAAAGTCTTTGAGTCTGAAGAGGACTGCTCTCTTATTAACACAGACATGCCCACAGTCTTTCCTGGCAGCAGGTCCAGCACAATACGTCTGGCTGGAGGAGGCTGCAAAACTCACTGACCTGCTTTTGGAAGCTGTTTTCTTGGGAAAAGACCCACAGGTCCAACCCTCACTCGGCCCTTTTCCTCATCCCTGCTTTCCTGCTTCTCCCTCAGCTGAGCCTTTGCAGTGGCTCTTCGGTGGACCTAGATCTGAGTTTGCAGCTATTCAAGTGATCTATACACCCGTATGTTCAGGCTGTGCTGTGCTAGGTTTGAGCATATGGTTCCTTCCCCTGTCATTATGGATGGTTTCTCCTTTGTTTGAAATCGCAGACTGGGGCAGTGCAGGAAAGAAAGGTGAACGTCATGGCGAGTGAAAATGCAATTCGCACTCATGTGAGATGTGGAAATGTGAAACATTTCCACGACCGAGGCTACCTGGCAGGAGCTTTCTGCAGCACTCAGCTCTGCATGGGGCTGGAGGTGAATGTCCCCTCTGCCAGAGCCCCCTTTCTTGGGTGATGTGTGAGAGCTTAATGCTGTCCCAAGAGAAGAATAAAGTTTCAGTCGCTGCTATTGTCCGGGGAGCAAGAGCGGTTCCCGTCCGGCTGTACAGATAGTAACCATGGCATCTGCTGCTCCGCAAACACAGCCCAGCTAGTGATGGTTGGATGAACAGGACAGGGGGTAAATCACATTCAAGCCCATCTCTGCACCGAGGATGTTACTGTGTTATTGAGACGTGAGGAATTTGGAAAGAGGTTTTTAAGAGTTAGCGCAGCTGCTTTGTTGCAAACTCACCCGAGTCAGGGTATTTTCATTTCTCTCTTCCTCTAATAAATACCCTCAGGATTTTCCCACCTTCTGAACTAATCACTTCACTTGTAACATGTCAGTGGAACAAAACCAGCTGCTTGTGAGCAGCAGAAGAGCCGAGACAGAAGAGAAGGGTCTTGAGGTCTATGGAAATGACATTTTTTGTCTGAATTAAGCAGCACCAGCAGAGCCTGGATGGACATCCATGGATGCAACATCAGTGGCTTCTGCTTGGGAGTTGTCTATAGGGCTTTTAGCAAAGGAGGGGTGTGTTTGAAGGCACAGGTGCTGTTTGAAGTTTGTTGGTGAGCTCCAGGGGCAGCTCAGCCTCACATTTAGGCTCTCCAACACAGTGAAGAGACTGTGGTGGTCCCTCAAGACCAGCCAGTGGCTGCCCTGAGCCATGTCCATCCCTGACTGGCATTTGCCACCAGAGAAAAGAAAGGAAGGACTGGAGACGGAGAGATGAGCATGGCACTGTTGGAGGACTCCCTGAGCCCACGTAAATCAGCCGGTGGTTGTGCTGGGGAAGGCTCCGTGTGGTTCAAGCTCATTTGGGCTGTGCTGGGGGGAGATGGCAGAGGTCGGGAGAGCCGGTGTTGCCAGGCAACACTCCCTGTATATTAGGAAGATAAATCCTGTAATAATGGAAAGAACGGATACTTCTGCGCCTGTTGTTTATTTCTTTCTTCCTCTGTGGTTCTGCTTGCTCGGATCCCAGCTGCGGCATCAGGGAGCAAAATGACCTTTCAGTGCCCCAAAGGACCAAGTGGTTTTATCCTTGCTGATGAAAATGGTGTGATTCGGTGTGATACAGGGCCTTTTGGATATAGTGGGTTGAGGGCTGTGTCACTGTGGGTGCATCCCTGGGCAGGAGCAGGAGGGCTCACAGATACCTGCATGTCTGTTTTTTTGGAGGAAAAAGACTTGCGGGAAAGGCAAATTCCTTATCTCTGGACACATCCCACTCATGTACTACTTGCCTTTTGCAAACATGTGTGTGTTTGCTCTTTACCTATCTCAAAGAAAGTGTGTTTCAGTTAGTCTACCAAAGCTGCTGCTGAAGCTGGTGTTTGGCTGAGGTTCCTCCAGCAGCCAACCCGCAGCACCAGGTGACTGCTCTGATCAGTTGTGACTCCAGCTAACACACAGCTTGAATACTGAGCACCCTCAGCTAGCTGTTTGCAATCAAGCCAGAAAAACATAAAAAGTCTCCCTCCCAAAGACATTTAAATACTTCCAAACAACAAGAAAAACTGGAGGAAATTGCAATGATTAAAGCGAACAGAATCGTAGGCTTAATTTGTCACATATATCATTTGCTCCAACTTGTTCAGCAGGCTCTGCTATTTTCCATTAGTGCACTTCAGGGTTGCAACTGGGATGAGAAGGAGAAGTGACAAAGTACGACGAGACTCCAGCTTGCTGAGTGTTTTGCTGAGTGTGCAGTCTGCCATAGCTAACGCCGTTGGACACGCTAGCAGCCATACACCCCGGCCTTGAGCTCACAGCCCTGCTTAGCCCTCAGCGCCTCAGGGCTGCATCCTGCGCTTGCTCGGAGGAGATGATGAGGAAACCCCTGATGGCTGGTGGCTTCTCTTGTCCCACCACCACTATTCCTTACCCCAGCCCATCTGGCAGTGCATCCAGTGCAGCACTGGTGGGCTGCAGTTGTTGGATGCCGGTGGTGCCGCTTAGCCTATAGCCCAGGCACTTGGTCGTTTCCGTATGCAATTAGCTTACAGCAGCATGGTAAATATTTCATACCGTATAGCAAAGGTTGTTTAATTTTTTATTATTTTAAAGCTGCTCATGAATGTTTTACAGAGATTATCTCCTCTAGTGGAGGGGTGAATGGGAAAGTGAAAGGGAAGTTTCCTGCAGTTTCAGGTTTGGGGATTGTACTCCAGTCACCCGGCACCCATGGTAGCTGTTAATTTAGCTTGCGAATGAGAACAACTGGAGTAGGATGTTGAGCAAAGCATATTTACTAAATATGTTGTTGTCTGAGTATGCCCCTACAATCCTATTTATTACAAAAGTAATGAAATTGTCCTTTATTCCATGGACTCAGTTACACTGACTCAAAAGATGATGACCCCCCCAGTGTGCATGTCATGGCACCTTCTGCTTTTGGGTACTCATTTGAAGTTTCACCATTGCTGGGATCTGCAAAAAGGAAAAAAAAAAAAAGGAGAATAAAACATAGCTAAAAGCTTTTGAGTAAAGAGCCATTGCTTCTGCTTGTTGTGGGATGGTCTTGATGAAATGGCATTTATGGCAACTGCTCCTGGCCAAGTTCAGGAGTGACTCCTCAGAGCATCTTTTCTAGCACTGACTTTGAGAGACGATGGGTCTCTCTTTCTGACTTCCAAAGTTAGACAGCTATTGTAAAGTTAAGTGAGATGAGTTTCTGTCCTGCTTTCATGACACAAAACAACATCAAATTTCATTTCACATGAAATGAATGTCCAGACACAGAGCCAAAAAGAAAGTGGCTTCTTTTATGCTTGTCCTCCTGGTACAGAGCCTCCAAAAAAGTCCTTTGGGGACCAGTTCATTCCATATCATTTTCCCTCAGGTATTGCATTAGTGATCTTCCTGCAAACAGTTCTGGAATGACCACTTCATCTCTGTTTCTCTTTCTATGGGAAAAGGAAGCAAAGAGCATCTTTGTTTGCAACATTTACCACCCTGGCTTTTAATTGTGCATGCCTTGGGATTCCCCTTTGACTCAGCTACTTGCCTGCCTGTCTGCAGAGCAAACTGAAGGCAAAGTTGGTTGTATGAACCCAAATTAAGTCTTCAGGAAAGGACTTGGGACTTTAATCACAGACGGTAACTCAACCATGCAGGATATACTCACACAGCAGTGTCACTTAGATGTCTGCTCCCGCTCTCTCCCTCCTGCTCACATCCTTTGGCAGTTTAATAGAAATAGATTTCCCAAAGCCTTAATCATCTGTGAGCTAGAGCAGCTCCTTCTGCTTGTGTTTTGCTGAACTGTTATTTGCTGCACAGCCAGGCTTGAATGCACAGCATCATGGCAGGTAGCTGGTTTTTTGGAAGACTTTCCTGGAGAAAAAAACAACCTCCTTTCCACTCTTCTCCACCACTCACCACAGCTCTGCAAAGAGGAAGGATGCTGAGGGTTTGCTTCAAAGCCCCTGGCCTTTCGCTGTGGCTCCCTCTCCTCACCCCACACAGCCAGACTGAAAAGGAATCTCATTTGAGTAGTCTCAACTGCACACATATGAAAACCCTTTTCCTCTGCAAAAAGTGAGGAATGCACATGATAAAGGGCACAAAAAGGAAGGAACATGCATAATTAAAGTTTATTATAATAAATTTCATAAATAATCTGAAATCAGTGTGAGTAATACCAGGAACTTTCCAGTTGGGATTAAAAGTACAGCCTGCCACTTTGTACAACTCGTTTAAGGGACCCAGGGTATGACATCCATTTTTATTGTTGCTTAGGAATGGGGGATTTATATCGACCTCTTCTAGAACTGCTGGAAGGGAATGCGGTGCACAGTCCCTGAGAGGCATGCCTGGATGAAGATCCAAACACTGTTTTTGTTTTAGTTCTAATGGTCTTTCTTCTATAAGATGGCTTATTTCCTCCCCCTTTCTGAGCCCCTCTTCTAGGTCTAGAAGGACCTGTTCCGCTTGCAGGTGCCACTCTAATGCTCCCAATAAAAAAGGCAATTACTAGTACTGACCAGCTGGGAAAGTGCCTGGGATATGCTTATCAGAGGCAGATCTTGTTTCTTGTTCACAGTCACTTGTTTCAGACCTGCCCAAGAAGATTCCCTGTATTTCAGCTCACACAGTGGTGATCCTTACGTTTGCTGCAAGTGCATAGGGCAATGTCTGCCCCACAGGCAGTGTGCTGTGCTGTGGCAGTCCTCAGCCAGGCTTGGTGGTGGTTTTCCCATCAAAGTCCATTCATCTGGACACCCAGCGGTAACCAAGTTACTGATTTTAGTTCGGCTGCTGTACAAACCAGCAATTCAGATCTGCTGTTACCATGTGCTCTGTGCAAGCCATGGTTTTAGCAAAGAACTGTCAGCAAAATCCTCATGGAATGTTATCAAGTAAATGTTGCTGCTGTGATGCACTTTTATGACCTTCCCTAGGGCCCTTGGAAGCAGCATTTGGTGGTCCTGTAACAGAAGGACTTTGGAGAGAGTTTTGTGGTGGCTTCTCCCTGAGCGCTTCAGTCTCACATGGGATGAAGGTAACAGCCAGAGGGATCACCTTCCCCTCCTCCACCCCAGCCTCATTCCCTCAGGAGCTTCCTCTAAAATATGGCATCCCCCAAGTCACCTCAACATTGGAGAAGAGATTCTTTGAGATGCTCACCATCTGTCACCCCTGCCATATCCAAATAGCACGTGCCTGTGCTCCATAGGGACCACACCGTCTGCATGCCTCCATTTCACGGGCTGGCAACTTCACACTCAGTCTTTCATGTTTCCAGAACTGCCGTTTATGTTGCATTCAGAGAAGCTACCGTATAAGTTGCACTTAGTCTTAGATTTCCCCTCTTTTCCCTGGGGCACGAGCAGGTAATGAGCCCTGATGCTCTTGGAGCTGCTGCTGTGCTCAACAGGGATACTGCTGTTTTTCTGGAGCTAACCTGGGGGTTTGCTGTGCCTGATTGGGATGCAGTGATAGGACAAGGAGGAATGGCTTTAAACTGAGAGGGTAGACTTAGATTAGACATTAGAAAGAAATTCTTTCCAATGAGGGTGCTGAGGCGCTGGCACAGGGTGCCCAGAGAAGCTGTGGCTGCCCCATCCCTGGCAGTGTTCAAAGCCAGATTGGACACAGGGGCTTGGAGCAAGCTGCTCTAGTGGAAGGTGTGCGCCAGCAGTGTGCGCTTGCAGCCCAGAAAGCCAACCATATCCTGGGATGCATCAAAAGGAGTGTGACCAGCATGTTGAAGGAGGTGATCCTGCCCCTCTATTCTGCTCTCGTGAGACCTCACCTGGAGTACTGTGTACAGTTCTGGTGTCCTCAACATAAAACGGACATGGATCTGTTGGAACAAATCCAGAGGAGGGCCACCAGAATGATCAGGGGACTGGAGCACCTCCTGTATGGAGACAGGCTGAGAAAGTTGGGGCTGTTCAGCCTGGAGAAGAGAAGCCTGTGTGGAGACCTCATAGCAGCCTTCCAGGATCTGAAGGGGGCCTATAGGGATGCTGGGGATGGACTCTTCATTAGGGACCGT
The DNA here is from genome assembly GCF_033783945.1 of Neopsephotus bourkii. Lineage (NCBI taxonomy): Eukaryota > Metazoa > Chordata > Aves > Psittaciformes > Psittacidae > Neopsephotus > Neopsephotus bourkii. The sequence goes on from NW_026901555.1 coordinate 3,435,532, forward strand.
AGTGATAGGACAAGGGGTAATGGGTTAAAACTTAAACAGGGGAAGTTTAGATTGGCTATAAGGAGGGAATTCTTTCCTTTTAGGGTGGTGAGGCACTGGAATGGGTTGTCCAGGGAGGTTGTGAATGCTTCATCCCTGGCAGAGTTCAAGGCCAGGTTGGACGAGGCCTTGGATAATATGGTTTAGAGCGAGGTGTCCCTGCCCATGGCAGGGGGGTTGGAACTCAATGATCTTAAGGTCCTTTCCAACCCTAACTATTCTATGATTCTATGATTCTAAGGTGTCCCTGGCCGTGGCAGGGGGTTGGAATCATGTGGTCTCTAAGGTCCCTTCCAACCTAAACCATTCTATGATTCTATGATTTCACGGACAGCCAAGTCCACACCTGGGGGGGCACAAGCACCAGGGAGCCCAAAGATGGACTTAGTGATGAGCACCAGCCTGTCCTAGAGGCCCTTCATCTCATGCTACCGATAGACAGATAGAGCTGAGTCAGGTGGCAGAGACATCATTGCTTAGAGGTAACTGTGACCAGAAATTCATAAATAATGAAAATGCCGTGTTCCACCTGATTTTCTGTCTGCAACTTGCATTGTGTGTGGTTTTCATGAATACATTAATTAGAGGCTATGAGTCTCTGAACAATGTTAACAAATCATCACTATGCATTTGTCCATACTTCCCCTAAACGTTCAGTATTTGAAAATCTGATTAGGATTGGCTAATTTTAATCAGACAGCTGAGGAACACAGTATACCTCTCCTTTCTTGCAGGCTGAGTAATGCAGGCACATGGGCTTGAATTCAAATTCAGCTCTCCACAGCCATTTGATGGGATCTCAGAAGAACTGGGGGGTGGTGGTGGGTGAATTTGGGGTCACCAGACCATCTCCTTTGAGTGCAGGGGCATGTCATCCAAAAATCCTAGGAAGACGTTTTGGAAGCATTCATCTCATGCTGGTCTTGAGCAGCAAGTGATGAAAAAGGAGACTAACAAGAGGATAAATTCCTCTCCCACGCAGTGAGTCAGATGTAGATGATGATCTAGTGCAAGCTGGTGTCTCCAACAAACAGCTCCAGCAACAGCAACAGGTTTCCCATCGTGTGTCTTCTATAGGTGCTTGTTGCAAGTGGCTTTTAACTGAAATGGCATCACAGAGTCCATCTTAGGAGGTACAAGCACACTAATCCAGACCAGATTTTTTACTTCACCTCCTCTGCTTGAAAATATGCTACTACCAAAGTGTCAGACAGGGAAGAGACTCCCCTTTGTCTCTTCATTCACCAGGAAGAATCCATCATCCAACACTTTTCACCTGCCTCAGTCACAGGTAAACCCCAGACCAGATTTTTTTTTACACTCAAACCTTCCACGCTTCCTCTCACCTCCCTCAATGGGACAAATAAAGCCCAATAATATGCAAACCCCTTGATTTCTCAAATTCCTTCCACTCCAAGATGTCTTCTGGCAAGGAGCCTCCTGCAGAAGGGATGAGCCCCGTCTGTGCCAAAATGCAACTCAAGCACTCGCTTTCAGCTCTGTGTCAGATTTTTATCGTAACATCACTGAATACATATATACATTAAAAAAAACCCAACCCCCAAAACCCACAAAAAAAAGGACATCCAATTTAAACCCACCAGCTTTGAAATGTGAGAAACATGAGCGGGACACAGGCACGAGCGGCCTCGCCGAGCTCCCGCATCCCCCAGCCCCGCTGTCCTGCCGAGAGAGCTTTTTGTCTTCCCAGCACGCTGGGGCTGAGCGGCGGAGGGCCGCTTCCCAGAGAGAAGGCAGCTTGTTTGCAGAAAAAGGGGAGTTTTCTTTGGCATTTTTGAAAAATAATCTGCCTTTTTTTTCTTTCTCTCTTTTTTTTCTTTTTATATTTTGGCATAAATGCTGCAATTCTTTGTAGGATTTTTTTCTCCCTTGTTTTCCTTCCTTTCTCCGCTAACAAATGCTCCAGTGTCTTTACCAGGATAAAAGGGTGTGGGAGGGAAAGGCACAACCCCCTCCTCTCCAAACTGAACCAGCAACATATTTGCACTATTTAATTTAATAGGGAATTAATACCATTAGTGGATTTAATATGCCAGCAGCGCTAGCAGTCAGCATTCATTCTAGTGAAGCAGACGGGTGTGTGCGGATCTATCACACGCTGACAATGAAGTGGGAATAAGCCAGCCTGGGCAGCGAAACATGTACCAGCATGGTGGAGTCCGGTGTCCTTTTGCAACTCTGTGTTGTGCAAGGATGTGTGCAGCCCAGGGTCAAGGTTATAGCATTCTGCATGGGCTCCTGGTGTAGCTATGGGATGGAGGTTGGGTGGAGGCTTGAGAGAAATACCTTTGGGTGCACTGCTTTTGTCAAGCCTCAGTTTCCTTATCTATAAAATGAGCACAAAGACATTGGTCCAGCATCTGCTGCAGTCTCCTGATAAGAACTGCTGCAGGAGAGCAAGATAGTGATGATATTATCTGTAAGAGCTCAGGAATCAGAGGGCACATGCAGATGGAACAAGGGACATTTTGCTCCCCGTAGCACTACCTGCCTTGGTGCCCCATCCAGGAGACGGTGGCAGAGGTGGGACTGTGCTTCGGTGATGGGACTGCATGTCTCTCAGTCAGTGGGAAACAGCTTTTACTTCACATTTGCTGCTTTCACTGACCCTTACTGTTCATTTTCCAATGATGAGCTCAAGACTGTGACATCAATCCCCCCAGCATTGGTGGAAAATGAATCAGCTTGCTCCCCTCTGCTCACTTCTATAGAGCTCTAGCCAAGCGTGGGGCATCCTCTCACCCTGCTCCCCCTATGGCAGGTCCTCCCCCTCACTCTTGTGGTGGCAAAAGCCCCCTGCCTGCAGCACCTCTCAGAGAAGAAAGCAGAGGCTGGGCAGGAAAGAATGGGCAGGGGTTTCGGGTGAGGCTCTTTAGGATAATGTCCTCAGGATAGCACAGAGAAAGCAGCAAAAGAGAAATTCTGCACACCGAGAAGTGCCTCTGTGTTCAGGGGCTGCAACAGGGAGTGATGGGGCACAGCAGAAGACAAGAGGAGCAGGGATGGAAGGGGGAGCTGCAGAGGAAGGGTGATTAGGGAGGTGACATGAGAGAAGCATAGCGTGAGCAGGAGATTTAAGCATAGGGAGAGAGAAAGGAAGGGAAAGAGGCCAATAGAAGCGTCACTGGGGCCGGTCAAACATTTCATTTTTGGCAGCTGTGCTCCAAAATGTTCAAGCAGCCAAAAAGAAAAAGAAATAAAGAGAAACCACTTCAATAAACACTAAAAATTACAAGAGCCTTTTATTTTAATATGATTTGCACAGTATTTTTGTTAGCAATTGACAGGATTCCCTCCCTCTCTGGCGAGGCACCTGGGAGGAGAAGAGAGATGAATAGAGGAAGGACTAAATGAACAATGAGGGGATGCTGGCTGTGCCACTGGCATTGCTCCACAGGCTCCAGTGGGCTGAGCTGGCAGAGGATTTGGCCCATTGCTGGCACTCTGTGGAGAGGTGAGGGAGTGGAGCAGAGCGTGGGGGGTATCTGGGGTTCCTATACAGGGAAGATGCCATTTGCTGGACACGTTAAGGCACCTCCACAATTCCAATCCTATTTCACAGCCTCTTAGTGTGGCACTGGGGAAAGGGCATCCTCTGGTACTGGGGACATTGCTCTTGGTTTCCACAGCTTTAACCCTGGGCTTGGGGTGCCTTCACTTGGAGCTACCAGTCCACCAAAGCCCTTGCCCTCAAAGGGGTGGTGAGGGTGGTGAAACACTCACGCATTGCCCAGAGAGGTGGTAGATGTCCCATCCCTGGACACATTCAAGGCCATTGGAACTCTGAACACCCTGACTTAGTTGAAGATGTCACTGCAGGGGTGTTGGACCTTTAAAGGCCCCTTACAACCCAAACAATTCTGTGATTCCATGAAAGCCCAGCAACCATATTCCTGCTTGCCTCATTGAGCAGCCAGACCTGCGGGTCCTGACTACAAGAGATATTTCATACCTGACTGCATCCCCCCGGAGGCCTGGCTCCCTGGGGGAGTAAGCGCCAGAGACAGAGTGCTCGGAGCAGCCGACAGCATCCTGACACCTCTGGTCAGCATCCGGGCGCCACATGCACCTCTCCCTCCTGCATCCCCCTTCCCAGAGCCCTCAGCCATCCTGTTTTATATTATGTACATTAGCTTTTGGACTTTTAATCCCCTTCATTGAATAAATCACTCTTTTTAGCTTGATAACTTTTCTTCCCCTTAAGCTATCATCCTGGTCTTTCATTCCATGCAGGATTTGAGACTCTCCCTGCTGTCTGCAATCAAGCTGCATTCTTTCAGCAATTATTTTGTGTCACTGCTCTCCCCTCTAAAATTTCTGGGGCTAGCATCTTTTTTTGCTTGCAGGCTTCCTGTTGCTGCTTATCTCCAGTGTCTCCAGCCAAGAGGTCCTTTCATTCCACCTCCGCTGTCTGACACTAGCCCTGGATATGGAACTTGGTCAAAAATGCTTTCTCAACACATGTTTGTCAGGATGGAGAGCTTGCATCTGTGCTTGGTGGTGCAGTGTCATGTTCCCTGTCAGTGGGGAGACAACAGGGGGGCTGAGCTAATGGACTGGATCAGGTTCTCTTTGCTGACAAAGATAACAGAAGGAAGCTGTACATGTGTGAGGGAGAGAAATGGGAGGGCAAAAAGGAACAGGGGCTGAGTGCTGGTGGAATTCATATGGGGAAGAGCAGAGATGCACAAAGCAGCCCTTGCTTCCTGGGGCTGTCAAGCCAAGGACAAACTTTCTGGGATCCCTTTGAACCATGTCTTGCTGTGTCAAGCAGCTGCAAAGTGCAGTTCAATCCCGTGCCTTGCATGGCTTGCATCGTTGGGAGTCGATTGCCTTTCCTCTCCTGATGGAGAAGAGTCAGGAGGAGAGAGGACTGAACTGTGCTCCCTGACCCACTGGCAGCCAGGTTGGGTGACAGAGACATGAAGCGTGATGGCTGCATTGCTCCCGGAGTGCAGACCACAGTAGGAGTGATTAGATGTCATGATACAGAGAACAAGGTGATTTACTCTAAGGTCAGGAAAGAGATCATCCTCCACGGTGCATGATTTATCTATTTATTTATTTATTGCATGCTTCTTAGTGGTAGGCAAGGCTTCCATGGGTCTCAGCAGGAGTCTATGGGGCCAGGGGTCCAATGTGATGGGGCAGAGCCCATCCATCCCCTCTGTGATGTGCCTGTCACCATGGCACTCACCTAGCAACTGTCCAGGGTGATCAATCCTGAATGTGAAGCTGGCTTAAAACAAAATAACAAACTAAACAGACAAAACCTTAAATTTTCCTTTGTTTTTGTTTTGGGGTTAGATCCATCCCCTCTCTCAGAAGGGATTTTGATAGTAATCACCCTCAGAAGCCACCCAGGGTGGTGGTTCCTCTGCCACAACCCTAACACACAGACACTTGCAGCAAGATGGACCCTCTCAAGCACATGAACTGCAGCTACTCAAACCACTGCACTGGTTTGAGGTTAGGGTTTTTGCTCATACAGATGGTGGCAAAGGAAGAGGGAAACCAATTTTACATTGCTGTGTTATTTTGGATACTGGGTGGATTATTAGATGCCAATGGGGATGAGCATCCAGGTGGGTCTGGTTTCTGCTGATGGGATGGCCTGGAGGCACATGGGAAAGGACCAACCCCATGATATTAGCAGCTGTTCTGTGAGGATAAATCATATGGTGAAGTTCGCTGTACCCCCAGGAACTGGGACACAGAGAAAGGAGCTATTTTGGGTGATGAAAAGGTGTCTCAGAAAGGGCTGATGGAGTCATAAAAACATAGAATCATAGAATGGTTTGGGTTGGAAGGGACCTCAAAGATGATATTGCTCCAACCCCCTGTCGTAGACAGGGACACCTTCCACTAGGCCAGGTTACTGCAGGCTTAGCCCAACCATCCCTTAAACCAGTCCTGGGGAACACAACAATTAGCAGGCTTGGTGCTAGAATAAACCTGCCTCTCCCAAACTGCAGGGCACTGGAGTTAAAAGCAGAAGCACCTGGCAGCAGAGTAAACCCATGCTGCAGCAGATTTACTGTGCATGGTGGTTATTTGCTTAAGATGTGCCCTGAGTGTTTCCCCCGTATTGTGAAGCCCACTTAAGCAGACACTTCACCTGAAGCATTAAGTGGTTACCACTGTGCGCAGGGTTTCTTGGGCGAGTGTCCCTGCTGCCCCACAGCCTTCCTCTCCCCTTCCCGTGCCTGCACGCTCGCACACGTGCGCTGCTGGGTAATGCATCCATTAAACCCAGCCACATTCCTGAGACTACACAGATAACAAGAAGTATAAAAAAGAATAAAAGGAGCCTCTTTGTTCAGTCATTTCTCTGCTGCCGTGTGTGAATAAAACCATCTCAGACAAGTGCCTGACAGAAGAATTAATCCTGAAAGGAGGAAAAACATTTCCCATGAGCTCTCAGTCTGCCCATTTTGTGCCTTGACGAATGCTGTATAACACCCGTACTGGGTGTGCTGGTGCCGTGGCTGCTCTTGGGTAGCCCTCTGCTGTCACAGCGCCTGTCAATGTCCCAGTCTCTTCCTCTCCAGAGGGGTATGGATGGAGCCACGGGGGTATTAGGATCTGCAGAACCGTCCTGTCTGGGCATGTCGTGCCTGCGAGCATCTCCAAGCCCTGTGCTGGCTCCAGGGCCTGCAGAAAGCCGCCACACCAGGCAATTAGGCGAGGCGGGTATGTGACACAAATGTGGTTCTGTCTCATCAAGTTAAGGAAACTTTTCAGCTCACTTGATAGAGGTTTGGCCTTTGAACCAAAGCTCTTCCCTGGAGCCCCAGCCCTGGGATGCCGATGGCACAGTGGAGCTGGAGCCATACCTGCATCTGTATGGAGCCATCCTGCAGCTTTCCCAGTTACCAACTGCCCATGGCTGCTGTCTGAACATCCCTGGCAGCTGGGAGGAATTTGGGCACCACAGCCATTACCTGGTGGCTGTGACCTGCCCACTGCAGACAACAGCTCCAGTGGCTGCACTGACTGCCAGGAAACCTTCAGGATGCACTGAAGCAGGCAGGAGTGGTGGGGGATCTCCCTCTGTCCCACTGCCAGCCCCAGTCCAAGGCACTGCTCCTGCTTCTGGGGATGCAGCTGTGGAGCTGGGGGTGTTTGAATAATTGAAGGAAGTGCTTTTGCTGAGCCCTGCTGTCCCAGAACCACTGGTGGCTTGAGAGGCAGTTCATCAGTGCAGGGACAGTGAGAGGAGCACAGCAGTCACCCACCTTCAGGCACCTCTGCAAGAGGTGACACGAGGCTTTGGTAATAGAGATGAGACAGGCAGGATGGGAGGGTGGTGGTTTAAACCCCAGCTGGATGTCTGTCCTGGCAGGAGGCAGTTCAGGGCAATGTGCCAGCCCCTTATACCTGCTGAGGGATGACATGGGTGCCCTCCATGGGCACGGGTGGCACCGACTCACCCTCCTGCTCCCAGCACCACACTCCCATCACAAGTCCTCTTGGCCATGCCAGTCCAGACGGAGCCAGTGATCACCAAGGCTTTCAGCAGCCAGCCCCCAGCTAAACCATGCTGACACTGTGCTGTTCCTTATGGTAATGGTGAAGAAAACCCCTACAGAAAGCAGGTAAGAGCTGAGCTTTCCCTGCTGGACTTTAAAATAAACAACTTCATGGAGCCAGGGCCAGGAGCAGGAACGAAAGTAAAGGGGAGTTGGAATGAAATCCTCCTCTTCTCTCCATCCTCCTCTGCTTTTTTTCACTGATGACATTTACTCTGCTTAATAAAAGGAGGATTTATGTTTGACTCCTATAATGGTGCCTTTTAATCTCTGAGACCTTGATACTTCAGGACCGCGTGTGCGGGTGCATGCCCCAAAAAGCAAGTTTTTTGTCCCAGGCAGGGGGAGCAGGGGACAGGAGGGGCAGCAGAGGGGATGGGGGGGATTGGGGCTCTCAAGCCAGGTATTGCAAAGGGCTTTCGGAGCTGTGTGACCCCACTGCAGGGGGTGGCCTGAACCAATTACAAGGGGCTGGGAGGGCTCAGGGCATCTCAGGGATCTTTGAGCAGGGCAGATGTCTTCAGAGAGCTGCTACTGCTGAGGGATGTCTGGGGCCGCCCTGCAGCCTCTCTGCAAAGTGGTTATCGCTTCTGGAAGGAGGAAGTGACAGAAGCCCCTCGAAATAAAACATTGAAGTTTCCATTAGCGACATCTCCGAGTTAGCTGGCGCTGATCGGCTCCAGATGGGATGTCAGGCTCCAATTATTGCTTTTCTCCCAGGGGAGGGCGAGGGGCTGGGGAGGCCATGCTGAGGATGGTCTCGGGGCTTGTGGGGAGGCTGGGCTGGGCTGGTGGATGAAGTGGTGCTGCAGGTGGAAGGCAGGCAGATGGTGGTGGGATGGTAGGGCAGTGGGATGATGAGATGGTGGAATGGTGAGACAGTAATAGGAAGGTGGAGTGGTGGGGCAGTGGGGAGGTGAGGCGGTGGGATGGCAGAGTGGTTGCATGGCGGACAGGGAGCTCATCTGCACCCCCCAAGGTGACCACACACTGGGAGGGAGTGTGGGAGCTGATGTGAGAGAGGAGAAGATGGCAGAGCCAGATGGCAAAGCAGCATGCCAGCCCTCCCATGGGGGCTTCCACAGCTTTCTTTAGATAGAAAATGAAGAAAACCCCAATTTACTGATGATGACAGTCCCGGGGATGCAAATCCATCCCTGATTTAAAGACTAAAGAATGGGGCAAGAAGGGGAATATCAGCCTGTGATCACACCGTGAGGTGAGAGCAGCCTGCGGGTGCTGCCAGCAGCTCCCTATTCCCACCAGCCCCAGCGTCTCCCCAGACACATGTTCCAGTCTGGGTCTCCATCTCCTCCCTGCTTGCCCTGGATGAGGCTGTGCCCTACCAGTGAGTGGGGCCATGGGGTGGGCTGGGAGCCACTGGTACTCAGGAGGGTCCCTTTTCCAGGGACACATCCCAGTGGGACCCTCTTGGCTTTGGGGCTCCCAGTTCCCCTGCTGATTAATGGCTCTTTACACAGAGCCAAAGCTCCCTGTGGAAAAGAGAGTTTCCGTTTACCCAATTAGAGCTGAAGACGTTATCTCATTCATTCTGGAGGCGGAACCATGTAAGAATTAATTTTTCGGGGTATTTCCCAGGACATTTTTCTCCCAAGGCTGCTTTCGGAGCTGCTGTTGTCAGCCAGGATGTATGGTCTCCGGCGCACATTGCTTTTGGGGCAAGAAAGCAGGTCTGGCATTTCTTGTGTAGGTCCCACGCATGGTGTTTTCTTTGGCTCTGCAAACCACCCCTTTCAAGTGGATCATGGCTAAGGAATGACAGGGGGCCAGTGACAAATTCTAAACATTGTTTAGACATTGGGGCAGAAAGCAAAGGGGTCAGACACTAACACTGGTGATGAGGGAAGCAGCAAGGGGGGGGCTGCTCTTGTTTCTTCTCACATGTGCTCAGGGGATGAAAACCAGGAAGAAAAATCACACCCAAGCTCCTGAGCTCCTCCAGAGCCTCAAATGGGGTAAATTAATGAGCTGGAACGTCACACTAGAGGCAGGCACAGGGGGACCCGGCAGCACTGGCAGCTGCTGGGTGACAAGCTGTGGGCACCTTTGAGGGACAGGCTGGCATCAGGGAGACAGGGGTGCACACCTCCTCTGTGCTCAGCCCTGTGCATTGTGCCAAGGGGATGTTTCTGGCTCCTGCCTTCTTCCCCTGCCTGATCTGCTCTGCCAGAGGGTCTGAGGTGGGCAGGAAAAGGGTAAAGGAGGGTTGCTGAAGCTGCAAACCATCTAGTGGGTGGGAAATTGGAAGGAGCATGAGGTCTGGGCATACAGGAATGGCTTGGCCCCACAACCTCCACTGGGTTTCACTTCAGCTGCTTACCCCATAGCTTATCCCAGCTTCTGGGGCTTGCCACAGTGTACCTGCACTGGCAGCATCCTCCCAGATCAGCTGCCCTGCCCTGCTTCAGCTGCACCTATTGGCATTGGGTACAGCCATGCAAAGAAACTACCAGCACCCATCCTGATCCTTAACACTTTCCATGTGCTTTAAACAGCCCCACTGCCCAGCAATATCGAATCATAGAATGGTTGAGATCAGAAAAGACCTGAAAGCTCATCCAGTTCCAATCCCCTGCCACTGGCAGGGACATCTTCTGCTAGAGTAGGCTGCTCCAAGCCCCATCCAACCTGGCCTTGAACACTGCCAGGGATGGGGCAGCCACAGCTTCTCTGGGCACCCTGTGTCAGTGGTTCAGCACCCTCATTTAGAGGTGCTGATCTCAGTCTCCCTTCTGGCAGGTTAAAGCCATTCCCCTTGTCCTACCCCTACAGGCCCTTGTCAAAAGCCCATCTCCATATTTACTGTAGTCTCCTTCAGGTACTGGAAGACAGTTATAAGGTCTCCCCTGAACGCAATCCCCCTGAAAACAAATGAAAATAACCCAGAATATGCAAACCCATCAGAAGCCTGGTCAGAGATGTAGCACACATTGCACGTCACTTTTGTGCCATGGGGGCAAATGCTCCCTGCCAGGCACAGGGCCATGGAGGTGCCCATCATCTGCAGTCTGCTGCACCCACATGAGCAGCCGTGTCAGCAGAAAAGGCCTGGGGAGGCACAGGCAGCAGCACAGCATGGATCACGGAGCATGGCCCAGCGCGGGGTGCAGCATCATGGGAACGGATGGAGGAGTTTGGGGAGTAATCAGCCGAATCAAACATGAATCTGTTTGGATCATTGTCAAATATTTATTTCCTTTGTGCTCGGTGTTTTCCAGTTACTTCACCCATTTCAGTTGTTCCTCTTCCTTCTGAGATGTGTGCCAGGACTTTTTTTTCCACTCTCCTCTACCCCCAGTGCTTTGTTGTTGTCGTTGTTCTGGACATAGTCCCCTCTCTAAAGTCCAAATCCGGCTGATTTTCCACCCACTGAATTTCAAACACTCCGGCTCTGCCCTTGCCTTCAGCAGGTGCCAGATCTGCTGAGCTGGCAGTGGGAGCATCGCTCAGCCAAGCAGAGCTGCCTCGCTCCACTGAGATGGTCCCCACGGTGGGAGGTGTCCCTGGAGCACAGCTCTCCCCCTTGCAGGACTATGCATCCCAAAGGACCCCCTGGGATGTGCATCCTCCTGGGATGAGAGGCTTTCTCTCCTGCAGCAGGCAGGCTCTCCCCAGCCAGGCAGCACACCCCAAGTGCTGACCTCGGGCTCCTCTCATGCTGTGGGGTGTCCCAATGGTGTCACAACTGCTAGGACTTGGCAGGGTTCACCTTTGAAAGGGTTGCTAATAAATAGCCAGCTTCAGCCTCCACTCAGGCTCCTGGGGAAGTTAAAGCAAACTTTGTGCTGCTTGCTGAACTATTCCCTCTCCCTGCTGCATTGACCAGGTTCTCTGCTTTTCATGGCATGCCCTTCTTTCAACAAACAGAACAAAGCAGCCTCTCCAAAACTCCTCCCAGATCCAATGATCCAGTCCGCATCTGAGTGCCATGGCTTAGACCCACCCGTGTTTCCATCCCTGTTGGCATTATCTCCCTTTCTACCCAACAGGTACCAGTCGAGCTGCCTCCTTCTTGGGTTCACCTCTTCGTGGACCAGACAGGGCTGTGCTTTTCCTCCAGCACTATCAATCAGGATTAAAAATGTTTTCCTTGACACCTTTAATTCAGAGCACACAAAGCCAGTCTGATGAGCCCAGATGAGGTATTCAGGAGGGCTCTGAGGATCTTGGAGAAAACACTGCTGAAAATTTCCATCCTCTCTACCTCCTGATGGAAAGACGAGAGAAGTAAAAAGAAGGGAGGTTGGTTCAGTTTGCCCTGAGCTGGGGACCACTGGAGAACATCATTTCTTCTAATGTCTTTTTTCTGGTGAAGCTTTGGGCCTGGTCCTTTCAATTCACTTTCCTCCCTTTGTGATGAGAGAATAAACCTGCAAAAGGCAGATACCCAGTGTCTGAGCTTCCCCAGAAACACTGGCAGCACGGTTTGTGCCCATCTCCTACTCACACTCAGCCTCAATACCACCAACCTTATCCTTCTCCCTGCTCCCCATGTCTGATGGGTAAAACCCAGACCAGAATGTGATGCTAAGTGATGGTGCAGTGATTTAATCGGGGGGAATGAATGGCTTGGCAAAAGTCACTTCAGTCATTCAGGCTGGCTTGCACCATATGCACTGGGTGGGCATCCTCACTACCGGGAGTGATGCTGGGCACACTGGTGGGTACCCCAGGTCAGGCTCGAGCATCCTCTCGTAGCTTCAGCAGCACAGGTACACACATGGAGAGACAAGCATACAGAACAAACTGGAAGCACGTCTGCACGCACAAATGCTTCCACAGACACATTTCTAAGTAATAATCCCACCCCCACTGTTTTTTTTCCCTTGATCAAAGCCCAGACGTGAGGGAAGTCCATCTGTGAAAGATTGAGCTGTGCATTTTTTGCAAAGGTATATGGGCTGGCAGCGAAATTTCTCTGACAAGTCCAACAGGGAAAAATGGGGAAATGAAAGCCTTTAAGATGTCTGCATTTCCCAGATGACTGGTGATGTGTGTGGGTAACATATGGGCAGTCTGTGCCCACTGTCCCACAAAACATGCTGATTTTACACTTGGATTTCTCAAATTCCCTGACAGCTTTGAAGACCAACTCTGACAGCCTGGTATTAAATGCCATTCAGTTATATTACTGCCTGTGCCTGGTGCAGCTCTGGCAAAGGGCAGGGGATGACCATAACAGCAGGGCTGCAGCCGCAGCCGGTGCATGGTGCATGCTCCAGATAGGAGTCCAGCTTTCCAAAAGGTGTGAAAATGGGGGAGCAAAATTTCCAGCCACATGAGTCAAATCCAGGCTTGAAACAGCTTGTAGAAATACAAATTTTGCTTCTTGCTGTCAAGTATTTCTATTTCCCATGAATTTTGCAGCTCTTTCTGGGACTGAAATAGCACAAAGGTTGCTGCTTCCCATCCAACTGCCAGCCTGGCTCTGTGGGCTGCCAGTTAGCGAGGACCAGAGTGAGGTTTTGTGGGCTGTGCTGCTCCCAGTCCCTGGTATTCAGTGCTGAGGAGGCTGGGGAATAAAGATGTTGCCAGCCAGTAGGACATAGGTATCTCTTTGTCACCTGCTGGGTGACTGGGAACCATCCCTGATGTGCCCGAGGAACACCTCCATATGTCATGACTTGCTTTTTCTTTTTCCAGGATGACTAGAGCTAGAAAATGCTGGGTCAGTTCCCTCTGCCCACCCCCATGCTGCCACACAGACCGAGGGCCAATTCAGAGACAACACACGTAAGGAATCAGGCAGAAAAGTACGAACTTTGCTCTTTCACCTTCTGATTTAAGGCCTCCGTGTGCAGAGAGCATCCAGGTTGGTATCCCTACCAGGCAGGGATGGACTGCCCTTCCATGAGTTTGGCTAGCACCTATTTGAGCCTGTCTAAAGCCATGCCACTGCTAAACCTTGTGGCAATAAATCTCAAAGCATAATATTGCCTTTGTGAGAAAAGATGATTTATTAACCTTAATGGACTCTAGGAAAACCTGGGATTTCCAGCTCAGTCCTGACAGAGGGAAGAGGTGGTACGCTGTCCTTGTACCACAGCTCCTTCCTCTGGGAAATGAACTTGCTTCTCACCCAGGAAACATGAAACAGAGAAATGGGATTTGTGGGTTTTGATTTCCAACCTCCAAATCTTTATAGAGTGGCCATTGTAGAAGCAGACCTGTTAGGTTATCCACATGGAAGGGGGGAAAGTAAAATGAAATAAATTGCCCAAAAACATATCCCAGCTCAGAGACTAAGCCAGGATCAGCTCCCTGCAGCTGGCTCCAGCCTTAGGAAGAGCCACTCAGATGGAACACTCGCTCAGTGCCTCGATGCCTGCTTGCTTGTAAAACCTTGGAGATTTGATTCACAGTGCCTGAAGAGACTCCAAGTGACAGATCACAGCCTCCCACTGTTTAGCAATGCTCCTTGGTTCTGTGATCTTCGCCTCTGTGACCGTAAAACATGCAGGTCTTGGAGGTGTGAAGCAGTTCTGCTTGGTGATATCAAAGTTTGGCGTGATCAAGGGAAGTGCTGATTCTCCTCCGATTGCTTGGGAGCACAGAAGCAAAGACCTTACAGTCAAATTACTAAGAAGGTGTCTTACAGAGACACTCTCAGGTAGTTCCCTTGAGTGCATCCATCAGAGAATGAAAATTTTGAGAATGGGAAAATAATAGTCACATACTCCGTTCGTACGTTAACTCGCTAATTCTGGGTATTTGCAGGTCCCTAGGTGGAACTAATGCATGTTCTCCCTATATTTATTATTATCTGCATTGTTAAAATATGTACACTAATCCCGTGAGTCAGTCTAATTGGGGCTGGCTTTAAAAAGGTTCTGCTCAGCTGCAAGTCTCAATTGCTTGTGCAGTCACTGGGATGGAGTGAGCACACCACAGAATCACAGACTGGGTTGAGTTAAAGGGACCTTAAAGCTCATCCAGTTTCAGCCCATTGCCACGGGCAGGGACACCTTCCACTAGAGCAGGTTGCTCCAAGCCCCTTCCAACCTGGCCTTGAACACTGACAGGGATGGGCCATCCACAGCTTCTCTGGGCAACCTAAACCCAGGTAAAGCAGAGGGTGAATGTGGCTGAGAGGCCTCTCAAGTGCATGTTTCTCTGCTTCCGCACCCAAGCGCCATTGCTGGGCTTGGTCTGAAAGGTCAGTGCTCCTGTGGTTTGGTCTCAGAGGGAGGAGCCTTAGACCATCTTGTAGGGGTCCTGGACTCCATGCACAGGGGCTGAGCTGATGGACATGGCTGAGCAGTGCTGCCCGCTTGCAGAAAGCTTCTCCCACTTCACATTCATCTTCTGTCTGTGCTGCTGCTGGAGATGCTGAGTCTGGAATAAGAGATGCTGCATTTCTGCAGGGAAGTAGTGACCGGATGCACTGTGAACATATGAAAAGTGCTTCGGGATCCTCCTGATGGGAAAGGTAGCAGAAATGCAAACTGTTGCTGTTAGTGCCATAGGAAGCTGAACATTTTCTTGGTGATTAGCATGCAATGTGGGTGGTGCAGCACCATACTGTGTATTCAAACTCTATTTCCATGTAGAATTATGGTTTTAATACTCCAATGATGGTATCTAATATTCAATAATTATTGTGGCTCAGTTTTTAAGATGCACTTTAGATTTCCCAGACCAGTTATTGAATGTGAGTGAGATTCAAACTAAACATTAAAAACATATTTATGGAGGGGCTAGCAGCAGCTACATAATGTTATATGCAGAACAGGCCACAAGAACCAACTAGGCATCTGGGAGACCTTGGGGAGGATTTGTTGTAAAAGCAATTGGCACATCATTAGCCTAGAAAGCAAATCCTGTTTGATGTGAAGGAAGTCCATAATCAGCCAGAGGTACCATCCCTGAGCAGAACGTATGAAACTGGCACTGAGAAGGTGGAGCTGAGGAGCAGGACCAAGCTGTTGGCTGCCACCTTGGTATGTGCAGAGGTGGGTAAACCCCCTTGGAGGGCCTGGTGGCACTACTTAGCCCTGATATTTCACCCTGGCCTCCAAGCTGCAGTGTGCTACTTCAGAGCTATGGAGGTGGCTGGTGGAGAAGACAGAGGATGTAAGATGGTGCATTAGGTAATCCAAATAATTTGGTCTTCACACAGCTCAGCATTAACAGTGGGCTTTGAACAGGTAGAATTTTGGAAGTCAAACCTCAGTTTTGCAGCTAGAGTCCACTGTTGAGCTATAAAGCCAAAACATGGATCCACTGTGTTGGGCAGGAGGGCATCACCCACGAGGGCATGTCTTGCCCAGCCTCTCACTCCCATTTCTTCTAGTGGCACCAGAAGACCAGTCTGATCTCTCAAAGCAGGGCAGCTCTGGGGACTTGGGGCCACCTTCACAGGCACATAGAGCAAGGGGCAGCCTGCCACACTCAGTACAGATGTACTGAAGGGCCATCCTTACCCATGTGGTAGAAGGAGGATGAGTGGTTCGGTGAGGACAGATCTGCTCAGTTGTCTATCCAACAGTGTCTCTGCAGATTTGGATGAGCCTTTCTGAAAAGACCAGTGGAGGATGGGGATGGCTGTACCATCTGATGGTTGCTGACATCTCTCCAAGATGCAGACCCACAACAGACTTTGCATTCCCACCCCCTGGTCTGCCAAGAGGTTCCCACCCATTGTGCAATACAACAGAGCTCTCTTCTTCCATGGTCCTACTCATTTTCTCTGGTTGCTGTGGCTTGGCTGAAGGCTGGTATAGAGACAGGACCCTGAGGATGGAGCAGCCTATCCCTGAGGGGACCAGGGGACCCTGGAGCTCATGACTCTCAGTGGAAACTTGGAAAGATGCTGTCACCTTTCACAAAGGGGAGCCTTTCCTCAGGGCCACTTTCTCAGCAGCTATGTACACCATAGTCCTTGAAATCTGCTGAGGGGGCACAGTCAAGGAGGCCATGCGGGGTCGGGAGCAACCTCTCATTCAGCAGCGCTTGTGCCTCAGGTGTGAGCTGAAGCCTTATTGATTTCTAATCAGTGAGCTCATATTCCCCACGGCAACGGTGGGGAGGGTCAGCAGGGGAGAGGAGGGTGGAGGAAATCAGCAGTTCGGGTGGTCCCGGGGTGGGACTGATGGAGCTGCTGACAGAGGCTGAGTTATGGCTCCGCATGCGCAGTGCTCAGGAGATGGTTTCAGAGGTCTTGTGGAGCCTCACTTATTATCTCGCTGAGTCCCGTTTTGGGGAAACCACTGAGAGAAGAACGTGTGAGCCATAAAACATGTTGTTGTCTTTTAATGAACGAGACTCACAGGGGACTAGGACTATTTTTTACTCCGTTGTTATTCTTTCCTCAGCTCAGAGAAAGTGCTGTGTCTGCCAACTGCAGGCCAGATGCTACAGCAGACCCAGGCAGTCATGTCCTGTCCAGCCTGGCCCGGACCAGCCTCACCATAGAGTTCCCATCTGCTCCTACCCTGCCTCAGACCCACCAGTCTGGGCTGTGGTCACGCAGATGCAGGCAATGGCAAGACCAACCATCAGGGCTTTGATGTTCAAGGGATGATCTCAGGAGAGCTGGGCTGTAACATGTCCTGACCCCACAAGGAACCTTATTAATGCTAATGCTGAAGGAAAAGCAGTAATTAATCCTGAAAAGTAAGCTTTGGAAGAGTTTTGGAAGAAAAGCAAATCCATGCTCACTCTCCTGAGTGTGAGGAAAGCAAATTGCATGGAAAGCACAGGGAGGGTGTTGGTTTCTTCTTGATGCAAAGCTGATCTGCAAGACCACTCTTGGTGTCTGTGAGAATGGGCACCTCACTAATGACTCTGGGCCTCAAGCATGGGAGGTTGAAGGTCTTTCTGTAAGACCTGAAGAGTTCACACACCCTTTTTCATACCTCCCTCTTCAGTTGCAAGGACCTGATCCAGAGGTTGAAGATTCCATCAGAAAATACGGGGTGAAGAAAAGACATGAATTAATGTATGGGACCTAAATGCACTGGTAAACATTTTCTGAAATCTAACTCCAGACTATCTACCCTTTGAGTAGAGGCTGACATAATGGCACAACTTGATCCTGTTTTTTGTAAGATGGTGTGATGGAGAGAATGCAGCTATTGCATATGAAGTCTCTTCTCCTTCACTTCCAGTGCTGCAAAGCCTTTCTGGAGCTAAAAATGCCTCCTGAGGTGTGCGGGCTGAGGCTGGGGTCTGAGCCCAGGATGCTGGGGGGGGTGTGCTCTTTAGAGGGAAGGTGCCTGGAAGTCACCAAAGCCTGACTGCTGGATGACTGGGCTGTGCTGAATGGGACCATTCAACACTCTGACTTCTCCATATTACCCACAGCAAAACCAGGAGTGTCTGGAGTGCTTGCAGGGGCCACAGCACCAGTGGTGTGGAACAGCTTTGGAAAGGCAACTACTGGGACTTTCTGAGGATGTGCAGGGCACAGGGGCTGCTAGCTTGCTTCCCTTCCCATGGCCCCTCTGAGCATCAACAGGTCCTACCCTCCGGTTTGACCATCTTCCTCTCTCTGTCAGGGCTGTTGCCACCTGGCCAGCCTGGCTCTGCTTGGAATCGACACTGGGAAACCCAGCTGAGCTGCACCTGTGGCCGGTAGGGATCAAGGGATGTGTGGGGCCCCTTCTCTGCCCAGAAGTGAAGACCTAAATCATTCTATTTTGTCCCCTCGACAGATACAAATGACATTTTACAGCACAGGTGCTTTAAAACAGAACAATAAATTGGAAGCTCTTTGCTGAGCTCAGCCAAAGGACTAGGATCCCCTTTCAGAGGGTATTTTAGGACTGAAGGCACCACAGCTGTTTGTGCTCTAATCCCTCTGCCCTCCCCATCAACCTCAAGAAGAGACTTTGTAGACCCACTTCAACCACAACTAAATCAGGAAATAGCATTTTGTCCTCTCCAGAAACAGGCTCTTCTCAACCCTTTGAAACTGGCATCTGAGCCCAGCATCTGCTTAAGAGAATGCCGCCAGGCTGTGTTTGACTCTCAAGGACCAGTGGGACACTTGGTCATCCCCGAGCTCCCAAGGACATGGGAAGAGACCCTCGTCAGGTCATCACCATGCTAACCCTGTTGGCAAAACCTGCACTTTATAGCTGGGGTCAGAGCTGGCCTCCAGCAGGCTGGAACATTGCTTGCTCTGTGAGGGAGCTTTAGCTTTTAGCTGAAATTGAGGCACGGAGCTGGCAGTGGGGCTGGGGAGCAGCAGAAGAAGGGATATGGGAGGCCTGCCTACCAAGGTGAGGGGCTGGACCTCTCTGCAGTGGAGGATTCACATCTCTTCCCTGGGTGAATTGGAGCAGCTCTCTCCAAGGCCCAGATCCCCAAAATGGGCTGCCCTCATGGAAATGGAGGTGCAGACTTCAACACTTTAAAGCTGGTGGAATGTGTGGCCTGTAAAGCTTCTCAGGAGAGAAAAAAGGTCACTGCAGTGTCTCCACCTTGGTCCCTGCCAGGTCACCAATCAAGAGCATCACTTCCCCTGCTGAAGCCAAGATGAGGTGATGGAGCCCGGCTGCAGGCAGACACCCTGTGCCACACTCAAGGCAAAGAGAGCCTCGGTGTTTTGCAGAGGTTTCATACAAGCTGGTTTTAGCTGAGCCTGGACTTTGTGGTGGCTAAGGCCCAGGACAAGAAGTGCTGCTGAACTCCCCAGGATGCATCTGATCTCTGAATCCTTGGTGCCAGGACCCATTTGCTGATGGTATTTGTTCTGCCCCTGATTAGGAGTCTCTTTTCCCAGCGTGAGAACCACAGTGGGGTGTGAATGTGAATAAAACAAGGGCCTCCACTCTGTGACTAACACAAAACCATTCGGGATGAGGAGTGGCTGCTGGGAGGAGATGCCATGCACTGCTCCCCTCTGCAGAACAATGTTTCCAGCATGTTTGAAGCCTTATTAAACAGATAATTAAACATCCCCTCTCAGTTTAGCATTTCTCAGATCTATGACCCAATGCTGCTTATTTAAGCGGCACTGGGTGTTTTATGTATGAAATGCAAGCACGTCTGTGCCTGATATCTGCAAACATCCTCTTGGCTGAGCCCTGGAACGGCTGCCCCATAACACCGAAGCCCTCTCTGCAATGCCCACAGGGCTCTTTACTTTTACATGCTCTTAAGGAGCGCAGGTGAGTTGCAAGGTGCTGCCAGGGCTGATGCTGCAGCAAGGGCTTGGGGTACACAGACATGCTTGGGATGCCAGGACCAGCAGCCTCCAAAGGCACAGGGGACATCCCGGCAGGCAGAGGGGCTTCGGCAGGGTTTGCCGCAGCTCTGCAAGTCATGGAGCTAATTGAATCCAAGTGTGGAAGCAAGGCTCTGCCCTCTCCGATGCGGCGGGCAGGGGGAGAGCTTTTTATTTCTCTTCTGTTCCTGGGTTGCTTTGAGTTTTCGCCCTTTGAAAAGGGAGGCCTCTCGTCTGTATTCACATAAAATGTGGCTTTTCTAAGTTTTAAAGCCTTTTGGTCTCTTCAGGGAGTGCTCTGCAGGAGGCTGGGCATGGCTCAGGCTGGCTTGGCCCCCCCTGGCCACCCTCCTCACAGGCAGCAGCAGGCAGAGGGATGCACCAGCCTGGAGCTGACAGTCACTCCCTGTCCCTTCAAGGAGCTCGAAAGGCCAAGTCCAAGCTGCTCCTGGGGTATACTCCTCCTTCCCTGCCTGGTGTGGGACACCCTTGGGCACCACAGGGCTTTTCCAGGGCTGGAGGATGAGAGATGCTGCTCCATGAGGACATGGATCAGGTCTGGAGCCCAGCAGCAGAGCGGGCAGAGTCCAGCAGCACATGGCACACTGGTTGTAAGACAGAGCACTGGATTCATTTGCCATGCAGGTCTAGCAAAGGGCAGGTCTGGTGCAGACCTCTCCAGTACCTCAGCCTGTTCTGTGATGCTCCTGCTTATTTCTCCTCTTGAGGCTTTAACATCTTTGCAGAGGACCTGACTGGTGCTGGACAAGTAAAAAGCAACTAGTGATCAACATTATGATTAATTTTCCCAACATCATTGACATAAATAGGGATTTATAGCCAGGTATTGGCAGGAGGGAAAGAGACCTGTGCAAATCCAAGCTAAATAGTTAGCCTTGCTGCCAGCCACGGTAATCAAGGGGCAGTAACAGGGAGCCGTGCTAGAAGACCGTGTCACAGGGGGAAGTGTTTGCTCTGACATGGCTGCAGGGGTGATGAGATTCCCGCACACCTCAGGTGCGTTGTTTCAAAACCACTGGAGCTGCAGTTCTTTAACTGTGTCCCTACTGCTACAAAACGCTTCTTGTTACAGAAGGGTTTCCAACAGCCGGCTAATGAGGCTTCGACCCATGTCATTGCAGAGGTACCTGCCCGGCTGGAGTAGGAGCTCCCTGGATGCTCTCAGCCCTCCAATTATCTCAGGAGACTTGCTGAGAGCATCCGAGGGGTGAGAGAGGGTGAGAGATCTGAGAGCTGAGGCGCAGGCTGGGAAAGCGACACGGCCCTGTCGCTGTGGGGATTTCAGGAATTAGAAGTGAAATTACAGCCTTAATCTATCAAAATATATATTTTTTTTTCCCTTGGCATTTTAATGAAACTCTTGTAAACAGGAGAAGGCCTATCTTGGCCCTGCATTCCCAGCCTCATGCTTTCCGAGGTTATTTATTGGGTTGCTACACAAGCTGGGTTTTTTCCTCCCCTTTTCTTTTCTCTTCCTTTTTTTCTTTGCTTTTGCAAATTGAATTATTTAAATGCATTGTTTGGCAGCCTTAAATCCAGGCATTTCACTCTCTTTCCCCTTCGGCTGCCATTTCTTTCTCTCCTTTTTGCTCTTGTATTTTCAGGATCATTTACTGCGTTGTTCCAGTGGCATTTATTGAAATTTGCACAAAAAAAGATCTTTCTTCAATGACATTATTTCAGCCCATGGAAAAGATTTATGGGTGCAGGAAGGCATCCATGGCAGGGAGTCTTCGCTGGCAGAAAGGAAGAAAGGAGGGAAAGGAAACGTGCTGGAAAAGCAAAGGTTACCCAGAGCTGTGAATGGACAGAAGTGAGGCACCCCAGAGACGAATCCCTGAGGACTGGATTTGGCTGGGAAACAGCGTTGTTCCTCTGCGTGGTAACACATGCACTCCCATGGGTAAAGACACATGCATGGGCATGGAAATCTTCCAGTCTCAGCAGTGAGTGGGCATGAATGCAAGCACATGGATTTAAGGACACGAGGACACTGCTGTGTGCCCTCAAACACCCGTGGCCTGGTGGAAACATCCCAAAGCAGTGGTAGGGTTGCTTTGGTTCATGCTTAGTGTGCTCTTGGTGTGCACTTGGTGCACGCTCAGTGGCAGGCAGCCCAGTACTGCTGCTGGGTGCTGTCTTCTGCTGGGAGCGATATGGAGAAGTGGCTCTTGGAGGGCTTTGAACAAGCTTTGCAAGAATCATCACTCTTGTTTCTCCCTATCTCTAATCCCGCTTCAAAGCTGGCTCCTTTTATTTACATATTGACTTATGATTCATTTAATTGACTTTCTCGCCTTGGAATTGTACTTACTTAATTAATCTGATTACGTTGCTTCTTCTAGTTAAACAGTTTCTGTGTTCCAGCCTAGAGGTGACTATGTTTCTGTGAAGTGATGTGATTCCAGTCGATCTAACCAGCAGATAGTCTGCAAAGCATTTTGGGATCCTTCAGTAGGGGAAGACAGGCAAAAGACATGGAAAGTGCCGCAGCAATTTCCATTTTCACACACGCAGCATCTTTACTTGTGGCAGAAGTAAGACACATTCCTAGTCAGTGGGATTGAATTATCTCCATAAATTCATTACATTTTTAAAAATATGATAATCAGCACGAAATGAACATCCCGAGGGAGACAGAACATGTACATCTCAAGTACTGCTAATAATAAGCCTTTATTTTACAAATGCCTGAGGCTGGCTCAAAGCTGCTGCATCATGTGGCAGAGGGGCTGGTGATGTGCCCATGCCTGTACCGTCCCCACCACCCCTCTGCCCATCCATCCGAGGCCCAGGGCAGTGGACGGGTGCAGTTGTGATGCAGGATGTCAGCCTCCATCATTTCCCAGGATGCGGCTCCTGACACTAGCTGCCTAGTGGAGGGATGGGGGTTTGGGGTAGGTGGCCCTTGGTGGCATCTATGCAGTGGCACAGCTTCCCCCAAGTCCCCCCTTGCAGCCCTTGCCTGTAAATGCTGCCCTGCAAACATCAGTATTTATGAAATGATTAGTGCCTGTTTAATAGGCAATTGAAGCAATTAGCAAGCATGCGGCAGCAAGGGTTGTACCCATTTGTCATCATAAAGTATTCATGGGGCTCAGCGCTGGGGTTGGGTGGGGGCTGCCAGCGTGGCCCTGTTCCACCACTCACATGGAGGCAAGTGGTTCTTGGTGTGACTCAGGACAGCTTGTTGCTGGTGCCCTCAGCCAGTGCCAGCCTGGCCAGGACATGAGGGGTTCTCAAAGCATCCTGGGGATGATGGCCCCCATAGCCCTTTCTGTGGTAGTTCATCTCATAGCCTCAGAGTCCCAAAAAACAAACAAAAACATCACTTGGATGGCACCACCATCAACTTTTCCTCTTTATTATTCCATTTTGGTGGCAGACAGGCTGCTCCTCTGCTCTCCGTTTGTTAAATAATAATTAATTATTAAATTATCCATTAACTATTAATAGCTGATTTCATGAGTGTTAACGACAGCCATGTGCAAAGAGATCTGTGTCTATGGCAAACCTCCTAAACCTCGGGGAATAAATCCTCAATAATCAATATGGCATCCACTCCATTTGCAATTCTTGTCTCATTCGCTCTGCATTTAGCCTGCACTTAAGTGTATTTTATACAAATGTGAAAGCAAATTTTGCTGCTGGTGGAAATTACCAGCTCGCAGTGCTAATGGCAAAGCTCTTTGCTTCTCTGCAGTGCCAGAGGGGCTCACTGATGGAAGTTCTGCCTTGGCAAAGGACCTGCAGAAGTTACGCTGTGCTGCAAGCTTTGAGCACATCCCAAGTCCCCACTGGGCCACGGGCTGCTCCTTGCTCCAGGGATGTATTCTCAGAAAAGCAGGACTGATTTCAGAGCATGGATCTAATAGCAGCAGCCTTCAGCACATCCTGCCTGGGCTAAACCAGCAGCCTTTGGGCAAGAAAGTCTCTGCAGAGCCTTTGTAGCCCCCTGAGGCAGGCGGCTCCTGCTTCACCAGTGCGTGAAGTGCTACTGACTTAATTACAAGTGAAGTCTAATGAGAAACACATTGAGGCTGGAAACAGGGAGAAGGGGGTGATGGGCCAGGAGGGTTGAAAGGGGAGGCAGCTGCCCCACTGCTTTTGCTCTTGCTCTTGGCCATTGATGCAATAGATCCTGTTCTTGGCCATGGTTCCAGCCCTTGGTTCCTACAAATGTCTAAGGGGTAGCCATCGCCTTCCTCACCTGTTTTCCTCCTACCCAGGAGAAGGGACCTCAGCCCCACATGGACCCCAGAGCAGCAGCAGGGTGACGGGTTTGCAGACAAACCCACCCCAGGCACTTCCAACCACATGTACTTGTCTTGGGGCCCTACTGCTCTTTTGATGCAGTTTTTGGGATCTAATAACATGTCAGCTGGGAAAAAGGGGGGAGGATTTATTTTTCCTGTAAAATGCCTTTGTTGCTTTTGCACCACTAAGATAAAGCTGTTTCTAAGAATAACAAACTTTGAGCAGCCAACAAACAAGCAAGCGCCTTGCAAAACCCAGGCAAATCCCAAACCGCACTGATCCCCGGCTCCCCAGGTTCCCCCAGTCCCTCCTTCCCTGTGCCAACTGCTTCACCCTCCCAGTCAGCATAACTTCACTTTTCCTTGGGCCCTTCCTGGTGACCTCCAGAGTGGGGTGACCAGTGCAGGGCGGATGTGACAGTGAGCCACTCACTGACATCAGGATGATGCCTGAGCACCTCCACACTCACCATACAGTGGGCAAAGAACATGCACCAGGGATGTTCGCTGGGATGCTCAATAGGGGTGCTCACCCTGGAGCAGCTTTGGAGGCAGGGTGGAAGGGCAGCAGGATTCTGCACCCATCCAGAGGGACAGGCAGGCAAGCAGAGGGGATGCGGGTGCCAGCAGGAGCAGGAAAGGGAGCGAGCGGAAAGGGACACAAGGCTGATGGGCTGGAGCTGGTCCACAGTGAGTCTGAAAAACAAGCGGCCGCAGGCATCTCCGGAGCAAGCCTTTTGAAGCAGATGGCCTTGCCCCAGGGAAGAGTTTTGGCCCAGGGAATGTTATTTTGACTGATGCATTTGCACAGTCCCCAAAAAGCAGCGCTGCTTTTCAGGACACCCTGTGAGGAGAACCATTGCTGCTCGAGAGAGAAAGAGGCTTGGATTATTTTCTCATGTCAATTAACAGTGCTTTCCAAAGGAAACCCGGGCTCCTCTGAATCCAGAGCACGGGACCCCAGCCAGGCTGCTCCCCCCGAAGAGCTGGAGTTGGAGGGAGAAATCAAGGCTCTTTGGCCAGCGAGCTGCTGGGCTGAAGCCAGCAAATAAAATAGTCATAACGAGGCTTTTGAGATAAGTTTGGAGGCTTGGGTTGCCTTTTCTTTAATTTATTTTTTTTCTGCTAGAGTAACCATTTGGCCCAGGGGAAGCAGCAGCAGATTCGACAGCAGCATCACTGTAGGGCTCACCACGAGTGCATGTTCTCCCCTGCAGCTCCTGCTTTCCTGGTGAGGTGTGGTGTTCCCGGTCAGGCCAAGTACTAAGGGCTAGCACTTAGCCCAGACCTCGCACCATGGCTGTGTTTGGTTCCGGCAAGGCTGAAGTAACAGGGAGGGTCCAAGCTCCCTCCGTGGATGAGGATGAGGAGACATGCGGTTGGAGCAGGCTGGGAAGAGCTGCAAGAGGCAGCCAAAGTGGCCGCTGTCTGCCAGCCCTGCCAGCAGCATCCCACACTGCTGTTTGTGTGTGGGGCTGTGTCAAGTGTCACCATCGTGGCACAGCGAACCCATCAAAGGAAGCAGAGAACAAGGGTGAACCTTTGCACCATGGGCTAGTACTGCTGGCTGATAACAGGAGGAATGTGAGCCAAGGAATATGAGGAGGTTGTTCATCATGGGGTAGGTTGGGACTGGGAGTTGAGTGCATTGGCATGAAGCTCTGCAATTTTTAGCCTTGTTTCTAAATGCTCCCCCTTCCTCACACCTTTGGCAGGCTCTGTCCTGCAGAAGAACAAGCCTCTTGCCCTGCTTGGCTCAACAAAGCTCGGTTTTCGTGGGCTCATGGCATGTGGGTGAGGAGAAGCGCGGATACTGTTAGAACTGTGCAGCTCCCGGTTCAGGTGTGGGTTCAGTGTGCGTTTGGCCGTGGGCTGAGGCATGGGTTGAAGTGCGGGTTCAGGTGTGGGTTACCTCCTGCCTCTTCCCTGGCTGCAGCTGTTTTCCCAGAGCAATCTGGGAGCCCTCCAGTGGCCAGCCGTGCATGGAGAGCCACGCTCCCAAGCTGGCTGCACCCAGGCTGTGGGAAATTCCATGGGGCCTTCTCAGGGACACACAGAAATCCCTCAGAGGTGGCGGTTTTGGAATAGCATCCTCTTGGAGGCTGTGAGGTTCGCAGAGACTTGCCATACAAGGAAGGTTTGCAAAGCTGTTCAAGCTGCCCATGAGGAGAACGCTTTTCCACCCTCAGTGACCAACTATAGATGTTGTCAGGAAGATGCTTTTTGAGAGGGAAACAGGTGCCAGCTGGCCAAGGTCCCCCTTGGCTCTTTGTAAGGAAAGCAGGATGCTGTCCATGTCCACCCTGATGGACAGCCAAGGTTCCTGCACCAAAGAGCAACTGCCCCCGCTGTACCCCCTCACCAGCTCTTCATGTTTCAAAGGCTCTCCCACTCCCATCGCTATCCCCAGCTGCTTCCTGAACACCCAGCTCCTTTGGGGTGGGCTGGGATAGCGCTGCCAAACAGCAGGAACAGATGAGGCCGCCCCTGAGAGCAGCTCAGAAGCAACAGGACGAGCCCCCCCCAGCCATGTGGGGGGAAGCAGAGATGCTCCAGAGTACAGGAGATCAGAGGACCGGGGTGGGGGGGGGAGGCTGGAACCCACCCACGTTGCTGGGGCCGCTGCAGATGGTGCCTATCCTGCGGGTGAGCCTGGGTGGGGAGCGGAGCCCCCCCTGCCCCCCGACGGCAGATAAAGGCCTTGGGGAGAGGTGTGAAATCCTCCTCCTTCTGCTGCACCAGTAGCTGTTGAGGCTGCATCCTCATCATCTCGTGAGGTGGCTCAGGGAGCTTGCAGGAGGGTCTGCAGGCAGGGGCTGAGCTGGGACCCCTCAGCCACCCCGGGGCTTGCTTCTTGTATTGGGGAGCGAGCCCTGGTCAGCAGAAGGCTTTTCTGACTCTGTGCCACCTCCCGTCTCCCTCCCGTGTGAAATATGGCACTGGGATAAGAAGAAAGGCATCCCGGCCAGCAGCAGAAATCCTCATTTGAAAGATGACCCCGTTTAGGGTTTCAGACCAAATGGAGCAACAGATCGGCTCAATTCGGACCTCCCGAACCTTCTTCCTGCCACTGCCCCCGCCCACAGTGAAACCTCTGATCTCTCTCCAACTCTTTGCATAGGTCTTGGGACTTTCGTGGGTCTGAGCCGGGACTGTGAAGCTGGAGATATCTATGGGGGCAGCAGGGCTTTGAAGCCTCCTGCCCGCCTCTGCTTGAGGCTTGCCCAAGATCCATGACCTACTCAGATCAGGCTGTGACAACTCCATAGCACCCTTGCTGGATGAGCCATGCTTGATGGGATAAGCAGGGCTGAGCACACCCAGCCCTGAGGTGCCCAAGAGAGGGGCTGCTCAGCTGGGATGAGTGGAAGCCTGTACCCACCAGGAAAACTGCAGGGTATGACGCTCTGCATTGCCGTCTGTTTGGAAGCATGGGCAGGATGCCCATGGCTGGGTAGAGGTGATGGAGGAGCAGCCTTTCTCCTCCGGCACTGGGCAGCAGCAGTTCAGGGCAGCTATTGGAAGCAGGTGTGCTGCCCCGCCAGGCGATGGGAGCCATTAGAAAGAAAGCCTCTCAATAAAATTTATGTCTGTCTCTCCTCACCCCTCTCTCCTGACACAAGTTACGCTATGGTCCTGCCCTGTTCAGGGAGACCCACTTGGGTCTGGCCCCTCCCTGGGGTCTGCCAGCCCCTGGGACATCACAGCCCTCTGGTAGCGCAGTGGGGGCAAGCGGGATGAAGAACAGCCAGGTTTTCCTGGTGGGCCCCTAACTCATCTCCCTGTGAGTCCATCGGAAGGGATCCCGCAGCACCTGGGCTGCTGCCCCTCTCCCAGCCGCCCCACTTGGCAGCCGCTTGCTTGAAGAGGGGGAGCGAGGAGGGGGGACAAAGTGACCCCCCCCCCATCACCACTGCTTTACCCCGAGGTTTATTATTACACAAATGTGAATTCCAGAACCGGCATCTGGGGAGCAGCTGCTGGGAGTTAACCCCTTCGCTTGAGAGCTGAGCGGGAGCAGCGGGCAGCAGCCAGAGCATGGGCATGCCTGGGAAGGACCTGGGCACAGGGACATGTCTGGGACACCCCTGCTCACTGTGAGGTGGTTGTGTGGAAGGTGCAAAGGGCGTTTGCTGTGTAGGGACATGTCTGTGTGACTGGATGGGGAGGCAGGTTCCTCCTCTCTTTCTCCCTCTCTCATTTCTTTTTTTAATAACATGCACTTCTGTTTCCATTCAGAAGTTTTATGGGGATTTGCTCTGCCTCCCAGGCAAGGCCTGAATTTCCAGTTTGCTCAGGGATGCAGCACCAAAGGATGCTGCACTTGGCTTTTGATGAGCAGCCTGGAGATAAAGGGGTGAGACTGGGAGGCCAGCTGCCTGCTTATAAGGAAGGGCTCAGCTGTAGGCAGTCGATTTGGACAGCATGTTTTTGCTGAAGGAGGCAGGTCCTCACAACCTTCTCCTCTCCCACCAGCAACTTTGCAAGGCTTTAGAGGCTGGTCAGACACTGACTTTTCTGACACCCAAAGTCTCCCTGCCTCACCAAGCTCTTCCCAGGGCCATCCATGGCCTCACAGCAGGTCATGGATGCTCAAGTAGTGCATGACCAGGAGAAACCTTTCCCTCCTTGGCTTGGCTGGGAAGCAATGCCCAGGCTGAACTGTTCCAGGGGTGACTCACCAGTGGCAGATTTCCCTGTGTACTTCGGAGACTCCAGCTCCAGCCTTTCCAGTCCTGAGGCAGGGCATGGCTCC
The DNA here is from genome assembly GCF_033783945.1 of Neopsephotus bourkii. Classification (NCBI taxonomy): domain Eukaryota; kingdom Metazoa; phylum Chordata; class Aves; order Psittaciformes; family Psittacidae; genus Neopsephotus; species Neopsephotus bourkii. The sequence goes on from NW_026901555.1 coordinate 3,464,350, forward strand.
TTTCCACAGCCCTGCGAGGCCTCCACATGTCACAACCAGCACCTGAAATTCACCCTTGGAGTCTAATAGGAAACCAGTGCCGATGGGGATGGAGACACCACAACTTCAGTGCACCCTGAGGAGTTTCCAAGTTTCTGTGCTGTGTGACCCAAGGCAGGTGTCCAGAGTCAAGGTCAGCCAGAGGGGCAGCTGTTGGGAAGCAATAGCTACCAGGGATGGGAAGGTCTTGCAAATCACGGCTGTGAGACAGCCGTTGGCCAGCAGGGATGATGAAGCAGCTCCCTCCAGAGCTTAGGTAAGCTCAGGCTTAGGAAAGCTGAGGACACATAGCAGTCATGTGTAACACAGGGTGCTTTTGAGCAATTTACATTGTTGTCCTCAGTTTAGCATCAAGGACTTGCAATAAATGACTGATAACTGCAGTGATGCCAGAGCTACTTTATTGACCTGACAGCAGGCAGGGAAGCACCGTGCTACCTGCCCTGGCCCAGGGTCCAGCCCAGGGAACGTCCTCTGCTCCACAGGATATATGTGTAGAGGCTGTAGGTGTGTAGGGGGAGAAAAGTCAATGACCAAGCAGGCAGTGAGTGCTCCCCAGCAGGGCTGCACCTTGACAGCAGGGGTCCATGGCCCCAAAGCTTTCAGCCGGTGCCATGCTCTCCTCTCTCCAGGTAGCCTCCTCTGGCAGCCAAGCCCATGCTTCCAGTGCTTGACTGGCAGCCAGAGGTGATTTCCCAGGACAAGAGCTGTAAGCGAGGTTAGCAGCTGATGGAGGCAGCATCGGCGTGCTCGCTTAGCGCTGCAGCTCCATGTGCAGTGAGATGTCGGCAGGCAAAGGTCACGAGCAGACAGGTTCTGTCAAACACAGCTGAGCCTCCCAGCTGCCAGATACCATGGAGATGGGCAAAGCCGAGGCAGCAACAAGTGTCATAAAGGCCAGGAAAGGTTTTGGAGGAGGTTTTAGTGCCTGGATGAAAACCAGCTGTGAGTTTTGCTCCTGGGCTGACATGGGCACTACTGTAGATGCTCAGGCTGTGATGGGAGGAGAGCTGGGAGTGCAGAGGCTCTGGCAGCCATGTGGGCTTGGGGTGAGGCTGGAGACAGCCCAGGAACATAAAAAAGGGCTTCAGCTGTCAGACTCGCTCCTCTGGTCACCAGGTTTCATCAGCAGTGGCTCCCGCTGCCTCCAGCTCTCCCAGTGGGACCAGTGCAAGCGTGGAAGACATCCCCTGGACTCCCTGAGAGCGCACCAGGGCTCAATGGGATAGCTCATCAGGCTGGGTCCCTCTATACACCTCCTGATGCTGCTTTACCCACAGACTCCCCCCAATCCTGAACCATTCTGACACCAAAGTGGAGCTGACAGGGCAATTCAACAGACAGAATAACAGCAGCCCCAGCAACCCCTCTCTCCTGAGGAGGTGTTTATAACGCAAGGAACCCCTGAAGGGATCTGAGCAGGAATGGCAACACAAGCTGCTTTGGTTGGGCTTGAACCCCTGCCTGTTAGCCAGCACGTGGAGCCCAGCCAGTGGAGCTGCCTGCTCACTCTGCCTGCAAAGCCGGTCTCCAGTCTCTTACCTCAAGCAGGAGGAGTGAGAAATGAAGCTGACAGGAGCTCCTGCAGCTCCGGGAGCTCACAAACTGCAGTGCCATGCCAGAAAACCCCTCTCTCCCCTTGTCAGTCAATGCCCTGCCTCTCTGAAGCCAGCTCAGCATCTGCCCATAGTCCTCAGCCTCTTCCCACCCTCACCTTCTACCCTGAAGCTCCCAGTTGGTTTTTCTCAGCCTGTAAGACCTTTGGGGCTGGCAGTAAGCCTCTCTCCAGGTTTCATGAACCAGCCCTGTAGTGGCAGGCAGGATTTGTGCTGTAATGGATCCCAGAATGGGCCTGGCTGGGCATTGCATCTCTGCCGGCTGCTGTGAGTGCGTTCGCTTTCTCCCCAACAAGCTGAATCCCACTAGCAGCAGGGGTAGGATGACAAATTGTTCTGACTAACAGTCTAAACAGAAACAATGGAAATCAGGGAGCAGCATATAAAATATGCAGCATGCAGGGGACTTGGCTATTTTATTTGATTATCAGATGGATATTCCAGTGGCCAGGATCCATCAGGAATAGAACAACACATGTCAAACTCAATAACTGTTCACAAGGGACAGTAGTGGGGGGGTTGAGAAGCTCCTTCTCTGGAGTGCAGTTGGGAAGCCTAACTTTGAGTCAGCTGCTAGTGAAAATGAAACAGCTTTCCCTGCCCAACACACAGGAGCACCCACAGCATCTTCTTCAGGAGAGGCACAGGGGAAAGTGCCTGCCCATGATCCAAGCCCACCAAAGAGGGGTAGGAATGTTGGGCGGATGGGAAGAGGCTTGGGAAGACTGCCCAGCTGATGTGGTTGGGCAGCCCAGGAGAGGCTTTCTGTCTTCTCTTTGAAATTCCTTTGCATTCAGAGTCATTTTGAAAGTCAAAAGCTGTTAGATTCCCCAGGACTCCCAGGGAGGGATATTGACTGGGTTTGCTCCGATGATATTTCCCTGCACAGCTGTTTGTGCCATCAGCAGTAGGGTTTCTCTTTAGAAAGAAGGTATTTTATCCATTAAAAAGAAATCCACATATGATGAATATGTATTCAGCCTCAGACTGAGTGATGAGATCCTCTCGAAGGTGCAAAGATCCAGCTATCTGTCCATCTACTAGCCCTGTGAGGGACCAGTGGTGGGTTTCCTTGGAGGCTCCTCAGCTCATTGAATGCCTTTGGGTCAGTAAGGATGTGCGGGGTTCTCTGGCCAGGAAGCTTTCCCTCCAGAGGCTCCTTTCACTTCCCGTGTCTGAGCAGGGCAGGAATGCTGTGAGAACAATCCCTCAGAACTTGTTTTGGGACTTCCAGCTGGAACAGAAAATGTAGGATCAGCAGAAGAGGTGAGGGGAAAACTGTTGGTGGAAAGGAGCACGCTCCTTTCCTCCTGCTGCAAGGGCTCCACTCCACACATGTCCGCCCAGGAGCAGACTGCTGTATGTGCTACCCCATGTCTGTTTTTCAGGGTGAGTTCTTGCATGGAGGATGCTGACTCAAGATTTCTGAAGATCTGCAGTGTGTCCAGAGTGTGGGACACCTGAGCTGTCTACAGCTGTGCCAGTGCAGGCAGCCATAGGGTTTAAGGTCCACTCCCAGCACTGGAAACCTGCATGTCTCTGCATCGGATGCAGGTCTGATGGTATGCACGGGCACAGGGTCTCTTTCCTGATGCCCATCACTCCTCTCTCTCAGCGTTTCTGGGAGGCTGTGGGATCTAGTAACTTCCCCATCCAAAACGGTGCTGTTTTATTCCCATTGCCATAATGCACATTGTAAAAGTGTGATGCTTCCTTCACGAGATCAATGAAAGTGACTTGAACCTTGTATACCCAGTTGGCATGAGCCACTTCTTTGCTTATTTTACGCTTCTCAGGTTCACATTTAGTTTTGGATTAGGTCATTTATTTTGCATGGAAAGACATGCCCTGGAGCTGGCAGAAATTCCTGCTGTATTCTGCATGCCCTGCTGAGCCAGAGCTGATGCTGGCAAGGGAAGATGGAAGTGAATTGCTCTGACCAGCATCCTCTCTTGCTTCCATGTCTTAAGAAACAGGTTAAACATAAGCACTGCAGCTCCCCTGGTTCTTCCTCTCTCCAGAGCACTGTGGCTTGGATGGCATCCCTGCTCAGTCAGGTCAGGCAGGAGCTTTCACCCTGGAGCAGTCCCATTTTCACACCTGCAATACGTGCCCCAGCTGATGGCATCAGCTGCCAGTGCTTGTGGCTGCTGGAAGATGCATTCACAAGCATCGCAGATGGCTGCATCGCTCAGAGTGGAGGACCTGACCTTTGGCTCCTGTGCGAAAGACCCTTCTGGAGCACCTTTCCCTGCTTTTGAACTTACAGCTACTCCTACTCAGAAAAGTTGGCTTTTTGCTTTTGCTTCTCAGTCTTGAAAGCGTCCTGATAGCCAGGGCAATAGGATGAGAAGGCAGAGAGCAAGGGGGACCTGGAAAGAAGCAGGCACAGAGAGCAGCAAGCCAAATCACCAAGGCAGGAAGGAAAAGTATCAGCTGAAATTGGGAACAAGGGTTTGAAGTTTGCCAGTGTCTGCACCTGATGTAAATCCATTTGCTGGGGGATGTTGGGAGCAAATAACTGAATGCTCCTGATTTCACAGGTTTGTGTTGTGAACTGGAAGATCCCTGACAGACAGAGCTTGGAGGAAAAATAAACGGGAGAACAAACAACCAAAACAAAATGATGCAAAAATCGGCAGCCTTGGAGGGGGAGCACTGCCCTGGAAGAGAGGGGGCAGGCAGCACGGCCCAGCCAAAATGCTTAAAAGCCTCCTTTTTGTATAGCATTTGTTCTTCAAAGACATTAGGGCTTGTAAAAAAACCCTGCCATTTACCTCTGCCTCTGACATGTTAATGGTTGTATTTTTGAATCATTAAAAATTGAAATGTGTAACACTTTCAGCAGCTGCCAAACCTCTCCACAGTGCAGCTCTCCCCCTTCTGCTCTTCTCCATCAGCCCTCTGCTTTCTCCATGTGCTCTCTCCTCTGGCATTTCCCCCTCCATCCTTTTCTGCCTCTTTCCCCTGCCTTCCTCCTTTGCTTCCCCATCCTTCTCCCCCCTTTGCAGTTTACCCCTGAGCCTCCCTCCCCATCATTCCTCTGCTGGAGGCTCAATTCATGGGAAGCACTTGATAATCTGCAGCTTTAATATTCTCACCTTGCCATTCTCCTATTCAGTGGGACTTGGAGAATTAGAAAATGTATTTATCTAGGTACACTGGAGAGTGAGAGAAACAAAGAAACCAGCAGGGCTTTTCTAATGAGGAATGACTAATTTGACCCAGGAGAGCCCGTCCTCTTTCAAGCACTCAATTTTCCTCAGGTTTTGCATCCAAAGATAACATTGGCAATGCCCGTGGTGATGACGATGGGGCACCTGCCAGCCTGCAGCTACAGCGGGTGCTGGGCTCCCCGAGGCGCTGCTACCAGCTGCAGAGAACGGCAGTGTTTGCTTTACCTGCTCTCTCAGATGTGACACAACCTGCTGCAGCCAGAACGAGCTGCACAGGGCCAGGAAACACGAGGATTTGGAGAAGCTGCTGTTTGTCTGCTGACAGCCCTGCTTGGGGTTCCTAAGGACTGAGTTCAGGTCCTGAAGTACATCCTTCCTGAGGCTGGGCTCGCTGCAGCCTTCCTGCAGTTTCCAGCAGCTTCTGGAGGCTCATGGACTGGAAAGGAAACACGGATGGGTTTCCTGCACCCGTGACAAATGTGTCAGCATGGCCTCTGCAAGTGCTCTCAGCAATCATTGCACATTGCAGGTGCAGAGCTCAGCTAGGGTTGCAAGCCTTGGGAGATGCATCTTGGTTGGGTCTTAGTTGCAACAGGCTTGTATGACAGCCCCAAGAGGGTGGTGAGAAGAAGAGAAAGGTGGTCCCTGTGCCATGAAAGGGCCTTACCAAGCTGCAGTATCACTAGAGCTTGGGCTCAGGGAGGTGGATCAGCATCAGGTTCTCAGGTTCCCCCAGTGCTTTCTGCTCTGCAGGATGAAAAAACCCAACTCTCTCAGCCTTTGCTCATAAGAGAGGAGTTCCTTTCTAAGAGAGCCTTTCTTCTGCTGAGCCCGGTTACTCCAGTGTGGATGGGCTAAATGCCTGCTCAACCCTGTGATCTGACTGGAAACAGACTCTGCCTTCTGGTTGATCTATTCAGCTCTCATCTTGCATTGAATGGGCTTGAAAAGGATAGCGGATATCATGGTTTGCTGGTTAGAAAAGTGTATTTAGGCCAATGGATTTGCAATTTTTTCATTGAAAATGAGGAGCTGGGATGAGATTTACTGATCTGAGGCTGACACAAGTCATCTGTGAATTTTTTTCCCCAAAAAGAGGAGCAAATGTGGTTTAGTGGGCACAGGCAGGACAACTGGTTCTGAAAACATTTTGCTTGTGTAGTCTAGGACCAAATCAGAGGCTAAGATGTTTATAATTGCTGCCTATAAATACATTGGAGAGGAAACACCCAGGAATGCAAGGAACACTGTAAGTGGAAGGACACTGTTGGCATAAGCATAAATTGGTAGAAAACTGTCGTGAATAAATGTCAGCTAAAATTGAAGGAGGTTTCTCCTAATCATCAGATGAGGGAGTTTATAAAATAGCTTTCCAGCAGGGTAATTGAGGGAAGAAACATAACTAGTTCAAGATGGGAGTCTGACAAATTTCTGAATTTCATTTTAGGATGGGGCTGGATTTGACAGTCTCACCCCTCTCGACTGCATCCTGCCTCAGACCAAGAGGCAGCGCACAGCAAGACTCTGTGCACTTTGTGTAAGGTGGAGAGCCCTGCTGCTCCCTTCACATCAACCTCATCTCCTCCTCCCTGCCTGGCAGCACAGACACGGCCGCAAGCAGCCTGCACACACACACATACACACACTCCTGCCCCACTCACCTGTCCCTGACACAGAGGCTTTTCAGCTGGTTAATAAGCTGTGACATGCCAGACATCGAAAGTATGAAAATTGGCCAATTTTTTAATATTTTAAGCCCCATCACATATATTTTACTGGTCTGAGCAAAGCGCTTTATGACGCCTTAGCAAGGAAATGGAAACTATCATTTTGTATAATCTGCCAAGATGGATTGACCCACTGATCCTTGCCGGACCCCTCCTCTCCCAGCCCCCTCCTTCCCCTGTTCCTGCCTCCACTGCCCAGGAGGAACATACCCAGACAGCGAGTGTGGCTGCAGCTGCTAACACTGGGATGATGCTACCAAACAGGCTGATCTGCCTTGTGGGACAATGGACAAAGTAAGGGACAGGCAGGAAAAACAGGAGCCAGGGAAGCTCCTGAGCAAGGAGCAGGATGTCTCTCTATTTCCCCATCCAGGCATTTGCCCCAATGGACCAGTGTGCACTACACCTACAGGGTGGCTTGTGCAAAGAGATATGGTGCAGTTTATGCAAATAGTTGTAAGCCAGGAGAAAGTTCTGTTTCTTTCATGTCTTTCATGAAGCCCCTTTGGAAACAGCTGAAGGGAGACAAGGGAAGAAAGGTGGGAGATCTCTGTTTCTCCTCCATCCACTTGTCTCACCATACCCTTTAACATGGCACCTGGGCCTGTCCTGCAGATGCTGTGGTGTTGCAGCCTCACCGGCTGAGCAGAGGTCGTTGGAGCTGCTCATGATGAGGTGTCTTATTTGCAGCCTGTGAGCACAGCTTGCTTTCATTTCTCTGGAACGAGAAAAAGTGATTGCTTCCTGGGAGGACTTTTATAATGGGGTGTAGAAGAGGTTGGAGATACTGTGAGATGTCCAGGTGCTCCTTGGGAATGGTCTTTGGACAGGATGGCTGCAGGCACCCCTTGCCTTTGGTGTATGGCAATCAGCAGGGTGAACATCCAGAACATGAGAGACCTCTGTGCCTGAGGAATGGTGGAAAGAGGGAAGCACTGTCTACCTAGGGAGGCAGGGGAGAAAGACAGAGAGCAAATGCCTCTGGGCAGCCTCTTGCACCACGCTGGTTGCACCCATCTTCATCTACTCCCTTCTTGTGTCAACACAGAGAGGTCTGTGCTCGGAGGGGCTGTGATTTAGACAGGTGAGGTGCAGAAGCAGGATGGGGAGATGCTGAGCAGAAGATGTGGAGCCTGGGCACTGCTGCCCATTCCAGGCTGCTCTGGGAAGGGCTTAGAGAGGTACAGGCTTCTGCACCGGCTCCTTTCTTAACTTAAATGAGGGAAAGGTATTTTTTATTCTCCCTTTTATTCCACCCTGAGTGTTGCCACTGACAAAGGAGCAGGAATTCCACACATTTCTTTGGCTGTTTAGCAGAGCTGCTGTCCTACTCTCCCCTGTCAGACACTAATCTCTCCTAATATTTAACAGTCCCAGTAGGCAGAAGGATTTATCCTCTGGCCTTTCTACCTGTCATTTCATCCCTTCTCACTAAGGAGCCCTTTGATTCCCTTCCGAAAAGAGGTGCCAGGACCAGTGTGATAGATTGGCTCGTGCTGGCAGTTAGAGAACCAGCTCCATTTCTCTCTGTTCCAGCTGTCGGGTATTTATCTAGGGCAGCTCCATACAGCTGGGGAAGGCCCTTGTGCCTCCTCACAAGGAGACATGTGGATGGGCAGACTTACTGAGCGGGAAGGTGGTGTGGCTGTTAATGCTCCATCCCCTACAGGGCCCAGCTCCAAACCGCAGACTGAGCTGTGGATGTTTTAGCTCCTGGGTTGATCTGGATCTAATACCATCATCCATTTCAGGGAGAAATTCCTCCCCCACCACTCCCCAGACGTCTTCATTCCTTCCCATGGTTCTCCTTCCACAAGTTCCCTTTCCTCAGCATCCCAGCTACCATTTCCTTGGATGCACAGCTCAGAGGACAAACACCCTCAGAGGGGTACTGGCTCTCACAGGGACTCCTGCGCTACCCTGTGGAGCTGCTGCCAGCCGAGCTGCCCTCTGGTTCCCGTCCTGCAGGAGTCCATTCCTGCAAGATGCATGGCTGGTGGCAGGGTGGATGCTTTGCTGTTGAGCAGGGATGATGCATCCCCCTAACAGGGTCAGGAGAGATCCTGTGCATGCAAGCCCGCACCGTACCAAAGCCTCTCCTCACTGCCCAGGCAGGTGGTTAAGCAGTTCAAGAGCCGAAGGTGTCAGGGCAACACAGTGGCTTTTTATATCAATAACAAGCCCTTTGATTGCTGTTTCCTTACTCCGGGAGTTGGAACTCATTAGGCTCCAACCTGTCCTCCTGCCTGGGCTCCAGTTACGGGGCTGAGCTGGTGTTTGCTGGAGGCGAGGGCAGCTCTGTGGGGTGCTTCTCCCTGAGGAGACCATGAGAAGGGCAGAAACTCAACTCCCTCACTAATGACCCTTCCTGCTGTCACCAGTCCAGCCCCACCAGCAGCAGCAGGATCCGCATAGGCAGGGTCCGGTGCTTCCTCCGGCTGCAGCCTCTTCGCTCCTGTGCTCGCTTTGTTTCTTCCCCTCGTGCCTAAATAGTGGCAACTTCAGAGCTCTGCAGGGCACCATTAAAAGACAGATGATACTGCCAGAGCACAGCTGTCTGAGGCCGTGGAAAACAGGCTCCATATAATCTTTCTGAAGGGGCATGTGTTTAACATTGACCTGGTTAGGCAGCCCGCAGCCAGGCCTTTCCCATATGTACATGCCATTTCAGACAGGAACAGTGGGGCTAAATTGGGCAGCTGGAGCACTGACTTGGCTACCTCACCACCGGCCAGGCTGTGTCTCCTGCTGCCTCTGTCTGAGGTGGGAATCTCCTGGTTTAAAGAGCAGCCACACAACAGCCACCATTAATAACCTCCAAGTGCTTGAACCATGCATATGGCAGCATGGGCTTTCAGGAATGGGGGGGATCTGGAGGGACTCTCTGAGCCTCCCTTTCAAGGGGGAAGGCCAAGTCCTGCTGAGATGCTCCTGTGATGCTCTTCCTGGGCCGCCTCAGCACAGGGCATTGCTTCCCCTTGTACCCTGTGCACACTTGAACCCATTCTGTTTCGGGTGCTCACATACCTCTTCCACCTCCTACACACACACACGCTCCCAGGGCCAGCTCTGGCTCCGGACGGTCCAACCACCTGCACATGATCCCTGCGGAAACCTCAAGGGCAGCATGAGTGGAAGTTACACTTCCCTCAGTCCACACATAGGTCAGATTGTGCCCCAGGTTGGCAATGACCTGCAGAGCATCAGACGAAGATGTGGGTGTGCTTCAATGCTCAAAGGGCGAGGAACAGATATTAGAGTCATGTTCATCTTGTCTTTCTCATCTCACAGAATAGGAGGAAGTTTCAAGTAAAAGAAGTGTCTGGACCAAGAAAAGCTTGAGGACTTTGCTGTTTCGTGTTTGGAAATAACCAAGAACAACTACAGGTGACAGCCTTCCGAGCCCTCACAGCTAAAACAGCAGTACTGAACTGAAAAAAATAGGAGCCAGGTGGGGATGCATCACTGGTGCTCTGATCATCCTGCAGGAGGGACATGCTCTGTGCACAGCCCCAGATACTGGATTTCTCTTCTTCCCCCAAACAGGGTAAAGGCAGGTGCTGCCAGGACAGACATACCCATTACCCTCTTTCTCCCCATCTCCATCCTGACCTAACGTAGCCACCTCTTTTGGTTGCAGCTCTATGTAACAGGAACATATCCCCGGAGCACAATGTCAGAGCCCATGTGGCACCATACCACAGACAGTGCCAGCAGGGATGGGAAGCACAGCACCGGGGCAGCAGCGGTGCAATGACCAGGAAGCCTTTGGACACAGCCGGCTTTGTTGGGAAGAGGGGAATAATCATGACTTTTGTCCGAATCCCAGCGCCGGAGCTGCCGCTGTTCCACGCGGATCAGATTTAAATCCGCGTGCAGACAGCTGGCAAGCCACACCACGCACGCTAAATCCGACACTGACTTAACAGCCTGAGAGGGCCCCTTCTAAAAAGTCATTAGTGAGGCTTTCAGGGAGGGAGCGTGCACCATTGTGCCGAGGCTCTGAGCTTGTTTAAACAGAGCCAGCGCAAAAGGAAAAGCTCCCTGGGGGACTCGTGGGAATGTTTCCGGGAAGCTGAAGGAGCCTTGTTTGCTCTGAGCTCCAGCTCCATTTTCAGCATGCTCTTGGCGATTCACTGTCCTGAGCACACAAGGGATTGCACTAGGGGGTTGTATCACTCGTATTTGTGTTGGTGCAGCAGGACAGCCCTGGCATGGGATGGCGAGCTACGGGATGGTGAGTGGCAGTTGCTCCTTTCTCTTGCTTAGGGGTGAGAACCAGGATGCACGTATCTCCTCCAGCAAGGGGAGCACCACTGCCTTCATCACACAGGAGCTAAGGCTGCCTCTAGGCTGGGCTGAGCCAGGCATCGCTCAGCCCAGAGGCTTTTTTGCCCCCACTCTGCACTCCCCTTGGGGGACCCCCAGCATGCCTCCGCTCTGGCTGTGGTGGGGAGCTGGAAAGCAGCTCCTGCCTCTGCACCGCCAACTCCGTCCCAGCGAGGCACAGACGGCGCTGAGAGAGCGGAAACATTGCTGAAAAACATTAAACTTTTATGAATCTCCAAGCAGGCTTGGCATGAACTCGAGTTTGTGGGGTTAAGCCCATCATTACTGGATACAAGCCAGCATGTTTTCCACTAAAAATAAACTCCTGGCCCACAGACTGGGGCTATTCCTATGTACAGCACAGTGCTGTAGGATGCTTGCAAGGGCCTATTGGCATAACCAGTGGGTCTGGGAGGCTGAATGGAGGTTGCTAGTCCCCAGCATCACCTCAGGCTCTGCCTCCATTCCTGCGGTGCTGGTGGGTGAGTCAGAACTCAGGCCTGTACCTCAGTTTCCCCATCTGAAAATTAAGGATAAACAACATATCGGAAGGGTAGTGATTTGCATTAATTACTGTTTGGAAAATGCTGTGAGTCCTTGCGTGAAAGATGCCAGCAGAGCACAACTGCAGCGGTGCTGTGCAATTGGGCTGGAGGGCTTTGGTGTGTTACGTAGGAAGGGACAATTTACTTCAGTTAGTAGCAGACTTACCTTTGCACATGGATGTTTGTTACGCAGCTATGCACCCTTGCTGAGTTTGCAGTAATCACTTGGAATGTATTCTGTCTGCCCTAACTACGTGGCTAATTGTGAGTTCCACCTGCCATGGACACTCAGATGCCAATGCTTCCCCTCCTCCTTCTCCATGCCCTGTACATGAGGACCCATGGCAAGGGGGGTGAGACCTGGAGACTTCTGCATCCACGAGAGGACAATGGCCCAGGCAACCCTCGAATTTCCTTGCCTAGCTTCCATCAATCCCAGCCTGCAGTGTTCCACCTTCCCCATCACCATTAGCATCCTTCTCCTGCCTGGTGCTGGACTTCCCGCCAGCTGCCGCCTGCCACTCCCCTGCCGCTGCCCAGAGCCGCGCTGTGATGGATGTGATTAATATATGCTTGGAGAGCAGTCGATCCTTCCGTGCTTGCTTTGAACCTCTGATCATTAATGTCTCCATATGGGCACCATTTTTCCTTGTCATGCCGCAGCTGTATCTGGAGAGAGTGTGAAGCGAGTCCGCTTCCCAGTGGCAAAACCCCCAAGAGCCACAGCTCTGGACGTTTACCTACCTTTGGGAAAGGTCAGAAATATAAATAGCTGTTGCCAGGAGGTACTGAGACACAGAGCAGGAATGGAGATCGGTGCTTGGCGGCTGCTTGACTACAGCGGGAAGGGCTTTAATAGCCTTTTTCTGCCTGATTTTGAACTCTCTCACTGCTCCCTGCTCCTTTCCCCTCCATCGCTTGCTCCCTCTCATTTCCTTTTTTTTTTTTTTTTTTTTTGGAAGGGTCACAATTTCTTTTCAGTTTTATTTCTCATTAAAAATAAATACCGTTGCTATAATTTACAGTGAGTTTAATTAGAAATGAGTTACGTGATCTAAGCATGAGGATTTAATTGCTCATTCCTAAAACGATTTTCTCATCTGAAATGTCCCCAGTTAATGATCATTCATTAAATAGGATTTGAGTCTCTTAAGTGGAGCTAGAAGGACTGCAGATTTGCTCTGATGGCTTCTGTGGCCAGCCCAGTGCCAAGGGCCCTTCATCACCCAGATATGGAGACCCCAGGTGAAGTGGAGCTGGTTGGGCACATGTAGGCATCATCCTGAAGTCCTCACGATGCTCCTCGGCCAGAATTGACCATTAAACCTTCCCTTTGCAAATAACTTGCAGCAAACCCGTTTGAATTGTGTCTCTGCTCCACAGCAGCCCTGGCTCCTCCAGGCACGGGGTGTCCAAGGCATGTATGGACTGCGGTCAGAGCTGCCATGGGGTTGTATTTCACCGGACAAAAGCCGTGTGCTGACACCCACACCTTCCTTTTGAGAGGTTAAACCCACCGCCCTCCTCTGTGCAAGGGCAATTCTGAACAGCTTTAACTGTTCGGGGGTTTTCTGGGGGAAGGGTGTGGAAGAGAAGGTTTTCATGAGGAATGTTGATTAATCAAAATAGAAACATTTACAGGAAGTGTAGAGCCATGTCAATGACACTGTTTTGTGCTCTACTTGCCCATTATTTTTTCTAATCAAAAGCATTTCTGGAGAGAGCAACACTTCACCTTCTCCCAGCCCCATGCCCAGACCATGATTCCTAGCACCAGCCCAGGCAGGATTCATCCTGCTTTCCCATCTCTGTGTCCCTGTGGGGCTGATGGGGCAGCAGGGATGAGTTGGGGTGGGATGGGATGGGAGTGTTCTCTTCCTTCTCAGTTTTGAGCAGAAATTCCTGAAAAGAGTTAAGCTGAAGTTAGCACATTCCTGTACAAAACCTTTGTTTTGACACATCAGAACTGCTCTGCTCCACTCTCCCAGGAGCAGTGAGAGGCTGCAGCTGGGCTTCCCTGCCAGGGTGGATCCACAGTGTGTCCCATCAGTGCTTGGCAGATGGCTGGACCCTCATGGACCACAATGCCCTGTCCCAGGGCAGCAGTAGCAGCTTCCCTGCACCCAGCTCTGTGGGCAGATACAGTGCTGCTGGGACAAGCCCATCCTTGTCCTTAGGTCTGGTCCAAGCAGGGTTGCTGGACAGATCCTCACCCATAACCACAGGTTGGCTGCATGTTGAGCAAAATGCTCAGGCACCTTTTCTTCACTGGTCAGCACATCTGAGGAGTAGCTTTGCCATTACACCTTGCTGGGACTCTTCCTCTCACACCTTATCTCTTTTTCCTCTCTCCCTCTATTCCCCCTTTTTTTGCTTTATCTGCATACACATATTTATTTACCTGCAAAATAAGGATCCTGAAGCAAGGAATTTGGAAGAGGATGGTGACATGTAAGACCTTCTTCTCCCTGAAATGAGGTGCAGAGGCAGGGTTGGAGCTCCAGCCGCCCAGGTTTCCTAGAGCGGATGGATGGATGGATGGGCAGACAGATGGGTGGATGGCATCCCCAGGACACACGTGCCCAGCGCAGCCACAGCAGGAAGACACTGTCACTCAGCAACGAGTAAGCAATGACTAACACTTCCTAGGGTGTCAAACATACCATGTCATTGATCTCTTTCCAAGGAAGTGTAAAATGAAGAAGAGCAGGGTTTGAAGAGAGAGAGAATGAGAGAAGCAAGCATGAGTCAGCCCCTGGATAACCTTGAACGCATTAACAGATGGCTGGGACCCAATGAGCAGCGTTTGCAAAGGCACCACCGTTCAATCAGCAATCCTTGTTTTCTGCAGGATAAAAAACCAGGCTGTTAAAAGGAAGCGGCAGGGCCGGGCGGAGGGTGTCTGATTGCACTGCACGGAGGCGGTCGCTTCCAGCATCTGTCACTGCACAGCTTTCGGGAATGTATATGTACAAATAAATGCAATGAAAAGGTCCCCAGTTCCAGTGAAAGGAAATGATTTCCTCCTCAAGTGATTATGGGTACCATTATGCAAATAATAGCCAGGCCAACAAAACAGCCTTATAGGGAAGAGGAACAGAGGCAGCAAAAGCAGCTTCCAAGACATCCTGGCAAGGGACAGCAAGATATTACCTGTATAAGGACCCAGCCAGAAAAGAGTGGGGTGCAATCCATGTGAGGGGCAGGGGCTGAGAAATATACTATCACTGCCCTAAGGGAAGGAAAGGGAAAGGGTAATGGAAAGATACTTGAGAACAAGCAACAGCCTCTGCACCACGCAGGCTCTCCTCAGCCATATGCTCACTTGTGGTTTTGGAGCTGGTGAAGCATGAGCCAGCTGGGACAGAGAAAAGGGGGAATCTGTGCTGTGGAAGTCCAAAAGCTCTGCTTCCACAAGGTTTGTGCTGCACTGGTCACAGGCTGCCCAGCTCTTGACTTGGACGCTGCCGAAACTTCCAGAGCTTGGCTGTGCTCCTTTCTTCTCTCCTTTGCGAGCATTTAGCAGTAGCAGATAAATAAACTGACATCAATCATCTGTGCATGGCGGCATGATCACCTTACGGGACTCATTTCCTCTCAAAATACACAAGTTTAATTTCTATTTAGCTTTCCTTAAATTTTAACGTCTACTTTTGACAGATATTTTAGTGTTCAGAGAGGGACACAGTGGAAACGGGGGATAGGAGATTCCACAGGGCTTCCCCTCAGGTTGCAAAGCAGAAGCATTCACATCTTCACCCCTGCACAAGCAGCAGATGCCTGGGTCTTGGCACATCAAGGACCAGTAGCCTCTCCTGACCTCAGGTGGGTTTGTAAAACCAGTACCAGCTGCTGGGGTGGGCTGGAGCCCCCAAGTCCCTGGAATGTTCCTTGTCATGAGTGCTGAAGGTGCTGCATTGGCTGGGCTGGCTGCAGCTGTGGGACACAGCTAAGCCTGAGTCCTTCCTAGCAGCACCTACCCCGTGCCATCACTTGCTGCACCTTCCAGGGCATGGCAGTATAAGGAAAAGCCTGCCCAGGAATGGCAGGCATGGTACAGGGGTCCTGGGGAGCAGTCGGAGGGTCGTGCTATCAGAGGTTCCTAGTGCTGGGGCTGAGGGCACCCGGGTGCTGCTGCTTTCCCACCCTTGCCCTTACTGGGTGCTCCATCTTTGCCAGTGCCATGCACTTGCAGCAGGAGAGCGAATGCGTGTTGGCTTTTCTTCAGCATTAGGCAAATCAGTTTGGCTCATTATTTCTGCAAGAAAAACACCCACCAGCATCTGTTCTCTGCCAGGGAGATGCACTCAGGACAGTGGCATCCCTAACCAGCGTGGAGGTGGCAGCCATAACTTCTCCCCAGGCGGCAGCAACCTCAACCCCAGTCTGTGCCCCATCTACTGTGTTTACACAGAGCTCTGTAAACTCATCCTAGAGATTCCTGGAGCTTCAGTCAGATGGTTTCTATAGGCCAGTGACAGTTTATTTCCTTATTTATGTTCTCTATAAGAAAACATACAGATTGCTAGAGAAAAATGGCTCCCAAATCCCTTTCCTCTTTCCTTGATGAGTGTGGGGCACTTGGCTCTCTCACTGTCAGTGGCAGAAAGGGCTCCAGCCCCCCAGCCGGACAGGATTCCCTCAGTAGGCAGTCTCTGTCTTCATGGAACACCTCAGCCACGCTGCTGCATTGCGCCCAGTGGCAACGGGGAGCAGGAACTGGCAGTGTCCCTTTGGGTACTTCTTCACAGCCTATGGTTTGCTTCTTGGGGCATCAAACCACCAAGGACCTCACCAGGTCCAGCGGCTCTCTGCATTGCCCCAGCAGCCCTGGCTGGCCCAGCCTTGGGGAGCTGGTGTGGAGCACCAGCCACCCCCGAGCTGGCGTTGTGATTGATTTGTACACGCACGCTTGCACACAGCCCTGCCTCTCCATCACGCTGTACCACATGTGGTTGCCGAGGGTGGAAAGCAGGTGCAGCATGCTATCGAATCCATATGGTAACCGTTTAGTCTCACTTTGCTGCAGGATGAATTACGGCAGAAGGAGCAAGGCAAGAGTCAGACCCAGCCAGGGCTGCTGGTTTGGAGGTTCTGTAAATGAACCTTTTCCAGCCTCAAGCCTGCTCACACTCTGCTCTCTCCAGCTGTTTTTTAAGTGATGCTATCTCAGCCCTGAGGGAAACACCAGCCTCCATCTTCATGACAAATACCCTGAGCCCGTTGTCCAGAAGGTCCCAGTCGCTGGGAGCTACTTCTGGCTGGTGAACCACGCAGGCAGGTTCAGAAGGAGGAGAGGCAGAGTGGTTTGGGTATTCATGAACCAGCACAGACCACTACATGTGCTTCTCAGCCTGCTTTGGGTGGAAGGCCCCTCCTGGAGGACTCACCAGTGGTCCCCATGCAGTCTGTGGGGACCTCAAAGATGCACAAATTCAATTGAGAGAAGAGTGTTCATAGCAGTATGGACATGGCTTTAGCTTTCCCTTTCCACCAGTGCAGCATGGTTCTGGTTGCTCTGATCTCTCACAAACCCAGTTGTGCATTTGCTGGCTGGTGAGATGATCACCTGAAAGAGAAGTGATTTGCACCATGGGTTACCTGAGAGGGGAATCCTAAAGCTTCAGCCAGATGCCATCAATCCCCCTCAGGAGAAAGTCTCTTGCTCATGCTGCTGGAGTGAAAAGCAGACTGACCAGTGAATATGTTGTTCAGGGTTTGTAAGTAAAGCAGTCAGCCAGGCTGCAGGAACCAACAGTCAGCACCAGGCTTGGCTAGGGGGATTATCCCTCTGAGCTATTAGCAAATTCAGGGATGGGACTCATTGCAGCACACCTCCTCATGCTGGACACCAGCACAATATCAAACATTATCCATCCCTACCAAACCATATTGACCCTCCTGAAGAGCCATCAGGATCCTGTCGTTCACATGATCCTTCCTTCCCTTTTCCTTCATAGTATTTCCAGCCTTGTTTGGGTCTTTTTAACCCCTGGCCTCGTGGGCTTACCTTTGCCTCAGGGGAGTTTATGGAATAAGATACATACCCTTGCCCTTTTCAGCCCAGAGAAGGCTTCTTGTGACATGACAGAAATCCAAGAAATCAACAACTCTGGAGGTTTGTAATAAGTCTGAATCCTTCCTAAACCCAGACACTCAGCACGAAGAGGGGTCAGTGATCCCCAAGCTCCTTCCCCTCTGCCTCCTGCCATCCGTCTCTGGTGGATGATGGGAAGCAGATGAGGCACGCTCGGGACACCCAGCTGCTTCAAGGTATGCTCATGGTTTGTGTCTCTGGAGCAGGCTCTGGGCAGGACCGTGCTCCGGGCGCTCCTCTGGCAGGAGATGCGGACCTCCCACTCGGAGACCCCGGGAGCGCTCCCACAGCTCCTGCTTCCTCCCGGGCTCCTATTCCCTGTTCAGCCCCTGCAGCAGCATCCTGTGCTGGGATTCCTCTGACATGTACGCATGTGCGCATGTGTGTGCCTATGTCCTGGCAGGCACACACGTGGCCATGCAGCAAGGGTTCGGGTTGTCTTGTGCACCTCCTCTGAAGCCTCTCTGAGCCTGAACGAAGGGCTTGGTAACACCATCTAACCCTTCTGGGGGCTTCACCATGCTGACTTACTGCATGAGAGAGCCCCTGGGACTGCCAGGAAGCCAGCCTAGCAGATGTATCCATCTTCCCTACTGCTAGTCTGCAGGTAAAATAAACACAGCTTCCAAACACCCATGCAATGTCACTTTACTTGCTCCTGCAGACTCAGACTCTCACACTCTCCCTCTCTCTGTCACTCTCACTCACTCCCTGTCCTTCCTGCCTTTGGCCTCACATCCCTATCCTGGTTCTTTGCTTCCCACCCATCTCTCCCCTCCAGTGGCAGCACCCCATGAAGCAGACGGGGTGCATGGTGGGGGCTTAGCCCCAGCTGGGGCTCAGAGAGGATGGAAATGCTGTGGAGCTACCCAAGGAGTCTGCTGCCAAGGCCCATAAATAAGGAAACCCTGTTTGCTTTCTCCTTGTCCGGCCCTGTGCAAATATTTACTGCCCCTGTGACCCACAGAGGCAGCACAGGCAGCACCAGCTCTGCGAGGGGTCACTGGTGCAGGAGGCATCTGCCTTGTTCCAGCTCTGGGGATCTCCAGTCTGTGCACATCTGCAGCAATTAGCAGGGAGTATTCAAACTTCACTGGACCTTCCTCTGAGTCCACAGTCCTGTGATTCCCCAGGTGCAGGGTCTGCATGATGGCAAAGCACTTTAGCTCTCCACAAAGCCCCAGAGTTGTACCTCTGTGTGATTCACATCCCTCATGCCACAGGGTGAGAAGTCTGTCTAAAGCAATGCAATGCACTCAGCAGATGTGTGTGTAAGCCTCTGGTCTGGGGAGGTTCCTCAGTTTTACCCAGGGCTCTGCATATCTCATCTCCCCTCATTTGCTCCCTCAGTCTGCATGTCTCCCCTCAGTCACTCGGGGCATGTTTTCTCTCCTGTCCTGTCTGTGGGCCGGTGGCCTTCTCTTTGATTTAAAGATAAGCTTTTCACACTGCTCAGCTTCACAGGGGAGCGCAGCACACCTGGAGGGCAGTGCCAGCCTCCCAGACAGCAATGGGCACATCACACCTTCCGGCATCTCCTGCCTTTTCAGATGGACAGGGTGGGTGTGGAGCAGCAGGTCTGACAGGAGAGCAGAATCATGCTCCTGTTTGCTTTTCCTAGCATCTATCACCCTGGTGGGTACATAGCTGTGGGGCCATGGTGGAAAGGAAGGTGCTAATTGCCTCCCTCTGGCTAAGGAATGCTGCAATCAACTGACCCAACTGGAGTTTGCTGGTGGGAGGGCTGAGCCAGCTGCAGGCTGTGTATTTATTGCAGGGAGGGAGAGGATGGCTGATTTGCTTGTAGGTGAGGTGTTGGTGTGAGCTTCTCTCCTTTCAGATGGGGGGCTTTGTTTGAAGAAGCTCTGTCTGGTTTTGGTAATGGGGGGGGCTTTTACCCCGATATTTCTAGTTAGCTCTGCAGCCAGCCTTCTTGGTGGATGAGCAGGACCTGGATATGGCTCTGGTGTTGACTGTGGTTCGGGTGATGTAGACACGTTTATCCTGGTAAGTTTGCCCTTGGTCTTTCCTTCTGACTCACTGTATTGTGTGTGCATCTCTGTAGCCTTCTTACAAGGGAGCTGGGAATGTACGGAAATATGAAATGCTTTCCTTGCCCTTTCAGTGTCCCCAGTGCTGGCAAGCTGCACATCCAGCCAGACCTGTGGCAGAACAGATTCACTAACAGCTTTCTTTTGTAATATCTCAGCTTGGAGAAGTTAATTATCTCCAAATATTGGAAAGGGCAGATGGATTTTGTAGGATTTACTTGGCTGTGTAATTTTGGTGCCCCAGAGATGCTATTTGGTCTAGCTGTGATGAGTGACACATCATTGCACCTGGGTGCAAATGTCACTTGAGTATATTACTCCCTCCCTCTCCTGTTATTTGCCCACTGGGGAGAACTGTCTCTTCCAGGCTGGCCCAGCTGTGTGGAGACTGCTAATGCTGCTGCCCAGCTCTGTGTGTGGCTATCTGAGGATGTACTGGAGGCAGCTTTACAAACTTCCATTCTTTGTTTAATAGCCAAAGTCTGGGACTGGAAGGCAGAGCTACAAATCGAGTGCTTCTGGCTCAAGCTACCATACAACTGTTAGGAAAAGCTTCTGAGTGCATGCTGTGCATGGATGTGATGAGGGTGGTTGCTCATGAGGGCTGATGAGAGCCCAGGCTCCAGCTGGCTGGAAGATGTCCCTTCTCAGCCCTTCTTTCATCACTCCTATTCCTCAAAGCTCCCCTCAAGGGTTTTGGTGAAGTCTGTGCTAAAGCTCTGGCAGAAACATGAGGGGTGGGGTGTGAGGTTTTTCTTTCCCTGGGGGGAGTGTGTTCCTCTTCTCTGGATTTGGGCAGTGCTGGCTGTTGGAGCTGGCCTTGGCTCTCCTCTCCCTGCCCACCCTTTCTGCTGTAGTGGTGCAGGATCAACCTACCTGCTGTCTCCCAGCCTGGGTTGCACTTAGGGACAAGAGTTTTTCATGTGATGCTCAGATCAGAGATAAATTCTCCTTCATGTTTATGTCTCCTTCATCTCTCTCTGCTTTGTTTCGAGCACTGAAAAAGCTAACTGTGCCATTGCATTATCAGCACTCTCAGCTCAGAAACTAAATAGAGATGTTCCTAGTGAACTCACTTTAATCTGTTTGTTTGCCAAGCAAAGCAATCTCCCCATGCAGTTACGGTTCTCAGAAGCTGTTGAGGTGGAGGTGACTGCTAAAAAGGAGTGGACATGTGGGTTATTTTTTTACTTGGTTTTAATGCAGGAGGTGAACTTTAGGGGACCTTTGCAATACTTCACTTCTGTTTATAGGCAGAAGTTGACTTTTGTGTTTGGGGGATCTGGGTCAAATAAGTAAAGGCCCTGTCTTGGAGGGTTTACCAATTGTTGGAGTTGATTGAATTGGACTGGGGAGGTCAGTGACCACAGTGCTTCCCTCCTAGCCTCCAGCTGGTTTGACTTGCAATGCAAATGTTTTCTCCTGTCACCTCTTAATGATCCTTTTTCCCCTTGCGGGTGTATAATTTCCCCTGGAAGTCTCCAGTGAATGGTTTCCATCACAGTTATTTGTCCCTTTCTTTTCAAGTCTATGGAAACCTCTATAGAATTGCAGACCTGGCATGGTTTGGGGTGGGAGTAGATTGAATTGCAGTATTTCATCTCTGCTGTCAAGTGAGCTTGCATTACCTTCTGTGGGGCTGACAGCGAGGAGATGTCAAACCTCCTGGAATATATAAAGTGAGCTGACAAGTGGCCCAGTTTGCAGAGCAGACCTTTCAGTTCGTACCATGTGCTTCGGGTGAACAACATTGAGCCCCAGGCCAGTGGAGAGGGGCCTGGGATGGAGGAGGAGAAAGGAATGCTTGGTTTGGTGCAGCCAGGCAGGAAGGGGAGGGCAAATACTCTTCTGGGGGATACTATTGGAAAGACATCATAGAGGAGGAGTTCATAAATCCACAGGGCTTCTTGCAGCTGAGGCTTTATTCATCCTTACATCAAAGGAGACCAACAGCCCCTTGGTGAGGCTGCAGGAGTCAGAGGGAAGATGGGGTGGCTGAGGATCAGGCCCCCATGCATCACCCTGAAACAGATGCACTTCAAAACACCTCATAGGCAACGGGTAGGGGTGGAAAACATACCCCTGGAATGTGCAGCATGTACCTACATGTGTTTGGGGTCTAGTCCATGCCCTGGGTGATGGATGTTGCAGCACTGCTGCAGAGAGCACTGCAGGCATCAGTATGCTTGGTACAGGGCTCAAAATGCAAACCCAGCCTGATGGCTGTGGAGACAGCACTCTGGAGAAGCATCCGTGTCCCAGGGAGCGACAACTCTGTGGCTGGGCGCTTCACTCAGGTCTGCTCACTCTTTAGCTGGAAGGCACCTCTAGGCAAGGAGCTGCAGGGTCCTTCCCCTGGAACCAGGGCAATCAGCCTGCGTACTGCAGGTAATTCAGAATTCAGAGGGTCATGTGGGTTATGGAGAATATGGGGCATGTCTGAGCAGGGCACCAACCTGGGCTGGTGTGTCATGGTTCCTACATATTATACTGAATTATTCAGCAACATTGCTGCTGTCTTCCCTATGTTCTTCATAGGCAATGCTGAGGTGCCCAGACTTTTCAGCTGAACATGAGAAAAATGACAAGAAAATGCCTTGGCATCACTTAAGACCCTAAAACTGATGGTCTGAAGCTGGGCCTGGGCTGTGTGAGATGGTCCTTCTCCCAGAAACCCTTGTGCTGCACCAGCTCATGGGTCTGCTTTGCCGCTTCCCTGTCATGCACAGGAAGGCGCGGTTCCTTCTCATGGCATCTACTGTTGTGTCCTGAGTTCAGCACTGGGCTTAAACCACAAGGGATTGCCACACTGGCGGTAGGACCTGCTTCCAATTTAACTCCCACTAAAATCATAGCTTGGAAGGGTCCTTAAAGATCACCTAGTTCCAACCCCAAAGTAAGGTGGGATGTTTCATCACTGATGCACTTCTGCCTCCTTTCTTGGGGCCAGTGTCAGGTCTGCCAATAGGGGAGGGCAGCCCTGACAGGGGATAAAGCATGTGCCATGTTTATTGACCGCTGTTTCTGCAGGGGGACTAAACCTTTCCTCCCAGGGGGACTGTACCACTGATTGATACTAAGGCAGCCTCTCGCTGTGCTTTTTTCTCCTCTCTGACAGTGTTTCTGGAGCAGGGAATGAGCAGAGGGAGCTGCTCAACAAAACAGACACTTTTCCTGAACCCCAGCCTGGGTGCAGGCATCCCCACCGGGTTTCTGAGAGGAGCCAGACCTTGTTTTCCTTGTGGATGGAAATGAAACACAGGGCTTGTGCTGCTTTTCAAGCAAGGTGTGGGTTCTGCAATGGGAGCAGAGGCACAGGGGATGTGCACCATGTCCTCAACACAGCCCTGTGGGTTAGACAGGTTCACACAGACCATGACACTTGTGCCAGGACTGAGTTTCCAACACCTCCTTTATTTTGGGATGTGGATGCAGCAGGCTGGCAATGACCCCTTGTTCCATGAAAAATACAGCTCAGTTTTTGTGTGGCTAGGTCTTGAGAGGACAGCTTTGGGTGTACAGCAGGCTTCAGAGCAGCTCTCACCCTATTTCCCTAATTCCCAATGGGAAGAGCTGAGCAGGGGCTGTGGCAGCTTTCCTGTGTCTCTGGTGTCCCCTTGCACTGCTCCCCTTATCCACTGGTGAAGGTCAGGAAGGTATTACTGCTCCTGCCAGACCACGGTGTCCTATCAACCTTCTGGGGGTCCAAGGCAGGGTTCGAACCATGGGCTTAAGTAACTCTGAGTGTTAATGATGGCTTATGATCCTTTAAGACCTTGGAGCCTCAAAGGCCCCCAGAGAATTTGACCAAATGCAGCCCTTGAAGGGCTCACCTTGCTGCCAGAATAGAGCCAGCTCTGGGGATGAAGCAACACAGGGATTAGAGCACAGCTCTGCCATGGGAGAAGATGTGTCATGATGCAGAGCAAGCTGCTGGGGGAATATTGGGAAGGAGCCCCCTGGAAAATTCCTGGTCAGAGTTTGGGTCAAAGCATGAGGAATTCAGAGTCCTCAAGGTGGTCCTTCCCACAGCACAGCAACCTGCACAACACACTGCTGAGGCAATGTGGGACCCCATAAGCCATTGCTCATGTGAATTCTCCTGTCCTGGCCTCAGCTGCCCAGAGCTGCTACCCTGTGGGATGCAGCGAGATGCAGGAGCTTAACATATCCTCCAGCAGTTTTTCTCTTCTCTCCTCTCCTTTTAAACTTGAAGTAGAGAAAGCAGCACTGGAGGAGAAGGGTCTATAAATCAACCTGCTTTATTGCCATGCACAGTTAAACTGCTGCTGCATTTCACCCTGGAGATGGCTGCATTTCAGTGCAGGATGAATTGATTTCTGTATACCAAAGGTCAAACCTTGAGCTTCTGACTTTTAGTTCTTACTTAGTCCGTACAAAGGCAAAATCCCCATTGAAGCAAGTGTTTGGATATCAGCTGCTCTATAAATAACACAGAACTAAGTGAAAACTAAGCCGGGCTCTGAAGCTTGCAAAGTGCTTGGGATCCTCGGAAATGGATGGTCCTGGGGTAACTTCTGATTTTAGCAGCAAAGGGAAGAACAGAGGCTTGGATCACAAAGTAGGGAGGCTTTTTTTCCTTTTCAGCTCTTCTGCAGCCTGACTTCCTCTCTTTGACAGAGGAATCCCTGAGAAGTGCAGCCTTGCTCCGAGCTGTTTGGTCTGATCACCTCACAGGAGCTTTTCAGTACGGGGAGGATTCAAGCAGGAGGGAGTGCAGGAGGCGGATGAAACCTCGCATTCCTGCTGCCCTCTGCATTCCCCTACTCTTTGTTTCACTGTAACCAGTTCTTATCCCGAGTTTGGCTTTCTTTCCCCCAAGGGAGGCTGTTAGCTTACTGAGCTAATGCTCCCCTGATTGTTTCTGGAGATGCAGGCAGTGCCCCATCTCCACCGCTGGCCTCGCTCGATCCTGCTGGATAAATCACGCTGACTTAAAATTGATCGTTCTGGGATGTGGAGGAAAGTGGAGTGGGCGGATTTACCCCATTAGGGTGCATTGATCACCATTACTGCGTGTAATCAGGGTTAATCTCGGGATTAATTGGAGGGATTTGCTGATGGAAACGATCGGCAATTTGTGTTACTTACTCCTCTATTCGCCTCTAATGGCTTAATCAGATTACAAATTAAAAGTGGCTTCTTCAGGGAATCTCCCTGGACTTCAGCAGGAGCCAGAGCAAGAGGAGAGAGGCACAACCAGAGCATATGGTTTGAAGCTCTGAGCTCAATTACCCAGACAGGAAGATGAATGGATGGATGGATGGGCTCTGCAGGACCTACAAGGAGCTGTGGCCTGTGGCAGGGAGAGCACCTATGGGCTGCTCAGTCAG
Organism: Neopsephotus bourkii; assembly: GCF_033783945.1. Taxonomy (NCBI): domain Eukaryota; kingdom Metazoa; phylum Chordata; class Aves; order Psittaciformes; family Psittacidae; genus Neopsephotus; species Neopsephotus bourkii. Next base: position 3,489,284 of record NW_026901555.1, read on the forward strand.
GGTGGCTGCACTGTGCTGTGAGCACCCACCTTGTCCTTGTTATTTGTGAGCTGGGAACAAAAGGCGTGCGTGGAGAGGTGATATTAGTGCATTTTCCCTAGAGATTTCTCGGTGTGGGGAGAAACCCTCTTGACCATCATGTACCTCTTGACTCGAGCAAGGTACATGATGCCAAGCTGCCATGGTGTGTCTCTGCAAGCTGACACCAACAGAAGTACTGCTCGGGCCATTTTGTCAAGGGAAAACCTTCCAGGAGGGAGCAGGAAGAATTTTAACTTGGAACAAACCACTGAAACAGTGATTCCACAGCGAATAAATTAAGGCTGATGAGCTGAGACTGGTTAAACTAATGACAGAAGGGGCTCCTGTCCTGGAAAGAGATTCATCTAGCAGGAGCTGAGCTGGAAGCATCTGAATACTATTAGTATAGTGGGTTATGAAGTCAGAAGGGTCTGTCTGTGAATATCTCGGCTGAAAGGATGCAGGAGGGGAGTCCTGCAGTAGCAGCCATCACCTGGGGATCCACCACGCACAGAAAAGGCTGTACCTGGGAGAAATTAGGAACTGTCAAGTCTGGCTCTCCTGTGAGAAGGCAAGAAATAGATATTTTATTTGGAAGCACACTCCCATCGAACTTTACCTTAACAGATGGGGCTGGTTGGGAGTGGGGAGGGCTCAGTCTCACCTCATTCCTAATCTGTGCTGATACTGAGTTTCTGCTACGTGACAGTCAGATATAAGTGCTGGAGATCTATTTATTCAGCTATTTATAAAGACATTAGCAAACCTGAAGGAAGAAAAGGAAAGTGAATGTTTCAAGTGGCTGCTGACAAGTTAGAGCAGTTTAATAAATCACTTGTAATAAACTACTTTGTATGTGCTGAGAAATGCCACTGACTTTCTCTAATAAGCCATTCATGATGAAACCAGCAACACTTAAAGAACAGAAATTCATTTGCAGGGCTTGTTGATGTGTTCTGGCTGCTCCCTGCTGTAAATTACTCACCAGATATGTCTGTGTTGGTGTGTGCTACCCAGACTGTGTATAAATCTGTTGGTAAGTCTGTAACTCATAGGAAGGGCATCTTTGCCAGGAGCTGCTCCTCATCAATTAGATCTGAGTGGGAAGGGGTAGCCCATTCCTCATTCCTGGATAACACTCCCCTCTTTCTCCACAGCGTCTTTATCTCCCATCCAGCTAACAAAGATGAAACCCTTTCCTAGGGAGTGCATCAGGTGGTCATGTGTGTTTGTGCCATTGCTCTAGAAAAATACATCTCATCTAGGATTAGGCAATGTCACTCCCTGCTTTTAGCAAACCCAGCAGAGGCAGCTGTGCCTTGTCTCTTTGAAATGCTGCAGCTCGAGCTCTGGCAGGACCTTGGAGGCCAAAGGACTTACATTTGTGGATGGAAGGGCTGAATACCAAGGGTGGCTTGAAAAGAGCTCGAAAGGTGTGTTTAGACTAGCAGGAAGCTGGTCTGCAGAGGTCCAGGTTGCTGGTGCTCAGCAGGTCTGGCAGCAGGGACAACTGCAACCTGGGGGTGAAGCTCAGGGTGTTTCAGATCAATTTTCCTACAGCTTGACAGCCCTCGAGTGATCCTGTCCCCAAAATGCAGCGCCTGCTGAAGGAGGTGAGCCCTGCCATGACATCGCTGTACCTGCCCCATCAGGGGCTCTGGAGAAGGAGCCTGGCCTTCCTGCACCTATTAAACCCAGGGAAAACTCCCCTCCCGCCTCCCCTGACTTGACTTCGATTTGGGGATCTGCAGACCAGGCTTTGAAATGTCAGGCATTGTTCTGTCTGTCCCAGAGCACCCAGATGAAAAGGTGAAAAAGCCCCACTGTTCAAACAGAGGTGAGAATATTTGACCTGACTTTGAGCACGGCGTTTGTTGTTGTGCTCCTCAGGCTACGTGCTGGTTCGGGAAGGCACTGCAAGAAACTGCAGTACACCCGATCTGATTCTAATGCATGTTTCTTCATAAATGCAAACAGAAAGGAGGAGATGGTCAGAGGTTGCTCCTTTTTATTCGAGTGCTATCTAAGGATCCCTAAACTAAACTGTTTCACTGTGGAGATATTCCCTGGGTGGAAAAAAAGGCAGTTCCTAAAACCAAACCAAGCTAGTTTTGTGGATTTGCTTGCATCTACACCCTGACATATGGGGTGTACGAGGGAACGAAACCTTTTCCTCCTCAAAGCATTGGCTCCAAGGAGACTCAACTGTGTCTGAGCTGCTTTCCTTTGCCAGGTGCAATTCCTAAAGCCCCTTGGCAAGCAGTAGCGGGGCTGCTCTGCTATTTGTTTTTTACTGTTTCTTTATTAGAAAGCTCCAGATACAGACTTGCTTTGTTCAGCATGTTGCTGGTGCCTCTGCTCACCCTGTCTGATAAATGGATTGCCTAACATCTAAACCGGGTGCTCCTGACTTCTTCACTCGTGTGTGCTTCCAAGTGATCCCACCTGGATCTGCACCCAGTTTGCTGCAAGTCTGCCCACATCCTCCTCCTCCTGCAAATAACTGACACCTCCATGGTTTTAATCTTTCAATCTGTTTTGCAGGCAGCCAGGTAACCTGCCACCACATGCTGCTTGCCTGCTGCCAACCTGTGCCTGAAGCTTCCTTGCCATGCAATTAAGCAAACCCACAGCAGTGTGTCTTGGAAGGCAGCTGGGGATGATTTGCCCTCAGGAAGAGGGTTTGCTGGATAGTGGGAAAACCCCCAAAACTGTCGGTGAAGTTTTCTCCTGCAACTGGTTCCAAAGTCACTCCTTGCAGCTTGAAGCATTGCTGATGTTGGGAAAGAGTGTTTTCCAGGACAGCAGCTTAGCCAGTGTCTTAGACCACCCCTTGTGATACTGCAGGATCTGATAGAGCTGTTCATGTGCTTCACCACCTTTCCCCCTCCTCTGCCCCACAGCCCATGACTTTAGTGGCATAGGTGGGTCAAAAGCTGTCCTTGCTCCCGCTTCCATCTCTGCAGGTGGGGTGGATGGGGAGGAATGGGGCTCAGCATCATTCTGCCTGCCAAGGAATCATTTCCCCAGGCATGGAGCCCTCAGTGGCTGCTGGGGCCAGGGAGCTGTGCCTCCTGCCCGCTCAGTGGGTAAGCCACACGTTTTTTATGGTTGTGATTATTGCTCTTTCCCTTCTGGAGGAGGTGTAAGAGAAAGCACTCGGAAAACAGTTTTGGTGTTTGGCAAGGCGACTGGAGACCCCATCTGTTGCTTCTTACATTGTTAAAGCTGCTCTCTGCTTCCCATGCCAGCCTGGTTTCTGTTAAATGGAGCCTCACCAGGTCATGAGAGCCAAGCAGCTCTTAAATTAGCGAAGACATTAATCAGGTTCCATTTGGATTAGTACAGGGTGTATACACCCCCACCTCCCCACCCCAGCCCCCTCTAAATTAAGCAGGTTTTATGTGTTCAGGGCTTCTCTGAAATCGTGTCCTCTGCACCCTCCACCCCCTTTGCGATTGCTGGTGACAAGTGTATGCAGCTTAATTGGTTGGCATGGGAGAGGGCGGACATTAATTGGCTGTGTTTGGTATGCAGATTTCCCCTCTTCCAGTGCCTCCCAGGGATCTCATCCATCCCATCGCGGAGACCAGCATCCCCTAAGCACAGCTGCCACTGAGATGGAGTTTATTCTCTGCTGCTGATGACTGAGATTTTGTTTGGCTCTTAAGGCCCTTTGGCTGGGGATGAGCAGTTTTCACACCGCTGCTGGCAATCCCTGCAGTGAGTACACGAGGGTGGAAGGGGTCTGCAGGCACCCAGCTGCGGGGTAGGTGGGAGAAGACACTGTGGGTGTCTGTGTGGCTGAGCAAGGAGCATCGGGACCCCCCGGCGTCCAGGATGCTGCTCATGGAGGAGGTGATAGTTGTAGACACCCCAATAGCCTCTTGCAGATGGTTGAGATCTCTCCTTGTCTGCATCCTCCCCTGTCTGTGGTAGCCCGTGGGAAAGTGACACAGCTGAAATGCCATCTCCAAAAGGGGAAGGTCCTTCCTCTTCCTCTCCCCACGTTTTGACCTCCTGCAGCATCTCCCACTGTTGCTGCTCTGCAGGGCAGGGGATTGTGAGTAACCTTCTGCCTAACAGCTTTCCCAGGCAGCCTTTCCTGGGTGTGCAGCCTGATTTTGGTTTAACCCATCAGGTATGCTCCTAACATTATTTAGGGTTAGAAAGTGAGATGTAAAATAACGTTTCTGGAGATATGGTTTTGGGTGGTGATGTATGTGCTCTAATGACTTTCAATAACTTATTTGAATGGGTATGTTTAGTTCCTGGTCCTGACCGTTTTCACACCTCTCCCTTTACCTGATTAATTCTTAACCATCTTCACAATTAGCTGTGAAAGACAGCAGCTGCCCCTCCTCTCCAAACAATCTTACCTTGTGCTGGGATAAACAGGAAGTTTCTGGTAGCTGTAACTATAAAAAACTAATTTGATGCGCTTTTTATTACCTGGTTATGACTGCCTGCTTTCACAGTATTTACTTAATAGGGTCCTAAACGGCCATGCATCCCTCCCTGGTACAATCAGTGACGCTGCAGCAGTGTCAGTGTCGGCGCTTAATGGTGTCTGAAGGGTTGGAACAGGATTTCAAAGCAATGGATAACCGTGGCCTGTGAAGGCGAGCAGCTCGGGGTGATGCTGTAGCAGGTATTTGCTGTCGTGCATGACTTTGCATTGCTGATCTCCACTCCGGGAAGTGATAGGGATTCTTCCCTTACTTTTATTTTTTTTTTAATTTCATTTTAATTGAACTTGTAGTTAATGAAAATATTTGGGGGCTCAAAATGAAAAAGGGGGGAGAAGAAAGGAAAAAGAACATGGTCACCTCAGCCTCCAGGTCTTCAAGCACTTGCAGTTCTGCCTGCCTCTCTGATGGGGTGCTGCTCAGGAGAAACCCACGCACCTTCAGACACCCCCCGGCCTGGCTCTTCCCTTTGCCTACATCTTTGCCATTCACTTTCTCTGGAATGTGAATGGCAGAGATTGGGAACAAAACCCTCAGCAGCCTACAGGAATGGAAGATAATTAGGCTTTTACACCTTTTATAAAAGGGGCAGTTTTGGTGATAAGAGAGACAAAGGAGCTCTTGACTGCTCATAAAAGCTGTGGCCTGGTTTTACCCTTCCTAAGGGGCTGTGAAGGAGGGGGATGTTAGAAATGCCCAGCAAGGAGCAGAAGCTCACTTCAAGGGTTAACTTTGTCTTTACAAGCCACAGACAAAGGAATGCAAGACCTGCCCTGGCAGTGGAGATTGCCATGGGATTGCAAATGTACTTTCAGAGGGAGCAGAGCATCCCTCCACACCTTGCAGAACTGCTCTCACCCGATGCCACCTCCTTAGGTTAGGACTTTAGACATTAAAAAGCACCTCTTTGGTCTCTTGCCCAGGCCAGCACTTGCATCAAAGATGTAGAATGCTGGTTAGCAAACCTCAAAACATCCTCTCTCAAATGGCTTTCCAAGAGGGAGATGGTATCGCAGCATAACTTCACTGTTAGGAAGTTTAATAATATTCAGCTTTATTTTTATTAACATGGTCGCCTTGCTTTTAGTGGTCTGTCACATAAGCCTCCTTCTCCACAGTGTTTATGTACTCAGGCTATTTGCAAGATGCTGTCATCTCTCCCTTCAGCTGCCGCTTGCTTGAAGTAGGCAGATGCAGCTCTTACAACATTTCTGCCTGGATTTCTCCAGCCTCTAGGTCATTAGAGCCTTAAACTCTTCGTGGTGTATCAGTATCTCTGCTAGTAATTACGTGCTTAAAGAGCATGTGATATTCCCCTGTTTTAATACACCCTCTCCAGCCCAGTATAAACACACAGCAACATGTATACAGAAAACAAACCAAAAGACTTACTCGGAAAGCTTTCCACTCCATCCACAATTATCTCTCTTGGGGAGTGAATGAGAAAGAGCACATGCTGCAAGTGACAGGCTCTCGGCATCTCTCAGAGCACTGCTGGACTGTGTTCAACGGCTAATGGCAATGATGGGGGAAGGACACGTGCAGCAGGAGGATGGACTCATCTTGCTGTCTCAGCCTGGGCTTGAGGCTGGAGGTTTTGTGTGAGCAGCCTTTCTGGAGATGCAGCATGGAACGGGAACTAATTTTTGGTTTAAAAGTCGAACTGTGCTGGAGGAACACCTCCTAAAGATAAAAAAGCCTCCCCAGCATCCGCCTGTACCCCTGAGGCTGTGACTGCAGGTTGACAAGGCACCACTGATCTCTGCAGCTGGAGGGGACTGATGTGGGGCTGTTCTGCCTGCTGGGCTGGAGAAAGCCAGGCTTATCAGTTTAAAGACTTGGGGTTCAAGGTGTTTCTTGTTGGAGCAAGACGGATGTCTGCCCACCAGTGTGCATAGCATTGGGTGACCTGGGGACTTGTTTTTAAAGGCAGCCCATTTTCATTGTTTCAGCAGAAAAGTTGATAAGCATCTGTGACACTTGATCCTTTCTGTAGGTCAATGCAGGTCCATGGGGGTTGCACCTGTTCATGGCCAGGACCAGTGAGTGCCAGTAATACCCTTTGCTGCTGGTCTGTTGCCTTTCACCAGCACTAGTTTCATGCCCAGAGGACAGAAGGGGCAGCATCAGGGGAAATACCCCTCGGTGCTTGCAAATACCAGGGGCTTGCTGGTCTGTGCCCTGCTGGAGGCTGGTTTTGATTGTGATAACATTGTGTTTTATTGAGGGTTTCGGTTTCCTCTGAGTATAACTAGTTTTGCCATTAAGACCTGAGTCTTTGCTGATAAAAGGAGACTGAGCTCACAAGAATATAACATTTCCAGACGGTAACTGGAGCACCAACCCTTCCCTCGCACTCATCGACAGCAGGTCCAGTCCTGCTCCCATGAGGGCTGCACAACTTGGCGAGGCAGGGAGGGCTCTGTGGAGCTCATGGCCACATCCTCCTCTCAGAGGATGGAGGTGGTGGTAAATGCTTTTTCCAGGATGGTAATGCTGTACAGAGCCTGACATCCCCGGAACCCCAGGGGATGCTCTGTGACTTTGCATCACTCAGGTTTCTCCAGCGAGAATGAGAACTTGAGGTGACCCACTCCTCCTCCAGTATGCGCAGCTCTTAGGTGAGTTTTACTCCAAAAATACTTCTTATTTGGTATCCTTTCTTAATGTATTTTTTTAACCTATGCCCTAAATTACAACATGATATAAAAGATAAGATACTATCTGTTTCTCTTACACTGTTCATTTCTTTCTATCAGATATTAGCTATTAAACCACACTGCTTTTGCAATGCAGAGACATTATTGCAGATGAGTGACCAGGCCTAAGTATTCCAAATGTCTGGCTAGTTAGAAATGAAAATGGTTCCCACTAGGAGACATGAAAGCATGAGCGAGTTAAGTCTGAGTGCAGAGAGGAGAGATCACTGAAGGTGATCTGCACCATCTTGGTCCATCTAACACAGAGGTGGATCTTTTTTCCCTCTTGCAGATCTCTCCCTTTGGGAATGAGCAATACTTCCCATTTCCACACACTTGTGCTCCGCTAAGTTTTGAGTGGAGTTGTTCACTTGACTGTAAGCAAGATGTCAGCGGCCTATTTTTTTGGAAGACACATGCTGATCCAAGGGAAAACAAAACAAAACAACAGAGGGCAAATCTTTCCCTTTCCCTCAACTTGTGCAATTAGGGAGGTTTTTATTCTGAGCCTTGGTAATGGGGGACCATCTGTATTGGCTCCAGCAGGTCCCATTCCCCAGCTCCTGTGCTTAATTGCACTTCCATTGGCAACTTAAGCAGTTGCTGCATGTGTTTCAAATGAACTCTCCACTTCAGGCTGGTCTTACTGATCACCTTCGTGTGATTGGCAATTAAAGCCCTTTTCAGACAAGGGAGAATTATTGCCTGTTTTTCAGCTTCACTCCCTCCTTCAGCTTGCTCTGCCTTTTGCTTTTCCTAATATTCCCTCAGTTCCTTATCTATTGCAAAAGCATCACATGGAGCCATTTGTCTCTTCCTTTGATGAGAACCATGCCTTTTGGGAGACCATCTGGGTTTTTCCCAGCAGAGCAGGATGGTCGCCAGTGCTGCAGCAGATTTGCCCAGTTTTTAGGTGCTTGTGGGGAATAAAGGAGGAGGCAAACAAAACAAAATAAGAGATTGAGAGCAAAGGAGGATGAACTTAGCCCAGTGTTAAATCCATCCCTGAAGCTGTGGTGCAAACAGGAAATGATCTCTTAACACTGTGCACCTGCATCCCGGGAAGAGCATCCAAAAGGGGCCCAAGCCCACAGCAGGGTCTGGAGGAATGGGGCTCACAAGCCCAACTGCAGGGATTTTTAAGACTCCTTGGCCAGCTTCAGTCCTTGCTCAGCTTCTGGTTCCTGCCTCCTTGTGCCTTTGCCAGATGCACTCTCCTTTCCCTTATCCTACAGTAAATTAATCCAGTGCTGTTGAAAAGTATTGAGGTGACAGCTCTGGAAGCTGGGGCCCAGTGAAATGCTGGGATGCTGACAGCATCTTAGTGCCCTGCACAAAACACCATGGGTTTAATGTCCAGTGCATGGCTGGTATTTGGAAATAATGATGCTGCTGATGGGCTTCTAGCAATCCAACCTGGGCTGGAACCACCAAACCTGGGATCTTGCAGCTCTCCAGCTACCCCATGCCAGAGCTCATCAGAAGGATTTAAATGTGTACACACAGATGAAAAAGTGCTTATGTGGAGCCTGGGATGGCTGCTCCCAGCCCTGGTGTGGAGCCTCCCTGGCTTAATCCCACACAGCAACAGGGCATCAGTGGCTGAGACAGGAGCATCAGCAGGACCAAAACCAGAGCAGGAGGGAAGTACCCTGCCCAGCCAGGAAGCCGGTTGGGGTGCTGGGAGGTGGGGTGGGTGTCAGTGTCTGTGCTCTCAGTAAAACCCAGCTGAGTCTGACAGCGTGTCTGGCCAAAGTGCCACCTGAAGCACAGGTCCTACCAGGTCTGCTGGCTCTTCCCTTCTGTTCAGGAGTGACACAGATCACAGCATCCCTGAAGACCCAACACTGAGGATGTCTGTGATTTCAGAGGAAGGGCTGATGTCATTTTGGAACAAGTAAAATCACACCAGAAAGAAGGTGATTCCCAGCAATGCAGACCCACCGTGTCTGAGGCAAACAAACCCCCTTCTAATCACAACTTAACAAGGGAATTTGCCTTTTCTTTGCAAGAGAGGCAAGTGCCTGTGTGAAGCAGTGCCTGACCTGTGGAGCATGCCTGGCTCCCAGTTCACCAGGCATTCAAAGGATGCAACCACTTGCAAACAAGTTTTCTGCCCTGGCTCAGTGCTGTAAGTACAAGCTCAGGTCAGCCTTCCCAAATCCGTTGTGCTCCCCTCCCCACCCTACAGATGAGAAGGAAGAAAGGGGTCAGAATGCCTTTGGCAGCAGAGACCTAAAGCTTGGAAAAGCCTGAAAGAAATTGCCTGCAGCTGCTGTTGTAGCAGGCTAAAACCCAATCCATGACAGTACTTTTTGGATTCCAGTGGGATGGGAGAGGTGTTTCCTCGAGGCTCACTTCCCCCTGCCCCACAGGGGGTTATAACAAAGTGATTGTGGGATTTAAATCCATGATGGTGGGATTAGGCGTTTCTCAATTGAGACAGTTCCACATTCTTTCCCCCTGATTTGCCACTTGGTGCTCTCCGCTGACCAGAAACGGGCTTGCTCAGCTCCCATTTACACCGCTGGAAGAGTTTACAGCACAGCCTCAGCCCAGCATCCCTTCCTAGTGTATGTGCCTTGATTTAATGCTTTGATTTGAAAGTTATTTTTTATAATAAGAGAAAGATGGTCCATGCCAAAAAAAGCAGTTTCATAAAATGCTGAACATGACTTGCATTCTGTAATTGCAAACCTGAGAGACTTGGAGTAATTGACATCTTGGATGTATTGCAGAATATCATATTTAATCTTGAAGAGCAGGTTCCAGGCAAAGGAGGCAACTGCCAAGCCAAACTCAGACTCCTCACCGGGTTCCTACCATAACTCATTTTCAGATCCATTCAGCACAGTTCTGAACCTAAATGTTTACATTTTTGATTTACTAAGATAACATTCCTGGGTCACTGAAACTGTTTGTCAGGGAAGGACTCAGGGAGACAGCAGGAATTAGTGATGCTGGCTCAAGCCTGGGGAACACGTGAGGGGTGCTCACACTTCAGAGAATTATGTCAGTCTCCTGTGATCTGGGGGATGGCAGCGAGGTCTTGCACACACACCCCCTATGTTCTGGTGGCTGTTTGGATGATGCAGGAGCGTGTACCCTGTTCATAGAGGTGATCCTTGAGCTAGATGTGGATGCCTGAGGTGCAATGGCATAGAGAGCTCTGCTCCGGGCCCTGTGCAATGGGCTCCTTGCTGCCAGGATCCCCATTCACGAGTGTGTGAAATGGCATGAATGTGGGACCGGACACAAGCTGTATTTCACAGAGTGTGACTCAGTGCATGTGTATTTTTGTCAGTGCATGACTTCAGTGCGCGTGTAATTCTATAAACGTGTGGGATGTGACTGATGCTCGGCGAGTGAGCCTAAAGCGGGAGCTGCGTTTCAGAAGCCAAACTTCCAAGCTAACCCACGGGTTCTACTTTTCCTTTGTCTACAAGTGCGGCTTCTGTAAAGTATCTGTCCCACATTATCGTGGTTTACAGCCTGGCTATAAACATTTGCTTCTGTTTGAAATACAACAAATATAAGCGGAAATCTGCTCTCTGCTTTATGCATCCTGGTAAAGGATACCAGTTGAAGTCTTTAAAAGGGCCAGCCCTCTTCTTGCAAATAGAGTGTTTACATTGCTACAGATTTCAGTGGAATGGATACTAATTTACAATGGTGCAAATGAAAAGAAAGCAGAAAACCCAGGAATGTAAGCAGGAATTATACACCCCTGACCGTGGAAATGAAGACACAGCCCCGGCACCACAGCTCTCAAAAGCATCGGCTGAGCCACATTTATATTGGGCCAAATTCTGACTCGGTGACTCATGCTGGAGAGGGCCAGACATTTGAACTGCCTTCTTCAAGGTCTCCTTGCAGGGCTCCTGGGAACATAAGTTATTTCTCGTGAACAGCAATGGGGCCAGGCTTGTTTGTTAGATTTGTTATAGCTGCTTCCAGGATCCAACCGGGATTAGGATGGTGTTGAATTTGGTGCCAAATGCACATGATGGAAATACTGCCCTTTAGCTATGAGGGTATGAGGGGGGAAGGCGCTTCCCTTCCCCTCTTCTAGGGTGGGTTTTCCAGCAGGGCTGCCAGCCCAGTTTGGGGATGATTTGAGGGTCAAGGCTGGCATCGATTGCGAAGAGGTTATTATTTGCCCAGCTGCACATCTTTATTCATAACGTGCCCGTTGTTCTTAACATTTTGCATATTTCATTGTGAGAAGTGGGATGGGGAGGGGGAAGCAATCGCCATGTCTAGGGGAGTTGGGCTTTTATTTCGGTGGCGGCGGGCTGCAGCGGGAGCCTGTGACTGTCAGGATGTTCACATCTGTTCCTGATTTGTGGACAATGGAGCACCATCCACTCACTGCACATAGACGATCTGTGACAACTTGACAGCCTGCCCAGGAATTCAGACCGAACACTTACTATCCAAAATGATCAACGTTGTCTGATCCAACAGTAAAAGCAGCACAGGGGGGGAGGAAGAATAATTTCAAAGGGAGGGGAATAAAAGTTGCCTCTATTTTTGGCATTTCTGATGAGTGGCATTGGAGCCTCCCTTCATCTGGTGAGATGGGGTGCAGCAGGAGCTGGTCTCAGATGTTCCCCTGCCCTCCGATCCTGGCTAGTTTCTAAACAGAGCAGCTGCAGTGCTGTGGGCAGCTCTGCTGAGCCCTGCTTGCATACTGCCTGTGCCTGGGGAGGCAGTCAGGGGCTCTCTGGGCTTGGGGCTCTGCTTGGGCACCCTCAGGTCCTGCCATGGCAGCAGATGTGGGCAGGAGGGGCTTCTGCCTCCTCAGCTTATTGTAGAAGAAAGTATCTGCTCCTGCTCTCAATGGTCCTGCAGGATGAAGCTCTCCGTCTATCCCAGATCCCGATCATACAGCAGTGTGGCATGCTCTGTCCATGCATCAAGGGAAGGGCGACAGGCTCTGGAGGTGGCTCTGTGGCTCCCTGACCCCTCCTTTGGTGTGGGATATCTGCACCAGAGCTTATCCTCTCCCCTCACTCACCACCCTGCTGCTGCTTCTTGCCAGGACCATACCCACCTGGAGAAGGGGAATGCCTGGATGATAGTAGGGCAGAGAAGATGATCCCTTGCCTTCACGAAGGTGCTCTGGGGTTGCCCTCCCGCTCCACAGCATGTGTGCTGCTTCGCTTCACCTCCCTTCCTGCAGCAAATGGGTGTAAGTAGGTCTGAGCAAGCCTGACAAAATGCAAGGGACCTAAATTACATTACCTTGCACACCAGCTCTGCATCTGACCTTGGGGATTAATTAGATAAACAACCATCTTGTACAGTACCTTATATAAATGTACAAGCAAGGCACCATTAAGGATTACGTTGTCACTAACCTAAGCCCTTAGTGATTTAATTAGACAATTAGAGGCTGCTTGGGAATGCTCTTGTAGTAACCAGAGATATTAACACCATTTGTATTTATATTTAATAGCATTGCAAAAGGGATTTTAATTATTTTGAGTCTTACTGGTCTTTAAACTTCCAAAGAGGAAATTCTCTTCTGATTTTAGCAGAGCTTCGCAGGTGCTGTCGCAAGCATCACTTCACCAGGTCCCAGGCCCAAACCCCCTTTCCATGGTAACTCCATGGCAAGCAGTTTGTTTGCTGAGATGGCATGGAGCATGCTGATCCCTTGGGTAACTGCTGGAGGAGCAGGAACCAGACCTGGGTTTGCTGGCACCGTAGCAGCCGTAAGTAACAAAGCCTGTCCCTCACAGTAATGACTGTGCAGACAGAAAGGTTTGTGTGATGGTGGTTAGGATGGTAAAATCAATGGTCAGTTCAGTAACTGTATGTGGGAGAGTGACTGGTGTGTTCTCTGGTCCTCACCACACTGTAAAGGAGCAGGATGTTTATTGGCATGGGAAGCAAGATGGGTAAAACAAACCCCGGCCTCGCGTGAGTCCTCTGCAGCATCCAAATCACCAGTGGCTCTGCAGCAGCTTAGTAATATCAAATAAAACCTGGCGACTAGGGAGAGCCTTCAGCTAGCATCAGCTGCAACCTAATTTAGGATATGAACTGGAATCCCTGCAGGAGGAAAGTCTTTGTCTCAGCACAGGGTAGCACTCAGCCCCTGCTTCATCAATACCAGCCAAGCGCCCTTTCTTCCTGCCTTCCTAAAGATGCCATTCTTGCAATATCACTGCCAATAATTGTATTTTCACTGTATTACAGCTCCAGTAATATAATTAAGCCTAAATAATATAGATGAAGTGGAGAATAATTTGATTTGCTAACTAATGTTTGAGTCAAGTAGATTATTTTTTTCCTGTTTTCCTGAATCTACAGTTGACTAAACCCACAACCATTCCTCCACTCCCGTCCTTTAGTGAAATGTGGATACAGAAGAATGATTCATCAGAGCGGATGGATCCAGGCGTTGGGAAAACGAGAGGATGTTTGGTTTGGTTTGTGTGGAAGGGGTGGGATCCTCTTGGGAACTCTGTATGAAACAGTGAATGGGATGTCCTTGGATAATCAAAGACAATGAGGAAAAGTGGGGTCAATGATCCATTCAACAAAAGCATAAGGCAAATGATACATTGAGCAGCTCCAGAAAGTGGTAATTTGACAACAGTCTGCTGCAGAGAGCCATCTGGCCTGAGGAGAAAGCGGGAGCACCAGTCTGTGCAGTGGGTACCTCAGGGACAGGAGCTGAGCTCTGGGGGCTTCCAGCATGCATGGCTTGGCCTCTACAGAGCCTCGCTCTATGTATACACACATAGTGAGGCATCGGAATGAAAGGAGTGAGAGGCATTGCTGACCTCTAAATGTAGGAAAAAATCTTCTATGGAGCCTAAAGAGTAGTTGTGTTCACGTGTGACTCGTTTTCCAGGAGCTGATTAACTGGATATGGGCTTGGTGAGTTGATGTAGAGGAATATTGCACATAGTTATTCAGGGTCAGGGCTTTGGCATGTTGTGTTACTCTTTTCCATTTGCAAGAGGCAAAAATATGAGAGTGGAGCTCAAAAAACCTGTGTAAATAAGAAATAAGAAAGGAAAAATAAAACTGCAGGGAACGGTTTCCTCCCATGTGCTTTGCTCTGCCTTTTTTAGGCAAATCTGCTGCTCACCCTCACAACCTCCAAGCTCTCCCTAAGCTTGAGCATCTCAGCAAGCCAGGAACCAGTTCATGCTCAGGCTACCACCTGGGGATGATCCGATTTCCATGGCACGGAGGATTCCTTTGTAAAATCAATCCGCAGCAGTGGCCAGGCTGTGCCAACTTGTAGCAGGGCTCTGGAGAGGATGCAGTGAAAATATTTTGCAAATCCTTTTTATTCCTTGTTTACCAAAAGAGGTTAAGGCTTGGTTTTGAAGGAAACCAACAGTTTATGGTCTTGGGAGGATGCATGAGATTCAGAGCCCTGCCTACTCTGAGCAATGACTGCCATTTAGTTGGAAGGGCTAATACTGGTCAGGCCAGGACCTCCTGCACAGATGAGCCTCCAGCAGCAGCAAGCAGAGGCAGGGAGGGAGCTAAAGCAGGAATCAGCAGTTAGGTGATGGTAGGATGCTTTATTCAAAATAGATGTGCTCTCCAGGCTACCAGACAAGGAAGGAAATTGGAAAAATAGTCTCTTACATGTGGGTTTTGGGCCTTGTTGCAAGGAGTCAGGGTAGGTTTAACTGTCCTGTTGGAAAAGGGCCATGAGAACAGTCTCTTGCAGGGTGCCTGAGGTTTCCTCACCAGGGGGCCTGGCTGGAGCTGGCAGTGTGGGCAGGGAGGAAGGAGCAGGGAGACACAGGCATGTTTTCCAGTGCTCCCAGTGCCCCTGCATGGGCTGGTGTGCAGCCAGGTGGGGCTCCCTCCACCAGACCTGCTTTCCCATGTCCTGCTGCCGTCCAGACCTCAACTTTGCTTTGGGGTTGCAAGAGCAGCTGCAGCCCCTCTGCTTGAGAGGGCACAGGCACTCCTGAAGCCTCTGATAGACCTGGCTGCTCTGGCTCTGTCAACAGCCTCAGTGTGCTGGCCCATGGCCCTTTGCCATGGTGGTGGTGTCTCCAAGCCCAGCAGTGAGGAAAGCTCAGGCTCTGTCCAGGCACAGCTCAGGGGTGAGCGTGTTCCCAAAGGAGATGAATGCAGCCACCTTGCTCAGGAGGACAAGAAAGCTCAGCTCTGCATGGATGGGCTGAGGTGTAGAGGGAGCCTCAGGGCAAAGGAAAGGCTCTAGCCCACTTGGTTTACTAATGCCGATGAATGTGAAAAGGTGGTGATGTCCAGATTAACATCTGCTTGGGAGTCAAATTGGAGCTGGGGGATCTTCTGTCACTTATTCTAGGCTAAAAAATATTGTGTATTCCCCCTCATCCTACCATAACTGTGAAAAGCCCCTAGCAGCATGGGGAGGGAATTAATCAAACTAAAGGTGGAATGGAGGTTTTATAGCAGCATGCTCATTTCTGCCTGAGGTGGAGAGCTCTTGCACTGCCTCCAGGAGAGTCCTGGCCATTGCAATGAAGACAGGGAGGGTCCAGCACAGGTGATGGATAGTAAAGAGAACAAGAAGGAAGGAGGAAAGGCTTGCTTGGTGAAGTGAACAGTTCATTTATTCAGCAGATGGTGCCAAGGCACAGAACTCTTGTTTTGCGCTTGGCATTGGTAGAGAGTGCTGGGAACGTGAGCTACTGCTGAGCAAACCCCACTGCTGACCATGATGGAGCACTCCAAGTGATCGCACACACGTGCTCGGGGTGCATTGGGTAAGGGTGCTGGCAGCCAGAGCTCCCATTTGAGCAAACCCTGGTTCTGCTGAACACACTCCAGTGATTCTGTGTTTGAGGCTGTTACATGGGAGCTTGGAGAACGCGATCTCATTACAAACATTGACCTAGATGGTTGCACTGGGACTGCAGCTCTGCAGCATGGAGGCAGAAACTGCCTGCTTATATTTACACGTTCACTGATACCAATTCCTTCTCTTCCCCTTCTGCTCTTTTCTTCCCAGCAGTTGTTCTTGGTGTTTTGTACCTGGCTGGTGGCCTGAGGCCTCAGCTGTCCACCACAGTTCTCACCTGCACAGCCCAGTGTCCTGTGCAGCAGTGCCAGGCTTGGAAGGTATCCAAAGGAGCAGAGCCCTGCAGCTGGGGACCATGCACTTGGGGGGCAGCTCTGCCAGCTGGGGACACTGGGAAACCTCACCAGATAAATATCACCGTTGTCCTGCATCCATCCTTGGGGTAAGCAGTGGGGGATGTCAAACAACGTGGTGCAGCGAGAGGCTGTCCATGGTTCAGCAATGCAATGGCCAAAGGAGAGAGGGTCCTCTCCCATGTGCAGGAGGTGTGGGTCATGCAACAGCCAAACGCCTGAATGATTCCCCAGCCCTGGTAGCTCTTGTGTGGTGGCTCCAAGGTAGGCTGGTGGGGGGAGCGTGGTGCTTTCTCCATGCTGCACCCCAAGCAAAGTGGCTGGATATACCAGCAAGATTTGTCTTCCCCTGAAGCATTGTCCCCCAGCCAGAAACAAACCATTCCCTCCATGGCAGCCTCTGTCCCTTCCATCTTTCTCTTGGCAGCTAAGTTGTTAATAAGCTTCCTTTTGCTATGATTCCATCTAAATTACTATTTTAAAACAACTACAGATGTGCTAAATTGGCTCAGTATAATAGGATGAGATGGATAATAAAGGTTCCCCTAGTGGGCTGTCGCCAGCACAGGTAATTTATTACCTGGGTGGCTAATTATACGCTTCTCAGCTTTCTAGGGTGAAAACATCTTGATATTTCCTAGTTAAGGAGCCCTGACACAACTGAAATGACCAGACATGTGAATAGGAAACATGGTGATTAAGTACCTGAGAGATGAAGAATGCAAAGGAAAAGGCATTCTGCAGCCAGAAAAAATGAACTGTGTGATTTCCCCCAGCACCTTGAGGGAGCAGGGAAGGGCTGGACCTCTCCTAACTCCGGCCAATTCAGGCATTTTGTGCATGAAAACAGCAGCCAGCTGAATTCCAAGCTGGGAAAAACCCCAACCAACTCCTGTAAATGAGAGAGGAGAGATTGTTTCATGAGTTCTGCATATGCGCTCATGAGTTTTGGGGGCTGGGGCTGATGGGAAGGAGAAAGCCCTGTCGTTCTCCCTACTGCTCAGTGCTGGCCATCCCCATCTCACTGTGCAGTCCCCAGCCCTGCAGATGGGTGTTGCTCCACTCTGGTCCACATCAAAAAGTGTAGGTAAGAAACATATATCCATTATACTCTCATTCATTATTTACTTGATAAAACACAATGTTTGCTTAGTTAATGCGTTCGAGACAAGGTATCTTATAAAATACACAGTCTGTCGAACACAGCAAAATGGGCCAGTTTTCACAGTACTTAAAATCTATGGCGTGAGGCAAATCCCATCAAGAAGACAGATGCCTCACTGAACTGCTAGTGTCAGCCTGCGGGCTCCAGCCACATCAGAGGAGCCAGGCAGTCCTGCGTTCCTTGTGGCGGATTTGCACCAGAAAGGCAACATAAAACCTTGGCAAAGAGTTTCTTTTCCCTGGACAAGATGGGATGCTCGGCTCGGGCAGGGGCAGGGCATGGTTGGGCTGTGGTGCCTGCTGGGTGGCCCATCCCTTGCACTGGCTTTGAGGGGTGCCTGCGGTGCAGCTTGTGGTGGTCTGACCCGGTCCCACGGCTGGCAGGAGGGGCTGAGGTCTGCCTGTCCTGGGCTTCAGGCTTCCTGAGGCCGTATAATGATCTCACCTGAAATAAAATGAAGGCTTGAAGACCTCTGGGTGCTGTTTTAGCATCCAAATCTTCTCCATCCAGCAACAAGGATGTACCTGCTTCTACTTGAGTCATTTCCCACCCTGTCTACCAGTGCCCTGGAAGACACTCCTGCTCACTAAAGGGAACTGCCATGGGTCAGCACAGCCCCCATGGGACAAGTACAGCATAGGGGAAACTGAGTCCAAACTCGAGCAGATACTTCTTGTTAAAGCCATGTGAGGTCCATGGACCTTATAACAGTGACAGGGACCAGGACTACACCTCTGGGAAGGCTTGGCCCTGGCTCTCTGCAGTGGGGGAGCAGCAATAGCAGCTTTTTTTCTCATGGCACCCCCCATTTCACGCACTGCAGCAGGGAAGGATGGGGCTGGGTGAAGCTTTGCTCTGGCCATAGGAGGGGATGGATGCAGCTGCAGCAGTGCCTGAGACATGGATCATGGAATCATAGAATGGTTTAGGTTGGAAGGGACCTTTAAAAGGCATCTAGTCTGACCTTTTGCAATGAGCAGGGACATCTACTGGATCAGGTTGCTCAGAGCCCTGTCTAACCTGTCCTTGAATGTTTCCAGGGATGGGATCCCAGCTACTATCACTGTGTCCCTGGGCCTCTGACCAAGTTTTCTCTGGAAATCCTGTTTTTCCCTGACCCGTGGGGCTGTGGTAATTCCCAGCTTGCCCTGCCCCACAGCCCCTCCAGCAGTGATGAAGAGGTCTCTGAGCAGGCAGAGTCTCCATGATAAGAGGGAGAACCAGAAAACAAGATGTTTGCAGTACAAAAAGGGCCTCATTCTCACGGATGAAAGGGAAAGACGTGTATGCGTGTCTTAGGACTCTGCATCATCTCCCAAAGCTCTGGTTTTATGCTTCTTTATCCTTCAACTTCTTCCTTAATGAGAAATTAATTAGCCTTGCTGTTCCTGCCTGGGAACTTGTAAACATGCAGCGGTGGTGCCTGTTGCTCCCCCCACTGCCCGCCCTGTCCCATCCCACCCTCCTTCCCTGAGGTGTAGCCCAAGATATCTGACAAAAACACTCGAGAACAAAGCTGCCGGGCTAATTCAGGGAATTATCAGGAAGCCTGTAGCAGAGCTGAGATAATAGGCCTTAAATAGCAGCCTGATTGCGCTTCCTCCAGAGGCTTCACAGGGCTTTCCTCCGTGAGCAGAGAGGGGCTCCTACCCAATGGGACCTCATGGCTGAGAGCCAGCCAAGCTGGCCATGTCCTAATGGGGGTGCTGGTCTGGGGGGACAGTGCTGCTGGCTCCCTGGCTTTGTATTTGGGCAAAAAGAAACAGGCAAAACAATGGTCATCTGGGGACAGTCCTCATCACAGTGTCCTTGCTGCAATGTCCTCCTGCCATCAGAGCACCCCATTGCAACTGGGCCATTCTGCGCTTTAAGCAGTGCCTGATGGTTGGGCAAGTGCTGGGAGGGGAAGGAAGGTCAGGTCTGCAGCCCTTCACAGCGCCCACCCTCTGAAGCATTCCTGTGAGCTGCTCCAGGGCTCTGCCTCACACTGTAAGGCTTCTGCAGCCTCCCTGGACCTCTGCATCCCGATACAGACCCCAGCAGCACTCACAGCCCATCCTGTTACAGCAGAGACCTGCTAATGCCTGGGTGTCTCCGTAAGCCAGAGCTGAGCATCTCCAGAAACCAGCCAGACCCTTGAAAACAGCCCTGATAAAGGCAGGACCTGTGAAAAGGATGTGCTTCAAGGGCAGCAAGAGAGACAGTAAAAGAGGTGAAAACAAGGTGGAGAAGAGAGGGCTTGACACAGTGAATCTCATTGCCCTGTGACATGCACCAGACCTTGGGCTGTGGCACAGATCAGGGAAAAACCGTATTTGTGACAAGACCTAATATTATTTTTTTTTTCATTAAAACAGGGTTTTTCATAATGGAGAAGTTTAATTGGCAGGGAAATTGTGATCAGTTGTTGCAACCAAAGGGGCAAATCAAAAGCCTGTAGACAAGGAGTGCCCTGAGGCTGCAGGGCAGCAAAGCACTGAGCATGTATTGTGTGTAAACCTGAACATGGGTCAGCGATGAGGCATGTTCCTGTTCCCACAGTGCCAACGAGGATGCACCCGCACCATGAGCTGCCTGGTGCAGACACTGGCCCAAGGGAGGCTGCGGATTTGGTCCGTGCTAGCAAACCCAGCCTGCTCCACATGAAATCTTGATCATTCCTCACTTATAGCATGGCTGGTGCTGTGTCAAGGGACTGCTTTATAGCCTTAATGCTCAGAAGCTTTACTGCTGATGCGTATTTTCCCCAGTGCAGTTAGTTAACAACACGGGAGTTTCCTACCCCAGAGGACAGGCAGTTTCTGTAGCAAAGAGGTATGGTGGCAAGGAAAATCTTCTCATGCAAATATCAACCCTTTATCCTCTGCTGCTTGGACGGTGGGACCAAAACAACTACTGTTTTTTCTCATTTCCTCACAGAGGAAATGTACTATTCCAAATATGACTTGTAGCTACTTCAGAAATGAGTCATTACTTTGTATATAAGCTAAACACTGGAACATAATCATAAATAAACTGGCTTCATAAATTGGAAATCAAGTTTATCCCATCCTTGTTTGTAATGCACCATGATTCATATTGTTGCTTCCTCGTTTAGTTTTTATTTTAAACCAGGTTTTGAAGACTCGTAGGGCCCTTTGCACTGTTTATCCATGATGTAGTTTTGATTTGTCCTGTGATATTGCTTGAGGAACATTGTTTGCCCATATGTTTTATATTAATAGCAAATTCCACCCTGTGTGTGCCTTCTCCTTTTGCTCCGTCCTTGTGGGCCGGCGGCGGTGACAGGCATGAAGGCGCTGGGCTGGAGGTTGCTGAGCATCTGCAGTTCACCAGGTCACCTCCAGCCCCAGCAAAGGCTGTGAAAGCTCTGCCCAGAGCAGGGCTGCAGGAGCCAGAGCGAGAATCCAGAGCGCACAGATCTGTGCTCACACGTCTGACGTGCTCTTCTTGCTGAAAGCACTGGTCCCACCTATTTCTTCTCCCCAGCCCTGCTCTCCCCTGCTTCCCTGCATCAGCAGGAGTGTTTGAGCAGATAAGCTGTGAGCTGGTTTCACACACTTCATCTCATCAAATCCTTTCTGTTGTTTTTTTTCCCCCACCAGGACTATTTCCAGCTGGATCAGTTCTCCAGCTTATTCCTCACAAGGAATACTGGGACAAGGAGCTGAGACTGCAGTGCCACCACAGTGAAGCTGTCACTTGAAGGAGATGGTAAGGAATTGCCCCCAACTCTGCTGCCCAAAGCCCCATGGCTAGCTGCCCCAGGCTTCCCTCCTGCCTTGCTCTGGGCATCACCTCTAGAAATGTAAATCACATGGACAGAGGGAGAGTGACAAAGTGCCTTGTACCTCAGGCTCCCCTCCCCTCTTCCTCAGCACCAATGGAGCTAGATACTGGATTAGACCAAAAATTGCATGTCTGTCCTGTTCATGCCTGATCTGTTCAGAGATCCAGGGGCTGGCTGGATTTGGCATTTCAAGTGGGAACTGCCTGATAGGCCAAAAAGCATCATGTTTAGCACAGAGCCTACTGTGCACACAGCTGTCCCCCATCGGAGCCCCGAGGCAGTGATGACGCTGCAGGGTGAGCCCCAGCACAGCTCCAGAGGAGCCCGGCACTGACCGCATCCCTGCTGCATTGCTACTGCCGCAGGAATCAGGATATTTTGGCTCCTAATCCTCCCCCAGCCACCCCCGGCTCCTGGGTGTCTGGCCTTGGCTGCGGAGCTCTTGGTTAACAGCAGCTCTGGAAGGCTCGCTGGGTGAGGAGGTCAGCACAGGCATCTGGGGTCACTTTAGGGTTACCCTGCTCTTCATTTAAGCAAGAAAAAATAAGTCTGCCCCTCTCTTCCCCTGGGGTCTGAGGAGGCAGGGTTAGGGAAGAGGGGGCTGAGCAGACCTGCGAATGCCGGTGACTTTGTCCAGGGTGGGATGTCCCCCTCTGCTGCAGGATACACATGTTTGGGCAGAGGCCGTGTGCCACGGGAAGAGCAAGGCTGCTTTCCCACAGCCAGCAGTGCGAGGAGATTCAGTGCATCCCAGGCACGAGCTGGGGCTGCAGAGGGGGGTGCCCCTTCCACACTGGAGGCAGGACGGTGGTTACGTTCTTCTGACACAACACACATACCCTTGTTCTTGTCCTTTATTTATCTTCAGATGCCAAATTTTAGCAGCAGCAAAGGATTTTTTAGCTTGGGAGGCAGAAGGTGCCACAATTCAGCAGCCCCTTAAATCAATGTATTTGCTCCTACTTGTGCTCTTTCCCATGCCATACTCTAAACCATGAAGCACTGGATTCATCTGCTCCTTAAAGCTGAGACCAGATCTTTCCTGTGTTTTCCACTGTGGCAAGAAACCTCAGAGACCTTGGTGCATGACGATCCAAATCTCATTCTTAAGTTAAATACCTGCAGTTGCCTGATTTGGCAGAGTTCAGCTGCTAGACCTGCTCCCTGCAAACCCAGGCTGGAGCATGTAAAACAGGAACGTTAACTATTTTTCCAGCTGTCTGTAGCTCACGCACTGTAAAACACACACTAACGTTACACCTCCACACCCTGCCAAGGAGATGCCAGTGACACTGGGGTTAGTTGGGCTTCTTTTTTAACATAGCAGGAGCTTGTATCTGTGGCTTTTGGCAGGGACCGAGCTCCACCAGTGTCCTCAAGTTGCGTGGCTGTCACTTTGTCCCAAAGGTAGGACCAGGCAAGTGAAACCTTTCTCACCAGCAGCCCCATCTGGTATCTCCCTGGAGCCACAAGTCTTCAGATGGAGAAGGGAAACATCCCCAGATCTTGGACTCAGAGCCCAGTCTCCCATCTGTCAGAGCCCGCTGTCCTGGGAGCAGCACTGCAGATGTCCAAGGACCCCAGCAGCAGTCAATGCCAGCCAGGCACTGAACCCTGCTTTCAGGTGGGAAGGCACATTAGCTGCCTGGCCAGTCTGAAATCAATTTGTGTCTGTCTTTGAACCCGATTCCTCTCTAAGCCTGTTTTGGCTCTATTTGTTTAGAATAGACTTGATCCTAAAGGGAAAAGCAGACAAACCAGACTAAACATCAAATATTAAATAGCAACTGCTAATATGACAGCCATTAAACACAAGCGCTCTCCTGCCTCTGTAGCAGCTGGAAGCTGGGCTGCACACCTACCTCTGGATCCCGGTGCTACCAAAATCGAAGTCAGGCTGCACGTGTATATATCAAATTGCTGGAACGAAGGAGAAATTCACTTTCCTGCTGCCAGTCTTTCTGGCATTCAATCTTCTGTGTCTGCTTTCAGCTGAGGTAGGAGGAGATGATGTACTTTCCCCTTCTGATATGTGGGGAAGGGGAAACATGTGGCTGCCCAGCTCCCTGGCTCTGTGAAGGTGCTCAGCAGAGATTGGCAGGGAGGCTTCTCCCCCTCTCCTGCTGGAAAATTAAAGAAATCTTATTTTGTCTTGGGATGAATCCAAGAGGCTTTGAAGTCCTGGGAGGGATCTGCTGGTCAGGAAAAGCCTTCTCTCCTTCTCTCTCTCCCAGAATTTCAAAGCCATGGCACTGGGATAAACCCAAGGAGAGGGCTCCCGCACTGCCAAAGTGAAGTGGAACAGACACAGAGTGCCCTGGCTTAGGGCACCAGTTTGTCCTGCTGTGCCCAGTGTCACAGGGACCAGGGGAGAAATACCCCAAAGCAGTGTGAAAGAGCTGTACCCCTGTTTGCCTGCACATTGGTGCTGACCTTCACCTCTCATCTCAGCCATCCCTTGCGCTTCTCTACAGGTGAAGTTTCACTGAAGAAACTAGGCAAACATCAATGTCCAAGGATTGGCTTGTGCTGGGGCAGCAAAGGAATGAAAGACATCCCAACCGCACCCCTGAGCAAGATCCCCATCACGTTGTCAGCGGGCACTCGCAGTCGTGGCACAGTGTGGCCCTGGGTCCTTCTCGTTATCTACCGTGCTCCTCCTCTTTCCTTGAGCCACTTCTTTATCACATTTTGAGCATACCTTCCACTTGACTTAACACTAACATATGTACAGTCGACATTTCAGTAATGCCTTACAAATTAGCTAGGGCTGGTTCAGAGATTATCAGGCCGGTTCCAGGCTCTTCCCCTTGTCCCTGGCCCCCACCTCTCCACACCGGGCATGCTGAAGCAGGGGGCTCATCCCGGGAAGGGAGCTGGGGCCCCCTCCTGGTGCACTGGCCAGCTCCTGGGAAGCATCCTTTCCTCCTTTTTCTTCCCTCTGTCTCTAGCTGAAAGACTCTTTCTGGGTGTCAGAGTGAGGCAATGCCTCTGCTCACTCTACACAGCAGCCCAATGGGGCTCCATGGGGGAACCAGCACCCCAGGGCCACTGCAGAGGCGAGAGGGGTTTCCCATGTCCTTTATCCCAACAGATGAAGCAGCTCAACTCTAGAAAGCGGCACTTACTGGCATGAGAAGAAGGCAGCACCCAATGATGGGTGACCTGTGCTGGGCAGGAGGAGAAGAAAACCCCCGATACCTGACAGACCCCAGCACAGCCCGGGCTCCAGCAGCGTGTCTGCAGCTTACAGAGACAGGAGGCAGATGGACGATGTACTTGTCCAAGTGCTTTCCTGAGAAAACCTTTAGCAGTTCACATGCTGGGTTGCTGGTTCTACTTCCTCTGTCCCAGCAGTGCAGCCTTCTGGTCGGAGAGGTTTAAAGTCCTCCTGGAGGCGTTCCCATCGTCCAGCGATTTCCCCAGACACATGTTATTACAGATTGCTTTGTTCTGAGCTTTTACATTTCCTGCAGCCCTCTTGAGCTCCTGCGCTTAGTTCTAAGTTCACTCACTCAGTACTTGCAGTGCCGGAGCCTTGTTTCTGTGTCAGCCCTGGGAAGCGCTCTGCAGGAGTGTTTCTATGCAAGAGGCTGTGGAAAAAATGAGGATATGTTTTATGATGTTCCAGCACAGAGGGGCCCTGCACAGTTCATCCAGTTATTATGGCTGGAAGGAACCTTTACCAGCTCACCTGCTCCATTTTATCCTTCGCATCAGGCCGGTAAACCATCCTTGTCAGATATGTACTTAGCCTTATCCTTGAATATCTCTGGGGGAAGCAATTCAAGGATCTCCCAGAGAAGCTTGTTCCACTGTCTGAACTCTAGTTAAAGTTATAAAGGTTTCCCTAATGTTTGACTTTAATTTTCTCTACTGCAACATAACACCATTATTACTAGTTTGAGCTCCTTGATGGCTCTTTTTCCCTTAAGCCCCCATTTAGGAGAGACAGGGAAGGAGCTAGATGAACTGACTTACAGCTAGGTTACAACACAGTTTCAGCCAATTCCATTTAATACCAGTTAAGGTAGGCAGAGTTTATGGGATCATATCAGGCTTTAAACGGTCTTAGGCAATGCTCAAATGTCCTCTGTGAAACCAGCTGGCTTGTGGAGCCAGTGCTGTGGCTGCCTCTTCCACCTGCATCTGGGGGGGCAAGGAAGAACATGACCCACTGGGGGGGGGCCATGCATGGGGTCCCTCCCTCCTTTCTCCCTGCACCATTCATAGCACCCCTACCTGCAGGCATCCACCTTCAGGCACCCAGAGACTGGAGTGGATGGGATGTATAAGGCACAATTGTCCTCACCCTGCATGGGGAACAGGGGACTTGCTAGATCCCAGCTCACCCCCTCAACCCCATCTTTTCCCCCTCTCCTCAGGGTTGCAGAGGAGCAATGGAGGCAGTGGGGCAGGTGGAAGGGCTGCAGCTCCCCTGGGAGAGCATCGCATGTGTGAGACGAGCTGTGAGAGTGTCTGGGCAATAAGCATCAGTGCACGAACCAGAGAGAGGAGACTGGAATGTAAAAAGGAAACGAGTACATGGAAATTCAGAACTCTCCCCAGACGAAAAACAGAGGGGAGAGGGTTTTTTTGGCAACTGAAGTTGTAAAAAAAGGTTCTGATTTTCTTCCTTGTTTCAAACTTCGCAAATTGCACCAAGCTCTAGTCACAGAGCTGCATCCTACATCCTCTACTGAACCCCGAATGGGTCAGCCTGGAAGAAGCCATGACCCTTCCATCATCATTGGCAGGACCAGTGGGATCTGCCCCTCTGGCCAAGATGTTCTGTTGGGGTCCATGTGTCTTGCTGAAGGAAAAGCCTTACATCCCTTGGGGAGCAGATGGGTTGCTCATGTGTGTGTCACTCATCTGCCCAGTTGCCTTTTCTTATTGCTCCCCTGCCCTCATGCTGGTAATTTCTGTACCCTCCTTTTACTTTCAGGGTTGTGAAAAAGGGGAGACTGAGATGAGCTCTTAGGCAGAAGCTCTTCCCTGTGAGGGTGCTGAGGCGCTGGCACAGGGTGCCCAGAGAAGCTGTGGCTGCCCCTTCCCTGGCAGTGTTCAAGGCCAGGTTGGACACAGGGGCTTGGAGCAAGCTGCTCCAGTGGAAGGGGTCCCTGCCTGTGGAAAGGGGGTGGAAATGGGTGAGCTTTAAGGTCTCTTCCAACCCAACATTCTGTGATATGATAGCGAGTGGGTGACTTCCCCCTTCCCCAGCTCCCCAGTTCAGAATGTCACAGCTTCACCCTGTCTGCTGAGCCATGAGTGTACCCTGCCACAGGGCCACCAGGAGCTGGGGGAGCTGCAAGACCTCACTGGGTCTCTGTAGCTGGCTGAGATGACTCCAAGCCTGCAGCTCAGAGCAGCAGGTTGATTTCTGATGCAAGCTGAGAGATAACAGCCATAGGCAGCATCACCAGGAGCAGCAGGAGGAGTCAGTCCTTGCTGGGACGGGTGGATGGGATCTTCTGCCAGGGCTGTGCATGGGAGGTAAGACACAGCTTGTTTCTCCCATTCAGCAAGTCTATGCTTTGGGGTTTTCCTCACCCACGAATTGTCTTCGGAGTGTGATTTTAATTAATTATTCAACAATATTTTTTCCCCTTACTGAGTGATTGTAACGAGTAACTTCTATCCATTCAGGGCCCATTTGTAAACAATTTACCTCAAGAATTTGGCAGCCGAAGTTCAAGCAGCTTTCCTGGGCGAGTAAGTGACGCTGCGTGTTTCTGTGTCACATCCGGATGAGCGCGACTTGTTGAGTGAGGTTAGCAGCGCATGCATGTGTGCTTATCGACTTGAAATGTGCTTCCTATGGATATTCTGTAATATTTACTTAAATCTAGCTGTTTCTGTTAAGGCTCCTGGCAGCAAGAACTATTACCCAAATTTTCATAGCTAACAAAGGCAAAACAGGACACAGGGCAGGGTCTGAACTGACTGTTTGAGGACTCGAGTACATGCAGTATTTGTTTTGTGGTATTTAGCTAATTCAGTTTACAATGTGGGACATTTTATTTATTTATTTTTAAAGCATGTCCCCCCCCTCCCACCTTGTAAAGCTTGTGGTTCTATCCAGGATTCAAGTTACAAACTTTTGCTGTTTTGCTTCAGCCATGATTTTTTCATAAAAGTGTGGTTAGACTATTTTTACTTTAGAAAAAGAGTTGGTTTTCTCCCTTTTTTTTGCTGATAAATTGCAAATGGATGAAGGAAATTTGCTCAGACTTTTCCCACAAACATTCTCCTTTGGGCAGAGATTAAACATGGGGAGTTTCAGTCTAAAATGCAAATGCTTTGGACATTTATGAGAGTGGGAAAACAGGGGCCCATTATGAGAACTGCTTTGTGACTTTATTGGGGTGCTACTGGGGGCCAGCACTGCCCTGGGAGGATCAGAGCAGCATGCCTGGCCTCAGTAGCCAGCCTTCATCCTTATCCTACGATCAGGCTTGTGGGAGAGATGGGGAGCACCATGTCCTGGAGGTGGAGACCTGGTTTGCACATCAAGATCTGCTCCTGTGGGTTGTTTAACATTTGCTGGGTGCAAATCCCAGCTGATGGTGGAGCTGTGGGAAGCTGGAAGCCTCTCCGGCCCCATGGGGGAAGTGGAGTGAGTGTCTGGGGGGACGCTGGTCACTGGTCAGCAGGATGGATACAGCTGCAATTTGGGCATCATGTATGGGTTGCTTTAGGAAGATGGACACAGTTCACAGCTCCTTGCTTGCGTGGTGCTTAAGTGAGAAGGTAAACGTGACTCTTAAAGCTCCCAGTTTGGGTGAAGGTGAAATAAGACATCTTGGTTTTCTCCCATGATACTCCCCCTTGCTCCTGTGTGTGGACGTGGGGAGCAGCAGCTGTTGCTGCTTGGGAGCCCTTGCAGGGGCCACATGGAAGAGCATAGGGTGGTTGCAAGTGCCTTTGCAGAGCCCTGGGAGGCTGCTGATGGGTTTAGGAAGGAGTAGGAGGGGGCTTGTGATGAGAGCTCCTCCGGGGAAATCCCCGCAGCGTCTGACAGCAGATTGGCACTGTGAAAAATTTACATCTCCTGCTGAGAACTCAATTTCCATAGGAGATAATCAGATGTGACCCGTGTAACACAGTGATGTTTTTACAGGATGTTTTTGCTTCCTTTTTTTTCCTGTTTGCTCCTCTCTCTCTCAATTTCCATTTGGCGTCTTCGGCAGTTCCCGATGGCTGTATTTTGACAAGGATTCTCAAACCACTTGTAAACACTTCAGAGTGAGGACAAGGTGGGAACCACAGCGTCTACCTCCAGTTATTAACATGACTTCAGGATGAAGTAGGTTGACCCCAGAGCCTGGCTGCCTGGTCCTGTGAGGCTGGATCCATTTACTGCCATCCTGGAGGTTATCAGAGGGAGGTGTGTGGGAGAGGGAAGAAGGGGAAAGCGGGAGGAAGGATGTAACAGGGCAGAAATGGTGCAGGCATTGGGGGAAAAGTGTGGGAGTGAAGAGTATTGGAAGGCAACACCAGCAAAGCTGTGAGGGCAATCCTCTTCTTCCACCCACAGACTCTCTTAAGCCCTTGCCTGTCAATCAGCCCCTTATTTACATGAATACTAAATCCACTTGCAGCTTCTTTAAATAAAACAAGAACACGCACCTTCCTGTAGTGAAACATATTATAGCAGTTTGTCACAGCATCATCCAGTAGGTATTAATTCCCAAATCATTCTATGACATGTTTTATCATAAGTTATTAAAGAAGGTAGCTGCATTGGGCAATCATTTGATAAACTGAGCCATAATTTAACATGCTCCTCCATCATATTAGTGAGGAACAAGATTTATTTTCCCAGTGCAACTTTAATTATGGATAGCACATGCAGGCGATTGAGCTTACTGAATCTTTAAGGTTAATGATGTCTCCTGCAGAGCACCTTGGGGTAAGGCACGGGATCTTCCCCAAGCTCCTGACTCACCTGTGGTTGGCATATCTGGCGCCAGGTAACAATATGACCTTGAATTTTGGGCTTTAAAAAGGTGGTTGTGTTTTTCTAGTGAGATTTAGGGCATTCATAATGCACTGCCAAGGTTGGCCAGATGCCTGGCTGCGGTCCCCTCGGGGAAGCAGAGTGCTTCTGCCTCCCCTGATGCCTCACAAGCAGCAGGAGGGACTTTCCCAACTGAGCAAGAGCGTGTCCCTAAACCCATGCTTAGCTGAATAGCCAGAAGTTGCCTCACAATGGTTCCCATGGATTCTGGTCACTTTGTGGCCCATCAGACCGAGCAAACTGTGACTATCTGTGCTCTGCAAAGGCCACAGAAGTGTGTTTTCAGACAAGGATTGCTCATCACACAGTGCTGGCTGCTACAGGGAGCGACAGCAACCTGGTTCCAGACCTGCTTCTCCTGAGACTGGACTCCTTCCCCGAGCCTTAGCTCTTAGCAGTTCCTTTTAGCACTTCCACTGCAGCTGCAAATTCTCCAAGACCACTGTGAACCAGAGGGACCACCACTGCTTCCTCAAGACCCTGCTCTTCAGCCTCGGGTCGCTGTTAGAGGACTTGGGAATCACAAGGATATAGGCAAAGGAGTGTGGGTATCTGCTTCTGCAGCCTGTGCTCCCTTGGCCAGAGCTGGCTGTGAACCCGGCCTGCTGGGTTGCTGAAACAGAGCTCAGGGAGGTAGAAAAGCCCCAAGGGAATGACCCAGAGGCTTCCAAAGAAGCTGAATATCTCCTCCCATTTTGAGGAGTAAATGACCCTCCTGGCGAATATCACTATTAGACTGAAATCCTCACATTCCCCTGTTTGCTGCTGCTTTCTTGATCTTTTTCATAGCCCTATTTTTGGCTCTGGAAATTGTCTTTTAATTGCTGTGCCTTTGTTTTCATGTCTCTCGGCCCCAGCTTTTTCATTGGTCTCCCAGCTCTGGACATGGAGGATGCAAGGAGAGGAGCACAGAGGGTTCCCTGGCTGCTGTGGTGCTGGTGTGGGGCCATGCATTTCCCTGCCACCTCAGCAGGGAAAGATCCAGATGCAAAATACTGTCCCTGAGGAAGGGCTAGTGTTTGGGGGTGCCAAAGACGCAGTACAGCAAGAGGTCAGGTTGCTCATAAGGATCATTGCAAGCGGCAGAGAGAAACCAGCCCAAAGCATCCCGCTGCTTCCTCCCTGCTGCCACTATGCCAGGCTTCCATGTTCATAATCAGAAATACAGAAAAAAAAATACTAATCCCTTATTAAACTAAATTACTAAGCAGTTTGGGACAGGGAGGGAATGCAGGAGGGAGGAGATGCTTGAACACATCAGGCTGATGTAATTTCTTTTAGTCAGGAGCAGGAGAAACACAATCCAGTTCTCTTCCCCCCAGCAGAACAAAGGGGAAAGTCCCTACGGGGAGATTAGGAAAAGTGAAACAAAATAAAATCCAACCAAAAAACAACCACAAACGAGACAGGAGAGGAACAAAAAAAAATAAAGAAGGAAGAGAAGAAAAAAGGAAAGACAAAACCATCATCCCCCTCAAGTGTCCCCTCTGTTGTGTATAACAGCTTCTCGCTTCCCCCACTTCCCCAGCACCAGTCAGGCTTACAGAGCCATAAAATAAGAGTTTGTGGTGTGTTCAATCGATTACTTCTCCTAATGCACTGTTTTTGGAGACAGGTAATTTATTTCAGACTCTACATGTCTACATGCAAAAAAATCACAAAGAAAAAAATCCGCTTCTTTCTCTTTCTTCACTTTTTGGTTTACAGCCCTTTCTCTTTTGCCCCTTTGCTCCCTCCTCCCCCTCGCTTCCCCCTCTCAAGTCCCCCCAGACACAAGAGTTTCCCAGTGAAAGGTGCAGCCATTCCCACAGTGAAACCCAAGGCAGGTAATGACTTTCTCACCCCATCCATACTGCTCCAGAAACTGCTGCCTCACCAGCTGCATCCCTTTATTTTGGAGAAACAAGGGGGAGGGGGGAAGTGCCAGCCCCCTCTGATTCCTTCTCCTCCAAGGCCTCCCCATAAAAAAAAGGAGAAAGATATAAAGGGAGCAAGTGTTTGCAGAGATAGAGTTTCCATTAGACAGAGGGGTTGGGGAAGGAGCAGGCTCCCGAGCCCCCACTGTACTCTCCAGCCTCGGCATGCAGGGTCCATGGGCAAGCAGGAAGCTTTGTCTGATGCTGCCAGTTCTGGGAAAAGTTGGAGTGGGATTGGGTTCCCACATGTCCCTAGGAAGCCCTGGCTGCCAACCCCAGGCCCTGGGCACAGAGGTCCCAAATTGCTGTGCTGGGTGCAGCTCAGCCCCAGACCTGCACGCTGCTGCACTGCCCCGGTCCAGCCATGATGGCAGGGTTTGTTCTGGCTGCTACCCCCAGCCCTCGGACAGCAACACCTTCCAAGTGGTGTCTGGAGCAGGGAGAACCAGGGTTACAGCTCGGCAGCTGAAATGAAACAGCCAGCAGTGGGGTTTGCAGTGAGGTTTGCAGGGGATCTGCTCAGGGATGCCTGGCCCTGGCTAAGGGGGACTGGCGTTTATGGCAGCCCAGTGCACACCATGACAGGGCTCCTCTCCATTCCCCACCAAGCCTTTGAGCTGTCGGGCCTCTGCTCTGGGGCAGTGCTGTCCACTGGTCCCAAGGACAGGCTGGAGCCAGAAGCTGCAGCTAGTGGTGGTGGTGGTGATGGGACACACCAGCTCTTGTGCCCAGACCTCATCACTCCCATGATAACCGACCTCTGCAGAGCCTCGGGGGTACAAGTACAGATGAGCAGATTTGCAGGGCTTTAGGACACAATATAAAGGATTACTCCAGAAGGGTATACATCCTAATGTGCTCTGTCCTCCCAGGAAAAGAGGAGATTAGCCATCACTAACAGCTTTCTTGTAAAGCCCAGGCCAGGCTCCTGGACTGGAAGGTTTTGTTATTTCTTTTCTTATAATTTGTCTCTCCAAACCTGGGTGGATTTTTGGGCACAGAGCTGATACCCCAAGCAGGGCAGTGCTGTGGATGCTCCACGGCACATGCAGCCAGCCCCTGTACACACAGTGCTTCTGCCCTGACGTGGGGCAGTCTGACGGGTCAGACACCCTCCTGGGCTCCCTTCTGCACACAGGAACATGAAAAGGGCTGCTCTGCACAGGGAGCAGTGTGTTGGCTCTAACAGGAGCTTACCAAACCCAAGCTTTAGTAAGGCCATTGGTGGGGCTGGCGGCTATTTGTTTCCAATTAGGGGGAGTGGGAGAGTATTTTATCTCATAATAAAAAAGGCATTCTGAGGGGAAATAATAAATATCAGGGATCAGGGAAGGAAGAGGGAGGGGGGCATTACTGAAAGACATAAACTCTACCACCCAGCCAGCCCAGTACTGTGGGGGCTCATCACTGAAATCTTTACAGGATCGCCCCTGTCCAAGATGGAGATGAAGCCTGCTTGGCTTTGGGGTGCTGTCAAGGCCCCATCTGCCCCAGGGAGACCTCCTGGTCTGAGATGTGGGGCAGGCAGAGGCTATTCCCTTTGTCTTCAGGTATAGGGTTTGCTCCTCCAGCACTTGGACCTTCTCTCTCTTGCTTTACCCCACTTCTGCACACAAAGGCAATGTGCTCGACATGCACACTCTTCCCCCAGCTCCACAGGCTGGGGACCTGTGACCTGGTTTCCCCTCCGTGTTTTGGAGGCTGAAAGGAATGGTGAAGACTCTTCCATTAAAAGAGCAGGTGCACATGTTCTCATCCCTTGGCCCATAGCTCCTGGGCTGTGAACCCAAGCACAAGTGTGCTTGCTAACTGAACAATTCGGGGACAGAAGGAATATTTTGATCATGAAGCCTTAAATATGTTTTCTGATGTTCTGGAATGAGGTCAAAGCCCATCTGCGCTCCCTCCTCACTCTGGCTACTCCCACTGCCTGCCTGTCCTCCTCCAAAGCACTCCACCAGGATCAAAGCCTGACAGAACCTTTTCCATATGCCCTAACCCTCTTCAACGGGCCCCCGGGCCAGGTGGCTTTCCCCAGCCTTCACACACTATCTGCAGACCTCCCACTTCTAAAAGAAATGCAATAAAGCTGGGCCAGAGAAGCTATTAGAAAGCAGCTCCCCTGTCCCATCTCCTCATGGGCTATCCTAGAAAAGAGGGATGAAACCCAGCGAGTGCAGCACAGGGCTTGAAGTTCAGGTGACCATCACTCAGCTGGGCCATGCCAACCCTCTTGCCAGCGTGTCACACCACAGTCACATCCTTGTCACCACGGGTGATGGCAATAGTAGAGTGTCTTTGGCCGTGAAAGGTTTTTTGTCAGAGCTTGGGCACATCCCCTTTTGGACATGTTCCCCTCAAAAGCCACCCAATGTCACCAAAATCCTTCCCATCTCCATGCTCTCTCAGCAGCGTTATCCCCAGCATATTGGCCAGGGCTTGACCTGTGCCAGCAGCCACTTGGCATTTTGTTAGGAGCTTAACAACTCTCTGGGTTTCAGGCGGGTAAAAACCCTCTGAGCAGTGTTAGTTCAGTGTTAAGCTGCTGAAGTTTTGGGAGATATATGAGCGTGCATCAGGTGCTTGCAAGACAAACCATCTCGTTGGGAATTTGGAGGAGAACAACAAAAATGATTAAGCAGCTGGAGGGATTGACTTATGAAGAGAGATTAAAAGAGCTAAATCTGCCTAGCTGGGCTCGCCGACATCCACGGCAAGATATGATAACTATCTACAAGTATATGAAGGGCATAAATCACAGCTCGAGGGATTTGTAGAGGGCAACCCTGGGAGATTAACTGGGAGAAACAGACAGAAGTAGAGCACAGGAAAAAGAAAATAGCACCTAGACAAGATCTGGTGAGGACTCCTGAGCTGGAGAAGGAGGCTGGGAAAGGTGGGAGCTCCTGGCTGGAGCCTCATGGCCTCAGGAGCAGCACCCAGGGAGAGCTCCTACAGCCAGGGAGGAGGTAGCGCTCACTGGGATTGGGGTACTTGGGTCCCCTGCAGCTTCTGTAAAAGGCCTGCAAAGCTGAGCTGGGGACTTGTCAATGAAGGGCATCCGTACCTATGCCAGAAAATATGGCCCCAAGTAGGAGAGCTCTGTGGTTTTTGGGCAGCTGCAGTGGAGGGAGAGGTGGCGTGGGCTTGGTGAAGGCACCCTGTTTGCTGTCATCCACAGCAAAGCCAAAGAAAACATAAACTGTGGAAATGAAGTTTTTTACACCCAGGTGCCAAGTACAAGATGTGAGGTACCATGGAAGCTAAGTTAAAAGGTTTGTTGGAATTTTCTGTACTGCAGGTTATGCTGGATCCAGGTTCATCCCACTGATCCCACTCACATACAAACCTGGAAGCCTGGGTGAGTGCAGGACACCAAGTGAAAGCAAGTGAGGGTCAGTGCCTCGGGGTGCACAGGAGCAAGACAAGGAGCATTCCATCTGTGGCTGAGGAATCCCCATTTAACTTGAAGTTGTATGACAAGCTGTGGCAGGGCTGGAAGGAGTGGTGGGTAAATCTGGGATGGTTTTGCCAGGCTATGTGGGAACCTGACTTTGAACAGTCTCAAGTCTCTGCTGCTCAGGAGCCATCTGACCTGCTGATGGGCTTCCTGATGGACTCTGCAAGGTAACTCATGTGCTTCTGAAACAACTGCATTCGCTCTGCCTGAGGCAGATTCCCACATAGTTACACAAGGATGCTGAGGAAGGAGCTGGTACCCTCTGATGCAGCCCCAAAGGAAAAAGAGAGTATTTCTGGCAGCTTCTAAGGATGCCTGGCTCCCACACACCACCATTTCTGATTAGGTTTCAAAAATATTTAATCTACACAATTTTACATTGGGATTCATCTTTATTCCTTCAGTAATCCCTCCTGCCTGGTGCACGAGTGAGCTGCAGCTTCCCCATCACTGAAGATGCCTGTTCCTGTCCTGCCCACGTTCCTGCACCATGGACATCCAGTAGATCCACATGTGATGGCTACCGGAGGAGGAGATGCAGGTCTGGTTTCTGTCCACAGAGATGTGCAGGTCACACTCGGCATTTGCCATCAGCAAGCCAAGGTGCTGGTCCTTTGGTGAGCTGAAGGGAGTGGAAATTCCCTTCCATCGGCAGCAAAACCTGTATCAGTGTTGAGCTCAGAGAATAAATCACACAACATAACTCACTCAAGACTTTTCTACCCCCAGCACTTCATAATTCTTCATGTGAAGCAGTGTTTGCATTGACTAAAATCAGGATTGCTCTGCAGGTTCCCTGCCACTGCATCCCTGGGTGGTTTTCCATTTGCTGACGGGACAAGTCAATAAATGCCCATGTGTGCCTCCAAAACCTGGTTCCTGCAAGAGCTGGTGCAGGGATGGACTGGCCTTTGTTTAACTGGTTTATTTTCTCTAACACCGTTTATTTTCTCTAACATCTGCACATAACAAAAGCAGAAAGAGACAAAGGAAAGCTGCCTAGTGATGCTCAGGAAAATGAATCTCCTATTCCTTGCCCAGTGAATGGAGCTGGTTTTTGGCCCAGGCTGCAGCATCTCCTCCCTAGTGACCCCTCTGGTGGCTCTGCCTGGCAGTTGTTCCCCTCTCGCCACCTTGCACAGTTCCAGGTCCCTGTTTCTCAGCCACCAGCCCAGCCCCGTGGCTGCCAGCCAGGCCAGCTCAGTCCTTTCAATGGCAATTTCCCATGAGTAGCTCCCAGGTCTCTCATTTCTCTTCTCACCAGCCCAGTCTTTGGCTTACACTTGCAAATGACAAATTATGCTTTTGCCTCTAATTCCAGCTTCCCTGGCATCCTCAATTGAAGCAGCCCTCTGCAGAAAGCAGCAGGTTCTTTGCAGCCAGCATGTGGTAGGCTTTTCCTCTTCTCTCTGCTCCCTCCCCCCTGCCTTAATTGCAGCCCAACATGGGCTTTCGAGGTGTATTAAACATACAAATTATTCTGCAAAGCCTCATGAAGTGCTAGTTACCAAGGCCTCTAATGGGAAATGACAGTGCAACCAGAGAGGCTGTTAACGTCAAAGCATTGTCTGAAATTGCTCTGGCAACACGATCATTTTGCAGGCATGGTGCAAGGGACTGGGCACCTCCACAGCCACGGTGTCACCAGGCCAAGTCCCTACCACTGGACAGGGGCTGCACAGGCACTGCTGGACCACAGCATCCTGCTGGGACCCACTGAGGATGAGAGGCTCTTGGCCAAAGGCTCCCCCAGCTGCACCTGCGATATTGCACTGAACCCTGGAACAATCCTGATGGATTGGAGAGAGTTCAGAGGAGAACCAGGAACACAAGGAGCTGGAGGGCATGATTTATACGGCAAGTTTAAAAGGGCTGCATAATAGCAACAATAATAAGCGCTTGAAGCACATAGTGTTTTTCATCTTTGCACTCAAACAAAGCTAGCACTACACTCAACTGCATTAACAACTTAACTGCATCTCATGCAGGCAGCCGATAGCGGGAGTGACACAAGACCCATCTGCAGGTCTCCTTAGAGCCCAAGCACCGAGGAGAGAGGGGAGCTGTTTTGGCTAGCCCAAGGGTCTGTAATGAGTAGTATAAAGATATGGAAATGAGAAAAGGAAAATGTAGGCTGAGTATCAGAGAAATTTTGCCATCAGGGTAACACAGTGAATGGGGGATGGAGAATGGGGGATTCAGGAGGATGGGTCTCCTTAAGGGATGCTGGTGTGGGATGTGTGGCATGCTGTGCTTTCAAGGGGCTGTTGGAAGGAGACAGGCAAGGTTTGGATCTTGCTGGGTTTACACTTGGATATTCAGAGGTGGCACCCAGGACAGTGTGAACGTAGGGCTGAGTCTGGGCTCCTGGCTGGTGTCCAGCTGCAGGTCCTGTGGCACCAGTGTCCCAGACAGCCAAGCTCTCACGATGTGTGTATGTGGTGTCCCCACCTCCTTGGCTCTGAGCTGTAAAGAAATAACATCAGTGGCTGTGACCAGAACCAGCACCACCAACTACTTCCTTTCAACATGGGTTTTGGTATCAGCTCACCTGGGTGAGATACTGAGGGCTGAAAAATCACTGATGGAGCAAGAAGAGGGAGACCTTTTGTGCAAAGTGTCCCAGGTGCTCTAAGGCCTCTTAATTTAAATTGAGAGATGTGGAAGAGCGCACAAAGAGTTATGCAAACAAAGGCAGAGTTAAAACCAGAACTGTCTCTACTGTGCCTTTCCACCAGTGCCCCTGGAGTATTCCTGCTGTCCTGAACCCCACAAGCAGCGCTGTCTTGCAGGGCTCAGGGGGCATGGCCTGCGCTCTTCCAGGGTCACCTGCCCAGGGACTCCTCCTGTGAGACCCCTCTGATGGAGGCAGGGACGCTTTTCTCTCCCCTCTGAATTCACACTGCCCCAGCCCCATCCCCAGAGCCCCAGCCCTCCTCTTCATGCAGTGCTGCCTCAACCCCTGTGCACACCAGCCCCTGCCTCCCCTCTGCAGCACGGGCAGCGGGAGCCAGCGGGCAGGGATTGATTGCTCTGCTCCCAGCCCGCTCTCTGAGGAGGAAGATGAAGCCCAACAGTCTAAATATAGGCCAGCCTAACAAAGGCAAAGGCAGTGGGAGGGGTAGAAATTCGTCAGGAAAATGTGCTCTCCGTGGCTCAGCGATGGGTGGCTGCTTTCCCGAGGATCAGGGAAGTGGACACGGAAAGTTCCTACCAACAATAATCCAACAAAGCAAAGGGAAATTAAAAAAGGAGCCTCATTTTAAAACTCTCTCATTTCCAGCTGCGCAGAGGGCTGAGGGAGACAGATAAATGCAGATCCGGCCAGAGGGGACCAGGGCATGGCTCAGGTCTGCAGGAAGATTTAGGGCCTTGGAGTTTGAAGGCAGAGCTTGGTCATCACACAAGGAAAGAAAAATTTCTGGGAATGGATATCACGTTAAACAATGTGCTTCAATAAGTGCTTTACGCTTTAGAGGTGGAGAGAGAACAGTGAAATCCCCTGTAAGGGCTAATTACTGCAAATTCCTTTTCAATAAAACAAGACAAAAAATCCTCTCTTAACGGAAAAATCCATTTAAGGCTCAGATGAGGTAACTGAGGTTCATGTCCTCAGCGCATCGTTAGTGCAAGTCAAATGGGCTTTCCTCCCAGCTTGACAAGACCAGCCCAGCCTCCGCAGAGGGAGCTGCTGGTGTGAAGCTGAGGTGTTGGGTTGTGAGTCTGCAAGTGAAGGTGATCCCTAGGGACCAAAATCCCAGGCTAAAAGCTTTCTGGTGCTTATGGAAGAGGCCATGCCGAGCATCATGGTGAAGCCCTTCCTTTTGACTGTGGCAGGATGCAGGCAGGGGTTGAGTGAACAGCAGCAGATTGCAGGCATCAACACTCAGGGGTCCGGTAGATCTGGTCTCAGGACATGGTAGTCCCCATGGTGCCTTGCCAGTGGTGCCAGATATTCTGTTGTGCCACTGACACAGTGATGGGAAGGGACAGCAGGAGCTCCCCACTCTGTGGTACAAGGTTCCCCCTGCCCCGGTGACCGGGGTGCCCCAATAGCTCTGTGTGATCTCTATCACCTCTTGCAGTCCAACCCAATTAAACTAAATAAAGGAATTAGGACTGGGTTCACCTCTGTCCCTCATACTCTGTGTTTCCCTGTGATTTGAAATGGGGCCAGTTTGGTGGATTTCTTGCACATGGGAGCAATATATTGAATTACATGTATGTCCAGTGCTTAGGAGAGATACATTTCTTTTCCACATGTTCATGCAGCTGCGTGACCCCAGGAAACCCAACAGTGGGGTCTGTCTTTGGAGACAAATAGGGATTGTTTTGTGTGTGTGTGTAAATGCTCCCTCCCCCTCCATTCTCCCCAGCCTGTGTGTCTGTGTGAGCGTGTATGAGGGGGAATTCTTCCCCACCGAACACATTCACGTCCTACTAAAGCCAAACAGCATAAGCACAGGATATTTATTCACCACAAACCCACAGGGTGGAAATGCAGCACTGGAGGGGTGCTTGGTGACCCCTCGGCCAGGAGACCTGCCTGCTGCCTGGCCTTGGCCACCTGGGAAGGGGTGGGAGGCTCCTGCTGGGAGCTGACAATGACAAACCTGCAGGCAAGTCTGCTGGGGGGTTCTTTGTGCCACTTTGACCAGACCTGAATGGTCACACAGCCACCGCTACCCTCCCTCTTGTTACCAATGCCTGATGCTTCCTGTATGCTGGGATAGGCAGAGGGGCAATGAGGAGAGCAGGGATGTGGGATGTTCTTGGCAGTGGGATGCTCTCGGCAGCGGTACCCCCCAGCGCTGCCTTATCACAAGCTGCCTGCCTGCATCCTTGGCTGGGAGCACAGGTTTGGCTCAGCATCCATGACCGGTGGGGACCTGCCAGCATAGCCCATAGGAATGGGACCCTGCCCAGTAGAAAAGGAGGAGAAATCCACGTTGTATAAATCAACCTGGGAGTGACTGTGGTGTGTCTCAGCTGCTGGCATTCAAAGGGACCTGTCTTTTTCATCCCCCGTGCTGTCACTCAGCATCCTGCAAGACCATCCAGAAAGGAAGGAGGCTTTGTTGATAAGATCTGGGGCTTGTAAGAAAATAAAAGCAGAGGGTGGGATGGAATTTCTTCTTGGTTTTGTTTTGTTTTTTTTTTGTTGTGTTTTTTTTTTTTTTTGTTGGTTTTTGTTTTGTTCTAAAGAAAAATGTAGGGTCAAGAAAAATGTTTATATGGTAGAAACCTGTTTGATGTGGAGTATTGCTACCCAAACACATCATTCCCAAGCAGCATGCCCAGCTGTTTGCTGAAATCTAGATCTGTAACAGCACCTTTGCAAGCTCGCTTCCCAAGCACTAACTTGAGGAAAACTCTGGGGAAGCTTGGGGATAGTACCTGAGCCTCCCGGGTACATCAAACACTGATGGACTACAGTGCCAGTTCTGGAGTGATGCAAGGTCAAGGATCACACGTGCCCTTGGGTCCTGTTCCCAGCTCCCCAGAGGTACCAAGCTCCAGCTAAAGCTCCCTAGCACTGTGGTGATCTAATACAGCCACCCCAGCACTCCTAGCATCCCTGCCAAGTCCCAGCAAGGCTGCTGTGGTCCTGGTCAGAGCCTGGGACAAGGAGGGCAGGTATCACCCCAGCCTGGGCAAGGGACCTTACACTGCTCAGCAGCCCTGGGGGTGGCCAAGGACTAATGAGATTAGCTCCCAAGCTTCCAGAGCTGCCAGAGGAGGAGCCTCCCCGACCACGTTATCGCTGGCACAGCTCTTGTAGTGCTTGTCTATAAATAGGAGTTTTAAAGCAAGGCAATTAATCATGATGCATGCTACTGTCTGGATGAGCTTATATTGGTTTAACAGCATGGATGTGAGTCCAGCATCTACTGCGAGATTTACAAGCCCAGCCTACACAGACAGACATGAGTTTAAGGCTCATTCCAAGTGTTGCTTTGAGGATGTAGTGTGAGTGTGGGTTATTCTGGTTTAACGAGTTATCCCATATCAGCTGAGCTGTGCTAACTAGCTGCACGATGCACTGAGCCTGTTGCAGCTTGGGCAGCCGAAGGCACCCAGACAAGCCACTGTCACGGTTTACCTGCTTGATCTGGCATTTGCAGCAGGCTCAGAGTCTGCATAGAATTCCATGTCATCATCAAGCTGATGAGCAGTACTATTTTAAGCAGGGGCAGCCTGCAGAGATCCACCTTGCCCTCTCTAAACTGAGGCAGTTTTGTGTGGGGACCTGACCCGAGCATTCTGTAAGCCACAACTTTGTCCAAACCCTGCACCCCATCAACACTCACTTCTTTTTGTTCCTAAGCAAGGAAAGGGCTCATCCCTGTCCCTACCAAAGGTGGGGCAGTGTTTTCTCCTCCTCTTAACCCTGTCAATGATACCTTCAGGGCCACCCTTGTTCCTAAAAGGAACAGAAGCCAGTCCTGCAAAATGTTGCTATAGCAAAGCAGTGTGCATGTAGTCCAGCCATGTCTGCATGCCAGAGAAGGTGCCACCAGGCTGCATGGACCCTCCAGCAGGTACTGTCCCCCTCTGTGCTACCCACAGGTGAGCTGGCTGCTGCAAGTGCTGTGTGTATTTGAGGAGATGAAAGAGCCCCTGCTTGTGACTGGCCAGGCTTGAGGATGCTTCTCCCTTCGCTGGGGCTGGTGGCAGTCGTGCTGGGCCCATCCTGGTGGGAAGCCGCTGCTAGCTGATGGTACAGGGAGGGCCATATTGGTTTCAGTCTGTTCTGCAAAACACTAACCAGCATGTGCAATCTGTGATCCCCCTGCTTGACGAGAAATGCTAATTGTGTGAGAAGGACCTGCCAACAGCCCACAGTATTCAGCGTGAAGGCGGTTTATTAGTATTATTACTATTGTTCTGGCAGCTGCAGAACAGCCAGCCTGGTTCGCCATGGCTGAGGAAAGCGAGCAGGGCGGAGGAGAGGCTTCTCCTTGCCAGGATCATCCTGCAGCCATGGGGCTGGTGC
Source organism: Neopsephotus bourkii (assembly GCF_033783945.1). NCBI lineage: Eukaryota > Metazoa > Chordata > Aves > Psittaciformes > Psittacidae > Neopsephotus > Neopsephotus bourkii. The sequence goes on from NW_026901555.1 coordinate 3,530,950, forward strand.
GGGAGGAGGCTGGGACTGTGCCTGGTGCTCTGCGGCTGTCTGTACCCAGTTACTCCCCCTGGAAAGGATCCTGCCTGCCCTCCCCTTGCCTGTGTTGTAGGGGAGGGGCAGGAACAGCGTTTCTCCTTGGGCTGAAAGTGTCAGTTTTGCATAAAATATGAAGTGAAAATCCCTCCCCATTCATTTACTGCCTTGTCTGCCAGCACCTGCCAGTGCCCATGCCCGCATCCCGCTGCTTTCCAGCCCAGCAAGGATCAGGGGCTGTTCTGGATGGATCAAGGTCTCCAGGACAGGGATGCTCAGGCAGATACACAGACCCACTGTGCCAGGGGACCTCTCCTGTGGCATGTGGTGGATGCAGGACATGGGGTTAGTATCTTCTCTGCAGCCATCCCCAGCGAGGGGCTGGTTTTTGCCTGCTCAGGGCACCTTGCAGGCTCCTGCCTGCTGGGGATGGGGAGGGCAGAGAGGAAGGTGAGGGGAGACATGGGAGGAGGATTTCTTTGCTCAGCCCTGAACAGCACCAGGAGAAGAGATGCCTTCAATTCTCAGTAATCCCACTGAGCTGAAAAAAAACTAGAGACAGACACAATGACTCTGGCTTGATTTAAAATCAGAGCAAAACCTGCACATGGTGTGAAATCACGGTGGCTTTCCTGTTCTTTGTAGGAGAATATCAAGGATCTGTTTTGCAAAATCATCCTGACTTCTCACCTGTGGGCCTGGGAAATGTTGATGGATTCGGTGTTTCTCTTTCTTCTTTGGCCTTGCTAATTTGCAGAAAAGGAACCAGATAAAGTTGGATAACTTTGAAATAGAAAGAGAGAAAGAAGACGTCCCAGGCAGCCAGCTCCTAATACTCCCCCTCCTGTTCCAGAGAATAAATGAAGTGCTCTTCATTCCCGACTCGTCTGCCACCCTCCACTGAGTCTGTCATGGACTCATCTGTGTATAAATTAGCTTTTCACAGTAATGCCATGTAAAATTATTTCTGTCATCCTTTTATCTGACCAGTTTATCTCATCAGCTTGTCAGTCTTAATTCTCCAACCTTTCTCTCCTCTCCTTGGCAGGAGCCACCTGAGCTGCCCCGGCTCCTTCAGCGGCAGCTCTTGGGGTGTTTATCAGGGTGGCAAACACCTACTCACACAGCAACGCCTGCTGCAGCCGGCCAAACGAAACGGTTCACAACACGCCTGTGTGCTGGCACGATGGAGTGGAGCGGCACAAACACCGCCATTTTCAGGCCGTTATTTATTGTTCAGACTTAGGCAATGACATTTATCGGGACTGGCGCGTGGTAGGTGACCCACTGCTTGGCGTCTGAGACGGGCTGCGCGTGGTCACATCGGCTGCGTGGTATTTTCTCCTGACAGTAATGTTTTTGCATTCCGGCTTCTTCTGTGAAGGCTGATGGAAAAAGCATTTCTATTGTCTGGGACTCTTTGTGCTCACTTGCACGAGCGCTGCTGGAAAGGGAACCCAAAGGGGATGCAGCTGGAATATATTAATTAGAGATTCCAGATGAATAGTCACCCAAGCCCTTTCACCACCTTGTCTCGGCTCCGCATGTCCCACTGCTTTTGCAGAGGGCGGGAGGAAGGCACATACCCCCTGTGCACACCGTGAGGGCCAGGACGCAGAATGTGGCTCTTGGCAAGGGTACCGAGTGCCCCAAGGGATGGCCACGCTGCATCCAAGCACCCAGAAGCTGACTCTGAGTCCTTTAAAGCAAGACTGCACCCACAGCCTTGCCTTCACATACCACACCTATGCTAAGGCTTTGCTCTCACTGCGCAAATTCCTCCTTCCTGCCTGGTGGACCCTCTCACCCACTATCCTTCCCCTCCTTCTTTCCTATCACCTCTGGGTTTTTCTGTTATCTGTGAAGCTGTAGGGTTGGAAAAATTCCTTTACTCCAGAAAACCAGAGGTACAGACCCCCCTCCGCCCTGGAGGTGCACGTGGTGCTCTGCCATGGCATTGGGTGTCTTCATGGCTCTGCAGTGTCCCACCCTGCTCCCCTGACCTGCTCCCTGATGGCCAAGGATGCACCCTCTACCCATGCAGCTCCTGCTCCCATCTCCCTTCCATGTGCTGTTGTGCTTTGATTTTTAGCAGTTGGTTGTGACTACTGGTTCCCCACATTGTTATCTGTTCTCTTTCGCTCAAAGAAATATTGTGGGTTGTAATTCTGTCTGCTACATCTTGTGAATATTTCTGGACTCTGAAGTTTCCCGGCTCCAGATGTTCTGGCCAGACCAGAGGAAAAAACCCAAAAAACCTCAGCATTAATAAAAACCTTTTGAAAATAAAAAGTCATATTGCGCAGTAGTGACATCATATCCGTGAAATATGACCTTATGATGTCACAGCTGTGAAATGAAGGATGATTGTTTCTTTTTGGCAAATGCCGCCTGTTTGGGCCAGACCTGTTAAATAAATGCACATGTACTATAAATATGTATATTAAACCCAGAAGTTGTGAATGCTGCCTTATGGTCACCTGGGTCAGGAAACCTGATGGAGAAAGCTGGTGATGGGCTCTCACCCCCCTCAAGCAGACATCGAGCAGCCTTGGGGTTTTACTTTGCTCCCCTCTAAGTGCTTGCTCTGCATTGCTGCTGGGGGCAGACTTTGTGAGGCTGTTGTTCAAAGCCAGGATGGTGTGTGGATGGCTCCATGCTGGCCAGCAGAAATGGCCTGGGGACCTTTGAGGCTCCAATGGTCCCACTGTTCCTAGCCCACAGCTCAAACAGAAGTTCATGCCAGGCACTGTTGGAAAACACCCCCCACCAAACCACTTACACCTCAAAGCCTACAGATTCAGTTACCCTCCTCATTACCTTAACAAGACTGGCTGCAAACATTACTGCCTTGGCTATCTTCTCTTTCACAATGTATTTAAGGTATTTGAAGCAACAGTCTATAAAATATCTGCACCAAACTGCCCAGCGGCCGTAATCTTGAAACTCCCTGGCACTGCAGCGATGCAGTCTCTGTTACACGTGTGCTTTCCTCACCACGTATCTATTTTACATGTGTGTGCAGTCCCCTTTATGAAGCAACATGCTGCCATGCCATGGAAAAGGTCTATTTTTTCCATATGGGCTGTGCTGACAGTGTCAAGCTTTTAGTTTAAGCTCCCAGCATGCTTTTTTAATTTGTCCTTTCCTCTTTCCCTTTTAGTCCTATTGTTCGCAGAGGAGTTTGTACCATTAAGAATGTGCAAAGCAGGAGGGTGATGTCTGCTGAGGTGTTGATAATTGATACCCTGAGTGACGTGATGCTATCTGGGAATTTAATACTGATTCTTGTTCTTGCTTGATCAAAACAGAAACATTTATTTATGTATTTATTCATTCCTGAAGATGGAATGGGATTTGATGCGACATTTCAATTCCAGAAGTTGGGGGGGGGAAATTGCCTTTGAATTTGCCAGGAAGATTTTGTTTTGATACTCTGAAAAGGAAAATTTCCTTGTCTTCTCACTTAACATGGGCTTATGTTTCCAAAAATATGCCAATCATAATAAAAAAAGTAGAAGGAGGAAAGGCAAAGGTTGCAGCAGAGATGAAAAGTTGGGACCAACCTGAACCGTTTTGCTTCACTTAAGGCAGTGAAAAGGGTATTACTACTTTTTAGCCCAACGCAGATTATTATTATTTTTTTTAGTCTGAATTTTTACCTGGCAGGAAACTGTTTTTTTGACAGCTTTAATCAGAAATAAAAGATCTGATCATTCAGTGAGGTGGAACATCACTTCAAAACGCAGCGCAAGAGAGGTGGATGCAAGTACTGGTGTGCTGGGATGCCTTGGAAATTTAAAGAGTGATCGGAGGCAGCACTGCCAGAGGAAGTTAAAGGGGCGCGCAGCACTGGGGATTCTTTCAGGCAATGATTATGAGTCTTCAAAAGGCAGGTGTTTAATTCTAGTCTGTATAAAACAGGATAAACCATGGTGGAAAACAGAGCGATTATACCCCAAAACAGCCTCTTCCACCTCGCAGCCCCACACGCTTCTGCCATAGATAGGCAGGGTTAGCTCCTGGTCTGGAGGGTGAGGAAAAGGGGGCTCGTCAGCTCCCCCCTCCTCAAGATACTTGGCAAAGCCGGAGTAGGAAACTCAGCTGCATTCATACCCTGCAGACACGGTGGCCGGCAGCCAGCTGTAGACATGTGGCACAGGGAATGGGAACAGCAGTGGGGAACCCCAACCAGCGCCGGCCGCAGCCAAAGCGGCGATGGGGCCATTGTCTGCGGCGGCTGGTGCTCGCACTGTGGTGGGCTGGAAACCTGAAGAAATTCACTTCCCCCTCACCCCCGACATTTATATAATATGAGCCTGAAAACAGCTCAGAAATACCCTGCAGGCTCCCCTTCTTGGGCTATTTCTGTATGTCGCATCCAGTCAAAGGCAGAAAAAGGCAATGGGGTGAACGTGTCCCCATAAGGCTTCCTGACAGCCCCGGAATATCCATGTGCACCCCACAGCACCCAGCAAGGGATCCCACAGCACCCCTGAGAGACAGAGCTCTTTTGCCAGCAGCTGCACTTTCCATTATGAACTGGACTGGAACCTGGATGAGTATTTCCCTGAGCTGGAGAAACACATTCTGCTTTGCAGCCGGAAAACGGGGCCCCAGCTGCCTGTCAAGGCGAAGCTGAGGAGGGGTGTGGGGATGGGCTGGGGAGCCCGTGGTGGAGCTCAACCAGCCTCGCAGGGTCCCTGAAAGAAAGCAGGCCTGTGAGGTGTGGAGGGAGATCTCACAGCTTTGCAGTGCTGAGGAACCAGAGCCGACGTATCTTATCCATGTGGAGCCTGTGGAGCAGCCCCAAACCTTCCCCGGTGACATGTATCGCTGCCTGTGCTGGGGAAAAACCCACCACTGCTGGCTCTTGGCAAGCAGGGATGGAGGTAACTGCCCTGAACACCCTCCCTCCTGCATGGGGTGTGTTGCAGGGGGCTCTTGCAGAGTCAGGCATTGCCCCCAGTTCTAACCCCAGCCTCAGTGCAGCCCAGGCAAGCCGAGCCACCCCTGGAGCCAGCCCTTCCCACACCGCCTCTGACCAGGAATTTCTTGTTCATGCACGGAAAAAAGGCTTTTGCTTGAATGATGTCCTGGGACTTTATTTTCCAGGCTTGACTCATTCATTGGAAGGAAAGCGGGGTGTCTAAAACAGGGGATATTCTGCAGGCTTCAGGAAGAAAAACGCCTGATCCTTCCATCAATCCATCACTCACCTCAGTGCCCAGGTATTGCAGAGCAGAAAGAAAAGGACAGGGAACAAAGGGGAGGGTGTAAGGGGCTTCCCTGAAGATGGTCATGCCAGCTGGCACCCAGGGCATACATACTCTTGAGGCAGCATATGGCCAGGCATGATAGGGCAGGAGCAGAGACAGTTGGAGCCTGGGCAGGGAACGGGCTTTTACTGGGAGCGCAGCACCTTGATATCTGGACACTGCTGTTAATTAGCAAGTATTGGTTTATAATTGCACCAGGGATGTCAGAGCAGGAGTGACCTCGCCACCATCTAATTTTTGACAAAGAAGAAGAATCTGGGGGGACCTAGAGCACAATTCGGCATTGCAGCCCTTTCCCAGCCGTGATTAATCCCCAGGAAATGTTCTGTGGTCAGGCCATTACCACTCAAATCTGTGGACAAAAATGAATCAGAGCAGCATATGACTGTGGGAAAATTGTCACCAAACTTGGATGGTTTTGCTTTTTCTCACCACAAAATTATTAATGAAGCATTGAAATGGAGATGGATCTCTGGCTGTAACCTGGCATTAACCCCTTAGTGGACCAAGTCAGGAAGTTAGTAGCTGTGTTCACAGGAGAACAACTTGGTACTTCAGCTCTTGGCTGTGTATAAATTCTTCAAATCAAGACAGAGAGGCTGAGCTGTGAGTTTTACTGATGATGGCTGGCCTGTCTGGGTGTCTGCCTTGGCTGAACTCCTGCAGTCCTTTCCCAGCCTGTTCCAAGTGCTGTGCAAAGCTTGGTGTGTATTCTCCATCCTTCTCCCGCATCTTTCCCAGACCTTTTCTCTGCCCACCTTCAACACTGTGCTTTCTGCCCTCTAATGTCTGTGAGTCAGGCAAAGGAGTGGGAGCATTTTCATGGAGCTCCAAGGTCCCTGCTGTCCCCTCCAGATCTGCAGAAGTGTCTCCTGCATCTCCACAATCCTGGCATGCAGGCTACGGGTGGCTGTTTGGAGAGCATCCTTCTGAGGGCTGGACCACGCCATGAATCAGAGATGTATAATGAGATTCTTGGCAATGTGTCTGCCTCTTACAAATGCCTTCTGGAGTGGCTTGCCAGACAGATCCACAAGTGCAGCCTCCCTCTGCTGCTTGAAAATGAAAGAGGGCTTTGTGAAGCCACCACAACCAAATCCTTCTTGTGGGTGGACAGGCAGCAGCCGTCAGCTTGAATGCAAAGCCCTGCTTATGCCACAAAGCCTTGGCAGTGCACGAAGGGAGGAGTGGGAGAGAGGCAGCGGCTGCAGAAATGGGACACGTGGTAGGGCAGAGAAAAGAGAGGCATGCGGGTTGGGGTGTGAGGAAGGGGATGCGACTGGGAGAGAAGACAGTGTAATGACACCCAAGGCTGCAGGAGGAAGGTGGAAGAGGGACTGGATTGCATGGCAGAGAGCGCGTGGCAGAAGGATGCTGGTGTTGGTGTGGCGCTCACATAACAACCACGAGAGCCTCCACACATGGGCTGAGATGCAAGAGCAATGGAAATAAATCTGTTTATGCTTCACAGACAGTGCCTCAGAGATTGGTGTGGGTTTGGCTCCTCAGCAGCAGAAGGGGACCAACCAGCGACAAGGCAGGGATGTACAACACAGACGCGCACCGAGCAGCTGGGCTCTATGCTGCTCGAGCCCTGGGGCTGTAGGAGGAGGCAGTGGCAGTGCCAACATCCTCATCCCTTCACAGAGCGTGGGCCAGTGGCTGGCATCTCCAACGAGAGGCTGGGAAGAAACAGCAACTGCAGGAGCATTGGTGTGAAACCCAGCTCCTGGTGCTGGGGAAAGAGCTGCTGTGCTGAATCTTCCCGAGCAGCTTGCTCAGGGACCTTCATGCACAGAGGGAACTTAATTCAGTAACTGATTTTTCATACATGTATGCATATAAAAGAATGTTTGTGGTGGAAGGAGGTAGAAGCGTGTGTGCATAGCCTCAATTCCAAAATTTCATCTCAAAGCAAAATCATATACATACATATTTTGAAATGTATTCATTTAAAATAACAAAAAAGAGCCCTGAAAAGGGAGTAAATTCTTTGGCTAATAGGATCCACAGGGAAACTAAAAGAACCTAACAGCTCTGCAGCAAAGTCTGTGCAGCACCTTCACGTAGAGGAGTGCTGGGTAAGGAACATGGGGCTTGGTGTAGAGGGGAAGGGAGAGGGGAAAGGAGAAGAATGAGTGCTCTAAAACTGGAAGTGTCTGACAAATGCTGTCAGCATCACAGGGTTACCTGAAGGGCCACAGGTCACTGTTATGTGTTATGTTGTTCTGAAGACAGGACCGGTGTAGTAAATCTGACAGGTTCTTGCTGCTTGTGCATTCTAGCTCGTCATTGCCATCAGTCCGGATTCATTAGGGAGGGAGACGTGTAATTTGCGTATTGTGTCATTAATGAGCATGGCTAATCGGCAGCTATATTGCAAATCCACATGTCCCCATGGCAGAGCCCAGCCAGGCAGAGGAGGGAGAAATGGGGGATCGTAAGAGGAGAAATAAAATGAAGTGGTTTTAATTTTTCAGGGAACCAGACCGTTCCTGTGAGTGAGAATAGGGCTGGAATGCTTTAGTAACCCAATACAGTGCCAGGCCTGCTTCTGCGGCACTGCGCCCCAGTGCTGCTAGGGAGCACGTGGAAAAAATACCGAGGCTTTTCAGAGACGAATAATCTACATCTCCTAAGCTGTGTGGCACACGTGCATAAAGAAACGCAGGCAAGGCTTCCTAAAGCTCCATTCAAAATGGGCTGTGATAGCTAACTGTTGTATTTATAATGCCTCCTGTTGCACTTTGTGGTTTAAATCGATTTCAATATACTGGATTTTAGCTGTGATCCCACCACTGTTTGTGTTCTTCCTCACCAAGTCTATTCTCTCTCTCTTTTTATATATATATATGTACACTCATTCATATTTATAGGCCTATGTGATATACACAGTTGTGGTTACTGTACCACACACTTGGCTGACTTAAATGTTATTTAAAACTTGCAGTCTAACACTGGATGTGCTGAGAGTATCCAAGTGCCGAGGGGCAAAACCTTTCCTCTGCAATAATGGCTCCCAGAGAAGAGGGAGGAAATGAGGGCCTGACTTGCAGCTGATGGGACCCCTAGCTCCTTTCACAAATACTGAGACAGATGCTTACTTACCTCAAACCAAAAGAGCAAAATGCAGACGCCACACAGACATGGGCTATAGCTTGCATGGCATCCCTGAGAGCATCCCTGGGCTCTGTCTGCTCTGTGTCACTAGTCTTTTTAGCTACAGGAGCTCGTTATATGGTGGTGATGTCCCTGTGACTTCCCAGGTAGGATCTTCAGTGCTAGACCTGGCCTGTCAAGAATCTTGTAAAATCACCACTATGTGGCATGTCGTTAGGAGGCTACGCAGAAACAGCCAAGCTATCATCCAGAACACACAGCCAATCCCAAATAAATCCCTCAGTTTTCCTTCACCATGCTCACTTTTGTCCATGAGTTCCTCAAAGAGGTACACAGATCTGCCTGAGGAGCACAGCACTGCTTATGGCATAGGGTAATTGGCTGTGAGCTTTGGAGCTGGATGTAGCTCTCAGGTCCTCACTCTGAGGTACTGGGTTGCCAAAACCATCCCTTCCATCTCTCCTTTACCAGTGACTCTGTTGTCTAGCATAGTTGGAGTTGCTGCTCTGTTTATTTGGTCATTTTTGGGGTGGGAGGATGGAGTGAGGGTATAATTTTCAGCTGTCTATGACAGCATAATTAGGTAAATATAAATGAAAGAAAAACACATTCTTGAAGTCCAGGGACTTTCACATATTTTCCCTGTTATTCCATCTCACTGGAAAAATAAAAGCCACTCAGCATGAACATTTATTAGCAATTAGTATCTGGGGCACTTGGGACCTCCTGGGACAGGCTAGGTAATTAAAGCTTCCCACAGCCTTCTCCCTGGATTTTGCCACCCTGAGTTCCTTTCTTGTCCCAGCCCTGCCTGTCTGTGAGAGGATGTTCTGCATTTGTGAGGCTGAGACTGGCACCATCAACAGCTCCAGAACAATGCTCTGGTTGCAGCCTGCTAGGTCAAAACCTCACCAGAACATCCTCACCTTTGCCCAGAGTCCATTAATCAAAAACCAAAGCAAATCCCCTTAGGGGAGGGAGAAAAAAAAGAGTACCATGTGAAATCACCATAAAAGGACAATAAAAAGATCTAGAAGAACAGAGCAGCAGCCCAACAGTCTGCATCTTCACCACATCGCTGTGAACTTCTCCATTCTCTACCCATCCTGACACACACTGAGCAGCGCCTTTGAAATCAAAGCCTTTGCTCATACATTGAAGACAGAATCTGTCAGCTTAGTTTAAGCTCAAGTGATAGACTTGGACGTATGTTAATGCAAGGTTTAGGAATCAACTTTGCCATCCGGATGAGCAGTGTTTCCAGGAGGTTGTTTGTCTCTGAAAGCAGGCAGTTTTTGGCAGGAGGAAGGTGTAAACCTTCCCCCACAATGCTGGAGCCTGTGCAGTGGGGCATCGTGTAGGTGTGGAGAGCAGGAGCTGGTGCTGTCTTGTTCACTGCCTCATCTGCCCAAAGATAAAGAGGAATACCAGGGTGAACAGGTCTAATACCTTTGCAGAGGCTACTGTTTTTGCACTTCTTTTTTACCTTCCTGGATCAGTGTTTGCGGTCCTGGTTTCCCCTCATGAAATGGAGGGATTCAGTACAGGCAAACTTTAGACATAAGGTCCTTGAAAAACCCTCATCTTACAAAGGAAGCACTTAGAGCCCTCATTACACATCTTAGTAGTAAATAAGAAAAATTACACACTCACACTATTTTTCTATGACTTTACTTTAAATCTGCTATCTAATAGTAGTCACAAATGAAAACGGCTGCTGCGGGAGATCAGAGGCACTTTCAAAGTTTTACAGAATGTCTTAGGAGGGTCATGGTGAAGGTAAAATTGAGCATTAAGAGAGAATTACTTACTTTTACAGACAACAAAATGGGAAGAGAAAAAAACCTAAAGAGGGGATTCACTTGTCACCATGTGTGACAAGTGTAACTTGCAACTGCCTGCTGCTCGAGCGCCCTGAGGCCCTCACAGCCACCAAGGGGCAGGCTGCCATCACTAGTGTGAGCGGAGCCTATGGTCCAGCCTGCCAAAACCAGGGCTGCTCTGATGCAAGAGTCCCCTTTCTCTGCTCCAGCCACCACAACATCCGTCTCCCTGGTTCCCCTGGCCCTCCCTGACCAGGTTGACAGCATCAAGCCCTGTAAGCTGGTGGCTCACATTTGCAGGATGTGTTCTCACAGCTGCAGTTTGTGCCATCCTGGAAAAGCCAAACACGCCGAGTCTCAAAATAACATTTCAGTTGGACTTTTGTCCTTCCACAACCCTCAAAGCTTGTCGGTTGTGCAGCCAAATTGGAACCTTGCTGCTCTGAGGGTCTGTTCTCCTGATGAAAGGTAAGACAGAAGAAGACCAGAACTACAACAGAGCTGGGCTTTCTCCTCCTGCTGGCAGAGAAGCAGGCTGGGGTGACAAAGACCAGCACCAAGCTGCAGCAAATTCCTCTCCCACGTGGAGAGCCACCCTGTTCCTGCCCCAGAGCAGGACCCCTGACACTGTAAGAGTACAGACCCCAGAGACTGGGTTTCCCCCAGAGAGCTCACAGTCAGACCAAGCTGGTGCTGTGAGGTCCTGCCATCTGTGTGCCCAGAACCTGCATTCCACCCCTGGAGACTGCAGAGGTGACAGGCAGGACCCAGCCTCACCTGCTGCCATCACCACCTGAACATCACAGCTCCTCTACAGTTTGACATTCCAGCTTCCAACCAAGTAAGTAATTGTATGTGTCATATTTATTTATTGCTGCCAATAATTCTTTGCTGGCCTTTTTCGTTTGGACTTAAGTGACTGTTTAATACATATTTTCTCACACTGGTGGCACATAATAAAGTAATCATGTAATTGCTGCAGCCATAAATTTGTCACCTTGGTAAATAATTTTTATGACTTCGAACAAGAAAAGAAAAGTGTGTCTCCTTTTCTGCAGTGATGTGGTTTGTGGTCTCAGGCACTTTAAGGGGTGGGTTAGTTTGTGTCATTCTTCTCATTCAGGCACTTAGAATTTGTTTATACTTTGATTGAGTCTTTCCTCAGCTGCCTACTCAGTGATATTAAAAGATTTTCAGAATTTAACTGCCTTGCAAATCACAAAAACTCCATCTGGGAAGCTGGGCACCAGAAATGAAGGCACAGAAGAGACAACAGACTCTAGATCTTGGCTGATAAGCCTAGGAACAATCCTGGTTCTTGGCTAGGGCACATACGGCTTTCTCCTGAGAAAAGGAGCATCAGAGTTAACAGGATGGTAAAAAAAACAGTGCTGAAAGGGACACCAAGCAGCCTCCACAGGACAGAATTACCCATTCCCTGCTACTGCTGACAGATGTTTGTTTGCCCTCGCCTTCAAGAAACACAAGGACAGAGAAGCCATCGTCTCTTTAGAAAACATAGCCTGGAATTTCACTGTCTTCACAAGTAGAAAGTTTCCCCCTTTCCCTGGGATTTATAGCTACTACTGCCACTCTCCCAGTCCCTCCCAAACACATCATGCAGAGCTGTGTCACTTTTCAGAAAACTTGTTTTCACAGTGATACCTCTGATTTACACAAGTACCGCAAATAGCTTGCTTTGAAAAAAGCACCTTTGCATAGTGCCTTTATTTCATTACAATATTGTAACAGAAAACAAGTGATGAAGTTACAAATAAAAAGAGAATGTTAATATTCATTTTGACAAATCATATCGGAAATTTCCAACTGTGCAGCACTGCTTCATTAGGACTATTTTTTGTTTGATACATTATTTATTTTTCTTCTTGCAAAGGTTTTATTTGGGATAAAATTAGGTTTTCCAGGAGGCAAATTTTTCATTAGAATTTTCTTAATCACTTGTAGAGCCTTGTCAGCAGGGTTGATTTCAGTGTCTTAATGCTAGGTGTATATTTGAGCACTCAATGGCATCAGAGAAGCAGTTTTCCGTTTCCTCCTGTTCTCTCTTCCATCTTAACACAAGGTATCACAGTATCACAGTATGTTAGAGATTGGAAGGGACCTCAAAAGATCATCTAGTCCAATCCCCCTGCCGGAGCAGGAACACCTAGATAAGGTTACACAGGAACGTGTCCAGGTGGGTTTTGAATGTCTCCAGAGAAGGAGACTCCACAACCTCCCTGGGCAGCCTGTTCCAGTGTTCTGTCACCCTCTGTTATCCTCTGTCATTCATCCTGTGAATTTAAATGATATGTCTGAGCTGCTATGTTAAGGATCTTGTGCCTTTCCATCTCTGGCACAGAAAAATCTAAATTAGTGAATCAAGACTTTAAATCAGCTAAACTCAGTATCCTTGTATTACAAGGCACCATGAACTTGATTCGGTGTGCTGCCAATCTGTATCCAAATAGCTGGTAACTGAATTTTTCCATTTCAAAACTGTCCACATGGAAGTCCCAAAGTATTTGAGACATGTAGGTTGTGAGTTACGCACCAGGACGCAGAGCTGTAAGTACAGAGTAGGTTCAACACTCATTCCAATTTAACGCTAGAAGTCTGTGGCAGAGCTGGACTCCGTGGCCAGGAAGCTTTGCACTTTAAGCAGAAGCTTTCAGATCTGTTCAATTTCCAGTTTTTCCTGGTGGAATGAAGGATACTGCTAGTGATTCCTGTATCACATACCTCAATATGCATTTTTCAGTCACCTTTTGAGGACTTCCAGCAAACAGGTCATGACCCCACTGGGGATCTTATGGCCCTCAGGGGCAAAATGCTTCTCCCCAGGGTGGGTTTTACTACCAAATTGTGGATCATTGCTGCAGAAAAGAGAAAAATCAGATAAAAAGTGTCTTTCCTTGTCCACCAGGATAAATTCCCTGCCACAGCAGGGTAATTGTGATTACACTGCTTCTGAAAGCTGCCCAGAGAGTTATTCCTTGAAAGCCAGGTTCACACACTTCGCCCGGTCATAGTCAGGGGCCCTCCCTGACAAGCTGGATGCTGCTGCAACTCAAGAAGCATGTTTTATTCATGCCAAAGAGTGTTCTTTTGGCCGTATCAACATCAAGCAAATGCAGCACAGAGTGGGCCAGTTGGGTTCATCCCAGGAAATCATTTATCTCCCTTAGGGAAGCACTGTGCAGTGCCCTTAAGCCCTCACTGATATTTAATGGTGCGAGCCTGATGCTTAAGCACCATTCCTGCACTGAAGTTGTCTTGCTTCTGCATTGCTTTAAGGCAGCAATCACCAGCGTTTGCAAAGCCTAAGGAGAAGGATTTGTTTAATGCAGCCCCAAACCCTGCCCTAATGGGTTGCTAATCCATACCCAGTGCATCAAATTTGCCAGCTGATTCTCAGGGGTCCTTGACACGCCTTTATCCTCTGGACATTTGCTGGCAGCCTGCGGTTTCCTGGGATCCCCTAGGGAAATGGAACAGTGACTATAATAACCCCTTACAACCCCCCTCCCTCCTGACCCAAAAGCAGTTGGCAACCAAAGTGATATGCGCATTACTGGATTTATATGAAGTGCTGTTGAGCAAGAAAGATTTGAGAGGGTTTAACAGCTAGATGGGACCGAGAGATGATCTCAGTGCATCGGCTTGTGCTTCGAGGAAGGGCAAAAGCTTTAAAGTAACAGAACAGCAGAAGCCTGCAGAGAGTAAAGGTGCCTCACCCTGTCCCATGGGACAACCAGCATGCAAGGGCCATGGTCAGGAGCCACACTGGGACTGTGACTGCATGAGGCAGGTGAATGTGTACTACCCAGAAGCATCCTTAGGGAAAAGACTGCTGGTAAATGATGCAATCTGAATCAATGCTTACACCCCAGGTCTGCCCAGTGCAGAGGGAGAGAAACTCAGTTGGTTTCCCATGTAGACTCCCATTACACTACAGTGCTGGAAGAAGCTAGGGCCTCCTGAACATTAAAAGAGTTATATCCAGCCATGAGTCTTGTATGTGATCAAGCACAGAAGGATGCCTTACTGGTGAATTTCTGTCTGGATGTGCATTACCCTTCACACCATCTCAGGTCCCTCTTGGTAAATTGTGCCAATCTCATCGAACTGGGGCTCAACTCAGGGCATCTCAACAAAGCAAACTAGCGCCTACTAGAAAGGAAATTAAGAGCATCTACTGAACCCCAACCCAGTGATCAAGTCTCAACAGAAGACTTAAATCACGTTTGTCAGTGGTGAGGAGCTGTGGGATTAACCCTTCTGGTTGCTCCTCACCTCCTTCAGACAGAAAAGCATTTAATAGGTCAGCAGATAAAAAAGCAGCAGCAAAAACATTCCTTATCTCCCCTGCCATGCCTGAGCTCTGTAATACAACTGATTCCTGCGATGTGCAGACCTACTCAAACAAGTTTATCTTCATTCAAGGAACAGTCATACAGTGAGATTGCAATGTAATTACCTTCTCACAAACCCTAACTGGAAATCTTCACATCCAGTCATTAGCTCTAAGACACGCAGACAGGCAATTATATCTGAATAAATGACTGAGAAATGAATCCAGGAGACTCTCAGCCCTAATTCAACCTCCAGTTCACAATCTTTGGTGCAGCAGCAAGCTGTCCATCAGGCCTTCCTGTACCTGGCGTAAGTCTTTGCTTGTCCCCCACCACTCATCCCAGCCATCCCAAGAGTCCTGCAGGTCCTGAGACCTCCCTCCCTGTGATCCCAGCATGGGCACATTACTTGTCTGCCTCCCCTGTGACCTGGGATGGACCTGGGTAACCCTGGCAAGGCCCAGCCCAAGGCTCAAACACCTCCTGAGTATTTCACTCTTGGCTGAACTCCTCCTTCACCTTTTCCCTTCCTCTCTTCTCTCAGTAGGTTTATAAGCCTCAATGCTGAATGTGTGAAGTCTCCCAAACAGGTGAGCAATAAAATGTCAGAGAGCTCACTGCTGGGGAGGCGGCAGCACTACAGGCTACAGCACGCAGGCAGCAAGCCAGGACACTTGGGATCAACGCCTGGCTCCAACGTAAACTTGTTCAGTGGCCCTGGGAAAGTAGCAGAGACTTTACACAGGAGCTGGGCTTCCCTCCACGCTGTGCTTCAATGGGGGTCAGCTTTCCTCCAGGGCCCAGCATCCACTAGCACCCATGGGGGCACAGAACATCCCCCAGATGGTTGGTAACAGCTCTCCCTCCCCTGCGGTCATCAACCTTTCTCTTCCTCGCTCCTCTGTAAGACTGGAACACCACTGCTGGCCAGTTTCCAAGCCTTTCCCAACTGAGTTGCACTGTATGTATTTACCAGCTATTCTCTTCCTGAAAGCTATTTTAAAAGCTAAATACAACAATCCCCCCACAAACCCCTCTAAAGGCTCTCTGCATTTAATTGTCCTCCCGTGGGCGCGAGCATTACCATCTACCTGCAAGAGAAGGAGCAGGCGCATATGGAGCTGCCAACCACCTCAGGGTACCCACAAAAGTAATTCAGGGCTGCTGTCTGGTCTGCATTCTTGCTCCCCTCCCTCCATTTTACCGTCAAGATGGATATTTTATCTTGTGTGATTATTTACTTAACGAAACACAGGTATTTGCAGCCCAGAGCGTATTCCCCACTGGGAGGCTGGAATAACAGCTTTGCACTGCACAGTACATCAGGCTTTGGGAGTACTGACAGCATCCTTTACTGGGAGAGATGGCGCATTGAGGAGGAGGAGCTGAAGCAGCTTAAGAGGTTATTTGATTGTTTCCTGGTTGTGAAAAAAGTCAGCTGGTTATAGGGAGAGGAGGAGGAGGAGGGAGAAGGCAGAGAAGATGGGGGGTTGGGGGTGGCCTGCTGACGATGGGAACAGCACTTTTGGCACCAACTCTGTACATATGGAAGCTGGATTCCTGGCGAGCCGGGGCTGTGGGTGGCCAGGTCTCCCTTATCTCCCGGGGGACAATGTTTCCTGGATGCAGTGCCTCCACCCACCCCCAAATGAAACAGCTACAACTCTGTCTTCTGCAAAAACCTCAAATTAACGTCTTGTTATGATGCACAGGGGAAGGAGCCTTGCTGAATACTCTCTTTCTCCATGCTCCCACACTGCCAGCAAGGCAAATTCATTTGGCTGCGGGAAGACCCTACAACGGCTAGACCTCTCCTCGCTGCTGGGGCCAGGCAGCCAGGGTCCTTCCCCGTGTTCCTCCTCAGAGCCCCTTCCCAGTGCAGGCAGCAGCCGGCCCGGAGCCACAGGCATTCCAGAAACACTGGGAGATCAAAACCTCACAACAGAAATACATGTGCCCTGCGAGCAGCTGGTGCCTGAAGTATTACTGCGAGCCCACTGTCCCCAAGCAGGGAGCAGCGCTCTGAGCTCCTAGTGCCCTCATGGGAAGCTGCATCCCAAACAACCCTAATGGGCAGTATGGAGCACCGGGGATGGAGATGGCCTAGCTGGGAGGAGCAGCCCTAGGAGGAGGTGCCGAGCTGGTCCTCGGGCAAGAAGGGGAATAGAGGTGCACGGGGGAGGAGGAGGAGAGCAGCAGCCCCACAACTTCCATTCTTCCATTGCAGGATGAGGATCCAGCACCAGCACCAGCACCAGCACCAGCACCCCGCCACCGCAGATGGCCATCGGGACTGTCACATGCCTCACATTCGGCCCTCTGATTTGCTGGCGTGCTCTATATAACCCACGCATCCTGGCAGAATTTGCTAGAAAGAGCTGTTTTGCTGCAGAGGGGAGAGCTGATGAGCGGGATTAGGGTTTTTAAAGCATACTTTGCTTTGAGTTTTCTGGACCACACAGGCCTTCCCTGTGGCATTATTCCTAGCAAAGTCAGACCACTGCAAGATTTATTGTCTGAGGGGAGAGCTGGAGTTCAGTTCTCTGTCCTCTGGCTCATATGCAGTAACTCCAGTCAGGCGTGCGCCCTGAGCCTATGTCCCTGTCGCCCTTCGTGTGAGGGTGGGCAGCCTGTTGGTGTTCATGTGCAGGGGGATGTGGCTAGGTTGTGGTCATCCCACAAGTAGGTTTTGGGGCTGCTTGTGCCTCCTCACTTCTCCCCCAGGAGGGCTGGGTGAGGAGCAGGGCTGGGTGAGGTGTAAGCCAGGCAGAAGGTGGCAGAGTATGGGCAGGGTTTTCCTAAAAGTGGATATCCCTGTGGATTTGACAGGGAATAATGACTTGTGGGGGGTTGCTGCACTAGCTTACAGCAGCCTGCCACTGAAAGGGCAATAAAAACTCAGGACAAAAAAGTGTAGTGCCTGGCATCCTGACCAGGAGAGAGACTTGGTAGCCTTGCAGCTGGTAACGCTTATTCTTTCAAGTGCCTCTGAGTTACTAGTACTAAACTCCTCGTCAGGGCCTGTGCCATGTGGATAGTGTTCACCATCTAGTGAAGTGCGGTCCTTGAGCTTCACCCTTCCCGGCCTTGGCTGCGATAGTCCATGGGGCTGCCCAGGTGAATGCCGGGTCTGCCAGGCTCCAGCCAAGCCTCTGGGCTTGGCCTGGGGAGGAGAAATTAGAAAGTGGGGAGTCTTACCTAGGGGATATAGGCATAATACAGTCCAGACTACAGAGCTTCTGGAAGGTGCTTGTCCAGGGACAGAAAAGCTTTCTAGGGAGGTATGAGAGTCCAAGATGTACTTGTGGGTGGCCCTGCTCTGGAGGGCAAAGGGCAATCACGCCAAAGAGCAAGGAATTCTCTGGAGTTTGGGCTGCAGTGTGTGTTTCCCCATCTGGGACCGGACCTCTGCTGAGGCACGCTCAGTAAATCCATACCTGGAGCTAAGGGGTGCCAGTAGTGTCACTGGAAGGACAGAGAGGGGGCAAGGGGTGGCCATGAGGGAAGAGGGGAAAAGGGTGGCCATGAGAGGAGAGTGGTACTTGTGAAGGTTGAGGAGCAGCCATAGGGGGAAAGGGGTGGTTGTGAGGGGTGAGTGATGTCTGTGACGAGAGAGGAGCAGTAGTGAGAGTAGAGGAGTGGCTATAAGGGGAAAGAGGTGGTTGTGAGGGGAGAGGGGTGGCCATGGTGAGAGAAGAGTGGCAATGATGAAGGGAAAGGAGTAGCCATGGAGGGGTAAAGGGTGGCTGTGAGGGTCAAGGGGCAGCCATGAGGGGAAAGGGGCGGCTGTGAAGGGTGAGGGTGAGGGGCGGCCATGAGGGGAAAGGAGCAGCTGTGAGGGCCAGGGGTGGCCATGAGGGGAAAGGGGTGGCCATGGTGAATAAGGAGTGGCCATGAGGGGAGGGAAGCAGCTGCGAGGAGAAATGAATGATGGGAGAAGAGTGGCAATGAGAGGAGAGGCTATGAAGAGAAAGGAGTAGCCATGAGGGGAGAGGGGTGGCCGTGAGAGAAGGGAAGCAGTTGTGAGGGAGAAGGAATGACCGTGATGGGAGAGAAGTAGCTGTGAGGGGACAGAAATGGCTGAGAGGGGAAGAAAGTGCCCATGAGGGGAGAGGGGATGCCATGAGGGGAAAGGAGCGGCTGTGAGGGGCAAGGGGTGGCCAGGGGTGGGAAAGAATGGCTGTGATGGGAGAGGGACAGCCATGAGGACTATGGGGCGGCTGTGAGGGGAGGGAAGCGGCTGTGAGTGGAAAGGAATGATGGGAGAGGAGTGGCCATGAAGGGAAAGAAGAAGCCATGAGGGGAAAACGGTGGCTGTGAGGGGAAAGAAGTGGCTGTGAGGGGAGAGGGGCAGCCATGAGAAATATGGAGCGGCTGTGAGAAGAGGGGGAAGCAGCTGTGAGGGAAAAGAAATGACAGTGATGGGAGAGAAGTAGCTGTGAGGGGAAAGCAGGAGCTGTGAGGGGACAGAAATGGCCACGAGGGAAAATAAGCAGCCATGAGGGGAGAGGGGACTCCATGAGGGGAAAGGAGCGGCCATGAGAGGAAAGAAGTGGCAGTGAAGGAAAAGGAGCGGCCTTGAGGGGAGAAAATCAGCTGTGAGGAAAGAGAAGTGGCTGTGAGAGCAAAAGAACAGCCATGAGGGGAGAGGGGCGGCCATGAGGGGACAGGAGCGGCTATGAGGGAACAGGAGCAGCAGTGAGGGGAAAGAGTTACCGTGAGGGGAGAGAAGCAGCTGTGAGGGGAAAGGAGTGGCCAAGAGGGGGGAAAAAGCAGCCATGAGGGGAAAGGAGTGGCTGTGCAGGGAGAGAGGTGGTCATGAGAGGAAAGGAGCATTTGTGAGGGGACATGGGTGGGTGTGAAGGGAGGGAAGCAACCATGAGGGGAGAGGGGAGGCTTTGAGGAGAGAGAAGTGTCCTTGAGGGGAGAGGCACAACCATGAGGCGCGAGGGACAGCCATGAAGGGAAATTGAGTGGCTGTGAGGGGAGGGATGCAGCCATGAGCAGAAAGGGGTGACCATGATTCTCTGTGAGGGTACTGCCTGCCACTTCCCCTTTTTAGCCTGCCAGTGTTTTGAGACTGTAAATAAACCTCACATTTATTGTTAGCGCAATATAGTGTTTTATAAGGGGAATGCAGCTGTCTGAGACAGATCAGAGCTCTTTCCTGCAACGTCTTAGCTTCAGAGGCATTCCTGGGACCACAGAGCAGCCTGGGAGCAGGGCTTCTAGCAGCAGCAGCAGCATGGCAGGGTGTCCTGCACCTGTGAATGCACACATACAAAAAATGGTGCCATTTATCGTGCAGCCACAATTCCAGGCTGGACATCCCTCTGGAAATAAATGGGGCTGTTCGGTTGGCACGCACTGGGCCTTGGGAACATGCCATGGGTGAGGCATTGCTCCAGCAGACTCACTAGGCTCCGCACTTGCACGACGTCCATGTATTGTCTCAGACTGGTGACCTCAGTTGCAGTCTTCCCCTCCCACAACAGAAGCAAGCAGGTCACAAAGAATATGGAGGACAACAAATACGTTGGTTTGGCAGTGAGATTTTGGTATCTGAGACACTGTTTTGCTTGCTGGAGGAGAAGAAATGCATTCGTTCTCCCTCCCTGCACAGGATTCTCAGGGAAAAGAGGAAAGTCAGTAAAATCAGATGAGAAAGAACTGTTAATGGCAAGATTTGCCAAATAAGTGAGTGCATTCAGTGGCCTGGAAAATGAGCCGGCGAGTGATGTAAGAGCTCTTTTCCAAATTCTGCACACTCAAGGAAACATTTAATATATCTTGAAATAAAAATGTGCCTTGGCTCTTGCTGCTGGCGTAAATATTTGTGTTCACAAGTGTTAGCAAATATTTGAGACATCTATGTTGTTTAACCAAGAGCTTTGTCTCTTAGAGTCCATCTCCCTGTTTGGTCTCCTCTGTAATCACATTAGCCAGAGGAATCCTCTTGGCATTTGTGAGGAGGATCAGAATCATTTCCATTCGTGCCATAAAAAACAGGCATGAGCTTACAGAAGACGACCAACAAAGGGCATCAGAAGAGCTGACAAAGGTCATGCCCCACATCTGTTTAACACTGCTAAAGTCTCCTTTAGGAGATAGGTAATTTAGCTTGAATTTGCAGCCACAGGCAGAGTTGTGCTGAAGGCCTTCCTTGCTTCTAAAATAGTTTTCAAGCTTTTATTTAGTGTATTATGTGTAAGGGAACAGAGGAAGGATCTATGGCAGTAGTTCAGGTTAGATAAGTCAGACCTTGATGCTCCTCTGTAACCCAACTCTGGTGCAAAAGTTTGACAGCTCAACATCTTCAGAGGAAAGAAAAGCAAAATGCAGGGACAGTAGGAGCTGCAGCACTGGCACCCTTGGAAGGGAAAGGAGGAGGCCTTCGCCTCTGCAGCAGGACTGTGACCACCTTTGTGGTGCTTCCACCAGCTCTTCCAATCTGTGTATTCCACAGAAGGTGTTCAGGTAACCAGAAAAAAGCACTGCACTGCACTTGTGGCTGCTCACCCGAGCCACCACTGTTTTTGTCAGGTTAGCCATCATGGACAGAGAAAGAGCTCCTGTTCTGTGCCCTTGCTGGCAGGTTTCTTACAGATAATGCATTAACCTCTGAATAAACAAACAACTGAAAAAAGCCCTTTCCTAACCTAGCACAGTACAAACACAGGCTACATTCCTCTGATTATAAAATCACAAATGCAGGACACACTCCTGGGAATGGGCTCGATATGTTTCTCTTTGATTCTAACCTCTTGGGAAGATTAAACAGTGTCATTGCCAGGTTAATACATAATGACCTCAATGTCTTGAAATATTATTGCATTGCAAATAAAACTGACATTTACATACTTCTCAGTTGCCCAAGGGTAGAGAAGATGCGTTTCAGGCACCTGCACCGGAAGGCAGCAGTGTAGAAGAGTACATGCAGAGCACAGGGCCGGACACAACACTGATAGATGGGGGAAAGACAGTGACTCCCTAATGAGCCAGCTCAAACTCTGGCCAGGCTGGCAAGCAGGTGTCAGTCAGGAGCATGCTAAAGTCAGTCGTCCTAAGCTGAGTCAAGCTCTGCCCACACTGTAGGAGGCTCTGGGGAGCAGAGCTGTCTCCCCTCTCCTCCTGCTCAGGCTCCTGCAGGGTGCAAGGAAGAACCAGCTCGCTTTCTGAGCTGGTTCTGGAGGACGGCCTTCACATGGGAGCATACCATGCCCTGGCACATAGCCGAGTGGCCTGAAAGGCAATGCATGCACCCATCTGGTCTGTGAAGCCATCAGTTTCTAGTGGCAAGGGAAGAGACTGAAGTCCCCAGGAGATTATTGCCACTTCTCTGTGTTCACACACAGAGGGATCTCCAGATACGTACCTCTAGCTGCAGTTACTCTACAAACCTAGAAGCACAATGAGAAAGCTCGTGAGAAATGAGAAGCTGACAGGACAGGGAATGAGGAGCAGCTGGGCGAATCTCAGGGTAGCAGGGAACTGTCAGTGATGATGCCATACTCTTACGACTCTGAAGCAA
The DNA here is from genome assembly GCF_033783945.1 of Neopsephotus bourkii. Taxonomy (NCBI): domain Eukaryota; kingdom Metazoa; phylum Chordata; class Aves; order Psittaciformes; family Psittacidae; genus Neopsephotus; species Neopsephotus bourkii. The sequence goes on from NW_026901555.1 coordinate 3,553,082, forward strand.
CACGGGCTACTTTTGGGCTGAGAAAAACAAGACTGAGCCCAAAAATAATAACCGCATTTTTCCATGTAAATGGATAGACTGGACCACATACCCTGTGACTTCCAGAGCCTGCCTATGGAGGTCAATTTTTCTCTTACAGGCTTGTCTCTGGTCATACGGCAACACTTCCTTCACTGATCAGAAACCAGGTAATCTCCCCATAGCCTGCTCTCCATCTAGAAATTGCTGAGGACCATTTTATGGCCCAGGATCTCCTTCTGAGCTACCAGCTGCCAGCGTGCTGGCTGTAGGCACTGTTGAACTTTGCTTCAAGGCTTTATATATCAAAAGATGCTTGAGGTATTTGGGCCTGTAGTTCACATTCCTTGGCCTCTTGAAATAAGGCCTACAAGCTGTTTGACACATGGGGATGAAAGGGGAAGCAGAGAAGAGAACACTAAATAAAAAAGACCAGCGTACACCAGTTTCTTTCCTCAGCTGGGAAGATTTGGACACGCAAGCAGAAAAGAGAAGCTGCCTTCTCCCTGCCCTCTGCTCCATGACTCCTCCACCCTGCCAGCCTCCTCCTCTGTGGGGAGGAGGTCAGGAGTGAGAAGCATTCCAAACACCCTGCTGGTACCATGTTTATACAGCATGTCCTCCTCGCCTAGCTGCTCAGAAACAGCCCTAGAACAAAAAAAGGAAAGGGAAAAACAGAGGGAAGAAATGAACAGCTTGGGCTTTTTGGCCAGAAAACAACATTTTTTTGTTTGTTTTTCTAGCAAAAATGAAACCCTGCCAGAGATTCCCAAGTTTTCAGATTTGAAGGTGTATCTTGAATTGGAGACAGGGAACTGGATATTTGGTTTATTCCCTTTTCTTACATTAAATAAGAACCATCAAGGCCTGATGTTTTTGGCGGGAATAATCCTCCCTTTATCACTCCTCTGGGTGAGGAAAGGAGCAGGGTCCATAAGCTTCAGTTTTAGTTCCAAAATCAAGGAGAAAACAATAGAGATGTTAATTTACAGTCCTTGCACCAGAAATGCAAGGACTGAGCTCTGGCTCCTCTTGGCTGTTGTTTTCATTTGAAACCATGGTCCCCAGAGAATGCTGCAAGAAGCTGTTCCACACTGATGTGAAAGAATCTCCAAATGCAGCAATAGCCACAGCAAGGGCTGTCTCCTCAGACACTTCAACTGAGTGCACATGGTTTGCTGTAGTCCCTTTTGGGTGTGAAATATCCATGCCTTTCCAGGAAGCACAAAAAACTACTGCTATGCCAACAAAACCATGGACAGTATCCACATCTCCTGGAGTTAACCATTTTTAGGGACTCAGAAGGATTCCTCCTTAAAGAAAGTACCTTGGAGCACTATCAGTTCCTGTATCAGTCTTTTGTGAGATCCTCCTTTTTAGGACCAATGAGCACTTCAGATGTAATAGATGTAGGTGCCACTTGTTGCTGTAGACAAGGGAGTCTAGAACTTACGAGCAACAGTCTATGCCAAATTCCCACACCACATTGCCAAAAATACTTTTTGTGTATCTCACTAATGTGAAACGTTTCTCTGTATTGCTTCCTCCGAAGTAATCTTCATGTTTTGTTGCCAAATGGAGGAAGGAATAGAGCATAGAGACCCGTATTTCCATCCCCAAGGTTGGAATAGGGCCACTGTCCAGGAAGCGTAGCTTGAGTTCAACCACAGAACAGTATGAAGACGATAAACACTTTAAGAATGCATTCGAACAAGCCTGAGAATAAGGGAAGCTGCTTCTGAAATAACCCATGTCTGAGAAAAGCCGCTGGCTGTCATAACCCTCACCTAGGTGTGGACAATGTGGTATCAGAGAGCTTCACAGCCCAAAAGCCAGCACCGTGTGTCCGTTCCTCCCTCGCCTTTCCCAGGCAGTGAACCATAGAGATGTTCCTCTAATTTACCCTGGTATCTTCTTAGTGCTTTATTTATATCGGTTCTCAGTCACGCACGAAAAGGGTTAATTAAGTGCCTAGTGTGGATGGCACTGAAGGAGTACCTTGTTCCAGTCATTCTCTGAGGCACAGGAACGACTCACATGATGAACCACACTGGAAGTACAGGTCAGGGCTGTGCTTTCCCCTGTAGATATGTGGGTGTGAATTTGAGTGCCAATATGAATTATGTTGTTAAGCAAAGGGCTGATAGTGCCAGACAGAGACAGCCAACGAGTGGGAAGATGTTAGGTAAGCTTCCTCCATCTGTCCCTATTAACGCTTTTTGGTCCCAGGCCTCACCAAACGCTTTCCACATCTGATCCTCAGCATCCACAAATTTCTGTACACCTCCCTCCGGGTCAGAACAGCCCTTTCCCATTTTTTGTCTTGGCCATGCAACCAACTTTGCTGTGTCCCTGTAGAACGTCCTTCTGCACCTTCTGCCAGCCCCCTGCCCTGTTTGCCTGCTACGGCTTTGTCCCTGGGCTCCTGCTAGGACTGCAGTAAAGCCTATGCTGCTCTTGCATTTACTGACAGTTGCAGAAACATGATAATCCTAACAAATGTTTACCACTTTTCCACCCAGTTTCACACAGGATTTTTCCCACTACCTGTGTGCTAAGGTACTTCTTTGCAGAGAATTTCTGGGTCTGTTGGTCATGAAGGGAAAGGAGTGGCTGTGAGGGGAGAGAAGGGAAGCTGCCATGAGGGGAAAGGGGTGGCTGTGGGGGGAGAAGGGAAGCCATGAGGGAAGAGGGGTGTCTGTTACCTGAGATGGGTGGTTGTGATGGGAGAGGGGCAGCTGTGAGATGAAAGGAGCTGCCATGAGGGAAAAGGAGTGGCCGTGAGGGGAGAGAAACGGTCATCAGGGGAAGTGGGCGACCGTGAGCTGAGGGGGGAGCATTAGGGGAAAGGAGTGTCTGAGAGGGGAAAGGTGTGTCTGTGAGGGGAAAGGAGCAGCTGTAAGGGGAAAGGAGCGTCCGTGAGTGGGAAGGGGAGGCCACGAAAGGAGAGAAGCATCCATGAGGGGAAAGGAGTGGCCATGAGGGTACAGGAGCATCCATGAGGGGATAGGAAAGTCTGCGAGGGGAGAGGGGCAGCTATGATGGGAGGCTGGTAGTGGACATCATGAGAAGAGAGCAAGGGCAACTATGGGTTGTGACAGGTGGCCCTGAGGGGTGAACGGCGGCTATGGTGCATGGGGGAATCTTAAGGAGAGATGAGGCACGGCCATGAGGGGTAGGGGTGGCTGTGAGTAGCGATCATAAGGGGCAGCCATGAGGGGAGATCTTGAGGGTAGATCAGTTTGTCCTTAGTGACAGGGTTTACCCAGGAATACGATGTCACATCACTCTCTGTGGATATTCTTTACTAATGGGGAAACTGAGGCACGGGAAACATGGGGCTTTTTGGAGGCATAGGGTTCAGAAACAGGCATCTGCTCCCCAGCCATCCCAGCTGGGGTTCCCAGCATTCACTCTCAGTACAGTGACAGTTTTGGCATAAGAGTTTGTCCATTCCTGTGAAAACTTGGCCCAGCAATGAAGCAAAGTGTGACTGTGCCTGTACTTGTTTCTGACATTTTTGTTTCTGGTTGGATGAAGGAGAAGCAGCATCAGCACCGTCTGTAGTTGTCATTGTTGAGGTCTGACAATGGAGTACAGCATGCTGGGAATTGCAGTCTCTCTGGGACACACCTTGATACTGCGGAAGACCAAGGCTACATTGTGTTTGTTCCACAGAAATGCAGACACTTCCCAGTAAATGTCTTCTCACCAGGGAATGATGGTCCCAATGAAAGCCTATTGAAGTCAATGGGAGTCTTTATGTTGACGTCAGTAAGTTTGGACCTGGTCCCATGCATACGGCCCTCCTGCTGAAGAGAAATAAGCAGCAAATCTTCTATGTCTGCATGAGGTATTCTGTTGCATCATTCATTGTCTATAACCACAATTCAACTGTTTTCATATTGCTAAACTGACAACTGGAAGCATTTAAAAGGGAGGGAGGATGAAGGTTTGACCATACCCTTTCTGCCCAAGGCCTGTTACCATGTCTCAACCTGATCACAGGGTTGATCACCACCTGGTCAGCATCTTTAGCAGAACAGAGCTGGTCCTTTGCAGAAGACCTCCTCAGATTCAGTGGTGGTAGTGCAGCTGAGGAGAAGTGGGTTAAAACACCCAGTCTTTTCTCGCCTCTGGCGGAAGGCATTGTTAGGACCTGAGAGAGGACACTGTGATGCAGTTGTGGCAGCTCTAAATGTTCCTTCCCAGGATGAAATTCATTACTTCTGCAGAGCCACTACAAAACAAGCAATCGTTACTGTGCAAATTTTCGGTGTCTTCCAAGAGCTTGGGGCTTGGCAGGCTTTTGGGTATGATACACCAGGTGGTGCCAGCCTTTCTCAAAATAGCAAGCTCTTGAGAACCAGCCTTTGAAGAAGGCAAGATGCTGCCCATCAGCTGATCAGTGAAAGCAGCCTCTCTGCGTGGATTTAGCCCCAGGATCCTGCGGAGTTTAAAACTCTCTGAGGCCCGAGGGCTGCTGCTTTCTGCAGAGACCTTCCCTCACGTGCTGTGGCTCCTGGCTGCCAGCCCTGCCTCAACTCTGCCGGGTGCCATTCTCCATGCTCTCATGTGCCGTCATCCACACCCATTGGTGACTGGCTGCTGCTGCAAAACACTGAAATCCTTCCAAAGAGAACAGCACACAAAGGCAGAGGCCATACTTCAGAGAAGGCTCTTGTAGGGCAAGCATCTGCAAACAGGAGAGTTGGCTGCAGGCAGGCAGTCAGGAGTCTGATGACCCTGAAAAGGGGGTGCTAAAAATGTGATCCAACAGAGCTCCCCCACTTGGCACATCCCTTTTGAACAATCAAATGGTTTATTTGTGTTTGTTTTTGGTGGTGGTGTTTGGTTGGTTGTTGTTGTTACTTGTTTCATTGCAGGTATGTGATGCCATTCCGTTTGAGTGGACTCATTACTTGAATAGGTGAATGCCCCTTTGAATCCCTGGCAGTGGCCATGAAAAGGCAGAGGCCAGCTGTTCTTGCCCTGGCATGCCAAGTGTTACCCAATAATCCATTACTACACTCCTGCAGCTCTCCACTCTCAACACTTGCTTTTCTCCCTTGAACCAAGTGCTACCTTGTGGCCATCAGTGGATTTTACGTTAACCCTGCTGTCACCTGAAGGCAGACCCCACCACGGAATAAACACGAGTTCAGTTGTCATGTGAGGCAGATTCAGGGGATCTTACAAGAATCAGGACCAATGTCTTTTAAATATATATGCATATGTTATGTATACACACATGTGTATGCATATGTGTATGCACATGCAGACGGAGGGGGTGTGTACATATGCATGTGTGTGTGTAGATAAAGGGAGGGGGTACTTGGTACAAAAGGCAAAGGTGTAGAATTTGAAGGTTGCCATGGATACAGGTCAGATGCCTTTGTTCTCACATTGTGGTGTAGCTTAGGGAGATGAGAGATGCGCCAGCTTCAGAGAAAGATGAGGAAGAATGTTGTTTAAAATTCTTTTTTTATATAGGAAGGAAAATATCCATACTTCTTTTTTTTTTATTAAAGTTTGAAATAAAAGGCCATAAATGAAGGCAATCTACAGCTGTGTGTGAGATTGAACTCGAGTCTGGGAAGCAACTCAGTTGAGTGGCGTCAAGGGAAATATTGTCGTGGCATCGTCACGGTCACAGACAGGCCCTCTGTGGAGCCACAAAGCCACTTGTCTGTGGTAACTGTACTGATACGGAGCATGATGTCTTCATGCACTGCCTGTGTATGCGAGTGTGCACATGTGTGCGTGAGGGCATGTGTGGGTCCCTGCCTTTGTTTTTCCCTCTTAAAGTCTCCTCATGGCTTTCCCTGGTCCCAGACTATTTGATTTGGTGCTGAGAAGGAGATTTCAAACCAGGATCCATATGGGGCCCGTCAGTTGCGACTGGGTTCATTTTAAAGTCCTTGTTAAGTCCAACAAAATGCCAAAGATTAGAGCTGATATGTTGGCTTTTATCCAAATACTGATCCTTGAAAGGCTGCCTGGAGACCGCCAGGCGACTCTCTCATTCCCCTTTTTCTTTTTGCTCTTCTTCTTCCCTTCTAATTGCTTCCCAAATTTGGGTTTATTACTGTGATTTTGAAGTCAGGTAATAAGAACCATGTATGTTTTTCTAGCCCCAACCTCTTTCTGGTACCAATCAGATCACTCTGTTGGTTCAGAAAGTCCATCTTGACCACCAACGTCAAAGCCTTGGCAAGGCTGCAGCCCTTTGGGATAAGGCTTTAAAACCAGCTGATAGCTAGCAGATACATTACTGGCAGCCAAGCAGCCATGTCTAAAAGAAGCAACATGGTTCTTGTCTGTTAGCTGGGAACCCTTTCCTCTTCTCTAAAGCCAGGGCTACAGCTTCCGCTTCTGTTGTCCCTGAGGCTTACTGTTCAGGGGATGTTCACAGAATCCCAAGGGTTGGAAGGGACCTCAAAAATCATCTAGTCCAACCCCCCTGCAAGAGCAGGGTAACCTAGAGTACATCACACAGGAACTTGTCCAGGCGGGCCTTGAATATCTCCAACATAGGAGACTCCACAACCCCCCTGGGCAACCTGTTCCAGTGCTCTGTCACTCTCACAGTAAAGAAGTTTTTCCTGATGTTCACATGGAACCTCCTATACTCCAGTTTACACCCATTGCCCCTTGTCCTATCACTGGACATCACTGAAAAAAACCTAGCTCCATCATCCTGACACTCACCCTTTACATATTTGTAAACACTGATGATGTCACCCCTCAGTCTCCTCCAAGCTAGAGACCCAGCTCCCTCAGCCTCTCCTCATAAGGGAGATGTTCCACTCCCTTAATCATCTCTGTGGCTCTGCACTGGACTCTTTCAAGCAATTCCCTGTCCTTCTTGAACTGAGGGGCCCAGAACTGGACACAATATTCCAGATGCGGCCTCACCAAGGCAGAGTAAAGGGGGAGGAGAACCTCTCTTGACCTACTAACCACACCCTTTCTAATGCACCCTAGGATGCCATTGGCCTTCTTGGCCACAAGGCACATTGCTGGCTCAGTTCATCCTCCTATCCACCAGGACCCCCAAGTCCCTTTCCCCTTCGCTACTTTCCAGCAGGTCAGTCCCCAACCTGTACTGGTACATGGGGTTGTTCTTCCCCAGATGCAAGACTCTACACTTGCCCCTGTTGAATTTCATCAAATTTCTCCCTGCCCAACTCTCCAGCCTGTCCAGGTCTCGCTGAATGGCAGCACAGCCTTCTGGTGTGTCAGCCACTCCTCCCAGTTTAGTGTCATCAGCAAACTTGCTGAGAGTACACTCAGTTCCCTCATCCAGGTCATTGATGAAAATATTAAACAGCACTGGTCCCAGCACCGACCCCTGAGGTACTCCACTAATCACAGACCTCCAGCTAGATTCTGCCCCTTTGACCACAACTCTCTGCCTTCTTCACTTCAACCAGTTCTTGATCCACCTCACTTCCTGATCATCAAGCCCACACTTCCTTAGCTTATCTGTGAGGATGCTGTGGGAGACAGTAACAAATGCCTTACTGAAATCAAGAAAAACCACATCTACCTCTCTACCATCATCCATCCACCTAGTTACTTCCTCATAGAAGGCTATAAGGTTGGTCAAACATGACTTCCCCTTGGTAAAACTATGTTGGCTGCTCTTAATGTTGGGTCCTTGATATGTCTAGAGATGGTGTCAACAATAAGTCGTTCCATCACCTTTCCAGGGATGGAGGTAAGGCTGACCGGTCTATAATTACCCGGGTCCTCCTTCTTGCCCTTCTTATAAGGGTGTGACATTTGCCATCCTCCAATCCTCAGGCACCTCTCCTGTTCCCCACGACTTACCAAAGATGATGGAGAGTGGCCTAGCAGTGACCTCCGCCAGCTTCCTCAGCACCCATGTCATGGGCAGGGTGTCACAGTGGATGGGGATGTCTTTGAGTGAAGGGTCTGGCACCAAGCACCAGGCTCCACCTGGCCCTGTTTCAGACCTCAGTGCCTATCCTCATAGATAAAAAAGCTAAGGTTATGCTTAGGTGATCTGGATAAGGACGGTAGGAGATTTCATGGTCAATTCCTGTTGTTTCCTGTGGTCTAGCTGCACTCTGCTGCTGAAGACGTCTCTTCCAATCTGAGCTCCTCCCTGCTTTTCACATCACAGCATGAAGCTTGTCTCTTTGAAAACAGGTAGCTCTTGGACAGTTTGGATTGTAAGTGAAGCAATAGAATGCTGAAAAAGAGACCAGAGCTCTATGAAGAACTGAATGTAATCAAGCAAGGGGAGAAGGAACGGATATGAGGAAGGGGAACAGATATTGGTGATACTTTGTGCTAAAACCAGAAGACTGAACAGAAGGGGAGCTGGGAGGGAACTGGGGCCAGCTAAGTATAGCAGCCCAAACCTAAGCTCTTATGGTGAAGACATCCAAGTGGATGCTCTTGCTTTGTTTCTAAGTAGTGCTCATTTGGAAGAACCTCTGTAAAGCCTGTGTTATCTTTGCTGGTCAGTGCATCGCACACAGTGCTGAAGGAGGATGGCTAAGCTGCTAGAGGCATGAGGAGGGCAAGATAAGGAAGAGAGGCAGCAGGGCTTCGGAGCTATTGGAGTGTGATCTCAGCACTGGAAGCAGAGAAGAGACTCACTGTGTTGGAGACACTGCATGAGAGAGTGAGCTTTGCACCTTGTCTGCTCCGAAAGGCATACAAGCAGTGCCTCAAAGGCCTCATCCTGTCCTGCAAGGCAAAGCCCAGCTGGGTAGATTGCCCCTCACTCCAGTGTGGGAAGGGCCTTCCATGTTGCACCACAACGGCCAGCACCTGTGGGATTTTTTAGATGCCTTTTGAACAGCATCTGCCATGGGGGCTATGTGCAACAAGGGACATTAAAAAGCCATCATCTATTGTATTGTCCAAACATTAATTTAAAGTATATACAGCCATATAAAATATTACCTAACACATAAAATTCGTGCAGTTCAAATTAGATAGGAATAAGACATTTTCAGTATACTCCATGCAATGTAATGCATGCTATGAACAGGCAGTGGATAGTTGTGAACTGTGTGTGAGAGATGCATCTGGACCAGGAACAGCTTGCAAAGCCATTCAGGAAAATATTTAGAGGGGTGAGGGGTGGGAATGGGCTTGTTCTGTCTTTGTTTTTGTGACTGCTGTAACTCCAGGCTTTCTGTCCCAGGAGTCTCACAGTATGGACTGGTAACACCCTATGGGCAGGATAAAAAGGAGCCAGCCCATCCCATCCTGTGCAGTGCTGTCATCACACTACTTTAGCGTCCTTTTAATGAAGAGGGGTATTAAAAGGAACCAAGGTTTCCATTCACTCCTACCATCATCAGCCTCACTGAACTGGGTCTCAGCTATCCTCTGGGACCTGCCAGCACACGGTGTACACATGTTCCAGTCCAGCTGCAGCCCCTTTATCTCACCCCATAGCAAAATCCTCCCTTTTCACGTTCATCCTTCTCTGCAGTTCCAGTCTGGGAGTCCCAACCACCCAGGTGACCTCTCCTCCCACTTTCAGCATCCTCTTCTAGTCAAGCTCTGACCTGTGAGAAGATTGCAAGGTACGTACACAAATCCTAGCTAGAAGCACCATGCCACGGAGATGCTATAATTATCTGTTGCATTTTCTCACTTTCTAGGAGCTGGCTGGCTCTGGATCCAGCTACCCCAGATCTGAAATACACACTTTGGCTTCGTTCCCTTCAAATCTCTCTGAAGGGAAGAAAATATTCTGGAACTCAGGAAGATAAATAGGAGGATACCTCTCCCATCCTCCTGCCATGAAACACTGAGAGCCAACTGACATAAGCCTCACAGCAGAGGCAGAGGTGGCTGGGAGGCTTATGGTCAGGGGTGCAGCACATACATTATTCCTCTTGCTTCCATCCTTTTGCCTCAGTCACACACCAGACCCCAAAACCAAAGCCTGTTTAGTTTCCTGCTCCAGACGAGCCATAAGGGTTTATTCTGGAAGATGTTTCTTATTTCTGGAAGCACTGTCTGGGGCATTTTTCTTTAAAAGTTTATCAATGTGGGAAATGCTGTTGAAAGTGGACATTATCCACAGCACTTCCCATCTCAACAAAAAAGCCAAAGTTAATTTTTTTGAGAAGGGGGGGAAAGAGAACTTTGGGTGTTTGGTATGGAGTCTGCAGAGCAGCTCAGCTCTGCTCATGGCAGGCCCCCAGCATCTCCTTTTTCCTGCTGTAGTATAATGGGAGCTCAGAGGCCCATGCAGAGACACAGAATCAGCACGTTGGGAAATCAGTGGGATCTGTGCAAAATGGCTGGATAAAATCCACCCCAAGCACAGCCCATATCGTAATACAACCAAGAACAGCAAAGTTCTGAAGTCTGAGAAATGACATTTAATTTCTCCCCTTCCCCCCATTTCTTATGGCGGCACGCACCTGGGCTCCAGTTGCCATATCCAAGGACCACTAAAAGCCTTAATCTCAAAGCAACTCTAAATGAAGGACTCTAGCCTCACCAAGACCGGGATTTGGAGCTTGCCTGGGTTATTTTAAGCTCAGGCTTTATTTCTGGTTGTGGAACTGTGACTTTACCAGGCTGGATCTCCAAGACTGGCTAAACTTGACCCAGCAAAAGGAAATACCCATGAGCATGGACTAAGCATATTTCATTCTAAACTCCCCCAGTTCTGAGATTAGGCAGAAATTCAAACAAATGAAGCCAGTTGCTGGAGAGGACAGGAAGCAATTACAGACCACCCTGGAAATGCAGGACAGCTAGCAGCTTGTGTGGCTGCTGCTGCTGTTTAAACAACAACCCCCAGGCCGGGAAGGGCAGGAACATCTCTGAAGAACAATGCTGGAGTGAGGTGCACTAAAGAAGTCCACAAAGGAACATTAGTACAAAGTGCTCCTGGCCAAAGCCTCTGGGCTCTTTCGTTGTGGATCAGGAGGGTCCTGCTGGCAGGAGGAGGACAAACAGGATGGGCTCGGGATCCCAAAGGGAGTCAGGACCCAGGACCTCCTGGTATCAAGCCAGCTAGTGGACCCACGCAGGTCAGGAGGAGGGTGGCCTTCAAGATGCCTTTTCCATCTGCAGGGCCATTTTGCGGTGGGATTTTTTTCCTTTGCCATGGAGGGGGAAGCGGGGGGAGGTATTTTCAAGCTGTTTTCTCCAGGATATTCCAGTTACGCCTGACAGCTGGTTCCCATTGGGCTCCTGACCAAAGGCAGTCTCCAGCAACGGTGGGAGTGGGCGGGAGTGGGGGAAGGGAACCTAATAATGATGAGGATGAAGAAGAGGAAGGATGAAAGGCACTTAAATGTGGAGGGTGGAACTGAACCAGGAGGACACTCAGTGGGAGGGGCTGGCGAAGCTTTGAAGCTCCTCGCTATGGGGAGCCTCCTTTAAACCCTACACCATATTGGTACAAGGTGGGGGAGGAAGGTCTGTCTGTCTTTTACCCTCTGAAATATTACCAGAGGTTGAGACCCCCACTCAGGATGACCTGTTTCTGTCTACTAAGCATTTTAGATGTTTAGCCATTTCCCATGGCCTTGCATCCTTCTGTTCCTTGTGAGAATGGGCTGGAGATGGGAGGTCCCCAAAGCTAACGGTAGGATATGGGACATAGGAGGGGGTGGTGAGGGCTGGTGTCAGTTACAGCCTTATGCCAGTAGGCATTCAAGTGGAGGAGATGTGAAAAGGAACTGTTTGCGTCCCAACATTCAGCATCAGATAAGGATTTTGATTCTTCTCTTTAAGGAATCTCAGCAGACAGGTCAAGAGGAGTATGACTGGTGCTGCCTCACTTCCCCTTGCTGCTGGCCAGGAAGGAAACCTGTTGACAAGGCAGCGCTGAGACTGGTGTTACCTCTCCCTTGGTCCCTGCTCCAGGGGGGACGGAGGCATCAGCTATCACATGAGGGCTTTCATCCATCCTGTTCTTCATCACCCAGGCCCCTTCTCCTCCCTTGCTGCCTTTCTTCTGAGGTAGTCATGCAAGCTGGAGGAGGAAAGGCTGCTGCAGTGACAGATCCTTGAAGCTGGGGGTGATATTTAGGTGCTGGGGTGCCCTGTGATTTGGGTTACTTGGGAAGAGGATGTTTCTCCAACAGTTTTGATCTGAGTTTGCATTAGAGACCCTTGCATGCAGAGGGTTTGCTGGGAAGCCCACAGTGTCTTTGTAGGTTGCTGGGTCTCCATAGGCAGACATGGCCAGGATCTTACCAGCCAAGAGCCTCTTGGACTTCCTGGGCTTGCTGCAGGAGGAAGTGCTGCTTCCTTTCTTCTTACTGCAGCTTTGGACAGACGGAGACATTTGATGATACCAGCTTTCTCTGTTGTTTTCTGTGTGTCTCATGGCACCCATCTGACTTCAGCTTTGATTTGATTCAAAAAAAGAGCAAAGAAATCTTGTTTTACAAGGGCACTAGGAGGACATCTCTTCCTTCACCAGCCAAACCCAAATAAAACTTTCCTTGGAAAATCAGACTAAAACAGTTTATTAAATTACATGTAACTAAATTCAGAGCATCGAGAAATGTAATGGTAGCCAAGAAATAACGTTACAGAAATCACAAAAGAACATGTCCACCTGCCTTTGGAGTGCTGCACGAGTTCCTTCACCAGCTGCAGAGCTGTACAGCATGGCTGGGAGATGATTCCTATTGGAGCTGAATTACCTTGCCCTAATCTAATAGTGAATATGCTCCAAAGCAGTGTATGAAAATTAGCAAGTCTTGCTTTTCACCCTGAAATGAGGAGGCCTGTCCCCTGGCTGAACATGCCAGCACCGTGGAGTATTCAGGGCTCTGGTTGGAGCTGGAGCTGGTGAAGGACACTCTCTTTCCTCATCCCCCCTCAGTGCCAAGGCTGTAAATGTGTAGAGGAAAGATTCTCTGTTGGTGCATTGTTCCTCCCAAGGTTGTTAGGAAATCAGTGGGGGGGGAAGCATGAGGTGACCCAGAAAAAACAATGGAAGGAGAAAGTTAACAATAACAGGGTGTTTTTTTGGTGTATGGCAGACTATTTCTGACAGAGAACTAGTTGAAGGTTCAATGTGGTAATTTGCGCAATTGCTTCATCTCAGCTTTCCTCTGAGTCTGTGTGCTGAATGTCCAGGAGCCTCTGCAGTGTCAGCTCAGCAGCAGCCCTGGGCCTCTGGGTGATCCAGAGGTTCTTGAGTTGCTCCCATGTGGGTGTTTGCAACTGAGGAACCTGGAGCTACAGCAGTCCAAGGTGTCATTACTTGGAGCCTGTGGCCATGTCCTCTGAAGTTGGGGGACTGACCAGGGCTTCCTGGCAAGTCCTACACCTCCCTAGTTTGTGGCCCATAATTACAAGAGTTAACTGTTCCGAAAGCAGTGAAGACAATGGAACAAGAGCAGTATTTCCATGCCTTTGCCTGCTTCATGGCAGTGCTGGACTCACCCCTCTTTCCTCCCTGGTGTGCTACACCTCCTCGGGTGAAGCATCCCGCTCCAGGCTGCTTGCTCTAGTGTAGCCAGGAGGAGTGGGGTGATGATAGCTTTGATTGATGCCTTCCCTTTCTTCACCCCTGCATGGCCGCATAAGGTGGATGGACAATGCATGTTCCCTTTCCTTAGCCTTGGCCAGCTAGGACTCTTCTTGCCTCCTCTTGGCCTTTTCCAGCAGCTGCCTAATGGGCAGCATGGTGAAGAGGAGAGCTTGCTTAAAATCAAATAGATGCACTTTGGAAAACCAACATCCACTGGCCCCTGTGAGGGGTAGTGGCTGTTAGCATCCCTTACAAGCAGCTCCAGGTAGGCAGAGGTGAGCACGTATGAGGCAGTGCAGCAGCAGCAAGTTTTGAGCATGGTTCTGTTGCTGGCTGAGGCATCTCCCATGCCCCCTGCCCCTTCCCCTGCTCCCTTTTTTTTGTTTGGTCTTGTATTAAGATCTGCAGGTGTCTAGTACGCTGTGACGAATTGGAAAATGGAATGCGATATTAAGTTAATTAAAACTGCCCTCTGTGTGTTAATCTTCTTGTCAAGTTTTAATTAAGTGCTGATAAAGGCTCAGCATGGGGGGTTAGAGGGGCATTCCCAGTTTCCCCTCCTGACATCCTGGCAGCCGGCAGGCACAGAGGTGTTTGTTGGGATAATGCTGGGGTTATGGCAGGTCTCTTGATGCTTCTAGTGCCTGCATTGGGATCCAGGAAGCCCGGCTGTCTAGCTAGAGGTGCTCCTCAGGTGCGCCTGAACTCACACGGGGCTGTTGCCATTTCCACCCCCAAGAAAAGGTGAAATTTGACCATTTATTTGGCCTATCTCCTTCACTCACCAGCAGCCTGTAGGTCCTACCCAGTAGGATTCCCTATCCAGAGGCAGCAGCTCTCCCCAGGACAGGTCATGTTCTCACTGATAGGGCTGATTTTCTGCTCATGAGGCAGAAAATGCAGGATAATTGTCAAGTGAGGGTAATTGCCATTCCTTACTGCAGGGATGGGCTGGTGTAGGAACATCAGGAATAGGGTTAGGGCTCTCTGTGCATTCCTCTCTTCCTATGTATGTGTCATCTCTTTTCTGTGGGTGGTTCTTGATACATAGAGCCAGTGTCTGAACCTTTACTCCCAGCACAGTAGTGAGGAATACTTGCTGAAAGAGACAGCCAGGCAGGGCATGAGGAGCTTGACATCCAGGCAAGGAGAAGGATGGGCTGAGGGGTTGGTTGGGGTGGGAGTGAGCTGAGTGCAGGGAGAGGGAGAAGCCTGGAGTGGTCTTGGGCACCCTGCTGAGGGTCAGCAGGGAGAAAAAGAGGAGACTGCCAGATGGAAGTAATGGGGAGCTTTGGGACAGTTTAAGTGTTTAGCTGGCAGCAGGGATTAGCAATGGCAGAGCCCTGGTGGGTGTGTCAAATGAAGGTGGGTTCTCACATAAGACAAGTGCAGAGCCAGGTGCTATGAGGGAGGAGGGTTGTAGTGACCTCGGAGTTATAGGAGTTGAGCTCTTCCCAGTGTGTTCCTGCGGTCAGGAAGTTTGTACCAGCAGGACAAGCTATACCTCTTCTCTCCCATCAGCCTGCCCAACCTGGGGCTCATGGGACTGGGAGGAGGGGTATTTCCTCTCAAACAGCGTTCACAGAGATTATATGTCTCCTTGGGAAACAGCAGGAAGGTTTTTAGTGCGAAATGGTCTGTATGTGTTTGTCTGGCTGCAGCGCTGGGATGTGAGGCTGTGCTGGAGCAGCAGATCGCAGTGTGCAGCAGGAGGCCCCACTTTGCCCCTGACCTCTGGTTAGCGAGGGCTGAGGAGGTGTCAGCAGTTTTGGTAAGAAAGTTCTCATCAGAACACTGCAGGAATAATTTTTCTTCTTTTAGCAAAACTGTTTGCCTGGATAGTATCTCCCTGTTGTGGACAAGTGATCCCCCATTAGGGTCTAACTGTTTACTCTCCTTGTTATTTAATGAAGGCAAGTTGGAAGTCGGTGTTTCTAGCAGTGCAAATGTCTCTTATGTCTCTTTCTCTCAATGTTAGACAATATCATTGTGCAATAATTATCTCAATTGTGGACCATAGATTGAGCTGGGATACATTTTGGCAAATAGTTCCTTGCTATAATTTTCTATGGATATTTCCATTGTGGAGTTGACATTTCTCTTGGAATTGACAATTAAACTATCTTCACTTGGTTACAGCCATTATATTTAACCTCTCTTGATTCCATTTTTGACTTTTTATAGGCAGCATATTTCCCACTCCACGTATGAGTCTCACCTAGGCTTTTCACTGTATTTTTAAGGTCCCTAGCCAAAATTAAGACATTTCCCACTTTAACTTACAGCACCTTGTAATGCCTTTAAACCATTACAGATATCCTTTGAAATATCACAGGGCCGGATTCAGTGCGCGAGTGGAATTAAAAGTCGCTAGTTTAGAGCCTGAGCTATTAACTTGACTGGCCGAAGTGTTTCTCCTGTGTCGGTTTTTCAGCTCAGAACAAGTTCAGCACCTGCCTTTACGATCAGGACATTAAGTGATACTGCTTTTACAATTAATTGTGACTGTTCCCAGCTCAGGGCAGCCCCACTGTGGATTTCTGCACCCGCTCCCCAGCCCCAGGATTAAGGCAGTAGGGGATTTCTGGAACTGTCTTTTCCTCATGCTTCCATCTCCAGCTTACAGGGTACAATTTTATGAGCTACGAGCAGTACTTGTCAGTCTCTTGCAGTTTGTTTTGGAGCTAATGAATTTAGGAAGGTTCCCATATATCTGTCCTCCTCCCCAGCTTGTCTGGGATCATGCTTGGCTCCGGTTGTTCGGTGGATTTCTGAGTGGTGGTTTCTTCACCCCAGTCACCAAGATTAATTTTGTATAGGCAATTTCATATGCTGAGGAAAAAAAGCAAAACCCCACCTGGAATCAATTGTCAGCACAATGGAAGTTGGCATAGCTAGCGCTGGGGAGAAAGGGGTGGACAATAGTTTATTTACCAGAAATACTGCTTTGGGGACAATCAAAACTATTGGTGAATTAGTGCCAAATTGGATGAATAGTGTAGACTGGAAAAAAAATTAAGGGAAAAAAAACACCCCACAAGTGGAAAAGTCAAAACCTTTAGTCATACTATTTGCTGAAATGAATTTGTTTTTGTTTTGAATGGACACTGCAAAATCTGTCCGAATTTAAGCTGAGATTTAAAGAGACAGCTGAAAGAGATCCTTTCCTCTGGGCTGACAGATAAAGGGAGCCCTTCCTCCCTTCCTTTCCCTGCTGCCAAAGCCCTAGGGCAAAGCCCATTCCGGGGGACATGGCCCTGCCTTGCAGGGTGCTGCACTGGGGAGTTCCCAGCTCTCCATCCCACCTTATCTCCATTCCTGCAACCCTTGCCTGCTGTGTTTATTCACACTATAAACTTCTTCGTGATGGGGTCTGTCTGTTTTGAAGCTCTGTCCCCACTCATGGCTTATCTCTAGGCACAGTGATAACAACAACCAACAACCCTCTTTGCTTATATCACCATCTCTTTTAAATGTTTTCATAATCTAAACCAGTGCTTCTATCTCCTCTTCCTTCCTCTGTGTAAAAGCACCCAGGCGTTGTAATGCTAATGGGCCCTGCTCATGCGGAAAGGTTATTGCCTGCACTTTCAACTTGTTTTCTGCAGCCCCTGTGGAAATGAGGGAAATGTCACGCTGATGCCATGTTTCTGCAACATTCCCACAAAAATACAGTGGCCATGGAAGAAATAATTACTCCATCTTTGCTTTGAGATAACTTTTAACAAGAGGAGCAATCAGGAGTCGAGCCTACCTGGGGAGGAGGGATCATGCTCTCCCATCGTTCTAGCACAAGGGCTGTTGTGTGTCTGTCTCAGCAGTACATGAGGCTGCATCCTTGGAAGGCCAAGCAAAGTAGGATTTGGAAGCAGGTTCTGCCTCCCATCTGCTGGGGACCTGCATGAGTACCTCTCTGGGGATGGATGGAGCATCCCTGCAGCTCCTTTGCCATCCCATTCCAGCATCCACACTAACAGTATCTTTGTGTTGCTTTCCAGGGGCTCAGCTCTCCCTGCTTGCACTTACACGGTGAGGATGACCCTGCAGCTGCATGTTAACACATGTGTGGACATGTGTGTGCCTGGCACTGGCACATGTTCCCTGCCTGGTGCTCATCCCAGTGCGGATGCGTGCGCTGGGTTGGGTGACTCTGGTATGGGATGACCTGCTGGCACCACTGGGTACTGCTGCATGCCTTGGGGGGATTTTTTCCCCTCTCGTTTGGTTTTTACCACCCTCTCCTAGGAAAGCAGTGTCCCTCATGGCATATATGCCTGCGCAGGCCTGGGCGGGCATGGAGCATGCGTGTGCCGCTCAGCTGCTGTTCGCCCCGCTCACCAGAAGAGAAGCAAGTGCTGCCAGGGACTGAAGGTCAGCAGAAGGACATCTCAATTATTCTGTGTCATCTGCGAGGAACTCGGCTCTTGTCAGAGTCCCAGCGGAGAGCAATGAAACAGTAACTTGGCTGGAGGAAAAAAGAAAGTGGAAAAAAATAGGAAAGGAAAGAGATAAAAAAAAAAAAAAAGAGGCCCGTGCAGTGTGCACAGAAGCTAAGGTCACTGGGATTGACAGCTGCTAGGAGATATCTCTATTTTGTGTGCTGAAAATAACACCTCTCTGGGCTACAGATCTGCGATTTCAATTAAATATTGGGCAGTGAAGAGGGGAAAAAAGCTCAGTGATAATTTCAGAGGAGGGGGAGGAAATGGAAAACAGGCTTGTGAAGGAAGACTGTCTCACTGCTTCCAGTAGCCTTATTTTCTTGGGATTGTCCAGTGTGTTTCTCCATCTCTCATCTCTTATCTGCACCTCTCCTTTTGAAGCCCTGGGAAACTGGAAGCAGGAACTAGAGAAGTAACTCTGGGCAGAGGGAAATGAGGAGCCTGTCTCTTGCATCTGCCATCATAGGATTAATCACCAAGCCCCAGCAGTGGTTCTGGTGGAGCTGCTCTGCCAGTGTGCTGTGCTGAGCTGGCATGCAGCAGTTCCCCCTCAGCACTTCCAATTGACTTCAGCTCATGTCATGCCAATGGGATGCCTTCATTAAGCACAATTAATTGGCAGCCAAGGACCTCCTGTCTGCACTGGTGGATTTTCCTTGCTCAGCCTGTGTTTCTATAGGCTCAGGGATGCCAGGGTTCTGGCAGGGCAAGATGGCTGCTGACACTGGCTGTGAGAGAGCTATTGCTGCATCCAGGGATGCAGTTCTCAGCACTTTCCATGATGATTCACCTGCAGCCAGTGTTCCTTCACTGCTGGTCCTCACACCAGATTCTCCTTTGCACACATGAGAGGTTATGGCAGTGGCACTGCAAAGACAGTGTCAGACTTTCTCATGCTCCACATTAGCAGCTCCTGCCACTTGTTTCCAGATCTGCTCCCATCTTATCCTCTGGACTAGGGGAAGTTACCTTGTCTCTCTCCCTGAATGACCTTTGCTCCCTGCCTGGGGATTCCAAACTTCCATGTAATTCTTCAGTGCAAGAGGGATGAGAAGGTGTTTCCAGGGGGGGAAAGGTCTTGAAAGCTCCATGGCCTGTTATTTGGGTTGACCCATCAGGGAGCACTTGGCCAGCCAATGTCCACGGACTTCCCTGCAGGTAACTGTGACACCAGCATGCCCTCCAAAGGGGTCTGGGCTTGAGGGTCTCAGCACAGACAGCAGCTAAAACAACAACAGCAGACTCTGTAATTACTGCCATTGTTCCAAGGCACCAGCGTGCATCAACATCATCATTACAACTTGCTAACAGGCAATGCTGTTGTGTGATTGCATAAAGTGCTACTGCTGTTGATAGAAAATGAATTAATAAATGGCTTCAGTCCCACTGTGTTCAGTGAGGGATCAGGTGGGCTGCAGGGGAGTGGGGGAAAGGTGCAGAGAGTGTTTCACAGACCCAGCTTGGGGCTGGGAGCCAGAGATGCAGCTACTCTGTCCTCCCTGTGCAGGGTACCCCAGCTGCTCTGCAGAGCTCCTGGGGGCTCCTGAGAGTAGCTGGACCATCATCCATGCATTTTGGAAGTGTCCTCAAGAGCTGAGACAGTCTGTGGGATCCCATTTTTGCTGTGAAGGGATCCTTAAAGGGGGAGCATACAACCAAAGCTGGGGTAAAGGCTGTTTCAGGGATGCCCCTTTGCTGGGGGTATGCATGGGGATGGGGAAAGGTGCCACTGTGTGTCCTGGCACCCAGGAGCATCAAGGCTTTTCTCTCCCACACAGCAACCAACACAACAGGCACATCTGCATTTGCCTTCTCAGGGTGTCGGAGGAGATGTCCCCTCCTTTGCACTGTATCTGTTGGAGAGGTGAATAAAGCAGGCACCCCAGGGGTCATTGCTTTGCAAGGAGGCTCTGCTCCCTTTTCCCCCAGCCCTAGAACTGTGTGCTGGGAGTCATGCTAACACATCATAAAGTGTACCTGCCATTGCACTCACAGACTTCCCTGGAACATGGGCCTATTTATTTTATATGCCGAGAAACATAAACGTTTGCACTAAGCAGGAGACATGATGGGAGCAGATGCAGGTATTTCACCTTTGAATCCTGGTCTTGCTGGCTTGCTAGGAGCTAAGCAGGAGGCTGATGAATTGCAAACACATTAAGACCCCAACTTGCTGGCAGACCTCTTGCCTGGCTTTGTCAGCTGCTCAGCTGATGAGATGTTTAAGTGGTCTTTTTATTGTGCTTCCTTTCCAAATGTTTAGATTCACTGGTAGTAGAAGGCTCTGCTGAGCTCTGGGCAGCCTTCTGCACCCTGGCCTGTACACCAGTGGGGTTTTCTGAGCCCTTTTGGGTGGGTGGAAGGACACAACCCTGTGTGTCACCTGCCTGCTGGCTCCATGGATTTTATATTGTGGACCACCGCTTGTGATTTGAGTTGGGCTTCTTTTTATTAGAGACATAGGAATCTGTGAGTGTCCTGAACTGCTGCCCACAACCTGAGCAACCATTCGTTCGCTTCAAACAGTTTTTACTGAGATGCCAAAGCATTTAACCAAAATTGATGTTATTTCCTGGCCTGACATCTCTTCTCTGCTTCTTCTGACCTTTTTCCATAAGTGCAGAGCTCCTACAAGTGTGCTTACCTGGAGCACAGAGCTGACTTCTCACCTGCTGAGCTCTCCAGCCTGGTTTTGAAGCACATTAGGAGTTTTGCTGTTGGATAAGTTTCACAGAAACCTCCCCATGGATCTGCCAAGCTGCCCTGGCACTGGGCTTCATCTCTGCAGAAGGGAAAGAGTCCATACTGGTTTTGGGCTGCAAGCAGAACCCAACAGGCTTTTCAACCCCGTGGCCAGATTCTGATTGCCAGCACCCAGAACTTGGGGGCCGAGATCCCATTCTGCAGTGGGTGCAAAGTGTGCTCTCTCAGAACACCAATCTCCCCATGGGAAAGCAGTCACAATACAGCGGAGTGCTGCAACCCAAAGCAACATGTAGGTATGATTCTTTCTGGGTTGGGAATAGCAGCCTGTTTGCAGGGCCCCCAGGGTGCTGCCCCACGGGGAGGTGAAGCAGAGTCTGCCTGGGGAAAGCTGAGCGGGAGCTGCACGGGAACGGCAGGATGGCGAGACACGAGCACCTGGAAAGAATTAACGCTTACCCTCAGCAAGAGCTTGTAAGGAGAAAGAACAAAGCAGTTGAGGAAAAACCAGGGCAAGAACAAAATAGTGCTAGTGGGAAAAGGCATTCCTGCTTCTCGGCAAGGGGGAAGGAGACGTCTGAGCAGTACTGCTGGGCTTAGGGGGAAAAGCTGCTGCCTGTAAGAGACTTGGCTTTTCTCACGTTTTCTTTTCTGTTCAATTCTGCCTCTGAATATTTCCTCCTCTCTTGTCTTTCCTTACTTTTCTGACTTTATCCCATTCCTCTTTCTTTCCCAGTTGTCTCTACATTTTTTTTTTCTATGCAGCCTTCTCACATCTCCCTTTTTTCAGTACCAAAATAGTATTTTGTTTCTGTACCCAAAGACTCTTGCAGGCATCTGGGAGCTTAGTACCCCAATTGCCCTTTCTCCAGGATGGAGCCTCCGTGCTGATGCTTAGCTGCAGCTATTCCTTGTGATGTGCAGAAATGGGGGTAGGCAGAATCTGAGCATTGATGCATTTAGGTAAAGGAACAGACATTCTGGAAATTGCCACTGATTTGAACTTGACTCATTTTTGCAAGGTACCTTTTCTGCCTGTGGTCCTCTGGTGGGCTGAGTGGGCTTGTTCCCCCTAGGACACGTTACCTGCTTCACAAAGATCTTCCTTTGAAATAACTGTTGCTAACAGCTTTCTGGCTGACTTTGCATCCCACCAGGCCTGATCACACAAATTACTCAAAGAAAAGACAAAAAAGAATTGCATTTTGCAAGCAAGTTTTCCTCCTTCACATCCTCCTGGTGCCTTGTGCCCTAGGTGGAAGTGTTCTTTACCCCATAAGGTGGCTGGCTGACAAGGGACTCCACAAAATGATAGTTGAATTGAACACACTTTTCAGAGGAATTTGTTCCCTGTCTAGTGTGTATGTGTAGCATTAACATTTACAACCCTCCTTACTCTTCAGTTGTGCCAGAGGTTTGGCTGAATGTGACTCTGGCTCAGTTATACCTGTGGAATTCCTGAAGCAGAAGAGAGAAGCAGAGGCTGTAAACCAGAGAGATGCTGTGCCTTGTTGGGCATCGGACAACATGAACCCCATCCTGATCCCCTGGAGAGACCCACCTGCAAAACAAGGAATGCACAAAGGAGTGACAAAGCTTTGGGCAGCAGATGAAAGTCTCTCTTGGCATTCTCACCACTGATGACACCAGCTCTTCCGCTGGTATTTCTGGCCTGACTGAAAGCAGAAGGGAGATCAGATCTCCAGTGAGCTCCTGCAGCCATATTTCTAGCCAGTTTTGTTGGCTTGGGGGGTTGCACAAGCTTGAAGAACTATTCAAGCATCTGAGTGTTTTACCCAAATCTGAACTCTGGTAGAGTTGGTGACAGAAAGGATCTATATCTCGTCCACTACATCTCCCCAAAATTTCCAACTTCCTGAGTCTCTTCCACCACCATCTTCTGTCCCTGTAGGCCCTGATGTAATAAGGCAGCAGTAAAAAGTTACTAGGTATAAATGAACTGATGGGGATTAAAGAACCAGCACATGCCTCCTGGAAGGCTTTAAAAGCATCCTGTTTAGAAACAGCTCTGTTTCTGTGTCTCACATTCTTAGTAATGTTCTTTCTCCTGTTTTTTTCATTCCTATAGAGGAATTGCAGATGGAGCAAGCTCACTAGGTCCCATTTCACCCATCTGCCCTGGGGCAGGAGGAGTGCTGTCCCCTTAAGCCTGTTCTCAAGGCATTTGGCTTTCCCTAGGGCTTTTTTACGGTTGATGTCCATGGTGGCTGTGTATCAATCCAGCCAGCCAGGATGCCTTTGGGGACAAGTCAGACTCAACCTCACCAGGCAGACAGGCTATGCCCAGGGCTCCTCTGAGCTTCGTGGATGCCCATTGAGTGTTTCTCCC
The DNA here is from genome assembly GCF_033783945.1 of Neopsephotus bourkii. Taxonomy (NCBI): domain Eukaryota; kingdom Metazoa; phylum Chordata; class Aves; order Psittaciformes; family Psittacidae; genus Neopsephotus; species Neopsephotus bourkii. The sequence continues at coordinate 3,576,102 of NW_026901555.1, forward strand.
ATTGCATCCAGCCTTTTGGAAGGAAAATGCAAACCCTTCCTGCTTTGTGATATAGAAAGCTAAGCTGGTACAGGAAATTCTGTGCAGTTTAAGCTTTTTATTGCTTTAAAGAGCATTTCTGATCACCTTGCACTGACAAATACTACAATTTTCTGTTTAGAAGTAGCAGCAGAGAGTTTCCTGGCAGAGGTGAGAACCTCAGTGCTCCTGGTGCTGTTGGCACATGAATGCTGGGAAGGAGGAGCTGAGGCTGGGAAGGAACAGGGAGCGGGTGGTACAACAGTCCTGTGATAACCTCCAAGCAGGCTTATGTAGCTAAGGTTGGATGTTGAGTTCACACAGGATAATCTGTGCAGCGAGCAGCTGAGCATCTCCTGGCAGGAGAAGTGTGAAGTAGGTGGATCGGGGATGTACTAAGGCATTTGGGATCATTTACTGTCTTGTATCTTCTGGGCCACATAGCTTGGCACCAGAGTGTTGCTAGAAGAACCCCGCTGCTGATGGACTTGCCAAACTCCCAGGTTAAAGCCATGTGCAATTACTGGCCTGTTTGGGACGGAAACAGACAGATCTGCGTGTGGCTCATTTGATCCATTCTTGGAGATTTTTTTTGCCCGCTGCTGTACCAGAGTAATTCATCCTCATGGATAAATACCACATGCTGTGTGGTAAACTGTGTGGTTAGGATTTTTTTCATCCTTGTTTGTACCATCAGACTGTGGCAGGGGTCCCTGACCTTTCATCCTTTGGTAGCTGTGGCAGTAGTTTTGCACCCGTATCAAAGCACACAGCTCTCAGCCAACCCTTGGAAGCTTAATGTTGGTGTAACATCTGTGCCTGAGCATCATACTTGCAAAGGCTGTACTGAGCTTGGCCAATGCTGATGTATTTGCTACACTTGGATACATGTTCTGGCATTTCTGTGGTATTTAGAAAGTCTTAATGACTCTGAAGAGGCCGTCTGGTGTGGCTTAAATGGAGTTGGTGGAGCTGTGCCATATTCCTCAGTCAGAAGCTGGTCCTCAGGCCACTTCTCACACAATATCAGACCAGACTTCGGAAGAGCTCATGATGAGTCTCAAGAGGTCTGCAAGTTTTGAGCCTTTCAGGCAGCTCATCTAGATGTATTGCACAGTTCTTTGGTTTGAAGATTAGGTTGGAAAACTTTGAAAGATCTCCCTTCCCCTGAGATTTCATGTGCTTTCTGGCTCTGCTTGAACCAAAACCGCAGTGCCAGAGCAAAGGCTTTTCTCATTGCACCTTGCTATTTGAGATGAAAACAAAGCTTCAGTGGGAGAGAGGCTATTGGATGTGTCTAAGTGAGAGCAAACCAAACATTTTCAGCTTGTATCAGCTGAGGTTTGAGTTGAGTTGCAGAGCAAGGGCCTGAGCCAGATTATGTTTTTTCCAAGCAGCTTGGAAAAAAACAGAAGCTTGGTTCATACCTACTTTCAGAAAAGCATCCAGCTTGGATGAGATCCCTTTAGCTGCCCTTGTGTGCTGCATTTGCATGCTGGGTGGCCTCAAGCTTTTTCCCATGGCTGCTGAGAGAAACCAGAAATGGGATGGGTAGAAAACCAGTGACAGTGGAATATTATTTAGGTATATTGCTCTGCTTTCACACGCCCACTTGTAACTGAGCACAGCACCCGCCTCTCCCTGGCTGAGTTTAATGCCATATCTGTACGTTGGCATCTCTCTCCACCTGTTTAATGCATGTGCAGATAATGTTAGCAGGCACTTTTCTGCAGTGAAGTGTGGGACGATGGCTTGTTCTCTCCCTGGCAAGCAGCAGATGATGAGGTGCATGTGCTTCTGCAGCGACAGCAGTGATAAGGGAGTGTTAATAACACCATGAATCCCTCATTTTGAGGAAAATGGGGCTTTTTATTCTAGGCTGTTAAAGCATTTTACAAAGCTCTTCACAAATGTAACCAAGGAGTGGTGCCTGTGTCCAGCTGCTTCACATGAACAATCCCGCCGGCAAAACCTTGTGCCCGCCTGAAATGATGAGACATTTGTGAGGCAGAAATACTCTGTATTAAAGGAGACACTGATCGTATCCAAGGTTTCTGTTCTGTTACAGTTCGTCTCAACCTTAATTTCTCCCTGTCATGTCTCCATGTGTTCCTCTTTCTGCACGTGCATTTTAAGTTATCACCAGGGTTGGCCAGTCAGAGGATCATGTTTGGGGGGTTTACATAAAGCTATAATGTCTTTTCCAGATGAGGTACCCAAATAAGACCTCCATGTGAAGTTTCATTGGGCTTCTAGGACACTGTGTGCCTCTTCTCCTTCATTTCACCTTTGGCTGGGGGGGCTCATGACACAGACCCTTTCTCACCTACTGTCAGGGCTGCTTTGCAGATGGGCACAGGCACAGGTCCTGGTACATGCTGGAGACAAAATCCCCCTGGCCCACCCTGTGGCCTCAGGGGCCACCTCACAGAAGGAGGGGACTCTGGAGTCCCTTGCAGCAATGTGTGCAGACTTCAGGCTACACCCTGAATGTGGGGCTGAGGCTCAGCAGCTACTCCTGCTTTGTGGTGACTTGGGCATTGCTGCAGCGATGTGAACATGAGCACAGAGTGAGCTCAGAGGAACCCAAAGATGCTCTTGCAGAAGGATGCAGCTTCTTACCGCAGGCAGCAGGATTTATTCCAACTATGATAAAACTTTGGTTTTCATGGACTTTGTGGCTTACATCAGACAAGTCACTGGTCTCCCACCTAGTTCTTCTTCATCTGCCTTCCAGTTCTCTCCCCACACTTGCTGCTAGCAAAGCAAGTCCCTCCCACCTCTGCTGTCCTTCGAAGAGTTTTCCCATCAAGGTATGGAGTGGATTTTCTAAGGCTCAGTGTACTTGTGAGCACATCCACTGAATACTCCCATCTATCTGCTTAACTCTTTGGGAAAAAATAGTAAAGCCGTCAAACAATGAGTGAACACAAAAGCATATGTGAAGAATTGGCAAGGAGCATTCCCTGACTCACAGCATCCATGCTTCTGCATGTCTGCTCCACTCACAGATCACTGCCTCTCCTTACCCTTGCTTTAATTAGTAAGGGCTGAGTACACTCTGGGAACATGCTGGAAGAGGAGTGATGAACAAAACAGCAGCTCCAGATGAGCGAAAGCATCTGAGGAGTTTAAGATGGAAAAATGGTTTGGTCTGTGTTCTCCGACCATGTGTGCATACACCATGCTAGTGCCTGCTCCAGCTAATGAGAATCTTCACTCCCAGGAGCAGCCAGAGGTACAGCCAAGCAGAGAAACTGCCTGCGCCAATTACCTGTGCAAGAGCACATTCCTGAAAGTGTCTTTTCTCTGAGTGGTATTTAGCTCATGCTCTTCTGATGCTGGATTAGGGGTCTGGAAAGTCTCTTGCCTTGGGCCTTGGCCAAAGCTGTTCTCAAATACCTCCAGCGATGTGCTGCTGCTCCTTCCTGAAGAAGCTGGCCTGGCCTGCTGAAGAGGTGACCCAGTGCTCCTGTTAAATTTTCCTCTGCACAGTATCCTCCAGGTGTCCCCAGCCAGACCATTTCACCCCCTCTTTGGTGGCTGGAGACCTGTGATTTCTCTCCTCCTTCATATCACTGCAAATCCATGTGGACCATCGGTCTGTTGTCCATCACCTCTTAGCAAGGACTTTGCTGCGCTGGAATAGTTTTCTTCTTTTTGATCTTTCCAAAGAAGCCACAGACTTTTCCAAAAGTGCTCCAAGAATGCAGCCTAGTGGCCTCCGGAGCCGCCTGCTTCATGTGCTCCTTGCTGTCACGGCTCTCAGGTGATGAGTGGAGGGGCTGAGTGTGCCGGGAAGGGTTTTCGCATGTAGTGTGAGCCTCCCCTTTGTCCTCTCCAGCAGTAAGATCAGGGCAGTGATAATGGCTTTGTTTAAAAGGAAGAAAAGGAAGGAAAATGGAAGTCTTACACAACAGAAGTCGCCTCACCCAAGTATCCCAAGGACTTTGGCTGCCAAAACTGGATGGAAATAAACGCTCCGGACAATGCACAGCCCTATCTGGGAGCCGCAGGAGCCCGGCCAGCAGCCTCTTTCCTCGCAGGATCTGATAGGGCTCTTTGCTGGCACGGGATGGGTGCACCGGCCATTGTTCATGTGCTGGCGGCCGGCAGCCTTGTCCTGGGATCCACACGGGCTCGCCGGGAGCAGAGAATCACAGGAAATCGGACCAGATCATACCCGACCTTTAACTGCATCACATTGCCGGGCAGTATTATTTTTCTCCACTGTCCTTGTTGGCTCTTTTTGGACACGAGGAACGGTGTGACATGCAAACAGCTGGTTTCTCAAAATAACTGTGAATGCATCATTGTTGGACTGATTCATGGTCTACCTATGGCCGTATCCTCCCCCTGAAAAAGGCTGAAACAAGTTAGTTTGGAAAAAAGCAGGGTGAAACATTCTGCAAAGTTGCTGGCTCTTTCCTCAGGCCAAGTGAGGAGCATCACTTACTGAGTAAGCAGCACTTATTCATGGGGGGGGTCTTTACACTTGATGTCTGGGGCAGTGGCATGCAGCATGACAATTGCTACCTCAGGGATCTCCTCCTCTGCCTGCAGTGGGCAGGGCACAATGTCTTGCCATTTCTCCTTACAGACATGCCCGAATTGCTAAAAGAAACCTGCTAGTTCCTACAGGAAATGGTGATTCTTCCTCTTCTCCCAAACTCCCCAGAACAAGGGGAGTTTGCTCCTTTCCCAGAACAAGGAAACCTTGTGATTACTGAGGGCTTTAATTCAACTTTGCTGTTGTCTCATCAAGCTGGACAGTCTCAGCAGACAGCCTTGGGGAAGGGATCTGTGTGGGTGCCATCCCAGCAGCACCCTAAAATCAGCAAGGGGGGCTGAGGTGGGATGTGTACTGCATCTTTGGACTAGTCACCTGAGTTTTGGGATTACAGGCACTTTCTTTGCATAGCAGCAAAGAGGGCACAAGCTCTGCTCGCCTCGATCTTCCACGTCCACGGTGAGGGCATAGGGAAGGGAGTGACCTGAGCAGCTCTGCCTGCAGCAGCCACTATGCCCTCTCACCAGAGCAGCGCTCAGAAGTGGGACCAGCAAAGACTCAGTGTTACCCACCGGAACCCTTCCTCACCACCAAGACCAGCTATGGTCTTTGGGTTTCTTATTATGGAACCTGAGTTTTACTTGCAGCCTTTCTACAGAGCAGCTTGGTCTCAAGTGAGGCAACGTAAGTCCTTGCAAGTGCCACTGAACAGGTCAGCAACCCTTTGCCATGAGGGCTCCGTCATTGCCTTGCCTCCTGCCCATCTCCCCAGCTGGCAGCAGAACGCAACAGCTTTCCATCTTTAAAATATTACCCTTAATTAATTTGTACTGATGCCCCTGGTAATACTATTATTTGTAATACCTCTGTGCATCCCTAGGGAAAGAGTCTTAATTAACATCTGTAAAGCTGCCTGAGAACCATGCCTGGAAAATGTGAGGCAGAGGAGGTTACTGTCATAGCAAGATGGTTTTATCTTCTTTTATCTTCTTTTTTATTTTCCCCTTCTTTGCAGGCCCCCTTCTTTTTTTCCCAGTAGGCATGAAGACCTCCATCCATCCTTGCACATGGGCTTGCTTTTCAGCATTATCTCTGCTAGCAAAGAGCCTGCCAAACCCAGTTTTCCCAATTTCCATGGATTTTCCCAGAGTGTGCCTGCACAGGACTCAGCCATGCATGCACACACAAGCACGTGGGTGCACACTCTCTGGATATCCAAACATTTTCCAACAATAGTTTGCAGTCCCCAGTGGCTTGCAGAACCTCCCAAATTGCCTTCTGCCTTCTCTGTAAAGTAGCTTAACCTTGCTTTTGCATGGGGTGTGTGTGGACAGTCACACTGAGAGCACACATCTTCTTAGACCCATGTCAGTGAAGAGCTCAGGAGTCCCCACTGCTGTTTGTTCACTAACTGAGAAATTAGACACAAATCGAATGTAAATCCCCAGGTTTGGAGGCAATGGCAGCAAAGCCTGTGACTGGCAGCATCATGCAGCCATGCTGCTCCTCAGAGGAGGGCAGGCAGCAAGCACCTGGCCAGCACTGGCTACACCACCCAGCTTGTGCTGAATCCCAGCCACACTGGCCTCATTAGTGAGAGGCTGCCCTAGACTAATTACCTTATTTGGAAAGGTGTAGGATCAGCTGGTGAAGTGCCACAGTAAGGTTGCTCTGGCACTGGGCATGTAGCTGCACTGTGTGTTAAAGGGGTACCTGGAGTACAGGATGCTGCACAGATCCTCATCACAGCCCAGCCTTCAGATTGCCTGTCAGGGGTGCAATGACCTAAATCCTTCCTTTTCCCATGAATAAGCCTTTATCTGGCTGAACATCCATGCAGGTTCTCCCTCTGTTCTTGGAAGGAGGCCGCTCTGCTTGCAGATGGGGTGCCCCATCCATGGCACAGGACAGCGGATGGAGCTGAAGCTCTTCTCCAAGCAGGTAGGTACCCATGGCCCCAGAGCCAGAGCAGTTTTGCAGGACTAACCAGTGTGTCCTTCCAGCAAGCAGAGGCCCTGTTGCTGGTTGCTGTCAAATCTTTCCAGCCAAATCTCCAACATCTTGGCTGAGCTGTGCTCCAAAGCCAGCCAGATTTCTGATGCTTAGCAAAAATATTCATTAACGACTTAATCTGCGCACACACAGGGGAAGCTTTTAGTGTATTTGTTCTAGGTCTGTGAAAGAGTGATCTGGCCACTGCTTTAAACTCTGCCTTGATCTGTGACCTCAGAGATGAAGAATTCAGAAAACTGCTGTTAGGGGAGATAGGCCAGAGTGTCCCTTGTGCTCACACCACAGTGTGCTTACCCACCAACACACACCACTCGTCCAAAAAAGCAAGTGCTGCAAAATGCAGTGATTTGCTGCAAAATCATCACCTAAGTGCTGCAGGACAATGCTGCCCAGATGCTTTGGGGGGGAAGGTCTGGGGCTGTAATGCTCCCATTAGCCCAGCCGAGGACAAGGTGTTATGTGACAGAAAAGCATCACGCCTGACTGTGCAACTCCTTGTAACTTCATGGTGGGATCTCACCTTCTGTGATCTTTGGTGTGTCCCATCCTGCTTCTCAATGTCCTGGCTGCTGCAGTCAGGGTCATAGGTGATTTGATCAAGAGAGAGCTGATAGAGTGCTGTGAGAGCATCATTTGTGCGCAAGCAAGGGAGAAGGCAGGAGAGTGCTGGGAATGGGGAGAGCCAGCATTTGGGGGCTGAAAGGGTTTCCTGGGGTTACTGCCTGTGAGCCCTCTCCTCCCAAAGCACCATCATCCTGCCTGGCATGAAACACGCTCTTCAGACACTGCTGGCGAGGCAGTACTGGCAGTACTGGCATTGCCTTCAGACTTGTGTGTGCCTTCCTCCTCCACTGAAGAGCTGAACCCCATTTCTCCCAGCTACTGACGACTTGAAGAAAGCAGCTCAAAGCCCCTCACATCAGCTCTCTGGGACCTCTGGGGTAATTCTGGCTGCTGCTGCGGGACATCTGCTCTGGGGCATCCTTGGTGGTTGCAGGTAATCCAGGGTGTTCTCACCACAGCAGGGGAGAGATGCCCCCAGCCCTTCCTCTGACCAGCTTGGGTCTGATCACCTCTGCAGTTAGCTTCTGCAGATAAATCACCTCTGCTCAGAGTCTTGTGGTGGGAAAAGAGCTGGTGCAGCAAAGGGGATGAATCTCAGAGCTCACACTTTGCATAAGGAGATTGGGATGGGAAGGTGGGAAGGAAGGGAAAACATGGGGGAGGCACTGCCGGTTCTGTGTGGATAGATAGAGCGGTGCGAGGGCTGGCTGGTAGGGGAGATGCAGCCAAAAAGAGACACAAAATCACATGTAATGATCCCAGCTACCCCCACAACACCATCACTTGTCCTCCCCAGCCCGGATGAGCCCACGGGGTGGGTGTCTCTGAGTCACACCAACACCACCAGGCTGGGGTGTGCAAGAGCTCAGGGCCTCTGATGACTGTTCCAAAACAGCTGTCTGTGGTGCAGGCACAGGCAGGATGCCTGTTCTTTAGTGGGACAATACTCCAGAACAATACTGGGTGACCCATCAAGCCTTCAGCCTCGTGTTAAGGGGCACGCATGCCTGTGCCATCTCTGGAGGCTGGAGGCCTGAGCTGAGGATTCTGCCAGCCGATGCCTCCTCATTTTCTCCACCTGTACCATCAAGTCAGTCTCTGCAGGACAAGGAGTTGAGGTCACTGTGCAAATGGGAGTTTCACGTGGGCAGAGAGGTCCCAGAAGCTCCTCTGCCTCTGCCACCCACATTCAGGGAGCAGCTGGCCCCAGCCCCTGCAGCTTCCACTATGCAGATGCTGTGGGGAGCTTGCATGAACACGGGCAAGAGGTTGGAGCATCCTGCCCTTTCCTTGGAGGGGACATTGGGTGCGGGCAGGCACTCCTCTGGGATACTGCCATCCTGCTGGGCTGAAACAAGGCATTGACAAATGATGCATTTTGGTCTCCTTCCTCCCTTCCCTTTGGCAGATGCTGTTGTGTCTAACGCTAACCTGTTACAGCTGATAACAGCCGCAAATGCTGCTGCTGCTTTCATAAAAATTCGTGGGATGCCAGATTATTTCCATGCACAACAGGAGCCCTTGGACTGTGTCTGCACGAGCTTCTTCCCTCACGTCTCCAACATTGCTGCCGCTGGTCCAGATGTGGGGTAAGGTGGGCATGTCTGAGCTGGGGGAGCACCCTGTGGTCACCCCTGCTTGATTCTTTACTGCAGTGAGGGTGAGAGCTCTGGGATGGAATGATGGACACATGCAGATGGACAGACACACACAACTTTTATAGGAGTTTCTAAGCAACTTAGTGCACAAATTCCCTTAGAAACGAAGCTCCTAAACCACAAGGAAAGACCTGATCTTGTCCTAGGAAAGATTGGCATGTCCCAGGAGAAGCCCCCAACACAGCTGTGCTGGTGGCCCCAAGACAGGGATACTCTCAGGGGGCCACATTCAAAGGATCCAGAGCAAGATGCTGGCAGAAGCACAGCTGCAGCATGGTCTGCATTTCTGGGGAGATTTGATGGAGGGAATGCTGATGAGCAATAAACAAGGTGCTGCCTGAGTCTTGTTTGGAGGAAAGAGGGGAGGGAGCGGAGGGGATGAGGGAAAGAAAGTAGCACAAGGAGGAAGAGAAAGAAATGACCTTGGTGAGTTTTTCTGGCTGCCCTCCAGGTTGCAGGCTGATGCCAGAAAAGTCTCCGAGTCCCTTTTGGCTGGAAGTCCGCTCGCTGCGTTAGGTGAATCACACACACATTTCTGGAACATTACATGTTCACAGTTGCAAAGCTTGCAGTAATTAGAAAAACTACAAGACCAAGGCAGGAGGAAAAAATATGAGTCACACATGGAAGTGCTGTTATTGTACTGTAGGAGAATCAGCTTTGCACATTTCCAAAGGTAAATGCACATCAGCCTCCCTTGCTGCTGGGAAGGGCTCTGTGCTGCTGCCCTCACCCTGCCCAGCTGCCTGCACCACTGGGTGAGCAGCGGCTCTGGAAGGGGCCAAGGAGACATTAGGACATGTCTGCACAGGGAAGCGAAGTTGCGTTTAGGTAGGGCGTGACATTCCTGTGGGATGACTACAGACCAGGAATAGCTTCTGCGGAGTTAACTCCCAGTGGGGATGTTCTTGCTCCACGTTGCTGGAACGGCCCACATTGATCATGATCCACTTCCACCCATGGATTCAGATGCTTCAAAATAACTCCAGAACAAGAGCTTCCATGCCAGGAATTGATCACAGGGAGTTATCACTGCACAGGCAGGTCTTCATGGTAACAGGAGACCAGCTGCTGCCACCCCTATGGTGATGCATAGGCTGGGAGTCTCCTCCCACCCTCCAGCACGTACCAGCAACAAACGGTGACCTGTTATCACTCACTCCCTTCAGCAAGCCTCGAGGTATTGCTTGCTTGCAAGAGCAGCAAGCCCCATACCAGCCCCCTGTGTTCAGGGGGGGTTCATAAATCATGGAGACAGTCTTGTTTCCAATGAACTGATGGATGGAGCTTTCATCCCTTTCTTTGCATGACCCTTCTGCTGCTATTCATTAACAACACAAAGGGTATTTTAACCTGGGAGCAAACCAGGCTCTGGTTTGTTTAGTGAACTCTCCTCCTGAGTCATCCCGTTTGGCTTAGGCAAACCCTGTTCCAGGCAGCCTGATGGCTTCTGCCACCAAGGCTGTGCTCCCCGAGCACCCCCGGCAGGACACTTCGGCATGACTGCATCGCACCACATCACATTGCATTGCAGTACATCACACCACATCACACCGCATCACACCACAGTGCACCACAGTGCACCATGTCTCATCACACCACAATGCAGCATGTGTCATCACACCTTTAGGCGAGCTGGTGAGCAGAAAAGCTGGGCTCAGAGCATGGCATCACCGCGCATTGCAGCACAACCACCTGGTTTCCAAAAAGTGTGAGTTTGCACCAGCCAAAGGACCAGCTCTCGTCTTCAGTTTTAAGTGCCATGGGGCTACAAGGGGTGGTGGGAGCTACTAGCATCTGGTGAAGATTCCATTTGGAGAAGGCCAAAGAGTGAATTCTGCCTCAGTTGATGAAGTGATGCTATGGACAAACCACGCTGAACATGAAATCTTCCTGCAATACTCCAAGACAGATTGTTACATCTCTCTGCCAAGAAATCAAATGTTCCTGCTAGAGTCAGAGCTTTCACAGAAAGCCCCCTCTGGGACTTCAAGTGAGGCTAAGACAACAGTCCAGAGCTTTGCTAGCAAATCATGAGTCCCGAGTGTGTCTCCAGCTGGCAGGGCCATCATTGACCTAAATGGCCTTGTCCTCCCTGAAGCAGCTCTGTCAATTTGGCCACAATCCACTTAATAATGCAGCTAGAGTATAAAGATGTATCCAGGCCCAACCACAAAACAGCTGGAGACGGTAAGGTTGACTTAATCCTGGTAGAATAAAAAGGGGAAACTAGTGGGAGTCAACTAGGATGTTTCTGGCTGAGTTTTGAGCAGTGCTGAGTAATAAAAGGGATCAAATGCGTTAGGCACAAACTGTCTGGAGCCACATTTGTTGTTGTTGTTTCAACTAATTGAATTTTAGTGCAGGTGAAAGGTACCAGATTGACAGCTCTAGGGAACGGTGTCTGTTACTTAGACTAGGTACAGCACAGGCAGTGAATCCCCTCTTAATCCCCATCTTCAGCCAGACACCATGCTTCCCTCTCATGGGGAGAAAGAAATTCGGCCCCTGACACATGCAGCCCTTCCCTTCTGCAGCTGGGATGAGGGCTGAGGGCTCTGTATCACTCTGGAGATCCCTGGCAGGCCCCTGGCTTCATGGAGATACTCTAAGGACTGCTGGGGCAACACCTTTGAGTATGGGAAGAGTGGGATGAGGAACCTTTCCTATGCCTGCCCCAAGGACCATCCTTGCGTCTGGGGAGGGCAGGCAGGAGGAAGGGCTGCCTTGGGGTGAGTAGCACAGCGGAGGCAGAGAAGGGAGCTGCTGCTTACATTAGGAAATACGCTTTAGCCAGCTACCAGGAAGACTTTGCCCGAGGAGAGCAGTCAGGGCAGCCAGAGCTGGGGCCGAGCAGGGGTGCAGGGAGAAGAACCCCAAAAGGGGAGCATCATCTGCAGCCTTCACAGGGAGGGCTGTGCACCGGCAGCCTGGCAGAGGGCAGCAATGTGGCTGCACTCACCAGCTGGGTGGCTTTTGCCCCCTCCACAAGGCAGGGATGGTTCTTATGCAGCTCTGTAATGTGCCAAAGGGTTGGGCGCATTGAGTAACATTTCACCACCAAAAGTCCAAAAATCTAAATGTCCTTGCTCAAGCAAGACCCTGTCCAGTCTAGAAGAGTACAAAGGCTGGACTGAGTGTGGGGCACACAGTGCAGGGGCTGGCATGCTGCCCCTCGCAAGGGCAGGGATGGGCAGGGTTGGGCAGTGAGGCTGGGAGAGCTGGGCCAGCCGCACACCTCACCGATGCGCTTTAGCAAGCATGTTTCCCAAGGGAAAGCTCTTAGCAGGGGCACCTTGTCAGCCCTGCTCTATAAATAGCTGGGAAAAAGCCCGGACAGGAAGCAGTGGATTTTAGGAAGGGCTTGGGGAAGGGCTCGGTTTCAGCCTTGCCAAGTCTCGGTCACGCGGGACGATGACTCCTGCACCATGGAGGATGCTGGAAGCAGCGCTGAGGGTGTTTTGCCCAGCTAGACAGGGCTGAGCTCCGCACTCCCTTTGAACTCCTCCTGCTGTTTTCCTCACGACCTGGCAGGACTCAACAGACAGCTCCATCCTCCAGGTGCTAAGGACAAGAGTTGCCTTGGTTTGTATGGGAAAGCCTCACTGTTCATGTGGGTAGAGGCTATCGAAGTTGTTTAGCAGATGTTAGAGGGATAAAAGCGGGCAGGTCTGCTCGTTTCCAGGCAGGCTGGGACCATCCAGGTGCAGAGTTTAGGGGTATTAAGTTAGTGATCCTGATGGGCACAGAAAATAAATTCTTCACCGTGCGGGTTCTGTTGCTGCTGTCTCTCTCACTTAGATTAGATTTGGTCCTGCTTACCGGGCTGCACAAAGCCCTGCTTTGCTTTGCTGTGTCAGTTCCTATACTGTGAACCGTGTCTTACAGGCATTTATTGGGAGCTGGCTGCGGCGTTTGACTCGCAGGATATCAGTTTTCCAGCTAGGGCAGACGCATGGGAACAGCAGCCCTGTTAATAACAAGGTGTGCCCCATCCCTGCCAGTCCCGGGAGGAGAGAAATAAAAACAAGGAAGGATTAAAAAAAGCCATGGCTTTGCTGCATCTTGCCTTGGCTTGCTTTCATTCAGGTTTTTGTTATGGAATCAAGCTGGCTTTGTGTTTTTTTAAGTGATCCCAAAATAGCCATTTGGCACAGCCCTGTGCAGTCCAGCTTTGCAGGCTGCTGCTCCGCCTGCAGCTTGTTCCCAGCAGGTCTTGTCGCAGCCAATTTGGGTGCTGCTGGCACCTGATGTGCAAACGCAGGGAAGGGGGAAAGCACAGCTTCCCTTTGAGAATAGCCACTTTGAGGACAAGTACCCAACTCCTATGTACATCTTTTGTAATAAATAAAGGCAGCTTTTCATATCTGAGTTCCTCCTTCGGGAGGGATGTCTGGACTGGAGGACATGGGGATCTGCTGTCTTTCAATGTCACTTCAGTAATCAAAGTCCTGCAGATGAAGCTCTCGCTTCAGATGCTGAGGGCTCAGGCTGGTAACGACGTGCGGTATCAGCTCTCCACTTGTGGCCAGCCAGTTCTGCTAATTACTGAGCTGCTGTTCCCCGCAAACCGTGCGTGCGTCAGAAGCCCGGCATCAAGGAGAGCCAGCGTGAGTCAGACTTGAAAGCCCTGAGAAACCCCACCAGGCTCGGAGCTGGCGGTGGCCACGTGCTTCCACAGCCAGAGCGAGCAGTGGATGAGGTGATGGTGCTGAGCTCCTTCAGCAGGGACATACAGTGCGATGGAAGATGGAGTTGGGGAATGGGTTCCATCCACCCTATACACCCCTGCAGTGGCAGTGTGGGGGAGAAGGAACCCATTTGGTCCTTGAGCTGATGGTGCAGCCCGGGTCGGTGTTTGTGCCCTCCTGCCTCACGGGTCAGGGTGTGTGGCTTGGTACTTCTTACTGGCCTGCAAAATTGTCTGACCCCAGCACTGCCGGGTACCTCTGAGCCAACAGAGGCTTCCACCGTGGCAGCCAATGGGGCAGGGAGGCAGCATTGATGCAGAGCCCTTGTCCCTGCCTGACCTGCCATTTCCATCCCTGGTCTACAGAGACAGCAGGATCCAGAGAGCTGAAAGAAGGTTGCTAGACACAGCACAACCCATGTCTGGTGGGAAAAACAGTTAAGGTAATCCTTCCCCACCCTAAGTCGCATACCACAGGAAACCTTTTATTTCTGATTCTGCCCCTCAGGGGTGCTGTCTTCAGCGGGGTGCCCTCTCTGAGTGGTGCAGAGGGGACATCAGCACTTTCCGCTAGACCTGGGCACTGCTGATGTTCAGAACCAAACTGGAATTGAAATGCAGACAGCAGCGGTCTCACAGGAGGTTAGGGAGAGCCGAAGCTGCGGAGAGCCGTCACGTAGCCCGGCCTTGCATGCCACCTACGGTTCCTTCTGATGCACGCTCTCTGGCTGGCAGCAGAGCCGTTTATTTACAGCCAGGCAGAGGCACCCGTAGCAGACAGATTCCCCAGTGGTGCTCCTTTTATGCTCAGGAAAGCTCCAATATAAAACCTGTAGCAGGGAGCATGGGCTCTGAGCCACAACCCAGCTGCATCACAGGGCAAAATGCTCTGCTGCCAATAGCGATGAGCGCAGTGCTGGTGCTTCCCTGACATAAAGACACTGGAAATAGGTTGTACACAAGGAATGAACCATGTGTTACTAAGATGCAATGACAGGAGTTAGAGGCCAAGGAGGTTTTTCATGCCTGGCAGAGCACCCATGCTCCAAAAGTCATCCCTGTTTGGGCTGCTGCAGGCTGGGCACCCAACACCAGAGATGCACGGAGCTGGTGTGAGCCAGCCCTGGTGAGATACCACCCCATGCTCACGTCTCTGGCTGTCCTGCTTCTTCCAGCCATGCCTGAAGCACACCTGCTCCTCTCACAGCACTGAAAGGACCTCCTGCTTCTGGGCCAGACACGACCTTGGGCCCTGGGGGCTGAAATGCAAACCTCACCCTTGAATGTCAGCTCTGGCTTTCCGGTGTTCAGATTTAAATGTCTGATTCTCCTTGATAGGAAGCGAAACAGGAACTGGATGTTTCAGTCAATCCAGCCCTTGTTGCACTCCTGCCCAGTCTGCACATCCCATGTGTGCTGTCGCAGAGGAGGATGTGTCCTTCTGTCTTTCTGTCCCACCACAGCTTGGCCATTAGGGGATGCTCAGGGGAAGAAGCAGGCAAACACGCTGTGCAGAGAGAGGCAGCTTGCAGCCACCTGAAAATGAGGACTGACCCATTTCTGGCTGAGCCACTGAGGACCCAGTGCTGTCTGAGTTTGCCTCCCTCCCTTGCAAACATCCCCTTTCGACCTCTGCAGCCACCCATGGGTGTCTAGCTGGTACAGAGATGTGTCAGACCAGTGACTGCAGGATGGAACTCCAGTATGTGGGACAAGGCTTTGCACTGGAACTCACGTATGTGGGACAAGGCTTTGCACTGGAACTCACAGAGCAGCAGGAAGCAATGGCAAACAGCAGAAGAGGATGGGAGAGACAAATGTCTCTGTCCTGTGTGCTAGCACTAATGGGGGGAGGATATGCTCCAAATACTAAGGATATGGCAGCAGCAGTCACTGCAGGAGAGGTGAGCTCCTGCTCCCAGCAGTACGGAGCTGATGGAGCAGAGCTGAGTCCAAGTCACATCTGGGGGAGCTACTGAGTTTCTCTGACAGTGTCTCACCTTCTGATGCTCTGTGCAAAGATGCAGTGACTGAAATCTGGATTTTGGAGCTTGAACTTTATCATCCTGACTACTTCTGCCTTGTTGCACTTAAAGAGGACAGCATCCCAGTGTCAGAGAGGAGCACTGGTGGTCCTCCAGCTGGGGCTGACGCAGACCAATACAAATGCTGGGCCATCTGAGAAGCTCTTCCTGCAACAGTAAATATGGGAAGCGTGCTTTCAGGCTGTCTCCCTTTTCTGGGAGATGAAGGACACACGATCGAGGCCTTGGGAAACACAGTGTTTAATATTTATCAGAACCACATCACAACATACCTGGAGGTGCCACTGAAAAGCAGGCAACCCAGGTGGCCACCACAGCAAAGGGTCCCCTCCACAATGCCGGTCCCAGGGGCTGGCAGGAGGGTCTGGGAAGGGTGTGGAGACTGGCAGCGCTGTGTAAGGTGACATACCCTGGCTCCTGCCTCTCTCATCTGAACACAAGGTTGCCTTGGAGACACTGGGACGTGATCAGTCCTGGTGGCTCTGATGGCTCCTAGAGGCAGACGGGCTCTTGCTGTAGGGAGCCGTGCAGGCACCCTGGCTGCTTCGCTGCATGCCATCCTGGAGTGGGTGCTCATCGGGCCCTGTGCTGCTTGTGGCGTGGCATCATCCTGCTCCTCAGAAGGCACTGCTTCTTCTGGGGCACATATATCACCTCCCTGCAGCCCAGCGTGTGTGGGTGTCCAGGATAGCACAGGATCCCACTGCACATCACTGCAAGAGCCAGCCCCATGCTGCCAGCCCTGCTTGTGCTTGGGGCTCCTGTGGTGCCCTGGGGCAGTCCAGGTGCTGTGATGGGAGGGCCCAGTACTGCACCATTGCAGCCGGTGCCCCTGCACCCTGCAGAGCCTCCAGAGATGTCTCTGTCCTGCATTAGAGATCTAAGCTCAAACAATAAGGGTAATGGACAGGAAATTAGAGATAAGTAGGTGGTTTGACAGGATTAAGGATAAGCAAAAGAAACATAATTATGTGATAGCTGCTATCGGACAAGGGCTGCTACGAAAGGGAATGTAAATGACCTAAAAAAAGCACTACACCAGATCAAACAGCTACACTTTGCAGATAACAGCCCAAAAACACAGGGTATAAATATTTATCACAAATGAATTCTCCAAACACTCCCTACTCACGATCACATTAACAATAGATGGGATTGAGGATAATAAAGGCTTTTCACAATCTTTTCTTTTTTTGGTCTTTTTTTTTTTTTCCTGGGGCTTTTATACACATACAGCTGTGTGTATGTGTGTGAGAGATAGGAGCACACCGTCGCTGTGGGATGCGGGTAGCATTGGTGAGCAGTGTCCGGGGGTCTTTCGCCCCTCTGGCTTCTCCACAGCTCCAGGTCCTCAATGCCCACATAGCACAGCCAGGGCCCACTCCTCTGCCACCTCCATGGCTCTGAGCATCACAAGGGAAAGGAGACCTCACCCCTGCTCCTGCCTGGGAGCCATTGCAGAAAAGTATCCTCCGCTATCCAGAACATTAAAGTTTGTCTTTGCTGTCTGGATGGTCAGTGAGGAGCGAACAACAGCTGTTCCCTGGGGAAATGCTGGAGCCCCAAATGTGGCTGAAGCCTGGACCATTCCCACTGCTTCTTTCCTCTGTCCAGGGAAGGGAAAATTAGTGAAAGGTTGGCACATTCCTATGGAGTCATTGGGAAGCCTCTGCCTTGCCTGTGAGCAGGGCTGGGCCCTCGTGTCGGCAAAGCATGCTGAAGGTGTGCAGCTCTTCTGTGTGTAGGTGCCAAGCGTGGCTGTGACCTCAGCCCGAGCAGAGAGTGATCCCTGGCACCTTCTCCATGCAGCCACCAGCCCTGGCACAGGCCGAGGGTTCCCCCAGCACAGCCACCCTCATGCTACGTCTCGGACAGACCTGGTCTTCTTCGTGATTTCTTCTGGTGGTTGTTATTTATTTAACAAGAGGAGACACAAAGCCTCCATAACCTGGGCTTGCAAATTACTGAAGCCCAGGAAATGAAAACTCCACGGCAGCATTAATTGGAGGGCTTTTTAATTAAAATCAGCTTGTTTCCTGATCAAAGATTAAAGGAAGGAAGAACGCTGAAAGAAAAAATAACAATAAACCAATTCCCTCCCTGCCCCTCTCTGGCATTCACGAGGTGTGGGCTGAGCACCCTGCGTCATCCCTGCTGCTTTGCTCTCATACCTTTTGTGGGTATTTTTTCCCCACAGAACTCTTTTTTATCTCCTCTTTCCATCTGTCTTCATCCTCATCTCCTTCTCTTCTGCCTGTCCATTGTATCACGCTTGCACCAACCCCTTTGGTATCATCTCTCAGCACTTGCAGGGGCACTGTGGGGCTGAGTGAGGGGAAAAGAGGAGGAGGAATGGGAGGCGCAGAGTTGAGCTTGGTGTTTCCATCTCTGGTCCCCATTAGCTAATTGCAGGGAGCAGATGAATGGAGCTGACTTCTGGAGAAGCTCACTCATGGCTCAGCCTCATGGCTGCACCCGAGCATCTTCTCCCATCCCCATCCTTGCAAGTGATGCAGTGAGCAAAGGGCTTCAACAAGAAGAGAGTTTTTCTCATCTGGAGTTTTTCTTAATAGTTTTGGAGAATTAAATTCTGGCAGAGAAGTTAGCATTGCCCAAAGACTGAGCTGCTGTGACTAAATAGCATTCAATGAGCCTAAACAAAGTATGTTGCTAACGAAGATGAATATTTGGTGCTTTGGAAAGGCTGATGTTCCAAAGGCTGCTCAGAATCACTGTGGGGGAAAAAAACAGTCAGAAAAGTAAGAATAGAAGCAGGAAATTCTTTAATCAAAATTTATGAATCACCAAAAAAGCTACTGTTTCTTAAGATTAGACCTGAGCACAAAGCCCCAGGAACAGGGAACAACCAACAGGAATGATGGGAAATTGGCTGCAACAGATAGATGGGAGACTCTAAAATGTACAGAATTGGTGAGGGAAGGTAAAGGCATCGAGGAGGGGTTGGTGACTGGCTGGCAGTGGGTGCTGAGCAGGAGTTAGCAGTGTTGGACAGAGCAAGTGCTGCAGCAGTAAGAGGCTCATTACCAGCTCACAGCAGCCATGGTGCTGCCGGGAGGGCTCCTCTGTGCTCCCTTGGAGCAGGGGGACAATGCTCTGCTGTCATGCAAGGCTGCTGAGGCACGTCTCGATCTAATGGCAGCCACTGAGGATTGCCACATGTCCTAGAGAACAAATGCCTTGGAGCCACTTGGCCTTGGAACTATGAGAACTGAGGCTCCGGTGTATGCCAAGAGACTCTTTGCATTGCTAGCAGCACTGGGGATTGGGTACAGGGCAAGCACCTCACACTCTGGCTGTGCAAAGAGCAAAAAGGGCATCCTGGCCTCAGCTGAAGAGGGGAATAAATGATAATGAATTTAATTGAGGAGCAATTAGTGTCAGTCAGCATGGCGTTATGGAAATGGATCTTGCCAGCAAATCTGATTTTGTTCTGTAATGGGATGAGACTTTCAGTTGCAAAGGTGGCTGTGCAGATGTAACCCATGGGTGTCCCAATAGTGAGGTGTTGGGGAGGAGGTGGGGGTCCCTCATGAAATCCCTACCTATTTCTGCCACCCGCTGCTCCATTGCATGTTGAACTTCTTGGATGTGAGCAGAGATCAGATGATGGAGAATAGTGGGGTTGAGGCAGGGGAAGGATCCGAGTGCTGCCTGGCACAGGGGGCTCTGGGGGTCAGGCAAGAACACTGGCCATTTGGACATGGCGTTTGCATAAGCCACATTCTGCACACTTACTCGATTTCTGCTGCCTGTGTTCCTAAAAACCATGGAGAAATGGAAAGGGTCCAGAAAAGAGCCACAGAAATAGCTGACAAAAACGCCTTTGTTGTTGAAGCCTGTATTAGTGCATCAGTGTGGGTTTAAGGAGATTAGAGGGCACACTCAAAGTCTGTTCATCTAGGGGAGCAAAGCGTAATTGGAAGGACTGAGCAGAGGCTGAGCCTGGACAAGATCATGGTGGGAACAGGCACATCCCTACTTTCTACATCATGGCAAACCTTCGATAGGCACCGCTGAAAGTCAGGAGATGGACACCCTCCAGCTAGACCCCTATGGCTGTCAGACCTAAAGCCAACAATGTGGGGGGATCATTGAAAATTGAACCCAGGAAACCCAAGCGGTCCAGACCTCTCCTCTGGAGGACATTGGATGGGGCCACAGTTCTCTGTGGGGCCCTGGAGACCAGACGTGGGTGGTGGGTGAGCAGCAAAGCCCCATCCCAGCTTTACATCTGCGGTGAGGAGAGGAGCAAGGGCTGGGAAGTGGGGATTTCTTATTAACTTCTGGGAACTGGAGCTCTTCTCTGCATCAAGGATATTATTTATGTGCACGAGATGCAGGCTGATTATGAGAAACATATTGATTGAGGTTTCACAGCTACTGAACACAGTAGATATGTATCAGTTACACCACAGCCTAAACCTGTATCAATGTGTTTCTCATAATCAGCTGGCATCTCATTAACATAAATAGCTGTCTTCTCCCATTTGGGAGAGCGGCTCCGTGGCTTCCTAACTGCACATTACCCGAATGCCAATTGCTTATTAGAACGATCTTTCCGCAGGTCTAAATCCTGGGGAATGAGTGTGTAGTAAGACATCACTTGTTACATAGTTGTTAGACCTTGGTAAATATGTTTCTAATCAGTAATTAGTACTTAATTAATGTGCTGAAAATATCATTTTCAATCTAAATGAAGCTTTTATGGGGAATATGGAAAGAGAGGTGGGAACATGCAAGCAAGAGAAGCTCAGGCAACGAGCTGAAATAAAAACGGCATATTTGAAAGAAGGTCTCACCTCGTGCTTGGGACAAATCCTGTGTCAATGCAGCTCCAGGGAGGGTAATGTTGGCTGGGAATTATTCCCAGCAGAGGACCAAAAGCAGCCATGCAGCCCCAGCAGCCCCCAGCAGCATTGCAAAGCATCAAGCTGGGGCAGCCTGCTGGGGCCAGCCTCATTCGAGCCCCCCTATGATGACCACGTCCATCTCACAGCCCCTGTCTCCAGCAGATCCGGAGTGGGGCAGGGTGTCAGCCATGCATGCTCATTCCATCCCCCATGGAAGGGGGATTCAAGATGCTCCTCAGATGCTCCACATTAAAATAACCTCCACGATGTGTTTCTGTTTTCCTCCAGAGGAAATGTCAGCACCCCTGCTGCCATCTCTGCCTTCCCTCCGTCAGCACATTTTTGTTAGACTTCGTTCTCAATTTTCCTTCCTGCAGTCAATCCTCCTTTTGCTTTCACTTCCCTCTTTTCCCAGTGACAGACAGACCCAATGATGGCCCCATGGGTGATGCCTACAGCAGGCATAGCATCGCTGCCTTGCACGCAGGTGTAGGGATTCAGGGCTTTAATCTCCAGCACGGTGTGTTTGTCCTTTCATTTCTCAAGTGGTTCGAGGGAGTCTTGGCTCAGAGGCAGGATCGTTAATGCAGAGCAAACAATAGGCTCTTTAGGTCCTTTTCAGCTAATCACCACTGATCCGGGCTGACCTTTCTGTCCCTCCCTAATCCCAAATCTGGATGCTGCTTTGCATTAAGCTACCTCGGAGGGAAGGTATCAGGGGAGATAAACCCACACTTATGGGCACAGCTTGGGCTGGCCAGGGTTCCTCATCTTAACACACTCTTTCCAAGGAGGCTGAGTTGTGCTGACTGGGAGCAGTGGTGCAGCTGCTGCCTATAGAGGTGCCCAGGCAGGCAACCCCAAAGGAGTTTGGGATTGGAGAGTGTGTTACAGAGCTTGACATGTTTTACTTCCCCAATAACAAATTCACTAAGAAGTACAGCTGTGATGTGAGGAGAGAAATAAAACCGTTTGTGAGTGCGAGTTAAATTCCAGCAGTTCTTACCCTGTTGGAAGTGACAGAAATGTTCAAATAACCAAAATGTTTTGAAATGCAATACTTAAGTCTTCGTTCTGTTCTGGGTTTTGTTGTTGTGATTTTTTTTTTCCTCATGTTAAATCACTGGTTTTATTTCAAATAGATGGTCCAGATTTTAAAGAGAAAAGAAAGAGCAATCTGAAAAGTAAACAAATTCTATGTCATGTACAAACAAGGCTGCTGAGCTTGGCCAGGGGATGCTCCAAGCTTTATCAGCCTTTATAGAAGCCCTTATAGAAAACAGCTGCCAACCTAGTGCCAAATGGGTTTGGTGCTGCCTTAAATACAGGAAATGTTCCATAGCACCCACACAAGCAGAGGGACAATATCTCTGCACCAAATTCACCACCAACATGTCCCAGGAGGGTCTGATGGGGAGGTGGTGTAAGAATCTTAATTAATTAACCTGATGAAGTTCCCAGCTGGCAGCAAGGGGGATCTCACAGCAGCTGGGCAATAAAACTTCAGTAGCCAGAAGAAGTGTGAAGTAGGTGGTGGAGTTGTTCATGGGGTGTTTAGGCAAGGGTGGTGGCTTTCCTTGTGGCCCTCTGGGTATGGGGCAGTTCCTGCCATTGATCTCCCTGCCACTGCTTCATTGGGATTTGGTCCCCCCTGGGTGTAAGGTGAGGTCGGTCAGCACCGAACGTGACACTAACCTGAGCTGCAGAAGCTTTGGCTCCTGCTCACCCAGGCTGGTGCTGTGTCCCTACTGGGTGGCTCTGCCTGGGCACCCATCTGCCCATCACCTCTGCTCAGCATCCTCCTGTTCCTGCCCTGCCTGCGCCTCTCCACACGCCAGCATCCACAGCCCATATGCAGGGCCCTGGCTGAGGGAAAGGCTTTTTTTGGGTGTATGCAGATTTTTGTATTGCTTTTTCTTTTCTAACACACTCCCCACATGGCTTGCCCCCCTTTTCAGCTAAAAAATGGTGACAGCAATCTGTTTCACTGGTGCTGCACAGCCCTTGTCAGTTGGGTAATGCTAAAATGAGTGACTCGAGAAGGCAGGATGTGCCAGCGAATGGATGCTGGTGCCTGGCTTCCCTGGAGCAGAGGGACAGCTGCTCCCTCAGTTGCACGGTTGGAGAATGAGTTTTCTTTCTCTTTTTTCATAAATCTGGTCCCTGATGGGCTCATCTTTCATTTTACCACTTCTGAACAAGTGCTCTGCTTGGATGCTGCTTTAGCAATCACAAAGAGAGTGTGGCCAGCTAAAGTGTGAGTGTGGTGGCTGAGGTTTGTGCAATGGAGTTATTGTTGGCTCCCACCATGCAGCTGGTGATACCCTGAATGGTGTCAGGCGAGCTACTGGGGAAAAGGCTCGTTTCATCTCCAAGTGCTGTCTGTGCTGAAGCACTCTTTGCTTTTCCTATTCCTTTTTGCTTCAATTTCTCTTGGGAAGGAATATAGCTGTGGGAGCCAGGAGTTTCCAGGCTGGGCCGAATGGGACCGTGGAGAAGGACAAGGTTGAGGGACTGAGGTTTGCCACGTTTGGTGGTGTGGGCTGAGCTACCATCCACCTCATCTGCCAGTCTTCCAGCTGCACTCCTAAAGGTATGATAAATAGCATAAAAGGAGATTTTAATTAAATATATCAAATGACTCCTTTCAAGCTAAAGCACATGGGGTGTGACCCAGCCATTGACATACCATCCATGATAAACAAACAGCAATTACTCAAACATCATAAAAGCAGACTGTGAAAGCTATATAAAACTCAGGAAACACCGGCAAAGTAGCTATTAAACTGTGTGGGAAGGAGAAATGAGCGTGGCTGGCTGTGTGCATCTGTCTGGAGAGCGTGGCCATGGCGTGGCTGTAGATAGGATCAAGAGTGAAATGGCATTTGGGGCCAGACGGGGTGGGAAACCAGGCACTGAGGTTGGTGGTGGATGTGGTGAAGTGTCCCAAGCAAAAAATACCATCTGGACCATAAGGCAGCAAAAGAGTTGCTGTCTGGTCCCTACAGGAAAGGATGAACCGTGGCATGAGGGGTGGTCCCTGTCCCGTGCCACAGTGGGTGCTCCCCTGCTGCTGCATCCTCCCCTCTGACAAGCTCTCCTCCACTTCCAAACCCCAGTGTTCATTGTCGTGCAGCCTAGATGCGTGTTAGAAGTAAATAAATAAGTAAGCAGAGCCAAGTCAGGAGGGACAGCCTTTTGTGCATCGATCTGGAGCTTTCTGCCAGCAGAATTAACTGGAGTGGAATTTTTATCAGACTTTAATAACTGGTGAGAGCTGCCTGGTGTGTCCTCTGCAAAAGGCTGTTGAGAGACCAGCTGGAGGCTAAGTATCAGAGGCAGATGTGTCTTCCCCTCTATAGGCCCATACTTTTGGGTCTTGTCGCCTTCTCCTTCTCTGTGAAGGGAGAAGCTTTGGACCCCCTGCCATGTCTGTTTCACCCCATCTTCCCTAGCTGAGCATCAGGGAGATGTCCCAGGGTTTGTGCGTTAACTCCCAGCAGGGGAGTTACTGGATGGATCTGTCTAAT